>NC_139897.1:3595000-4845000 GCF_905171665.1 Trachurus trachurus | reverse complement strand
GTGGTTTTGTTCACATAAAGCTGGAAAAAACAGAGCTAGAGAAGTGTGTCGGCTTTTCTTTGCAACACACTCACCTTAATCTGTGATCATTTCAAAGTTAACTTTTTGCAAAAAAAAAAAAAGCTCCTTTAAGCACAAACTTATTTGGAAACATTTCTGGGATTTTTTGTCAGACCTGATGCAGACAACTCACATTAAGCCTTAATAAACAATTTATCAGTATGGCCTGTTGTATAATTTATATTTATGAGCTTCTTAGTGTTTACTAGTATAATGACTTATAAAAAAAAATCAACTTGGGACTGAGCATAAGTATAGCAGAGATATATTTTGCCAGATTTGGGATGTTTTCCTCCTGAAGATGCAAGGCAAACAAGTCCAAAAAATTCAAAACAGCCTATCCTTGGAGTGCACCAATCATGACCTACTTGGGGTTGGTGAGTTCAAAGTCTCCACCCCTAAAATATTCATGAGCTCTTCTCCTCCTCCTTCCCCTCATCCTTGCAAGGCAACATGGGATCAATTGCGCAGGAGAGCCGGTCTAATCATGTTCCCTATTTTACTGAATGTCTGATCCATGGAATCTGTGATTGGCTGATCAGACTGATTGAAGATGTTTTGGAGGACGGATTTCCCTCTGGATATCAGATCCTGGTACAAAGGCCCTGTCTCCTCCTGCCCAAGGGAGAGAGAGACGGGCCGGGGGAAGAGGTGAGACTGGAGGAGGGGGGAGGAGGTCTCTTCCCCCAAGAAAAGCCCTTTAATTGGGCTACAACCCTGAGGCCGGGATCCCCCCTCCAGGGCAAGTGGAGAGCTGGACTCCATTATATACACACACATACATACACACGCACACACACATACTGCACAGACTAATGTTAACACTATCTCCTCTCCAAAAAACACCCACTCAGTCTCAGTCAAGGCAGACACACAAACACACTCACACGCCAAAACCATCACTTGTCATTGGCCCAGCTGCTCCCTCTTCAAAGCTGTTGGCTTCTGGGTGGCCATGGAGATGAGAGGAGGAAAGAGAACTTCTCAAGAAGTGCAGCCCGCGCCAAGCAACACCGAATATCATCCATGAATATTCTTCAGGCTCGAGCACGAGCCATGAGCCATGAGCGAAGCAGAAACTTTGAATAGTTTGGCTAGTGAAATACTGGAGTGTGTGTGTGTACAAAGGAGTAAGTATATATCTGACAAGTATATGCTGTATGAGGAAGCGCACACGTTTTACTGAAGACAGCAAATGTAAAAAGGTTTTTGGAATTTATAACCTGAGCAGCAACTGTCTATTGTGACATCTGGTTAAATGCCTTTATTTTGAAATTTTGCAGCTTCCTTTAAAGGCAAGTACTGTAAATAAAAACCCTGTGTCGGTTTGCGTTGTGAATTATTGCTTCACAATCAAGTTAAAGTACAAAATTATTTATTATTACTTAATGTTAAAGGGGAACTATGCAAGTCCGCTTGCTTTTCTGATGTTTTGGTTACGCTCCTCTCGCCCACGTGCATTTGTTTACATCGAAGCTGGCGAAAAATCAATAAATGGAGCGGTGGAAAACAAAAGATTACGGGTTACGGAGCGCGTTTGTGTCTCGTAACAAGTCACAAGTCATGCAGGTAACGATCACAATTACTCCGGAGCTTTTTAATTAAGGTAAAAATGTAGCAGAGCCACGGGAGAAATCCTGCTTAGTTCCTCTTTAAGTGAGGGATTATTATCACAAAGATATTAAAGGTCCCATATTATATGAGGTGACATTTCCATGTGTTCTTTGATTATAAAGCAGCTCCACTTTCTACAATAATACTGTGATATATCAAAGCTTCAGTCAACAGAGGAATACACACAGCCTGTATTCAGACATGGAGCCCTAACATCAGCCCTCAGGACTTCCTTATATTTATGATGTCACCACTCTCCCAAACCCAACCCACTATCCAAGCTTTGCAGGATTTGGTTTCTTGTGTGTCTTGAGTGTTAACCTGAAACCTGCTATATTTTCATTAGAGCATTCAGAAGACTGTCAGCCAATCAGGAAAGAGGTTCAAAGAATCCCCTCTTCTGATTGGCTCATTGACCTGTTGTTACTAGAGCTCCAGAGAGAAGCCTGAGAGAGGAGATGGAAAACTACACTGGGATGGTTTTTGATTGATATGAATGAAGAGCCTTAACCCTAGTAGTTCTTGTTTGGATTTTAATCTTAATATGTAAAGTTTACAGTAGCTGTTAACTAAAATGAACTTGGTGTGAATGAAATGTTCATGTGGTTCATGTGTGCATGCAGACCCACGAGTGTCTGTATCAGAACTGTTCCTTCACGTGGATGGAAATGCCTTTCAAAGCTGCATGTACTGTAGAGCATGTGATTCTTATAGAAGTCATCAGTGAAGTATGTCTGTGCATCCTGTCATGTCGCCACATGTGACCCGTCTCTGCCTCTAACCTTGTTGCCGTTGTTAAGGGTCATGCCGCTGAGAGCGGACAGCTTGGCCTCCAGACTGTGATGTCCTGACTGCTGCTGCTGGTGGAGCTGCTCCCTCTGGATCTGCTCCCTCATGCTCCTGGCCTCCTGGATGGCCTTCATCACCGCATCCTGGTCCCCAAACAGTGCTGTGGAGTTGAGGCTGGACAGGATGTCTGGGGAGAGGGAGGGGAGGAAAGGATCAGAGGCTCTGCTTCCTCCAAAATGCCAAACAATAAATGGTCAAATATGAACTGTTGTGTTTACATTTCATTGACTAAAAATGCGTAAGAACACAAGATGAGTTCTTTCAGAATCAGCCACTTATCGCAGGTCGACTGACACCATTTCTATCTCATACATTCCTGTAGAGTCTCAGTGCATTAAACCTGTTGAAGCTCAGTGTCCATGGATTTTCAAGTTTGATCTTATTGTGAAGTCGAGAGACAAACAGCCCATTTGTACATATCATACACTGTAAATAAAACACTATTATACAGGAGCATCTCCTTGTTTCAGTTGAACATAACTGTCACATTTCATTGTTTGAGTTTAATACAGTTTTGTTAGTTCATACATGTAGGCCAAAAAATGAGCTTTCCCTCTTTGAAAGACCAGCAGCCACCACTGGATGGGACAGAGGGAAAACTGCATTTCACTTTGCCATGGAATAAAGTTGAAAAAGGAGAATACCCGCACACTGTCTGCACTAGCAATAAGAGTCAATTTACAGTATTAGACTACAACGTTTCAGTCATGGACCTTTTTCAGGTAGATTTTGACAGGGTGGATCAGATTTGACTGAGCACATAAACAACAACTTCACATCTGTTATGATATTCAAATTTTTTGTTGCTAATTTCCTTCCTGACCGAAAGAAAGTAATCTCATTAGTGAAATATTCAAACAATTAATTTTTTTTGCAGGAAATTCAATGTAAATATTTGACCCAGTTTGACCTATGATGAAGACAGGTTGTTTTTTTTGCTGTTGACAGGTGGTGGTGATTATCACTTCACCTAAAAACAAGTAGTTATCTGAGTAACACACACTCTGAGCAGCGCTGTATCTCCGGGGAACATCTGCTGTCAGAACGTGGGCTAGGTGGCTAGTGAGCTGACTTCAGTAGATTAAGACAAGTGACAGAGTCAAGTGATGTATTGCTAAGTTTGATGCTAAATTCACAACATTAGATGTGAATGCTAACAATCAGTTTTCAAGGTGGGAGTGAGTGAAAAGCAAATCAGGGTATTCTATGAGGTGACTTGTTCCTTATGAATGCTTCTGCAGTCTGTACAGAACAAGTACTGGAAAATGGATCTTGAAGTGAATGCTGTCACAGATAACCTGTTAGAAAATACAGCGTACAGCACAGAGAAATGAAATATCAGTTCAGCATCTGTGCTGTGCTTTTATGCTCCAAGCCTGCAGTTCACAAAGAGTTCATCTGCATATCCGCTTGGTTTTAAATTCTTTCATTTGTCACTTTTAATAAGTCAGAGGTTTTTGACTAAGATGCTTTTTAATCCTTGAAGAACCGAGTTTGCTGCAAATGTACGACTCCAAGCTAATTCAGAAACTCTATCAAGCTTTCAGACGGAGGCATAAGTGCTGAAAACCAAAAGAAACAATGGCCACAAATTCTAAATAAATTCTTCCGACAAAAACATTGAAACATCTGGTCAAAAAACATTTTTTTTTCCCTCTGCGTGGACCCAAATATTGTTCAAGTTGTTTTCTAGGCCCCACTCGTGTCAAAACACAAGCCTCCTCCCTCTTGTTTATGCGCTTTACAGTTTATAAGCTGATGCACATTTGAAGAATAAGAAAAAAGAAAAAAGAAATAAATAAAAGGATGCAAAGTTTCCGTCACCCTCCTCGTTTAATTAGCAGACAAGTAGGAAGCACTGTATGCTTGGGTGGCCGTTAAAATGGGCAAAAATAACTTTGCAGGGAACACAAGCGACGTGTCCTCAAAGCCACTCCAGAGGAGCTGGTGAAATTGTTTTCTGGGGGATATAATGAGAGGGTTTAGATTGGCCTTAATAACAGATAGCAGAGGTAGGGGCATAAAAGGTCTAGCGCGGGCAGACAATGATGTGAGGAAGCTCTTAAAAACCAAATAACGTGTGCTGGGTTTCACTGCTTCCGCTGCTGGGGTTTTCATTGGGGCTAAATACAGGGCTTTGGACTCCTGTAAAACACAAACACACACACACACAAATGCTCACACACAGGTCTCCTCGTGGGATTGAGGTGTCTGCAGTCTATCAGGCGCATGCAACGGCGCTGGGTTTGTCTGTGTGTGGCGGGGAGGAGGGAGGTGTTTGGGTGGGTGATGTTTTTGTTTTTCCGGTCGAGGGGAGGAACGGTTTTTGCTCTGGATGGATGTATAGTACACTACAGATGTGAACAATACAAGTGGCGCATTAAAGTGTGGGACTGTTTGCCGGTGTGCGTGTGAGTGTGTGTGAGAGACAGCAGCACGTATGTGTACTGTAGAGTCAAGTGCGTCAGTGTTTCCCCTCAGAATTCTGTCTTGGCGTGGTGAAGCAGCGCTTAGACCCTGTGATCCATATTGAACATGTCATTGAAGCCGATGCCATTTAGGCAGAGAAGCGGTGGTGTGGGTGGCCCAATCCTGTCTAGTACCCAGTGGTGAAGGAAACACTGGTTGAGTTTAGCTGAGTACTTTTTATTGTCAGAATCACTTCTGAAATTTTTCTTGCGTCCAAGACACTTGTTCCTCGTGACAAAGAAACGTTACTAAATATAAACACAATATAACACCAAACAAACATCAAACAAAATATCACATCAAACAATGCAAAAAAAACAAAACAAAAAGCAAAAAAAAAACAGAATATAACACAAGAGAAACACGTAGCATCAAGTGGCTGCAGTGCCTCCAAGTCCCTACACTAAGCTATTCAGGCCCTACCAAGCCCAACTGATTCAACATTTTAACTGATTGAGGAATAAAAGAGTTCCTCAGTCTATTTAATCTAGCCATAGGGACTCTATATCTCCTGTTGGATGGCAGCAACTGATATTCTACAAATAAAACATGTGTCCAGACAAAATACAAAATATTGTCTGCCAGGGACAGTATACATCTAGTGTATGCAGTATGCAGAAGTGTTTGTCCTACAATCTTTGAGCAGATGCTTAGCAGTCACCCCAGTCGAGCTTTAAGTTGCACTGAGAGACAACTACACCATGCACTGACTCCATACTGCATAACACTAAGAACAATAGATTGAAAGAACAATAACAGAATAGGCTTACTAGTACAAAAAGACCTTAGTCTCCTAAGAAAATAAATACTTTGCTGTATTTTACTACAATGTGCTTATAGCTGAGCTCTTTTTTAATGACTTTAAACTTTATCTATTTTCTTTTATTTTACTTTTTTATTCTTCTTTGCTCCTGCTTTTAACTCTGTGTTTTTTGTTTTTATTCAGTTTTATGCTGTTCTTTTTTTAAAAATGTTTTGTGTTTATGTAAAGCACATTGAGTTGCCTTGGTATGAAATGCGCTATATAAATAAAGATGCCTTGCCTTGCCTTGCCTTACAAATATAATAAATGTGTGCGCTCCATGATAGAGCAGCGTCCACATGGATGCCTTAATATTTGTAGGAAAAGACTTGTTGGATGTTTGTGTTATTGATAGTGACAGGTGTAGGATATGAGTTCTCCAGAAGACCAAAAATGACTTCTTTTGTCTTCTTTGCATTGATAATCAGTGAGTTATTCTCACACCACTCCACCAGACTATCTGTATGAGCCTGATGAATACTGTGTGCACGTGTGTGTTTGTTACCTACCAAGAGAAGTGTTCCTGCCCAGGCTGGGCAGGGGGCTGGGGATGCGGCCCTTGCCCATGCCTGAGGGGCTGGTCTTGTTCCCCGAGAACAGACTGTGCGTCGGGGACGTCGGGGAGTGAAGAGCCTCTGCTGTCTTGGGTCTGGCTGAGAGGTTCAGTGGCTGTGTGGATCCTTCCTCCTGTCAGTGGGACAGATGGAACCATGCTTAATGGAAATGTACAAGAAATGGATCACCACCGCTTTGTGTACAGTGTGTATGTGGTCGGTGCCACTGAGAATAGAGCAATATGTTTGCTCCATAACATTAGGATGTATGGACAATTATTGCACTTATTGTCTTTTAGACTGTAGAGCTGTATATGTTTTAGCTAATTGAGCAGCATTATTGATTGTGTTGATTTATCTTGTTTTTACTCCTACACTATATGACACTGAATGCATTTCAGTATTTTATCCTACTCTCACTAATAGGGACAAGAGTTGAGAATTCAGGCCACTTGTACATGAGCATCACATCCGTGGGTGCATGATACACAGTCCTGTTTGGGGTTTCACACTTTGCTACTGACTAACATTTGGTGGCAGTAATAGGCCAAATATAAGACAATAAATGTAACACATTCATTACAGCCTGAGGATACACACAAGCTGGTAAATGTATGTTTTTCCAAAAGAATGATCAAATGATTCAATAAATTCATCCATGAGTGTGTGTGGCAGTCACGGTCTGCTTTATGCAAATGTTTTATCCAAATCCACCTGCTGGCTTGAAAAAGGTCTGTAAAATGATTACTGTCCATTTAACAGTCACATGTCATCTTGAAGATATCTTCAGAGTGATCCCTTTTTTTAGACTGCACATATGAAATAAAACAAATACATTTACTTATCTCTCTTAATAGGGAGGAAGATACGAAAAAAATGTGCAGGTGAGGTCGGAAACCCAAAAGGCTTATAGCAATGTTTTTCAACCTTGGGGTCGGGACCCCACATGGGGTCGTCTGAAATTCAAATGGGGTCGCCTGAAATGTCTAGTAATTGATATAAAAAAATTGCTGATAAAAATATTTTTCTAACTAATTACTGACAAATTTTTTTTTATTATGATTAATAACACCACACACAGTCTTATACAACTATGTTCTATACTTTCACTTTCTCGAATATAAATAGAGTTGCAGCATAAATTAAATGCAGCATAAAAATATCTGAGCTGGTGCATCTTGATTGACGACCAAAATCATGCGCAGTCACGTGATCTTGGGGTCGCCAGAAATTTGTGATGTCAAAAGGGTGTCACGAGCCAAAAAACCACTGGCTTATAGCATGACCTCACCTTGACCTAACAAATAATTTAAACAAAGTAAATAAATAATATTAACATATTAATATATTAACAATATAATATCCATTAACATACACAGCATACTCAAGTATATTCACCACTATCTCTAAAGAAATACTGATAAAAACCTGTAACTAATAAACACACAACTTCCAGAGAAGCTCTCAGACATCAGCTGTGACAGACAGTGTGTCACCGTGATCTGGTGAAAAAGAACAGAACTGATTCTGTCAGAAATAAAAGTGTACTTCACCAAAGTATCACTTGGAGTTTTCTTTTCCCTACCAGACCTCTGCCCTTTAAAAAAAAAAGGCTCCACAGCTAACTTCTGTAAAAAAAAAAAAAAAATGTTGCAGTGCGCTCCTTTATCTAAACAATGGCAACTTTGTGTGGGTCTTGTCCTCTATTTCTAATCAAAGGTTCATGACCACATTGATCCACATGAGGAATCCCTGGAAAAGGAAAAGCATTGCCAGGAAGTAAACTGACTCAGGCTCTTGTGTTGGCGACAGTCTCTTAATGAACATGGGGCTAATTTGGAGCTGAGCTTCAGCCGAGGGAGGTGCTGCATGGGAAGGGGGGGGGGGGGGGGCTGGGAGCGGCCCCCGTGGAGGGAAGGAGGCTCGGCTGTGGGTGGCACGCCAAAGTGGGGGGTGGGGGGGGGCTGAGCAAGTGCAAGGGTTAGCGAGCGGAGGGTGCGGGGGAGGTTTGGAGGAGATTGGAGGGCAAAGCACTACTGTTGGAGTGTGGTGAGCTCTGACGCCGGTCTATTGTGACGCCGGTTGCAGCTGTGCCCCACACACACACACACACACACACACGGTTTCCATTACTGCCTTGCTGTCTAGCAGAGCTGAGGTGTGTTGCTCTCTCCAGCGAATGGGTCTGGGGTCCTGCCAAACAGCAGCCCGCGCCAGTGTCAGTGTGTGTGTATCAGTGTGTAACTTAAAGGGATAGTTCAACATTTTGGCAAATTGGCCCCTATTGGTCCCTATAGTCATAGCAGTAGGTTCATTACCTTTAATTGTCGGTGCAAGCTATTTTTAGAACGGCGGAGCAGAGCCGCGAGCTGCTCAGAGCTACGCTACGGAGGCTAATGGGATTTCTTGGTTTCCCTCATCAAACTTTAGAGATAAATTCATGCAAAATCACTGACATGCTCCCTTCAGGGGCAGTTTTTTATCAAGCAGTCTCTGCATTTACCTCTAAAACAACTCTGTCTGGTAACGTTCCGTTATAATCTCATAGCGTGGTGAATGTGCAGGTCACAACTTGTCCACCAGAGCGTTTTGGAGTTGTTGGATTGTGTATTTGATGAGTTTGATGAGGGAAACCAAGAAATCCCATTAGCCCCCGTAGCGTAGCTCTGAGCAGCTCACGGCTCTGCTCCTCCGCTCTAAATATAGCTTGCACCGACAAATAAAGGTAACAAACCTACTGCTATGACTATAGGGATTATGGCAATGGGCCAATTTGCCAAAATGTTGGACTATCCCTTTAAATAAGCTGTTTCTAACTGACAGCGGGCAGAGAGCCACGTGTTTCAGAAGCTGACACTGATCATCGTCATTGTCCTGCTGTGTTTTCTCACTCTTTCCTCTTATTACCTTCTCTTATTTCAGACACCAGAGACACTTTTTCCTCCGATAAGTCTCTCATACATTAATTGCTGGTTGTTTGTTTCTTCAGTGTGGTCAGATCAGATTTTCCCCTTGTTCTGTTGTCTTTGCCCACAGCTTATTAGAACATCACCCCATCACAAATGTGTCCTCCCGGCTTCTCCCTGTCCTGACTCACTGCGACCACCGCTGGGATTCCAAATGAAGCGTTTTACAAAATCATCATCTGCAGCAACGTAGAGTACTCACCTTAATCTGAGCAACGGGACTGCATGCTCGCTTCTCGCTCTTCAGGGCGGAGGGGGAGAGTGGATCAGAGGAGTTAGGAGCCTGCGGGAGAGGAGCCATCTTGGCTCCTGGTGAGATCTGCATGCTTGCCAGCTGGGCTGCATACAGCTGCTGCAGAAAAGGAAGAAACCAGCAAAACCGACAGGCTATTAACATTGCTCGCCAGCAGCTAGTCAGTGGCTTTCCTCTTTCATTCTCTCTCCTCTCTTCTTCTATGGGTGTGTGTGTCTAAGCCAAACACACGCAGGACTCATGTGGAAACAGATGTGCGTGTATGTGCGTGCGTGCGTGCGCACACACACCCACACACGCACACACACCTAGATCTGAATTTAACAGGAGTGTCCCACACAAATGTACGATTTGTTTGAGTGTTTTTCAGAGATGCATTCCAGCAAAACATTTTCAGTTTAAATTATCTACAATCCTCTTCTGACAGTTATTCCTTCAGCAGATGCTGGAAGCAGCTTGTGCATCGATTTGCATCTAGAAATAAATCCTGATAATACCTAAAGAAACTTTGTTTGAATCCTCCTTAAGTTTAATTCTGACTATTGACAAAATGGGACATTTAATACTCAGGCCTGCACAAATGTGAGAGTTTACAGTAAGCAAAGAAATAAGCTTCTCAGACAATGTCTGGCTCAGTGCTGCTAACAGTAAAAATCTGGTTTCCTTTTCTCTCCAATCAACAATGTGAACCACAATGGGAAAAAGCCACATGGGCCTTCTCTTGTTATCTTGGCAACATGATCTTTTTCTTAAATTTTGCCTTTTACAGCCGTGCTGTGATTTTACATGGTCGAATAAAATAAAAATGAAATTTGGCTCAAAAACTCTTGAGACTCATCTTGTCACATGTGGTTATTCCGTGCATTAACAGTTCAGAAAACTGACTTTAATCCAAAATTAGGACAACAGGGTGTTTAAGTAGGTGTCGTCACATTGCAATTACATCTAGGACCCTTGAAAACATTATAGAAATAATACAAAACTTAGAATAAAAAAAACTTGGAAAGTACAGGCCGTCTGCCTTCAAGGTTGAGACGAGAACATTGAATTTGTAGTGAAAAAAAAAAAAAACTGTACCGATTTTCCATCCAAGGTACTTAACAAAAATCAAAGAGTCAAATACTCAGCCCTCGGCCCAGGGTCTTCTAAATCAAAGCTAACTGGCCAGACAAACCGCTGCCTGAAACCACTGTCAACCCCTGTCTAAATGCATTGGAGTGTGAGTGCTGGAGTTTCAAAGAGCCTGTCCTCAGGAAAACCACCCAGACGTGGCTGGCCTACACTTAAGACCCTCCTCTTTTTCTTTTCTGCTTTCCTACTTTCCTCTCATTTTTCATTACTCTCACCTCATCATACGCTCCCTCCTCCTTCTATGTTTCTGTCTTTCTTTTGTCCTCCTCTCATTTGATCTCCCTCCGACGCTTCCCTTTTTCTTCGACCTTCAGTTTTTTGTTCCAAAATCATTCTTCACATCTTTTACACCCATCTCCATTTCCACCTCTGGTCCTGTCTCTCGCCCTCTGTTTTAACGCTCTGCCCTCTTCATCCTAATAGGCCCCCAGTGTTGTGAGATCTGATTTCCCTTTAGTCAAAACTGCAAAGACTCCTGGGACTCGGCGATCCAAAAGCAAAGAGAGTGCAGCAGAGAAAGAGAAGAGAAAGGGAGAGGATAGAGAAGCGTTTCGCTGCAGACACACAAGAGCACCGTCGCCTCACCGCCGAAGCGCCCGGGCTCAGCGGTCGGGGCCAGAGAAATTGGCTTGGCCCTCTTTCCACTTCTCTCGGAGCGATATTAAATACAAACAGAAGGGGCCTCGCCGTTGAAACAAAGCCCTGATGTCACGCCGCTTATTTTCCTTGGAAGGCACCGGGAGTGCTCGGGCCAACCCCTGGCGATATGAGATCCCTGTAAGAATGTGCCTTGAATGGCTGGTGGTGAGGCCTCTCGCGTCAATCACGCTGACCGCAGAGTTACTTCTGGTGATGCCTGATATTCTTACGGCTCTGAGGGGAGAGGGGAGCGGGGAGCGAGGGGGCAGACACACGAGTCTTTGGGGTAAAACACACAGTTAAGCTCTCGCACCCTGTGCCTGCACAAAAAACACACACATGGGTTTTTTTTTTTTTTGTGCATACACACCCACTGCTATTGTGCTGTTAGGAGCAATTCCGAATGGAACTGTTGAACAGACAAAAGCCTGAAATTAAGAGCTTCTCCCTGTTTTTTTTTTTTCTCTCAGTGTTTCTTAAAGACACCGTGAGATTGATTGGTGACTAGGGAGGCCGATGTGCAGCGTAAACAACCCTAACAAGAGCTCCGGCCATTCAGTCAAACCTCAGGGGAAGACAATGCCGCAATTTCCTAAATTACAAATTGACAAAGAGGGCCTTGAACTGCCACTAGGCTGTCTGCTATCTGACTGGCCTTTGGATGTTAATGCTAATGGATGCTCAAATCCAAATGATAAGTCTGTTATTTCTGATCCTCCTGATCAGCCGGCAGTTTCTCTTTTTCCTTTTTTTTTTTTTTTTTCAGACAGCCTTGGCCTACTTTGGCGAAGTGCTTAAGAAAGCACAAAGAAGGCGATGTCGTTGTGGTCTATGTTGTGGACAGCACCGTCTGGACCGGCCTGCCAACAGCCCTCCTCTGTGCTCTGACCGGCCGGTCGGTCCCATTAGGGGCTGACAGGAGAATCCCTTTAACTGCTCTCTGTTAGTGTCAAGCCGCTATCGATCTCAGGAGTGCACAAAACAAATGAGGTTTTGTCTTTTCCAGCAGGTTTGCAGGAGGAGGAGGCGGAGGAGGAGGAGGAGGAGGAGGAGGAGGGTGAAATAGGTCGACTGCCACTGAGCTGGCCCACACAGAGGATGGAGGGTGAGTGCTGCACTGGGAGGGTTAGTCCATGGAAAAGACTCACAGAGAGGTAGGCTGCATAAAGACAACCATTATCTAATTTCCACTTCTCTGCCATGAAGCAAATGCTTGGTTAAAAAAAAAAAAAAAAAAAAAAAGAGAACACAACCTGATCGCCCTCCAGAAGAAAACCATTCAGTCTAACTACTGTATGTTGGAAAGTTTGTTCCTCACCTTTGTCTCCAAGCCTCAGACAAGGAGAGAGCAACAGGCTGAAAACAGAGACAGACAAGCAAGGGATGTCTTATGATTTCAACAAGAATGTCTGCTAAGCAACTGTATTTCCCTCGCATTAGCCGGGCACAAAGGGGGCCTTTCTTCAGCAGGAATCCACTGTTTGTGAAGGGGTCTACTCCGAGGCTCTGGAAACAATTGGCCTGATCAAGTTCCCACGCCGATAGCACGACATTTGTTCTATCAAAAACTGTTGGGTCAGTTGAGTCATGCACAATGAGGCAGCTTCTGCCAAATATCTCCGCTTGATTTGATTTTGTTTTCTCCAGCAGATTAAGGCGTAAAACTGAAGAAATGATTGATTCTTGCGGTAAAAGTGGAAGTATTCTATGCAGGTTCATTTTATGTCTCTTGCTAGAGAATGTGCTCTTTCTGCACTGCTGTTTCTGCCTTGCCCACCGCTGCCAGCCAGAGTCTGACTGAGTCCTGCAGGGCTCAATGTTAAAAAAAATCTGGAGCAGTCTGGCTACAACATCTGTCCATCCAGATCTTGCATTAAAAAGGGGGTCTGATAGCAGCTGGCGTGTACTCCACTATAACATGCTGCAGAGTCGATGGCTAATGTAGAACTAACACGGTGTAATTGTGTATTTACACTGCTTTTTTATACTGTACACTAATGCATAGGCCATTGTGAAGTGAAGCATAACTGTGACTAATAAGTAAAAAACACGACAAGATCTGAGTGTGTGCAGTGCACTGGACGGCCGTGCTGAGACATTACACAGTGGAGCTGACTCACACAAATGCACACTAATTTGCTAAACAAGCAGCAAAGACAAACACACTCTATTGATTATGAATGATGGTTAATATCTCATTAAAGGTACATTGTGTAGGAATTACTTCCATCTAGCGTTGTGGTTGTATATCGCAAGCAACTCAATCCTATTTTTTTTCATGCTGCATTCACGTGAAATTGGGCAGACGGCAGCCGCTGCACGTAATGGCATAAACAAGCCTCGAGGCAAAACAATACACGTGACAATATGTTGTCATGGCGATGTCGTATTGTTTACCTGACCCACGTTTTACCGGCTTTCTCTGGACTTCTGTGACTAAAATGACACCTGGTTTGTTACCGACGGCCGTCTGCCCGACTGCAGGTGAATGCAGCATCAGTGTAACGCTCCATTCCTCCTCACTGCGTTACCGCGGTGACTTTTCACAGACGCCACCTCGACCTGAGCCGACAGCTCCGGTGTCTCCGCTGAGTTTCCGTGGTTTCCTACCGTCACGCTGCCACTGAACGTAAAAACATGGAGACACCACATGGCAGCAGCACCGAGCTTACCCGCTCCATGGAGATATGAATGATATGAACGGCTCATTCAGAGCTGAAAGGAACACTTCACTTTGTTGATGGGGGGGATTACTGATTAATGAAAAACATACTTTTGAACGAAATAATCGGTTTTCAAGTTACACAATGTCCCTTTAATGCATAAATTTATCTCATCCTATAATATGCACCCCATATTGTCTTCTCTGTGTACTTGTCTAATACTATCTTTACACCAGGTAACAACCAGCATGAAGATTAACGAGCCAAGGCCGGAGTTTCCATACAAGATAAAGAAATGACAGGTGAGAGGAAATTCTGTTAGTGAGGCTTTGGGTGAAAAACATCCACTCACACTCATTGTGAGGAAAGAAAACAAAACAAAACAGTTTTTCAATGGTGTCGTTGTCCCTCACCTCCCAAAGGCAGAGCCCATAGAGACAGCAGAGCCCGAGAGGAGAGAGCGAGAGAGCCACTGTGGCACTACAGTGTAACCGCAGAGGCTACATGCAGGCCAGAGGGCTGAAGATAGTGCAGTATGTGCAGTAGAGAGAGAAATGTCTCTGTTCTACTCATCACATTTGTTCTGCTTGTTATGTCGGAGTCTTGTCAGTACAGGGTTTCCTGTATAGCATTTAGAAGAAATCAATATGAACCAGCAGGAGCGCTACATCCCACTGCTCGGAAAAGAATGAATGACTTTTGCTTGGGCAAACACAGAGTAACTAAACTGAGACAATGTGCATCAGGATCACATGTTCACTCATTTGGTAATTAATCAATCCAACATAGGAGAGAAGTGAAGGCAACTGGCTCAGTTGTGAACTCATTATACCTGAGGGAAACCCTGTAGCTTTCTCTGACTCACATCACAGCTCGCACACACTGCAAGGACACGCTATGAGGAGAGGAGTAACTCATGCAGGGTGAGGAGTCAAGGTGATCACACAGAGTATTTATTTCTCAGCTGTGCACCATGAAGGTGTTTTTTTAATTGGGCCCAGTGTAATTCTCTATAGCAGGGAGTGCTGCAGGTTCACATCTGAGATGAAGACACAGAAGTCGAAAAGTAAAAGTCCTAACTGGCATCATGATTGCTTTTGGCGTAGATATTAGTGTCAAAACAATGTCCAAACGTGCTGGAAGCCGCCGCCGCCGCCTCCGTCTCGCAAAAATTCCTCAGATAATCGCCCTATTTTTTTTTTTCCTCTCACATAAACACTTCTACCGGCATTCTCTTTCTTTTCCCAGCCGCAATGAGAAGCTTCCTCATTCATTCAGGTTCCTCTCTGCCCCCCCCCACCCCACGTCTCAGGCTGTGTTTAAATGTGAATGAGTTTGCATCTCCGACATTATTCATCCTCTTACCTCTCACTCACCGCGGAGCTCTTTTGATTATTTCAAAGAGAAGAGTGGAGATAGGCTGCGCTCACACTCCGATCCCCCTCAGCGCAGCATGGCGCTTTGCTAAGTCAATAGCGACTAATGAGGGCCTTGATAAGTAAAAACCACAATGCAAATTGAATAAACTGAGATAAGGATTCTTGTAACATCCAGAAGCCATGCTATGGTAACGACTGGCATGATGAAGCAACATTGTTTGCTGGTGAAAAAGCTTTTGAGGGCTTTTGTTCTGATAGTAGGTACAGCAGGAGGGGTGACGGGGCTCATGCTGTGAAGTCCCAAAACCACCTCAAGTGACTTAAGATTTTCTTTTCTTTCTCTTTTCTCTTTTCTTTTCCTTTGCAAATACATTCTCTGATAACGATAATGGAAAACTGCCATTCTCAAACCACAGGTGTCAAACAGCAATAAAATATTTGATGAATTGCCCGGGCCAGGTGTTGTGCTGGTGGGGCGGAATTCCTCTGTGATTCATCATAACAGCTTTTGTTTAACACAGCTGACAGGCAGCAGATAGGCAGGCTAGCACGTTAGCGTCAGCCTACAGAGCTTCATCCTTTAACCAACGTGTCATGCTGTTTTATTGAGAGAAGTTAACTCCATTAATATTCATTAAAGGAACAAGCCTGTGATCTGAGCCGATTAGTGCACGCTGGGCCTCCTCCAGCTTCCATTTGCACTCCCCATTCATTTAGCTTTTATGGCTGTTCTGGTGTATTTATGAACACATATTGCAGCGAGAGTGAGGAAATAACCAATGCTAGCAGGCAACTTTCATTTTTTCCACTCATCTAGTGTTATCATTGTGGCTGAGAGGCTGCGCTTTCCACAGATCTCCTGTCAGTCACACGGCACGTCGCTCCTGTCTTTGAGCTTCTGTTGTTGAAATTAGACCTCCTGGCTTATTTAACTGTGCAGTCATGACGGCTGCTGCTGCTGCTGCTTATGAAAAATACCTAGTTTTTCCTTTTTATCACAACACTGAGGTTTTTCCCAGGTAAAACTCAGACATGTTGAATCATAACAGCCTTGGCCTACAGATCACAGGCAAAATATAAAAGGTTTCATGCGCTAGGTATACATTAAATTACTATTGTGTTCTCTGAGTTGGCAATGGATAGTTCGTATTAGAAAGTCTTTTATCTTGTAAAAAAATATATATTGCAGTTTATATTCCACTTGAACGTAGGGCAAGGTTAGTGAATAGGGGTTTCATTTAGCCAATGTTTCTAATCTTGAATGTTTTCTATTAATTTTCCTTCCTTATTCTTTACTTCTGTACGGCTGTCTTAGGCTGTGGCCCGCTGGTTACACCCTGAGGATTAGAGCCATAGTACCTCCTTAGTGTAGGCTACAAACCCTCACCCTTATAACCGTCTTTGTTCCTGCTGCTGTTCTGAAACTGTGTCTCTGCTGCAGTTGTTTATTTGGTTGTGAAAGCCTCACTTAAGTTATCATCTGAGATCCTGAAGAGGTACTTTGCTTTTACTTTGCTGGCCTTTGCTCTGACTGTTAAATTAGATGAGCTTTTGTTTTTTCCAACGCGAACACTATGACAACATAACATTTCCTTTCCTTTTGGTTTAACTAAACCACTTTTGGTTTAGGTAGACGTCTTTGATAACAAAGGCAGTTTGTGGTTCAAGTCATGACTAACTGAAACCGAAAACCTAAAAAAGCCACTTATTTCCAGAGTTTTCATGAGTCCAGGTGAAACTCCAGGATTTCTCACACGTGCCAACCAACCTCCACACCCTCACCGCACTGATAAACTTTCTTGTTTTCAACATGCAATCTTTTTTTTGGGGACAGGAGGAGTAGGCATGACTCACTCTTCATGTGCAATTTCACTGAAAGGGTCCGTTCACCCCCCAGTTCATCCAAACCAAAGCTTTCAGCGTGACTCTAGCCGTGCAGAAAGCTGCAGTTTGGTTAAGATGCAGTGCTGATTTGCTTGTTTTGGTGAACATCCAGGAGACCAGGTGTTTCAGTCTTACCTGTAGTTGTAATGGGCTGAGTCCAGATGCCGCTGCAGCTGCCATTGTCGATGGAATGAACTGCATGGGGTAATTCTCACCTGCTAAACAAAGAAAACAACACATATTGTAAAGAGAGGTGGCAGCAGATTACTGCACAAGAACTAACCTGCATCTGTTTTTGGTTGGTTTTTTTTCACCGTTGGCCTCTGTCTGTCTCACTGCGTCTCCCTCTTTGTCTCCTCGATTGTTCCGCTCATGTTTTTATTCATGTCAAATGAGACATAAAGGGTCATGAGCATTTTTATTCGAAGGTTAATAATGCTCATTGTCGGTACACTTGGGTACTTGAGACCAGAGCAAGCATAGTTCACATCCAGAGCTCCCTCATTGGGATGCACTCATAAATTCATATGAGTCCGGAGCATAACCCCTGCTGTTTGTTCCTAAAAGGCTTTCCATGTCTGCGCCTTTGTTGAAAAACAGGCCGAAGCCAAAGAAGAGTGTATATAATAATGGCTTTTTAATCCTCTGCTTCATTTCTGCCTTTCTTTGCGCTCTCTTGGGAGTGTGTGCTCATGCAGCAGGAATAAACATGGATTATTCTGTACGAAACACAGAGGGTCAGTGCAGTGCAGCGCTACGCGAGCACCTGGAGGAATGCATGGAAGAAAGGAATGTGTGAAGGACAGGAAGAGTGCAAGAAAGCAGGTGGTGCGAGGGATCGTGCAGGAAGATGACTGTGCACTTGAAGTGTACAACATGTGTGTGTAGGTGTGTCTGCATCTGCTTTGTTGTGCCTTGCTGAAACATGCAGCACTCACACCTCCCTTTAAAGGGATAGTTCAACGTTTTGGCAAATTGGCCCATTGCCATAATCCCTATAGTCATAGCAGTAGGTTCGTTACCTTTATTTGTCGGTGCAAGCTATTTTTAGAACGGAGGAGCAGAGCCGTGAGCTGCTCAGAGCTACGCTATGGGATTTCTTGGTTTCCCTCATCAAACTCATCAAATACACAATCCAAAAACTCTGAAACGCTTGTGACCTGCTCATTCACCACGCTATGAGATAATAACGGAACATTACGAGACGGAGTCGTTTTAGAGGTAAATTCATGTAAAACCGCTGATGCACGTTGCCTTCAGGGGCAGTTTTTCAGCAAGCAGTTTCTGCATTTACCTCGAGAACAACTCTGTCTCGTAATGTTCCGTTATTATCTCATAGCGTGGTGAATGTGCAGGTCACAACTTGTCCACCAGAGTGTTTTGGAGTTATTGGATTGTGTATTTGATGAGTTTGATGAGAGAAACCAAGAAATCCCATTAGCCTCCGTAGCGTAGCTCTGAGCAGCTCGCGGCTCTGCTCCGCCGTTCTAAAAATAGCTTGCACAGACAAATAAAGGAAACAAACCTACTGCTATGACTATAGCGATTATGGCAATGGACCAATTTGCCAAAATGTTGAACTATCCCTTTAAGTGATGTGTGTGTGTTTTGGGGAATTGGGGAAACAAAATGTGATTTGTCTGTGTGTATATAACAGTTGTGTGTTATCCACTGGTGAGTTGCTGAGCGCTAGGAGAGCATGCATGCAAAAGTGTGCGCATGTGTGAGAGAAAGTGTGAAATTCCATGTTGCAGATGTGTTGTGCAACTGACATGTTTTCAGCACACCGTAAAAGAGACATTCCAGTCCGCGCTGTGTCCAATGTATTGTTCCTGACGTGAATGAGCAGGGCTTGTAAATCTCTCCGCTCATTTCCAGAACATTCCTCACCTGACACACCTCATTAACATAGACTGGGATCCCAGTGTTTGTGTGCATGTGTGTGTGTCTTAGAAGGAGGGAGAGAGAGAGACGAGAGAGAAAGAGAGACCTGTTTCTTTTGTGTTTGACAAGAGTCATAGAGCTTTTTGTCTGAGCGGGGTGAATGTTTATCCAGAAAACATACACCTCAGCACCACTACCTGGCTTGTAGGACATGCTCGGCGGGAAGAGGAAGCCTTGCTGTGCAGCAGCTGCAGCAGCCAAGGACCGCTGGTCATGAGGAAACACTGGGATCATCAGAGGAGGCATGTGACCCTGGACCTGAGGAGAGAGAGAGAGGGAGAGAGAGGTCAGATATAACATACGGTAGATCCAAATATCTGGACAAACACACAACTTACACACAGGGCCGTTGCTAGGAATTCTGGGCCCCCTGAAAAAATACTAAAGTGGGCCCCTGCCCCCTGACTTTTCCACTTTTTTTTCTTAGACTACATATGTGTATTATCATTTTTTTTATTTAGCCTATACTTTGTTTTGATGCTAATGCAGCATTACCATGAGTAGCCTATTAGTCAGCGTCTTATGCAGAATAATTCAGTCATACAAAGATTAGACTACTGGGGTTTTCTGTGGGCCCTACTGGGCGCTGGGCCCCTAGAATTATCATCACCTTTCTCCCCTATACAACAGCCCTGCTTACATACACAGATGTACACAAATTCTGCATGGCCTACACACATTCACAGGCGCGCACACTCACACCGCCACCGAGAGAGATGGAGGGGGAAAAGAAAAAAGAAAAGTAGAAGAACAGTGAAAAAAAGGAGCAAGGGGATAGAAAAAACAAATGACAGGGGGAAAAAAACATAAAGAGGGGAAAAACATTAGAAAAATGAAGAAAAGAAAGACTGCAAGAGAGGAGGACAGAAACAAGAATTAAGGGATGCAGGTATACACATGCACTACAGCAGCAGATGACTGTAAGAATGAAATGATCAGCAGGCGTCAAGAGACACAGTTAAAGAGCAGAGACCAAACAACAAATAAAGACGTTTCATTCTTGAGAGACAAGTTTAAAAATGAGAAGTAAACTGCCTTTAACACAACAGAGGAGCTAACAGCTGCCTTTCATGTCGGCTTGAAAGACTCATAAAAACGGTTGGTTGGAAGAGAACATATCAAAGATGAGCCTGCGGGAATCTATTACTGTAAGGCTGGACTGCCTCGCTCTCTTCACTTCCATCTTTCCCTTCATCTCATCTGCTTTACTGTCTTCCCTGTTGCAGAATTGTTTGTTTCTTTTCCTCCTCATGTTTCGTCTGATGCTCTGCCCCTCTTTTTTCAACTTATTTCTTCTGTCTCTTTACTTGTTTTGTTACTGTCTGAAAGTTGGGCAGATGTCCGACTTTCAAGGATTGTAAAGGTTTTGAAAATGAAATGAGTTGAAGAGAGGACGCATTCTCAGCGGAAGGAACTGGACTCAAATTGGTTTTATATTTCCCTTTATTTGTCTTTATTTGTTTGTTATTTTCTCCTTTTTTTCCTTTCGTTCCCTCACCTCCTTCTTAGTTTTTTATCTCTCTTTTTGTTCTTCCTTGTTGTCTAAATCTTGACAATGCCCTGCTCACCCCTCGTTTTATCCATTTTTTTCATGACCTCTTCTTTCGTCTTCTCTGCTTTCGTCTTTTCTTTCATCTGTTACTCTCTAAGACGAACGCTTGTTGACACCTCCCTCCTTCCCTTTCCATTTCCTCCGTCCATTCAATGCTGCCTGCCTCCATTCATCTCCTTTACTACCAATTCATTAACCACACGGCCTCCCTCCCTCTGTCTCCTGGGACAGTTCATCATTAGTGCCCAAATTTACGCCATCAGCATGTTGTGTGCGCTCTGCATTTGTACGGCCTGGTTATGTTGCTGAATTAGTTGAATAAGACGAACGTCCTCTGGGATGTTTATGGTGTGTGTGTGTGTGCGTGCGTGCATGCGCAGGATCCAAGCATTTGTGTTAGGGAGGTTCAAAGAGCATTAATACACAGAGAGAGCTGGGCTTTCCCAGTGTGCGTTTGCTGACAGGCTGTATATTAATTAGTCGATCAATAAAAAGGTTCAACAGAAATCACTTTAAATTGAAACTCTTTTGGACTGTGGACTGTTGCTCAGACAAAACAATAAAGTTTAACTTTTATCTTGAACTCTGGGAACCTGTGGTGTTTTTTGTTCATCTGAAGTGCTCAGAAATGCAGCAGCACAATGAACAAAATAAATATAAGAAAAGGGTCAAGTACTTGTATGTAAACAAGTGGTCCGTCAGCACGAGGCAAAACAATACAAGTTAATACATTTTCGTGAATAGATAACAGGAGAAGTTACACAATATCCCTTTAAGGAAAAAGTCAAATTGTCCCCCAAACTACACGCAATTAAGGAAAGTACAAATACAAGCTTTTACTGTGCATCCCTGCAGCAAATACATCACATTACTACAAACTTATAATACTTTCTATGAACGAGTGTGTGTGTGTGTGTGTGTGTGTGTGTGTGTGTGGGGGGGGGGGTATATTAAACTGCAGTATATTTTTGCTAAACTGAAAAAAAAACAAAGAATGTCTTTGTCTTTCTGAGGTCTTGTCCTGTACATGAATAGATTCTTGGTTGGTCTTCTCTTCGTCAGGGGGCTGTGTTCAAAGGTCAAGGTTAAAATTAGGTTATGTGTGTGTCTGTGTGTGTGTGTTGTCACTCATGTCTCCGCCACATCTGTATTATCCATAGTTGTGTGGAGCTACACATGTTAAGCACATGACCAGCTCTTCAGTCAACATTGGTTATTGCATACTCCTAAAAAGCCTGATAGTGCGCAAGGCCCTTATCTCACACACAGACACAGACACAGACACACACACACACACACACACACACACACACACACACACACACACACACACACACACACACACACACACACACACACACACACACACACACACACACACACACACACACACACTTTTGGGGAATTCCCATACACACAAAGTGTCCTGACGTCTTGTGACACACAAAAAAGAGAATGAAGACAGAAGAAAAACAAGTCTGTGTCCAAATGGCTAAAAAAAAAAAAAAAAAAAGAAGAGAGAAGTGGTGGAGGTGGTGGTGGGGTGGTGGGGGGTGGAGGGGGGGTTACAGAGAGGGACAAAATGCTCCCATTCATTGTATACCTCTGGGAACACTGGGACTGACTGGGGCTGCTTCACTAGCGCAAACACACAAAGATCTCCTTTTACCGAAGGAGGGTGTGTGTGTGTGTGTGTGTGTGTGTGTGTGGGGTGGGGGGGTGGCGGGGGGGCAGCAGGCTGGATGAATGGACTGGGGAAGGTGGCCCCCGCTCCGCTCAGCCCCTAAGAAAACACAAGGCCCCCTTCCTCTAAATTGCCCACCAGACACATGGACATACACACCTAGGCACAGACACACTCTCAGTATTAATGGTGGTCTTGTGTACCAGAATTTGGGGTTAGAGGGGAACAAGTACGTGTGTGCTGTATCTGTATGTCGATGTGTTTGAGAGGAGAGGGGGAGAAGAAGAAGAAGAAGACGTGTGGTTGTGCAGATGGCAGCTATGTAAACATGTGGATGTGAATGAGTGCTCGCCTTTATATTGTCCATTATTCCACCGGAGCCAACAACCTGCAAGTTCATACCAGTAAACTGAGTCGGCCTCAGGTATCTGTTATTCTGTTGATCTGTCCTATGAGTCCAGCATGAAATGGAAAAATCAAGTCCCAATTAAAGCTGCAAGCAGCGATGAGCGGACCATCGTGTTGCCCCGGGGGGGCGGCTCGCAGGACGCTACAAAGCAGCTGCACATCGTAGCAACCGCCGCACTCCGTGTTCAGGCATTAACGTGGTCAGCAGGGACAAAATGTACTGCTTTTTCTATGTCATACTTTTAGAAATTAAAATATATAATATAAAAAATATATATACATTCACAACATGACGTGATAAGACATAACTCTCAAAGACGGCAGATGCTAATCGATCATACAAATGACTAGAAGGCAGAAATGCTGCAGAAAATTCTAAACATTACTCCAACTCTCTCCCCATTTTTAAAATGATTTCAGCAAATAAAGACAGTAAAACCCCAGGGTGTATTTTGTCTTAATGTAAAGCACCACATTTTTTTAGCTTACACAGAAAAAAAGGCACATCTCTAGCTCAAACAATCTTAAAGATATTGATCTGTACAGGTCGTTTATGCTCCGGTGGATCTTAAGCGGTTAGCGTTGGGGTTTTATTTTTCTAGAGGGCGCCGTGGAGCTATTTTACCAATAGCCAGATAGATTTCTTCTGGTCAGTTCTCTTGTCACACATATGGGGCAGTTAGACCATGACAGCATGACTTGTCATTATTGTCTTGTCAACTGACAATGACTAAAACTTTGGACCAACTCACACAAAACAACAAAGGTCTTAGGACGGGGCTGATGAAAAATAGCACATTCAAACTCAAAGTGGCCAAGTTCCTGTTTAACTGTGGCTAATTTAGAAGTCTGGACTTTGCTGATGCAAATATGCATATGCTGATATGTAATCAGTCACTTGGATTCATGACACCAATGATATTATGTTGTTGTTATTAGCAGTCTTTCATAATGTAAAGTAAACAGCACAGGTATAATATTATATTATATTATTCCTATCCTGACACCAGAAGGAATGTTTTTTCTAATCCACCTGTTTCTCCTGTTTCTCTGCCAATGATCCCTGCAATCACAACTGCAGTAATGTAAATGTTACTTGCACCAGAGACTGGTCAATATACCTTCAAATAATTACAGTGTTCAGCACATGAGCACAGTTAAGCCACTCAGTAATTTGAATTGAAGCAAAAACACAATTCCACCATGCCTACACAATTTTCAATAGGCTAACACACAGGGTAATGCAGTGGAGGGAGGGCCGTTGTAAAGTCAAGAGGTAGCCATTCTCCATAGTTGGTGAGTCCATTTGACATTATGTGCTTTCCATGGCTTTCCGACTCATTGTGTTTGAAGCTGGATTTGCTGACGTAGGAGCTGCCTGTCTATCTAATGGACATGTGTGCTCCATTAGTTCCTATGTGTTAGTGTGTGTGTGTGTGTCTGGATTACTGTGTTTGTGTCTGTTTGTCTTAAAGGGATAGTTAAACATTTTGGCAAATTGGTCCATTGCCATAATCCCTATAGTCATAGCAGTAGGTTTGTTACCTTTATTTGTCGGTGCAAGCTATTTTTAGAATGGCAGAGCAGAGCCGTGAGCTGCTCAGAGCTATGCTATGGAGGCTAATGGGATTTCTTGGTTTCCCTCATCAAACTCATCAAATACACAATCCAACAACTCCAAAACACTCTGATGGACAAGTTGTGACCTGCACATTCACCACGCTATGAGATTATAACGGAACTTACGAGACAGAGTTGTTTTCAAGGTAAGACTGCTTGCTAAAAAACTGTCCCTGAAGGCAACGCTCATCAGTTGTTTTGCATGTATTTACCTCTAAAACGACTCTGTCTCGTTCGTTCCGTTATTATCTCATAGCGTGGTGAATATGCAGGTCACAACTCTGTCCACCAGAGCATTTTGGAGTTGTTAGATTGTGTATTTGATGAGTTTATGAGGGAAACCAACAAATCCCACTAGCCTCCGTAGCGTAGCTCTGAGCAGCCTGCTTCTCCGCTCCGCCGTTCTAAAAAATAGCTTGCACCAACAAATAAAGGTAACAAACCTACTGCTATGACTATAGCGATTATGGCAATAGGCCAATTTGCCAAAATGTTGAACTATCCCTTTAACACAGGTTTGCTGAACCCCAACAATTGGAAGCTCTGGGCACTTGGTCTCAAAATGTTCAAAAAGTCTGACTGAGTCATTAGCACATGGGCCCATCTCCTCTAACCAGTCAGTCAAAACAAAGAAAAGCAGTCAGCTGATGGCCTTTCAACAGGGGAGGGGGCAGCGCCCTGTAATTACGGAACAGGCCGGTGAAGACATCATCCACAGAGGAAAATAATACGACAGGATTTAACAGAGAAATAAAAACAAAAAAGCAAACAACACTCAGGGGACAGGAGCTCGGAGAAAAAAAAGAGGAAGGCAGGCGAAGGAGGAGACAGAGGAGTTATAAATGAAGAACAGAGGGAGGCAGAAGGAGGAGGAGGAGTGCGGCTTTGCAGTCATTAATTAGCCTGTTAGCTAGGGCCCGGGCGGTGCGGTTGGGGCCTGTGCCTTTGTGGGCCTGAAGGAAATGGGCCACATATGAGAGCCATTATAGGAACTGACTTAACAATGACACATGCCTGTCAGCCACCAGGCTGGGCCGTGCCGCTCTGCCTACGGCACACAGAGGACTCACCACCGCCGTGTGTGCGTGTGTGTTTTCATGTATGTGTGTGTGCGTCAGGGACATATAACAGTCCCCATGTGCATTTATGCATTAATGTAAACTGTTTCTATTTTTAATCAATATCAACTGCCTATAATATTGTTTACGTGGGAGCTTCCATGCATGTATGCACATTTTATGGATGAACATCTGTTGTTTCTTCACATGTTTTTGTGTGCACATGTATGTCTGTGTGTGTATGTGTGTGTGTGTGTGTGTGTAACCATATCTATCAAAGTGGGGCCTTCGGAAACGTTTCTTTAACCCGTGGACGTTCCCCGCTGGCTCTCCACACCATTTAAAACCACATGACAGGAAACCTGGGTCACTTTGACCTCTGCTCCCCCAACAACAACAACACTGCAGAAATTGAAATAATGGGTTAAAAAATAGTTTTCATTGTCTCCATTTTCTAAATCAGAGGCAGGATCATATCCGTTTCACTGCTGTTCTACAAAGCTCTCTAATTCATGATAATTAGCCATAAAATAAATGCTATTTAACCACTGAAACTTTGTTTGCTGTGATGATGCAACAGACAGCATGCGTGCACTATAGCATTAAACATCAGGGAGTTGCAGTTATTCCACTTTTCTAGTTACTTATTTTTCCATCTGGACAACATTTAGTGTTCCAAATTAAGATGTGAACAATAACTGGCACTTCTAAAATGTGGTTTCACCACACTGAGGCCTATTCTTTTCAGCTGAAACAGTAGCATTTGGTCAGCTCCTCAGAGTATTGGCCTGAGCAGAGCTCAGGTCTGGATTTGATAAGTGGAAACAGACCGGTGCAGCGCTGCATGCGTGTTTAAGGCCAACACACATCCGACACAGCGTAAACAGCCCATACCCCAGTGACTAAGCCCTGGAGCTTAGCCATAATAATTCTAAACCTCTGTACAGTAGATAGACCATATGCTCCTTAAGCTGTGTTTGTTCCCCAAGAAATGCTATTGTTTCAAAAAGAACTTAAATAACAAGCTTGCACACACCCAGCTGTGATTCATGTAATATTCAGCAACTATTCAATTCAAACTAATTGTTTTGGTCTCTTTTCTGTGTTCATCTCTGCATCTTAACTAAACAGCAGTAGTTAAGCAGTTCGGGTAATTTTAAATCAAATCCAACATCAGATGCTTGCGAGGCTCTACATGATAATATGCTGCTCTGAACAGCTATTTTCTACAAATCCCTTCATCCTCAAAACCAAACATGACACAGTATCCGAGCCTCACAGCAAGGAAGAGGATCCGAGTAAGAGTTGGGTTTTATGGTCTTACTCTCCCCTGGGGCTCAGAGGCCTAATGAAGTCCAATCCAAGCTTTATTAAGATCTGAGGGTGGGGCCTCGCAATAAAGAAAAAAAAGAAGAAGAAGAAAAGGAGGAGGGAGTGGGTTTTCAAGCTCTTGTTAAACTACATTGCACCTCTGAAGAAAAGGGGATCAATGGGGGATGAGAGCGAAGCGGTCCCAGTGGCACATGGATTCAGATTGTGTCAGAGGTTGATTTAATTCAACAACAAAAAAAACTGATGAAATACAAGCTGGCTAACTTCCCACATGGGTATCAGATACAGTGTGCAAATTAACCAGCTTGGGCTCACAGCTGGTGGTAATTTCTTAGTGAGCGTGTGTGTGCAGAGCGGTGCATCAGGTGGAGCAGATGTAGGAAGGAGGGAAATAAAAAAAAAAAAAAAAATAAGAGAAACAGCAAGGCATATTTTCATTTTTTTTTTTCTCCGGCACGTGTCTGTCTTCATGAATAACATATTGTTATTTTTATTTCACTGTAATGGAGTGAATGATAAAGAAAACATTGCAAAGCTGAGTGGAACAACGTGTATGTGAAGGGGAAATAAAGTATCTGAAGGAGACAGAGAGACAAGTGCGTACGGAGCTCGGGTGAAGAGAGGAAACACACGTTCATAAACAGACAACTGCTGAAAGAGGAGGAAGCCCAGAGGAGGCTGCTGGGATATCGACCACTGGCTGATCAATGCAAAAGTAAATGATTCAGCCATAACCAGGGCAATTACAGGGGTGTTAGGTGTGTTTGTGAGTGTGTAGACCCACATGCTTCCATACTGTATGAATGTGAGGCTGCTGCTTTCTAACTGTTCAACGGAGGCGAAACAGAAAGGAAAAGGTCATAATCTCTTGTGTTACAGTTATTTTCCAATCACACATGGCTCAATAAGAATAGAGCAGGAGGAGAAATGGATACCTGGGTCATCCTGGTGGACCACAAAGATGAGTGGATGGTGGAGAGGAGGAAACAGCTCTAAAGTGTGAGGAATGCACAAAATAAGGGTGTGTATTCATGGTTGTGTGTGTGAATCATGGAGATTCACCATTACTGTGGGGGCCTCAGGTCCAGAGGGAAATAGAGAGAGGTGTGTTTGTGTGTATTTGGGGTGAGTGTGTCTGCCTACTAACCTGGATCTGTTGTTGGAGAATGTTTATCTTTTGCTGCTGCTGCAGGAGCTGCTGCTGTTGTCTCGCGATCTGTACACAAACAAACACACATACAGATTAAAATGACAGTTAAGACAATGTGCATTATATGTCTGTAGACTTGTTGATAATTCTGACATGATGAAAAAAATGAGTGTGGTTCATAGTGTTGAAATCTTACAAACTGCTGTAGAGCTGCAACAATTAATTGATTAATTGAACAATAATCGATTATTAAATTAATTGTTAACTTTTTTTTAAAGAATAAAAGTCCAAATTTTCTGATTTCAGCTTCTTAAATGTGAATATTTCTGGTTTCTTTGTTCCTTTATGACAATAAACTGAGTCTCTCTTTGGTTTGTGGACAAAACAAGACATTTGAGGACATCACCTTGTGGTTTGAGAAACACTGATTGACATTTTTCAACATTTTCTAACATTTTATTGACCAAACTACGACAGAGTATCAGGGCCACATTGAGAAAAAAAAAATAAAGTCATAAATTAACGAGAATAAAGTCACACATTTCCTAAGAGAAAAAAATCATAACATTACGAGAATAAACTCGCAAATTTACGAGAATAAAGTCGTACATTTCCTACAAGAAAAAAGTCATAACATTACGAGAATAAAGTCGTAAACGTACGACTTTATTCTCGAAGTTTGTGAATTTTCTATTTGTCAATGTGGCCCTAATACTCCGTCGTACCAAACAACTAACTGATTAATCATTTAAATAATCGATAATGAAAATAGTTAGTTGGTTGCAGTCCTAAACTGCTTCAGCTTCTGCTACCTTACTATTGAAATGAGAATTATGGGAAATCTGCACATAAAATCCCATTCAAATCTTCCTTCCAGAGTTGATGTTTCAACACTAACTCTTATTCAGGTATGCTCCACATGAAGACATCCAGTTAGTTTTGGAGCCCTGACACTGTGCTGACCAGTTGTGCCTCTTTCATTGTTCTTGATCAACCTTCCTGTTCAGTGGTGATGGTGATGGTGTCAAGCAGCATCTTATTGTTCCAAGAAACCAAAGTCTGGATTCAAACCAATCTGCTTTTCATTAACTGCGTAACCTTTGGTGAACATTGGTAGAAAAGAAAAAAAAAAGTTTGGCAATGAATGAGAGAGCATAAAAGACCAGAACAAAACACTTCAAGGCCACTAACGAGAGAAAACCTGGAGAAAACAGTTTGGTGGCGGCGCTGCGTTGATTCAGACCTACAGTACAGAAAACCCAGAGCAACCAGAGCATGAGCTACAGTGTTAGAAATTATTAATGAGGTCATTTCTTTAAAGGTATAATGTGTAGGAATTCCCCCCATCTAGCGGTGCGGTTGCATATGGGAACGTATTCTTGATGTTGCATTCACGTGAAATCGGGCAGACGTCAGACAGACAACAGACGCTGCAACAGGATAAACAAGCGTCTATGTAAACAAGTGGTCAGCCAGCACGAGGCAAAACAATACAGGCGTGACAATATGTTGTCATGGTGATGTTGTATTGTTTACCTGACCCACGTTTTAGTAAAAGTAAAATGACTGCACCTGAATGCAACATCAGTGCCTCCGTCCTTCCTCACACTACACAGTGGTGACAGTTTTAACAGGCGCTACCTGGAAAACTTTCTCCCCGAGCCGACAGCTCCGGTGAGTTTCCGTGGTTACCTACGGTCACGCTGCCACTCAACGTAAAAAATGGCGATTCAACATGGCAGCCTTGGTTCGGTGCCTCGCCGACTTATGTATTACGATTACTCATTCTAAGGTACGAGAAAGCTTTCATTTGTATGTGGGTGTGATTCGACTTCAGTGAAATACGTATTTATGAAAGCAATATTTGATTTTTGCTAATAAAAAGCCAAATAAGTTACACACTGGGGCTTTAAATGCAGAGAGGTGTTAGATTGTTACCTGTCCTAACCCTCACCCCTCAGCCCCGTGTGACGGATGCCACAGCTACTTTGTGCAATCAGCAGAACGGAAAGTTCCTGCGCCATTCTCTTAACCAACAGTGAATCTGTGAGATTGACATGTTTACTAGGCCAACCAACAACATCCAGCACGTCTCTGATAGCCCCCCCCCCCCCTCCCCCCGCCGGCGCACACACCCACCAACGATCATTAGCACGGGAGGCAATCACAGCTATCTCTTCCTCTGTTGTTGACAACAAACATCTGAAGTCAAAACGCTGAAGGGTTGACGGACAGCTGGGACCAGCCAGTCATAAGAAGGTAAAATCCTTAAAGGGGCAGTACGTCAACTACTTGATCCTGCACGCCCACCACCAAGCTAGCAAAGTAAGGCAGCTGTGCCTCTTCTTCTTTTTTTTTTTCATGAGGAGTCGTTTAGTATATTTATTCTGAAATGTAATTACAGGCTGCTGAATGGGAGGCGGCGCCCCATTTGCACACATGTCATATTTCATTAAAGGCAGATTTCTCAGGGTTTGTCTGTAGGGCATTATCCTATCAAGTCTCAACAGCCAAATGACTGGCTGATATTGGAATCTGTCTTTCTTTTCACTCTCTCCATCTTACCCACTCCTTTGTGAAGCTGTGAAAGGTGGAATGTGTTGTGATGGGAGGTGTGGACTTGTCCAAACAGAGCCTGTCGTATGCCGACCTACAGTAACGTGTCGGCAAAGAGCGAAAACAAAGAAGAGCTCACCTAAACACCTCTTTGCTTAGGCTCTCCCACTCTTTCTCTGTCACATGCAATTTAGTTTTACCTCTGCCTGACACCTCGAGACAAGCATCAGCAGCAGGAACTTCTGCTACTACTTTTGAAGCCACACACATACACATACACATGCGTTAAAGAAAGTGTTGTTTTTACTTAACAACTCGGGTCGTATTGTTTTGTATTATTATGACCGTCATAAGTTTCTGTTACGGTGAGATTTCATAATTAAACTTCACCAGCAACACAATAAAGGACAAAGTCTAACAAAACAAAGCACGTCAGTGGTGATGATTGGGTCATGTGACTAATCTAAAGGAAATCGCAGGGATTTCTTATGAATCGAAACAGGTTTGATGTTTTCTTCTTTGTCTTTAACACAGAGTGCATCGACCAAATGAACCTCATCAGACAAGGACACACTGCTTTGTGTAACTGATTACAATATAAGTGGTGATTAACATGGGATGTGAAGAGGACTTTCTCAAGCAACAATAGATTATATCTATCTGTAGGGCTATTGAGGGTGACAATTTAATTAAATTTATTTATTACTGTTATTATTTTACGTGGGAATGTATGTTTGTGTGCGTGTTTATCTTTTTTTTTGTATGTATGTGTATGTAGCGAGGTTTGCCTGCATTTCATTGTGCAACTTGTGCAGTATGTGTCAATCTGTTTTGTATGTTCTATTGGTGTGCAGCGTAGTTGAGTGGTGGGAGTCTTATGCGTCGGTTTGCAGCGTTATGTTCTTATTGGAAATCAATAAAAAATATTGTTAAAAAAAAAACATGGGATGTGAAGAAGGGATCAGAGGTGACAGTGGTTACTACTGGTCAATGATGAGCTACTGTGGCAAACATAATGTAACAACCATTAAAGAAACACCTGCTGGCCTGTTTTTGAGAATTGACCTTTTACCGTTTAATTTGTCTGATGCTTCTTTTCTTCTTCATCTTCTTTCTCCCTATTTTCTCACCTCTCGACCCACCTGGTGGAGGCAGGCGGCCGCCCACCCCCAGTCTCCTTCTGCTGCAGGTTTCTTCACGTTAAAGGGAGTTTTTTTTTCTTTCTCCACTGTCTTGTTCTGGCTCTTTGTGGGAGCTGTAAGGTTTCTCTCTGTTACATTACAAGGACTTAACCTCACTCAGCGATGTGCCTTCAGATAATGTGTGTTGTGATTTGGCACAATACAAATAAAACTGCATTGAACTGAACTGGAAGGAATTTTGAACTACTTTTTATCTTCAGCTTTTAGGGAACTGAAACCTGTGTTACTTTTACACTCCTATTTTCTGTGCCTCTTAACATACTCCATACAGCCACTGTCTGTGCTATCAAGCCACATAGAAACACACTAAAGAAACCTTTTCACTGAATCCACGTCCAGCTACTGTCAGGCTTGTTAACCCTCCTCTTTCTCTTGACACAACTTCTACTTCACATAATTCAGGACCCTAACACATTGATAAACACACATCCTCCAGCCCTCCTTACCTGCTCCTGCTGTTGCCTGGCCAGCTCCATCTGTTGTCTTTGCTTCTCCAGCTGTGAGGCAGCCATCTTTTTCTGCTCATCATGGGCGGCGAGGAGCTGCTCCCTCAGATTGATCAACTGCCCGATCATGGTAGAGAGTTGGCGTTCCTTCTCCTCCAGTGACTCTGGCGTACCTGGACAAGAAATAAAGAACATGTTAGAAATCAAGTAAGTCAGTGGTTGTTCAAAAACATTTTTGTTGGAAATAATGAATTTGGCGGTTGATCCACAGCCTGAATTAAAAGTTTCAGTTCACTATTGAGCCCTGGTGAGAGCAAGATGGATAGGATGTACAGTTTTTTTTATACTTTCCATTTGTTTATTTGACCTGTTGATTCAATACATGTTTTGTATGCCATATTTTGTTTTGAGTGATTGAATAAAAAGCAGATCTCAGGTAAACACTCAGACACCCTGTTCATCGAACAAGACTGAACGGAGGGTCCAGGTGGGCGGGGCTTGGAGCATCATTTAGTGACATCACAAAGTCATAGCAAGGCTGGTTCTAAGGCTTAGTTACTGAATACAGACTGTGAGCATCTCTCTGTGGACTGAGGCTTTGACATCTTCTCTGTATTAGAAGGATAGTTCAACATTTTGGCAAATTGGCCCATTGCCATAATCGCTATAGTCATAGCAGTAGGTTTGTTACCTTTATTTGTCGGTGTAAGCTGTTTTTAGAATGGCGGAGCGGAGCAGCAGGCTGCTCAGAGCTACGCTACAGAGGCTAGTGGGATTTCTTGGTTTCACTCATCAAATACACAATCCAAAAACTCCAATCAAAACACTCTTGTGGATAAATTGTGGAGTTTTTGGATTGTGTATTTGATGAGTGTGATGAGGGAAACCAAGAAATCCCATTAGCCTCCGTAGCGTAGCTCTGAGCAGCTCGCGGCTCTGCTCCGCCGTTCTAAAAATAGCTTGCACCAAAAATAAAGGTAACAAACCTACTGCTATGACTATAGGGATTATGGAAATGGGCCAATTTGCCAAAATGTTGAACTATCCCTTTAATGTAGAACCTTGACCCGGTTTATTATGAAAAAAAAAGACGTGGAAATCTACGAATCGACGATCAAAACTTGATCAACACACAAGAAAAAACACTTCACACACAAACAATATTTGACGTTTTCCTCCTTGGTTATTTTGAAACATTTTCATTCAAATAAAATTCCCCCCTGTCAAAACTGTTTCAAGAACCTACACAGACCACAGAGTAAGACCTTCATGTTCACTAATAACCCTCACTCCCAAATTCCCATAAATCAGCAGGCTTGTAGTTACACCTTACCGCTCATTATCCTCTGTCTTGTCTCCACATGATATCAGTGTTTATCACTTAGTGTCTGCTCCCAGGAACAATAAAATCTGTTTGACTTTGCAAATCAGCAGGCTTTTGTCAGGTTTACGATGAAGACATTCTTGGAGGTTTTGGTCAGGAAGACGGATACGCACCAGTGACTAGATTACGTTGAAGGCACTTTTACAGGCAGTGACAAAATGCTAAATGCAAAATTTTTCCCTTTTCCACACATCACTTCTTTCTGAGCTGCTGTCCTCGAGAGGGGCCACGCATTGTATCATCATGAGGCCACTTCACTGGAATCGTGTAACTCAGTTTATCTGTTGTATTTTGCATTGACAAGAGTATGATCCCTCACTGGCTTCCCACCCAAGAACTCATGAGCGCTTTTGAGAGTCAAGCTTGGGATATTAGCAAGTTGGAACACTGTGTCCATTTGCACCAAAACCTGTATGTCAAAGCCTCTACCAAGACAAAAACATTCCAGTCGTACTGTCAACAAACTGTCCCTAATAGTTACAAAGACTGAGTGGTAACACATAAGGTGGACGCTTCAGTACAAGAAAACGCTGTGACCTCACTGCTTTTCCCTGATCTGATTTGTAAATGCTGACAGAAGTGCGTGCTATTATTTATTTATTCATCCTGGTTCAAATTCTTGCTCTTCAGTATATCTGGGTGTACATGCAGGCTGTGTGTGTGTGTGTGTGTGTGTGTGTGTGTGTGTGTGTGTGTGTGTAGGGTCTTGCCCTGAGGCCATGTAGGGAGTTTGCAGGGTGGCCCCAACACTACCTGCATACTAACAGAGTCTCCATTGTAGTCCTGTCAGGCCCCTATTGTACCCTCTACTGACCCCCCTCAGTCCCCCTCCACCCCTCCAACACACACACACACATAGAGAAATTACCCCTCAGCACCCCTGTATCAAAGGCAACATTCTCCTTTTCTTGTCTCTTTTTTTCATGTTTTCATTCTTTCTTTCTTTTTCAGTTTCCCCCCAAACGACCTCCCCATCAGTTACAAGTCCAGACTTCCTCTCCTCTCCTCTCCTCTCCTCTCCTCTCCTCTCCTCTCCTCTCCTCTCCTCTCCTCTCCTCTCCCCTCCCCTCCCCTCCCCTCCCCTCCCCTCCCCTCCCCTCCCCTCCTCTCCTCTCCTCTCCTCTCCTCTCCATCTGAAGCATGTCCAGTCTCTGAGGCTGCAGGCATTTATGTTCCTGGACTCTGGCCGCACGATGTTTGATGTTTTGTTTTGTTGACACACTGGTTGAATATTTGGAATGATTGAAGAAATGTGATTTTTCCCTGAGGTGTTGATATGATTTTTCTCCTTATGACAGGCTATTAAAGGTAATTTAACTCCTCTCCTCCCCACTATTTTTTCCACTCATTCTTCCCTGTCTTTTATACCACTCTTTTCCTGCTTTGCTCTTTTTCCTTCCCTCTTCACCCTCTCTAAGTCCCTTTGGCCAATTTAGTCTTGCAACACTGATGGATACTTTATAATCCTGTCAAATTTCTGGACACACACACAGACACACTAACTCTAACACACAGAGAAACACACATACACACACCTCTCTATTTCCCTACATTCCTTGCAGTGAAGTAAAGCCTATTGTGTAATCGCAACAACTGCGATTACAGCATCATCATGATTCATCTTCATGGATTACTGGTTGTGCATTCCGAACGCAACGCCTTGCGTTCCTTCAACTCTCCCGGCACCAATGATTATCTCCAATGTCTTCCGTTTTCCATCCATCAGGATTACCCCTGACACCTGCTGAGGGTACCAGCCAAAACACAGCACCATTAACTGTTTTCAGTCTGTTTGGATGATGGGGATGATCCATCTCTGAACCAGAGCTCATGTCTACATTCTGACTTCTGTTACTTCTGTCACCAGTTACTTCCTGATTACACTATGCTGTGATTCATGGGAAGTTTTGATTCATGAAAATCTTGTGATGTCTTTGTCTCAAGTTCTTTATTGTGTATTAATATCAAAAGTAATTAAATAGCATTGCCACAGCAGAAAATGTACTAGAAAGGTACAGAGGAATGCATTGCTACACCTTACAGCTTCCATATCCACCTTTTTCCGAACGTCAAAAACGTAAGCCTGTTTTGCCGGTTTTGCTCTTCCGGTGGAATTTTATGTTTGAAAATCTGTAAAGCGCATGGATCATCACACCAGCTTTTAACAGTGGATATCACACAAATTGACATCCGTGTTAAAAGCATTAATAAATCCATGCGTTTACCGCAACTATGACAACGACTGAAAACCATGGAAACGTAAACGTACAATTCCACCAAACCGGCAAAACCGGCTTCCGGGTTTGACCATAGAGATAGAGATACATAGAGATACGTTCGGAAACTTGTGGATAGTGTAAAGAGAGACTGCCATGTGATTAAAAAGAATGTCTAGGTGATATATTTATATTGTAAAAGTGTCATAGCCTTAGTCAACAGGGAAAAATGCACAGCCTTTATTCAGAATGTGACAGAAAGCCGTCACACCAACCATCAGGAGAGCAGTCATTGGGACCTTTAACACCATCACTGGATCTGGAACTAAACTTTTTTTTTAAATTCTATTAGCTCATTTATCTGTTCACTTATTTATATTTTTAAGCGAGTCATTTGTTATTTATATAATTGCTTGTGTATGTTTATGATGTGTCAATAATTGACATTTATATAGGCTAGTAATTAAGTTATAAATAAAGGTATGGAAAATGAATGTCTGTTTTGCTTGTTATATAATTATATGTTAATGAATGAATCCATGTGACAAAATTTGTCCAAGCCACTTTTTACACACATACACACAAGTCCTCACACACATGCCACAACACACACACACACATACGCCAGCACAAAAACCACATCTGAAAATACACAAACACAAACCATCAGATACTCATACCATCACACCTCAAACTATCATGTTGCCCTGAGCCTCTGCCAAACCCTCATGTTTCATGATGCCGACTCTAAACTCCCACCATTCCTCTAGAGTCTAGATGACTAAACCCTGTCCTCGCTCCTCTCCACGGGCCCAACACAAAGACGATCACAACAAGCATCGTGATCTCTGGCCAGCAACAAGACAAAACCCAGCACCAAGTTTAATCTGTGTACAGTCAGGAGTACTACACACAAATAGCTCACTTCCCCAGACAGTCATATAGTATATACATATACATTACCAGTCAACAGTTTGGACACGTGTTCCTTTATAGTTTTATATATAGTTATATAGTTTTATAGTTAGGGTTATATATATATGTATATATATATATATATATATATATATATATATATATATTTGCATAGTTGCATTGGGTAAGATGCCTGATTTAATTGACTCTTGAATGTCATGTGATTATTGCTGCCAGATGTGCCAGCTCCTACATCTGTCAGTAGAATCACACATTTTCCATCCATCTGTTCTTTTCTGCATCCTGCACCTCCTTGTGTTGTGGTTGTTTGTGGTAGTTTTTCGGAAAATTTGATATTAGCTGGATGGAAAAAGGAATCCTATATAATGATATATCTGCAACTACTCATACAATTCATCACATCTTTAGCATTATTGTAAATTGCATCACTGCTGTACTGATCAGCTCTTTCAAACTACCAGAAAGTGATTCTTATGCATCATGATTTAAAGAAATATCCAGTCAACTTCTGCCCTAAATCAGCTCTAACTTTAGCCTAGAAATCTAAACGCACCCTATAGCGGCAGCAAATCTCTTTGCTCCGTAGGTGGGTCTAGAAACGAGCCATAGGAACTTTTTGAGTCTCGAACACCGTTTGTGTTCACCAATCACAGCGCTCTATCTGTTTAGAGAGTCGTTGGGCGGGCTTAACGCGATGACGACATACTTGCGACGGTGAAAAACATGACAAGATGGCTTTGGCAAAGGAATCGTTTGAATCGGCGTTGGCCGGTCGTTGCCAGACTATACATTTTAGTGATATAGTCTGGCTTGTCAGGCTACTCAAACTTGCTTTTTCTCCTGTCAGCTAACGGCACCACCAGGAAGAGCATTCATCACCAAACTGAAGTGAAGTGTTGAAATGTCACCTGGTTCCCACAGTTACCTTGTTGGAGCTGCACAGAGGCGTGTAGTAAGAAAGGTCATTCTGGGCTCACACCCAGATGTGTATGAGTGCAACAGTTACTGTAAATAACTGCCACTGAATAAATACGTTCAGGTTGTTGTGTGAGGAGGAGACACAGAGCAGCAGTTGAATTTGTCTATTTAGGTCAGCCAGACCGGGCTTCATTTCAGCCATCAAGAAATAAAAGACTTTGACGCTTGAATTCAATAAGAGCGTTACGTTGGTCAGGACACAGCTGGACGAACAGAGGCGTCCCTGTGTGTGTATTTTCCTGAGTGTGTATGCAGTTGTTTCACTACATTCTTGGGGACCAAAGAGAAAGACTGTATCATGGGGTCAGACAACTTTGCAGGGACAAAAAGACTTGAAAGATCATGTTTGAATCAGACTGGGTTAGGGCAAGGTGACGGGGAGTGCATTATGGCAATGACATGTCCCCAGAAATGTCCAACAACGGTTTGCTCTTTCTTTTCTCTCATCAATACGAATACAATAGAAATTGATATACTGCACATTTCCAGGTCTATGTATAGAACAAGCATATTGTTGTCTTAGCCGCCTGAACTGAATCTCTCCCAAAATGTATTTTAAAGGTACATTGTGTAGGAATTACTCCCATCTAGCGTTGCAATCAATCGTATTTTTCATGCTGCATTCACATGAAATTGGGCAGACGGCAGACGGACAACAGCCACTGCACGTAACGGCATAAACAAGCCTCTATGTAAACAAGTGGTCTGTCAGCACAATACACGTGACAATATGTTGTCATGGCGATGTGGTATTGTTTACCTGACCCACGTTTTACCGGCCTTCTCTGGACTTCTGTGACTAAAATGACATCTGGTTTGTTAGCGACGGCCGTCTGCCCGACTGCACCTGAATGCAGCATCAGTGTAACTCCATTCCTCCTCACTGCGTTACCACGGTGACTTTTCACAGACGCCACCTCGACCTGAGCCGACAGCTCCGGTGTCTCCGCTGAGTTTCCGTGGTTTCCTACCGTCACGCTGCCACTGAACGTAAAAACATGGAGACACCACATGGCAGCAGCACCGAGCTTACCCGCTCCATGTAGATATGAATGATATGAACGGCTCATTCAGAGCTGAAAGGAACACTTCAGTTTGTTGATGGGGGGGATTACTGATTAATGGAAAACAGACTGAAGAACCAAATAATCGATTTTCGTGAATAGATAACAGGAGAAGTTACACAATGTCCCTTTAAGGTTGCTATAATCACTACGATAGGAAATCTAAGATACACAATTTAACATAAGTTCCTCCCAATATTAGCAGAATATTATATCCAAGACTTTCCCTCCATTAAAATGCAGCTTACGACCCAATCATGTTTTAGTGTCAGCTGACCTGCATTAATTATGAAAGGAGCAGTGGCGGAAGGCCGCTGACGCACAAAACCCACATATGGAGGAGGTCAGGGGTGAATGGTTGTTTAACCATGCCCATACTACAACCATACCTGCTAGCCCTGAGTGCTAATCAGCAGTACATTTCAAATTAATTTACAGATTTCAGGGACAAATGAATCTCCTGGGTAAAAATCACACGAGCCGCTACAAAACTGCACACAAAGACACACAAAATAACTGAAAACAGAGTGGTGGTCTAGCTTTTACATACATAACAATATGACACACACAAAGCCACTAAAATCTAAGTATAAAACTGAATGACACTGCATTGTATTTATAGTAAAAAGCCTGACAAAAATTGTATGTTTCCTTGTCTCAGAAAAAACTACTTAAACTGGATGAATTTAAGATGAACCCTATAAAGAAGCTTGATTTATTCATTCATAAGTCATAAGCCTACCTGTAAAATAAACAGAAATATAATATTAAAAAAATGCAAGGATTAAAATATCAGATATCATGTGTTACAGTAAAACATTCTACTGTAGGTTTAAAGTGAAAATTAGCTATGGACACAAGAGAGAGAGTGAGTCAATGTCCGTGCTGTTCTGCTGCAGGAGCTTCTCTGTCGTCTCTTTCTCCGTCTTTCCACAGAGGAAATGCTTTTCATTTCAACGGCAGACAATCACAAACAGCTTCTCTCACTGAAAGGAGCTCGTTACCAACTAATGTCACAACGCAGACAGAATTCACAGAGTACACCTTCTCAATTCTATAAAGTTTTATATATTTTATTCCTGTCTTTATCATATTCCTTCATAAAGCAGGTGCCGATCATGGAAGTTCATTAAAATTTATAAAACTGCAGCAGCTCTGACTTGTTGACTCGTGACTGAGTCACAAACTTCTTCATGATCACAAAAACATCACCGTTTCTGGGGAAAAGCAGGAAATCAAACGGACATTGTTTTCTCTTTCCTATGATTTACAAGAAGCAATAAGCACTTACTAGAATCAATTAGCATCACTGCCTCGGGCCCACTGTTAATAAGTGTCATTTTTATTTCAAAGAATAAAAAACCTATTTCTAAAAAGAGCAGATCAGTGGAACTGATTTGTCATTTTATTTCTCTCTCTAAGAGGATGACCTAAAGTTTGATATAGCTACAATATCGTATGTAATTAAAAATAATGTAAATGTAAATTATAGTTTTAGTATTTAAAAGATGACATTCTCCACAGAATATATGCTGATAAAATACATAAATGAGGATCATCTCTCCTTAATATGAATGAGGAAACAATCAGTCCTAAAAAGATGCTAATTACCATTATCAAAATTAAAAATACAATGTCAGCCTACATAATTTTTTAATGATGATAACACGCACCTCATTCCCTCTCTGCTTTTTGCTGCTTGAGGTTTAACGTGAGACACCCCCCCCCCCCCCCCCCCCCCACACACACACACACACACACACACACACACACACAAACCTACCCCACACACACACACAGCCCCTCCACAAAACTGCCATTTCCACTTTTGAATATTGGAGCAGGTCAAGAATGCGTTTGCCGTAGTGCGATTTACAGCCTCATAAATGGAATTTGCTGATGCAGACAAAAAATATTAGAGCATGTGCAGCTTTTCTCAAATACACAACCTTCAATCAAAGTTACTATAACAACCTGGAGCGTTTCAAGCTGCCGCCACTGCTCTAGTGACAGGTAGACCCGGACCGTTTACGCTGCGTTGCTCTCGTATCTAGACAAATGCATGTATGCAGTATAAACATGTAGGACAGAATTACAGCACATCGGACTGTTTCTCACGCTTTGATTTGCACATACCATTTGCCTGTTTTGTAACGATGATGTTATGGGTCAAGTAGAGGGGATTATAAGATTCAGAGGTTTTATTTTAAAGCTTTCTTTCTTTCTTTCTTTCTTTCTTTCTTTCTTTCTTTCTTTCTTTCTTTCTTTCTGTCACTCTTACCTTTGACCTCCCCCAGAAGTTCGTTGGCATTCAGCCGGTCAACACGCTCCTTCCAGTCTTTGGACAGGAGCCTTTCCATGCAAGATGGTTCTACAAAAGACAGTAAAAAGTCACCGTCACCATTGGTTTGTCTTTTTAAAAGCTCTCTATACAATTCTAACATGAACCAACATGAGGTCCACATTTATCACTGCCACATTCTTCAGATGTGTTTAAGTAATATCAAAAGTATTTTTTTTAGTCTTTGTCATTAGAGGGGGGTAAAGGTGAAGAGATGGAGGAGTGGATCATAGAACTATGAATTGTTGCAAAGGAATTATTTCCTCCTCCTTCCTGTCCTTAAAAAAAAGAAAAAGAAAAAAAGATGCAGCAGACACCCAGCTGACCAAATGAGAATGTCTGCATTGTTTTTGACACAGGGTCTTGTTTGTGGCCGTCTTCTTTCTCACAATGTGTCTCATAGCCTCAGGATAATAGACATCAGAGACACGTGGTCTCATAAGATTCATAAGGTCTCATTTGTTCGGTCGGTTCGGAGTCCTGCTGTGAACTTTACTCCACGATGGGAACTTTTCAATTCTTCACCAGACGAATGGCAGAGATGTACGGAGAGATGTGCACTGACTGAAGGTGTGCTGTCAGTGGGGATATGCTCCATGCATGTTATGCTCCATTCACTACAACAGTTGAGCTGCCATTACCTCTAACCCTTATTAAAGGGATAGTTCAACATTTTGGCAAATTGGCCCATTGCCATAATCCCTGTAGGTTTGTTACCTTTATTTGTCGGTGTAAGCTATTTTTAGAACGGTGGAGCAGAGCCGTGAGCTGCTCAGAGCTACGCTACGGAGGCTAATGGGATTTCTTGGTTTCCCTCATCAAACTCATCAAATACACAATCCAACAACTCCAAAACGCTCTGGTGGACAAGTTGTGACCTGCACATTCACCACGCTATGAGATAATAACGGAACGTTACCAGACAGAGTTGTTTTAGAGGTAAATTCGTGCAAAACAGCTGATGTGCGTTGCCTTCAGGGACAGTTTTTCAGAAAGCAGTCTCTGTATTTACCTCGAAAACAACTCTGTCTCGTCCCTGTAGGTAACGAACCTACAGGGATTATGGCAATGGGCCAATTTGCCAAAATGTTGAGCTATCACTTTAATCATTTGTACACAGAAATGGCCATAAAAGTGTACAGCTTTCATTGTCCCTGCCAGTGTCCACTTGCAGCATTCGAGCCCCATACACAGGCTGGAGATTCACAGGAAGTAATGTAATGCACACACATGAAGCCTGTATGCCTTTCACATGATGGACACGATCTCTTCGTCTCTTCAAACTGTTCTGTGATGTGGCAGTTGGCCACCCTGACATTGTACCATCAACATCATCAGCTAGTAAACGCATTACCATAACAACACAATGTACAGAAAACAGTTTCATTGTTTCTGATTGGTCCTACAGGTGACGCCACGTCAACAGCACTGAGATCTGAAGGACTTTAAAACTTCATACACACTGTGACGTTCATCGACTCCTCCAACCACTCCAGTTCCTGTGCACACTGGGGTTTGCGTGCCAGCGGATGCACCACAGATGGTGTCACGGTCACGCAGGGCCCCTCGGTCACCAAGGACGTAAAACACACACACACACACACATGCACACAAGAAGGGATACATTCTTCGGTACTGTGTGGAAAACATGCCCCTGAGGTCTTGCCTGATTTAGAATGGTTAAGTCAGACAATAGCTCATTTGTGGTGCCTTTATCCTGACAAAAGGCGCTATAGGCATTCATAAGGGCACATGGCCTATTGTGAATGGCTTAATGTTTAGTTTAGTGCGTATTGGTCCATTGTGCGGTCATGAGATGCCTTCCACCGGCTCGAGTACAACTTCCTCATTGAGTCCATTAAAGCCTTGCATGTTTACAGTTGGATTATGATCGTTGTAAATAAGCTAATGCAGCCATCCAGATCACATGGGATCAATGTAAACAAAGAGGAGGGGGAGGAGGAGGAGAAGGAGGGGAGGGGGGGCAGACAAGCTACAACACAAAGACACAACTTGAACGTATACAGTGATTTCTGATGATTTCCCACATTCAGAAAAAAAACAGTGGGTATTTCCAGACAGATGGCTCATGTAATTAATACAATTTCCCTCCCCGAGGACAAAGGAAAACACCCAATACTTTATAGATTTTCTGGACAAGTGGCTCCACTGGATATGTTTGTGTACATTTGGTCCAATTGGTGATATTTACAGCCCGTAAAGGAGGGAGGGGGGGCTGGAGGATGGGGCAAGGATGAGCGCTTTTTTTTTTCTCTCATCACAGGACCCGAGGTGCGCTTGTTGAGCATGGGCCTCTAATAAAACAAAAATTAGGAACTGCAATTTATGGCAGCACTTAGGAAGGAAAGCACAACCTGTAACTCCAAGACACAACTGCATAAGTCATGCGTGTGTGTGTGTGCTCCAGCGCACAATTTATACCCCCCGCACCAATAAACAGATGAGAGGAGGAGACGGTGGGTGGGTGGGGAGCGGAGGGGCTAGATGTAAGGAAGACGTAGAAGAAGACGAAGAAGAGAGGGATGAGAGGGAAACGTTTTACCCTAGATGGCTCGCTATCTGTCCCCGCCACCGACTCTGGGATCAAGTACTGTTTAGATTGGAGGGTGGATAAAAATTCCTCACTGTCCGAACACCGGCTTCTTTATCAAGTGAAAGAGAAACGCCGGAGATGGATGTGTTGAAGAAGAGCCAGGGGAAGGAGGAGGGAGAGGGGGGGGGGGGGGGGGGGGGGGATGGAGCAAGGAGAGAAGCAGATGAAAGAAAGGAAGCATAGGAAAGGAGAGAGACAATGATGTGAAGGGTAAAGATGATAAAGATGCTTCTTTCATCTCAGTGTTATGAATGAGGATGGAGGAATGAGAAAAAGGGGGGGATGGGGGGAGGTGAAGAGGACTGGTAATAAAGCCCATAGAAACATGTTGAGAATAAAACCACTAGATACTGATGATAAAGTGATTCATTTCAGTCACTTGAAACTCTGCTCTGTTCTCATCAATAAATAAAAAACCCACTGGAATTATTGAATATAAACATTTTTCTAACCCTTAACCCAGAGATTGGTTTCTAATTGGCTGTAAACCAGGACAGTTCCAGGGAGGAGAGACGGAGAGAAGGTGAAGGAGATGAAGACAGAGAGCTGTAAATCAATGCTGCTGAGGCTCAGAGTGTTTAGGGTAAACACACTTTTATCACCTGTCTTCCGCCAACCTGCCAAGAGACGGTGTTACGGTTGTTTTACATGAGCCACAGGCAACTTACTGTGTGTGTACTTTTGTGTGTGTGTGTGTGTTGTAGTGTGTGTGTGTGTGTGTGTGTGTGTGTGTGTGTGTGTGTGTGTGTGTGTGTGTGTGTGTGTGTGTGTGTGGCAGACAAGCATCAACACTCCCAAACAGCCACTGCCAAGAACAACACAGTCTGCCACAAGCTTCCACTCAGACTCAGTCTCTCGCGTTTCCCTCGCTCTCTGTTTTTCTCCCGCTCCGTTTCCATGTGGACGGCAGCTTCTCATGGAACACACACTTTCAGTAAAATGTCCACAGCGCAGAGCCGCGTCAACGTTTTAGCCTTAATAAGCGTCCTCAGTGTTTCTCTACTGGATAACGTGCAGGGCTCCACTGGTAACAAGATTTAAGTGACAGCTGATAGATTTATTGACCTTAACTTCATTTTGGCTGAGAAATCATATTTTCTTCAGCATTTTGGTTCAACAGCTATGCGCATCATAGAGAAGTTTGTTGCCATAGTCACCAAATTCACCCAGAATAAACTCAGAATCTGGGATGGAACCAGAGTAAGTGCATAATGGTGGAAGTCATCTGTTTGTCAGCATAATATTTATCTTCCACTTGATGTTGTAGGGAGTTAACGAGACAGTTTGGCAAATTAGTTGAAATGACAGAATCCAACCCACTCTCATGTCTGTATGTTTAATACGAGGCTGGAGCCAACAGGCATTATTCACTTTTGGGAGTTTTATTTGAAGAGTTCTGAGTCTCTCTGCTGATTGGCTGAGCGACTGAATGAAAACATAACCGATGTTAGATAAGTAGCCTACTCAGAGAAAAAAACAACCCAAAACTTACGAGGTTGGTTGTTGAGTCGTTGTGTGGGCGGGGCTTGGCGACTGCTTTGTTGTGATGTCACAAAGTTACAGAAGTCCTGACGACCGGTTTTAAGGCTCAGTTTCTGGATACAGGCTGTGAGCATTTCTCTGCGGACTGAGGCTTTGGTGTTACAAACTCTTGCTAACTGGGATGAAGAGCCCCACTTATCATTGTCTATAATAAATATCTTTTTTTTATTGAATATCTTTACAGTTGACAAGCTTGTCTTTGAAACACAGCGTCTGGCAGCGTCACCTTCAGTAGAATATCAGACATGCTCTTTGTGGTAAGTGATGGCAAGGCAACTCTCCATTGTGGTGATTATTGTTACATTTTTCTGTATGTGTCTCCAAGTGCATCCGAGAAATCTTACCTTCATTTCAATATGATGAAGAGCAATAACAATTCTTCTTATGAGTTATTTTTCCAGAAGAGGCCAGTTTATTTGACTCTTTTACGTTTTAGATTTGATGATATTGCAATGGTTTCCTTATAAGCCATGACATTTCAACAAAAACTGCCTATTTCTCTCCCTCTCTCTCTCACACACACACACAGACATACACTACTGTACATACTGTGTACTGTACCAGAGGCTCAGGGACTGTGGAGTCTGCAGCCAAATGCCAAGGTAAACAGAAAAAAAAAACATTAATCTGAAAAATTAGTTAATGTTAAAAATAACAAAGGCCAATGTTCTAGCCGGTGCCTGATGTTTGTGTAACACTCACACGGAAGAAAAAAAAAACATTTTGTGTCTTCACTTCACTACTGAGTGTGTGTAAATGGAAGCTGACAGCTACACTTGGCACTTCCAAATTTATGTCAGTGGTGCAACTTCAGCTGCAAATACTGAAGCATCCAATAGAGAGAAGCAGGAAAGAAAGAAAGAAAGAAAGAAAGAAAGAAAGAAAGAAAGAAAGAAAGAAAGAAAGAAAGAAAGAAAGAAAGAAAGAAAGAAAGAAAGAAAGAAAGAAGGGATGTGAAACAGGGAGAAGCAGACAGAGAGAGAGTCAGAGATGAAGTGAAAGTGAGGGTGAAGGAGAGAAACATAGCGAGAGAGCACAGAGAGAGCAGCTGTCCTAACAGCTGGCCAGCAGGATTGATGTCTCAGTGAAATAAAACTCAGCATATGTCCAAACATGAGAAGACAGGCCAGCCAGGAGGAGGAAACACACACACACACACACACACACACACACACACACACACACACACACACACACACACACACACACACACACACACTGATGTGAGAACACTGTAGCACTCTGAGGAACATACATGAGCACCACACACACTGATTAAAGAATACCGCTGCACTGGTGAGATGTTTAATGCCACAGAGAGGGTTTATAACACACACACACGCACTCACATACACACACACACACACACACACACACACACACACACACACACACACACACACACACACACACGTTGAATGGCCACACGCTGCTCGCTCAGTGTTGTAAAACCATTAAACTGCAGAGCGGTTAGCCTGGCTGCATGTTAGCACGGTCTCCATTTCACACACACTATTTTCATCTGTCAGATGACACCCGGACTCTCTTGTTGCAGAACATGGCCTGAGAAAGCAGCAAGCGTGTGTGTGTGTGTGTGTGTGTGTGTGTGTGTGTGTGTGTGTGGGGTGCAGGGTTCTGAGAGATAGTGAGGTGCACATAAGCCTCTTAACGTAACACACACATAACACGTGTGTCTTGTACAGCGTTACCCTCAGTCTGCTCTGACAGAGTGAGCCACTTGTAGAAGTCACATGACATCTTTGTGCGATGCTCTAATCAATGTTGAACTTAATGAAAAAAAACACGCAACTCTACAACCAACCATAAGGAACAATATCAGTGTTATGTTACAGGTTTATCAGGTTTAAGTTACTTCTCAAATCCTTGTTCAGAATAATGCACCGCAGAGGTGTATTGCATTGACTTTGTATCACAGTAAGCCCTGGAACATGTTTAAAAGTCATACATCATTAAAGGGATAGTTCAACATTTTGGCACATTGGCCCATTGCAATAATTGCTATAGTCGCAGTAGGTTCGTTACCTTTATTTGTCGGTGCAAGCTATTTTTAGAACGGCGGAGCAGAGCCGCGAGCTGCTCAGAGCTACGCTACGGAGGCTCATGGGATTTCTTGGTTTCCGTCATCAAACTCATCAAATACACAATCCAACGACTCCAAAACGCTCTGGTGGACAAGTTGTGACCTGCACATTCACCACGTTATGAGATAATAATGTAACGTTACGAGACAGAGCCGTTTTCGGTTTTGCATGAATTTACCTCTAAAACAACTCCATCTGGTAACATTCTGTTATTATCTCATAGCGTGGTGAATGTGCAGGTCACAATTTATCCACGAGAGCGTTTTGGAGTTGTTGGATTGTGTATTTGATGAGTTTGATGAGGGAAACCAAGAAATCCCATTAGCCTTAAAGTGTAGCTCTGAGCAGCTCACGGCTCTGCTCTGTCGTTCTAAAAATAGCTTGCACCGACAAATAAAGGTAACAAACCTACTGCTATGGCTATAGCGATTATGGCAATGGGCCAACTTGCCAAAATGTTGAACTATCTATTAACCTGCAAAGCATGTTTTCTTAAGTTAATGCAAGATTCACTGCTTATTAAAATGATTTAATTCTTTTTATCATCTTGCAGCATTTTTGTGTTTACCTGCTACGGGGTTGAAGCTGCGACCAATGACTATCAATCCACACAGAATGTAATCACTGTTTTTTACTTCACCTGCAGTTTAGAGAATTAAGCGTGGCCCCAGCATCACCCGGGTGGGGCTTTGATTCCTACTACGGACCACCCGCGCTAAAGCACTCCCACTAGTGTGAACTACATGTGATACTGCGAAGAAAAAGGCTCATGTTTCTACTGAAGGTGTGAGTTTAATACTGGAAAAGCCACACTGCTGATCCCTTGAGAACTCAGGCTGCCCCGCGTTACAGCGCCCACACCAAGGACCACCGAACACCCTGGAGCCACTGGCTGTCCACAGGTGGCTCATCCTATTAGTGCCTGATTTATTCCTCACCCATCACTTGTTTTAAGAATAAGTAAAAGCCCAGACATTGTATAGATATTTTCCAGCTCAGGTCTTTGTGTGAGAGTTTGAGAACAATCCAGAGCCTGCCAGGCTTTAAAAACACTACTGCAGTCTGGGCATATGACGCATGGCAGTGGCAACAAGGTCAATTTACTTTGGATTTAATTAATTTAAATAAAGCATCTATTCACTGGTTAATCATGGAGTGTGGAGATTTTATTTCTTTTTGTGTCCTCCCACGTTTTTCAGGGTTTCTTTTTGTTAAAAAATGAAATGTAAATAGTCTGTTTATGAATAGAAATGACCTTTCTCCCTTGTATTTAGATTGGAAGGAGCAGACCTTCTCATCACTGAAATTGGAATTCAACTATATTTTGATACCGGTTAATAATAAAACAATAACACTCTCACATTCAAGGTGCAAAATTGCTTCTTTGTCAAACACACGCTTCCAAAATACCAGATCAAGACCTAAGCTTCTGGTTTCACTTTAGGCATGTTATATGAAACCTGACCCTACTTAGCACACACACACACACACACACACGGACTCAGACATACACACATACATCCATAATGTGCGGTTCAGACACAATAGAAGCGTTGTTTTGGGTCGGGCTCTCGGGTAAGATGATGTGGGTTTGGGTCACAGAAGAGAGACTGGGGGGTGGGGTCAGAGAGCCAGTAGGGTGAGGGGCAGCAGTTAGTCTTGATTGAAGCAACAACCGCTCCACAGCTGATGTTACTGACACCAGCACAGAGCGGTGGACAGGGTGAGGCCGGGTTCAGAATACACAACTTTGTTGTCTTTCTCGATGGTCACCATGTCAGATTCAACCATCACCGAGGCATCTAGATATTTGCTGTGTCTTGGTCGGGAGACTGGCAACACTACAAGTATCACCCCGACCAATCACTGATTACAACCGATTATGACCCTGCGTAAGTCCATAGGCCAATGGTGGAGGCATCACAACAAACTGTCAATCATGGATACTGTAGCGCTGTGTGTGATAGCTCAGACATGAATAATAAAAGGAAGAAAAAACAGTCGTGGAGCCGTTCCTGGGTCTGGTGAAGAGGACAGTATGTATAAAAAAGTGGTGATTTTCCTACTCTATTCCATCACACTAAAAGTCAAAAAAGCTGGCAAAACCAACAAAACTATAGGCTAAACACGATGATCAGTAGCTGAATTATTCTACATGATCCCTGGCCTACTTTGTTGTAGTGCTGTGCGATATTACGATATATATCATAGTACGATATAAAAATGTCTACTGTAGGATACCGCAAAGACTCATGGATGCATGGATGTACAGATGTTACTGGTTCAAATTTGCGGGGTTTGTCCTGCACTGCAGGATCGCGTGATCGCGTGACTTTTCACCACAACTGTTTTCCTCTAGGTGGCAGCACCGTACTAAATACTGCTCAGACGTTTTGGGGACAATGCTGACAGCCTGATAGCCGCGATTAGGAGTGGCGCTGTTCATGATACAGAATACAAGAGGATGAAAGGAGAACTAGCTGCAGACAGTAAATAATATAGTAGCCTCGTTTTTCAATGACAAAATGTAACGACGGCAGCTACAGTAGACTATAGCCCACGTCTCACTCTCTTTTTTCGGTCATCTGTCTCGTCATCTCCAAAATGTGTTTTTAAAATGAGCCAACTACAGTACTGTGCAGTAGTGCCGCAGATTTCTCACTCCGCACCTTGTTTGAGAGTGCAGCTGGATGATTTCTTGTGAATGAACGGGTCTGTGTCACTTTGGGGCTGGGCGATAAAACATAGGATAAATAACTTTCCCTCGATAGAAGACGCGGCCGATACAAAGTGACACCGTCAGCCATGCAGCCGGCCTGGACTTTTTATTTTTAATTATGAAGGATCATCTGCGCAAGGCAAAGATGATAGCATCAACAAAACACGGCGTAACACACGCGGCTGTATGGGACAGGCTTTTATTTAATTCAGAACAAACCGCTTAGCAAAAATGGAAAATATAGTCTATAATAATTAATTGATCTGTTGTTTGGCCACTGTTTGAAAATAACCCGAATTATGAGCAAATAATCTGATCCAGAACAGCAGTCATAATCAGACTTCTTCTAAATAAACCTAAACATTAAATAACTGGGTCAGGTCGGACCATGGGGTTATTTTTTCTCTTCTTCTTCACAGGAGAAGAGGAGGCTATGTGCAAAGTACCACATTAACATCTCTATTCATATAACGCCCATCGAAACAGCTGATTTACATGTCGGCCGTTAAGGCAAGGCAAGGCAAGGCAATTTTATTTGTATAGCCCGTTTTTACAAACAGTTTGTCTCAAAGGGCTTCACATGGCATCGTAGCAACATCCTCTGTCCTTAGACCCTCACATCGACTGAGGAAAAACTCCATGGAAACCCTTTTAACAGGGAAAAACAGGAGAAACCTCAGGGTGAGCAACAGAGGAGGGATCCCTCACCCAGGACGGACAGACGTGCAATAGATGTTGTTACAGACAAGAAAACAGTTTACAGTTTGTCACAGAATGTGCGGAATATGGAAATGTTAACACATGGCGATTGGCCATTCACGCGGCTTTGTTCTTGGTTTCGGCCAATCAGCTTATAAGCACATGGCTAATTATCAGCTTTCAACCAATCGCACTGTTTTAATGTGTGTGTGTGAAAGTTATTTTCTTTAGTTCATTTTCGTTTCTTTTGGATTTTTTTTTACAACAATGTATCAATATAATATTGTTTTCGTTTCATTTCGTTATAAAAATCAATCCCTTTTCTTTGAAACAATGAGATTGAGCAGCTAAAACTCAATAAACTCAACCATGGCTTGTCTTATTGTTAATCTGAACGCACATGTATAAAGGGCAGAGTCAAGGCAGCAGATAAATCACAAAACATCAACGCGTCCGTGAGCGCAGCGCACCTCCTCTTCTCCTGTGAAGAAGAAGAGAAAAAATAACCCCATGGTCCGACCTGACCCAGTTATTTAATGTTTAGGTTTATTTAGAAGAAGTCTGATTATGACTGCTGTTCTGGATCAGATTATTTGCTCATAATTCGGGTTATTTTCAAACAGTGGCCAAACAACAGATCAATTAATTATTATAGACTATATTTTCCATTTTTGCTAAGCGGTTTGTTCTGAATTAAATAAAAGCCTGTCCCATACAGCCGCGTGTGTTACGCCGTGTTTTGTTGATGCTATCAATTCATTGATCCTTCATAATTAAAAATAAAAAGTCCAGGCCGGCTGCATGGCTGACGGTGTCACTTTGTATCGGCCGCGTCTTCTATCGAGGGAAAGTTATTTATCCTATGTTTTATCGCCCAGCCCCAAAGTGACACAGACCCGTTCATTCACAAGAAATCATCCAGCTGCACTCTCAAACAAGGTGCGGAGTGAGAAATCTGCGGCACTACTGCACAGTACTGTAGTTGGCTCATTTTAAAAACACATTTTGGAGATGACGAGACAGATGACCGAAAAAAGAGAGTGAGACGTGGGCTATAGTCTACTGTAGCTGCCGTCGTTACATTTTGTCATTGAAAAACTAGGCTACTATATTATTTACTGTCTGCAGCTAGTTCTCCTTTCATCCTCTTGTATTCTGTATCATGAACAGCGCCACTCCTAATCGCGGCGATATGTGATACATAATCATCAAGTCATAAAGCAAGACAGGCTTTATCATATTACAATAGTTTCTGTGATTTAGGCAGTGTATACAGTAGTTAGTTCTAGTTTAATAGCCTAGAGTTTAAGCTGTGGATTACTGCACAGATCACTGAGTCATCCGCCTGTCGTCCTCCGTTCTCACAGATGCCACCTGGCGGTTGTTTTGGCACATTGAGGCTTTTCATTAAAACCTCTTGTCTCGCCAAAGAAAAAAAATGCATGAGTCTTGTGCCGTCTCGCGTGGACCACGCGTGAAGTCCGCAAATTTGAACCAGTAACATCTGTATACAACATGGCGGCGACAGAGAACACAGTGGAAACAGAACCCAAAGAGGAATTGGTGCCTAAAAGAGGGACCCGGAATTCCATTGTTTGGCTTTGGTTTGGATTTAAAAAGCAAGTCATTAGCAATTGCATTGGTATTTGACCACTGGATATTTGTGTTTTATTTTATTGTAATATTTTTTATTCCGTTTTTTTTATTGTGTTTCATATATAAAACATGTGTTTTATAAATAAAAGGAGAAAAGATAAGAGAAATTTCCAACAATACTTTATTGGGATATACGTATATTGTTATCGGGATATGAAATTTTGTCAATATCACACAGCACTACTTTGTTGATCATCACCTGGAAGCCCTGTCAAAGCACTGGTTTGATGAGGTTGATTGATCCTTATGTAATTCATCTATCACATGGACTGATATAGATGGAGATACACCAGAAAATGTGTATTTTGCTCACCAAACAAGGTGTGGGCCATATCCCTGAGCTGTGTTGATTGGAATTAGATCTACAGCCCTATATCTATATATTAGGTCATGGAGCACCAAACACAATTTGTGTTATTTTCAGTTTAGTCATTCTGGAGCTTTCTTTTCCTTTTATTTTATGTGGTTAGCTTGTTGTTTGTTTGGCACCATCCTATAGTGAAAGAATACTGCTCTTCAGTCAGACAGAATTCATTTTCTAGGAAAGACTTGCTTCTAACGTCACTACAACTTTTCCAGAGAATTCATGATGCTGTTTTTATTACCTATTGTTCTCTCAGATCATAAAAGCAGTATTCTGTTGTGTAACCATAAAGCATGCTACTAGGTGGCACTTTAATTTTACTTTGTTATGGAATGATGATTATAAATCCCCCCCTTTTTTTTTTTTTTAAGTGTAGGCTTAGTCAATCACCCAAGAATATGAGGGACATGGTTTCTAAAGAAGCCACTCCAACCAGTTTAAGGCCACAAGCAAAGCTGCAAAATTAAATTGGAATTGGTTTTTACAAAACAATTATTCAAAACAACCGAATTACAGTGTGGCCTCAGTAAAAAATGAAATAAATATCATTCTAAAGAAACATTTAAAACTCTTAATACACAGCAACAGACAGCATTGATATTTTTTGAGGTGTAGACCCTGGAATTTCAGTTTTTCCATAGATTTAAGTCCACCATCAACCATCTTTCATTGCTGTAATATGATGTCAATCTTTGCCAGATGCTCAAGTTATCAGGTGAACAGTTTGGCATGCTGCTGAACTCCCAGTAAAAGAAAAAAGACGACTTGATAAAATCACTATTTAATCTGATTCTTTTGGACGAGATTCAAGACTGTTACAGCAAACCACACTGCATGCGCCCATACAATGTGCTGGTGGCTGGCCGGCAGCCAAGCTGAGGAGGAGAGGGCTACTAGGCATGTCCCACTGCCTGTATTTGTATTCAAGACAAACAGACTGTGGCTGATGATTAGTAAAGAGATCCCTATCAATTACAGGGTGGGAGACTGAAACCAACCACAAGGAGTCCAGAGGGAGTCGTCCTGTTGGCAGAGCCGAGGAGAGCGGGGCTGACCACCACACGCAGCTTCACTGTATAGATTAAAAGTTGCAGATCAAAGACGGAGGCTCATGTTTGGGTAGCACACAGCTGTTCTACACACACACACACACACACACACTCACATACACACTGGGCTTCCCTGTTGCCCCTGTACTTGTGGGTGGCTTCCCCCAAACACTGATCCATATGCACCAACACAGACACAAAGCCTCTGCCTGTACACAATCACAGCTCAAGCTGCCAATCCCATAGAGGAAGGCAAACATAGTGCCAAAGCCAAGACCTCGTTAATTAGCCAATAAGCTTAACTGTCAGGGCCGGCCCAACTTGGTTGTTAAGCTGTCATCACAACTACTTCCACCTGAGAGTATGAATCCATAAGCCGTCCCACACACAATCACACACACAGAGGTCAGGCGCACAAGGCTCACAGGCCTTGTAAGTTTAAAGTTTGGTCATGCACTATAGCTTCAACTGCAGCTTAGGTGATACAGCCTGCAGTCAGATGATTTAACCTTCAAACAGCTGAACTGTCAGACCTTGGCTAGTGGCTAAGCTGCCATTGTGAATACATATCTAATTGTTGTTCTGTGACACAAGTCAATCCAGGTAGAGCATCGCTTCACTTTGCAGCGCTGTGGAGGCTGACCATGTCAGCTAAACACACCTCGTCCAGCAGAGCAGCAGCAGAACAGTGATCGACAACAAAGCGAGGCCCTGGCAGAATGTCTTTATCGTCACAGAGTGGCAGGGTTGGAGGAAGGCTTGGCCTCACTCTGACCTCCTCTTCCAGCTGGGGAAGCCATTATACGGGCGATTGGGTGGCCAGTTCTGGCCTGGCCTCAACTCAAGACACAGCGCAGACTCCTCTGAACTGGACAAGGCATGGCCTAAATACACAGTGCAAAGACAAGGCTCATAAAACAGCTGTAACCAGTCAAGACAGTGGAGGACGTACGACTACAAACTTGTTTCCCCATTACAGTGCAGTGAATTGTGTAGTTCACACAACATACATAGGTCATTTATTTCTTAAACATACTCAAGACAATTTAACATTAATTATTTATGACTAAATCAGTGATACATTAAAGAATTTATATCAGCGTGGGCGTGGTCTGACCAGGTTTGACTGACAGAGGGAACAAAAGCAAACAGCTCCTCAGCCTTTTTCTAATATGAATAAATTCTATGAATGGCCCCAACCATTTTGAACTTATTAAAATCTGATTGTGCTCACCATTAGAAGATGACTGAGAAAACATGTTCTCATGGCATTAATTTGTACAGTGCAGCTGTAATTCAACATATTTAAGAGCAGGGCAGGATGCTGAGGCAGAGGGCTTTGTGTTTTACACTTGATTATGTTATTATAAGTTCAAGTCTCCGCAAAGATTATCAACTCAAGACATGTCATGATGAAAATAAGATGGGTTTGTTGGATACTAGAAATGCATCATCATGTTGCCACTAATACCAGATTAGAGTCTGTGATGTTGCCTGTTTCCATATGACGGGAGGGGCAGCTGGTGGTGTTCACAAATCTGAAACTGTAGTTGGGGTTTATATAAATATCTGAGTACAGTCTGAGGTGAAGAAAAAAAAAAAAGAAAAAAAAGAAAAGAAAAACAAGTATATATAGTAGTAGTAGTAGTAGTATATAGACTGAAATGATGGTGTGCAAATCTGTATTCAGGCTGATGGGTGACTGTCAATTTTGTCAGTGTTCAGCAATCATGAAAAAACATGAGCATCGTCCTCTCTGATCTGTGAGCGGAGCGCTGAGGCCTCTTCCCATCAGCTCACACTAACAGTGAGAGGCACAAATGTGGTTGTAATGCTTTACAACCGAGGAGAAGGACACGTCCTTAAGACTTTAGATGAATTAAAGTGCCACAGGTGTCTCATGACCACTGTGGAGCGGTGCAGCGCAGTTGTAATTGAGCCAGACAGATGAATCGTATTGTAATTCATACAGGTTCGGGAGGAAGGATTGTGGCGGTCGGGGTGAGGGTGGCGGGTTTGTGTGATGTTAAGTGTCAGCCGGGGCATCAGAGCTTTCTCTCGGCACATTAGATGGCTGAGTAAGCTGGCACCAACCAGGGCGCTGTGCCGTTGCCAGGGCCTCGTTATCAGCAGGTCGGCCCGTGGAGACACAATGATTCAGATACTGCTAATTCAGTCATTTCAAACTGAGCTTTGATTGCCCACTTCACTGGGTTTAAATGTCCATCGGGGGGACAACTCAGAATGCTTCGGTTTGATGAATACGTCTACTCCTGAACTCCACATGTTGACAGGCTCAAAGAGACAAGGTGAATTCAGATTAATCATCGTTAACAAGAGGCAGTTTATTGTTTTGGTTGTTCCTCTGCTTATTTCACATCTTGTATTTTTAGCCACAAAATTACAGAGGAGCATTTCCATTCAGCACCATGTCCGGTGCCCACATTTTTCCTTCTGATGTTCCCTCATACTGGCCTTGAACACTCTATTCAATAACCAACCTACCAGTTTAAGCGCTTTAACAGTACAGAAGAAGCCCTTTGTATACAGCCAGCCTTTGTATTTAGACCTTTGCACAATGCAGGCACAACTCAACATAAATGCAAAATTGTCAAGAAAATGTCAGACCTTCACCCTCTCAGCTTGTGTGTTGCGGAAGCCGACCGGCAAAAAGGATTGTATCTGCAGCGACCATGCAGTTGCACAGTAACACTGCTATAGCTGACAGAGTCTTTAAGAGTTCTTGGTAAAGCTTTTAAAAGCTGAGGCGGCAGTTGGGTTGGAAAAAAAAAAAAAAAAAAAAAAATTCTCCCACATTGCAAAGCGAGGCCATGTCTATTCATTAGGACTGTCACAGGCACTTAGGGCTCCTGTGAGCGGCAGACAGCTAACAGTGTGACGACAGGGGGTGAGTACAGCACAAAGGCTAACAACGACATCATCCACACTTTAGCTCCTGGCTACAGTGCACAGAGGGGTCAGCCATGTTAGGCTAAGTGAGCGCTCAGTGGCTAATAGGGTCTGTTCCATTTGATCATACAGCCAATCTAACCTGGGAGAGCTCAGCTGACTGAAGCCCTTTCAGCGGGAGGCGGTGGATGAGGCAAGGGGACGCATTGTTCAGCCTTTAATGTGCTTGCCATCTGAGTGCCGATGATCAAATCTGGTCATACTGCAAGAGGACTCTGAACAAAACCATGTTTTAAGTGTCAGTCTAAGTGAACACATGCCACTCAAGAGTAAGGGGGAAAAAAAATACTTGGAAGAAGCACAGAGTACAATCTGAGGAGCTTTCTGTGCTGCAGCATTTGAAAGACAAAAACAGGCTCTCATCTGTATCGCACCAGCAATCAATATGTAAGCCTATTTACCAGGATGGCCTTGCACTCCTCCTGGGTACATTACCGTATATTGCTTTAACAAAAAAAAAATAAACTGCTTATGAATTTACCAATAACACAAAGAAAAGCTTTAAATCAGGATGTGAGAAAGGTTGCCTGTTGAAGAGATTCCAAAGCTGTGCCAAGAGTGGATTGAAAAGCTGCAGAAGCTGAAGGATAAAGGGGTAAAAAAAACAAACACAGCAAGCCCATCAGAAAGAGAATTTAAAGACAATAAGACAGTGATGGCGAGAAAGGTGTGATTCAATAAAAAAAACATTAGTCAAATAGGTTTACAAATAGGAAAAATAAAGAGCGTGAAGCTTCATTGCTGCTTAGTTTTGAACTAAAGGAGAAGTCTTTTAATGGCACATTCAGCCAAAGCCACGTATTGATCACTTCTTCCTATTTTCACTAAACTCATTAGTAAAAAAATAAAATAAAATCAGAGGTACCTGTCAGTCTTAATACATATGATTAAATTAGACTCACATGTTTGTCTCGTTTGTTTTTGTCTCAGCTAAGTGTTTGCAGTGTGATCATTGCCACTTGTTAGTCCTCGGGAATAACAGCTCCACTAATTAGCAATGGAAGAACATGCCACGTTTGGAAGCCAAACTCAACAGCAGGCTGTAAGGAGGAGGGGTACGTGCACATTTTCACTGTTTGGGACATCACTGGATGAAATATATTTGTGTGATGTTACTAATGGACAGGTTTGGAATGACTTTTTATTCATATGTATATATCATCTTGCAGTTCTGTTTGTTTTATTTTGTTTTGAAGTTCCAAAGCTACAAATTAAAAATCATGCTTGTAGTTTCTGGTTGTGGACACACCATCATATTTCTTTCATTTGTGCCACAGTAAAAAATTGAGTCATCCACTTGTCCAGAGAGAGAAGATGTCTCCTTTGTGATCCAATATGACAGGATGTATTTTCTTATCTAATTAAAAAGCTCCACACACTGCTCCAAGAAAAGATGTTTGCAAATAGATTAAATCCTGATAAAAATGAAGTTTGGTTTGTTGGTCACTGTGGTGGATAAACAGGGATGTTGGTTCTAGTATCTTGATCTACGGTTAGCTGGAAAGGAGAAACCTACAGCTATGTGATGAAAAAGACACAAACTTCAGTTGTCCCCAGCATTTCCTTCTACTCACATTACCTTTGATTTGACAGGAGGATGTCACAACACTTTGAACACACTCATACACACACACACACACACACACACACACACGCACACACCCAGAGACATACAAGTTTTTCTTTTCAAACCGTTTTCCGTAGATAAGAGGCAGAGCTACCTATCTTTCAACTAAAGACACTGTTGTGTATCACGCCTCTGGCTGTCCCATTCTGGCCCACTCCACTGTATCAATAACAAAGTAAAACCCCTAAATGAGAGAGATCAAGTGCTCCTCTGATATCATCACAATTACTATGTGCACATAACAGCGAAGAGGGGTGTTAGATGGTTTCAGATCTGGCTTGCTGTGGGGTTGGGAAAGGGCAAGCTGAGGCATGCTGGGAGACTGCGGCGCTTTCCTGTGTTAGTGGTGTAGATCAGAGGAGAAAGGGAAACCTGTGTTTTCACTGATTGATATTGTGATCTAACAAGCGAGGGATCTGTCAGCTGTAATTTCACACGTTCAAAGATCCTTTGGAGAGGATGTGTTCGCAGGAGGAAAACAAAATACAGGTAAGGCTGTTTTCGCTTTATGTACGAGTGCAGAGTAAAGGATCGACATCCTGTCTGTCAGTTAAGAGGGAATAAAATGTCTGAGGTTCTTTTCTATCCACATCACAAATGAAATTAATTTTAATCTGTTTCCAATTCCTAATGAAACATTATCAATTACTGTAATTTACTTGCTCTTTATGCAGCTCTAGTCTAAAAAACAGTTAATACAATTGATAAATTAAGTAATTTAAGCTAGAACTGTCGCAATATGAGTCAAAATGATTGAATTTAAAATAAACACAATCCTGTCGCTTCTATTAAAGATATTGTTTGGTTTCATGATAAATTCATATATATAAAATATATATATATAAATTAAGTTCTGTCAACACACAACAACACAGTAGCTACGATATTTCATGCACAGTTCTGATCAGCATCAGTTCGGTTAATGATTTTCAGATATAACACAAGATGTTTTAAAACAGCTCTAAGAATCATTTCAGCTGAACAAGAAACACTCCTCTTTAAGACACTGCTCGCACTATGGAATCAACCTCATCAAACTTTTAATCAAACTAAATAATCCAGTGAAGCTCTCCCAAAGCCCTTTAGATGCTTTGCCATTCAAACAGGATATCTTTGTAAAGTTTATGTTTTGTAAAGTGGAGGTTTTCACCTGACGATCGTCAGTCTACTAATCGCTGCTGTGCTAACTGTAAATGCCTTGATGTTAAGTGCTGACATGAGTGTACTTCCTTCTCTACATTATAGTTAAAAGTCCTATATCATATAATAGTAGATTTCCATGTCTGTTAATTGTAAGGCAGCTCTAGGTTCTATAATAAAAGTGTGAAAGTATCAAAGCCTCAGTCCACAGAGAAATGCACACAGCCTGTATTCAGAAACTGAGCCTTAAAACGAGGCATCAGGACTTTGTGATGTCACAAATCAGAGCCATACTCCAATTCCTGTCCACCTGGACCCAACATCCATCTTTGAAGGACTTTGTTTCTGAGATTGTAGTTGGCAGGTTAAATAACATATATTCTGTGTATCTTATCTTCTTACGGATTAACACCAGAAAAGTGTTAAATATGGGACCTTTAATATATATAGTGTATGTACAAACATCCATTCACACAGACTGAATCAAACAAGTCCTCTTACCGTCTTGTTCTGTCTTGGTCAGCTCCACAAGCTTCTTCTGTTTCAGTGTGTCCACCACGTCTGCGAGGCTTCCTTTGCGGCGCTCTGGCGTCCCAAATGTGAGGCCAATCATGGGCTCCCCCCGATCCCGGGAACACTCCTCTGGCTTGTGTGGAGAGGTAGAGTTGGTCCGGTAGGAGTACACCGAGCAGCCTTTACTGCTCTCATTGTCCTGGGGGGAAAAAAAAAAATCAGCAGAGAAAAGTCAGAGGCTTTTGATTTCACTTTGCTGTGCTTCACTTCAACAGGGCCGGCTGGCGTGACTCGAGCAAAGGTCAAGTTTAGCATTGGGTTTTGCTACTGACAGAAAGTGATGATCACAGTACTTGATCTATCTGTCATCAGGGGCCCGGTAGTGTCACTTCATTGCATTCCTTTAAAGGGGTTGGTCCTTCTCTTGTATCTATTATTGTATTATTAAAAATACATGTCAGTGTCATCTTGCAAGTCATTCCCCCGTTTCGCCACTTGCTTCCTGTTGCCTCTCTGCTCACGGCTCTCTGATGAAGATGTAAAAACCCAACCACAAATGAGAGAAATGGCAACAAAGAAAAGCTGTGAATGTGACAGGTAATCTGGAGGCAGGAAAAATAAAAATAGATATGCAGAAAAATAAAGAGAAAATCATGAAACATTTATGTAAGCAAATTGTCTAAAGGTAGTGCCACTAGGGGTGGGAGAAAAAATCGATTCACATAAATATCGCAATATCTTTTTTGACGATTTTTAAATCAATTTTTTTTTTTTTTTTTTTTTTAAACATCGTGCAATGTGCATTTGTTCGCCTTTTTTACATACAGAGAGTACAGGTTTTGAAAAGGGTTTAAGTTCACTTTATAATGGAGTATGTTAATGTATAGACTCCTACAGTATTTGTGTGCAGATAAATGTTAAAAATGCAGACTAAAAATCGAGAGAATCTGCAATATCGTAGAATCGCAATTTAAATCGAATCGCCATCCAAAAAATCGTAGAGGAATCGAATCGGGAGAAAAGCATATCCAGCCCTAAGTGCCACCTTACATCACTGCATTGTTCATTGATGTAAGCTTAAATTTAAACATGCCCCTATAAATCAAGGAACTTCAAATTCAGACGAGACATGTGTCCTGATCATTTCCTGTTTCAGTGAAGGTACAATAACACAAAGCCAGTAAGTTCAGACCTGCTGAAAGTGGATGGCAGATATTTTATGGCCCTGTCTATTCTGCGCTGAATGACCACAGTGTTGCTCCCCTCTGCTGTTTGCTCTGCTGGTTATGAGTTAGGCAAGAGGCACAAGGAGTCTATATTTACCATGACGATAAGCCCTTCAGGATGACCACATTGTCCCACACAACAGACACTTTTGCACAGGTGTTCTAACACCGGGGCTATTTCTGGATGCTTTCTCCTTCCCTAACAGAGCGGGGAGAATCTCCAAGACCTTTAAGGAGGCTTATGTTTCAAAGACAAGGGGCTTTGGCAAACAGCAAGATCTTAAGACGCCCTTGAGGCCCTGTTGTTGCACTTTGTCTTTAAGCGGAAGATGCCTCTGTAATGAGGATTAGGAGATACTGTGTCACTGTGTGTGTCACTCGTGGATTGTTCAGGTGTGAGTTTTCAGGTCAGTACGTTATTTAATCAGCAGCAGAACGGTGGTCGTGATAATCTGACGGTCAGATTGAATTATAAACCCAGAGGTCACATGTTCGCTCTGTGAAGGAGACAATGCAAACACATGACTCAACCTGTGATGTTGTAAATTGTCCTTGAACAAGGCACAAAAGTCAGATCTGGACACTTCATTGGATGCCATTTGAATGTGAATGCAACAGGTACACTTAATGTGAAAATGAAAAATATGATAAAGTACTTCACTGGGCCAGGACGTGTCAGGATGAACAGAGGGAGGAAGATGCTTTCTTCCTTTTCTTCTCATGTTTCAAGCTGAGTACCAGTTTCTTTTCCTATCTTAAAAAGTTTTACTCTCTTTTTCTTTCCCATTTTTTGCCCAGATAGTTCATGTTTTTGATTTGACCATGATATTTATTGGAAAAATCTCAATCAATTTCATTTTAATGACTTTGGTTTATCATATATTTTGTTTTTTGGCAAATGAATTATTCCCAAATACATGTGTACAAAAAAAAAAAAAAATTTGGTGATTAAGGCTCCTCTGCCACTGAACATGACTTATCGCCAGGACAACAGCTGCACTGATAATTGTTTTTACAAGACAAGAGGTTATAATGCACTTCAGCTGTTAGCATGCTAACTTCAGTAGAAGAGAAGACTTGATAGAGACAAGATTTAAGTTATTTTTTTAGTAAATAAACTCTAATTGCATCAGGGTCGCTAAACAAAGTCAAGCTAACCTCAAAAAGCCAGGCTTAAGATAGCACCATCTCCAGATTAAGCCATAAATCGTTCCACTAACGCAGTCCAGATCAAGGCTGACTCAAGACAGACTTGCATAGTCTCACAGCTGATAGAGCTGTATGGAGAATATATAGATTTAAAGAACTAGCTTGCTTTTCCACAGGCTGGTGAGTGGCAGCAGAGCTACGTCTCCATTTTCCCACTCATTTCATAAAGTTTTGATGATTTTTCAGGTGAGGAAGTGACCGTTAAGACTCCAAAAGTATCATCAGATTATACACAACTGACAACATTTTGCATCCAACTTCCTCCACAACGCTTGGTCGGAAATTTGTTCAGGTGTTTTCGGGACGTGACTCCATCCTACAGGAGTTCTAATTTCGAGTTACGTATATGAGTGTGAATTTATAAAAAACGAAATACATTTCACGAAGAATTAAAGCTCTGCATAATTTAAGATGTGTTTCTCGATTGACAGAGCTTCAGATCTGTTCTTCACAAACCTACAGTATGGATGACATCGCAAAGGCCATATCCATCTTCATTTACAGTTCTGCTGCTGCTTCAGCACTCAGCTTAAAGAAACTTTATTTGAAGAACTTTCCCTGATGTCAAACACACACCTTGTCCATGAGGGACCAACAGAAGCTGAAGCCAAGTTACTAACTTCACCACACACACTCTCTCCCTCTCACATAGACACACACACACATGAACACCGGCTGTGGAGATTAGAAGAACAATGGAGTCCAACCCTCCGGAGGAGAACCCCCACTGGGCTGCCTTCAGCAGCGCCTGCAGCACACATATCAGAGAGGAACCACTGGTGTGTGAGTGTGTGTGTGCGTGTGTGTGTGTCCAGCATACTTGCATTTAAGTGTGTGTGAGCATACAATTGTGCACAATCATCATTATGCATAAGAAATTGCACACCCAGTGAACTCCTGTGTGTATTCCATGTATTTTATGAGCTGTGCACACTCACTAACCACATTTGTTTAATAGATTGGAGTTGTGGGAACATATGGCATGATAAGATATGGCTACTTTCTAAACATAATGTGTGAGTCACTTCTCACCATCGCAGCAGGCCCAACGATGTCCCACTCGATGTCTTTCAGCTTGTCTCTGACTGGCTGCAGCTCGTCAGGGTGGGGTTGGTCGTGCGAGGAAGGTGATGCTGTCTCCTTGGGGCCCTCTCTCTCTCGCTCCTCTTTGGCCCAGGCCGCGTTGTCCTGACTTATCGCTTCCTCTTCCTCAGACGGTGGGTGAAAGGGAGGTGTTGCTCGCATGGAAGACATCATTCTGTCGAGGAAAAGAAAATGAACACATTTAATTTTGGGGATGGAGAGGAGAGGAGAGGAGAGGAGAGGAGAGGAGAGGAGAGGAGAGGAGAGGAGAGGAGAGGAGAGGAGAGGCTGATTTCTAAATGACAAGTGAAAGATATTGATCACTGCTGACACTGTAAACAAAACCTCCCATATATGTGTATGACAGAGCAGGAGGCGAGCTGCATGTCACAGCCTGTCTTTGATGAGCTAACAGAGTTGAGGTCATCTGGAAGCCATTTCCATCATGGGACATTACAGACACTGACACACCTCAGGTGCAGTGGGTCTCTACCTTCTTACAGTTCTGATTTTCTATATATGTTTATCTGCATTAAATCACAGGCTAATGTATTCCACTTATTGATAATTCACTTTATCTGTTGAAGGTTTGCTGTTTGATTTGCTGAGTTGTATTAATCAAATCAAATTCTGTCTTATTAAAAGCTTTAATCTTTTTAATTTACTTCAAGTGCTAACATAAATAAATATATTTGTACATATGTATGTATCTGACTCAACACATGCTTTTGATTTTTCTTTTCCTTCAGTGAATCTGTTTTGAGAATATTTCTGAAAATGTTGTAAAAGCTTGTTTTCTCTAGTCTGCGACTTGATGGAGATGGACTTTACCATGTGGTCCACAGTATGTCTGCAGTCTGAACACTTGTTCTTAGCTGCAGCCAGGTTACTGTACATGAACAATCTTTAAATTGTGTAGTTTATTAGCACTAGTGCTGTAAGGACTCAGTCTAGACGACATGTGTTCTACTGGGTGAACCACCAAGGCAACCCAAGAACTGTAATTACAGCTCACACACACGGGACACTTAGAATACATATCACGTTTAGTTAAAATAAGGGTCCCTTAATTAACGTTAGTTAGTACATTATTAAGCATTAATATATAAACTAATGTGTTAATTAATGCTGAGTAATGCATACATAATGATAACTAATTACATTATTCAACTTTTATTATTACTTAAAGCAGAAGTGAGTGATCCGGTCGTTTTCGCTAATGCTGCGTTCCAGGTAGGCTTTTGAAATCGTAAATTACAGCTTCAAGTCACAACTTACGACTTTGTAGCGTTCCAGGCAACCCACTCGTGTTTTTCCGACCTGTTTTACCGGTGAAAGTCACTATAACGGCCACTCGTAACTTCCGACCAGTGAACTCGTACCAGATCGAACTGGTACCACTTCACGGTCAGAAAAATACGAGTTTCCTTGAAGGCACCATAACAGTCCTCGTCGCTACGTCACCACATTCACGGCGTTCCTTGGCTGCACACACAGCCCTGCATGCCGTTCTCTCTCCTCATTGGATAAAAACTGTAGGATACGATAAATGTTTTCTCTTCGGCTCAGAGCAGAGCAGAGTGACTGACAGACCCGTGTTTCAGACCAAACACTCTATGTAAGTGATTGCTGTCGGAAGATATAACTATTTAAGACTTATATTAACACAAATATATCACTCACTTCTGCTTTAATAATTTATTAACTAACTTTGAGTAGTAAATATTAATTAACTGCTTACTAATAGGCTATATTAATGAATGTGTTTCCTAATCCTAAGTAATACATAATAATGATTATCTGTAAACAGTTAATTAATGCTTAATAATGTACTAACTAACGTTAATTAAGGGACCCTTATTGTAATGTGTTACCCACATTTATAGTTTTACAGATGCACTAATTCTTGACAAATGACAACTGCATGACACATGAACACACACACACACACACACCCTCATAGTAAGCACATTCTGCCATGCGGTTAATCTATTAATCTACTGAGCAGCATCGAGGCCTCAGACGCTGAACTGCTGAGATTCAGTAGGAAAATGTTTCTAAAGTACTGTAAGCCCGAGGCTGGCAGCGTCATTAGGCTAATACATCGTTTGCTGTAATGACTTCCCTTTGTTGCACTACACTTACAACGACTCTCTTTGGCCCCATTTAATCTTATTTTAAGTCTACACAGAAGCCCACTTCAAGGGACTTTCTGTCCTTAGGAGGTAAATTGGTCCTTGTAAGACAGTGATAATACACAAACAGCAGTTCTATGAAAACAGATCCACACCTGCACCACATTACAAGGTGATAAATGACAAAGCCAAAAAAAAAAAAAAAAAAAAAAAAAGAATGTCTGACTTGAGGAATCAGAACAAGAAAAATTCCTCTCAGAATGTTGCCCGTGTCACACACACACACCAACACACATATGCAAACACAATTTCTATGAAGTTAAACAGATTGGTGATTCAGTGTGAGCACACAGTAAATCAGAGCAGGCTGTCCATCTCTGAAAAATGCAGCCTCCTGGGTGCCCTTCTACATAAATCTGACACTCAGTCAAGAGCATGCCCCTACACACACACACACACACACCTACACACACAGTGGCCCTGAGAGCAAGTTGGAGTTGATAAAGAGTGAGATAACAGACTGAAACCAAGCGCCACAGTGAAGCAGACAAAGAGAGGAAAAATATGAATATGAAGAGAAAATGCATAAACGAGTACAATAGAGAGAATGAATGAAGGTCAATACTCTGTGTGTGTGTGTGTGTGTGTGTGTGTGTGTGTGTGTGTGTGTGTGTGTGTGTGTGTGTGTGTGTGTGTGTGTGTGTGTGTGTGTGTGTGTGTGTGTGTGTGTGTGTGTGTGTGTGTGTGTGTGTGTGCTCACGAGCTGTGTGGCCTTTAATTGCTGCTCACATAATAAGGCGTTTGTGCATCTGAATGTAAAATGAATCAGTTGTGATGTGACACATGAAAGAGTTTCTATTTTATTCTATTCTATTCTATTCTATTCTATTCTATTCTACAATTTGACTTTTTTTTTTAATCAAAGTGGTTTTGAGGGTCACAGCGTTGGGTCTTTTACTACCTGTGTGAGACTGCAGCTTAAACCAGGGGAGGGCAGGATCAGGTTGTGGCCTGAAAGCTGAGACTTGCTCCACTGTGACCTGAGGATGTTGCAGAACCATTAATAGTACGCCATTGCAACTACATCACCCCCTCCTGTAGATTGAAAACCATCTGTTATACTTTCTATTTTACTGTGCAGACAGAATCCCTTCCTCTCTCATTTTTGGTCATTTCCAGTGTTTCTCTCTATATTATTATAATCACAGCTGAACCCCTGGATGACTGTGTTTCTCACCTTTGCAGTTGTCCATAAAGGGACTGAAGCTTATTCTATCATTGTCTCGTTGTAAGCACCAGCTACTATAATTTATATCATATAATTAGTTAATTAATTTGTACTTTAAATAATATTTCTCTATTTAACAGAAATTATCCACAAATGGTTATCACCCAGTTTGTCTCAGGTTTCTGAATCATTTTAGCATCTTTCAGCTCAGTGTTTTCATTTGTAAAGCCACTTATTGATGGTTGACTGTCATCAGTGCCGTTTCCAGATGCAGTCAGCAGCTCATTTTAGTGGAAAAAATATGAAGTTGGGACACAGCAGCTAAATATCAGCCAGATATCAGCTATTGGTGAAGAAGAAAAAAAGAACTTCTATTCAACAGGTAGCCAGAAAAAGCTGCTGTTACTCTGAGTCTATAGCCAATGTGGAAATATGCAACTCATTGAATCAAGTTCAATATTAATTTTACAAATCCAAATGGAGAGGTTGTATCAGGGGCCATGGTCTACAAGGGTGCAGCACTTTGTAGCCTTTAGACACACAAAAAAGTTGAACAGAAATAACAAAGTTTTACCACTGTGTCCCTACAGCTCTTGGAACCTAGCAATCTTGACAATACATAACTTTTCAAACTTTTAAGGTCCTTGGTTTTGATAACACTCGTACCATTTGCTGTCCACCTGAGCTGAAACCAAATATTTACATTACATTTATATTCCTATGGATCTTGGGATGGGTCAGGCCATTACCCATTGTATCATTTCTGTATAGGAAAAGAAGAACAGTCTAGTGCAGTGTTTTTCAACCTTGGGGTCGGGACCCCGCGTGGGGTCGCCTGGATTTCAAATGGGGTCGCCTGAAATCTCTAGTCATTGATAAAAAAAAAAAATTCTGATAAAATATTTTTTGAACTAATCATTATTCTTTTTAACATTATGATTAGAAAACACCACACACAATCTGAAACAACTATATTCGATACTTTCACTTTCTCAAATATAAATCGAGTTAAAATAAAATGCAGCATATAAAAATATATGAGCTTGCATTGCACATATTGATTGACCGCCGTGATCACATGACTGCACATGATCGCGGGGTTGCCAGAAATTTGTGATGTCAAAATGGGGTCATGAGCCGGAGACTGGTCTAGTGGTTCACTGATATAGTGGGACACTATCATGCCTGCGTTGCATTTGCAGCTTGTGTCGGTGCCCGACAGGTTTCAGAATTCAAGCAAAATGATGAAGGAGAACTTCTGTCTGCATTTGTTATAAAAAACAAATAATAAATCCAGTGCCACATTGCACCCACGCACCTGATGTGAACGGCTGGAATAGCAGCAGCTGTCAGCCAGAGGTTTGAATTCCTCCAGACCTTCGTTGTTTTTCACAGTGGCATGAGTACATGAGATTTTAAGACTCCAGACATCCAACAGCAAATCACTGATCCCCAATCAAGTCATGCAGTCCAGACTGGAGTGATGAGAGAGTGATGGGAACCAAAGGGAGGGGGAAGACAGAGAAGAGCCTATATTTAGCTGACAATATTGCTGCTGCTGTGTTTACAGGGGAGCTTAAGATTTGGTTTCTTGGAACTGGTGTCTCACATGGCCAGGAATGCCCAGCCTCATAACTCACTGCCACTGATACGGTTTCATCATGCAACACCACCCCCGTTTGTTGGTAAGCATGTCACAAGGCCTTTTGTGATTGGCTGGTGCAAGAAAACACTTTCCTTCATGCGCTCATTATTAGACAACAGTTTTCTCCACTGTTTAACCTACCCCATTATGTAGCCCATATAGTGAGAACCATGATTTAAATGTCTTTTTTTTTTTATTAAAAAAGCAGATGAAGAAGTGTCAAAGCCTCAGTCAGTCAGAAACTGAGCCAACAGGGTTTCTGTATGTCACAACAAAGCAGTCACCACTTTCAGCCATGCCTGAAGCCCCGCCCACTTGGACCCACGGTCCAGCCTGATTAAATGATCTGGATTGAGTTAAGATTTGTTAGGTTGAGGATGAGCAGAGATGTTTTCAGTGTAGCAAATAAGTTTGGACTAAGACAAAAACAAATCAGAAATTGATAATAAAACGATAATAAACAAGAACAAGTCACATCAACCCCATTTCCTCTGCTGCCATCGGCCTGAGACGAGACTGAATAATAATAACTTTATTTCTATAGCAGTGAGAAAAAAAAGCTAAATTAAAATTACAAAGTGCTTCACATTTAAAAAGCAACGAGTACAATACAATCAAATTACAGCAGGAAAGAGGAAGGCCAATCGATAAAAGTGAGTTTTAAGAAGAGATTTAAAAGTAGATACTGAGATTGTCTGCCTGAGATCCAAGGGGAGAGATACTCTGCCAGCACCACCACAACAGGACTGGACTACTTTTGCAGAAACAACCACAACAGTTTCCCTTAAAGAGGAACTTTGCAGAATTTTCACCTTATTTTTACAGTAATTTAACAGCTTCGTAGTAATTGTGATGGTTAAATAAATGACTTGTAACTTGTTATGTAGTGTCTCTTGGCTGAAAACCAACCTTGTAAGACCAGAGCCTCTGACCCGGTGTCCCAGCTTGCACAGTTCCCCTTTAATGCTGCACGAAAAAAGATACTTAATAGATTTAGTGTTTATTGGCCATCATTTCTGAAACTTTGAAGCATTTTGTCAAAACAAATTTCTCTTGTGATGTCATCTCTCGTGCCATCAGCTGCCTCCCTTCTGAGACACGGGAAGAAATCGAGTGATTTTTGTTTCTCCGAACCAACGCGTCTCAGTAAAACAGTAACGTGACTATAATGACACCCTGACAGCTGAATAACAAATTCGTTTCTCGCACACATCGCCTTGAGGTTTTCCAAAAGCCTTTTTATATTGTCAGACATCTAGGAAAACATCAACTCTTTCCCCTTCGAGCTGTTCTCCTGTCTCAAATATTTCTTGGAAAGTGATACTGGTGAGATGGCCTACTTGATAAGTGAACACAGCACAAGCTGTTGAGGACAGAGTTATGATTTTTCATCCTTTGAAACGTTTTAGTGTTTTTATAAGTGTGAAGTCTGGAAGATCATTCAGCTATAGCCTGCTGGGAACATCCAGATATAAATGCCTGTTGTAAATAATGAATCATTTTGATTAAGGTATGTTCAGCAATGTTACTTACTGAGCATTTAGATTCTTGTTTTGAATGTGAGAAATCTTACAGAGACACATTCAGCACACTGCTGCTGGTGGACAGCTATAGAAAAGTCTCCTTCAAAAACATGGACAGCAACTTAGAATCCTTTTGTGAGTGGAAGAAAACCAAGACTGGGGGTCAGATTTTGGCAAGAAAGCGTTGTCCAGATCTGGCCTGGAACCTGGCGATTTGGCAGAAATAATCAGGCATTGTGGAGCGTGGACGGACGGAGAGAGGGACCTGAGACAGATGAGAGCAGGAGAGAGGGCCCCCTCTTAGAAAAACAGTACACAAAGCTCCATTCACAACTCAGGTCCCTTCTGCCACTTGTGGAGCGAGAGGAGAGGAGAGGAGGGCTCTGACAAAGGCCTCCGACTCAACCAACTGGGTGTAAAACCTCCAGCCGTCCCAGCTGGATAGAACCGAGGAAGAGGGAAATACCAAAGAGGAGGAGAGACAGAGAATGTGAAGGGAGAAAGAAAACCAGGGCCTTCCTTGGAATTGTTTGTCTGTTGGACAGAAAATACGGTGAAAGACAGCAAAGTGGGGCTGTTTAAAGGGATAGTTCACCCAAAATTGAAATTTCACTCATTATCTACTCAACTTCATGTGGACTAAGGGCTGGGAGAAGTTTCAGAGTCCTCCGTGGCTTCTCTGAGTTACAGGGGGTCTCGGCGTAGCAGTGCATGTCCATATAACGGTTGCAAATGGATACCAACTGTCTTTGTAACAAAAAGACACACCAAAAAACATCCAAATACCTCCATGCTGCTTGTATGTAATGTCCGTCTTGTATTGAAGCCCCGAAATGCGAAATTGTCCCGAAAAAATTAAATAAGTCTATATTTCAAGCTTGTTTTGTAGCGGAAGCTTCTCGAAGCTCCTCTTCCCGGTTCGTCCCTGGTTCGTCCAAATTGGATGAACCGGGAAGAGGAGCTTCCGCTACAAACAAGCTTGAAATATAGACTTATTTAATTTTTTTCGGGACCATTTCTCATTTCGGGGCTTCAATACAAGACGGACATTACATACAAGCAGCATGGAGGTATTTGGATGTTTTTTGGTGTGTCTTTTTGTTACGAAGACAGTTGGTATCCATTTGCAAAACTTCTCCCAGCCCTTAGTCAACATGAGGGTGAGTAGATAATGAGTGAAATTTCAATTTTGGGTGAACTATCCCTTTAAGGTTTAACTCAGTGTGGTGCTCTGTGTTAGCTCTGTAGAAATACAAGCTAGGCCACTGAAAACTATTACATTGTTGGTGGCATTCTTTAGAGGTAGCTTTGATCCACAGTGGTGCAGTGTTCAGCATCCTTGACTCTCAAGATGTTTTTGTGTTCAATTCCTAATAGGCCTGAGGTTGGTTCTCCAGCGTCCTCCTACTGTCAAAATACATGCACACCAAGTTTGTCTCTCCCTCGCCCTATGTCCGCTGCATGGCCTTGGCTCCATCCCCACAAATAAGCAGTATGGATGTTTAAAACTGCACAGCGCTAACAGAACACTTGATTACACAACTTCATTGTTGTAGTTGTGTTACTCCTCTCTGAACCGATGACAATGAACTCACCACAGTGACTGCTGGGATCTGGTGACGCAGCCTCGTGCCTCCACCGCAGCCACAAACAACCAGGTGACTACGTTAGCCATGACATTAAGTATTGCTTTCCTTAGAAAATGAACAGACCCATAGTGTTAGCAGCAATCCCTCAAGTGCAACCAAACAATGAAAAGTATGACAGGTCAATATTTAACCAGGAAGTAAGACTTTAAACTGGTGCTGACAATTTGGGTCATAATTTTACTGTGTCAAAAATAAACTTGTTTTTGTCAGACTTCTTTTAACCATGTTCCCATAGAGTTTTGAGCACAATGTTGTGATAACTGATTGAAACGATGGCCAAAACGAGTTCCAACACATTGTGAACCACAATTATCTTTAAAGGGTCATATTTCAGTGGTTTCGAGCTACATTAAAGACGAACTATTCAAGTCTGGTATCTTTTCCTCTGTTTTGCTAACCCTCCACCTGGCCATGTGCGTTTGTTTACAATGAAGCCGGCAAAAAATCAATCAATGGAGCGGTGGATGACGTTATATAACATTTACGATGTTACGAAGATTGCGGGTTATAGAGTGTGTTTGTGTCCTGGTGCTGCAGAGACGAGAGCTGGGACATAAGGGTGGCCAGGTACTACACTGATGTTACAAGGTTGGTTTTCAGCCATTAAACACCAGGTGGAAGGCAGAGAGCCTCCATTCTCACTCATAACAAGTCACAAGTCATGTAGTTAACTATCACAATTACTCTGGAGCTTTTTAATTAAGGTAAAACTGTAGCATAGCCCCGGGAAAAATCCTGCTTAGTTCCTCTTTAAGGGACTCAAAATAAAATCAAATATGATCAGTGGTGGACAGTAACGGAGTAAATTTACTTGAGTACTGTACTGAAGTACATATCCAGATGATTTGTACTTTACTTGAGTATTAGATTTCTTTGGTACTTATTACTCTTACTTGAATACATTTCCAAGACAAATATTTTTACTTTTACTCGAGTTAATTTCTAGGAAGGCTGAAAAGTACTCGTTACTTTCAGATCTTTTTTTTCTAAAATCCTATTGGTCACAAGCTGTGTTTGTCGGAGAAGGAAACCCTAACCCCTAAAAGCAGCACATCAGTGCAGCTGCTTTCAAAGAGTTAATTCTCAGAAACAAGAGTTAAAAGGTCCTTAAATTCATTTAGAAAGAATTATAGTAATTCATTGATGTGAAAAAGCATGTACTTTTGGATACTTAAGTAGCTTTAAAAACAAGTACTTTTTTACTCTTACTCGAGTAACATGTTGACTGAGCTACTTTTACTTGTAACGGAGTAAATTTTGACCAGTAGTATTTGTACTCTTACTCAAGTACTGGGGTCGAGTACTGTGTCCATCTCTGAATATGATGTATCAGAGGCTGAGAAAATCTCAGTCTTTCAGAGCTTCAATTAAAACAAAACAGTACACCTCCCGTGATGCAACTTCACTGCATTTATCAAGTTGCCTCCACTTCTCTGAGATGTGACTGATGCTGCTGTATCAGTAGATGTCTGTGGTTGCACTGGGCAGTTCGCAGGTGTGAATGAGCAGCAGGGCGTTGCTAAAAAGAACATGTGTGCTCAGTTAGTTTCCCTGGATAAATAAATGTTAAAAAAAAACAGCAATTGGAGAATTGGCCTTATGTGAGAACAGCTCTCCCAGCTCCTAAATCTTGAGTCTGTCTGGACTCTCATTAGATCATCATGCAGCGCTGCAAACAGAGGGCACTGTCATAGGTCAGATATGTGGAATGTGAGCACACACACACGCTTCCCTGTTTTCTCCCAGAGATTCCCTTGTCCCGGCTCTTTTGCCCAAAATAGACACGTTCAGTAGCAGCACCAGTTACCCCCAAACCGGCCCATTGCGTCACTGCTGTAATGGCAAGAAAAGCAGTTTTGTTTTCCTAAATTCCAGCCCATTAACATGGATTTCAACACCAGAGACAGCTCTGTAGCTCTTTAACCAACAAGTCGCTGCTGCATTACAGGGCTGTAGGTTCTTATCGTGCGCAACTGAGGGTATTCTCTGACCTTTTCATGACTTAAGTGGAACAATGAAGGGAGGTAAGAGGAGGGCGGATGTCGTGTGAGATGGTCAGGTCAGAAAAGGGTGTACATCAATCAGCCGTCACAACCAAATCCTTTCACTGTTCTCAGGTAAATACAACTTATTGTGTGACCATCAGTACGCTACACCGAGGAGCTCTATGTATTTACCTCGTCTGAAAATATATAGCACAAAGTAGTTAAAGGGGATGGGCTTTCAGACAGGGTACAGAGCATGACTGAATTAACTCTTACTGAACTCAGTCATTTAAACTAAAACTGTTGCTTAAATTCTGGTACTTTTTCTGCTGTAATCTCAATTTCCGTTTTATTTTTCCATCATAAACATCCATCAAGAGTTTATTTAATCCGAACCAAAGAATTGAGTATTTAGCACCAGATGTGCATTAATGAGAAGGGCATCTGCATTGCAAGATTGGCTTGACAAGATTAATTTTCTGTCTGGCATTTTTGTCTTGCAATCGTAAAGTTCAATAAACAATGATATAACCATTAATATTGCCACTGTCTATGGACCAGACAAGTTTTCATGTCTTGTGAGGTGCATGTTCAGACACAGCACAACAGTAGCCTATATTAACAGAGCATGTTAGTCACTGGGTCAGTGGTGCAGCCACATTGCCCTAGATCCCACGGGGTGTTGGCGCCAAAGAATATTCATCATATGACATTCACCTGTCAGGTTAATTGTTACACAATTATGTTGTGTGAGTTCCAAAAAGCAAAACAGGACTGCATATATGTGCCCTTTTTATATGAATGTATAATTCATCTTTCATTTAAATGAATTGCCAGATTAAATAATTTAAAAACATATTTAAAACATATTCTGAGATAACAGTATTTTTTTTGGGACAATAATGGAAAAACAAACTATTCAAACTTCAACAAATGTTTGAAGTTAGCTGACATGGTCTTTTGCATTGTCCTATAATCTAAATTAAGACTTGGAGTGAGATAAGTGACATAATATCATATCAAAGGTTTTGAAATAAGTCTTGATATAAATAAACAACAACATGCTCCTTATGAGTGGATCTGTGAAAATTCACTTCATCTAGTGCCAACATCATTTTCATCATCCGCAACACGAACACACTTGCTATTTAATGATTTTGTCTGTCATCAGATGCACACCTGGAGCAAACACAGGGTCTGATGTCTCCATTAGCCCTGCCGATGGAAAATCTCAATTAAAGTCAATGATGAAGCACTCAAAAAATGATGAATGCGTCGTTTGTGCAGTGGGCGTAAACACACACCACTATGCTTGGTCTCTGTGTTCACACTCTGTACCTCGGCTGATGCCCGACTAAAACCACAGACCCCCAGAAATCCAGAAGCGGCCCTATTGACCAACACCCTCCCTTGTGCTTGTTATTTTTCCTGGCATGCGAACACACCCCTAGCTAACACAAATACAGTACACATATACATTTATCTACTTCATGGCAACGATACAGAGTAAACCGCTGAAGAAACCATTGAAGACCAAAGTCAACACTTGATGGCTCAAAAGGACTGTTTGTCTGCTAAGTCCTGCCCACAGTAGTTAGAAGACCTGGTCAGTGTGAACATTTTGTCTCTTAATCCTTAGAGTGGAGCACATTGTCCAGGTAGGTATGCTGCTGACACATAAACACCATAGAACAGCCAACAGACAACAGTGCTTTGTATACATTTAAATAATGAATTGACAGAAGCATCTTTGTATGTTGAAAGCTAAAAAAACAAACTAAAAAAACTGTTACATCCCAAGATGATGAAGATGATTTCATAATATAATGTAATTTCCTAATAATAATATGTTTACTATTTTTCATTAATGCTAATCTCTGGTGGGAGTAGAGTTCGACATCTATGTAAACCTGGCATGACAATAAAAATGAAAAGCCTACCCAAGGAATTGTTCGACACAGCTGTAGTATATGAATTCAGAGTAAGTAGTAAAGAGTAGCACAGAATAGAAGGGGACCAAGACAAGAGCCCTGAGGTACTCCAGCAACTATTCCACAATACTCAGGGGTTCAGTTTTCAAAATATTACTGATATTTAACTTTGCCTTAAGTAAAGGTGAAGTGATTCCTCAAAAGTATACCACACAACATCTGTGTTTAGACACACTGTGACACATTGTGACAGTGGTAAGCCTTCACACAGTAGTTTAATTTCTGATTAAAGAATATGTTTCCATCTCCACAACCTGGCGAGAAAGTTTTCTTGAGGAGGAATATAATTTCCATTTCAAAGAAAGGAGGGAGCTTACAGCATAGACTGTAAAAAGAATGGACGTAGCACCCGTGATGTCACCCATTGGTTTGGGGGAGTCAGTTTTGTGATCCTACTACGGGGGTTTGAACTGCGCCATCTTGGATTTTAGGTGGAGTCTACTTTCCATATTTGGAGAGGTGCGGCGGTTTCCCGGCCAAGAACCCGCCCACTGAACTCGGAGCAACCAATTAACAGCCAGTAACTGTCTGTGAACCTGTCACTCAACGTAATTTATGCACAAATTTGAAGAGTAAACAATACTAAAACGGTTGTGGTACCAAAACATCCCCCCACCCCTGCCACAGCGTTCACAGAGATGGAAACTATCAGTAGAGACCAAAAAAATAAAATGTACCAGGCTGTAAATATGTTTTTTTAAGCTGTAAAGTCGGCTATTTTAACATGGGGGTCAATTAGAGTTGGTCCCTTCTGGAGCCAGCCCCCAGAGGCCGGACGGGAACTGCAGCTTCACTTGGAGAACCCACAACTCCCCCCTTGTCTTACAGTCCATCAACAATTATATAAAAGATCATGTACATCTTTTTTCTTCATTCAAAATCTCTACACAACACTAAGCTGTCCTTCTCTCTACTATTGCTCTTTCTCCTCACCTCTTTCCACCTCTGATCTGTTCCCATTTAAAGTGTGCCGTGCTCTTTATTTGACACCGTACAGGAGGTAGGTTAATGTATAGACTGCCACCTGTCCTCTCACTTCAAGCTACGATCCTAATTATCACACCAAGCTTTGACCTCTTTGGGGATGAACATAATGCCACTGTGATGCACATATAAGCTTGTTACACAAGTTTTAAGCCTTGCTGCACCAACGTATATTGACACAAGCTGTAAACAAGAGGAAAGCCTATTATCTTCAGAAAAGAGGCAAAACTATGGTCGCCCTTTTCCAGAACAGAGATCATTTTATGTTTTTATAAAATGATTTTAAAATACATAACACAGTACAATGTAAAGGTACAGGAAAGGAGGATAGGATGCAAATGCTTACTATGCAAATGTCAAAGAGATTAAGAAGATTAAGGAATGAGAGCAAAGGGTTAAGATTCAGAAGTGTCATTGGAAATCTATTTCACGGTGAAATCAACAGTAGAAAGTCATGATAGAAGCCTGTGGCAGTATGACAGCTGCCCTCACACATTTTTCAGAGTGACTGCATTAGCCCTGAGGCTGGCAGTGGTAAAAAAAAAAAAAAAAAAAAAGTGAGTTTCAATAAATCATTACAGGACTCAAGGGTCTTCACCGCAGCTGAGAACAATCACCATCCGTCCATGTTTGCTGTTCTTCAGCTTTGTTAATTCACTACATTTGTCCATGTCTGCTTCACATTTATAATTCAGAGAATGTTGAGTTAAGATGATATGATGGCACAGAGGGACCAAATCACTCTGACAAAAAGTAGGGAACTGTTATACTAAATGTTAGATCTTCATTTCCATTTGCAATTTGCTGACAAACATAAAATAAAGTAGATCATTCACAATTTCAAGTTACAACAAAATCACTACAGTGCAAAAATGCAGCTAATGTACAGGAATGTACTGAGGGTTGAGACATGGTGGACAACAAGGACCAGAAAAATAGAATCAATGAAAGCCCATATATGATATAGGAAATTTAAACAGATCTGCATTTAAAAACCATTTCTATGATGGAAAAACTAAATCTTATTGTCTTATTTTTTTAAACAAAAGAATTAGAACCAAACAAGAAGCTCTAGGGTGTAACATCATCTGCAGGAGCATCCAAACAGGTGGCTTTTAGAACGCCCAGGAGGCGCAAAAGCCTGCTAATCCCAGATTAGGACTGACAAGTTGTTTCACTGGATGCCCCCATTGTAATCCCAGTTGCCTCTCTATCCTCTGACAATGAACTTCGCTCCCTATCTGAGAAAGAGCTTTGAGGATTTCCTCAGCTTTGTTAGCATGAAACGGCTGCATTATTCAGAGGCATGCTACTTTTGGTCGGTCAATAAACAACATATTTTGATTCAATTATTGACCAGCCTGAATGCGTAATGTGTGCAGATGGTTCTAACAAGTCATCTGTGCTCAGAACACAAGATTTAATTTCCCCTCATTTTGGCAGTGTATAACTCTGCCACATATACAAAAATGTCAGGGAGGGGGGGGGTGGTGATGTGTAGGAATGTAATTACATTTTTTACACATCACGAGTTTGTGTGACACTCTTGCCCAGATGGTTTTACAGTTAGAGTACCACAACAAAATTAGATCAAGAGGCAGTCAAATCTTTAGTACTGCTTTTTGATAACCAATGTTATTTATTCCTTTTGCTATTTTTAATGTAGTGATTTTTTTTTTTTTTTTTGCTTTTTGCATTGCAACATTACTTCTGTAGCTAGAGCAGTAAAAAGTTTTTAAAATTGTAAATTCAACTCACATTTGTCTTCATTTACTGTCACATCCTGGTTTGTTTTAATGATGATATAACAGTACAACTGAAGCTCTGTCTACCGCTGAACTCCAAATCTTTAAGAGAGTCTACTAAATGGGAGGTAAATGCTGAAGCAGCAGTTGAGCAGCATGAAAACTCCTCCCCAGCAGCAGTTGTCCTGCTCGGCGGTGGGAGGCATGTCAGTGTCCCTCGGCATGTCGAGCTGTCACAATCCAGGCTAATCCTTTCCACGGCTTGTCCCTTGCTCTCGTCGAAGCCAGACGTTATAGCGCATAGTACGCCAGCGTGTTTGACTGTATGTGTGTGTATTATGGGAAACGGGCTGTGTGATTTGAAACAGTTATGTGTTAGCTGATAAGATGTATCTGATAACCCACGGACAAGAGGCCTATATGCTCAGTAAACAGAAGGACTGAAGAGGCAGATCTCAGGCCAGTTCACAGCGGTGGCTGAGAAGGAGGAGGTTACGACAGTGAATAAGTCATGCTTCCATAAGGGAGTATATGTAAAACGCATGTAAAAGCACACACACACACACACACACACACTGTCACAGTATAGAGAGGTGATAATGAGGTCAGAGTCTCTGTATACTACACAAGGCATCCAGTGTCCTTTACCTTGAATTAGGGCAAATATTTAAAACTCAGGTGGGGGTGGAGAGTCTGGCATTTGTGCATCAGGCAGTTAAACTTTCATATCAATACTTTTTTTTTTCTTTTTACTTAGTTGAAACACCACAGTAGCATTTCCAACAGTAGTCCCTCTATTGTAGGAATGATTCATCAGAAGGCCGACGCTGATGGCTCTTTAATGAGAAAAACATTCTGGCGCACAAACAGCACCCCGCATGTTTTCAGTTACAGCTTTTGGAGTAAATAGGAGAAGAATCTGTGAGCGATCGCAGCGACAAACTGACCACTCGCAGTACGACACACAAACACATGTCTGAGAGGAGAACCTGGAGTAGAGAGGGGGGGGGGGGTGAATGTAGAAATGGCTGGACTGGACTGTGGCTGTAATGGTTACTCATCCAGCTGTTCTGATTTTTATATAGCGTTAAGTATCATATCTGGACAAAAGCACTCATGAGACTCACAAAGAATTTCACAGTTGCTGGAAAGGAGCAGCGCTTTTCTAGAAAGCTGCGTTTTCTGCTCGCTGCATACACCCATCCTCTCTCGCTCTCTCTTTTAAGCCATGTCTCTTTTCCATCGCAGCACTCGGCTTGAAGGCTGTAAATCACAATTAGGGGGTTCATCGGATATGGCTGATTTATTAAGACCCAGGGCTTGTCTCTGGGCCTTTCAGCTATATATTAGCTGACTACAAGATCTCATACATAGTTATGAGACACGCTGTTTACTGTTTGACATATAGGGTCATGCGCCAATGGATATTAATTATTGAGTGAGACTCCATAGGTTAAATTAATAGCACCTCGATGATAAATCATTTGCATCTGTATATATAAATATATATTTTGTGCGCCACAGTTTTTGTTGCATGTCTAAACACATATCTTTTAATAACTACAAACTGGCAACGGCATCAAAACTTGTGTCTATTAACAGCGAGTGATCCAGCATCTGAACGCCGGCCAAGTATTCCTTCAGCCTCATCCAAGGGCTTTGACAAACATACTCTGGAGCTGTTTGCCCTCTTCAACATGTACACATAAATTTGGCTCGTGTTCACGTCACAGTTCCTCCCGTCTTTTAAGCGTCCCAGGCACCGCATAATGCTGTATTGTTTCCCCCCCCGTGAATCAAAGTGCATTTATCGCGCCGCAGATCAGCCATTGTTGGGCCTGCAGTCTGTCTTTGGTGTCAAATAAAGTCATTCTGTGTAAGTGCACCTCGAGCACACAACTCCACCATCTGTGACCTGCTATTCCTGTCCTGCCAAGACTAAATGACTGGGCTCAATGCATTACATTAACAGTCCAAACGCACATCCTGAAACAGCAATCAACAGTTTTTGATTTGCAAAATGTGCCTTTACAAAGTAGGCCTGCATCCGTTTACTTCCCTTCTTTCTTTCTTTCTTTCTTTCTTTCTTTCTTTCTTTTTTACTGCTCTCTCTTTTTCTTTCTCTTTCTCTTTCCCTCGCTCTTTTCAAGCGTACCAGTATGCCTGCTCATCCCCTGGCACCTTACGCCCCGGATCGTCAAACCTCAAGGGAACTATAGAAATAGTTCTGGATTAGTTACAGCTTGAACAGGTGAGCTCCAACTTGTTCGGGCCTATTTATAGTGAGCATGAAATCCTATTGTTAAGAATAGAGGGTTTGCAGACACAGCAGTGATGGAGAGGAGAGATAAAGACAGAGAAAGAACCGTGGCTCAGTAAAAACCCTTCCTGTTCTTAATCTCGACACTGATCTGGAGCGATCAGTTAGACTAATGACATACAGTATACTGTGCATTCCTATAAAGAAACATGTCAGTGAGAAAATAACTAAAATACTGGATTTCTTCCTCACACCATGACTTCATTCAGTTTATATCATCACAGTATAAACATTAACATGAAACCTTTTTAAACATTAAGTAGATGATAAATTAGAGGAAAAAGTTATTCTCTAACATTTGAAGGCAGCAACTAATTCATTCAATTTTTAATTATTTACTTATATATAATTTCATCTCTCTCTCAATATATATATATATATATATACACATACATACTGTATATAAATATATATATTCTCTAAAAATACACTAAACAACAGTCAAAACATTTTTTTTATATTTAAACTAGAAAAACTAGAAATTTACAACTGTTATAAAATAACTTTGATAGTTAATCACATTATCAATACATGGATATAACTGTGAAGTGTAATTACACTAGGGTTGTCTGTATCCTCACACACACACAAACACACACACTTTCCTCAGGCTGACTCCTGGTACATGACTAATTGATGGTGACAGAGAACAAAGGAGAGGATTACAGGATTGAGTGTGCGACACACAGCCACAGGTCAGGAGGCAGGTTAGTCTCTAACTGTGATTATGGATGAGCAGGTGTCGCTGGGGGAATGCAGCCACAGCAGACACACACACACACCGCTACACACTGCTGGGCTGCTCGGCCCAGTCTGCTGCGTGATACTAAAGGACGTCTAAACCAGGCGCCATGTTTCCTCACTGAGAGAAGAGACGACTGTCCTCCAGTCACATCTAATTGCAAATTATAACAATGTTAACTGTTAAATTTAAAGGGATAGTTCACCCAAAATTCAAATTTCACTCATTATCTACTCATCCTCATGTCGACTAAGAGCTGTGAGAATTTTCAGAGTCCTCCGTGCCTTCTCTGAGTTACGGGGGGGGTCCGCGCAGCAGTATTTGTCCATATAATGGTTGTCAATGGATACCACTTTTCTTAGTCCAAAAAGACACACCAAAAAACATCCAAATACCTCCATGCTGCTCGTGTGTAATGTCCCTCTTGTATTGAAGCCCCGACATGAGAAATTGTTCCGAAAAAAATTAAACAAGTCTATATTTTAAGCTTGTTTGTAGCGGAAGCTCCCAGTGTCTCAGTTCACTGCTCTTCCTGTGCCGGCGGAACAATTTCTCATGTCGGGGCTTCAATACAAGAGGGACATTACAGACGAGCACTATGGAGGTATTTGGATGCTTTTTGGTGTGTCTTTTTGGACGAAGAAAGTTGGTATCCATTCACAACCATTATATGGACAAATATTGGTGTGTGGACCCCCCCGTAACTCAGAGAAGGAACGGAGGAGGAAATTTGAATTTTGGGTGAACTATCCCTTTAAATTTAAAGGAGACCTTGAACGTAAATTCATGGATATAATAACTCACTGCAAAAGCTCACAGTCTCGTCTCACAGTAAAAAAGCTAATTCATGGTGTAAATTAATGTTCAATGGTCCACTTGTTATGTTGTTGTGAGCTTGGAGAAGAAGTTGCTCGTTCTTTTCCACCGTCCAGCCTCTTTATCAGTGCCGTCTCCTAATTGTTGGACGGCCCGGTTGATGTTGAAGCTAACCAGGAGCGATGTCATCCTTCAACTCTCGCTACAATGGGGATTCATCGGATTAAGTTCGAGCAGGCTTTGTTAAAAGCTGCTGCAAATCTAATCAAGGAAGAGACCTCAATTATACTAGCATGTACTTAAATGAACCGATCACTAACGATAGAGTGTAGGAATGCAATCAGCAGCCATTAAGGACAGTTAATTTCTGCTGATGGCAGCTTTAAAATGAGATGCAATGGGGTTTTTTTCTTTCTTTCTTTTTCTTTCTATTTTTTTACTGTAATGACGAGTACAGTATGTGGTGTTTTTGGTGTTCAGCTGTGAGCGGCAAAAAAAGCGTTCACACAATAGGAGCTGCCATAAGCTTCTTACAAACAGGTGTTAGGTCTGACTGCTGCAGAGACGGCACTTTGTGTTCTGACCTTCCCTCCCGCTACCTACATGGGTGACACTGCATTCAGACGCAAACCATTTAAAAGCCCTGCTTTTTTTTTTTTAATAAATGTTGACAGAGGCCAAACAGCTGCAAACAACTTTATTCCAGCTACGGCACTATATTGAAGAATGTACACAAAAAAAAAAGGAAAAAGAAAAAAGGCTTATTATTTGGAGGGAATAATATGCTGGATCACCATGATCTAAGTACAACAGCTGAAAGTGACCCTGACCTCTGACTGCTGTGACCCATGACAGTTAAAACAGGAAGCAATTATCCTGACTGTCAGCAAGTCCTGTGGCATTCCTGAAGCCGCGGCCTGAGGAGCCAGCAGATAACAGTTGTCACCCAAGAAATCTGAGAAAAGACCTCAGTACATCAGCAAATACTGGTGGAGAGACTGTTGGTGCAGCCCAACAGAGACCTCACACATGCAGACACACAACTGAGACTTTTACACAACACTGACAGTTGTGAAAGCTGGAAGAAAAGATTTCACATGTGTTCTCATAAATTAGAGGTTTGTAGCAATTACTGAAATTACAAATGTGATTTTTTTAGTAATAGAAGTGCATAAAAATGACTTGAGCTTTTAAAACTATATGTTTTGAGGTGTTTTTTAAATGCACATTACAAACACATTTACTCAATTTTCAACATTTTCCCTTCAGTCCCAGCCCAACCAGAATCCTGTGTATGTATTCCCTCCACTTCCAACTCCTGGGTTTGGCCTTGTGTGCATTTGTGTGTGTGTGTGTGTGTGATGTGCCAGCGCTGGAGTCGCCATCAGACGGGAAAGAAGGAAATGTGTGTTTCTCCAAATCATTTCGCTATAATCCGCTCACAGCACATCAACCACTATCTCACTCACAACAGCAACATATATCTTTATGAATGTCACATCCAGCTGTGCGACACATGTAAGGGCAACTGGAGCCTCACAGAGACACTCTTGTCAGAAACACTTGTTGTGTTCTGTTTTCCATCATTAATGACACATGTCTGGTCTGATGATCTTTCATTCAGACCTTTTGAGTTTGACTCCAAAATGTTGAAGCACTAAAAGCTAATAATGAGAACTTCTGGTTTTTCCTCTGTGCCATATTGCACCCTAAAGCTTGCCGCCATTGCTCCATAAGTTATATTGAGCTACCCTCTCTTTAAAATACTTTTTTTAAAATGATTTTAAATCATCATGACTTTAAAATGACTGTTTAGAAAACAATATCACCAGAGATTATCATCCTCAGGTAAAGGAGCACTTGAAGAGTTCATTTGCAAAAGCAGATAAATGCCATTTTGAAAAAAATTAGATGATGCTTTTGAATTATTCTTTACATAGTGTTGTTTTCAATAAAGCTTTATTTTTTTGAGTTACATCTGTTTTTGTATGTCTCATCTGCTTGGTCAAAGCCACTCAACTTTGGTTTGACTGATATCACCTGGTGTAAATAATAATTAAAAATGTTCAAATATTTTCTAACCCTAACGGAGTTATCTGCTTTTGCAAATGAACTCTTCAGAAGCCACAGATGATGGTGTGGAGCGGACCAGTAGCCACCAGTAGCTGATAACTGGTCAAACTGCTCATCTGGGCGTTGTGAAGGAGTTTCCTCCTTGTAAAGGATCCCTGATGACTAATCAAAGGTTCAAATATTTAGATTGGTCTTGAAGCTGCTCTCCTTCCTCACCTCCCTCCTTTCCTTCCCTGCCCTGCCTCCTCATCTAGCCTGCCCGTGCATTACCTCATCAGAGGAGGATCTGCCTAAAGCCGCAGCAGTCGCACAACAGACAAAAGCGCTCATCTCCAGGAAGCCGCTGCCGCTGCCTGTGGTTTTGGAGAGAGGAGAAGAGAGGGGAAAAAGTGACTCAGCCCCACGGCTCCTTTCTTCTCTGCCGACTTAGGGATAAATGGAGGGATAAAGCACAGGGGGAGATAATATTTAGAGCAGGCCCCATTTCAAGGGCAATAGAAGAGAGAAAGTGGAGTATGAGCTTGGGTGGTTTGGGAAGTAGCCACGAGGGTCGGTCTATACTATTACTGGCAGCGGGCCTCGCACCGTGGATTTATGTGTAGTGGGAAGGAACCGCTGCTGGCCCAGCCCTCTGCCTCAAAGCCCCGGCCGCTCCGCTGCGCTGCGCTGCGAGCTCCACGAGCCTCCACAAAACAAACCAGATGGGGCTCAGACGGGATGTTGATGAGGCATGAGTGTGCAAAACACAAACATGCACGCAAGCACAAACACAAATAAATCGATACAGATTCGGCCTGACAAACAACTAAATACATAACACACAAACATATGTACTGGGTCGTACATGTGCCGGCGAGCTGGCACGCATGAACGAATGTGCTGAGTTGAAGCGTGGCCATGGCAGATCGCTGAACTTGACTCCTCTTTTCCCACCGTTAAATAAGTTCCTTGCCGCAAACTTGCAAGACATTCTGTCCACTTTAGGCCTAAGTAGACATTTCATACGTGTGGACAAATCAGATCAATTAGCTAAATGTCCCAGCTCAAGGGGGGGGGGGATAATAGCTCACTGTTAACATAAGGTTAAGCACTGAGAAACTTCACCAAACTTTGTTAGACGCTGCCCATTAGTGGCACTGATTTGTCTTACACTACAACGCTGTGAAGTTCACATACAAAAGCTCGAAGCAACGATGGGTCGGGGTCGGAGCAGAGGAGGACATTGTTGTGCCGAAGCCAAACAGGTAACCTCAGTGGGTTCATTAAGCCATTAGCTCATTACTTTATCACAAATCATCCCAATGGCTGCTTGCTGTATGCTCACTTTTCTAACTCTTTGCAAATGACTGCCATTACAGCAATCATATGTAACAAGAGAGCTCTGCAAGTTACTGTAGGCCGAATTCTTTTCTCAGACTCTTGCCTTCACCTCTGCTTATAGTTGCATGGAAAACTTAAGACTTTGCGAGTTCAGCGTATTATATCTCAGATGACAACGCCTGTATCTACAAGTATGAAAGTCATACTGGAGCAACACATGTGATCTTGTTTTCCTAATCCAGCACTAAACAGATTTTGGATACACAAATAAAAAATCTGGATCTTGTTCTCCATGCTTGACAGTTAAACACACTGTAACCAATATGAACCTGTTTCAAGACAGATTTTGCGAGCTGTCCGATGATGCACACGCCCGCTCCTCTGATCATTAGATATATACACTCGAGTCAAGCCCTTGATTTTGCAAATCCTCCAACACGCAGCACCGGCGGTCCCCCTTCCAAAGCCTTGTAAAACAAAGATACCATAAATTGCCGCTGTCACGACAGGATCAGTGCCCTATGAAGGCTGTAATTTTGTTATGAGGGTCCACCTGTCAACTCACCGCAATGTAATCTAATTTGAAAAGTAACTGCATGTTAAAAGACACAATAATGTGATTTCAAGTTTCCAGATGAACTGATGAAATTAAGGGAGTTTGATGAAATTAAAAGTGAGCCTAAGTGGCCCGGTTTCTCCACATCATGACATAATTTCTTCCTTCAAACGCAGGGTTAGACAGAGGAAAGGATAGGTGAGCTTCTCTATGATTTACTGTGATGTGGTCATTATTTTTTAGTGGTTTAAAATATTATCTAATGAAGAATCAAAAAACATCTGTCATCCAAGATCCCTTTTTTTATTGATGTTCTAGATCAGTATTATTTTCTTTCTGGCTATGAAGGCTACAGTACATGACTCTTCTGATTGGCTGGCTGTTGTCTGACTGATGCAATAGAATTTAGCAGATTTCAGGTAAAATGCTCAGGTGAACCAAATCCTGCAATGTTCTTGGTGGGCGGGGCTTGGGCATGAGAGCGGTGACGGTTTTGTTGTGACATCACTAAGTTACAGAAGTCCTGACGGCTCGTTTCAAGGCTCAGCTTCAGAATACAGACTATACATTCCTCTTCTGACTGAGGTTTTAATACTTTCCCAGTACTAATATGCAGCCTAGATCTGCTGTTTCGTTTAAAAAAAAAGAGATGGAAATCTCATTTTGTATAATATGGGACTTTAAGCAAAGCCCTGTTTTGCAGTAACAATGTTTTTCACCGACCTCACAGCTCTACATTGTGACTCTTGAATGGTGGCTATCCCAGACTTTGAAAACCACAGTTTTAGATCGTGATACAAGATGATTCAAATGAGCCTTTGAAAGCCAACAAACCTTCCAACCAACACGGATTATCACCCACAACAAAACACCGACGCTCATCTGTCCATTCTGAAAGCGAGACGCCACAGTGAGAATCACACAGGCCACTTGTTGACCGCGCAGTGACACGGCTCAAGGGCCACTACAGAGAGGGCTAATAAGTATTCTTAAACAGGGGGATTAGCCAGATGGTCAGATCACTCTTTTCTTCAACCACTCCCATCTGTACATTTCATGCCCCCCCCCTCCCACCACCACCACCACCACCTCTGCTGAAACCATCGGCCGCTGCAGCCTCGCGAGCGTAATTTGGGCTAGTGTTACCTACAGCACCGTTTGACTCCAGATATAATCTTTATTGCTCACAAAGCGAAAGTCCATTAAAAGGCATACTGTAGGTCCCGGTGCTGAAAGGTTCCTGGAGTGATGCCTGCATGCGAGAGTCTTTAAAAGACCCCTTTCTTCAGCCGAGTGAAAGCAGCTATTGAGTGTGCACAGGGCAGAATACTAACTGGAGTGGAGGTCTGCATTTGCTGTGTAACAAATCAAAAAGCGTTCTGTATGGGGCTGAGAGGTAGTGGACAGTCAGCTACAGTTTTGTTAGCATGGACTATCTCACACACACACACACACACACACACACACTGCAGCAGCTCTTCTAAAATAACCTCTGGTTCCAAGCGTGGCATGTTCAAACACCGGCATGAATTGCTCTGTTCTGCTCAGAGGACAGGACGCAATAATGTGTTCTCCATTAGGACTTCTTATCTGCCATTTGGTGGAGGTAAACATGCATTGGGCCAAAACCGCGCCACACACAAGCAGACCCATCTTACTGTAGCAGAAAATACATACTTACACAAATAAGAGACTTCGACTCCAACACCCTCTTCTCACTTGCGGACGACTTTAAAATTCATGAACGTCACCTGAAAAAGAAGAAAACAAGGAATTATTCTCAATTCTTATATGTAACCATGTATATTTGTGTCTCAGATTCAAATACTTTTTTGTAGGTTATCCAGAACAGACTCTTAAAACCTGGGCAAGCAAAACCCAAATTTCAGATGAACCAGGAAAAAAAAATAAAAAATTAACGCACACTGACTGAATTCTTCACGTTAGCTATGCCAAAGTATGAAAATTTGAGTTGGAAAGTGTTTTTTGGAGCCCGGTGAATACACTCGGGCCCACCTGAGGTCCCTCTGTAGTGGATGTTGAAGACAGAACAGAGGTCCTGTGTGAAGACCACTGCAGCGCCAACAGAGGATCACTGTACTTCTCTCACAGCAGTTTTCGCTGCACAAACAAAGGCACCGACTCAGCCACGCAAAGCCCCACAAACAACAAACACAGTGATTCTTGTGCGTGGGCTTTGAAGTTGAAAAAAACTGTCCGCAATCGGTCTTAATGCAGTTAGCGATGCCTGATATTTTCTTTCAAAAAAGAAAAATCTGTACTGATGAGAGCCGGAACAAAATGCCCTTCGTCAAGTGGATGGCTCAACCATTCCTGGGATGCCGAGGTTAAACAGAGCGCTCCGACTCCGAGGGCTAACCTGGAGTCAAGACCTTATTATAGCCTCACACGCACGCAAGCAGCACACACTACAAACAGCCATTTGCTAAACTGGGGTCCTAAGAAACAAATAATAAACATCAAAGGGGTCAAACTGCCGATGGGCCGCTTTGAAGGTATGCTGCTCAGGACAGAGGGCCCCAAATTGAGAGAGGATGGGAGGCAGTCTTAATTGAGAGTGGGAGGCCGCTAATTAAAGAAAGAAGCTGAACAGGATGAGGGCAGAGTTTAAGAGAGAGGCTGTGTTCACACACACACACACACACACACACACACACACACACACACACACATAAATACACACATACACAGGCAACAGAACATACACAGCACTATATGCATCATGACCGCGCCTTAACGTTGTACAAAGAGCACATACAAACACGCCTTTGATTCCACAATTTGAGGCTAATTGAGAACAATGAAGAAGAAAGGCAACACTGGGCATGTGTGATCTTTTATTCATGTATTGAATCAAGCAAATGATTCTCTTGGAAGCATTTTTCTCTCTGGGCATAATTAAGGGAAATTCTGACCAGAACAACTCAGAGAAGTTCTTATGATAATAATAATGATAACAAATAAAAAAGAAAGCAGACTAGTGCAAATAATTCTGTAAGATGCAACTTTTTCTCCACTTGTCTGTCTGTCTGTCTGTCTGTCTCTCTATCTGTCTGTCTATCTGTCTCTCTCTGCCTGTCTGTGTCTGTCTCTCTGTCTGTCTCTTTCTCCCTGTAGAAGTCAAAAAGAGTGCAGAAGCCTTTCCAGTGAAGTGACAGCGAGCTGGAATCCCCTGAGTGGCGTTCACACACCGCGGCACCGGCTGACCCGTCTGAACACGTTCCAGATGTCAGTAGAACCAGTTATTCTGCCCAACCCCCCCACCACCACCCACCACCCTCCACCCCATCCCACCATTCCTGGGCTCCCCATGCCTTGCCACTCATCTGCGTATGGCAGATCTGACACCTGGAGGATCCTGGGCAATCAGAGGGACAGCTGGCCGCCCAGTAGAGTAGCTTCAAAACACACACACACACACACACAGCAACAGCCCTCACACTCCACATGCATGCGTTCTGCACAAAACAACCTTGTTTTTCTGCATCTACTGATATAAGCTGAGCTCTGCATAAACACACCTGTATTTTAGAAGGTGCACCTCTTTGTATAGGTTACCCTCTGTGTGTAGGAGTGGTGCGTTGTTTTGTTGTCAGTGAAGGTGTGGCATGTGCGTCACTACAACACCTTCCCCTGTACATTTTCAAGCTTCTGCATGTGCACATTAACCCTCTGTGAACTGCAACATCCATATATACAAAGTGAAGTCAACTTTTTTCATGTTCTAAGCCGAGGCTGCAGGCTTTCCCAAGGAAATGTAGAAAGTGCCGACTTCACTGTCTTTCTGCTTGATATAATATAATAATCACATAGCCCTATTGTGATTTTGCAAATATTTCCCATATCTAAAACAAGTAGGTTTGCACATGGACAGTAGGGACATGTCTCTTTGGAGGATTTTGGAGCACTGTCTCTACCAATATTTGAGAAAATTTGTTGGCACTAGAATTCCTGGAAACAGAGGGACAACATCACTGTGTTGACTTTTTTTTTTTAAAGCACTTTTCAATACTTAAGTATTTCTAAAATCAAGAACTCCAGTATCTCAAGTAGAATTTTGACTAAATAACTTTCCCCTATTGAAGTAATATTAAATCAGGAGTATCTGAATGAAGTTGCATTCTGTAATGGATTCTGTATTCTTGCCACATGTCCTGTCCCATCCATTGCTCCTCTCATCCACCTCAGAGGGGGGGCTGACACGGGAGCCCCTGGCTATAAAGCCATTCCAGCCTCCTCTTGACAACTGCAGGAAGTAACAGCTACCTTTTTGGCCCATTGTCCAGCAGCTGTAAAATGGCACATGTTACCCTACCGTTGAGCCAGCAGCAAAAAAAAAAAAAAAGAGAGAAAAGAAAGAACACCTGTCTGTTCAAGAACCTTGAACAGCACAAGGAAAGGGCCAGAGCCATACTTCTGGCAAAGGCAAAGCCATGACATCATGGCCTCACAGACTGTAACAGGAGAGGTGAAAGATATGGTGCATGACAAGGCGATAGACTGTATTATATTCAGAACGAGGCCTGCACCTGCACAATGAATGCACGCATTCACGCACCAAAATATGCACAGTCCCAAATGTTGTCTTGTCGCAGCTGTCAATGCCACTTGTGCAGACGCAGACACACTGGAGTAAGAACAATGGAACTCTATGAGACTGAAATGCACCCTCAGTGAGCTTAGCGCCACATGAGGCTCTGTGCTGCCATGGAGAGCACGGCTCATACCAATCAGATGGGCGTTTTAGACAGCATGAGTTTGAGTTGACCCATAGATGATGGACTTACAGCACACGCTGACTCTGTTTCTCTGCGAGCGAATGTTATCACCAAGTTATTTCACTGCATTTCACACTTTGAATTGTGACTGACAGATCAAATCTCAGATATCTTCTTTTTCTAAAAAAAAAAAAAAAAAAAAAGCATTTCATAACAAAATAATCTCCTTCACTAAATGGGTTCAGAGACCATTTCTGTTGGATTATGTTCACTAACAATGACATCCTTGAGAGTGGCAGAGTGGAATCCTGACGGACAAACATTCCCTAAAACCACTGGTGCTTTTGCATTCATTTAAAAATTAATAATAATAATAATGAAAGTCAAATAAGTCAATAAGATTTCCATTGATTTTAAAGCAGGTTCAGATTCTATACTGAGAAATAGCCTGTATTCAAAAACGGAGCCTTAAAACCAGCTGTTAGGACGTCAGTAACTTTGTGATGTCACAACAAAGCAGTCACAGCATCAGCTATGCCCCGAACCCCATCCATTTCCACCCACCATCCAACCTTGCAGGATTTGGCTTCTCTACCTGAAATCTGCTTTCACACAAGAGACTCAAAGTCTACTTTCTTCTGATTGGTTCACTGAGCTGTTGTTACTAGAGCTCCAGAGAGAAGCCTGAGAGAAGAGATGTAAATCTGAGATGGTGTTTTTGGTTCTTAAAATGATAAATATGTCTTCTTAACACTTCCAATAAAACACAGGAAGAGTGTAAAATATGGGACCTTTAAAGTGGCACAACTTTACTCATCAGAATCAGTTTACTGATGATTTAAAGGAGAGGTGTGGAGTCTAATGAATTCACTTTGACAGAGAGGTGTCATCAGGCTTGGAGACTACAAAAAGCTTGCATGAGAATCTGAGACCAGTGGAGGAAGTATAACATGTGGGACATTAAGAGCAGCACTGCCCACCCTCTGAACTTTGCACCTCTGCTAAAGTGAATGTGACCATCAGAGTGTGAGTTTAAAAGAAGGTAAAAGAGAAGTTCATTCAAAGAGTTGTTGGTTGGGTGTGTAAACGCAGGACTTTGTGTCCTGAACGTGGTTCTGCTCAGATCTGCTTGGCACAGGTAGGATAGGATAATATAAGTGTTTTCTGGTTGTGTTAACAGATGTACATGTGGGTGGTCAAATCACTCCTAAGAGCACCTTTAATAAGTGAAGAGGATGTTTGCATGTGTGAAAAGCTTTTGTGTTCCCCCCACAAAAGGCCTAGGTGAACATTACAGAGGCTTAAGTGACAACATGCATTCTCTCCAGAGTTGCCGTTAACATGAAATATTGCTCAAGTGAAGGGTGGGAGGGAGAGAAGAGGCTTGGTAGGGGCAAGCGCCAGCACATACATCTCGACCTCACCCTTCTGCCTGCTACCCTTAGGAGATTACATTAGGGAACTCACCATTGTTCCGCTTCGTCAAGACAAAGCCTGTTCCACTGTGCAAACAGCGCGCCTTGGAAAGATTGTAAAAACAAGAGGTGAATGTCAAAGGCAGAAGTGAATAGGATCTCTCCCTTCTTTTGTCAAGCCGGCGAGGTATGCACAAACACATCGCTGCGTGACAGAGAAGAAAGGAGGGCCTTGTGAGGGGAAGAAGCCGGAAAAAGTTGGAGCGTCTTTGCATGAAAAGGCCAATACCGTGAGAAGTCGCCTGCCTGACTCCTCAGTCTATAGAAAAACCCCTCTGGAAGTATTTGGATGAAAGACCCCCCCTCCACAAAAAAACACACAGGAGCCATCACACTAAAGACAAAACACAAGGAATGGAATGACAAGTTCAACCTATGGCTGCATAGAGATAGGCATTCTAGGATGGAAAGTCTGCAAAAGCTGATTGTTGCAAGCAGAATTAAATGACTAAATAATCATAATAGTGCAAAATAATACATTAAGTCAGTAAAAATTTCCATCTTTGCTGCAAAGTGATATCAGATGTATGAAGACCTGCCAACCACTGCTAAGCGCTCACTGTCCCAGCCTGATGTCAACCTTGTAACGACCCAAACAAGGCTTTAACTGTCAGGGGCAATTAATGAGTGCGACCTCGACTCCCTCTAATTTACAAGGCCAGCGCCAGTCTGTAATTAATTGCTGCATGCATAAATGTAAATGAGTCCACTGGGGAAGCAGAGTGAGGAAAAAACGGCTGTCAGGCCAATATTCCTACAGGGACCAATCTTTGAGAGAGGCAAATGATTTAGAGGACAGCGCACAAATCAGCTGCTCTGTAAAACACAGAGTAGCCCGACATTAGGGGAGGTTTGTTGAGGTGAAGGAGGCGGTTGTCAGAAATGGCTTTTAAAAAAACGAATAGAAAAACTGTGGTGGCAATAAATATCAACTGTTTTATTCCAATCCTCTCCTCCCCCATATGTCTGCAATTTGTATTCATAAGAGAAATCAAACACACAGTTTATCCTGTTCCCTCTCCCCACACCGCTCTGACTTGTTGCACCGTAGTTGACATGTTTTTCTAAGGAATTAATAAGCATATTTCATCTAATAGAAACCTTTAGCATGATGCAAATGTTTACTGAGGATCCAGACTTTTCCCCTTTGCTTCGTTTCTCCACATTTCTTGTCTATATATGTGCATTTTTTTTGCTGCTGTGTGTGTGCGGTCCGTTCAGACGAGCTGAGGCCAAGAGTGATTACATGGCAAACAGTTATTGATCTGACTGGAGCCGCGTTTTTCAGTCCTCTGGAATTTTACGATGCTACTCACATTTTATGCCCCATCTCTGTTTGGTGTTGGTCATCATGAAAGCTTTTAATCTTGGATTATCTAGGGGAAACTGATGGATTATCACATGTTCACATTTGCAGCTGGAAATGTCCTGATACAACCTTGTGGGCATCGGAGAAAGCTCAACAGGTGGGACTCTAAGCAGACTGGATACATGAAGTTGTGACTTGTACATTTTATAAACATTAATATGGCAAGATCTGACTTGATATTTGCGATATGTGGAACAAGGCCCTTCAGATGTGATTCTTTTCAAATGGAAGTGTTTGTGTTATGTCAGATTGGGAGGATGTTTTGTGCTAGTTCAGACTAATACACGCTAGGACTCCCTTCCATCATCGCCGTCATTATCTCCAGCAACAAAAGACACGGAACTGCAAAATGACAAAACACAAATCAAAGAGGGGAGGGTGCAAGAACTATGTAATCATTTGTGGCAGCTACAATAGCAGCTCTAATTCATAAATCTCCTGCACAAAGAGCCGGCACTTTACTCCCTTTTGTGTGTAGCCGCCGAGGAACAGGCACAGAAACTATTGTCCATTCAAACCTGCACAAATGTGAGGAAAACACACGTGAAATCCACAATGTATGGGTCATAGTGGTGACACCTACATATACAACCACACACACACACACACACACACACACTCATACATTACAGCAAGGCCCCGCTGCAGCCACAATAGCGTCTTTATGACATAAGCTCCTTTTCACTACAGTGCTTTAGAAAAGGCAAATGAGATTTTTCCTATAGCTGGTCTCCAGCAATAACAATTGACATCACAGGCCAGCCTATATATGTTTCCTATATTAAACAGGGAGACACAGTGTAGGCTTCTTGAGGAGGAGACTAAACAGCCTGCTGAGGCAGCGCTTTTCTCTCCCTCCAACGGGGAACCATCGTGTTGAGGGACCGTGGCAAAGAGCCATTTTATTTGGTTACACATCGGCTGTAAGCCAAGACAAATTAGCTACCTTTAAAGGGATAGTTCATCTTTTTTGAAGTGGGGTTGTATAAGCTGCAAATGCCCATTAAGTACACTAGATGTAGTAGAAAGGTCTCTGCCCCCCCCCCACTGAGAAATACCGGTGCATCACGCTGCAACGAGACACAGGCAGTACACTGTTGTCAATGAGGGATGATTAATCAGCGTATTTTCACCTATACGTCTCAAAATAATACACCAGTTCAAGAGTTTGATCTAAAGTAAAAAAATGTACAATGCATCAGCTGGTCGGAAAAAAGTTAGTTTATCTGGAACTAACCACCTCACTCAGTATTCCTCGGTATTCCTCCACAAAGGCAGGCTCCGCAACGTGCTGTATCACTCCGCCTCTTCCACACACACTGCTGATTCAAACAGCTGAATAGCGGAACAGCTTTCGATGGTACTCTTAAACTGGGGGGGGGGGGGGGGGGGGGCAGAGACCTTTCTACTGCATCTAATGTACTTAATGGGCATTTGTAGCTCATACAACCCCACTTCAAAAAAGTTGAACTATCCCTTTAACAATACAGTGGTTGTACTGACTGGATTGGTTGTTTCATCTCAGACTGAGAAGTACGGCCCATTAGGTAGGTACAGTCAAGTGGCTCAAATTCTGTTTGCATGGGTCACGGAAGAACACACACACACACACACGGTGCTACTATTAGTGAGTGTATCTCATGTTGTGTGAAACATCCTGGCACAAATGTCAGCGGGCCGTGCCACCGTCCTCCTCCTCCTCATCGTCTCAAGTGTGTTGGATTACGTGGCGGAAATCTGAGGTCTGAGCCCAGTCAGCTTGATACAGCGCCACTCCTCTGCACAGCCCCGTCATCACTGAACACCGCACTCGGCTCTCCTGCTAATCCAACACTGTGTTCAGAACATAGCACACCATATATACAAATAGACATAAGGCTGGGATGGAGCGTGTCGGGAGCATGTCATTTTTGAACACTTTCCCAGGCTCTATATATCGCCCCTGGGAACGTCATGACACCAGGAGTGAACCTGATGTGAGTTCCCTTCCATCCTGACAAAGAACCGGCCGCCTGTGTCGAGCAGCGTCGTTCTATTTCGAGCCACATGGTTCGATACTCGGCCTCCCTCGCCGCTTTTTTTTTTTCCTCGCTGTTTCCTCTATCTCTCCACTACGAGCCCCAAGCGCTCACCACACCATCCCCATGATGACAACGGGGCCCGATTAAAGACTTCGTTTGGGGCCTGGAAACCATGGCAACGCCCATGCTGGCCGGCGACCAGTTGGATTGGGGCTTTTGGCTATAGGTGGGTGGGACCACGTTACCGTAGCCCTCACTACTTCACCACAGGGTCATTCCGGAGGCCTCACACCCCAAAACCGTGCCACCACGCCCCATTACTCCAAACCACTGGCAGCAGTAAGGTGAAGGAGAGCCGGCCCGCTTTCAGAGAATCAAGGAATCAAACTAGAAAAGCTATGTAAACAGAAGCTGAGAGGAAAATCACACCAGGCTCCTTTACAGTTTTTTTTTAATAAACTCTAAAGTGATTATGAGTCTTTTCACTTTGTTTACCCAGGAAAGAACACTTCCATGCCCCCGATTCACCAAATAAGCCTGATTGATATTTTTAGACAGGCACAGAAGCTGACGCAAGACGGCACCTTATAATATACTGACTTTTATTTTAAGACTTTTTTGCATAGATGGATCATTAAACTTCTCAGACATGCATGTATTTATAAAGCAGCTCTAGGTTCTATATTCATTCTGTGAAAGTATCAAAGCCTCAGTCCACGGAGAAATGCACAGCCTTAAAACCAGCCGTCAGGACTTCTTTAACTTTGTGACGTCACAACAAAGCAAGTTGCTGCTCTCAGTCATGTCTCAAGCCCCGCCCACCTGGAGCCACTGTTAAACCTTTGAGAATTCAGTTTCTTACATTTTTTTTTAAACACAAAGCGAATCAAGAATTGGAGCTTTAAAGGGGCACTGCACTCTACCAACCTTATATCAGGATCAGTTTAATGATGATGGAGAGGAGAAGCAGTGTTAAAGGGATAGGTCAACACTGAAGCAAATTGGCCCATTGCCATAATCCCTATAGTCATAGCAGTAGATTTGTTACCTTTAATTGTTGGTGCAAGCTATTTTTAGAACGGTGGAGCAGAGCTGCTCGGAGCTACGCTACGGAGGCTCATGGAATTTCTTGGTTTCCCTCATCAAACTCATCAAATACACAATCCAACAACTCCAAAACGCTCTGGTGGACAAGTTGTGACCTGCACATTCACCACGCTATGAGATAATAACAGAACGTTGTTTTAGAGGTAAATTCATGCAAAACAGCTGATGCGCGTTGCCTTCAGGGACAGTTTTTTGGCAAGCAGTCTCTGCATTTGCCTGGCACCAACAAATAAAGGTAACAAACCTACTGCTATGACTATAGGGATTATGGCAATGGGCCAATTTGCCAAAATGTTGAACTGATCCCTTTAAATCTAACAAAATCCATTTGACAGAGTGTGAGCGATATTATCACAGCTATCAGACTTGGAGACTACAACAAACCTGCATTGAAGAATGGAAAACAATGATGTTTCCCTGGATCAAATGAAGAAACATCATTATGTTGTACCATGGGAAAGGATATTGGAGCTACTGCTGCCTCAGTCTGGATGATCAGCTCTCTGCATTAGCTCCAGTTTCCCTTTTTAATACTTTACACACATATATTCCAATTACTACCTAACCTTTTTACATAACCAATATCAGCTTGTCAATGACTGAATAATATTCTGTTAATACTGTATGTTATTAAATGAAACATACTGAATAAAAGGCCAAATTCCCATTTTGTGACCGTTTCCACACCACAAACATTCCTGCTCTTCTCTTCTATCGTTGGACATAATTTTATGGTGAGTTCAGAAAGAAAAGAAAGTGTTGTCACTTCTATTATAAATCTTGACCATGCCTTGGTCATGTCATATTCACTGGCACAGCATCTGAAAAGAGACTCCTGTAACATCAACAGTAGACTTTCAACAAAACAATTTTTTCTGTTTGTTTTAATCTGCAGGGAGTGGCAGGGGGGGTGGGGTTTATGTCTCATGACAATGAAGAAAGAGCCAGAGGGCTGTCAATCACATAACTAACTTCCATTTGATTGTAAAAACTTTCAGACACTTGTCATCACACACCAAACCACACCCATCTGCTTCCAAAGAAGGATAAAACAAACCTACAGTTGTTTGCTAAAGACAACCACTTCCCCATAGTACCTCACAGCATCATGAAGCTCACTGGAAGTTGATAGTGAAGTTATCTTAGGTCATTGGGGTTCTCTGTAGGGCTGGGAATCAAATCCCTCAAAATGCCCAGAACACTGGGTTTTAATGTGTCCTCTTAATCCCAATAGACATGAACAGAATATAATCTCCATAGCTTTCTTTTGGAAACCCAGCTGGTTTAAACAAACCCATTGTGGCAGCCAACATTCGTTCAAATACAGTGCTCAACAAAAACAAAGCATTTGTATGAATCGAGGCTGCTGATAAGCTCTGCACTAAAGGAATAATGAAAGACACTCAGCCTTCACACAAGTTCCCAAACCATACAAGTGCTACGTCGCAACCCTGAAAAACCGCCACACAAATACTTCAGACTGTGACAATGGCTCACAGAAAAACAGAAAACAGGCTTTTTTGTCATATGAGTCTCATGTCAGAATGAAATAAGCAGTGCTCAGTGCTCCATTCTGGAGAATAAAAACTCAAGCATTTGATATGGAAGTCACAGATAGCATTCTGACTGACCAACACTAGGGTGGGTTTTTTCAGTCCATATTTAGGATTTAAGGCTGAAGTGTGAGTTCCACCTCACACTCTAAGCTCATCTGTCAAACCAACTGTGCCCTCAGTTTGGATGTTAAATGTTACCCAAAAGAAAGGAGGAGAGGCACTGAAGGAAAAGAGGGAAGGAGGAGGAGAGGGTAAAACTCTGAAAGATTTTGGACATGCAGACATGTGATTTCCCTTTTCTGTAAAATCATCAGGAGCAGCATAATTGCCAAAGCATCTGCTGCTGCTGCAGTCGAAGGCCACGACGACTGACTGACAGACGAAGATCCACCGGAGCAGCGGTGTCGGTCACCTGGTTACCCCGTCTTGTAAGAAATAGCAAAAATCTGTAATCTGCCTGGGTGAGCCGAACCAACCACAGTATTTTAATCCTGTCAATCACGTCCACTAATAGAGAATGGGCTATAGGACAGTTGAACAGTTATTTACGCAGACAACGTCTGGTAAAATCCAGACATCCATCAAGTGCTACAGAGAAAGACCTAATCTGAATTATGTCCTTCTACAATGACTTCTTCAAGTCAAACAATAAAATGACAATGATGAGATTTCCATGGCCGGGCAGCAGTGACTAACTTGTGAGACTAATCTATTTTGCATGCAACATCAGAGGATCTGGAGTGTTTTTCTCTTTAAAGCAATGAGGGAAAAAATATTACAAAAAGTTAAAAATTAGATCAAGAGAATCCACCTGAAGTGGTGCTAGTTTATCTTAATTTCACAAAGGACAATGACTTAATAAACTAATTTACCATAATTGTACATCATATATCACACATCTGTAAAAGTGGATGTTACTTCATGTAGTAAATGTCAAACTTAAATGGGTCATTGTTAAACCTTTTTTTATAGTTTGGTCTTTGTAAAAAAAAAAAAATTAAAGGGCTCATACAGTGTTAAGGTAAATTCCCATGTGTTCTTTGATCATAAAGCAGCTCTTGGTTCTTAATTAATTCAATGAAAAGTATCAAAGCCTCAGTCCACAGAGAAACACACAGCCTGTATTCAGAAACCGAGCCTTAAAACCAACCGTCAGGATTTCTGTAACTTTGTGGTGTCATAACGAAGCAGTCACCGCTCTCAGCCATGCCCATATTTAGGCGTATTTAAATGAATTTATGTCCATAGGCTGCTGTGCCTTTTTGTCTTTCATACTGTAAACTGAACTGCATTAGGATGCTTTTTTTGGGACAGTCGAGTGCAGTTCTTCAGAACAGTCATATCAATGTGAAATTCAAATAGTGGAGCGGAGGCAGGAAGTCTACGACTAGAAAAGCATAAGCCATTTTGCAGCTCATCATTTTTGTTTTGAATGAACGACTCTCAAAAAGCCAGACAAATAGCAGCTCTCTGCGCTGCGTCGATGGAGAGTGTGATGGTGAGTTTTTCCACTTGAGGGAACAAAAAAAAAAAAAAGAGAGAGAGCAGGGAGAAGAACGTGCCAAGTTGTTCACAAAGCACAAAACAAACAGGAAAACAATAAAGCAGCATTAAAGATATCCTTTCCAAATAATAACAAAATAAAGCAGTTGAAGTTTAACATAGACTAAAGCCAACCCTTGTTCTTTTTCTCTCCAGGCAGGACGCGAGCTCTGTGATTGTGCAGTCATTTGTCAAAAACTCTTGCGCAAAGTATGTCGCACTCAGTCCTCCGCAGGTACACAAAAGACATTGTTAATTTGACAGACGTGAGAGGACACTGACACACACCCTGATGCTAAAAGAAAGAAAAGTCAGACTGAGTGAGAGAGAAAAGATCTTGAACTTGATGAACCTCAGCTGCTGGGTTCTAGGAACTGCAATGAATGTGATGTGATGGGGACAACGATGATGAATGTAAAGATGCATAAAGAGGAGGATGGAAGGATGTGAGTGAGAGAGAGAGGGGGTGGGGGTGGGGTTCGATGGGGGGTGCTGCTGTTGTTAAGAGCCCCGGTGTGTAAGGTAAGCTCTCATTCTGGCCCTTTGTAATTGGATGGTGGGGAGCAGGTGGTGGAGAATCGGCGGCAGAAAGGAAAGGTTACCCCGAGCATTGAGAGAGAGAGGAGAGAGGAGAATAAACGTTTGTGTCTTGTTATTCTCCGCTCCGGAGGAAAAAAATGTGGAAGCTGTTTCCAAGGTTATGTGGTGGTGGAGAACAGAGGAGAGATCCACAGAGCAGTACGCCGCCCACCCAGCAGGACACACACACACACACACACACACACACACACATACACAGTCAAAAACATACATACATGCAAGTAGAAAGGCCACCCAGGGTAGACACACAAGATAGACTGACAGATGCTTTTACATACGCACCTTGTGCAGAAAGACACATTACATGAGCATATGCAAGCTCATGCACACACACATACAAAATATACACAAACATACCTATAGTTAAGTGCATAGGTACAAACAAATAATAAAATGTCACATGAGCATGCGTCAGAATTAACAGGTCAAAGACACAAAAGACAAATATAACATAAAAGTCCATACACACAAGCATCCCTGCACACACACACACACACACACACACACACAGACATACTGTACATACACACACCTATAAGCTTGCATTGTGGTTGAGAAACTTATGGGCATCTGCCAGCGTGCTTCAAGTGCTCATTCTCGTGGGCCTCAGCCTTTCTTTTTCAGCAGCAACTCTGCAATTTGGGTGTGCCGTTGGGCCCGAGATAAGTATAGGCTGACTAATATGCACTTAGGACCCAGGGAGAAATACTTAGGACTAAATGTTTAATTTGTGTTTGTACAACATATGTCCAATTTGGGGGCTTCTGTCATTTTCAAAGGGCCCGACAACAAATAATTAGGACTCTCCGGATCAGCCACAGGCTTAAAATGGAGGGGTAACGTGTGTTTTCTTTCTTTCTTTCTTTCTTTTTTCCAATGAAGGTGTATGACATCCTTAGGGGGGAAAAAAAAAGCAAGCACACATACAAAATTAAAAAAAACAAAACACCTGGAACCACTTTATCTCCAACAGCGTGGTCAGATGGAAGATAGTGAGCATCATGATGCGTCCCACAGCTGAAATTAAACACAGTTGCTTTTGCACATCAAGCTGTTCGGGATTTTTGATAAAAGGCAAACTCACACTCGCAGTCTCCAAATTCAGATGACCCCCCTCCTCCTCCCTCCTCTTCTATTCAGTGTCTCTTCATCTCACTCTCTTCTTCTCTCAGCTGTCAAATCCTTTAATCTTTCCCATTTGTACCCTCTTTCTGCCACTAAATAGTCCCTCTGTGCCACACCAGAGGAAAAGGCCTCTCAGAGTCCAAGACATATATGTGGCATATTATTCATGTCATGTGACTGATGGCTGGATTTCAAGGAGAGAATTAGATCTTGAGGTTGGTCTTGCATTACACTGACAACAGTGAGTGCATACATTTTGACGGCCCTAATGAGGGGGGTAAAGAAAACGATATATATTTCCAAAAATAAATGTTTTGTGATGCTTTATAATGAGACATAAAGTTGTGTTAATGCTGTAAAAGAACATAAGCAAAGAGATTCAGATATAATCAGAAATCTAATCAGAAATTAAAAAACTATTTCATTGATAAGGCTGGCCCCAAAAATAAAGCTGTTTTTTTTATTATTATTATTATTTTTAACAAAGTAACTTTACACGATTTAAATGCATAAAATGTGCTCTACATTTTCTATTTCCAGAGACATTTTTAACGTTATATTTCATTTCTATTCCATCACCGATTAATTCATACTGGCTCCATATGATGCGCACTGTTGGTGATTTCATGTTGCTGACAGAGTCCCGATGGACCACACAGTGACCGGCCGCTATTCAGCCTGGTCCGCCTGTTGTCAGCGCAGATCCCCACAGAGATGTAAAAAAAAAAAAAAAAAAAAAAGAAGGAAAGAAAAAAAAGAGAGAGAGAGAGAAGGAAAAAAAAGGGCTGCAGGTCTCCCTCAGACAGCGGAGAGAGCGCAGCCATGCAGCCCGGGACAATGTGCTGAATTGGCAGCCTATATATAAGTCTGCCATTTGGACACTCTAATGCCACTTTACCTTATGAGGGAACTTCAACCCACAGCACCTGCTCAAAACAAAATGCCATAGGAGATCAACTTCAGCGACCCCCTCCCCGGCTCGGATTGTTTTTCAGACAGACACTCTCACTTACAAGAGAGAGGGGGGGCGGGGGGGGGGGGGGGCTATAAATTGTTTCTGCCACAGTCCAAACAATTAAACAACTTGTTGGAAATTATAATTTACTGCGTCAGCCGATGTGGGCAGGTCCGAAACGGGCAAGTGGAGAATTAGTCAGGCTGGGGAATTCTAACAGTGGAGAGAGGGGTGATCTGATGTGCAAACAAAATATATATATAAAAAAAAAAAATGTGGTAACAATTAGCGCACAGCTGATGCTGGGAAACTGCGCGTTCTCCTTCACTCCAAATACAGCAAGTGTTTCACATTTAACGGTTTCACTTCTTTTTCTTTTTTTTCAAATGAATCACAAATCACTGGAACAATTATCCAAACGTTGCGTTTCCTCTTTAGCGGTTTTCAAACTAATTTTTGTCATGGGAGTGAGTGTGATCTCACTCCTTGTCTCTGCAGCGTCTCTCTTGAAAAGCTCCTTATCTGCAAGGCGAGCGGTGGCTTATCTCGGAGGTGTAGTGTGGGGCTAAATATGGGGAAACACCCTGAAGTGACTCTATCAGTGTCTTCCAGGCCGCTGCCGTGTTGCCTTGTCCTCCTGTACCCCCTGTCACATCCTCACCGTGAACCCGCGGGGCCGGGGCAGAGCAGAGAGCAGAGCAGAGAGCGGCTGTCCGGGCTGCAGCCTGCATGCTGCACTTCACATGCTCAACTTCATACAGTACACAGCCATTAAATGGCTATAATACACAGTGGAACGGACACCTTTTATCAGCCACGATGCAACACAGAAGAACAGGCAACTGAAAATCATAGAGGAGAGGAGGAAAAAAGAGGGAAACTTACAGACTAAAGTGTCAACTCTCCCGCAGTGCTGGTGGGACACTGTCTTGTTTTCTCCCCGGTATTGTCTCCCAATGGAGCCGCGCGTTAGGGCTCCGGGTCTATTTTAGTACATGACTCACGCATTCTTGTAGGGTCAGCCGCCGTGACCTCCGGCTTGGGGGAAAGTTAACTTGGGCCCTAAAGACAAGAAGAAAGACGCGCCCCCTCTCTGCTCGTCTCCCCCCTCTCTGTAGTCTCTTTCTCTCTATTGTAGTCCACTGAGCTCCCAACAGATCCTCTGCGATGTGCTGGTGCGTCTCTGGTGCTGCGACAGAGCCTGGGGGGGTGAGGGAGGGAGGGAAGGGAAGGGGGGGCGCACGAGGAACCACAAGAGGTCCGACAGAGACTCCGGACAGAAGGCTATACCGCTGTGTGGCCGAGGGGGAAACTATACTGAGTGTCACCCGCAGCCTCCTCCACTGTGTTTAGATGAGGGAGAGAAAAAAAAGGCTCCTTACAATTAAAGTTCGGTGGGGTTTTAAAAAAAAAAAGTTTTTAATTTACTCGGCTGTTTTATGCGGAGCTCATTTGCGCACAGTGCTTCAGAGACTCTTCTTAAATGGCTTGTGAGCCTATTGAAGCGGTTGTCTGGTGCTACAGAGCCGCTGAACCACTTCTGTTAATAGTGCATGACAGGGGATGTATAGTGGAGGATGGAGCCCGTTAAACTGCACTTCATCCTCGGCTTTCTTTCTTTCTTTTTCTGAACAATATAGCAGCATCTTTTATGGCTGAAATTAACCTTGACTTTCTGTCAACTGGAGCACATATAGTGTAAAAGCTGAAAGCGAGTGAAGGAGATGAAAACGAATTAATGGACACGTGTTTTGAAATAAAGAGTTTTGCTCATAATCATACTTTGCACAATCAGAGATTTTATTTGTTTGATTTTATTTTATTTGATTAAATAAGAGAGCGTCGGTGGGAAAAATCACAAGTTCTCTAAAGTTCTCTAAATACAGCTGTTTGAGGCCAGTCTCTCCACCACAGTGCGCCTGTGTCTTTATTACAATTTGAATATTGGTTGTCATAAAATAAAATGACCAATATTTCTAATAGGCCATTTCCCTTTTAATCAGTTCAAATAAACTAATAACATAATTGACAGTAACGCATGGTGGTGGTTATTTTTAAACTATTATCATTTGTACAAATTAATTTATATGATTTATTGTGGCACTGTCTTATTACAAGTGAGTTATACCATTAATAAATCAGTTTTGTTTTTCTTGATACAGAATATGAAAAAGAGAAGATTGAGAGTTGGGGTCGTTCTCTCGGGTCATGTCGGGTCGACCCGAGTCTAATCACGGCCCAGCTGCAGGTTTAAAGACACTGACGGAGTGTGAATCTGCTGCTGTCATTGCAGTTTGTTGTGCAGCAGGCGGCACAGATAACCGGAGTGCGCACCTACTTTTCAAAACAAGCAGCCCCGCGGATCGAGGACGCGCCGGGTGACGGACGGTCCCGGTCCCGGTCTATAGCCTACATACATACACACTCTGATGCAACAGGACTTTCTCTTACCTGGATCCGCTGAGTCGACTCCTCGCTGCGTTATTTCTCACTCACAAAACTCGCAGATGTTGAATAACGATGGTGATGATGATGATGTCGATAGCGGGGTGTCAGCCAGCCACACGAGTCAGTTCAAACACTCTTCAAATCCCGTGCGTAAAGTCACCATCGCTGGAGCGTGTCGGGGACTTCGGTAACTCCTCTCCTCTCTCCTCTCCTCGCGCCGCGCTGACGATCACAAAGTAAAAACAAAACAAAAAACACTTTGACGTGGTTGTCAGAGGAGACGCTGAGCCCGGCCAGCTGTCATTGGGATGGTTTTAAAAGTCATTGAAGTTAGTTGGAGGAGTCCGGCACTATGTGGAGGTTAAGTGAGAGTGCGGGGCAGTGTCGGGTAAAGAGGCAGAGGCAGGATAACCCCTCCTCTCTCTCCCTCTCTCTCCCTCTCCCTCTCTCCTTCTCCCTCATTATTTACCTCTGTCTGTCCGTGTCACTCTCTTTGTTGCATTGTTCATTTAAATGTCTCTCAGTTCCAGCTTTGAGATTTTTACATTTCCCCGCTCTCCTCCTTATTCCCTTTTTCTTTCTCGGTTCATCTCTCTCACACTTTTTTTCTCTGTTATGTAGCCTATACAAAGCACGTGCGGGCGAGTGCGTGCGTGTACGCGTGTGCTGATCACCTGTTAATATCCAACAGTTTCAGGAGCAATTAGCCTAAATTAATTGATTTTGTTTACATTTTTCTTTTAAACGGAAATCAAACAAAGTTAAAACGTAAATCATTTTGTTTCGTATATTGACTTCAATAATATTTAGTTTTAGCAGATAACTAGGCTATATTAATCATTTTCTTTTAGTTAGTATTTTACACCTGTATGTAATCAGGACATTTCTATAACCACTGATGTTTTATCAGTAAAACTAAACCGCAAACTGTCTGATAGAGAAAGAAATCTGAGATTCAGACTGATTAAAAACACATGGCCTTTTATTATAGGCTATAATTTCCTTGCCCATCTTTCCTAAAGAGTAGTCGATATCTTAAAATATCCAACGTTTGGTTATTCTTCATTTTGCGCAGGAAAAAAAAAAGTCCAAATTATTTAAATACAGGAAAATAATCAGTGCTCGGGTTATGTGATTGGACAAAGCGTCAGTCTCATTACAAGGACAAATAGGCCCAGACGCAGTATTCCTCTCGTTCAGTGTGTCTTTGTGTTGCACAAGTGTAGTTGAAGCGTCCTGTCAGAGGTGTGAGCACTTCCCTCCTTATTACACTTACTCTTGTGCCACCTTTTGGCGGTTTTAATGTAGATCATCCAAAGCAGGGCTCATGTTCTCGAGGACTTCGGTTAGCCTATATATAGGCTATTGGATAGAAAATTGGTCATTTTCTATAGTCCAGTATTTAAATAGCCTGTCCGTTTAACTAGTGTAACTGGACTATAGAGAAGATGACCCCAGCCCTCATCTCAGTGCGCCACAATGAAATTATGAATCAGTGAAAAATCCTCCACTGAATCTTCAAATTCCACAAAAAAACCCACATCTCTCTGAAAATATGAAATGACTCCTATTTAAAATCCTTATCCTGGATGACAGAGGCTGTCAAGGACACTCAAGCCCAATACAGATTTGTATTAGGCTTTAAGCTATTGTTTGCCCCCCTCAACAAATTAAAAATAGCCTACTCTGTAAGGACCTTCCCTCATATTGTTCAATCACCTGATTGAAAATTCTTAAAATTACATCTATTTCTTTCTCATTGAAAATCCCTGAGTCTGTGATTTTGCAACAGGCTATTATTTAATTTGAAAGTTTCACTGGACACAAGACTATTGTCCCATCCTCCATATGCACCTATAGGCACATTACACATTTGTAAATTCCACACTGCACAATGACATTACAAAACTACACACAAAAACTGTCTTAGTGTCTTCTTGATTATGTGAAAACACCCCTCCACTGTCAAACTATGTGACTGTTGCCTATGAAGCATGGCCCCAGTCAGACTCATGGACCACATGTGGCAATCAAAGCAAACAACAGCCAAAGCACAATGCCACATGGAAGTTCAACATATTAAATTATGTATCCATTTCATACTGACTCAGGTGCCTGTACACTGCCAACATCAATTCAAACAGGGAAAAATAGGCTAAAACACAACAGAACAAAGTTCAACCTAAATTCACTCCCAATGAGCCCAGCACAGATAACAACCAGCAACTTGAGCCCATGAAGCAGCAAACAAAGACGTTCTGCTATCGCGTGGCAGGTGAAACAAACATGTAGAGTTTTTATTCATCTACGGTATTTACAGAAACTTCTTCAACCAGTGATCTTATCATATTTTACCTGCGGTGCGGTGAATTATCGCGAGAACTCCCCCTCTGCCAGAGATATGGAGGTGTAAACAAACCCAGGAGTGGATTCATTCAGCTGTCAACGGTCATTAGGTTTTTATCACGTTTCTGTCCAACAGAGAAAAGCAGCTCACCGTGTGTCAGGAGGTCTGGAGGAGCGAGGGAGGAGAGGAGAGGAGCCTGCTGGTCAGGGAGAGATGAGGAAGAAAACAACATGGCGGTTCTTGTTGTTGTTGTGGTGGTGGTCCGTTTGGCGCTGGCGTTAGCCGACCTAGCTAGGCTGGCTAACACACGGTGGTCAACTTTGGTCCGGAGCTCTGAGAGGTGAAGACCAGGAGGATTGTTGGAGTCGGTGATGTTAAAGCTCCGTGGATCCATGTGGAGGAATTTACAACAGGTGATGTCAGGTAGAGATACAGGCCTGTGGTGGGTTGGACACAGTCCATAGGAACAGCTGAATAATCCTGCCGAGAAAGACAAGAGAGGAACCGCCTGAGGAGCTGCGCCCTCACACAACAGGTACTGTAGGCTCGAGAAAGTCTGTGTTGGACCGATTTTTTAATTAAACAACTCAATTTTTTTTGATCCAGTGCTGGACCAGGCTCCATATCTGGACTAAACAGCAGTAAGTTACAGCTTGTTGGCGCGCGGGCTGCCCATTAGCCACTGATAGCCGCTGTAGCTGCAGTAGCTGCTAGCTAAGCTTTCGCCAATTTGTATTAAACTTGGTAAAACAGGTGATGGTCAAACTTTCTAGATCATTTCGAGTTTTTCCTGAAAAATTTATCTTGGAACGGAGTTCACTTAATCCAGCAGCCACAGTCTTCTTCACTTTCTGCCATTTCTGTTGTTGTTCCTACTCTTTCCATCTGTTTTTTTTTCTCCATACCCTCTGACCTCTGACTCACTTTCGCGCAGGTCTCTTTTCTACTCGGTATTCACAGAAATTATTCCGCCACAATTTAACAAAATATGATTGGCTGAGATCAGTGTTGGGCTCCTTACTTTTAAATATATATAGAATAAATAGTTATAGTTACTAGTTATTTCCCCCAAAAAGTAACTGAGTTTGAATTATATAAAACTTTTAAGTAGGCTAATTCATTACCAGGAAAAGTAAACTCTTGTGTTACTCTTGCTCCGTGTCACCTGCCTTTGTAAGTTTAGTTCCAGACAAACGTCTTTTTTATATAGTTGATGTAGGCTAGGCCCCACCAAAAAAACAAAACAAAACAAAAATTACTGAATGTACTGGAAGCTAATTCCACCAGCCTGGCTGTGTGGTCATTAAAAAGAATCAATCAATAAAGTGTATAATTCTTATTTATTCAAGGACTTTGAAAGATGATTCAATGATCGAGTCGTCAAGTATATGGACTAGACTTAAAAGTTTATTTTAAAGTAGATATTAGGCTACAGTGTAGCCACATTCCATAGGTGACTAGTACTACCGTAATTTGGCCACAATTTCCAAATTAAATTAGTCACCTATCTATTTAAATAGTAGGCTATACTGTTTATTTAAATGTATAAGGTTTCAAAACTACAGCAGCCAAACCACTAAAAACATGACATTTTAAATTATATCCTTATTGGATACAGTTATTGATTGGATGCTGCATCTGATCAGACTTATCAGATACATCACAACAGCAATATTGGAGTGAAGACATTAAACTCAAAGTCATTCCCAAGTTCTATAATTGATCTGTTTTATGATTCACCATCTAGTTAAAAATTTGATAATTATCTGAACAATAAAATAACCACAAACAACTTCTTTCATAGTAAATACAACACAAGAGAAACCTGTCGTTTTACTAGTAGTAGCCTATAGCTTTAGCTAACCTGAATATTTACAACCCTCCACACACAGAAGCTCAAGCTACACTTGATATAACTTACCTGCTGTCTTTCAACCCCTTATCTTTCATCCCTACAAATTAAGGCTGGGCGATATGAGAAAAAATCACGGTCTTTTTTTTTCATATCAGTCGATATCGATATATATCACAATATAACTCAAATCACAATTTTTGTCAAGTTTAAATGTTTCCGTATACTTACAACGTGAGATTTGAAGATATCAGAAGGTTATTGATTTAAATAAGAAATCCCTTAGCGCAGCACTGTCTCTCAGTGCTGTCAGTGTCTTGGGTCAACCCTTGCTTCAGTCTGGACAGTGGTCGGCACAGTCTAATCAGTAACGTGCCTCTGTTATTGATCTATCATTTACACATGCACAATAGCTGTTATGTTGCATACAAAAAATGCCACTCAAAATAATTTAGTAGTAGTAGTAACTCTAGTGCAGTGCCCCTATTCGCAAATAGTGCATACCGACTTTTCGTGCCACTGTCCTACACTTTAACAGGTAGGCCTATTGTTATTATTCTGTGACAGGCCTTCTTGAGGCAAGTAACGGCACATTTGGGGGGTATCATGTGGTGCAGTGGGTAGGCTATAGCAGGCGCCCCATATGCAGAGGCTACAGTCCTCGCTGCAGTCGGCTCCGGTTCGAATCCCGCATCAGACGGCCCTTTACTGCATGTCATTGCCCCTCCCACTGCCTCTCCATTTCCTGTCTCCCCTAACTGTACAGTCAAATAAAGGCTAAAAAGCCCTACAAATATTTAATTTTACTTAAAAAAAAAAATTTTTTTAAAGTAACGGCGCATTTTATTGTCAGTAATGGTAACAGCGTTATAACAGGTAACTTTTTTGATTACTCGTTAATGAAAAAAGTTAGTTAGTAATGACATTATTTTATATCGCTGTTATTCCTGTCACTGTCAGTATCAAATGTATGGCCACACACAAGCCTTGTTACAGCAACTGAAGGCCCTGCCTGCAAGGAGGTGTCACTGATTCACCCAGACAGGCCTACCATCAGAAGAAAAAATGTTATTGGTCCATTTTCCCGTTCCGTTATATGAACCAAGACAAGTGTATAACAATAATCAATAAATTATTACTATTCTTTCAGTGAGTAAAAGCAAAGAGAAAAAAACTATGTAAAAAACAAACAAAAGAGATAAGATTATTTATTATGCATACAAAAATTCTTTCAATATTTTTTCTTAGGCCTCCACTGAATACCTTGAGGCCCCAGGTTGTCCAGCCTACATGATCTATGGAAATATTCAGGCCAATCCTTTCATTCAGTAGCTTATTCATGACCGTCACTCACTCGACAGTTAATCTGGAACATAGTATTTACAATTGACACAATCTAGTAAAATAGTCCTGCAACAATAAAAGTTACAATGTAAATTGTTTTCTGAAATTGAGAGAAAGCGTTGTTGAGTCAGTTTTACAATCAGGAGATGGTGATGGTTGTGTTGATGGAGCTGTTCTGCTCTATACAGAGATGTCCATCCATAACCCTTCAACATAGTAGACCAAGTAACAGAAGCATTTATTGCCTTGTAATTCAGAAGCTCCACAAAGAGCAGCTCCCAGATAACCGTCATGACTCAACACCTCCCTGAAACAGCTTCAGCACAAACTGAACATTTGAACCGTCATGAAGGGGGTCTATTACTAGGCTGTTGTACCCATAGATGTTGTACCAGGCTCCGTTGGTTTTCGCGTGGTTAGTTTTCACAGTCCACCGGTGAGTGGCAGCACAATACCGACACAACCGTCTGGAGCACAGGCGAAGAAGGAGAAGGAGGAAGTGACGACGGACAAGAGTGTCTGGATATCTGGTTAGCCTATGCTAGTCCGGGGATATTATAGTTAATTGGCAGTTTAAAAACGCAACGCGGTTATAATGAGTTCTCCAGAGGACAGACATGGAACAAAACGACCCGCATCTCCAAGCGAAGTGAGTGAAATAATAAAAACTGAACATAATCCGTAGACGAAAGCTATTCATGACTGAAGGAGAGCGTTGTGTTAGCCTGTTTGCTAACGTCTGAGCCTGAAACCTGAATACATGAACGTGAATAAGACAAAGTTTACTCTCTTTGTTCAGACAGACATAAAAGTTAATTTCGTGGAACATACCACGCATCGTTTTGTATCAAACTTTCGACTCTTTAACCGAAGGTGTTGAGCAACAAAGCATTAATGACGGGGCGTCATATATAATCTCCCTTCTGTTCTATATCTGCTGTTGTGTTTTCACTTGTAAGTAACAGGTTTGAAACGTTTTGATATTAATAAATAAAAGACAAAATATTCCAGACCTTCTTTGTGGCAATTCTTGATATATGTACCATATCAAACAAAGAGACACCAACAAGGGTATTTAAATTGAGTATTACTGCAGAGTCTCTGAACAACTACTGAATGCGTTGTGGACAAGGTATGAATAATAACTTTGTGAAGATTCGGTCACCTTTTATGCTTTGTTGCATGGGTCTGTTACCCTCCTCAGCTCTGTTTCAACCTGGGGTTATCGTGTGTATAGGATCATTTTTCCCTTTGAAGTTTTCCAGTCTCTCAGTGGCATCTTTTCACCCATTGGTTCCCAATATTAGACTTCAACATTCATTTTCCCAGATCGTGTGTCATCAGAGGACTTGCCCTGCTGATTAGAAATAGCATCTATAGAAGTATCTACTGCATTGAAAAGAGTGTAAATTTGTTTCTTTTTAATGTAATGTAAAATAACACAATAAGCTGCTGATATGAGCATTATGTTTTGACTGACTGTTTCATGATAACTGTGCCTTGCCTCAACAGGATGGGTCTACTCAGTGGGCAGGCGCTGATCTGGGAAGTAATGAGAGGAAACAAAAGTTTTTACGATTGATGGGTGCTAGCAAGGTACATTTATGATTCAACACTTTATTCATTTTCATGAAAGGTTGTTTACCTTGCCACTGTTACCTTTATAGAAGGGGTGAGAATTGATGTGAACTGTGATTGTTTCTGTTCTCCAGAAAGAACCCACAGGACGTCTTGTCATTGGCGACCACAAGTCAACATCCCACTTCCGAAGCGGTAAGCTTCATGTTTAGCTTTTTTTTTTTAAAAGGCTGGATTGTTGTGTTCATGTAAGAAACATCCAAACTTCTGTCCTGTGTCATTTACCCTTTGATGCCTTGTCCTTATACCCAGTGCAATTAACCTGGCTTCATCACTACACATCCACCGCACAGATCTATCCATGTATGGATAGGCCTGTAAGGGTTGGGTGCCTGCTGTGACTGATGTTTCCTCTGCAGGGACGGAGGACAGGAGGATGAATGAGCAGCTGGAGATGCAGTACCAGCAGAGCATGGATGGGAAGCTGTCGGGTCGGAACCGGAGGCACTGTGGTCTGGGCTTCAGTGAGGTGAGGAGCTTATTGAGAACCACACAGGACATTTACAATCTCTTCTGAAGGCACAGGACTCAGGATGCTGGAATTCAAAGAGCAAAAGCTAACTGTGCCCACAAAATCAAATGTCATTTTTTTCATCAATGACCCACAGAGTGAGAGAAAGAACAGCACTAGGAAGAACTGGCCCACATTTGCATTGGTGCAGCAGCTTTGAAGGTCAAATCTGCTCGTAGTACTATGAGTCACGGCAATAGAACTACCGGAGTAAAAAGCTAAATATTCATCAACAACCTGTTCAAATAAAGAGAAAGACATAGCAGCGGGTGAAGTCACAGCCACATAGTGTTTAATCCAGTGTCTTGGTCGTATACCACATTAGATGGAGGCAGCACTGTTTGACTGTGAACTTGTAGTGACCTACTGTAGGAGAGAGAGAGAGAGAGCGCTGACTAGTCACATGATTAATGCAGGCAGACAGTTTGCAGCTGCTTTTTTACTGGAAGAGACGGACAACGCCCATAAATTCAGCTCCAGAGAATGAGAAAAACTCTTGAACAAACATAGATAGGAACTTCAGTTGACTTATAGAACATCCCAACCAGATGAATACAGTTTTCCTAGGTGAAATAATCCTTCTTTAGTACCAACCTGATACCAGAAGTGAACCTTAATGGGGATTTGGCGTTTTTTTTTTACAATCTTGACCTTATTTCTAGCATAAAATACAATCATTTACTCACCCAGATAACTTTGGTGTCATTACAAGTCGTTCCAATGAAATACGATCCAGCTGAGAGCCGCGTATATCCGTATAATGCGAGTCTATTGGGCAGCAGAATGCAGCCTCTAAATAACACATTATCTGCCACGAAACTCGTTCATTTCACCAATATTTTGTTATGATACGCTAGTGCTATTCCCCTCTGAGTCCGGGGTTAGCTGTTATCAACATCCAGGGTCCGCTGCAAGGCTCATTCTGATAATAGTCATTCCACTTCGGGTCCATTTTTAGTGCAACTAGCCGGAGCTTTAGTGAGTCCAGGTTGAGGAGAGGAAGCCTGTGGAAGCTGAACTTCGTCCAGCTGCTCATTTTATTCTGACAAGTCAGAAACACGCAGAAACGAACCGTAGCATTAGCGGTAGCAACAAGCCACGCCATGCGGCGCTCAGAGATGACATCATCCAGGTCAGAGGTTAGTAGGTCAACAGCTAACCCCGGACTCAGAGGGGAATAGCACTAGCGTATCATAACAAAATATTAGTGAAATGAACGAGTTTCGCAGCAGATAATGTGTTATTTAGAGGCTGCATTCTGCTGCCTGATAGACCCGCATTATACGGATATACGCGGCTGTCGGCTGGATCTAACTTGTAATGACACCAAAGTTATCTAGGTGAGTAAATTATCATATTTTATGCTAGAAATAAGGTCCAGATTGTAAAAAACGGCAATTCCCCTTTAAGAAACAGTCATCATTTGATTTACAGTCCATCCATCCATGAAATATCTGTATATCTCTGCACACTTTATAAATACAGAGATGTAAGAACTGCTGTTGTCAGACACACAAGCTCTGTGGAGAGAAGTGAAATAAACATCTAAATCTTTTTATTGTCTTATCCACAGCCGGAGCCAGAGCCAGAGCCAGAGCCACAGCCCCAGACGATTCCTGAGCCACCAGTGGACAGTCAGATAAAAGAGACGGAGCCAGAGGAGACCAACAGCGATACAGACGACGAAGAACCCTCAGACAGATGTGAATCCATCTCTAAGGAACAGACGCCAGACCAGGCCAAGCCCAGCGCTGACGGCAGGACTGAAGAACGCAAACAAAACTTCAAAATGTCCTTTGTGAAGTCGACGTAGACGCCGATGGGACGGGCTTTAGTTTTTGTAATCTCAGAATTCTACAAGTCGGCATTATTTGTTTATCGGTCCCTCTAGTTGATTCCTGTGTACGGGTGGTTTCTCTACACAAGCACTCACCACTGGACAGTATCATGGTGTGCATGATGTCAGATCATAAGACTGCAGGTTCCACCGTTAGCTTTTCTGTGAAATGGTGTTTTATCTTGTTAATATGGCAAATGGTCCAGTTTTTATTTAGTTTGAACACTGTAGCGATGACTGAATTTGCCATTAATATGGAACAGGATTGCTTGTGTGATTGGTCTGCACATTATGAATTTTGTGATTTGTTGTTGAAAACCAATTAAAGGAAGTGTCAATTGTTATGTTTGCTGTGGACAAGAGTTTTTCTCTGACAAAGGAGATTGCTGTTTTTGTACTCCTCATCCTAGAACACTGTGGAGTGAAAGTATTATGCAGGAGAACTCATGCGTGTGTACTATGGGCTGTGGCCACTAGGGGTCATGCAAACCTCTCAGGGAAAAAATTAACCCAAATGCACTGAAGTACTCTGACCCTCTATCTATAGTGAGGCTGTAGTTTGATTTTGACAGGTATGCCAGAAATGTTAGTCAATACAGTTGTGGTGCAGCCCAAAATGACCAGTCACAGGGTTTCTGTCACCATGGGAACCAACCCTACAAGAGTCACACATTGGTACAGACAGATGCTCATCTCTCTGAACACTGACATTACAGTATGGAGCTGTCAACGTGTGTGTGTTCCTACTGCACCCCTCTCAGACAGAAAGGCAGGACGTTTATAGTCTCATCCATGGGCAGAAATATGGAAATGTTAAGGAACTAAAAAAAATAATATTTAAAATGAAGACATAAATGAACATATATGTTTCAGTAGGTATTTGACATTATCTACATATATTCTCATGTGTGATGATGTTATATCTCCATAGAATCTAAGGAGATATAAAATCATCACATATGAGAAGATAGATAGATAGATAGATAGATAGATAGATAGATAGATAGATAGATAGTGTGCATAGATAGCCCAAAATTGTCATAAAAAGTGAAATAAGAAGGTGCTTTCCAAGACATGATAGATGAATGTTACTATATAGCTGGGGTTTGAACTTCAGAAAACTGAAGCTTCTTTATCAAAGTGTCCTCCCTACAGCCACGGCTTTACAGGTCTTTGGACAAACAGTGCCTGTTGATTAGCTAAAATCAGCAGCACATCGAGACGTGTGGACTGGAGACATGTTTGAAAGCAGAACCTGTGACGGGTTCACTGAAGTCACAGATTGATACTAATGACTTTCCTCTGGTGCTGGAAAAAGCAAAAGTGTCCATGTTTTCTGATGACACAACATTATATGCACATGCGCCTACAGTGTACTGCAGTACTAAGATGGGTAACTGGCAACAGATTAGTTTTAAATATACAAAAAACAAAAAGCATTATTTTTGGCACAAATCATTCACTGAGTATTAAACCCCAGTTAAATGTGATGTTAAATAATGCAAATGTTGAGCAGGTCAAAGAAACAAAGCTCTTGGGTGTCATCTTGACAAACAATCTGTCATGGACAAGACATACAGATGCAGTGGTTGCTAAGATGGGGAAGAACATATCAATCATAAGAAGATGCTCAGTGTATTTAACACCACAATTGACCAAAAAAGTAATTGAGACACTAGTCTTGTCACACCTAGACTACTGCTCAGTGATATGGTCTGGTGCAAATATGAGGGACCTGGGAAAACTGCAGCTGGCTCAAAACAGAGCAGCTCGGCTTGCCCTCAAATGTACATCAAGGTCTAATGTAAATGAGATGCATGTCAAGCTCTCCTGGACAAAAGTCACGGAGAGGCTGACAGTGTCACTCCTTGTCTTTTTAAGGAAAATTAGATTGTCAAAATATCCCATCTGTTTATATAATCAACTAACATTAAGCTCTGACACACATGCTTATCAAACCAGACATGCCACAAGACGTTGTTACCAACTGCCTAAAGCTAAAAAAGAGGCTATGCAAAGTACAGTGTTGTATCGAGCAATGTCATCATGGAATGCACTGAACACATTACTAAAGAAAAAACAAAACTAGGCTTTAAGAGGCTATTGAAATGTCACCTAACAGCCCAGAGGTAGAAAGGGCACATGTTAAAGACACACGAAGAGGGCATAAGCGTACACATATAAATACATACACATACATACTCACAGATGTTGATGATTAAGATTGTTGTTACTGTTTTATTTTATTTTTATTTTTTCAAGTTGATGAATTAGATTATTATTTCCGTTTAATTTTATTCTTACCTGATTTCACTCTATTGTTATTATATCTCTGATTATTGCTGCAATGGCTGTTATTATCATTAGTGTAAGCTTTTTTCTATTATTATTATTTTTATTTTTATTTTAAAGCAGAAGTAATCGATATTTTTGTGTTAATATAAATTGTTATATCTTCCGACAGCAATCACTTACATAAGAGTGTTTGGACCGAAACACGGGTCTCTCAGTCACTCTGCTCTGAGCCGAGGAGAAAACTTTTCTCGTATCCTACAATTTTTATCCAATGAGGAGAGAGAACGGCATGAAGGGCTGTGTGTGCAGCCAAGGGATGCGCGTGAATGTGGTGACGTAGGGACGAGGACCAATAGATCCATGACGAGGGCGGGGGCTGCTAACTCCATCGGCTGACAAGACGTTATGGTGCGTTCAAGGCAACTCGTAACTCGTGTTTTTCCGACCTGTGAAGTCGTACCAGTTCGATCTGGTACGACTTCACGGGTCGGAAGTTACGAGTGGCCGTTATAGTGCACTTTCACAGGTAAAACAGGTCGGAAAAACACGAGTGGGTTGCCTGGAACGCTACAAAGTCGTAAGTCGTGACGTGAAGCTGTAATTTACGGTTCCAAAAGCCTGCCTGGAACGCAGCATTAGCCAAAACGACCGGGTCGCTTACTTCTGCTTTAACTTTTTTTCACATTTTATGTGATTTTACGGGTGGACCCCAGGAAGATTAGTGGCTGCTGTGCAGCTGCTAATGGGGATCCAATTAAAAGAAACAAATATCAGGGCCTTCATTTTTTTGTAACTACCACCCAGACAAGCCTTTCTTGCACTTTCTTTGTTTTTATGTTGTATTGTCTAATATTCAGTGTAAGTACTAAAAGTACTGAAGTGTAAATGTAAAGTAGTGAACACTGAACCTCTTAACACCTCTAGATTTGAATTGTCAACAACCACTTGTGGATCACTTTGGCTTCTCTGAGAGTTTGTGGGAGACAGCTGAGAGTTGAGGAGCAGCAGCAGTGACAACAGATGGTTGTTGCAGTCAGTCGGGGGCCTCTAAGCTGTTCCCAGTACAACTCTTGTTGGGCTTAATGAGCCAGATCATGTGACAACTGTAAACTACATGCTACATCATTTTGATTAAAATGGTTCATGTATAGAGCTGAGTATCCACATTCAATTTGGGACATTTATGAGGCTGACAGGTAAGTTGTGGTATTAAATGTTAGTGCTCATGCACTTTGGTCCACTGGGTTTTTAAAGTGCTCTATAAATAAAGTTGGTATGGTATGGTATGAAGGTAATGAATTTAACTCCAGTATGGAAGTGTTTCTCTGCATAAGCACAAGGTCCTTGAAACTTGGTTCTGACTGGGGACTTGTCCTAAATTTGTAATAAGAACCAATTTTAAAGACAAATTATCCTTTCTATTAAGAGAAAAACAAGGAGTGCGATTAGTGTGTATCATATTAAGGAATCACTGGAATAGAATTGGTCACTGGGACTCTGAAGTGGCAGGGAAGAAGTAATAATGCTGTTGTAAATCTGGGATTACATGACATCAGTGTACAGCGTGACAAATGTATCATTTTGAAACATGTTTGGCAATCTTGGTCCGCCAATATTTGCAGTAACTGAAGATGTCAATATTAGCTAGCAGCTGCTGTGATATAGTTCCATGTTTTGTCTTGTGTGCGTCGGTTTGTTCTTTCATTTGTCATAGATGATACATTTGTTCTTGTGTACAGAGCTGCTGGACTGAACAGACATGTTGCCTTCATGGTACAAAGACAAGACGGCATCTTCGTCACAGTAGATCAGTATAGACAAAGAAGGTCATGTAAATATATCTCGTAAAACAAGTGTATATTTAATTAATACAACACTTAAAGGTCCCATATTATGAAAAACAGGTTTTTTCTGGTCTCTACCTATATAAACTGATCCTCCCTGAGCCTACCAACTCCTAGAATGAGGAAAGCAAACGGGTCCTGCATCGACTCTGCAGCCCACCGACTGGTAAAACGGTGCTAAAACAGGCTGTTCAGACTCAGCTCCTGTGGTGATGTCACAACGGGAGCGAGGCGGGCCCCTCAGCGCGATCAAACGACTACCACGTCTATTTCTATGGCTGCAGTGCACAGCAAGAAACTCCTGAGCTAAATTGATGAAATACCGACCAATTTTAAGTCATAAAGTGGTAATAATCTTTGCCGTGTACAGTAACCATGTTACTTAAAGGTGCAGGCACAGAAACAGCTTGTTCTCAGTAGAGCTCATTTGAGCAACTTTTAGACAGCTGACATTCAGGACCACGGATCAGTTTGGGGCAATACATTTCGAATACAGTTTAGTTGGACGTCTGACAGCTGAGTGAAATTGAGTAAAAAGAGTATAATATGGGACCTTTAAGGAAACATTTGTTTTTTTCCTGTAATGACTCCACTCTCTTCATGTTTGTTTTTTTAATCATTATTATTATTTTATTCTTGTGATTTTTGGATACATTTCATTGTTTGACAGGACCTTGATTATTGTGTGACAAAATATGGATTAAAAAACAATTCAATAAATAAATGGATTAATCTCCAAAACAGACTCACTGTGATCTAAGAATGTTGCTTTTGACTTTCATCACTCTTTTATTCACTCATGAATATACAGACCAAACAACAAGACAAGTAATTGCAGATTTGAAAAAAAAAAAAAAAAAGTTATTCACTTCTGTTATAGATTATTGCTTTGTGTAATTGTGCAATGTAAATGCTGTGGCAGTGAAGCTTCAACATTCTACTTCAAAACTACAGAGAAATCGTTACTCTTAGAAAGATGCATGTAGTTTTCAGTCATATGAAAGCAGTAAATCAATTAATAGAAACTGTTTAAACATGTTTAGGTCCTTTTCTTCTTCTTCACAAACAGTTGATTCTTCTTTTTGTTGTGCCAGTCGTTGCTGGGGGGGTCAGTGCTGTGCAGCTGCTTTGGCTGAGAAGAAGAAAACGCAGAAGACATGAATATTTCCTCTTCTAGTCAGAAATTCTAACATGTCTTTAATTTTCATCACAGGTGCTTATGCAAATGGAAACATCGTTCATTTTGCATAAACACTTATGATTTTGTTCAGGTCTGATTTTAAGGACAAACTGCTCAGTCAGCAGTAACAGTTTATAGTTGTGTCTACTTTGGTAAATCTGATACCTCAGTCGGATGTTATATGTAAAATATAACCTGACACTGAGTCAATTTACCACAACTGTTTGACTCATTAATCTGTATAATCTTACTGCTTTGGAGCAAAAAGACAATTAAATCCTGGGTAATGCAGGAGCTGCATAAATATTATTTGTCCAAATTATTTTATATCCATAGAAAACGTAGAACTCACACCAAAACACCGTTTGCATATAGAAGGTTACCACATTTCACCAAAGTAGCCCTTAAGTCACACTGATCCAAACAACAGCTGAGCCCAGGACAGAAACCAGACACTGAAGCAACACCACCACAAAGGAAAATGGCAGGTATACCTGGACCACGCTCACCGCCTCTGCAGCCACTCAGTCCCTGTGCACCAGGGACAACGACAGCGTCACATGTTGCCACTTGAAGGTTAATATTGTGCAAATAAATGAAGTGAGGGGAAATAGCCGTCTCCTGTGTGCTTCTTTCTACATCCACTGTTTTTGTATCTTTTTATACTTAAATCTTTGTGTGATGTACGTGTATTTGTCTATTTCATGACACTGTTTGAGGTCTGACTTCTCAGATGATTTGAACTGGAGAGGGCAGAAGTCAGACCTGTGAAGGCTGATCCTGTGGTCAAAGCCAGGGGAAGGCGAGAACACTGACCTGCAACCAGTTTGCTCTTGCGTGATGCTTCTGCAGCCAGTGTCTGGGACACGGTCATGATCCTCTCCTGCTGTTGTAGAGCTGAGTCCAGCTCACTGAAGTCTAATGGTGCAGATGTTTGTATGTTCTGAACACTGTGGAAAGATCGGACCAGTGAGTTTTGAATGGCATATGACTATTCCAACTATTGTCTACTTCAGGGGTTCCCAAAGTGGGGTTCGGGATCCTCCAGGGCGGTCGCAAGATGATTTCCAGAAATCAGATAAAATTTCAAAATGATTAGAAACACTCTAACTACATTTAAGTCTAGGCTTAAAACCTTCCTGTATGACAGAGCTTTTAAAGCAGAACTATGCAGGATCTCGGCTGTAATTATTGTGACTCAGAGTCACTGTGATGGTAGAGTGACCTATTATGAGGTGAATGGGGTCTAGGCCAATGCGCCCACCCCCCCCACTGGCTGAAAACCGCACTTGCAAGATCAGTCCTCCGTCTCGGTGTCCCAAATCTCATCAATGGATAGAACTATCGCGAGAAACTGCCTTACGGCAGTACGAGGTAAGAACGCAGATGACGTCATGCATGTCATGAATCGTGATTGGTTTGAGTTCGGAATGTCGGAGGAAACCATGGAAACATGAAATGTTTAGAAGTTCGGCTTGTGGCTAACACCGAGTTAATGCTAACACGGACACACACACACACACCATGGATCTTTTATAAGATAATGTAATACATCATGACACACACACACCTTCGCGTTTTGGAACCTTTATTCATGTGTGTGTATGTCTGTGTCTGTGTCTGTGTGTGGCCGTATTAGCGTTAGCTCCGTATTAGCGTTAGCGCCGTGTTAGCGTTAGCTCCGTGTTAGCATTAGCTCCGTGTTAGCAGGGCTTAGCAAACACCGCTCTCTACCTTCAGCAGTAAACACAAGCACGTGTAGGGAGGGGGTGGAGGAGGTGGTGGCGGCGATTTTTTTTTTTACGACAGTGACATGTGCCTCCTAGAACTGTGGGGGAGCCCCGGAGAGGGAAAAAAAGAGAAACCAACGAAGGAGCGAGCTATTTCCGGCCGAGTTGCATAGTTCTGCTTTAATTAGGGCTGGTGAACCATTTTACTATATGCTGCTATAGGCTTAGACTGCTGGGGGACACATCTGGTTACATGGAGCCCTCTCCTCTCCTCTGTTAAAAGGGTTTTCCTGGAGTTTTTCCTCAGTCAATGTGAGGGTCTAAGGGTTATGATGCCATGTAAAACCCTTTGAGACAATCTGTTTGAAAAATGGGCTATACAAATAAAATTGTCCTGCCTCTCCTTGCCTTGCCTTACCTGGATTTGGCCAGGAGGTTCTTGATGCGCTCGGCCCGGCGGAAGCGTTCTTCCAGTTCCTCAGGACTCGTAGGCTCATCAGTGTCAGACTCTACGTAGCGCTCTGGGATGGGGACTTTCCGTGGCTTGGACAGCTGCATGTTGGACAGACAGGTAAAGGTCATAAGTCATTTTCTTGGTAATATATTAATCTATTTCCATGATGACAGTGAACGTTTCCCTCTCAGACTGTAATACTTTAACTATTAAAACATAGTAGAGCCTATGGAACTAGAGAAAATGTGTGAACAGTAGTTATTTTGAAAAGTATATGTTCCTAATGTGGGGTTCAATCAGATTTAACTGACATTGTATAAAGAAATGTACATTGTTCTTCATTACATAGCTACAGTAGCTATCATAGCTTTATACGGTTTTTCCATAGTGGACTGTCAGCTGCTTTTACATAAAACAGAGCACTGAGATCTGATGATGAAACACCATGTAGCCTGTTTCCCAGTGTTCTGACTTGCAGGCCTTGTTCTCCTGCCATTTATTGTCTTTCATGACCTGATCTCTGTTTCATGAGTGAAACAGTGATGATGAAAGAGAGAAAACTACACAAGAATCAGTAGAAAATAAAGTAGGCAAATGATTACATGATGATCTGTTACAATAGAACTGAAAGTGGAGAAAACAGCTAATACTCCTATCTGTCTTATGGAAAATCTCCCTGTGTCTCCGATTGATGTCATATGCACAGCTGTGTTCACCTCTCGGCTGATATCCAGGTCATAGTCCAGAGGCTCGACGTCCACCTCTCGTATGTGTGCGGCTGTGACCGTCACCCACTCATCTGAATGAAATCTGCCTCTCTCTTTCACTTGGCCCCGTCCTTCATCACTCTGACCCTCCGCTGCCACTCGCTCCTCCTGCCAATCAAACACCTGAAAGAGCAGGAGTGTGGATTACACAGCCGGACAGGTGTTGGACAAACAGCTGATATCAGTTCTAAATGGTATAGGCATCGCTGTTACTGGAGATGTGTTATAAAGCTTTCACATGAACAACAATTTAAATTGATCTTTAGCTATTAAGATTATTAACCAGTTTCATGTGAACGTAAGCTTCCACACGTATTAGATTTTACATGTAGCACAGTGACTGATCAGTAACTCAAGTGATAGAAAGTTAATTTACAAGATGTTTGATAAAAAATATTAGAACACAAACAAATGTAAAACTAAATATCTTTGTGTTTTTAACTGTTGAGACAAATTAAGCGTTATCTCTGGCATTTCTTTGGAAAATATTCACTAGTGGCAGTTCTAGTTTGGATCAGTGACGGTTAATGATCCAACTTCAAGTGAAATAAAAGACAAACTCATATGGTCAGAGGAGGGGGGTTGTGAATCAAAGTGTTGCTTTAGGGGGAAATGTTAACAATAGCATTCACCATAGGACTGTTGTAAAATGAGGGGGGGGGGGGGGGGGGGGGGTAATGTATCAATGGCCATGTGTTTTTTTTTTTAGTTGACCTTTATCCTTTTGGATACAAAGTGTCATCACCTCCAGGTTTGTGCCACATGAAGAAATCCCCTCAGGTTCTATTGAGATATTATAGATATGGGACATATAGATGTACAATCCAGAAACAGGCCGAGGAGTTAACAGTGACATACAGAGAAGCAGTGGGTTAAATCTGTTGGCTGCAGCGAGTCTTGCCTCAGGTAGAGGGAGACGGATGAGTTTAAAATCTCAGAGAAACCAGGAATAATTAGAGCAAGAAGTTGATCCGGGGATTTGAAAGGAGGATGTTTAGTAAGATCACCTCAGAGTGGAACCAGGCGGATGATTAGTATGCATTTCTGGAAGCTGTAATTACACACATAGCACATTCTTCTCCCCAGTGAACACCAACACATTAACATTTATACAAATACTCAGATTTTCTGATGAGCACGTGAATGGACATGTGTGTGTGTGTGTGTGTGTGTGTGGTGAAGGGTACTTGTAAGTATCCATCCAAGGAGCATCAAAGCCATGCATACAGCTTCCAACTCCAGTAGCCTGCAGCAGCGTCTGATGTGTTCACATGCTCTCAGAGACACTGCGTCCATGCCTTGTTGTGCTCAGGAGAATCAAATCAACACACACACACACACACACACACAAAAAACAACAACAGAAGGACAGCGAGAAAGAACCCCCATGCAGACACACTGATCAAACCCCCACCAGATTAGGAAGAACTCAGCCAAGAGGAGGTTCAGAAGCAAGAAACTCTTTATTGGCGAGTGCAAATCTCTACATGATAGAAAAGAAAAAGGGAAAGAGTTGTGCATTGCTTCTCAGTTACACAGAATTAGGTGGTGATTAGCTGTTGTTTCTCTAAGTTCTCTACTATAATTCCACTCTTCAGCTGAGCAACCTCCTACAATTAGTTTTCTCTCTGTGATCCGATATACTGTTTGTAGCTGTGGAAGGATAAAAGCAATACGGCAGAAAAACTTCCCATAAAATACGTATGTGAAAAACAAGGAGCAGACAGCAGGGTCATGGAGAACAACACTGTTGCACCACACACACAGGATCCTGTGTGTTGTTAACTATTTTTATCATTGTTTATGTAATTTGACACTTGCAGATTTCTGCTGTTTTCCTTCTGTTTCTGCAAATAGGTAAAGGCCCCACATAGTATAAAGGTAGATGTTTAGGTTTAGTGTGAATATACAGTATATATCAGCTTTAGGTTCTAAATTAATACTGTGAAAGTATAAAAGCCTCAGTCCACACGCACAAAGCCTGTATTCAGAAACTGAGCCTTAAAACAGCTATCAGGACTTCCTGTGACTTTGTGATGTCACAGCAAAGTGAGCGGCTTCTGATTGGCTCACTAATCTGTTGATACTAGAGCTCCAGAGGGGAGGGAAGTCTGTAAAGAGGAGCTGTAAACCTAAAATTAGACAGTTTCTGATTCTTACAACCACAAATATAGCTTCTTATGGCTATCAAGAAAAGTGCAAAATATGAGACCTTCGAAATCATTTGCAGTGATTTTGCAATAACAGCAGCCTCAGATCTGTTTCATGAAGTATTTCCATGACAAAGTTGTTTGCACCTTGTTTCGTTTCTTTTTCTATTTATTGCGTTTCAGCCCAGTTGCTTGAACCTGTCCCGTATATTTATGATGCATAAAACAGCACAGCATAGGCCACTAAAACGTACTCAGGTTAGAGTACAGCTTCTATTCCCAACTTGAATTGTGGCAATGTAATTATCATCCAACGTAAAATGATAAAAAATAATCTTGTAGTCCGTACAAGAGAAGGCTGTGTAAATGAGGATGTTAATTCAAATATAAAATGGTGTAAACATGTTTTATGCTGGTGGAGCTGATTAAATAAAAAGATGCTCTGGTATTTATGGTTATTGTCGCTAAGTTATAGACTATATATTGCTTGCTGCTATAGGGATATCAAGGATTTATGGGAAATGCAGTTTGATTACAGGCAGATCTCACATCAGTCTCATTATGTAATGTGTTACCTCTAATTATAATACCAATCTGGTAGTTATCAAATATCGTGCTATATTATCGGGAAGACTTTGACATTTTGGATGTTACTGTCTTACTTCTTCCACTCAGGTATGTTAGCATCATTAGCATTCTTCACTAAAAACAAGGGACTCAGCTGTCTCTAAGATAGCTTTGGCTGAAATGTCAAAGTCAGTCCTGTGGGGGGGTTAAAAGCAGCAGATCTCCTCCTATGACTCTGTGGTGGAGATATGTGCTTCAAACAAACCGTTATTAACTAGAATGCTGATTAAGGAGGTTATTCTGGGACGAAGGCAAAAGGATCATCAGCAAAACAAGGCACTTGGATTTCATCTGAAGAAAAGAAAGGAGGGAGGTGTGATCATGATTTGTGCCAATAGTATTAACTCTTTCTTCTTTTCACCAACCCTGAAAACTATTTTCACCTACCCCATCTCCTCTATATGCTCTATATATACCAAATCTCTACGAAATATAACTGTACAATGTATTCTGAAAATATCCCTCAGTAAATAAATAAAAGTGTACAAGTACACGGCATGTAGATGTACATATATGGGCTCTTCTCTCTACTTTCTGATGATTAAAAACAGAGAAAGGAAGGCATCGCTCTGCCTTCCTTTCCCCTCTCTTCTCATGGATTTACATTCAGAATTGTGTCAGTGAGGTCCCACCAGGGGGCAGTGGTAACATGGTTCACTTCCAACCCCGAACCTTTAAAAAAATAAAATCAACAGGGAGTGACTCTGTGCAAGTCCAAAACTAGCCAAGCATTTCCCTCATTCTTCTGTTCTCTCTTCATCTCCCATTGTTCTTAAAGCGTTAACCAAGCCAGCTAGCTAGGTAGCTAGCTAGCTAGCTGTAGCCAATCCTGCCCTGGAGCTTGTTAGTGCTTGCAGCTAATGTCAACAACCACTGGTTGCACAGCAGAGAGTGGTAGTGTGTTAGCATTCCTGCTATAGGATTATTATGTAGCTGGGGGCTGGAGGGTGGCGTAGCAGCAGTGGTGGTGGTGGAGGTGGTGTTCCCTGTGTCTGCTGCTGCTGCGCGGGGGCGGGGGGTAACGTACGGAGGCCGGGGGCTCGCTGGTGCTGGAGGGCAGCCGGGAGGAGGAGGAGGAGCGCTGGCTGGGGAGGGTGGAGGCCGAGCGCTCCCCCTGGCTCAGGTTCCTCTTGCGCTCGCGGACCAGCGCCCTCTGGTGGCGCTTCATCCTCTCCAGCTGCTCCTCGGCCGTCATCCGGCCTCGGGGCTGGCTGCTGGGGAGCTGCAGGGCCTCCGTAGGCGACGACAGACGCTCCAAGGCACTCTTAGGTCGCTCCTGCTGAGACAGGGAGGGAGGGAGGGAAGAAACAGGGAATTGGAGCGACGGCAGGATGGAAATGAGAGGAGATGAAGAGAGGAAGGAAAGGAGAGGAGAATGGACAGTGAGATAGTGTGGTGGAAGACAGGTGTCGACAAAATAATAAGAGAGAACACTAATGAAAGTGCATCTGTTTCGAATAGATGGCTGACAGAGACATGCTAAGTGCAGCCTCGGTCTGTAACACTTGCACACATTAGATCAGGAACTCTCAACTCCCACCAAACATGAGACTGAAACTCAGGGGTGCAGATCCGATGTCAGGATTGGGGGGGACACTAAAGTGATTTTTTTTCTTGCCCGTATGCAGCTCATTAGACTCGTAAACCAGCCTCTCGCGGAAATGCATTTCATTTCTCGGGAGAGTCTGGCCTCATCCCCCTCTAAGCGTTTGGGGTGGGCGGGAGCTGGGCGGGAGTAGTAGCAAAGACGGTTTAATATCTTTGGTAGTAGCGTTGACAGACAACCCCATTAAGCCAATCAGCAAGTTGGTGTAGTGACGGGGCTTTGCACCAGTCGGTCCCTGATTGGCCAACGTGCTGTGTCAATCACAGCGGCGACGCTGATTGGCTCGGCCTTCTGAGGGTTTCAGGCCAAACGCTTACAGCGGCAATGAGGCCAGACTCTCCCTCGGAATGAAATTAAATGCATTTCCGCGAGAGGCTGGTTTACGAGGCTAGCAGCTCATACCATGCCACCATGAATCACAACTCGGTAGAGGCTCGCCATATCATTCAAAAAGTACTGCACAGGGAATCATATATTGTGCTTACTGTACCTTTCTTGTTTATTTGTCCTAAACAGCCAACAGCGCCAATCACTGCTGTTATATTAGTAAATTATAATTTTAAGGGTCTCGGACTCCCTCCGACCCTCCCAGATCCCCAATTCTTCTCACCATCTTCCTTTTCTCCCAGTGTATAGGACTACTTTATGCATGATTAATTGATATGGATGAATATCAAAATATGAAGCCCTAAGAGATTGAGGGGGTTGTTTTTTTAAAGCATGCTGATGTCATCATCGTCTGTAAGAAACTAGCCATTCATTTGGATCATAGTGGAGGAGACCAGAGATGGAATGTGGAGTCAGAAATACATCTGTCATATGTTCCACCATTTCAATCATTTCTTTTTAGATGTGAATCTAAAATACATTGGTTCAATTTTGAATAATTTAGGGTATTTTTATTGGGAGGGACAATTCATGTTTTTCAGAAATTGGGGGGGGGCATGTCCCCCCCGTCCCCCCCGGGATCTGCACCCATGCTGAAACTAAACCAGAGCTACACCAACACTGAGCTCCTCCACCTGATCACACCTCCAGCCCTCCTGTCTTGACTCACCCTGGCTGCAGAGCTCCCAGGGCCTCTCCTTAGGGTGACATAGGACGAAATGGAGGTGGACTGGTTCACATGAGATGAGGAGCCTGACAGAGCAAGTTGATGACAGAATGAAGAGAAGCAGTTGGTTTGGTTGAAAAAGGCAGTAAGGTCATCATGACAATGGAAAAAATGTGAGACAAAAAAAAACTGTTAGAAAACCTGATCACAATGTATCATCACTGAGAAAAAATAACCTTGATATATTAATTTGGGAACCTGAACATCTTTACACGTTTGGATTCTTTATTTAACCACATAATTTAGTCATGATAATCATTTTAATAACATTCCACACTTTTCCACCCCTCTCAAATCACCAGGCTGCTCTCATGGGTGATTATAAATTCATTTACAGAGGGAGAATGTATTAGTGAGGTAAGTACATTTTAACTGATGAATCCTCTGGTCTGTGGAGATTGGATTATTACACATTTAATTTATTCATCTAAAACTTGCTGAAAACAAATTAGATCAGAATCTGAATCGACCACACCGCAATTCAAACTAAAAACTGTAGCAATGGTTGCTGCTCAGCATTGTGTGCATTTATATTTACATGTCAAATAAGCTGTGGTCTGTTAGTGTGGTTCATTGGCCTAAATAAAACAGATCAGGGAGCAGGAGAAGAAATTAAGAATGTGATGCTCAGATACCTTTGCTTGGGAAATACTGGTATTCAATATCAGACCCGGAGTTGTGATGACTCATTCCCGGCAGCTCTGGTTCGCTCAGGTATGATCGCAGGTCGGCCTGCAACCAGACAAGGTTAGAGAGGACGCTGCAGCTTCTGAGGTTCAGTCCCTCAGAGAGCGGTGTTTGACTGAAGATGAAAACATCAGCATACCTTACAGTCTCCGTTGACAACATACTGCCCGCCCTCCCTGTCTCTCTTCCTCTCATCTGACTGCCGCTTCAGTCCGCGCACCGACGTGTGGCGGATGACCGACGCCTCTTTGGGGAGGGGCGGAACCACGGGGGGCGTCTCCTCATAGTCGTAGAGGCGGGGCAGCGGGGGACGGGGCGGAGCGCTGTCCTCTGCCTGAGACAGTAAGTGGACAGACATGAATTGAGTGTTTTGGAAGTTCACTAAATGGTGCTGTGATGCTTGGTAGGGGTGTGCCAAAAAATCAATTCAGGAAAGAATCGCAATTCTCATTTAATACGATTCAGAATCGATATAAAATGTCCCAAAATCGATTTTAAAAATAAAATAATGAAACAAATCTGCTGGCTGTCGGCCTCCATTTCCTTAAAATTTAAAAGACAGCATGTTTAACTGCACTATTTTTTTTTTATTTTGTTACTTAAAGCAGATATCAGCTTCACGGCCGTTTCGGCTAATGCTGCGTTCAAGGCAGGCTTTTGAAACCGTAAGTTACAGCTTCAAGTCACAACTACGACTTGGTAGCGTTCCAGGTAACCCGTAGCTCGTGTTTTTACCATCCTGTTGTCTGTGAAAGTTCCCTATAACGGCCACTCGTAACTTCCGACCCGTGAACTCGTACCAGATCGAACTGGTATGACTTCACAGGAAGGAAAAACACAAAGTACGAGTTTCTTTGAACGCACCATGAGTTAGCAGCCCCCGCCCTTGTCAGGCATCAATTGGTCCTCGTGCTACGTCACCACATTCACGCGCATCCCTTGGCTGCACACACAGCCCTTCATGCCGTTCTCTCTCCTCATTGGATAACACTTGTATCCCACAAGGAAAATTTTCTCCTCGGGTTACAGCAGAGCAGAGTGACGGAGAGACTCGTGTTTAGGCTGAAATACTTCATGTAAGTGATTGCTGACGGAAAATAGGACTATTTAGGACTTATATTAACAAAAACATTCCACTGATATCTGCTTTAAGCAATATGTGATATTGCTTTTATGCAACAGTTTCAACAATTCCATCTAAGCATGGATAAATGTTTAAAACTCAATAAATGTGAAAATGACACTTTAGTCATTCTGTCTTGCAAAGCAGACTGGAGTAGATCATGAGGATCCTTTGCACACCGATAGACTGAAGCAGAAATCATTATGAATCAAATCGTTTTGAATCGAAAATCGATTTTGAATCGAATCGTAGCTACAAAAATCAGAATAGAATCTAATCGTGAGATAGTAAAAGATTCCCAACCCTAATGCTTGGTAAAGACCAGTGTTGGGCCTGTTACTTTTACTTTACTTTTTTAAGTAATCAGTTATAGTTATTAGTTACTTCCCCAAAAAGTAACTGAGTTAGTAAATGAATTACTACATTATAAAAGTTACTAATTACCAGATAAAGTAATGTCAAATTACTTGGACTGGCCCCCCTAACCCCCTAACCATAACCCTGACCTCGTTTATCAGGAACTAACCAACTCACTCAGTATTCCTCCACACAGTCAGGCTCTTTTCTGACTAGTTGATAGACTGAAAAGAAAATGTATAGGGCAGGCTATATCACGTACACTTTAACCGGTGTATTATTTTGTGACGGGACTTATTGAGTCAAGTAATGGCGCATTTTATTGTAAGTAATGGTGACGGCGTTATAACAGGGGAAACAGTAACTTTTTTAGGTTTTTTAAGGTAAGACAAATGAAGTATCTGTTCTATTCTATTCCAATCACTAGTAAAGACTGAAACTAAATCCAGCTGTAACTCCTGAAAATCAATATGAAGTCAACTCTGCTGCCCTGCTGTTTTTGTCTTCTTCTTTCAAACTTCTTTCTGACACTTACCCACTTTGGCACAGTGCTGTGAGGCAAAGTATGGGAGCGCATGCTGGGAAAGGAGCTGCGAGGAGGAGGCTGGACCTCGGTGCTATGGGAAGGCACTGCCGGGTCTGACATCGAAGGCACTAGTTTCCTCTCTAGTGGGTCAAGTGAAACACACAGTCATCAGGATTTAGCTTTTTAAGGTAAAAAAATAAACACTTCTTACATTTAAAAGTGCATTAACAAACAGGAACCATGCAAATTCCTGAACATGTTTACATCTCCAAGCAGAGAAAATCACACATGAAGCCAAGTTTCTCATCTAAGATAAAAATAAAATGTAAAACGTGAGTATGATTATGACAACTCTGGTTTTGGCAGATACTTTGTGAGATACACTGATGGTAGCTGGAATAAAGAATATGAAATCAATAAGTCAGGACCATGTTCTCATAAAACACTGCCAGTGGCTTCATCTGCTACAACAACATCTGGGCTGCTGTGGTCGTCCCACCTGGGTTGTGCACAGAGTCGATGGTGATCTTGTAGTTGGCTTTGCTGGTGCTCAGTCCTGCCATGACATCTTCAATCCTCCACAGCTCACGCTTCATCTCAGCCTTCTCCTGCTGAGGTTTGACACAACACACACAAGTGTTCAAACTCTATTTGTAGCTTTCACTTCTGGCCGGACGTCACACATTTTATAATTCATCTTCATAAACAGTGTGTAAGATTTCAAATTGTGTGCATGTGAGCATTTAAAGGGATAGTTCAAAACTTTGGCAAATTAGCCTATTGCCATAACCCCTATAGTGTTAGGAGTAGGTTCATTACCTTTAATGTTTTTAGATCAAACTTAAACTAAATACACAATCCAACAACTCCACAACACTCTGGTGTTGGGACCTGCACATTCACCACACTATGAAATAATAATGTAACATTACGATATCGCTACCCTAGATGGCTGGATTGGAATTACTCTAGAGATACAGTATTTATGATAAATAAAATAAATAAGAATCCAAAAGGACAAATTTTAACACAACCGGAACAACTGGATTTCATTCATAGCCCCCGCAAGAGTGGACTTAGTTTGATCTCACTGGTAATATTGCTTTGTAATTTACTCATTTAATTTGTGACTGGTAATTGATGATTATTTCTATGACAGTGGCGGTTTTATGTACATAATTTTGTGTTAACTGTTCTACCTTTCATTAAACTGTATCAGAATTTTCTCTAAGTGAACTCATGAGCCTCTTCTGGCTCTCTTTATTACGGGCAATTTGTCACTACATGGCCGTAAGAGGATAACTGTGTTTCCACTTTAGCACAGGTCTTATGAAGTTTATGTTATTACAGGAGAGTGGGATCTGCAAAGGTCAAACAAAGTCCGACTCACGAATTGTGACTGTACATTCTTTGGACTCATGCCCTGATGGCTGGTGTTGCACATTTTCTGTACTCAAAACAAACAAAACTGGAATGTCATATTAGTTTTTATTTTTACTATTGATGCCATGCAGATGTATTCTTCTGTCCGTTCCAAATAACAATACAACTACAAAAAAACAAAAAAAACTGCTTGGCAGAGTGACTTCAAATGCACAAGTAGTTCCGAGTATTTGTTTCATGTGTCGTACTGTTACATAGTCTAATTATACGTTATTATTTCATAGCGTGGTGAATGTGCAGGTTACAACTTGTCCACCAGAGCGTTTTGGAGTTGTTGGATTGTGTATTTAGTTTGACGAGGGAAACATGAGTGGAAATACCGTGCAGCTCACGTCTCTGCCCCGCCGATCTAAAAACAGCTTGCACCGACAATTTAAGGTATGACTATGCTATGACTATAGTGTTATGGCAAATTAACCAAAATGTTGAACTATCCCTTTAAAGGTGTACAGAAATGGCCGTTTGTCCTGTTTGTCGCGCCGAGTTGTCACGAGCTGCAACACGAGTTTACCCGAGTGAGGGAAACGAATTTGATTGGTCGTTATCGAGCGGGCGGGATATTCAAAGCTTGGGGCGAGCCCGAGCTCCGTGTGTGTGTGCGTGTCTCAGACGTTTGAATGACGGATGACGGATCCAATAGCAGTGGCTGGTGAATCGTGTACAGGCTGACGTATAATCCGTGCGCCTGCATTATCCAATGCGAAAAAAAAAATACACACTTTCATCCCGGATTTACTCAAAAATAGAATTTTGCACAAAGTTTGGCCTACAACGTCTGAAAGATGAGTTATCACATTAATTTTATGACCCAAAGTGGGCTCAAATTCAATTTTCTTTTCTGTACACCTTTAAGGACAAAGGACACGCAGCCTGTGACGTCTCACCTGAGGGGTGGAGGCGTGGTTCATGTGTGTGTGCAGCGCCGCCCTCAGCTGCTCCATTGATCTCTCCAGCTTGCTGTACTCCTCCCAGGCTTGGGACATCTCCTGCATCACACACACACACAGGTCAACTTATAGCACTCTGAATGTACATAAAACTCCACACACAACTCACCCCTGCACTCCCACACACACTAACCGAAAGAACAATTCAATACTATTGTGTTTTATCTGATAATACCATCTGACATTTTGCATTCATCTGTCATAGTGCAACAGATACACGGAACACTGTTTATCAGTAGTTCCCAACCTTTTTTGGCTTGTGACCTCATTTTGACATCACAAATTTCTGGCGACCCCGCTATCACGTGCAGTCACGTTATCGTGGCCGCCAATCAAGATGCACCAGCTCAGATATTTCTATATGCTGCATTTTATTTGAACTCGATTTATTCGAGAAAGTGAAATTATAGAGTACAGTTGTTTACGATTGTGTATGGTGTTTTTAATCATAATTTTAATTTTAAAAAGAATAATAATTAGTTAAAGCGACAACGAGGAGTTTTGGAAAGCGAAGTGTTCTCATACTACATTTACCATGAGCCTCCGCGCGCATGGTGAAATTCTTGGACCGGCGCAAGACGGACGTCTTGCCAAGAATGTTTTCATTCATCAACAATGAAAGTCAGAGGTTCGAAGACAATCAGATACCGTCGTAGTTCCGACCATAAAGGGCGATTCGGCGGCGTTATTCCCATGACCCGCCGGGCAGCGTCCGCAAAACCGAAAGTAAGGAAACACTGGTCGGCTCGCCCAGCACTTCCACCATTAATTAAAATAACAAAATAACGATAGAGACAAAACGATATATTTATCGAAAATGGAGCCATTAACAAGTGTGGGTAGCGTAGATTCATCCACATTAATGTGAGACTTTTTTATAACCAAATACAAACTCCTCGTTTTGATTTTTTTCAGGTGACCCCATTTGAATTCCAGGCGACCCTACATGGGGTCCTGACCCCAAGGTTGAAAAACACTGCTGTATATCTTCATATTGGAGACATACGTATAATCATAAAAACGCTGATAGACACCTCCAAACTTTACATCCAGAGAAATAGCATGTACAGATACACCATCTTTTACCGTGGACAGCCGTGATATCTGGGCTCTGATAGTGACCAGATCCTCCTGCAGCAGCCTCTGCTGATAGGCGATCTTGTGAGCGTGGGCCGGCTGCTCCTGGAACTGCTCCATCTGCTGGTGGGACACGTCCAGGACGCACTCCAGTTTGTCCTGAGGGAGCAACCAGATCAGACAAGGAAGGGCAAGGCCATTTTATTAGTATAGCCTATTTTTTAAACACAGCATCATAACAACATCCTCTGACCTTAGACCCTCACATCCACTGAGGAAAAACTCCAGGAAAACCCTTTCAACAGGGAAAAAGTTGGACAGAGCAACTTAGGACTTTACTCACGGGACAGTGCCAGGGAAAGTAATTGTTTAGTAGGGAGCAGGTTTCCAAAGTGCCTCTAGAGGGCAGCATGTTTCCACAGTGAATCAGGGTCTTGGCTGCCTCTTAAAGGGATAGTTCAGCTTTTTTGACGAGGGGGGGAGCAGAGACGTTTCTACTGCATCTAGTAGGGGTGGGAATCTTTTACTAACTCACGATTAGATTAGATTCTGATTTTTGGGGCTACGATTTGATTTAAAATCGATTTTCGATTCAAAACGATTTGATTCATATTGATTTCTGCTTCAGTCTATCGGTGTGCAAACGATCCTCATGATCTACTCCAGTCTGCTTTGCAAGACAGAATGACTAAAGTGTCATTTTCACATTTATTGAGTTTTAAACATGTATCCCTGCTTAAATGGAATTGTTGAAACTGTTGCATAAAACCAATATCACATATTGCTTAAAGGGCAACTTCGGTTTTTTTCAACCTGGGCCCTGTTTTCCTATGTTTATATGTGAGTGATGGATAACACTTTTATTGAGGTGGCTCCAGTATTGAGCCCGGCAGGCAGCCTGCAGCCCAGCTAACGCTCTTACATGGGGCAAGTGGCTCCCGTCAAAGTTCGCGGTATAAACAGGCATTTTTTTCAAATTGACAGGCTCAGATAGTTACAATGAGTGTCCGACAACATACCAGACCCTGTGGTCGGCACGGCCTCGCTGAAATTGTCTGCCGCTGCGCTGGAATCTTGATTGAAACTCAATGTAGGCTACGGTATGGAAGCTCAGCGGCGCTGTTTTCAACTGGTTCAACTCGACCGCAGCAGGAGGGGTGTGTTTGATTTCAGCTCCGGGCCAGACCGCAAGATGCCGTTGATGCGCGGCTTGCTTGTGTGCCTGCGGGGGCGGGGCTCATTGGGGCTCATAGACTCCGCTCCGTTCAAACCTGGTGCTGAGTGTAAACACACCCCACCGGCACAGAGCGTAGAGAGAGAAGGAGACGGAGACGGAGAGCTGCAGCTACTGTAGCGAGCCGGGCTCTCCTGTGCTACAAAGGTGGCCGGATAGATCTCCATGGTAATTTATTATTTATGTTCAGAGTTTCATCCTAAAATCAGCTGTAAAAGCGCGGATGTTACACTATTACAGCTGGCGGCACCTTTACTTTGCAGTGGATGTGGATCAGGACGGGGCGTTTGACCGGAGGGAGAGATACGTATCCCTGCGGCCGCCTCAACCCAAATTTTGGCCAGAAAAAACCCTGAATACGTTAATTTCTCCTTTCTAGTATGTTGTCGGACATTCATTGTAACTATCTGAGCCTGTCAGTTTGAAAAAAATGCTCGTTTACGGCGAACTTTGACGGGAGCCACTTGCCCCATGCAAGAGCATCAGCTGGGCTGCAGGCTGCCTGCCCGGCTCAATACTGGAGCCACCTCAAAAAAAATATTATCCATCACTCACATCTACAGAAAAACATATGAAAACAGGGCCCAGGTTGAAAAAAAACGAAGTTGCCCTTTAAGTAACAAAATTAAAAGTGCCTCTTTATTTTAAAAAAAATTGTGCAGTTAAACATGCTGTTTTTTAAATTCTAAGGAAATGGAGGCCGACAGCCAGCAGATTTGTTTCATTTTTTTATTTTTTTAAAATCGATTTTGGGACATTTTATATCGATTCTGAATTGTATTAAATGAGAATTGTGATTCTTATGTGAATCGACTTTTTGGCACACCTCTAGCATCTAGTGTACTTATTGGGCATTTGTAGCTCATACAACCCCACTTGAAAAAAAAGCTGAACTATCCCTTTAAGGACTTCTACTCTCATATATCACATTGTAATTGGCTTTTTTGGCACGTTAACATCCCATGTGTTCTCTTTGTTTCTGGTCCGAGGTCTGGTATCAGTAATATCACTAGTAGCCTCAGACAGTGAGACAGCAGTACGGAGCCTCTCCTTCATCTCCTCCTCTCACCAGCCTGTGTTATCAGGCTGGACTAGTAGCTCCGCTGACAGCAGCACAGAACGCATTCTCCTCGTGGACTGGTCAGGTTCAGCTGGTGGACTGAGATGGACTCAGATGGTGACTCAGCGTGTACCTACCTTGTCCTCCTTCAGGGAGCTGATCCTCGCCTCCAGGTCCTTCAAGATCTTGTCCTGCTCACATAACCGACTCAGCTTCACCTGCGGGAGGAGACACAGAGCTGAGCAGGTGGGGACAGAACAGGGGGGGAAGGGAGCCCCATGCTCCCTCTGATAAGACGTGTGCGTGTGTGTTTTGACCTCTGCTAATTAAATGGCCCATTTACTTAATTACAACTTCCCCTTGTCTCTGCAGCTGTAGATAAGTGTGTATCTGTTCCTCTTTGTGTATTAAGGTGTCAGGGCCTTTGCAGAGGGGAGAAAAGTGATGACGATTCTAGGGGCCCACAGCCCAGTAGGGCCCATAAAAAAAACATTTTTACTAAATTCCTCTTATACACAGTCAATCAAAAAAAGTGGCGATGAAAAGTCAGGGGGTGGGGGCCCACTTCAGTATTTTTTCAGGGGCCCCAGAATTCCTAGCAACGGCCCTGTAAGGTGTGCAACTGTGCCAGCTGTATAGCAACATGTCTAAATGTGTTTACACAGCTCTTCTTCTTTTAGTGTTTGAGTTTGCAACACTTAATATTCATGGCTCCCCGGCTCCCCAGGACTCATCCGGGTGTAATTGCTGTGAGTGAGCCAAAGTGGGTGTGACCCACCTGACACGTTCAATTACAGAGTCAAGGAGGCTCTGAGCCCTGTTAATTAATCCCAGATTAAATCCAGCAAACTTCAAGGCAAACGCTGGATCACCATCATCCTCCGGTGAAACAACACAACATACAGTCGTGGAGCAAAATTGTGACAGAACAGTTTGGCGTGAACAAAGCCGCAGAAAGTTTTTCTGTCCGCGCTGGTTTGAATATTTCATCAGATAAATTATTCACTCTGCTGTCGTCTCCACGGTGATGTTGTTGTTGGATCTAATCAAATATTCATCGCAGACAAGGCGCTCATAAATTGTCTTAACAGTTGTTTATGAAGCTTAGTCTGAGACACACTTTTGTAAGACTGTTTGAGAAGCTGCAGGGGAGTTGTTTGGTTTATCAGGCTGAACGAGCTGTGGCAGCGACACACACACGCTGTCTGTGTGCTGTTTTTCTCCCTTCGAAGCCAAGACTTAAAGCTCATCTCAATTCTCCCAACACTTTTATCATAAGATTTATATTATGTTTAGCCTTGATTACCCTCACTTGTTTCCCAAATGAACCACAGCAGGCAGCGCTGCTCCACAAAACTAACCAGAATTTTATGGTAGCTTGTCTGGAGAGGAACAAAACAGAGCTCTTCTTAGCTCAGCAGCTTAAAAGTCATTTCCAGTCCTGTGTTGTGGAAATCCTAAGACATGGTTATTACTGAGCTGAACACAGTATCCGCACATAAAAAGGTGTAAAACACATCTACACTTTGTCAGTGAGAAGTGGATCAGTCCCTACATGACATTACCAGGTGAAAGAGCTGTGTCATGAACATCAGTGGAAGAGGAAACATTAGAGAGACAAGTTTGAGTTTAATCTTCAGTCAGATCCAGACTCAGATGATGAGCCAGGGGAGAGGCCAGCAGATATTTCAGTACAGTTAGCAGCATCTCTTACTGTTAAAACATTGACATTATTTTAAATTTTAAAAACTGTGCTGCTGGACTGGGCTCCACATCACACTGTTTCAGTTTCTCAAACATGCTCCATCTGGACATTGTATGTTTTAGAACAGATAGAATTTAACTGATTATTTTTAAAGCTGTTTTTATACACATGATTGTTTTATCGGTTTTTCTTTTGTTAGAAAAATGCTATATAAATAAAGATTGTCATTATTATTATTGTTATCATCATTATTATAAGCATATATTATTTGTCTGTGTAGTTTGTTAGTTTGTAACTAGCAGTGACACAGCGTTAGCGGCTGTGCTATAGACCAGAGCGGCATCTGAGAATGAATGAGGCATTCTGGGTAATTTAGGGGCAGCGCCCGGCATTTTTAAACTGCACTCAGTAGCTTTTCGTGTTTTGATGGAGTGTAGACTAACTAACAATCAATTTTAATGTTTTATTTTTTGTTTCTTTTGTAGCACTATGTCTCATAATTATTTTGACACCCTCCTTGAAACCGACCGTTCACGCTATCTTGAAAAATTACAATTAATTAATCTACCGGTATGCCCATTTAGCCTCCCACAATGATCAATGACCCCACACAGTGGCCAGAAATGTCTTACCTGGACATCTACACGTATTTGGTCGAATCACCGGGTATGTTTTGGCTAAGTGTTGTCTGTAAATAGCCTGTTAATTGCCAACTTTTTGCCAGTTAGGCTGAACTTTTCAATGGAGGGATCCCGGGCACTGCCCCTAAATTACCCAGAATGCCTCAGTCATTCTCAGATGCCGCTCTGGTCTATTGCAAATCTCTCTCTGCCCAGAGCCTTGTCTGAATTGATTGTGGTAAAATGTACTTGAGACATCCCAAAATGAACATCTGAATAACACTGGACTGGACTGGGACAGCTGGTTAAATAGAGCTGGGTTGAGGACTATTAAGCTTGTATCATAGACTGTAAATAAAGATGGACATAATTATTAGACAGAAACTGTTTCTAATTGTGGGAATTCATCTGAGGCCATCAGGTGGTCGTTAGAGGAACTGCAGTTGCAGATTTATCGTTCTCATACTGGCTTCATGTTTCTTACTTACATCCACATCACTTTCTGCAACTTTGACAGGTTTCCCCAACTCCTTGAGTGTCTGACTTCCAGCAACCTGGAAGTTAGAAGAAAAAAAACAATTTCTAGGTGTTAGCTGCATCATCACACTACATGTCCTACTCCACGGTACATTACGGCTGAAACAAAGGAAATACAGGAACACAAAGACGAACTGCTAACTATCACGAGGTCGAGGCTGAGACAGACTATGTGTGACACGGTTACGCACTCTTAGCCTTGTGTACGTGACCACATGAGTGAGTTTTGGCAAAACAAAATCAGCTCGTGCCATGGAGAGCACAATGGCTATGGACACTTTGAAGCCCTGCACAAAATGACTTCTCAATAGAACATCTGTACAAAATGCTGCTTCCATGCAAAAAAGTTGCAGGTTTTTTTTTTTTTTTTTTCTGAATGGGAAAATCGTTGCTGCAGTCACGCTGAGTTCAGGTGCTGACTCACTGACAGGGTTCTACAGTGCTAGAATAACCTCCTGAAGAGAAAAATGAAAATGCAGGTGTGCAAAATCAACGATTTTTCTTGTGTGTGGAAATTTGCACTCCTTTATGGAGCAATAAGTAAAAAAAAAAAAAAAAAGGAGACACAGTAGAGCCCTGTGTTATTGTGAAGGAGGTGCAGCATTTCAGAGACGATGGTAGAAGCAGCTGGCTTTTCAACCACCGGGCCACAGCCACAGCCACAACACATGCACTGCCGAGCCATCCCATGCCCACTAATCCACAGCATCGTCAACATCGCAACATGGCGGACACAGACAGGGGGGGGGGGTAGTTGATGCCAAGCTCTGATTGCGGTGCTGTAAGCGATGGGATGGTCTGTCTAGGTCACACAGGTCACACTCTACAACATGGGAACACACACACACTCACATACAGACTACACACACGATGCCTCTCTGTTCTAGACTCTGGAGAAACATGCACAAGGGTAAAATGTGCACACACACACACACACACACACACACACACAGTGTTTCCCCTATAATTGTCCGCCAGGCCAACAAGAGCCCCCGCCAGGCCAAAAAAAAAAAAAAGAATATGCCAAGAATAAGCGACATATCCATTCATTTAATCATTTCCGTTTGGGAGCCTCTGTGCAGTGCTGTTCTGCAACCCGAGTTTACCTACTTCGTTGCCTAGTAACGCTGCGAGTGTGTGAGCATTTTATGGGATGTTGAAGGTTTGTAGCAAGCTAACTATGGCGTCGTTGAAAAAATGTGTATTAAAGAAGAGATACACACATTTCAGGACCACTGACTTGTATCATCAGAACAGACAACCAACAGAGTGAGGACATTTTTGTCAAGTGAGGACATTTTGGCCGGTCCTCACTTTTTCCAAGGGCTGTTTGAGGGTTAAGACTTGGGTTAAGACTTTAGGTTATAATTAAGTTTAACTTAGGTTAAGAGTAATGGTTAAGGTTGGGCATTTGTTTTAGAGGGTTAGGGTAAGGGGCTTGGGAATACATTATGTCAATGAGTGTCCTCACAAAGATAGCATTACAAGAATGTGTGTGTCTGACTGCGGCAATATGCCGTCCCATGCGCCTCGTCCGTTTAGGGTTTTTGAAACGGGCCTGAAACTAATTCTAGGGGAAACACTGCACACACAATCACAGACACACTACGATTCGCAGTACATAACCTGCATACAGACACATCTACACACACACACACACACACACACATACATACAACGCAGACACACACACAGCTTACGTTCATTAGAGGCCTGAGTGGCCCAGCAGTGCAGTGCAGTAGTAAACTGTGAACTGCGAGGATCAGGGGCTCTAGAGCTCTGATCTGGGAGTTAAAAATCACAGAGACACAGAGCCGCGGTCACAACACGGTGGCTGCTGCTGTGAGATGCTTCTCAAACAAGTTCAAGAGTTAGAAGATCACTGCAAGAAGGCGGGCATTCCTTTTTTTGGTCCCCACACACTTTGTAGCCGCAAAACACGCTAATACGTTGGGTCAACAGTTCAACATGTGTCAGAGTGTTACAGAAAAGGCACAGCAGAAGGAAAACATGTAACCTGAAGCAAAAGAATTGAAAGAAACAGAACAGGAATCAGTTGATCGTTTCGATTCTGTACGTCTCTAACTCTCACCTTCAGGTCCAAATACTCCAAGTCCTTCTTCAGCTGCATGTAGGTGTCATCAGCCTGGAGGGTGAAAGCAGCGTCAACATGTGAGCGCACTCGGATGAATCAGACATGTGAGTCTATACAGCAGCTTCAGGGACGAGGTATCCAGCAGATGTAGTTAGCTTTGTGTATCCAGTAATGACGTGTTAACTGTCTGTGACTACATGCACCACGACACTCACAAATCAGGCATTTCATTGACATTGGTAGATGCTTAGGTCCTACTGCGACACACACAGAAACACCGGCACACAGCAGAACCACCGGAAGCAGCAGATCCTGACACGTCACTGAATTCAGCTGGGAATTCAGCTCACATCACTCAACCACTAACAAACAAGTATATGACCAGATATGAGAGACTGTACTCATCACAGGACCACACTGGTCCGTCACATCCACAGCCAGACGGTTAGCCAAAGCATGGGATGGCTTTGTGGATGTTGAGAAGTCAGCAGCACAACATGCTATAGACAGTGTCACCAGAAGCAGGATATGGAGACCGACCAGCCAAATAACACCACATGGAAAGGAGGTGGAAGCTGCTATGACGGATCGACCATGCCTGACGCCACGGGAAAGCACAGGAGCTTTCTGATAGAGGTTGCCACTAATATACTGGGACCAGGTGTTGATGCAGCTGCTTTATTCTAGTAGGTTCTTTTCCAGCAGTACTTTAGACTGTTGTTTTTTCTATATACAGGATCAGAATCAAGTGGTTAGAAGTTTGGGTCTAAATCTGGATGTGGATGGAGGAGAGGGGAGTATCATGAAGTAGTGCTGCTATGTTAGGAAACCTTTGTTCAGTTAAGTCTGCTTACAGCTTTTCTGAACTGCTAAAACACTAAATTCCATTGTCTGAACCAAATCCTCAGTGGCGATAAGCCAGAATCTACAAGTTACAGATCTCAAATCCGCTTTTTTTTTTTTTTGCAGCACTCTAAAACACATTGTGCACTGTGATGCTCTCTTTCATGACAGCAAAATGTTGTACAATTCTAGATGAGGTGTCATCACTCAGACTTAATGAGCTGTTCACATTTTTTTGCTAATGAAGGGATGAAACCAACATGAACCAGGTCAGACGTCACAGGTCAATGAAAGGTGAAGTTTGAAAGAAACAATGGAGGAGAATGATAAGAGAGGTAGAGGAGGAGGAAGAAATTACGATCAACTGTGATGGACTGTGTTGTTGTTCCAATGGACCATACATGGACCATCTGTTGCAGGACTCAGTCTTCTTGTCAGTTAAAATAGTTATTTTTGACACTGGTTGTAATGTTTGGGTCATTGTCATGCTGACAGGCCTCTCAAATGGTGCTGCATAATAGATAATAATCTAAACATCTTAAGTGCCTAAAACCTTTGCACAGTACTGTATATACATACATATGTAAAGTAGAGGTCACATTTAGAATGTCATTCTAATTTGTCTCAGGTTTTAGTTTGGGGGCCAGACTACAACTGTTACTTTTTTCATACACTATAAAGAACATTTTCTGGAGCTACATACTCTGAACACTGTGTTTTTCAGTTTTCTATGTAGTGTGTAATGAATGATCAGTGGTGCTTTTTTTGTGTGACACTTGTGCATTTGTGTATGATGAGACAACAGAGTTAAATAAAACTTTTTTGAGGTGTGTGTTTTGGTGAAAGTATGATTATTGAGTTTTGTGTTTAAGCTCTGAGGAAAGCATTGAGGCTTTTAAGAAATGTATTTCAGCAATTGTGAAACACTGTAATAAGTGTAACCCCTATGGTTACGAAGCCCATATATGTAATTTAAATGTAGTTCCTGTGTCCCGCCGCTAGGTGGCGTATCAGCCCCGCGTTCAAGTTTATTGTCGCTGAGCACGCTCTGAGCACGCACTGCTCACGCCCATACACAGAGCCACACTCACTACCGATACACCGATCCCACCGAGCAACACACCTGCTAGTGAGCTGCCGGACCTAGGTATGAAAAGTGACGAAAAACACATCAATTCACAATTATTCTTTGCACAGTGTGTTGATAAACCTTTCGTTTATTAGGAAAGAGTCTGTGAATGTTGTGGAAAGAGAGAGAGGAGCCGCTACGACCGTGTTAAGCCTTTGTTCGGACTCCGGTAAGCTAAGAGCTACATGCTAAGATACTAGGCCTTGGTATTAGCTTGTTGATAATGAGCTCATGTGAAGATATTGCTTACTGAAACACTTTAATAAAACCAGTCGGAGTTAGTATCTAATGTTTTCATCCACCTTGGTAGTGTTATATCATTGTGTTTTGTGAGAAAAACAACTTTAAAAAGATCGGTAAATCCGTGCTAATGCTAATCGCGGTTAGCGCCGCTATGCTAGCTCAGGTAGCCTGCTAAGCAGGTAGTATAGGTGCTAATGGTGTAGCCGGCCAAGCTAGTGGGCCACCACCTTGTTGAATGAGAGAAATACATGGGGATATGATGATAAGCTTTAAGAATGTTATGCTATTGTACTGTTTTGTGTACAAAAGGTGATTTATTTCATTGTGGTTGTTAAATTACTCATGATGATTTAAAAAGAGTGAATTAATTAAATTCATTTATGGTTTAAAAGGTTAAAAAAGATAAATGTATTGAAGTTAAAAGATAAATATTCATTTGAAAAGCTGTTTAAAAATATAAATACTGCTTAAAAAGACAATTAAGTCTATTTATGTTAAAAGTATGAGTTCATAAGGGGTAGTTAAGTTAAAATAACTCTACTATGAGTGTGTACACTATCATTTATGATGATTTAAACTGTGTATGTACTAAATTTGATTATAAATATTCAGAGAAATTAGAGAAGAAATTAGATAAGAAGTAGTAAAAAGTCAATATGAACATGGTATTAATTGAATGTATTTCTACACCTTCTGTGTAGACTGGTTTTTACTTCTACCGGATTAAAGATTGACCAGCAAGAATTCTGAACCTGCCGGTTCAGTGGCGAGCCAGGAGATCGAGAGAACGGAGAACGGGATCCACTCCAAAGAAAGACTTCTACTTACTGCACTCTGATTCAGATAAGATCGTTCACCACAAAATCTACCCGGGTAGTAGAAGAACTGACTGATAAACACACACACAGAACTGAACTTTATTCTTCTGAAAAAGAAGGAACGGACAATTTATTTTGAACTTTGTTTTATTTTTTATTTTATTATTTTTATTAAAGAGCTCTATTGTATTTTGTTTTGGGGATTTTCTAATTACATGCGCTGCAGTGAAGTAATAATATTGATTTGAATGTAATAAATGATCATTGTTCAACTTCTACTTCGAGTCCAGCTTTCTGAACCTAGAGAATGTGGGTTCTTGCTAATATTGAGGTTAAAAGGGCTACATAAAACTTGGCGAGCCAGCCAGGAGTTGGTTTAATCCTTGAAAGTGAAGTTGAGCATTGTGATATTTTGTTGCATATTTTCTGTGAACATTGATGCCACTTAATTTACGTAAATTTACATTGTGGTACAAAATACAAACATGGATACTGTTACAAGGGAAAATGTCAAGGTACCTAATTCACTGCTAGTTAGTGGTCTAACTGGTTGTGAGGTAGACAATGAAGTATTTGAGTACTTGGGACAGTATGGTAAGATAGAGAGGGTAATTAAAATTACCAGCAGAGAAGCTAAGTTCCAGAACACAGCTATAGTGGAATATAGTTCAGGTGGAGCTATTGAGCACCTTAAAGGTAACTTACCTGTTGATAGGGCCTCCAGTAGCCCGGACATTGTCCACCACATTGAGCTCTTGTCAGAGCTGTACACAGCAGACAGAGGTTCCACTTTAACTCAGATCTACCTAAGTGAACTGAAGGATATTGCTCAGCTTAGTGGAGCAGATTTTGAAAAGCTTTTGCTAGATGAACTAGCTAGGATTCAAGAGTCCACAAAACCTGAAACAACTGAACCAGAAACATCAGAGATTAATCAACCTCAGCATGCTAGTCCCATACACACAGCTGCTGTAAATCCTATTGATATAGGTGACAATCACTCTGCTGAACGTAGTACACCCCCACTCGAGGTAGGTGCAGCGGTATCATCCCCACCTAGAAACCCGACCCAGTACTTACCTTCCGAGCATCTCTCCACTCCAGAAATACAAAAAGTAGTGGTTGAGCATGTAATCAAGAACAGTGATCTTCCTCTCCACTACCATGGCAACGCCCGACTCAGACCCTTCTCAGGGAGAATCCCCTGTCCCAGTGCAGAGTCAGATTATGACATGTGGCGCAGCAACGTTGAATTTTTCCTTGCAGACCCTGCCATGTCTGCAACACATGCAACCAGGAAAATGGTTGAGAGCCTCTTCCCGCCTGCGGCCACCATTGTGAAACATCTTGGGCCCAATGCTTCCCCCCAAGACTATCTTGCCCTCCTTGATTCTGCTTATGGTATCATTGATGATGGCGATGAGCTTTTTGCAAAGTTCTTAAACACGAACCAAGACCCTGGAGAAAAGCCTTCTGGCTATTTGCAGCGCTTGCAGACAATCTTGAGTAAGGTCATCAAAAGAGGTGGGTTAGCTGCTAGTGATTCTGACCGCCAGCTGCTTAAACAGTTCTGTAGAGGCTGCTGGAATAATGGTCTACTTACCAGTCTTCAGCTTGAACAGAAGAAGAATAACCCTCCTCCCTTTTCAGAGTTACTCCTTTCAGTGCGCTCTGAGGAGGACAGACAAGCCGCTAAGTCCAGCAGGATGAAGCAGCACTTTGGGGCTAACAGAACAAAAGTACAGTCAAACACACTCTCAGTGGAGGAATGCACCACTGATGACGATGAAGCAACGGCTACCCCCTCTGACCCACGAAAGCTTGAAAAACAAATGGCGAAGCTACAAGCCCAACTAGCTTCTCTGGAAGCATCGCTAAGCTCAAACCAAGCGTCTGCAAAGCCAGGTAAGAAACAAAAGGCTAAGCCCAAAGCCCCTGCTGAAGGAAATCCATCACTTTCTCCAGAACCAAAACTTATCAACAGGAAGCCCCGCCCATGGTACTGCTTCAGTTGTGGCGAGGACGGCCACATCGCGCCTTCCTGCAACAATGAAGCAAACCCTGAATTAGTTGAAAAGAAACGCAGAGAGCTAAAACAAAAACAAGAAGCCTGGGAACAGAGTTTAAACTGAATGCAGTTCCTGCAGGGGGACAACCAGGAACTGGAACTGAAAATGACAGTCCCAACCCAAAACTTAGGACAAAAACATTGATTCGCTCACACAAAGTAGACCCTCAAGCTAAGCTCCCTCGAGGTCTTGTAGGACAGAAATGTGTAGCAGATGTCAGTGTGTCAGGAGTTAACACTAGGTGTCTCCTAGATTCAGGGTCCCAGGTGACCACAGTGACCGCTTCTTTTTCTAAAACTCACCTGTCAGAGCACCCCATCCAGCCCTTCCAAGCCCTGGATGTTGAGGGCGCCAACGGTCAAAATGTCCCCTATTTAGGCTATGTACCCATCACTCTCAAGTTCCCCAGAGAATTTGTTGAAGCTGAACCCGAAATTTCAACCTTAGCCTTAGTGGTACCAGACCGCAGTAGTAATTGTGACTTACCTGTACTCATTGGTACGAATGCACTAGACATTTTGTATGAAGAACATTGTATTGACAAAAACCCAAGTGACTTGTCTTCTGTTTATGGCTATAGGCAAATCATTCGTGTACTCAAGCTCAGAAACAAAGTTAACTCTACAGGGAGAATAGGGTTAGCAAAGCTTAAAGGTAAAGTGCAGCAGGTCTTACCTGCCCAAGAGAGAGTCTGTTTAGAAGGGTACGTGAAGGTTGACACCCCCAGTGACTGTGTTATGGTCGAGCAGCCTCAGTCCTCTGCCTTACCTGGTGGGGTGTTTGTGGAGTGCTGCCTCGTCACCTTGCCCCGCCACCGTCCTCACAAGCTATCTGTATGGATGAGAAATGAAAATGAGCACGATGTCACACTTCCCTCAAACTGTGTCATTGCTGAGCTTCACACACCCAAAGAGATCCATGACAACTTACCTGACTCAAACAAACCCGCTGACCCTGTGAAATGTTGTGCTAGCATTCCCAAACCAGCCAAGGAACCAGACCAGTCAGACTTCACCATTGACTTTGGTGATTCGCCCCTTTCAAAAGAGTGGAAAGACAGAGTAACATGTAGTTTGTACGAGTATCGTGATGTTTTTGCCTGTAGTGAGACTGATTTTGGGCATGCAACCAAAGTAAAACACCACATAAATCTGAAAGACGACACACCATTCAAACAAAGACCCCGACCAATCCACCCAAACGACTACGAAGCGGTGAGAAAGCATTTGCGTACACTACTCGACGCAGGAGTGATTTGTGAGTCCGAGTCCCCTTACGCTTCCCCAATTGTAGTAGTTCGTAAAAAAAATGGAGAGGTCCGTCTTTGCATTGATTATCGTAAACTAAATTCATTGACAATCAGAGACGCGTACGCATTGCCCAATCTTGAAGAAGCCTTTTCAGTTCTCGCCGGATCTAAATGGTTTTCAGTAATGGATCTAAAATCCGGCTATTACCAAATAGAGATGGAGGAACGTGATAAGCCAAAGACTGCTTTTGTTTGCCCATTGGGGTTTTACGAATTCAATCGCATGCCCCAAGGCATCACAAATGCCCCCAGTACTTTCCAACGGTTAATGGAGAGGGTCATGGGTTCCATCAATCTGAGGGAAGTACTGGTATTCTTAGATGACATCATCGTGTTTTCCAGCACGTTAGAGGAGCATGAAATCCGGCTCAAGCACGTCCTCCAGCAGCTGAGAGAAAATGGCCTGAAACTCTCACCCCAAAAATGCCATTTCTTCCAGAGCTCTGTGCGGTATCTAGGCCACATTGTTTCGAACAGAGGGGTAAAGACTGACCCAGACAAGGTCAGTGCTCTCCGCACCTGGCCTAGACCTCAAACCCTCGGCGAGCTCAAGTCCTTCTTGGGCTTCGCGGGGTATTACCGCCGCTTTGTCTGCGACTATTCAAAAATAGTCAGACCCTTGAATGATCTCACCGGCGGCTACCCACCTTATCGTAAGGGCCCCAAAACACCTAGCCCCGGAGGGTACTTCAACCCCAAAGAACCCTTCAACGAACGGTGGACGCCTGATTGTCAAAAGGCATTTGACGCCATCATTGAAAAACTCACATCCGCACCTGTCCTTGGTTTCGCCGACCTAAAACTAGCATACGTGCTCCACACCGATGCTAGTACTTACGGTCTAGGAGCCGCCCTGTACCAAGAACAGGAAGGCGAAATGCGAGTCATCGCTTATGCGAGCAGAGGTCTTTCATCCAGTGAAAAGCGATATCCCGCCCATAAGCTTGAATTCCTCGCTCTCAAGTGGTCGATCGTAGAGAAATTCCATGACTACCTCTATGGGAACGCTTTCACTGTCATAACGGACAACAATCCGTTGACTTATGTTCTGAAGTCCGCCAAACTAGACGCTGCCAGTTATCGCTGGCTAGCAGCTCTTTCGACCTTCGACTTCAACATTAAGTACCGTGCTGGGAAGAGCAACCAGGACGCCGACGGCCTCTCAAGACGGCCGCATGATAGTTTGGCTGACGATCCTGCCTCTCTTGAGGAAAAGGAGCGAATCAAAAGATTCACTTCCCACCATCTGTCTTCGTCTCCAAATCAACAAGACTTACCTGTAGACGCAGTCGCTGTCTTATGTCAACACCGTCTTCTTAACGAGGCAGACTCCGACTTACCTTCCTTCACCTTGGTCGAGTCCCTCGCGATCCATCCTGATGCGATTCCAGACACCTACGGAAATGATGATGTGTTAGGTTCTTCTACCATACCTACCTACGATCCAGAGGAACTTCAGCAACATCAAAGGTCCGACCCGATCATTGGACAGGTTATCCAAATCTTGGAGGACGGAGATGAGACCAGCCTCGTTCCTGACTCTCCGGAGCTCAAGCTGATGCTCAAGGAAAGGAAAAAGTTGGAGATGAGAAATGGTCTTTTGTACAGAACACGTCAATCTGGAGATGATGTAACTTACCAGTTCGTTGCCCCGAAGTCTCTTCGTTCTACCATTCTCAAGTCCTTACATGAGGATATGGGACACATGGGTCTGGAGAGAACCCTGGACTTGGTTAGAACAAGGTTCTATTGGCCGAAAATGGCTGCAGACGTGGAGAAAAAGATTAAGTCGTGCGGACGTTGTGTCAGAAGGAAGACGCAACCGGAAAGATCAGCGCCTCTTGTGAACATCCATACAACTCGCCCCATGGAATTGGTGTGCATTGACTACTTGTCGATAGAGCCCGACAGTCACAATACCAAAGACGTATTGGTAATCACAGACCATTTTACCAAATATGCGGTCGCCATACCGACCAAGGACCAGAAGGCAACAACGGTCGCCAAAACTCTTTGGGAGCAGTTTTTCGTGCACTACGGCTTTCCTGAGCGGCTGCTGAGTGATCAGGGCAGGGATTTCGAGTCCCAACTCATTAAAGAACTCTGCGCCTTAGCAGGCATCACTAAGGTGCGCACTACGCCCTATCACCCTAGGGGAAACCCCGTAGAGAGGTTTAATCGAACCCTGTTAGGCATGTTGGGAACCCTAAAGGACAAAGAAAAAAGTCATTGGCGAGATTTTGTAAAACCACTTACCCATGCCTATAACTGCACCAAGAGCGATGTCACAGGGTTCAGTCCATACGAATTGATGTTTGGACGTCAACCTCGATTACCTGTGGACATTGCTTTCTGTTTACCTGTGAAAGATGGCTCCCCCAAATCCCATTCTCAGTATGTCAAACACCTGAAAGCACGCCTCGAGGAGAGTTATCAGATTGCGACCAGGAACTCACAAAAAGTCGCTGACAGGAACAAGCGCCGCTTCGACAAGGCAGTACGAGAGTCGACGCTAGAGGAAGGAGATCAAGTGTTAGTGAAAAACCTGAGGTTCCGAAGTAAACACAAGCTTGCGGACAAGTGGGAGTCCACTATGTACAAGGTTCTGGAAAAAATGGGAGACCTACCTGTGTACAAAGTACAGTCCATCAGTGGGGACGGTCCCATCCGAACTCTACACAGGGACCTGCTGCTTGCTTGTGGTGATCTCTCGGAAGAGGAGGAAACTGAGCCTGAAAAACCTAAGGTTCGTAAGCCAAGAACTAGACAGAGTCAACCTCAACTGTCAGAGGAATCCTCAGAATCTGAGGACGACTTGTTCATCTATCCTGCCCAGTCCCTTTCTGCCCCTGAAGAGAGTTTCACTCAGGTGTGTGAAATTCCGAAGAGGAAACAACCCCATGAGAACCCAACAGACATAGGGTTGCCGGCTATGCCATCGGGTTCCTTGACCTCCCAGCGTCAGGATGGTCGTGATGACAGCAATCAACCTGCTGAACCTGTCGGAACACCTCCTGAGTTGGTAGAAGGAGAGGAGCCCATGGTCATGGTTGAGCAGTCCCCTGCTGAAGAGGACAATACACAAATGGACGTGACAAATGAACCGGATGTGACAAACGAACTGGATGTGACAAACGAACCGGATGTGACAAACGAACCGGATGTGACAAACAAACTGGATGTGACGAGTGAAACGGATATGGCAAATGGAAAAGAACCGGACATGACAAGTGAAACTGATGTGGAAAAGGATTCTGTGGAAGTTCTACAAGATGCTGAGCCAAACCACACTCAGGCATCAGAGACATCTGAAAAAGAAAGTGAAAGTGAAACAGGAAAAAACCCACCTGAATCACCACGAAGGTCAGAAAGGTCACGACAGCCCCCTGATCGTTTTCACTACACTCAGTTGGGGAAACCTTTAATGTCCTTTGCACAGAGTATTTTACAGAGCTTTAACCAAGCACTAGACACTATTAGTAACTACGACAACCCCCATATGAACGAGACACTAGCTCATGAAGGGACTCATGTCGATTCAAGAAGGGAGGGTGTAACCCCTATGGTTACGAAGCCCATATATGTAATTTAAATGTAGTTCCTGTGTCCCGCCGCTAGGTGGCGTATCAGCCCCGCGTTCAAGTTTATTGTCGCTGAGCACGCTCTGAGCACGCACTGCTCACGCCCATACACAGAGCCACACTCACTACCGATACACCGATCCCACCGAGCAACACACCTGCTAGTGAGCTGCCGGACCTAGGTATGAAAAGTGACGAAAAACACATCAATTCACAATTATTCTTTGCACAGTGTGTTGATAAACCTTTCGTTTATTAGGAAAGAGTCTGTGAATGTTGTGGAAAGAGAGAGAGGAGCCGCTACGACCGTGTTAAGCCTTTGTTCGGACTCCGGTAAGCTAAGAGCTACATGCTAAGATACTAGGCCTTGGTATTAGCTTGTTGATAATGAGCTCATGTGAAGATATTGCTTACTGAAACACTTTAATAAAACCAGTCGGAGTTAGTATCTAATGTTTTCATCCACCTTGGTAGTGTTATATCATTGTGTTTTGTGAGAAAAACAACTTTAAAAAGATCGGTAAATCCGTGCTAATGCTAATCGCGGTTAGCGCCGCTATGCTAGCTCAGGTAGCCTGCTAAGCAGGTAGTATAGGTGCTAATGGTGTAGCCGGCCAAGCTAGTGGGCCACCACCTTGTTGAATGAGAGAAATACATGGGGATATGATGATAAGCTTTAAGAATGTTATGCTATTGTACTGTTTTGTGTACAAAAGGTGATTTATTTCATTGTGGTTGTTAAATTACTCATGATGATTTAAAAAGAGTGAATTAATTAAATTCATTTATGGTTTAAAAGGTTAAAAAAGATAAATGTATTGAAGTTAAAAGATAAATATTCATTTGAAAAGCTGTTTAAAAATATAAATACTGCTTAAAAAGACAATTAAGTCTATTTATGTTAAAAGTATGAGTTCATAAGGGGTAGTTAAGTTAAAATAACTCTACTATGAGTGTGTACACTATCATTTATGATGATTTAAACTGTGTATGTACTAAATTTGATTATAAATATTCAGAGAAATTAGAGAAGAAATTAGATAAGAAGTAGTAAAAAGTCAATATGAACATGGTATTAATTGAATGTATTTCTACACCTTCTGTGTAGACTGGTTTTTACTTCTACCGGATTAAAGATTGACCAGCAAGAATTCTGAACCTGCCGGTTCAGTGGCGAGCCAGGAGATCGAGAGAACGGAGAACGGGATCCACTCCAAAGAAAGACTTCTACTTACTGCACTCTGATTCAGATAAGATCGTTCACCACAAAATCTACCCGGGTAGTAGAAGAACTGACTGATAAACACACACACAGAACTGAACTTTATTCTTCTGAAAAAGAAGGAACGGACAATTTATTTTGAACTTTGTTTTATTTTTTATTTTATTATTTTTATTAAAGAGCTCTATTGTATTTTGTTTTGGGGATTTTCTAATTACATGCGCTGCAGTGAAGTAATAATATTGATTTGAATGTAATAAATGATCATTGTTCAACTTCTACTTCGAGTCCAGCTTTCTGAACCTAGAGAATGTGGGTTCTTGCTAATATTGAGGTTAAAAGGGCTACATAAGGAACTTGAAAGTGAATCATCTTAATGATGACATTATGTTTTCAGACAAATTAGCAGGATGAGAAGTGGAGAGGTGGAGCCAATGACTCCACTGCTCACAGCACAACCATCAGACAGGAGGACGTCAGCAGAGGAGCTGGTCCTTCACTGTGATCAGGATGCATTTACCTTCACACCACTACAGGAATGTGGACATGTGTGACCCGGACCATGTCCCACTGTGGTCTGAGTGATCAGGTCTGAAGTGTGTCTCAGTGTCTCTTGGGAATGTTCTAAGAGCTGACCACATGTGTGACAACAAGAGATGCTGCAGGTGCTGACGCACAAACAAGTTAGTTAAGGAGGAGAACATGTTATTTAATAGTATATGTATGGAGACCATGCAGCATCTTCAGTACTTGACAACCACACCTGGCAGTGACACTAGAGGAAATGCCAGGAGGTGAAACATCATAAGGATCCATCACAGAAAAGTTCATGTTAATCCAAAAATCCACTTTCACAAGATGTGAGCAAATCAGCATCATCACTGGTGTGCAGTGAATCCTCACTTAGTCCTGCTGTGGTCCACAGCACCAAGAGGAATCATTTTCACTGGAATTTCAGTTTGAATAGTTATGCTGCATTTTATTTAAACTCGATTTATGTTCCAGAAAGTGAAAGTATAGAATACAGTTTTTTAAGATTGTGTGTTGTGTTTTTAATCATACTTTTAAAAATAATAATAATTAGTTAAAAATATATTTTTATCAGTAATTTTTTTTTTAATGATTAGACATTTCAGGCGACCCCATCTGAATTCCAGGCGACCCCACCTGGGGTCCCGACCCCAAGGTTGAGTTACTGAGTTAACCCATGTTTTCAAAAACCGTCTGTAATAAACTGCAAAGATCTAATCACATGGGAGATGGTGGTGTAATTCATGTCACTTTGAATATATCCAGTACTAGGTGCTGTGACATTCCACTCTGGACCAGTGTTGGACAGACAGAATGAGAGATGAATGAATCCTCAACAAAACCAGCTAGAGTGCTCCACAGAAACTGTTGAAAATCCATTAGTTTAGGAGAAGAGATTGTGGCTGATCTGATCTGAGCAGCCCTGCAGTGTGTTTAATGGCAACCTCTTCCAGCCCCTGGTAAAATTAGAGGCAGGCAGGCAGGCAGGCTTATTGCAGGGGCCCCCACCTGGGTGTTGCAAGGGCCTATGGGAGCTGAGAAGCCAACATGTCCGAGGTGGGACACAGGAGAGGGGCCGGAGCTGAGGAGGGGGCTGGTGCTACAGGTGGTGGCGGTGGTGAGGAGGTGGTTGTGGTGGAGGGGTTCTTTGGGACCGTTGAGCTGCTGGAGCTGGGTTAATGTGTGGTGGCGTGCCGAGGCCATCTTGGCCTGGTGCCGGCGCAGCTGAATGAGGAGCAGAGTGAGCTCCTCGGGCTGTCAGGCACCACAGGACATTGAAGCTGACAGATCTCCACAGCGACCACACTAAGGCTTCAGTGAAACCTGTCTCGTTTTAAATTAGTAGCTTTTTCTTCACAATACCAGCAGCCAGCTTGTAATGTGACTGGCTGTAACGGTTCATTTGGGCAAGCAGCTAAATTAAGGAGGATTAATGGTGTCGTGTCGAGGCTAAAGGGACACACACAGCAACAACAGGCCGCTGGGTAAAGTTCCTCACCATCAGGTCACATTTTACTGGTAGTAAAGAATGCAGGCACATCTGCTCACTGAGGTCTTAAGTGCTGACCAATGCTGAGACTGTGATCAGTTCTTATAAACCTATTAACTCTAAAGGCTTAAACACTACAGTTGCAGTTTCCAGTTAGTGATAAACATAGCAAATGAGTCCTTGTAAGTTTTGCTATTATGCTACATAGCCAGCATTAGCATTAACAGCTGTTAGCTGCCAGTCTATAGTCTAGAGCAGGGGTACTCAAATACATTTTTCGAAGGGCCAGAATTTTTCTTAACCGACACCTTGGGGCCGCACATTCAAATAGGCCTAGATTGAAATTAAATTCACCTTTTTCGTCTAATAATTTAAATATTTTTTATTTTACTTGTAAGCACATAATTTTTATTTATACACTTCATGGTGTTTTGTATGATATAAAATGAAAAATCTTGACATTGTCATATCATCATTTACATATCATGCTGGAGCTTTACACTGCTGACTTGTATCCTCAGACATGCCCTGTGATTTTCAGCTTAAATATGAAAGGAGGCTGACCATTACAGGACATGTCTGACTCTGTTCTGAGGATACAAGTCATTGGTCCTGAAATGTGTGTTTCTCTTCTATAATACACATTCTACATCTCGGAGGCGACGTCTTTCCACACATGGGCTTCCTTCACCTTTCAAACGAGGCAGAGCTCAGTGGGAAACAGTAGGACAGACACAGGCCGAAGGCACCGGGACACAACACCGGGGGAGAAGCAGGTCGTGCAGCTGTGCACCGCTGACGTGCACGAAAAAACAATTGCGTCTCATCAAATGCGCGCGGCTACGGCTTTTGAGTTGTGAGCGTGCATGACTCGCGGCTACATTGAATGGGTTTGAGCGCGCGCAAAAGACGCTTCATCTGAACGGCCCCCCATGTATGATGCACACACAGTTGAACCAAGACGGCGGTGAAAATCACCCACGGTCTCTGCAGACAGGCAGAGAACCCTGCAAGCCAGCTCGCCCCCCAAACACTCGCGCATGGTGATTTGGGTTCGCCAGCGTTATTGTATCCCAGTGCAGGGCCTCACAGGCACACACAAACGCTCCGCACGTGTTTCCATGTCCCAGCGCTTTGACTTACAGGCGCACGGAGCCCGAGAAATACAGTAATATGTAAACTAGTAGAACTCAGTCGCGGGCCTGATTGGAAGGTTCGGCGGGCCGGATGCGGCCCGCGGGCCGCCTATTGAGTACCGCTGGTCTAGAGCAGGGGTGTCAAACTCATTTTAGTTCAGGGGCCACATAGAGCGCAATGTGATCTCAAGTGGGCCAGACCAGTGAAATAATAGCATAATAACCTATAAATAATGAGAGCTCTAAATATTCCCTTTGTTTTAGTGCAAATGAAACCTCTGTTTTACAAAACATGTTATGAACAACCTGAAATTTATTGAGAAAAATACAGACATTTCAACAATATTATGTCTCTTCTGGCTTCTATGTGATTTCCACACTTGGCAAATTCATCCGACGGGCCGGACTGGGCCATCTGGCGGGCCAGTTTTGGCCCACGGGCCATATGTTTGACATCCCTGGTCTAGAGAGTCTTGTACAAAAAAAAATGTTTTAATGTTGGCAACATTTCGGTGCTGTGACCTTCTTCAGGCGAATGTTCTCATGGGATTCATTTTCTAGGATGTTTGTATATATTTTCCTGCGTGCATATTTTTCTTGTCTATATATCCAGATATGTACTGTATGAATCTGTATAACTATATGCAGTGCTCCTGACATGTTCACTTAAGTATCTAATATCTTATACTTCTATATAATCTTTTGCTTGTATATTATTTATACATAAAATATGTTTTTTTGCACAATCCCTGTGATTGGGAGCAGGCGTGCAGCAACTGTTTGCCTGAAGAAGGTCACAGCACCGAAACGTTGCCACCATTAAAACATTTTTTCTGTGCAAGTAATAGTAACTACTAATAAGTAGTGTGCGGGAGTCTCTATATTCGGCACTTTTGAGGATCTACATGTCCCCCGACTCAACCTGTCAATCAAATTGATGTGCAAAGTATTTTCTATTTTTGATTCCTTTATGCATCAAAAGTCTCCAGCAGTGGAAGTATTCTGTATGAGAGTGTTTTCTTGCTTACTTACATTAGCATGTTATCCAGCCAGCCAAGGCCTTATTGGACCATCTGGTCAATTCCCCTAAAGAACCATGGCTCAAGCTCTCAGCAAGACTGGTTCACAACTGTTGATGCTAACGTCGGTTATGTAGCATAACTTTAACTTTCTCCTTTCAGTAAAACCATGTAAATATATGTATATCTACATAAGGTTTGTAAATGTTAATACTTAGAATATATATTTCTATTGTATATATTTTTACAACATACCGTTTTGCCATGAAGACTGGGCGCACTGACAGTGTGCGTCATGTAGCCAGAGGGAGGCATCGTGCGTCTCTCAATAGTAGCAGCCTGACAACACAGAGACAAGATGTTTCATAGGCACTGCTTGGAGACTAATTCATTCATTCATTCATTTAGAATGTAAATTGTGTAGATGCAGTAGGTGACAGCACAGTGTGTCTCCAGCTGCCAGGACAGCTTCAATGCTCCTTGGTACTGACCCACCAAGTCTGAGCTCTACTGCTCCAGAAGGTATTCCCTCTTTTTTTGTGACTCTGTCATCCTGTTTCTCCACTTGCTTAATTTTTCTTTTAATTTGTCACCCATCTAGAAACGTCCAGTTCAGCTCAGTCACACTGTTCAGACTAATATTACTAGTGAAGACTCTATCAGAACATAAGATGGTGAGCTCAGCTCCATATAACCAGAGGCTTGTTTTAATGGCTACAGTGCTTTACATGACCTTGGTAATAAAACACCGGTTGTTTGTGATCTCTGGGTAAAATGCAGTTACTCATGGTTGTGGGTGAGAAATCTGCATATTTGTGTGTTTAAAAAACAATACAGTATATGGATCTGTGCTTGCATGAGTTTCTGAAAATGTGACAAATACATACAGATCACAGATTATTCTCACTAATAGTTGATAAAGCAGAGATTATTTAACAGGCTTGATGCCTTCAGGATATGTTTGCAATTGTGCCCTGAGGCACCAACACAATTACTCTGTTCAGTGGAGCAAAGCTCCGATATCTCCCCCACACTGTCAGAGTTACTGACGTGTTTCTACACGAAAAATTATTCTATTTGACATTTTACACTTGACAGTGGGTAAAAAATGTTAACGGTATAATCTCCTGAGGAACACAAACAACAACAACATGGTAATAATTTCACACAATCCTTGTAAAAAAAGGCACTGACAACAGAACTCATCTCATCCATGTAATGTGTCTAACAACTACAGTATCTGCTCCTCAGAGGTTAGCCTTTGTGTTTCCCTTTCCTGTTCAGGTTTATTTGATTAAATATTCCAGGAAAACTGTGGAGTAAATCATTTTGGTGAATGACTGCACACTGGTTTTTTAAAGGGATAGTTCAACTTTTTTGAAGTGGGGTTGTATGAGCTACAAATGCCCATTCAGTACACTAGATGCAGTAGAAAGGTCTCTGCTCCCTGAGAAACACCAGCACATCACGCTACACCGAGACACAGAGACACAGGCACACACTGTTGTCAATGAGGGACAATTAATCAGCGGATTTTCACTGCCTACGAGTCCCATCTGAAAATAATACAGTAGCATCGAGTACCATCTAAAGTAAAAATCGGTCGGAAAAAAGTTTGTTTGTCTGGAACTAAGTCACTCAGTACTCCTCTGTACTCCTCCACACAGGCAGGCTCCGCGACGTGCTGTATCACGCCGCCTCTTCCACACACCGCTGATTCAAACCGCTGAGAGGCGGAGTCTGCCTGTGTGGACGAGTACTGAGTGAGTTGGGTTGAAAATACGCAGAGACCTTTCTACTGCATATAGTGTACTTAATGGGTATTTGTAGCTCATACAACCCCACTTCAAAAAAGCTGAACTATCCCTTTAAAAAAAACCATGTGCAGCCATTCACTAAAATGATTGACTCCACAGTTTCCCTGGAAGATTAATCAAAAAGCTGAACTATCCCTTTAACATCGACATTTCATTTTAAATCCCTTGATTGAGAACTGTGTGATTTGTTTGAATTAAATGTGTGCTGCACTTTCCTAAAGCACAATATAGAGTCACTGCTGTGCCCAGAGGGACTCTGGTGTTGGTAACTGAGTTTTTGTATGTGTGAAACCCATAAACCTGACTTTGTTGTTCACTTGCACATCATCACCTAAATGTCTGTCTTACCCAGGTTTTATTTCAGTTTCTTGCTGTTTGGATAAGATGAGATGAGAAAATGAGATTTTACCTTGAACAGCTGAGACTTGGTCCTCCGTGGGGACACGGTGAAGGGGATGTCCATCACTGACCGGTCACCAATCGGTCTGACTGTTACCCGTCCAGCTGGCGTGTGTGGCCTGCGCGTGGGTGACAGAGTTCGACTGCTCCCTGGCGGGGGCCCCGGCGGAGGGATGTCCGCAGCCGACGGTGGCACCGACACACAGCGGGGGGGCCCCTCGGACCTGGGCGCCGAGGAGGAGGGAGGCACGGTGGATGGTGGGCGGGGGCCAAAGGGGTAGTCCGGAGCCGGCATGTAGAGCGGTGCCGTGGGGCTGCCGTGACGGAACTGGTGGCGCTGCTGCCACTCGTACAGCTGCAACACGGTGTGGGCCCCGGGGCCGCCCTGCTCTGGGGTCAGGCGGAAGTGGCTCAGGCGGTCCTGGGCGTACTTGTACTCACCCAGTCGGCCGGGGGGTGGGCTGTGCCGAGGAGTCTTTGGCAGCGTTTGATATGCATCCGCAGAGGTGAACTTGTGCTGGGTAGGTGGTGTGCGACGTGGGAGGGTGTTGTCTCTGGATGGTGGGATGGTGACATGTTAGGATGTTTACACACACACACTAAAAACTCCTGGGTTTTTTCTTTAACCCAATTTCTGGGTTACTTGTGTTGGGTTACAAGTATGGGTTATTTTTCAGTGAGCGACATATTTTCTAGATTATAGAGCTAATATTCTAACCTAATTCTTTGATTGTTTGGGTGATATACCATTTCTGGTTTATTTTTCAAACAGTAACCCATTTTCTGGGTTAAACACTAAAAACTCTTGGGTTACCCAATTTCTGGGTTGCTTGTGTTGGGTTAAAATTCAGAGGTATTTTTCAAAGAGTAACCCATTTTCTGGGTAATAAAAACATTTATAATATGAACAATCACACGTCCAGTGTTTGCCTGTCTGTTTTTTGTTTTGTTTTGTTTTTTACACTTTGCCTGTATTCTTGGACATTGTTTTTTGTGTTTTTTCCTCTAACTGGGTTTGGCTGTCTTTCCTGCCTGCCTAACTGTGTATGACTTGGGCTGGACAAGTAAAGGAGCTATCTTCACTAACTACTGCAGTGTTTCCTTGGTTCTTTCTTCTGCTCCTGAATCTGAGGTTCATTCAAGAGTGTTACAGGAGTCTCCAGTGATCAGTCCAGATCATGGAGACAAAGAGCAGCACCAGTTCAAGCCATTAGTGCAGGCAGCACTAACCACTTTATGTAATGATAAATATGATGTAAGATAACGTTTTATTTACTGAAATAAGGTAAATTGAATAGTAACCCAAGGTCAACATTGGACATTGGACATTGGACATTGGACAAATATTGGGTTAAATTAACCCAACATTGTAGTCAATATAACCTAATCTTCGGGTCAAATACTTAACCCAAAAGTTGGGTCAAGAAGAATAACCCAATTTTCAGGGTTGAAATAACCCAAAAAGTAGTTGTCCCCTTTTAGTGTGCATCAACACGCAGAATGAAGCTTGTCATACAACAGTGACCTACCCTTTGTGCTCAATCTTCTGCACTTGGACCCACTGCTCCACTTGCTCCAGCGTGCTTCTCCTCTTCACCTGCTTGTGTGGGTCAGAGGGGGGCGTCTCCGGGGCCCTCTGGTACGTACCGGCAGCGATCCCATTGGGCTCCAGAATGGGGCTGGGCGTGGAGACGAGGCCGTTCCGCGTGCAAACGCTGGAGGGCAGCGTCGAGGCGGCTCGCGACGGCGCCCTGGACGGCACCCTGGACACCGGCGCCGAGGCCGACACGTGGTCCGACTGCGGGAGGGCAGAGGGTGTGGGGTTGGAGGGGAGCGAGGTGTGCGTGTCCATTTCCAGGCCGGTGCATCCTAGGGGGTGTTCCAACATGTTGGTGACCGGAGAGTCTTTGTGGAAGCTGGAGCGGTCCTTGGCGTCGCGGCATAGGGGCTCCAGGAGAACCTCGTGGACGATTGGTCGGGGGCCGTCAGAGTCGGTAGTCTTGGTCCTGTAGTGGTTCACGTGGTTTGTCTGCGGGACAGCCTGTTGCATCATGCTCAACTTCTCCAACTTGTCAGATGGTCTGTGGAGAGGGGAGAGGATTTGAAAAGCCTGGATAAATACTGGCTTTAAACTTTTTAGTAACTTTCTCTAACACTGTGAGACTTCAGTTCCTGAGAGAAGTGGAAAAAAATCAGCCACAGCAGCTACACAGACAGCTCAAACTTCTTAAAAGATCTCAGTGGCTTTTATTTTTTTCCGTAAGCACCAGTTCTGTTTCATTTGATCTGATCTGATTTCCCATGGACACCATGTTCTGCCATTTCAGGGGTCTTAGTCTTTGTTCCAATGCGCTGGACTGAATTTCAACTAGATGACTGTCACCTCTCAAAGGGAAACTTTGAGTCTTACTGCCAACTTTAAGGACAAGAATCCAAGGCAGACGATGAGCAAAACCCTGTAAACACAGCTAGATTTAAAAAGCATTAATGAAGCCCCGTGTGTACGAGAAATACAAAAAGTAGTCCGGTCTCTGAATTCCAATGAAGCATGCACTAAACTGAATTAATAAATTGAAATGAATTAAACAGCTTCAGGTGACGGCAGCTCGTATCTGAAGATGGTCGATTTACATGTACATTAGCAGTGAGGTGACTCATCTGTCCACATTTGACTGTGTTAAATGGGCCAAACAAAACAGTATATTGTTGGACCTCAACCTTTTCAAAACTGAGAATGGGACCAAATGAATTGTTTTGTTCCACAGACAAAGGAGAGCCAGTCTCCAGCATCCTTCACCCAACTGCATGGACCAGAACCCTTGATGTCTTTTCCAGTGTGTGTATCGCTGTAGTTCAATTTATGACATGAGTTCTGTTGTTCTGTTTCTGCTTTTTAGAGGGTGAAGGTGCATCTCACTGTGTTGCATGCTGGTCTATGTAGTATGAAAGTGAATCTTGCCAAGTTCCACGCTGCAGAACAACAAATCCTTCCACTTAACTAACCAATGATGAAGTCCTTTTGGTTATTAATCAAGGTTATAAATTGGTAGTTAGTATAATTTATGAGACTGATCTGGCACCCAAAAGTAGATATAATGTATATTTCTTTATGGAGTAATTCATTAATAATATTCTATTTTTAATATTAAAGCAGATATCAGCTTCACGGCCGTTTCGGCTAATGCTGCGTTCAAGGCAGGCTTTTGAAACCGTAAGTTACAGCTTCAAGTCACAACTACGACTTGGTAGCGTTCCAGGTAACCCGTAGCTCGTGTTTTTACCATCCTGTTGTCTGTGAAATTTCCCTATAACGGCCACTCGTAACTTCCGACCCGTGAACTCGTACCAGATCGAACTGGTATGACTTCACAGGAAGGAAAAACACAAAGTACGAGTTTCTTTGAACGCACCATGAGTTAGCAGCCCCCGCCCTTGTCAGGCATCAATTGGTCCTCGTGCTACGTCACCACATTCACGCGCATCCCTTGGCTGCACACACAGACCTTCATGCCGTTCTCTCTCCTCATTGGATAACACTTGTATCCCACAAGGAAAATTTTCTCCTCGGGTTACAGCAGAGCAGAGTGACGGAGAGACTCGTGTTTAGGCTGAAATACTTCATGTAAGTGATTGCTGACGGAAAATAGGACTATTTAGGACTTATATCAACAAAAACATTCCACTGATATCTGCTTTAATATGTCTACTGGTTTTGGATAGTTAGTAACACCTACTAGAGCACAACAATGTCTCATTCTTGTATTTGCATGTTTTTAAAGTATCCAAGCTCTTGAAAAAGATTGCCACATGCCAGAAAATGCAGAGATGTAAAGGAGATTTGAAACAGTTAACTTCCCCTCCTGTCATTCACTATCAGCCTGTGCAGTCTTGAGGGATTTCCCCCCTCCAAAACATAAAATGAAAAATGAAGCAGCACCGGGCTGCAGATGTCTGAGGCTGCCAGTGAAGTGACGGGCCACATTTGATCTGTGCCACCTCCCCTCGTCAACACATGAATAATACATAAAGGAAGCCACCGCTCGCTCAAAAAGCAACATTTCACAGCATCAGAGTGTACTCTTTGAAAAGCAGGCGAGCGAGTGCTCATAAACAAACACACTTCACTCGGTATATGCTTCACATCGGGACTGACGGAGATGTGTTCAGGCTGAAATCAGCAGAGTGGGACATTTTCCAGGAATCAGTGTCATTTACAGTGACATATGGGACAATCTAATGGCGACGCTTTCCAGAAGCTGTGTGTTTATAGAACAGAACAACTGCATCATATCAATAGTGTCATGTCACACTTCCACTTAGTCCAGATGGTGTTTTATGGACTGTGAGGCTCAGGGTTCGGGTTGCAAGTATTTATAACACAATATAGTGAAAAATATTCCTAACACCTGCTGTAAGGACAGATGGATCACGGATCAGCGATTGTGACTGAAGATAAATGTGTATAACTGTAGATTAGGGTTGCAAAATTCCAGGATTTTCAAAGTTGGAAACTTTCCATGGGAATTAATGGGAATATATGGGAATTAACGGGAATTAATCAGAAATTTACAAGATTGAAGGATGGTCCTTAACAGGGAACTTAAATATAGTTGAAATAATAGTAGTTGAAAATATATTGTAGCATAATCTTGGCTAAAACAACCAGATTTAATGCAAGAACACTTGAATATCTATGCTATCCACCTTATTCCAACGGTCAAAAATGTAAGCAACAGAGCAACAAGAATTAAAACTTGATGAAGAACTCACAAATAAATCTGTTGAAATGACATGTTTTTTAATTGTATTATTTTGCATGGATGTCTGCTTATGACAAAACAAAATATTTACATTTATGATTGGATATGATACAATTTGTTTAAATTACCCCAAATTTCTGATAAATTTCCATAAATTCCAATAATTCCCATGAATTCCCATAATTCCCATGGAAAGTTTCCAATCTGGAACATTTACAGAATTCCCGAGCTTAACTTCCCATGGAAAGTTTCTGGAAATTTACTGGAAATTTTTCACCCCTTTGCAACCCTACTGTAGATTAATATGGAGAATAATTTAAAATAATAATAATAATGTGAATAAAATGTGGAAGACTTCATCCTGAAGCCTTTAGGTGTTGGTACAGGAAATCAAAACTGATCAACTTCATTCATGTGTGTCAGAAGCTCAATGAACATAATTAAAAAACCGGTCTGCCCAACCTTTTTGTCCCTCATATTCTTCAGTGTCTTCTCTTTTTTGGAAGACTGATGCTTGTAATGTGTGTGTTTGGTTAGTTCAGTGTGTGTTAGTTCAGTTTGTGTGTGTGTGTGTTCACCTGATGAGTGCTTCGCCGTGATTCTGCATCAGTGCGGCCTGGTTCATGGCCCTCAGCCAGGTGCTCATGTCCTCCTGGGTGTCAGCGCTGAAGTAATACGTCCTCATCCCAGTGTGTTCTGCCTGCGAGCCAATCACAGAGCTCTGCTTGTAAATGTACGAGCGCATACCAGTGTGGCTAGCCTATAGGAAGAGAGAGGAGGAGGCCGGGTCAGTGTCACCATGGCAGAAGACAGGAACATCAGCTGAGAGACGAGACGGTGCGTTAGATGAGCTGCAGCTTTGGTCATATAGGGACAGGGAGACATCATGCCGTCCGACAAGAGAAACAACATCAAGGGGCCACATAAGCACTGACCAGCACAGAGAGAGCCAGGAAACCACGCCATAGAAATACACAGACAAAAATGCCAGCCAATGACAACCAACAAGCCACGACTTTTGACCAATGAGAGGAAAGATACTTCAGTACAATGGTGAATAGAGAAAATGAATACCAGGAAAATTCCCCCCAACCCCAACCCAAGTCCCGTCACAAACCTGTTTCCTCCTGCTACTAATAGAGAACCCTACTGAGAACACACAGTATATAAAAGGGCAGAGAACCATTTACACACAAACACTCATTTTAAGTGAGAAATTGATTTATGCTTACTAAACTTTAGAATAACTTACTGACATGAATAACAAAGTTATTCATTTATTATTCCAAAGAGGCTGTGCCAGTCTGACCACTTCCTCCCTATAAGATAACTGTCCTGTGTGATTTTAGCGCCAGGCTCAGTACAAGGCGTTTTCAGATCTAACATGTCTGACTCTGCACAGAGCAAAGTTAGATGATCTAACATCACACATCTGTCACAGTCCAGAGCACAGCTGCACCAATACACCACTGTGGAAGGATTAAAAGACACAGCGTGTAGAATATAAAGAGTGTCACACTGCATCACATGGTCTATACTCTACTACAGTATAATACTGTAGAGCAGAGTATTTTACTAGTTACTCACAAATGATCTGGTCTGACCAGCTGAACTGCCTTCAGAACATCAGTGTCTGTCTCAGTCCAGTGTGACTGTGACACTTCACTAGGTTCAGTCTTTTTTGTTTTAAAGGTCCAGTGTGTAATAATTGTCAAGGTTTATTGGCAAAATCTGAAGATACTACCCATGAATATATTTGTATAATCTCTATAAAATAAAAGTTGTTTGGTTTTCGTAGACTTTTAATTATTATTTTATAGATACATATAGCAAGGGTCTTGCTTAGAGAGTATCACCATCTTGCACCGCCATGTCAGCCCGAACAGAAAATCCAGCCAACCAGAGAGCGTATTTTGCGAGTTTCGCATTCATAAATAAACCAACGAAGAATTAGGCGGAAGGCAAGAAGAAGGAGGAGGAGGAAACAGCAGACATATTGTAAAATGGTTTGGATCTTCACCTCATCGCTTCTGAAACACTCCCAGTCGTGGTAAACAAGTTTTTTTTGTCGATGGGAGGGGCAAGCAAGTGAGTGAGCGCTGCAATCTAGAATCTGAACACTAGATATCTGAGTCCCCCCACCCCATTTTACACACTGGACCTTTAAAGTTGCACTAATTTGGATTAACGTCATCATCTGGACTTGGTGCTACAGAGACAGTTTGAGTCTTTCAGCCCCGGAGTAGCTCCTCAAATAGCAACCTACAGGTAGTAAGTGTACTGGAGCTTGATTGTCATGGCCTCTCCAAGAGTGGCATTCATCGCCATGGTTACTATTAAAACAGACATGGCTTAGTTAGGTTGAGGTTAAGGACAGGATGATTTAGGATAACGTAAGTGCTTCCTCCACATGATGTGATCTGTTCTAATTACAGCGATAACAATGTAGGTGACACCTGCTGCTGCTGGAATCAAACACCGCTCACTGGTTTCTGTTGAGTCATCCATCAAGCACAACCTTCTGACGCAGATGTTGCTCTTTATACCACACTCCCACACTTTTCCCTTTGCTCATAATTACCACAGGCCTCCTCCAGCCACCTCTGATGAATCTGTCTGCTAACCACCTGCCAAGTTAGACAGTAGCTGGTGAACAGACAGGAGCATTAAACAGCTACACAGAGGAGTGGTCAGTGATGAACACTGGAACTACAAACAGTTAAAATACTGGAGTAGCTTTCAGCAGGTAGCCAGAAACACAACTTCAGGTGTTCATGTTGCTTTGTCTAAAAGATGTACAAATCTTCAACTGTTTGTTACTATGTCCACTATAAATATTTATAAGATGATAAAAAGTCCATGTATAATATAGTTAAGTACATTAGCAAACGATTGGTTGAACTATTTTTTTTTTTAATGTAACCTGCGCTTCGTACTAGAGGACACATGAAGAGAAGCTGCATTAAAAGGGGACATAATATGGAAAAATCACTTTTTGAAGGCTCTTTAACATATATTTGGGTGTTTGTCTTGCCTCCCGGCCCCCAAAATGTACATCTGTAATTTTCAGGCTTCCTAGGTTAAAGGGATAGTTCACCGAAAATTGAAATTTCACTCATTATCTACTCACCCTCATGTGAACTAAGGGCTGGGAGAAGTTTCAGAGTTATCCGTGGCTTCTCTGAGTTACAGGGGGTCTCGGCGTAGCAGTGCATGCCCATATAACGGTTGCAAATGGATACCAACTGTCTTCGTAACAAAAAGACACACCAAAAAACATCCAAATACCTCCATGCTGCTCGTATGTAATGTCCGTCTTGTATCGAAGCCCCGAAATGCGAAATTGTCCCGAAAAAAATTAAATAAGTCTATATTTCAAGCTTGTTTGTAGCGGAAGCTCCTCTTCTCGGTTCGTCAAATTTGGATGAACCGGGAAGAGGAGCTTCGAGAAGCTTCCGCTACAAAACAAGCTTAAAATATAGACTTATTTAAATGTTTTCACATTTCGGGACTTCAATACAAGACGGACATTACATACGAGCAGCATGGAGGTATTTGGATGTTTTTTGGTGTGTCTTTTTGTTACGAAGACAGTTGGTATCCATTTGCATCCGTTATATGGACATGCACTGCTACGCCGAGACCCCCTGTAACTCAGGATAACTCTGAAAATTCTCCCAGCCCTTAGTCGACATGAGGGTGAGTAGATAATGAGTGAAATTTCAATTTTCGGTGAACTATCCCTTTAAAATCCATGTGGTTGACGAGCTGTTCCCTCAGTTGTCTGACAATGATGTAACTAGTTTTCGAATTTGCATAACCCCACCCCTACCTGGTACCAGTAGAAGGGGCGGGGTGGGGCAAGCAGTGTTTCATTTGCATTTAAAGGGACAGACACTGAAACCAGCTGTTCTGAACAGGGCTGTTTGGAGAGAATGAAAAGAGCTGTGATGTTTGATCCTTGGGGGATTTTGACCAAAGCATGTCACAGACATGTCTTTAAGACACCTGGGAACTATTTTAATTTGCAAAAAAGGGGCATGATATGTCTCCTTTAAATGTTCTTCTGCTTTGTGTTGGTGGACAGAGCAGTAAAACTAGTGGTAATAAAGTCACTGAGTTATTTTTTCTAAATAAATAAAAATGAAAGCTGTTTCTGTTTCAAAAAACAAGTTTCTGGCTGCGCTGCATCTTAATCCACAGAGACAACATGCAGTGGAGAAGTTTCTCCTACTATAGATTTCTGCCTCAAAGTGTGAACTCTGTCCAGAGGAAACCCTTGAGAAGGTGAAACCAGACGTTTACTGTTTGATAATTCATACACGCAGACAAATCCTCCTCCTGCTGGACTCCTTTCTAACTGTGCTGAAAATATCTGAACTCCAGTTTCTGATATTAGAGCTGCTTAGCTTTTCATAGGGATAAGAAAACACACCAATATGTTCAAGGAACAGTGCATCACTAATAACTGTTTATGTTAATGTATTTTTGTCCTTCCTTCCTTCTTTCCTACCTGCCTTCCTTTCTTCCTTCCTCATTTCTGTGGCTGGGATCGGAAGACAAATGAGAGAACCTGCTCAACAACAGATGCATGCAAATGAAAAGTAATTAAACTCTAAATCTTCTCTCCCCTAATTCACTCACTGAATAATGGATGCCGGATAATAAGTGTGTGTGGAGTGTTGTGGTGCGACCCAGCGCCACAGCTGCGGCACAGTTAACGTTACTGGGATGTCTTCATGTGGTTTACATTGTGATGAAATGGGTGTGACACCTCAGCAATCAGAAACACACCACACCCACTCCTGTCGCTTAATCCACACACTGAACGAGTTCATGAATAATACAGAGACAAACTGTTGTGCCTGCTGCTCTGTCCCTCATCACATAAACGCTCCCAGACACAGACACGTGTACAAACAACCCACCCTCAGGTTTCCCTTGACACACTAATTCATATCCCCTCTGAGCACATTGCTGTCTGGCTGCTGAAACATGTCACTGATGATGATGATGAGAAGACATTTTTCTCAAAGAGGCTGCGTTCGACTGGGATGGGAGGTGATTGCACCTCTTGCTTGATTAGATCAGGTTTGAGGTGGAGCAGTGAGGACGAGAATGAATAACAGCACTGAGAAACTTTCACTTATTCTGTGTGCAGGTGAGCAGGCTGCTGGTGTCCTCCGCCACGGTCACAGACTGTAAATAAAGATGGACACGTCACACGGCCTCTGGAGAGCAGGTTTTAAGCTCACATGGAGCCAAGACTGGTTGGTGGCCTCTTGTTCAGCCACACGTCTCGAAGGTGTTGAAGTGTAAAATCTGATGATCTTGTAGTTATATGATAAGGTGTGACTTTCATTCAAGCAGCAGAGATATGAATTGTAACTTCTGGTGAGGACTTTCAAAATAAAATCAGAGTGGAATCAGCATGGCAGATTGTGATTAAATTGTATTTTATTTTTTTATCAGATCACCCATCCCTAACTCAAAGGCTCTGCTGGTTCTGTCAGTACAAAACCAGCTGTAAAATGGTTCATGACTGTATTTCATGTCACTTCACCATCCTGAGTTGCACGTTCAGTGTATGTAATTTGATACTCATGAGGTACTGATCTTCACTCTTGAGTAGTAGAAATGATTTTGATCCTGATCTCATCTCATTGAAGGTTAAATCAGGTGATGTGATGCTCAGTTAAACCTCAGGCCTAGCAGACTCACAGATGTGAACCATTCACAGGGCTCAGTCAGTGCGTCCCTGTCAGGCATGGAGACGTGTTTAGGTACAAAAGGGGACAGGAAACAGGCATGGAAACTATTTAACAGCCACTCATGTTAAAAAAGAATGCTGGACGTGGCCAAAAACACCCTAAAATCTTGAGGAATGGAGTATCAGCATCCTCAGGAAGCAGCTGTCAAAACACGCTGGCCGGCTCCCCCCTCCATCAGCACTCTGACAGACGGCTCTAACTGCTACAATGGGACAGGCTGCTTGATGAGAGGCAGAGGACCGAGCCAGCAGCCTGATGTTAATGTGCACTAAACACACACACAGACACTTTACATACATTTCTACAGTCATATGCTGTATATGAGTCTAAACCTACCTCCAATCTCATTTCTAGTTCAAAATCCTGCTCTCATGGTGTTTTGTAGTGAGGAATGAGAAAAAAAGAAGAAGAGACTCCATGCTTCATTTTTCAAATGATCAGACCACACACACACACACACACACACACACACACACACACACACACACTTAAAGGTACATTGTGTAGGAATTACTCCCATCTAGCGTTGTGGTTGTATATCGCAAGCAACTCAATCGTATTTTTCATGCTGCATTCACGTGAAATTGGGCAGACGGCAGACGGACGTAACGGCATAAACAAGCCTCTATGTAAACAAGTGGCCCGTCAGCACGAGGCAAAACAATACACGTGACAATATGTTGTCATGGCGATGTGGTATTGTTTACCTGACCCACGTTTTACCGGCTTTCTCTCGACTTCTGTGACTAAAATGACATCTGGTTTGTTAGCGACGGCCGTCTGCCCGACTGCAGGTGAATGCAGCATCAGTGTAACGCTCCATTCCTCCTCACTGCGTTACCACGGTGACTTTTCACAGACGCCACCTCGACCTGAGCCGACAGCTCCGGTGTCTCCGCTGAGTTTCCGTGGTTTCCTACCGTCACGCTGCCACTGAACGTAAAAACATGGCGACACCACATGGCAGCAGCACCGAGCTTACCCGCTCCATGTAGATATGAATGATATGAACGGCTAATTCAGAGCTGAAAGGAACACTTCAGTTTGTTGATGGGGGGGATTACTGATTAATGAAAAACATACTTTTGAACGAAATAATCGATTTTCGTGAATAGATAACAGAAAAAGTTACACAATGTCCCTTTAAAAGGCCTATTGGTCTCACTCTCAGATCACCAACCTCCCATTTACCCTATTTTTTTAGTTTATTTAGTTTTAGTTTTATTTTAGTTCCATGTGAACACACACATGACCAGCAGTCTGAGACAACGTTAGGAGTCGCTGCCTCTCTTCAGCAGGAATGTAGAGTGGGTCATTGAGCTCTGAGAGCAAGACAGACACACCTACACTCTGGCTCCATGCACGCTCCGCTTTGGTTTGCCTGTGTGTGTGTGTGTGAGAAGGGTGTTTCTCATTATTTGTTCTCTCCACTACATTGTTTAATCATGCGCTATGAAAGAAAAGTACAAATCCTCACCTTTTCCCTCTACCCTCTCGCTCACCCTCATCACTTCCTTCCTCTCCACCTCTTCTATTTTTCTCTATCACTTCCTCTCTTTACTTGCCTGCTATTCTTTTTTTTACATGCCTGCTATTTTCCAGCTCTAATCACTTCCCGCACTCCCTCCCTCCCCTCTGCTAACTAGAAAATATCACTCACTACTTGCACTCAAATAGACTTACATACAAAGGTGTTGGGTCTTTTCCTGTGGACAGCCCTCTGACACACACACACATACACAGTGCAGGGACTATTTACAGAGCCATTGTGATTAAAGATAAGCTCCAGCAGCCAGAGCACCACAAAGCTCCTGATAAGGTACATTCTCCTAAACTGTGGAAATTCAATTTACAGACAAGAACACACCAAAATCAGACAGGGTGTGTGTGTGTGTCTCATATCTAAAAAAAACCCCACCAACAACAAAAAAAAACTCAGTGCTGTTTTTTTAAACTGTTTTGTATAGGAAGAACAATCCTATTAAAGGGACATTGTGTAACTTCTCCTGTTATCTATTCACGAAAATCGATCATTTCGTTCAAAAGTATGTTTTTCATTAATCAGTAATCCCCCCCATCAACAAACTGAAGTGTTCCTTTCAGCTCTGAATGAGCCGTTCATATCATTCATATCTACATGGAGCGGGTAAGCTCGGTGCTGGCTGCCATGTGGTGTCGCCATGTTTTTACGTTCAGTGGCAGCGTGACGGTAGGAAACCACGGAAACTCAGCGGAGACACCGGAGCTGTCGGCTCAGGTCGAGGTGGCGTCTGTGAAAAGTCACCGCGGTAACGCAGTGAGGAGGAATGGAGCGTTACACTGATGCTGCATTCACCTGCAGTCGGGCAGACGGCCGTCGGTAACAAACCAGATGTCATTTTAGTCACAGAAGTCTAGAGAAAGCCGGTAAAACGTGGGTCAGGTAAACAATACCACATCACCATGACAACATATTGTCACGTGTATTGTTTTGCCTCGTGCTGATGGATCACTTGTTTACATAGAGGCTTGTTTATGCCGTTACGTGCAGCAGCTGTCGTCCGTCTGCCGTCTGCCCAATTTCACGTGAATGCAGCATGAAAAATACGATTGAGTTGCTTGCGATATACAACCGCAACGCTAGATGGGAGTAATTCCTACACAATGTACCTTTAAGAAGCCAGAATCTAAAAGCTTTCTTGACTTCCAGCTGCTTCAGCATTTCAGAGAGCATGGGGCTGCATGGTCAAAGGTCTCCAACAGCTTCTCAACATTATTTCTTTCCACTCTGAGGTGATATGAGCTCCAAATAACAACATTTTTCTTCCACGTCGTCTGAAAACTGCATGCTGGTAGAGTAGATGGGACAGATGGAGGAGACAGCGAGAGCAACTCATAGATGAATGATTTGCCCAAAACCAGACAAGCCAAATACAGAGATTCATATTGTGATAACCAGGATGGAGAGAGGGAGAGAGGGAGAGAGGGAGAGACAGAGAGAGAGAGAGCGAGGCATACAGACTCTTGGGAGTGTTATTAACACAGAAAACACTGAAAGAAAAAAACAACACAAGCAGCAACAGCAGCCAAAAAAGGACAAACTGTTCTCAAGACATGCATCAAAAAACCAACACAGACATATACAAATGTGTTGTATATTCTGTCATGTTCAGATCCAAAAAGCCACACCAACAGGAGACGACAAGGTTTAACATCTGGTGAGGTGAGAGCACGGAGCAGGAGTACCTATTTATGGGAGCACTGTCACCGGACGACGCGACACACTCACAGGGAGGGTGGGAAGTCCCAGCCGGGCGGCCAACCAATGGGAACAAGAGAGGAAAGAGGACTGGGTGAATAGGGGACGGAGGGAGGGAGGGAGAGAGGGAGTGGAAGCTGGGAGGTGTGGTGAAGAAGGGTGGAGGGCTGTGATGTGTTTAGGGAAATTTGGTGAATGAGCGAGTGCAGCATCCACACACTCAGATACCCACCCACCGGTGGCCCACCAGGCTCACTGCAGGTTCCACAACCAGGGAGAGCTGCATTTTCTGTTAGTCCTATTAAAGGTCTGGGTCAGGCCCTGACTTACGGCGTGTTCACACCGGGCGCAAGGCGAATATTTCGCACGATAAGATTACATACAAAGTCAATGTACAGACGCGAATGGACGCGAATTTGTGCCGGCGGCGCGAATGGCGCGACGCGAATGAAGCGAAAACGCGAAATTCGCCCGTTCGCTCGAGTTCAAAATATTGAACTCAAGCGAAATACTCGCACGAATGCCGCGAGTAAAAACAAATATTCCAGCGGGCAAACTCGAGCGAGTAGAGCGAGACGAATAATTTACTCACGCCCGGTGTGAACGCACCATTACAGCTCTGAGCATCAGTGATGTGGTGCAGCTGGGTGAGGTCAGGCCAGTGTGTTGCACCTGGAACCACACCCAGCAGTGATGTCATGCTGGGGTCACCACAGCCTGCAGCACGCCAGCGCATCACAAGCAGGGTGAAGAGTTTTAAAATACACATACCATTTTCCGGACTATAAGTCACACTTTTTTCTAGTAGTTTGGCTGGCCATGCGACCTATATTTATATATCACAATCTATGACGTCGTACATTGTGGCGACTTTCTCGCTAAATCTGGCAACTTTCCAACCCCTAATGGTGACTTTTTTTTTGTCAAAAGCGACTAGCGACAAATCTAGCCACTTTTCCCCGGTGATGTTACAAATGTTTCTGGTTTGGAGACTCCAATGTCAACGAGCAGCCGGTGCTGCCGTGAGCCCCGCCCCCGTTCCGTTGCAGTAGGCTATTTGGTGCCGGCCTTTATTTGTTCATGTAAACAAAGCCCCGGCCATTATATGAGACCCGGCTATTAATTAAATGTTTCAAAAATAAATGCGACTTATAGACCGATGTGACTTATATATGTTTTTTTCCTCTTCATCGCGTATTTTTTGACAGATGCGACTAATACTCCGGTGCGACATATAATCCAGAAAATACAGTAGTCATTTTTTTAATGTTTTAATAATTTCAAAAAGTGTGACTTGACTGGATGGTGAACCTGGATGACAACAGGATGAAATGTTTGGGCTTGTATCGTAGCCGTGAAGCTACAGGCCATGTTCAGAAAGCTCCTGTCCAGAGAAGGTTCAAATACACAACAACAATCATCTGGACAAAGATGAGAGTTACACAGAAGACAACACACACACACACACACACACACACACACACACACACACACACACACACACACACACACACACACACACACACACACACACACACACACACACACACACACACACACACACACACACACACACACACACACACACACACACACACACACACACACACACACACACACACACACAGAAATAGAGAAAGAGAGAGAGAAATTGATAACTCTTTTACTTCCTCTCTCACTCTGGTATAAAAAGACACAGGAGATCTCTGAAGTGAGGAAACACTATGTATCCCACAGCGTCAGACAACAGTATTGTTGCAACAACATCAGAATGAACAAGGTGCATAACAATGGAGGAAGACAGTGATGGTCACAGGCCACTGACAGACAGTGTGTGTCCTCAGGCCTGGGCGGAAAATAAACCAAAACAAGTGGGAATCCATGCAGTGACCCAGCTGTAAGTATATATGTGCAGAAGGAAGGCATGAGGTTAATAAACATACCTTAAAGGGGACAAAATATGGAAATGTCACTTTTTGAAGGCTCTTTAACATATTATTAGTATTTATGTTTGTTTTGCCATCCAGCCCCCAAAATGTGAGAATTGACAAAAAATCTGTAATCTGTAATGTTCAGGCTCCCGAGGTTGAAATCCATGTGGTTTTACGAGCTGTTCCCCCAGTTGTCTGACAATGATGTAACTAGTTTTCAATTTGCATAATACCACCACTACCTGGGACCAGTTGAAGGGGCGGGGCAAGCAGTGGTTCATTTGCATTTAAGGGGACAGACACTGAAACCAGCCATTCTGAACAGGGCTGTTTAGAGAGGATGAAAAGAGCTGTGATGTTTGATCCTTGGGGGATTTTGACCAAAGCATGTCACAGACATGTCTTTAAGACACCTGGGAACTATTTTAATTTGTGGAAAAGGGACAGAATATGTCTCCTTTAACACAACATTCAAATAAAAATGGATTAGCCTTCCTCTCGCCTAAATCCTTCTGTATAAGGAGTTGAGTGGTTGGGTTTATCTTTCACTACTATCCTCTTTACTTATGATGTAAATCAGCCATTCATTTATTTCAGGTTGCTCATGTCAGCTGAGAGACACTGCATGCAGATCTATTAGGATTCAATACAGCTGCCATGTTTATGCACCAAGTCCAAGCAAAGACAGCAAGCTGGTCCAGTTTGAAGTGACTGAAGGGAAATATTTTCATCTTTTAATAGAAGACAAACTTCATATCTAAAGAACTCAGAAGTGAGAGGGAGTGGGATTTCCATCTGAGTGGGATTTCCATCTAGCTCAAGGACAAAGCAGGGAACACGGCTGCTCTGCTGCCAATATTCTGGTCAACATCAACGTGGGATGGGACAGAACGAACCAGGTTACAAGTTACGGGGAGCTCGTTGACTCACAAGACAAAACAAATGTCTGTGTTTGAGGCACATGAAATATCTCTGTGTGGACAGTTTAACCCAGGGAGATGGAGCCTCAGGAGACGGAGAGGCTTCAGTCCACAAGAGACTCTCTGTCTCAATAAAGTAATGAACAGACATCAGAACAACAGGTGGTGAGAGTGGCTGCTGGTGGGTGGACCAGCAGGGCCCTGATGATCTGTTTCAACTATTTTACCAACTAAAATGTGTCTTTAATTTTGTCATAGTTTCCACAACTACTTGGGGCATGTTGTCACCGTTGTTCCGAGGCTCCCAGACACAAGTGTGTTAAACACCATGTCAACTTCCACAGCTCTTAAACTGTGACAGACAAACTACATCTCCAGGGGAAAGGAGCGGCGTGTCACTAAACCTGCTTTTCAACACACAACAGGTGTAATGAACCTCTCTGTCATTGACTGTATACACCGATTGGCTTAAAATAGCAGGAGGGGTTTAAAATTGAAACATCTGCCAAAAGTGAGAATAAACCCTTTCACTCTGGATGGTGTTAGTGATAGTTAAGGAATGACTTCATCATGATGCCACCGTGTCAACAGCATCCCATCATCTCTGAAGGGTGCAGAGGAGCCCTGCATCCACTGGGTTACTGTTCATCACACTCAGTACTGATACAGCCTCAGTAGCTTTGAAAGCTCTGGAATGTTGTGTCTGGAGCTGCAACAATTAATGAATTAATTAATCAAACAATAATCGATTATTAAATTAATCGTCAACTATTTTGATGATCTAATATCGTACTTTCCGGACTATGAGCCGCTACTTTTTTCTCCGCCCCGGTGTCCCAGCTCTCGTCTCTGCACATGAAGACATAAACGCGCTCTGTAACCTGTAATCTTTTGTTTATGACGGTTAAGACTACACAAACACACACGCAGTAATATCGTACATGTCATGTAACGTTATCCACCGCTCCATTTATTGATTTTTTGCCGGCTTCGTTGTAAACAAATGCACATGGGCGAGAGGAGCGTAACCAAAACAGCGGAAAGCGAGCGGACTTGAGAAATATCTCATGTTACAACATGAAAACCTGCGGCTTATATTCAAGTGCGGCCTATATATGTATTTTCTTTTAAAATTTAGCTGGTGCGGCTTACACTCAGGTGCGCTCTATAGTCCGGAAAGTATACAGTTATCGGTTTGAGTAGTTTTTTAAAGAAAAAAAGTCAAAATTCTCTGATTTCAGCTTCTTAAATGTGAATATTTCTGGTTTCTTTGTTCCTTTATGACAATAAACTGAATATCTCTTTGGTTTGTGGACAAAACAAGACAGTTGAGGACATCACCTTGTGGTTTGGGAAACACTGATTGATATTTTTCAAAAAATTTTTTTACATTTTATTGACCAAACAACTAATCGATTAATCGTTTAAATAATCGACAGATTAATCGATAATGAAAATAATTGTTAGTTGCAGCCCTAGTTTAGTCTGTCTTGAATGTTAAGTTTCGATAGCTTGGTCGGGGCCACTTGTGTCCTCATGGTTGATGAATTCTGAAGAGTTAATAAAACCCTGCTAATTGCAGGTGAGCAATCTGGAGACTGTTTTGGAAGAAATGATTCCTTCTGTCCAAAGAAACAGTAAATACTGGTGGCAACACACACACACACACACACACACACACACACAACAAGCCAGTATAACATCAGTCAAAGTAAATCAGAACGGGTCTGTAGAGCAAAGAGAGAGAGGCGTACCTTGAAGGCATACTTGCGACTGATGTGGTCCTCGGCTCCCACGGGTGAAATGATATAGCTGGGCAGTGGAATACTGCCTAAGACCGACTCCTCTCTGCTGTCTGGAGGGGGAGAGAGGGAGAGAGAGAGAGAGAGAGAGAGAGAGAGAGGGGTGGGGGAGAGAAGGAGGGAGTAGATTATCAGGGTGAGAAGGGAAGGAGAGGAGATATGGGAGAGAGGAAGGAGCTCTAGTGAATAAATATCTCTCATCACCCACTAATTTCATCACTGCCTGCCACCACTATCATAACACACACTCATGCCGTCATTCATACCACGGTGCTGTGCCAACCGGTGTCACAGAGCTGCAGCCGCTCTGCTACAACTGGACTGTACGTTGTAAATATTTCTGTCCTTCTGTAACAGAGAGGACTCAACCCTCACCCTTTAACCTTCACACAGTTCTTTGAAGAAACACAAACACCGCTCACTCTGAAGGTCTGAACCTCAAACCTGTCCTCACTAGGGATGTCACCATTATACATTTTCTTGGTACGATTATTGTCAGAGAAATAATCACGGTACTATGATTATCACGATTATTATGCATTAATTAATTTCACAACACTATGAATGTGTAAAATCAAATATAGTCAAAATATATTACATTATTCATTGTTTACACAAAATATTTCAAGTATCTATTAATATAGGACCAATTCTTAATCCCCAGGGGAAATGTTTGAAATATTCAGGTCATAAATTGTTATCTATACCAAATGTTTGCGTTGGAATTAATATTTTAATCGTTTTTTGTTTTGTTTTGCTTTTTTTTTTTATTAAAAATGACACGCTAACATTTAAATTCCTACCAATTCAATGTTACGTTAAATAAATGGACCAGTATCTGTGCATTTACCTTTATTTTAGCGCACATCTGCCAATATGGTTCCAACATCAAATTTTTGGGAAAGTGACGGTATTTAGGAATCTTTACGATCAATTAATTGTGGCGTTTAATACCGTGATTAATTGTGAAAACAAGTAATCGTGACATCCCTAGTCCTCACATAGAAACGTCCCAACACAAACATATTCCATGAGAACAGCTATTTTCCTAATTAGTTCACACATCTATAAATAAAGATGTACAAAGTCTTCTTTGCACATGCACACTAGAATGTGTATGTGTGTGTGTCATCATTACCACACTGTAAAATGCCGTAATGGTATGAAAATATGTGTGCACGGCAGCTGTGCATGCTGAGGGTTGTGTGTGTGTGCGGGGGGGCAGGGGGGCGGCGGGGGATGTGGCTGAGAGGTGATAAGGTGGCACTGTGGATTAAAGGCATAATTGGTTAAAAATAATTCAAGGACCTTTGAAGGAGACATTCCATAAATGGCGACCCTTTTTATCTGCTTCGCCCCCTCGGTCTCTCTCACACACACACACACACACAAAACACTGAACAGACCAGACCACGACAAGTGGAGTCAGATTACATCCAAACACAACAACAATGGCACAATCTGTCACTTTACCCAGAAGGAAAGACACCAAGAGCAGATCCTGGTGGCGATCAGGCCTAACATTCTGAGCACTGACAGGTGAAGTGAATAACACTGAATAGATGCTTATCAGTCACGTGACGTTCTTGTTGTGAGCGCCATCTTGGGTACCAACTGGGGACCGAGGCACAGCTCTGATCATTAGACTGTCTGGGCTTTGATGAAGGATGTCTTAGTCTTTATTTCTCCATAACCACAGACTAACTCTACATTATACCGCTTATTACACATCTTATGTGTGAAATTATTCATTTCAGATGTAATGTTGATCAAAATATGACTTTTATCGATTTATAAATTCCATCTTTTAGCGAATCTGCAAGTTCAGTCACTTCTCTGCTGGTTTCCTCACCCGCCTTGGTCGTGTGTATTTGTTTTCAATGAAGCCTTTAATAATCAATCAGCAGATTGATGGATTATCATATACATGTTACAATGTATGTATTTGTGTAGTCGTATCTGTCATAAACAAGAGATTACGGTCAGAGACGTAAGGACTTTGTTACGGTTTACAGGACGCATTTATGTTGCGGACTCGCGGCATAGCAACGGTCTGTTAGAAATAAAAGACTGCAAAATGCAAAATCAGGATGTACTTAAATATCAGAAATATCCATAACTTATCGGGATGCGACATTCATTGGAGCCGTGTAATAAAAAAAAAAAGGTTTATCCACTCTTTTTGTGAGATTTGATGTCACAGCCCATAGACTGCCTTTGGAAGTCGGTACCCAAGATGGCGCTGCGACCGACTGTGACCGCTGTGTGACGTCACATCATGGCTCCTGTTAGTGGGTGGGATGTTTTAGGCAGCAGGTGAACATGTTGTCCTCAAAGTTGAAGTGTTAGTAGGAGGAAAAATGTTCAGTGTAAGAAGCTGCAGCTCTTGCGGGCTGCAGTGGTCAGGATCCATCAACAGTTGGACCAAGGAAGGAACAGTGGTGAAGCGACCCGTGTGCTCCCATCCAACAGACCATAGCTACACAACACTCAGACTGCTGAACAAGTTCATGCTGCTTCTGATTGAAAGCTGGTGGTCATGATGTTATGACTGATCGGTACATACTGTAGTTGCTGAATAAAGTCATGTTCCCTTTAGTGAAAGTGAACCAACAGGGATGCAGAGCCGCTTTCCAGAGGGGAGAATACAGATTATTTAATTTTTTCATTTATTTTTTATCTTATCCAATATATCTGGTGATATTTTTATTCATTTAAATGTCCTGCATTATGACTTTATTATAATGAAATACTCACATACTACCCCAGAGCTGTCATTGCACCGAAAACTGCACTTTAAATCTAAAATACACATTCAAATGCCTCAATACTCGTATAGTGCAATATACTGTTTGCTGGTGCAATATCCTGTCACTGCAATATCTTTTTAGCGTAAACCTGCATGGTTCACATTTTTTTTTGTGTTTTTCTGTTGTTTGCCTTTGTTTATACAGCAGCACTGTATCTGAGAGTTTCTACCTACCAAAGCTGAACAGATGTCAGAGTATTTGTCTAGGTTTAAGATGCTGGTGACCTACTTCCACATGTAGAGGCAGTGACGATCACCTACAGAAGCTATGGACCAAGACTTTCACTTTTTTTTCCCTTCTGTATTCAAATAACTGCTACACATATCTCCTTTGTTTGTTTCTTCTATTATTACCTGTGTGTTATAGGAATAGTATAATACTGAGGGAGTTTTTAATTCAGACGGTGACTCCAGGGTAAGAGCTCTACAGCGCAGACAGAAGCCCCGATCGATAAAGGCAATAAGAAAACAACAAAGATGGCATGGAAAGGTTTGGGCTGTTTGTCGAACAACATGAGATGAAGGGAGGGGATAAGTGGTGCTGCAGACAGATAAAGTGCGCTCGTGTTGAGAGGAGAAACCTTTGAACTAAACCAGAGAGATGGAGAAAAGGGAGGAAAAAGAAGCAACGCAGAATTGATTTCATCCTCTTGTCAAGGCGAGGAGGTGGAGGAGTGTGTCCCAGAGGCCTCGGTTAAGAATATGGAGATGAAAAGGGAAGGCGTGAAGAGGCAGATAAAGACAGCTAAGGGATGGAGAATGATGGTGAGGTGTGGTGTAGCTGTGTGTGTGTGTGTGTGTGTGTGTCCAGGTGACAGAGCCCACTGAGAGACAGATCAGATTATTGCCACCCAGATCTTACTGCAACTGCTGCTCTGTATCACAGTGAATCAAAGCAAATGCTCAGAAGCAAACAGACGTAATGTGGATGTAATTCACACTGTGAAGGTACAAACTCAGCCTGGTGTTGGTCTGTATCACAAAGTGAAGAGGCTGTGAGTTAAGATTATTAAGATCAAATATATATATATATAAAAAAAAAAAAACAGTTTTAAGACACTCCAGCATAACACATTTGTTTCGATGACTGAGGAGTAAGCAGCCACTGATTTTACTTGTACATTTAGTGATCTGCACTCACACTTTATATTTGCATTTTTAATCATTACTGTGTGTGTATATAAGTGTATGTATGTGTATTTTTTCTTGTTCTTTTATGTAATTTCATTTACTTTTATATGATATACTTTAATAAGAGGACCATGGGTCTGGGGAGGAGGGAAGAGGGTGGGGGGGTTGTTCATTTAAGTTCACAAAATGTTAGAAAAGAAAAGAAAAGAAAAGAAAAGAAAAGAAAAGAAAAGAAAAGAAAAGAAATTGTATTCCTGTATGTGTCTTGCATTTCAAAAATTAATAAAAGTTATTTTTAAAAAAACAACAAAAAACCCATTAAAATCTGGGGCTGTGATTTGTTGCCGTTGTTACCATGGTTTCCCCCCATAAAAACCAAAAGAAAAGGAAAAATAAGGTAGAAAATTAGAGACTAGCAAATGGCTAGCACAGTTAGCATCCTCTGTTTGGTTATGTTGCAAATGCTACCTCTTGCTGTCATTCTGTACTGACATGGTTTTGGGTCTGTTTGGCCCCGCCCCCCCATCCCCACCAGTGGATACGATTGGTTCCTCAGGTTTTGTGACGTATGAAACTGAATCAGTGTTCCTGAGACTGTCACTGGTTCATTGTAGATGAAGGTGGAAACACTCAGTCATGATTGGGAGTGGTTATATTACTTTTGGTATGGGGAAAATATTAAAATAATCAACAATTTCACTTTATGAATTCCACTTTTACCACAGCAAATGTGAACATGGATCTTCTTTAACTGTAACATGGTGAGGTTTGTCTATTATTAACACCACACTTGGTACATGACTCACCTTTGTAGTAGAAGAGACAGAAATCAGCCAGGACGAACCATTTCCTCTTCCAAAGACGCATCCCAGAGCTGTCCTGCAGAGGGAAAGAGGGGTAGAGAGTATAAGCAATGAAAGAATGAATAATGAGATGGAAAGTGGATTGGAGAGATAACAAGAAAGACTAGACAGAGAACATACAAATGCAGAGAGAGAGAGTAATGAGAATGATGATGGGAGAGTTTGAAAAGTGAAGAGACAGCGAGGGGTCGAGATGAGACAGCAGAGGCGAGGCAGGGAGGAGAGGAGAGGAGGGGGGAGGGTGGTAATGAGAGGGGGAGAGCAGGGACAGAGAGAATGAACAGGAGAGAGACGGAGGGTGGGAGACATCGTTTGTCCTCGTTCTCCGGCTCGCTGGGCCCGCCGCTGCTGCTTTACTGCCCATTTCATCTTTTATGTTCTCTGGCTGCTAATGGTGCCGCTTGAGGAACAGAGAAGATACAGGAGGGATGAAATCACCTCAAACACAGATCTGTGGAGCCACAGCACTGTGACCCAGTGTGTGTGTGTGTGTGTGTGTGTGTGTGTGTGTGGGTGTGTGGGTGGGTGGGACCAAGAGGGGGTAAATAGCTTCCACTCCTTTTGGTCCTGACAGTGTGCATCTGTGTGTGTAGTTGTTATCATTTATGTGCATGTGAATGTGTGTGCACTCGTGGCCCTGCAGAGCACTGTGTGTCTATCTGTGTGTACACGTCTGCTGGTGTCACAGTGTACGTCTGCGTGTGTGTGGTCATCAAAATATAATTGCTTCACAGTAACATCACTCACTATTTGTCTGGTATGGGGCCGAGAGCTGTTCAATGGGACGGTGCCAAACTCAGATAACTTTAAATAAACACACAGTCTCCAGTAATAGCCTGTCTGTGATCAACAGCAGGTGCTCTATATTGCCAAACCCCCCCAAAATAAATCAGCAAAAACTCAAAGTAGGCCATCGGAGGAAAAGAGCTGGAACTCATCCATCTGTGTAGAAGAGACACTACCAGACCAGACAGGAAGGGGCCTGATCAACATTCACATTTTATAATATGAATGATGAAAATGATAATGTCAGACTTTAGCTGTGTCGCTACATTGTCTGACAAATTCAGCAAACTACCTGTATTCTAAATAATGATCAACACACGTCATAAACATCAGATCATGCCACTCACTTAAAGGCTATGAAGAATAGCTCTGTTTAGATTCGTCCATCAACGGATAATGGAGTGGTGATTATTTAATTAAAGGGGACATATTATGGAAATATCACTTTTAGAAGGCTCTTTAACATATATTTAAGTGTTTGTCTTGCCTTTCAGCCACCAAAATGTGAGAATTGACAAAAATTTTAAGACTCCCTAGACTCCCTAGGTTGAAATCCACGTGGTTTTATGAGCTGTTCCCTACCTCTGAACTGTCAGTCAAATATCACAACTTTTTGTCAGAGGCTGTGAGAGGAACTTTTTTTTTTTTTTACTAATATATACATATATATTTACACACACATACATAATAAATGCATACTATAATATATACAGTACTGTGCAAAGGTTTTAGGCAGGTGTGGAAAAAAGCTGAATGCTTTCAAAGATGGAAGTGTTATTTTTTTTAAGACAAACCTAAATCAAATCAATATTTGGTGTGACAACCCCTTTGCCTTCAAAACAGCATTAATCAAAAAATCACTTCCAGGACGTGCTCTTCTTTATGCTGATGATAGTACTAAATGACACTGGATGAATGTTTGGGGTTGTTGTGAATAAATTTGGGTCCAATCAGACGCCTCACTGATGGTATTGCATGATGGATAAGCATTCTGACTATACACATATGTATCATCAACTTCTTTACATATTACAAATGCAGTACATGATCTGGTAATGGAAATTTCAGTCTTTGCTTAATCAGTGAAGACTCCTTACATGATGACATTAATCATTTTGATATTGTTTTTAATGTATGGATCCAGGACTCATATGAAGCAGTATCAACAATCACCGTATTGTTCTGGTGAACTAAAATAAATGCCTTCAACCTGAAGCTCATATCTTTCATGTTGACGCTGCTGTATATAGATTCTGTCTGAGCAGGTATCTTTGTGCAGATTGACATGTTATTTTAGTAACACTGCTTCCCAACAGGAGGGTTCTTGTAAGCCAGGAGTCACTTCACTAAAACCTCACATTGACTTTGTTCACTGTGCAGATGTGAACACACCACACCTCTACAGCTTCACATGTGGATAACATTGACTCTCCTTGCTTTCTGTAAAAACAGTTTTCTGCATGGACAATCTCATACAAAGTCGTAATTTTGGAACAGAGCAAATTACAGTTTTTCTCCATTGGTTTGGCTCATTTCTCAAAACAGAAATTACATTCTCAAAACTCTAAGATCATTTGGCAAAACAGTGAACACCATAGATCACTTGCAAAAGCGCATCTCTCTCTCAAAACAGTTCACTCATGTGTAAAAAACTAAATTTCCTTCTCATACAAATAGTCAGTTCCCATCAAAATGCATCGTCCCTTTGGCATTGTGTGAGCACCGCAAGTCAAAATGTTTAGATGTTTTGTCACTATGGCAGAGGAGCATTGAAATATCCCTCATGTCCACCTCATTGACAATAGTTACTGTACTAGTTTTTTTTTGTCTAGCAAACAGAATACACTTGTGAATAAAACTGAAAAAAAAAATAAATAAATAAAATAAATAAATAACAAAACAGGATTTTAGGGTAAGAGTAGCCTAGAAGGTTTGAGATCACACATTGCACTCATATTGTCAAGGAAAGGTAGCTATTTTTATTCACACGTAAAGTAACTTCCATTCATCAGAGAAAAAAGAAAATGTATACAGCATAATATACTGTAATATAAACACAAAAAACAAGGACAATTATAAGTAGCCTACAGTGCTATAAATAGTATATGGTATTCATGGTTTTATGTTCTTGACAACTGAATAGACTATTGTTCATATGATGACTTATAGATTTAGATTTAGATTATGTCTAAATCTAATGAGAAATACAAGATGTTTGGAGGTTTGTCCATGTTGTTTTGAGAATGTAATTTCTGTTTCGAAAAATGAGCCAAACCGATGGAGAAAAACTGTTCCAGCTGTGTATCATATGACGAGGTCAGAGTGTTGGTGTCCTCACCTGTTTGTACAGCCAGCCTCGGACCACCACAGGGACATTGGGATTCCTCTTAATGGCCTGTTCTCTCTTCCCAAAGCTGTGCACCCTGCCACTGGAGCGGGAGCCCTGCACACACAGACAGGTGGAACATGTTTTAATGAGGTGGAAGAAAACAGACTGTACATAAACATTACTTTCCCCTCAGCTGTCAAGTGTCATGTCATGTACATAACCAATTATCCAATCAAAACATGTGCTCACTATGTTTTTTTATACACAGTTTGCTCAGTAGCCATTTGTTAGCATTTAGACGCAGTGCTAAAGCTAATCTTATCCACCTTTTTCCGAACATCTAGGACCCCCAAGCTGATGGAGAGATGGAGCGGGGACCCCTACTTATATAAAATATAAGCCTGCTCTTCCGGTGGAATTGTATGTTTACGTTTCCATGGTTTCAGTAGTTGCAGTAAATGCAGGTTTTTTCATTGAAAATTTGTAAAGCATGAATCGAACGCCGGCTTTTAACAGTGGATATCACACAAATGGACATCCATTGTTAAAAGCGTTAATAGATCCATGCATTTACAGCAACTGACACATGGATCTATTATAATACATCCATGCTATGACAACTCTTGAAACCATGGAAACGTAAACGCAACCCGAAACTCGTGGATAGAATAGAATAGAATGTCTTTGCAACAGCACAAAGAAATGGAGATAAGAGGTCCATCCTCCCTCTTTGGTGTCATTAAGAGAGAAATCCCCCTCAAAAAGAAAAGAAAAGAGCACAATCAACAAGCACACAATATTCACATTCAATAAACAAACCAAAGAGCTTGTGCACTGTGCACATCCGTGTGGAGCAGAAGCTGACAGCTCTCTAGGTCACAGTATTTTTTAATTTTTGGAAATAGTCTGTCCGTCTAACTTACCATATTTTTCTGCTCCAACTGTTACATAATTATAGCCATTATATGTGCACAGCCAATTTTCCACTGGACCGCAGTGACAGCGCCAGCGCCAGCCGTGGTTGCTATGACATTTGTCAGCCTCTGAAGACTATCATGTGGGAGGTTAGAGAAGTGGGCTCTGACCTGCAGATCACTGATTGGACGGCCACACAGACAGTGAACCTGAACGGCTGCCATCAAAGAGAGGCAGGCAATAACTCCCAGAGTGCTTCAGTGTCACCAATAACAGACTCTGGGGGTGTTGGGTGTTTCTGACTTTGGAAGTCAAAAGCTCAGCGTTTATGATGAAGCCAACTTTTCAGCAGGAAATTTCTCCACATGTGTCTGGTTGGAATATTTCAGCTCAGGTTTCAGCCACATTGTAAAGGTCAGTATTTAATCACTGTTACCAGGGCCTAGACAATAATTCTGTTTATCAATTTACATACATTTTTATCATAAACTGCTGATCCTGTAAATACAACATCGTATTGTTGCAATAGCTGAGTAGTAAAGGGTTCGACACTGCACTAGGAGGAGAGGGAAACAAAGTAGTGAACACTTGAACTGAAGACCAGGACAAACAAGAAGGAAAGATGGCTTCAGATACAATGAAAAATCTTACTTTTCATTTTAATGTGAAATCCCTTGTGCTGCATACATTGGATATGACTGAAAACATTTGAACACAATGTAGAGAAAATTCAACTAGACATAGGAGGAATACACACTTCACATACAAAGGCTCCAGACGAATCTGAAGCCTCAGAAGTTGAAAACAGAAGTTTAAAGTTGTACTTGACATGAAAAGTTCAGAAAGTTTTGAAGAACAATTTGAACTCAAACTACATCTCCGCTCAGTTTAATGATTTTTCATCTGGCAAAGACGATATAAGAGAAAATGGACCTGAAAATGTGAATTCATCTATTTACAGTGTCTCCCCCTCTGTAATGACAACCAGACTCCTGCCCCGTCTTCTAGGACACAGCTCTCAAAGTGGGACCTGCAGACCCCCAGGAGTCTTTGAGGGGGGTCCTGCTGGTCCTCATTCCACCTATTACCGTAGCACAATGACAGAAACACTTTCTGTACAGAAACATCTAAGGACAAATGTTGTATCAGATGGTGATCTGTAAACTACTGCCGGTATGTGGTGTGTGCATGGCCTTTCCTAACTAGTCATTTAGTTCTCTCCTTTTTTATTGATTCATTTTTTGTAGAAATTGTAAAGTGACCTTGGGTTTCTTGAAAGGCACCAGATAAAAAAAGGAGAGAGAGAGAGAGAGAGAGAGAGAGAGAGAGAGAGATAGATAGAACGATAGATAGATAGAACGATAGATAGAACGATAGATAGAACAATAGATAGATAGAACGATAGATAGATAGAACGATAGATAGATAGAACGATAGATAGATAGAACGATAGATAGATAGAACGATAGATAGATAGAACGATAGATAGATAGATAGATAGATAGATAGATAGATAGATAGATAGATAGATAGATAGATAGATAGATAGATAGATAGATAGATAGATAGATAGATAGATAGATGGATAGAACGACAGATAGAATAGATAGAACGATAGATAGAACGATAGAACGATAGATAGAACGATAGAACGATAGATAGAATGATAGAACGATAGATAGAACGATAGATAGATAGAACGATAGAACGATAGATAGAACAATAGAACGATAGATAGAATGATAGAACGATAGATAGAACGATAGATAGATAGAACGATAGATAGAACGATAGAACGATAGATAGATAGATAGATAGATAGAACGATAGATAGAACGATAGATAGAACGATAGATAGATAGAACGATAGATAGAACGATAGATAGATAGAACGATAGATAGATAGATAGATAGATAGATAGATAGATAGATAGATAGATAGATAGATAGATAGATAGATAGATAGATAGATAGATAGATAGATAGATAGATAGATAGAACGATAGATGGATAGAACGACAGATAGAATAGATAGAACGACAGATAGAACGATAGAACGATAGATAGAATGATAGAACGATAGATAGAACGATAGATAGAACGATAGATAGAACGATAGATAGATAGAACGATAGAACGATAGAACGATAGATAGAACGATAGATAGAATGATAGATAGAACGATAGATAGATAGAACGATAGATAGATAGATAGAACGATAGATAGAACGATAGATAGATAGAACGATAGATAGATAGATAGAACGATAGATAGATAGATAGAACGATAGATAGAACGATAGATAGAACGATAGAACGATAGATAGAACGATAGATAGATAGATAGATAGATAGATAGATAGATAGATAGATAGATAGATAGATAGATAGATAGATAGATAGATAGATAGATAGATAGATAGATAGATAGATAGATAGATAGATAGATAGATAGATAGAAAATTCTTCTGCCAGGATGCTCCAAAAGAAAATGTGCAAAGAAAGAAATAGAATACAAGAGGAAATATTTTATAAAATATATCCTACAATGTCTAAAAGCAATAAAATATACACTGCTAGTGCAAAGGGAACAACCAAGACATAAGTTAAATACAGTGCTACATAATTTGAATACAATACATAATTTAAATACAATATAATACTAGTGCAAAAGGGCCAAAACATAAATTAAAAACAAGGTATGTGATTGTGTTTTGGACATATTACTGTTTATGTTCACCTCCTACCGAAAAGTGACTAATGTCAAACATTAGTCAATACAAAGATGACTAGGCTCTGTTAGAAGTGTTAAACTTTGGCTGGCTGCTGTATACACCAGAACAACATACACTGTGCATATATTCATGAAATCTCATTACACCATCCTCCTCTTTTCTGAAACCCTTTGAAGACAGGCAGCTCCCCCCTGGCACTGCACATACACAGCATACAGCCACACTGTTATCATAATAAAAGATTTGGTGTGACGGCTGTATGAGTGTGTGCAATGTGGACTGGCAGCAGCACTGGGAGCCATTCACAGCTGGAAAACAGCAAACACACTCACTAATTAGAGCGAGGCTGGTTAGCCAAGCATGATGCAAAAACACAGAGCGACTCCCACACTGTCACACTGGAGTCCCTCATCTGTAAATATACAGTAGGTGTGTACGTCCGTGCATATTTGATATGTTGTTGTCTCTGCCTGTATGTTTGTGTCTGCAAATATGTGTGTGTGTGATGCAGTGGTTTATTTTTAGGCGGAGGGTAATTGTGTAGAACAGTGTGCTGTGGTCCGTGCTGCTGCAGAGGAGCCACTGTGTGTTGTGGGTGAGCCACTCAGGGAGCACAGCAGCTATTTGTCACAATATGGCTCACCATCAGACAAAACTAAAAGCCTTAAGAGCCCTGTCTGGGACCTGTGGGTCGCCAGTTCAAATCCCTAGCCTGATGAGAATTATCTGGGAGGGTGAGGCAATTAAACAAGAGCAATACCCTCCCCCCTCCCCAGTAAAGTGTTTGAGGTGTACTTAGGCTAGACACCTAATCCCTGCCTGTTCAAGTGGATGGGATCAGCTGAGGGTAGAGGAACAGCAATGACTTAAAGGTATAATGTGTAGGAATTCCCCCCATCTAGCGGTGCGGTTGCATAACGGAACATATTCTTGATGTTGCATTCACGTGAAATCGGGCAGATGTCAGACAGACAACAGAATAAACAAGCGTCGATGTAAACAAGTGGTCCGCCAGCACGAGGCAAAACAATACAGGCCTGACAATATGTTGTCATGGTGATGTCCTATTGTTTACCTGACCCACGTTTTACCGTCTTTCTCTCGTGGAGTAAAATGACATCCGGTTGGTTTGCCGACGGCCGTCTGCCTGACTGCACCTGAATGCAACATCAGTGCCTCCATCCTTCCTCACACTACACAGACGTGACAGTTTTAACGGCACTACCTGGAAAACTTTCTCCCAGAGCCGACAGCTCCGGTGAGTTTCTGTGGTTACCTACGGTCACGCTGCCACTCAACGTAAAAAATGGCGATGCAACATGGCCGCCTCGGTTCGGTGCGTCGCCCACTTATGTATTTGTAACGACTTGTAACAACTCATTCTAAGGTACGAGAAAGCTTTCATTTGTATGCGGGTGTGATTCAACTTCAGTGAAATACGTATTTATGAAAGCAATATTTGATTTTTGCTAATAAAAAGCCAAATAAGTTACATACTGGGGCTTTAATGAATGATTTATACATTTGATGTGATTTTGATAATTGATAAAAAAGCATATGTCAAACAAAGAATTCCAACATTTCATGGTTCGAGTTTCTCATTTTGCTTTGATCAATACAGCAACTCTTGAACCTCAGCCAGGTGGAATATAATACAATAATGTTTTTTTTTTTTTTTTTTTTTTTTTTTTTTTGCAATATTTCAGTTTTTTTCAGGTTGATGTTCATGCACTTACATTTTCATCAACCAGGGGTGAAGAGCTCCAATCAGGCAAAGTTTCCTCAAGATAACGTCCAGACCATTAAGGAGGGAGGTTATAAATAACTTCTTATCTTATCTTATCTACATCGAAATGAAAATAAGAGCTGGAATAAGTGATAAGTAAATAACAAAGAGCTTTTTAAAAGCGTGCATCTTCAAATGAAGTTAGAGTTTCCCCTTTTCCTACAGTTTAAGTCTGAACAGTCTCAACCATTTTCATAATAAACAATGTCAGCACATCTTTACAGTGGAACAGCTTTAATAGCTTCCTATCTCTTCAGTTCCCTTTTATATATTCACATTTATCTCTCCCACTCATCTCTCCCCTTGGCTGGCAGCATCACATATCCACCCTACAGGAAAGATTCACCAGGTAAAATAGAAATGTAGATGTTTTACTGGACCCACAGACCCTCCAGTCCTGCCACTGGCCAGGCTTAGAAACTGCCTAATTCAGGACTTTGAAGGTCAGGGTCAGGAACACAAAGTGATGAGGGGGCAAAAATCTTTAAGCAGCGGATTTCAGCATGCAGAGCCTCCCACTTATTTAACCAGGGGAATCTAAAGTTCCCCAGGCTGAAAAGGAAATATGAAAGTAGAGCAGCAGAAACAAAAAACTGCTGCAGGATTGATGACAAATAAGACTAGGTAAAACCTGGTGTGTGGCTTTTGTCTATCTCACAAAATCAACAAATAGATAAAATCAAGACAAAGACTGAGCTGTGATTTCAGCAGGTACAACACTCAAAGAGAAAGACAGAGGGTGAAACTAGAGAAAGAGAGAAAGAAGATGCCACTGGTCAGACATAAACCAGGGGCAGTCGGGTCAAAGAATAGAACCCCAGCATGCTCTCTACAGGTGAGCTACCAGGACACACGTCCCTTTCACTTCCTTTCATGGCTCTCACACATAAACAGAGCTCAGCCTTCTCCAGAGTGTTCCGCTTTTATTTCATTCCAGCTGCAGAATGTAGTATCTGACTTTTATTAGAGGCAGGTCTTTATGTCAAACTCCCTTTTTTGATGCTGTATGATATGTAGAGTTGGTCATAGCTGTTAGAATGAAGCCTTGTTACTGATACTGACTCTCTTACCCTCTCTGCTCAGTGTGTCTGGTGTTACTGAGTTAATCCTTCACTAAAACACGGATCATACAATTAATGAGAGGAATTTACACTGATCTCACCTCCTCTGCCTCCCTGCAGCTGCTGAGCAGCACTCCACAGAGAAATACCATCAGTTAGTCAGTCAGTCAGTCAGGTACATCTCCAACTATAAGGCTGGCTCCATTGTTGCATCCAGCCTCACCTTAAAGGAGAATTCCGACCATTTTCTGAGTGACGCTCTACAGATCTAGGTCCCCAAGTGCAACCATAGGAAAAAAATCTGAGAAAAATATGTGCAGATTGGACCTAGCGCTGTGCTACACTGCAGTTAAACAGCGAAGTAATGGGGGCAGTTCTTCTAACCGTGACTTTGGCCTCTATATAATGCTCAAAATATCACTACACATGCTTTGCAACATCCACCAATTCTATACCACACAACTCGTTAATATGAGAGAGCAGTGTTAACGTGTGTTTTTATCACGTACCTCTGGGTAGACCTTACTAGTTGACTGTCGAGTTCGGGACTGTTTCCATATCAACAAAGACAGAAATGCGAGGAAAACATGGATTTAGGAGGAAAAAATGTTTTTGGATGGGGAATGAATATAACTGCCTTTTCCGATCCAAAAAAGCATGTTTTCCTCGCATTTCTGTCTTTGTTGATATGGAAACAGTCCCAAGCTCGACAGTCGACTAGTAAGGTCTAACTAGAGCTACGTGATAAAAACACACGTTAACACTGCTCTCTCATATTAATGGAGTTATTCACACTCAGTGTTGTGTGGTATAGAACTGGTGGATGTTGCAAAGCATGTGTAGTGATATTTTGAGCTTTATATAGAGGCCAAAGTCACGGTTAGAAGAACTGCCCCCATTACTTCTCTGTTTAACTGCAGTGTAGCGCAGCTAGCAGGAGGAGAGCTACAGTAGGTCCGGTCTGCACATATTTTTCTCTGATTTTTTCCTATGGTCGCGCTCGGGGACCTAGAGCTGTAGAGCATTACTTAGAAAATGCCCAGAATTCTCCTTTAATGACTACAGTTTCAGGAGCCTCAGTATGAAATCAATAAGTCTTATCCAATCACTGAACAACGAAACAGTGACTTATCATTTGTTGTGAAGTCTGTTGGTTGAAATGCTCAAAGCAACAGTGAATTAAAGAGCCGATAAAGAGTTTGAATTCATAAAGGCAGCCTGGGATCCAGGAGGATCTCCTGACTGACGCTGACTGTAATAAATCCCACAGACTCTGTGCAGACTGATATGAACAGAACATCACAGAACGCAGCCAACCACAGAGAACAGGAGCCTCAGCACTCCTTCTGATGTTGAGTTAGAGGTGGAATGAATGTGACTTACTCAAAATGTGGATTCATTTCTTGACGCAACAGCAAAGGGGGACAAAAATGACTCATCCTTCCTCTGAGACAGGAATTCTTTTGTTAAGAGTTTTTCTTGCCAGAACAAGGCCTCCACACAATTTTTTTTTCCTGCTGTTTGAAGGCAGAGGTGATGAGCCAGATCACCAGGGAGGGCTGCGGGCCGGGGAAACGCCAGGCGCGCAAACGGGCAACGGGCCGTCGTGATGGATGCCCTGTCATCTCTGCTCCACGCCCGATGACACATGTTCAATCTCAGTCCCACGGCACCTGTTGATAGGGCCGGATGAGATTTCATGCCACTGTGGAGCTGTGCATGGGGCACATGCGACTGAGTGAGGAGGAGAATGACACATAGACTGAACAGAAGTAAAGTGACAAGGAGAAGCAGCGGGCCGAGGAAAATGAGAGGAAAAATTAATAAACAAGACAGGAAGTGAGGCTGATGAAATCCCAAATATTGCCACAGAGAAACAAAGATGGAGGATTTCACTTTTTTTTTGACTGAACTGTTAAACAGTAATCTGATCCATCCCTAACGTTTACAACACAATGAAAAGTTCAAACAGTAACTAGCTGTGTATTGCAATAACTGTCAAAATAAGGAATGATCACATTTGAATAGAGCTCAAATGACGTTGTTAGAGATTTAAAAGCCCGAGGAAAAGAAACAAGTCGATACTGAGCTGACTTTAAACACAGACATCGTGGATTTTAACCATTGGTCGTCTTGATCATAAGTTATCACACCAAGAAGTAACTGTCAGACAGCTCAGCTCCCAGCTGCTGCAGATGTCTACTGTACCGCCTCAGTCAGTCACTGAGTTTTAAAGTGTGACTGCTTTATTTAGTGTTTTCAGAGCTTGTTATGAGGGATGCTGGTAAAAAAAAAATGGATTGCAAGTTATGAAGGAAACAGTCAGAACAAATGTTGTCAGCAGTGGCAGCTCCCAGCCTTTAGTAAAACTCTGACTTTGAATTTGAATCTGCTACATATCGTTGGGACTGCCCAGTAATCCATCTGGAATAGAGTCAAGGAAGAAACTGACAAAATCAATTACAAGTGAACTGCCCCATAACTCAGAGACTGAAAAGGGTCGACACAATGGAGAGAATGACTGCTGGTCTACAACTGGAAATGGACACTTTTGAACAACGGTGGAACTGTATTACTCTGTATCTGGACGACTGATGGAGGAATATGGCTTATTATAAGAATTAATTCTTTGTAACAAGGGGTAGACAATATAAGTTCGCTTCTTTCTACCCCCTTTCATTCAAGAGTTACAGTATTGTCACTGTTTATTTTATTTTTTGTTTTTATGTTTGACAAATGAATGAAATAAATAAATAAACTAAACTAAAAAACTAAACTAAAGATGGTTGCGTTTCTCTATGATTGATACTGTATTGCTGTAATTCCCCTTTGTAAATATCTATTTTCCATGTGATTTAGTTTGTGGTATTTCTACTGCATTCTTTTTTCTTTTTTACTTTTGGTAACACTTTACTTGACGCCTATCTCTATTACGCATTATAACCATACTTATAATGAGTTATAATGCAGTTATAGCACTGTATAACTAGAGTTATAAACACTCATAAATGATCATAATGCTTTATAACAATAATCATACACACTATAAAGCATTTTATCATGACTTATAAGGTCAGGTATTATAATATGTTATAATTGTTAGTAACTCGCTGACAATGCCCACAACGATAATACATTATAAATAGCTATGTGTTATAATTGGCTTATACACGTGTATAACTATCATTATAAACACTCATAAATTATCATAAGGATTTATAACAATAATCATAACACATCATAGAGCATTTTATAATGTCTTATAAGGTCAAGTATTATAATACTATAGTTATACAGTGCTATAGCTGCATTATAACTCATTATATGTATGGTTATAATGCGTTATAGATAGGCGTCAAGTAAAGTGTTACCCTACTTTTTTCGGGGCTTTTTCACCTTTAATGGACAGCACAGTTGAGAGAGAGATAGGAAATGTGGAGGCATAGAGAGGGGAAATGACACAAGGACCGCTCGATGCGGGACTCGAACCGGCGCCGCCTGCAGCGAGGACCGCAGCCTCAACACATGGGGCGGCTGCTCTACCAACTGAGCTAAACACCGCCTTTTTACTTGTATTATAATGCATAGGGTCCTATGTCAGTGAATGTTTCGTTTTGTGGAAAAATGAAAATATCTCAATAAAAAGTTAAAAAAAAGTTTTAATCTGCTTTATCTAGTGATAAAGTATCATCACCAGGGCAACATCCCACAATACTCAGCGACTCCCTAAATGCTTTCTCTGTAATGGAAAGACCGGCAGAGGCTACATACTATACTGTGGATGCTATCTGCACATGAGGCGCAGGAGGAGCAGGAGAGGACAGCTGGACATGGTCCTCCGTGTTAACTGAGGTCAAACAAGAGCAGAATTAAGTACTAAACTAAATGCATGACTTGATGTTTATTCACCGTTTTAAAGGTGACTGTGTTTGCAAGCCGAGACACCTCAGGCTGGATTCCCCGCTGTTTAAAGAGCCTGATGTGAGAGACGCAGCTGTCGGCTTCAGGGCACAGACGCTGTTGGAGGACTGGGAAGGTCTGTGGCTTTGGCCCAGCTCATTAAAACACTGTGCTGTGTTTAACATTTTAACAGCAGTTACCGCATTAATCCATTTGACTTCACCCATCAAAACAATTAATGTTAGCAACCAAGACCAGCGCTGAGCAGACTGTTAATGCTCTCCACACTATTTTAAGTTTGCATTGAACATTTTGCTCTATAGGAAAGAAGGAGGGTTGGAATGATACAAAGTGTCTGAGCAAACAGTTGGTAGCTGATATAATGTCAGAGCAAAGAGTTCTTTACTCTGCTCTCTTCTTGAACCAACATCAAAGGGATATTTCAACATTCTGGCAAATTTGCCCATTGCCATAATCCCTATAGTCATAGCAGTAGGTTTGTTACCTTTAATTTTCGGTGCAAGCTGTTTTTTGATCAGTGGGGCAGAGATACAAGCTGCTTGGTATTTCCGCCTTTCCCTCATCAAACTAAATACACAATCCAACAACTCCAAAACGCTTTGGTGGACAAGTTGTGACCTGCACATTCACCAGGCTATGAAATAATAATGGAACATTACGAGACAGAGTTGTTTTCGAGGCAAATGCGTAGCCAGAACTACATTCTAGACACGGCTGCTGGGTGGAGTGATTTCAAAAGTACCTAATGGAAGTAGTTCCTAATATTTGCTTCATGTGTCGCAATGTTACATACGTTATTATTTCATAGCGTGGTGAATGTGCAGGTCACAGCTTGTCCACCAGAGTGTTTTGGAGTTGTTGGATTGTGTATTTAGTTTGATGAGGGAAACGTGGAAATACCATGCAGCTCGCGTCTCTGCCCCGCCGATCTAAAAACAGCTTGCACCGACAATTAAAGGTAAGGAACCTTCTCCTAAGACTATAGGGATTATGGCAATGGGTGAATTTGCCAAAATGTTGAAATATCCCTTTAAAATGTACGCGATTTCTCCAAGTCAGTGATTGTGGGGATCATCAACATGCACACATGTTCACAGACTTCACAAAATCACATAGAGGCCGACACCCCGTGGTTCAGATGCATCTCTCTACAACACTAAACACAGCTGTCCTCATCATAATGTGAAATGCTTCAGATACAAGCACAGTAAAATGATGATGAACCTCCTACAGACACACACACACACACACACACACACACACACACACACACACACACACACAGGCTAACCTTGGAGCCATTGTTGGTGTCCACAGTGGAGGAGGTGACGGTGGTGGAGGCCTCGCTGATGGTGGTGCTGGAGAGCTGCTCACCTGCCGGCTTGGACATCATGCGAGCACCCTGCGGCCTGACAGAGACAGAGAGAGAGAGAGAAGATAAACGTACTTTGTAATTTCAGTTTTATTACCTCAAAAAATGTCAAGAGAAAAGACAAAAGTTGTATAAAAACTGATTTCAACTCTAAACTGACTCCTAACCTTGAGCTGTATCAGCCAAAAGTAAAGTTAGAACTTCTATCAGACCAAAATCACGATGATGACGATACAAATTATAGAATTAAAACAACAGCTTTCCAGAGTGTTTCAGAGTTTCTATCAATGAGTCGGTGCAGTATAAGAGCTCGGTGGTTGTGCGTGATATGCAGCACTACAGTTATAGTTCTCCCCGCCTGAGGTGAGGGGAATGATTACTGCTTTTATTGAGTTGGAGTTTCACTCTTAATTAAAGAGATAGAGACGGACAGAGACAGAGAGAGAGAGATGTGGAAACCAAAAGTAATTATCATCAGGCACTTTTCAACAAGACACCAGTAAAATAACTAAATAATCACTGTGGAGGTGAGATAGTTGTGACTGTGTTTGCTGTGTTTTAGAGCTCTGGTTTGAATTAGGTTAGAATTAAGTACTGTAAGGGTGAGGGATTAATTTGTGAGTAGGGGATGTCAAAGTGTGTGTGTCTGAAGCAGACAGCCAACATCTGACAGTGAGGCAGCTGAATGACCTGAAGTCAGGATCACTTTAATTTTCTCCCTGGCCCCATCACACACCTTGAAGGGAAATGAATAAATCTGTGTCGTGTCTGTACGTGTGTGTGTGTGTGTATTATTATTTTCCCTTTCTTCCCTTAGGTTATAGTGCAGCCCGATTACCTTACATGACCGTTTCACAACAGGAGGCTGATAAATAGACTCACAAACCAGATTCACAGCAGAAAAATAAAAGCATGCACAGCTTGTTTGTGTTATGTAACTGTAAACTTCAAAAAGATAAATTAACACCAGGCCCTACTCTGAAGTTTTCTTATAATTATCTTGACGCTTTAAAATGGATTGTGTGCTGGATCAAAATCTGCATTATGGTTCATGATGGAGACAGGAAGTGTTTTCTTGGCATTACACCTTTTTTTTAATTAGATCTAGTTTTACAAACATGTCGGCTTGCTTGAAGTAAATAAACTTCTGGGTGCATGTTTGAGTAGCCATCTGACGCTGTCTGTGGAAAAAATTGCGGCTTTGAGGGATGTAAACAGCCTAAGCAGCGGAACTTGCATCCGCTCCCATTCATTGCTGCCGTGGCGATGCGGGGACAGACACAACTACCGCAAAACAGGAGCAATTAAACTGAAACTGAAACTCCATCTTTTAGACCTAAAATGTTAGGAAAATACAGCCCCAAGTTGAATTTACCCAGAATTGTCCTTTAAAGGTATATGCCAACATTTATTTTTTTGTGTCTTGCCTCACTCCCGAGTCCATGACAACCAGATATCCTTTCGACTGTGTGTGCAGTAACAAGGGAGGTACGGGCAGAGCTGGCGCACCGCTAATTAGCTTAGCTCAAACACTGGAAGTGTATGGGTAGGGTTAGCCTGCCTCCACCTAAAGTCATCAGAGAAACTCTTCAGCAACTCTAAACGGAAACCAGCGGGCCGATCTTCGTCTCAGAGCTGACAAAACTCTCCGGTAAGGCATCTTGAGCAGCCGGTAACGGGACGAGATCGGTCAAAACGGAGGGTTCAAGGAAAGACGGTTTATTTTGGTTCAAGCTAGCTACATCGAGGGTAGGTTAGCTTCCTATTTCAAAGTAAAAGCACAAATTCTATCATCATGGTTTTCTGTATGTAAAGGGCAACGAGTGTTTTATTTTGTCAAAGTAACCAGAAGTGCGTTGGTCACAACGGCTAGCTTGAGTAGCGCCGAATTTGTCCAAACTAAATTGTAAACAGCTGGTATTTAGACAAATTAATTACACACTGCTGATCTAAACGGCTACTTTCTCAACTAAAAATGTTTGAAATGTTGATAAAGTGATATATTTACAGAGTTTAGAGCTAAAATGAAATCAGCTTCTAACTGCTGATTTCGGCTCGGGTAGGAGGCAGGCTAACACTACCTATACACTTCCAGCGTTTGAGCTAAGCTAATTAGCGGTGCGCCAGCTCTGCCCGTATCTCCCTTGTTACTGCACGCACAGTCGAAAGGATGGTGTCTATCTGCTAGTCATGGACCCGGGAGTGAGGCAAGACATGAAAAAAAATGTTGGCGAATCCTTTTAAGGTTATTATCCTACTACAGATAACAAGCAGATGTCATGAGCCAAAAGGATTCAAATCTCATGGAGGTCCATGCAGCCTTTACTAACAAACTAAAGGAACAGCAGACCACAAAACAGGACTTGCAGAGGTTGTTACAGGTGTGCTGGAACATGCAGCATTTGATTCACGTGGACGGGGGTACAGTAAGTGAGGGATCAATGTGAGCAGTGTGAGGCTAGAATACATTGTACAAGCAGCGACGGAGCTACGTCATGTGTGATTAAAAGGACTGGGACTGAATGAGTCTCCACACAAAACAATCTGCTCAGGGGTCAGCAAACCAGAGCGACACCCAGACCTCGCTGAAAGCATACAGCTCAGTGGTTAATGTCAAGTTACACACACCAAGGACCCTGGTTTGACAAATCCTGAACACAGTAATAGAAGCAGGTCTGAGTTCAGGTTCAAGGTCCAGTCTCTCCGCTCAGGGGTTTTTGCTTCTCAGTCTCAGACACATTCTAATCTTAGACTGCTTTTCAACAGGTGCTTCACCACACATACGTGCAGATATTTATGTGCTCAGCTCACAGCAGCACCACTCGTGTCTCCTCTCACCGGCCGTGTTAATCAGCTACAGTCAAATATACACACGTCTGCAGTCGCTTCTTCAGGTTCTGTTTTAGGAAGAGAAAAATCCATCACTCACTGGAGACCCAGCTCCTACTGTATCTATTTTATAGCCAGGTAGTGTGTTTTTTAATAGTTATGATGTTCAGGTTTCCAAGGATACAGGTAACAGCATCAAAGCCTTTAGCTTCACCAGCAAGCAGCTTCACAGCTTTAATAACTGCACAGTATTGGTTTAACTGTACATTACCGATGCACACCATCAACCACACTGTTGGAAGCTGAAATTGAGGTGACGTGTCACGATTAGGATAATTGGATTAAATATTAATTTGTTTAGAGATAAACTCGAAGAGCATGTTTTATTTAGCAAATGCACAATCCATGAAGTTTGCAGTCAGGGACTTTAATTCATCTACCCTCCACCATGAGTGACACCTAAAAATGATATCTAATGAACAGTGCACGATACACTAATCTCATCAAAACGTGACTGCTGTGTCGGCTGACGACAGCCACCGTGTCGTTGCTGCTCTCTGCAGTGGTGACACAGATGAGCTGGAACCTTTATTGAAGCACAGTATATATGTATGAATTAGTCTGATTCGTTTCAGCAGGGGACAACAGTATTGCATTCTTCCATGCAAGAATCAAACCTAATTAATTTTTGTATTTCAAGCATTTTTATTTCCTTTGACTGCCATGGTGGCTTCTCTATTACCAGAAACTGCTCATTTAGAAAAATAAGAATAAGAATAATCAGATTTTAAGATTTAAAGACTTTTTTCTCATCTGTATGTCTGCTGTTTTTTACTTTAATCAAGAGACTGAATGCAAATGCATGCCCTCCATATTACAGCCTGCCCTGTAACACACCAACACATCCACCGGTGTTCACTGCCAACGTCTATCTACAGATGATGCATAATGCAAATCTCTCAAAAGTGATGTGGGTGGATCAAGAGAGAGAGAGAGAGAGAGACATTAGCTCTGTTCCATTCTGCTCCATTATGCTGTCAAGAGAATTTCATGCAAACTTTTGAAAGGTCAGTAACTAAATGTAAATTAGATGCATTTTCGTCAAAGTCAAAATAATGTCTTCCCTGGAGAGAGACTTTAAATAGATGATAGTGATTTTTAAAAAGTGGTTGGCATTAGGGACCATCATTGTTCTTTAATTAACAGATAAAGCTGGTCATGTTCCCTGCTCTCCAAACAGGCAACCAGAGACATGCACCTACCATTTTGAACAACTCCAACAATATATTTTGTTAAGCGATGGAAAGAGAGACATATTTTAAAATCCAGAGGAATTAAACCTTTACTTTGTAGTATCCAAGGCTTACTTCCTGTGTCCGCCATAAAGGACAGATTATATTAGAAGTTTTTGTTATATGGCTTTATATATTTTATATATATCAACTTCATCCACTGAGGAAAGCTGAGTGTGAGCTAGAGCTCACTCAGGAGAACTGCAGATCTCCTCCTTTCATGAATTAATTAATATGTAACAAAGATCCTGGAGGTTCATAACAACACCACCTCTGCAGGCGGCTTCATTCAGAAGTGTGTTTTTGAAATGGCTTCCAAAAACAAAGTGGGACAACAACATAACCCAATAACCCACTTATTAACTTCAAATGCCCGGAGAGAGGGAGGGTGTCATAGGAAGAGGAGAGACAGAAACACAAATGGAGACACTGGCAGAAAAAATACAGACAGCTAGAAGACGGGGAGGGGGTTGAAGAGGAAAAGCAAAATGGCAGCCTGCTTTTCAACCACTTCCCATTCTTCTCTTTTTCATGTTTCATGGTCTTTTCGGTCTGCTTACTGGTTTTTAAGCAAGAAACACACCTCTCTGAAAATCCTGTAAGAAAGCAATATAGCAAATGCACATCTGTTTACAAAACATCTACAGAATTATTCCTGAAAATGTGCAAAGAAAAAAAGATGTGGTATTGAACTGAGGAATAAGAGCGTTGAACTGTGCTCCATCATTTCTGAGTTGAGGATATTTTGGGCACCCATATGGCTGCTGGGTGAATGTTTCTTTATAGCATGAAGCTGACTGACAGGGATGCAGAACTATTCCCAATGCTACATACTGTTTCATCGACCGCAACATTTCAGAGGGGAGAATACTGATGAAACTTTTTTAGAAATTGATTTAACATCAGAACCACAGTTGACTTTCATCAAAGATATCTAATTTCTAGGTTGGTGATTACACTGTGAGACATCATTCAATAAGTCAACATGCAGTCAGTTTTAAAATCACACGCAGGGAGTTTACAAAGCAGTTACAGTGGAGCAGCTTTGATTTAAAGACTTGGCTCAAGGGCACGCAGATTGTAGTAGATGGAGCTAAGGGCAAAGGCTTCATTTGCTTCACTTCCCTGCCAAGATTTTCCAAGCTGGTCCTATTATTCAAATGATAAAATATCCTGTTCCAGTCTAATTCTGACTTTAGCGCTCCCAGCACAACCAAACAAGTGAATCCAAATTGATTTGCAGCCTTTCTATAAAGATCTACCTGTAGTTTTGACATGTGTGGTCATTCTGTTCAGAAATCAACACCCCAGCAGTGTGTTACTGCGGAATAAAGCACAGAATCCACCACCAATCAGGATTTAGGTGCCAACAAAGCCATATAATGAACAAAAACAACCATGGTGAGCTTTAATTAAAAAATGAAACATGCCATCTTTGAGCTTGGATGCCTCCATTGCAGACAACAATGTCAGACAGTGCAGGCAGTGATGCGGGTTTCATTGTCTGTGGATGACACCCCCCCTCCCGCTGGTTGATGACTGATGGATGCAGGAGAGCAGAGGTAATAGCAAACAGACAAATGACACCATTTCTTCCTTTCCTTCCTCCTCCTGCTGCTGTGTATTCCTGTTGCACATATAAATCTAAAGTCCTGGTTCCATTCCTACCTATCTGACAGGAAACAGTTTGTCACTATTAATGGATCAAGCTCTCAACCTGTCCCAGTTAACCACGGTGTGCCGCAAGGTTCCCAACACGGCCCCCCTCCTCTTCACCATGGACATGGTCCCTGTTTGGTCAGATCATTTGCCACCATGGTGTCAGTTTTATGCTATGCTGACGACACCCAGCTCTATCTGGACACATCACAACCACCCAGCTCCCTCTACTATCTCTTATCAACTGTCTGCATTCAATAAGAACCTGGATGACCAACAACCTGTTCCAACTTAACAGACGCAAAACTGAGCTCATTGCTACAAATCTCCTTACACGCCATCCTGACATACGGCGATGCGACAGCAACGCGAGTGAGCGAACGAGAAAAAGTGATTATAATGCGTACTTTTCAATCAGCCTGTCCTGACATGCTGCGAGCCCAACCCTGAAAAACTTGCTCGCTCTGTCTCTATCTGGACGACATTTCGTGGCCTTGTTCCGCCCCTCAACACTTCTTATTGGTTAAAAAGTACACCCTGCTCCCTGTTGATAAGCTAGTAATCAGAGAGAGGAGAATATGAGAGAAAAAAAATAAAAGAAATACTCCAAGAAGAAGACGGCAACCAGGAAATGTCAGGAATCTAAAAATAGCGCCAGACAGGAGATGTTATTAATTAGTTTTTTTTTTTTGGGGGGGGGGGTTGCATATCGGTATCGGTTATTATTGGAAATCGGGCATATAAGTGCTGGACAACATCAGCATATCGGATATCAGCAAATTTCCAATATCGGACATCCCTGACCTTGACCTTTGACACCCAAAACAGGCTCATTGGTTCATCCCCGAGTTCTAATTTATGTTTTCACTTTATCCACAAGTTTCCGAAGTTTGCCGGTTTGGTGGAATTGTACGTTTATGTTTCCATGGTTTTCAGTTGTTGTCATAGTTGCGGTAAATGCATGGATCATTAACGCTGGCTTTTAACACAGATGTCAATTTGTGTGATATCCACTGTTAAAAGCTGGTTTGATGATCCATGCGTTTTACAGATTTTCATTGAAAAAAAAACAAAAACAACAAAAAAAGAAATCCATGCATTTACCGCGACTACTGAAACCATGGAAACGTAAACATTAAAATTCCACCGGAAGAGCAAAACCGGCAAAACAGGCTACGTTTTTGACGTTCGGAAAAGGGTGGATATACAGACAATCTGAAAACATAATGACTGTCTGACTGACTCTGAAGCAGAGGAATAACTAATATATCTCAGTCTCTGCTGCTTTAGTTTTCCTTTTTATTCCATCTCTTTAGAGACGGACTTTATTGAAGTGCAACACAAAATCACTGAAGAACCCTTTTAATAACACTTCAGTGAGGGAGGAATTTTGACAAATGAAAGGAGCTCAAGCAGAGATGGAACCTAATGGGGCGATCACTTCAGAGAAATCAACTCATCTACCCAAAATGCACTGGGCTGTTATTTTACCCCAACCAAAAGACAATCCTTTGAAGTCACTTCAAAAGTTGAGACGCTTGAAAATAAACTGTGCAAGCCTAAAACTCACAGCCTATCATTAAAAAATACATGGAATCATGGGACCAAATATCATAATGACGGCTCAAAGACGTGAAATGCGAACACAATGTTCAACTTCTGCAAAAAATATAGACCAAGCCATTTTCCTTCTGATCTTGCCTGAAACGTGTATTGTGCTTCTAGTCTGAAGTGAATAAATTACTGATTATAAGAAGCATAAATACTTGACAAGCACTTAGCAGCCCAGTGAGAGTACGACAGGGCAGGAACCCACATCCAAAAATATTGCATATTAATATGACTCAGTAACATTGGCCATGAGTCAAGAGTGACAGTAGAGTATGGGTTGGAGGACAAGTAGGAGAGCAGTTTGCTTGTCTGTGGGAGGAAAAAGTGGCCATGAAATGAAGAGGAAGGCCACCAGAGAGGTTTTAATCACGCAGCAGTAATTTTGGATTCTGACATTTTAAGACAAAGCTTTTCCTGTATCTCACCGACATCTCGGACGTAAACAGGAAAAACACTCAAGACACTCAAGACACTTAAAAACTTGGCCAACTCCCACAGCCACACGTGAAACACTAACGGAAAGCAGCAATGAAATATGGAAAAAGAATCAATGTTGCCGACTGCCCACACAGATACAGCAGACATTTTTCACTGTAGGATTTTTTTTGAATCAGAAATACAAGAGACTGTCTAAAAGAGAAACACAGGCAGCCCAAATCCAAACACTATGATGGACACACTATTATCCCCAATTCCTCCCAATTGTATGTCAGGACAGACAGTAAGAACTAAAAGGTCTCCTCTAAATGTGTTGCTGAATGTAGACGTAGAGATTCTGGATCCCTAGTTCAGAGGAACAACAGCAACAGCTCTATCAAAAAAAGGAAAATGTATCAATTTTCAACAATTTCCACTTTAAATTGTGTTTCCCTGACACTTCTGTCTTAACAAATCATTCAGTGTGATTTCCCCCCTTGATGTAGATCGGGAAAAATTAGCGACTCATTGTCATGTGTTTTGGCTGCCAGTTGTTCTGTCATTTTTATGTAGGCCTCCTATATTTAAATCTAGCTGTGAAGGCCTCGTCCTGTTGCACACCTAACATTTGATGTGTGTCACCTCTCTCTCTATTTTTTTCTCTCTCCCCATCTCAACAAGTTCTCTATCCTGAATACCCATATATTTCACAGATGAACAGGGCCTTGGTGGCCATGGTTACAGTAATTGCTGCTTAGGCACAAAAACAACTTGGTTACAGGTTCAAAAATCACAGTTTGGGTTAAAATAAAGTCTTCCTTTTAATGGTTACAATAACACAACATGGCCACAGTCAAATACCAATCTTGTTTGGTTGACCAATACACCTCTGCTATGGCCACCAGATGTCACCTAACTGTTTCCACAAGAAGTCCCTGGTAAAGGAAGTAGGGATGGGCAATGATATTCACGATCGAATAGTTTATGAAACTATCATCCTGTTAAAAAAATTTAAACGTTCCCTTTTTAGTGGCTCAGAAGAAGAAGAAAGACCACTTCTTTTTAGTGGTTTTTAAAATGCCACTGATTTTGGGGCTTTCTGTTGGCGTCACATCCTCCTCTGCCTTATGCCCAATTCCCTGTTGGTCTATCGACAAATCAAGCAGTTCCAATAACCGGGGCGGTGCGTGGCGCAGTGGTTAGAGTGGCCGCCCCATGTAGGCGTCCCCGGTTCCAATCCCGCGTCGGGCAGACCTTTCCTGCATGTCATTCCCCCTCTCTCTGCCTCCCCCTTTCCTGTCTATCTCACTATGTGCTATCAAATAAAAAGGCAAAAAAGCCAAAAAATATACTTAAAAAAAAAAGCAGTTCCAATAACAAAGATTAGGGTTAGGGTTAAAAGTCCAGGTGGACCTTCTATTTTTGTCGCTGGCGACAAGTTAAGTCAATGCAAACGGGCGACTGAGCGATTAATCGCTCAGGTGAAAAATCGCTGGTGCTCCGAGCGACAGAGCGAAAAATCGCTCATCCCTTGAGATGAGAAATCCCAAGTCTCTGGCCGTCAGTCGCTTGTCGCTCAGCGCTAATTGGCTGCCGTAATCCCGGTGGTGCCGGTGTATACAGAGAGACATGGCAGTGGGCATGACGCCATCAAAGCGAAAAGGCGAGTCTGTGCCAAATGACGAGCGATTGCAGCTGAGCGACAGAGCGACAACAAATGAGCGATACGAGCGACAGCAACAAATATAAAAGGTCTGGTGTGAACGCACCCTTAGTGAGTAAGAGAGAGAGAGAGCCCATCCACACATTCCATCTACAACTGTATCCCTCGGTTTCTGTTTCACGCTGCCGCTATGGCAACAGTCAACCAAAGTCTTGCCATGCTGCGGCCCTGGCAAAGCACTTGTCACGTTGGTGGCATAGTTTCCTCTGAATCACCATATCACATATCAATGAGCAGACAGATATATGGACAGAGAGGAGTAACATAGAGGAAAAACTACTGTGACTAAGAGAAAGACATGCCAGCTATTCAGATCATATTTATGTAGTCAAGAGTTACAGCAGGCAGGTACCAGTCTCAGCGTCCATTTGACCCAAACATAACAAAAAAAAGTTGATAAAAAAAGTTCCCCAGCTGTTTGCAAGGACAATCAGGTCAGAATTTGAGGCATAATGAGAGAGTTTTACAACTAAAAGACATCATGATGGACTAAAAATATGGAAGTGAATAGGAAAAAATAATGTTTGGCTCTAAAAGTGGTCCTAAAATCACTCATAAAAAAACAGAACGTGCATACCTGACTGCCAAGTGGTCATTGACCTCTTGGCACAACAGTTCGTACCGAACACATCGCAGAGGGCGACATAACATCAGCTACACAACGTTGTGTGGGAAATTAAAATGTCTGGATAAATCTGCAATGATACATATCATGTGAGGAAATATATTAAGAAACCTAAAATGGACTTTTCCTCAAGCTATCCAAGAAAAACAACTCCCACTAGTTTCAATGGAGCAACTTTCCTAATTTTCGAAGAACCCAGAGTGGCTGACAAAGCCAAAGACAGATGTGTGAATAGACTTTAGACACACTTGAGATGCAGACAGATACTGAGCTCCAGACAGCAGCAGCTCACCACATTACTCCATCTCTCCTGCTTCCAAAATAAGAGTTGATAAGGCACTCCACGGAGCTGTAAAGTCCTGACACTTTAGCCTCTTTAATCCGTGATAACCCCTCCGGAGCTGGCCCGCTGACGCCACCCGCCCCATATGCACGCTGCACTCTGCTGCTAATGAGATGGAGTTTCCTCTGTGCTTTGATGACCTGTGAGCTTATGCCTCCATCAAACACATCGAGTACAGACAAACAATCAGAAAAAAAGTGACAAAAAAGGGAGGGTGGGGGGTGGGGTTGGAGGTGACACATAATATAAACCAGAGTATCAGCTCCACTGAAGTCCACCACTTGTGTGCCAGCGTGTGGCGTCAACAGGGCGGCAGTAATCCAAAGGTTAGCTCAGCTCCAGCTGAGAGGCTAGGTGAGAATGAGCTATGAAATATAAATGTGTGTGTAAGTACATGAATGCAAAGCAGGACGATGCTGCAAAGAGCGGATATATAAATGGAGATAAAGGTTCAAAAAAGAGCTGTGGCCTCAGGGGAAACCTTCGGTCTCTTTGAAGATAAACAGCAGCACTGTAGATGTTTGTGATAACACCTGGGGCAACAGCTGGAACGGTTTCTCCGTCATTGATGCTGATTGGATAATTATGAGTCAGCACTAACAGAAGGTGATATTAAAAATCCTCCTACATACATTCATAGTTATTATTCATAATAATTCATCCATTATTATGAATGAATGACACAAGGACGGAGGATGACTGAATCTGACAGGGACAATCTAAAGCATTCAATAATGTTATACAATAGAGCTGGAGTCAGGCGGCAGATAGCTTAGCTGAGAACACAGACAATCTTCTACCTCATCGCTTCCAGTGAAAACACAAATATGTTTCTCTGTGTGCAGACGAGGTTTTGATGGACATCTTTCTGAACTCTGGCAGTGGCTCTCTCCTGCTACCAGTGTTAATTAAACTTAGATTAAGTGATTGCTTTCTGGCTCCTGGCTATGTCCCTGCACATACTCATTCATTCACATTCATCATAGTTGAAGTTATCCACAAAAAGTAAAGTATAACTGTAATGTGATGGGTGTAAACTACTAACTAGTGAAAACCTTTAGTAGCAGACATCAGGTAGCTGAGGGTGTCAGGCTAATAAGAAGTCCTATACGTGTCAGATTCAATGACAGTTCCTCAGTCGTTAGAGTTAGTTCGTCTTCTTTTATTTGAAATAACTGATACATTTTCACTACATTCACTTTCTTTGCGTCACTGTCCTCTCCAGACTACAGTGGCCCTTAGAGCTCAACACCATCATAGATGAATAGAAAACTAATTTAAAACATTTTTAACCTTCAGCACTCAATTAAATATAGAACAGGTGGTGAAGTGCAGGCTATTATGATTTCTGTCTGGAAGCTGCTTTATTAAATAGTCACACTGATGGTTTCAGTTGTGTATGGCAACACCACAGGGAAGAACATCGTTATGTGTAATACTGACTCATTACACGGACACAGAATTGAATGCAAATATAAAGCCACACATATATACTGTAAGCACACAGATGTGTGTGTGTGTGTTGCACCGATACATTATCATAGCACTTTGGACAGGCCTGCTTCACGCCTACACAGCGGCTAATAAGACAGATCCATCAGGACAGTGCGGAGAAATGTAACCTGCTCCCACCTTGTCAAGAATGGAGCGATGGAGGAAAGAGAGGGGAAGAGAGATATGTAATGAGTAGAAGGGGGGGGAGGTAAAGGGGGAGACGAGGGGGATTAATACAGAGAGAAAGAGCGTAGAAGAAAAACATGTGGTACAGAAAAAGAGACACTGACAAGGAAAGAGAATCTTAGTTTCCATGGTCAGTGTCAGAAAAGGCAGGCTGACAGGAATGCGTTCCCTGCCCACATGTGAAAAACACACAAGGAGAGGAAAAAATGAGAGAATAGGAGCCGGTGGAGCAAACCTCATTATGTTTCATTATATTTGTGTCTTTGTACAAAAGCTCCACTAACTGTTCTTCATTAAACTAGTGATATAATTTGGCTCACATTTTTACCATGACAGGCTGACAGAAATCTGTGTACACCTGTAAAAGCACACTGGAAAGTGCAAAAAGAAAATAATCATATGATTTTACACTAAAGTATGATTATTTCCCCTTTCTAATTGTTCACTGCTGAAACTCCTCTCTGTGAGGACTTTGATTCACCATCACCGTGTGACCATGTGTGGGGTTTTCTTGGTATCAAACTCATCAAATACACAATCCAACAACTCCAAAACGCTCTGGTGGACAAGTTGTGACCTGCACATTCACCATGCTATGAGATAATAATGGAACGTTACAAGATGGAGTTGTTTTAGAGGTAAATTCATGTGAAACCGCTGATGCGTGTTGCCTTCAGGGACAGTTTTTCAGCAAGCAGTCTCTGTATTTACCTCAAAAACAACTCGTAACGTTCTGTTATTATCTCATAGCGTGGTGAATGTGCAGGTCACAACTTGTCCACCAGAGTGTTTTGGAGTTGTTGGATTGTGTATTTGTTTGAGAAACCAAGAAATCCCATTAGCCTCCGTAGCGTAGCTCTGAGCAGCTCACGGCTCTGCTCCGCCGTTCTAAAAATAGCTTGCACTGACAAATAAAGGTAACGAACCTACTGCTATGACTATAGGGATTTTGGCAATGGGCCAATTTGCCAAAATGTTGAACTATCCCTTTAAGATATTGCTCTCAAACCACCTCACTCCTGTGTGCATCTGCTCTATGGACCACTGAGTAGCTATTGTCTTGTAGCTACTGTTTTAACTTTGTCTCACTCTTGTATTTTTATGTTGTTGTACCACGACATCATTGCAAATGAGGGAAACCTCAATGATTTTCGGGGCTTAAATAAAGGTTTGAAATGAAAATGAAATGAAATGTATCACCTGAAGCTCTGGGGCTGAGTGAAGGACTCAGTCTTTAGTTATCAGGACCTGATCCCAGACCCCTGAGCTGCAGGTGAAGGTCTGGGCTTGACCAGATCTGTGGATCCTATAAATCTAGACAGAGGTGAAGTCCACCCTCGATCTCAAGATCCAAGTCCACTCCTCACCAGTCTGACCAGTCACACTGTTCCTCTTGTTGCTGCCTCCACCACAACACCACAGTGTGGAAGACCCTGCTCACCACAGACTGGTTAAACATATTCATATGTGTTTCATCAACCCATCCACTTCAACCACGTCGTCAGGTGGGTTTTGTGGCTCTACTGTATATTAGGGGTGTAACGGTACACAAAAGTCACGGTTCGGTACGTACCTCGGTTCAGGGGTCACGGTTCGGTACGGTTTCGGTACAACAGACACTAATTGAATGTAAAACTAAAATCTGTCTTGTGTTATAAAAGTTAAAAGAAAAAAGAATACAAAATAAAACAAGTGCATTAGGAGTGTTATAATGCCATTCATTAATTCTAGAGGAAAAAAAACGTGCACTTGACAACTGGCAACTATTATTCGAATTATTAAATTGTTATTATAAAAAAAATATTATTAAAAAAACAAAACAATAAACTGACATCAATGTTGGTTTACACAGTTAAATTAGACTACATGTAGCAGTTACTTTGGTGATGTTTCTGGTCCTGCCTGTGTTCATAAAACATATTAGGCAGCTACACGCACATCCCCCAAAAAACTGAAGACTCGGTGCTGGACCACCAAGAAAGACACAGGTAAGGAAAAAAGGAGACCGCACACTAGTTAAAAGCTCCCGTGACAGTTTAATGTCACTCACACGTTTCGGGCGTCAGCCCTTCATCAGACAAAATGTGTCTGATTATATATAGTGTGCGGTCTCCTTTTCTCCTCACCTGTCTGTGTTCATGTCAAAAGGCTTAAAAGCAGCGGGATAAGTTGTTGCACACAACTAGTCTTTTTACTTGCACCAGTGATTGACATATCAGGGTGAACATGCGCTACGTGTTTGATGCGTTTCTAGCGACGCACCGCGCATCCGTGAAACATCGCCGACGGACTTTGTCCGGTGGACCAGTCGCGAGCATGGATGTATTATGGTCGCGAGCCGCCGCCGCCGCCGTTTGTTTCATTGAGAAGCCACAGTGACATGAATGAAGCAGACAGCTCTCCTCCTCTAACTTCACTCTCTCATCACTTCTCTTCTTCGTCTGCTATGACGGCTGCAGGCAGCTTCGAGGCTCATTACCGCCACCTGGATTCGAGTGAGGACTTGACTTTTTTTTTTTTTTTTTTTTTTTTAATATTCATTCAGACGTATTCGTCGTGTGACTGTGTGCACCGAACCGTGACCCCCGTACCGTGACGGCACGGGACGAATACATATACCGTTACACCCCTACTGTATATATTATGATGCCTAGCTTCCTCTTTTGCTGTTATCATAATTACTACAGCAGCAAGAGGTTATCTAACCATAAAATGTAACAAGCTGCTTCAAACAAGCCGGTGCACTAACGACATATAGCTAATAGATAAACAGTGTCAGTGACCTCTGGTATTCAGATTCAGCTTCACCTCATGGCTGCATGCAGGTGGTTGGGCACAGTGAGAAGAGATGGGAGGAGGCCTGAAGGAGGATTATAGACAGTCAATATAACCAAACCAATCAACCAAAAACACAAGAGCTCTGATGCTGATGCAACTTGTTCAGTTCTATCCCACCAAAACTGGTTTACAGAAAAGTACAGCCTGTAAACAAACCAAGCCTATGTGCAGCTCTTAAAGAAAAGCCATATTTTGCTTGAGGTTTCATCTTGTTTGTTTTGGACAGCTCTATATTCTAGCTACAGGGTGTGTTTATGCAAATTCACCTGTCATTTTGACCTATTTCACAATCTGGGGCGAGATAAAAGAGAGTCTCACGTCTTGCAGCTGAGACCTCTTAGACTCTCTGCACTGTGGTGGACGTCTGGAGTCACGTTGAGAGTTGAGACAGTGGCAGGAAATCTTTGCCCAAACGAAGCCCTTAGAGTGCAATACGAACTGTCGACTAAACAGGCAGGAGAAGACACTCTGACTTGTTTATCCCAGAGAGACCTGCACCTGCCTGCTCCCTTTAAGTGATAAAGCATCATGGACCAGCAAATGACGATAAACACAAAAACCTAGAGATCGAACTGACAGGAGAACCCGGAGAAAAACAAGTTTGTAAAACACGATGCTCAGAAACAGCCATAAAACTGAATCAACCGCCGGAGCCGATGTTATTGGCTGTCATGTCTGGGTGAAGGGGAGAGATCTACACACTAACACTGAAGAGAACAAATGGGCAATTGCTGAGTGCAAACTAAATAAAATCCTAGTATCAAGTCAAATGTCTGTGCATGTTTAACTTTTATTCTAGAACCAAACTCCAAAAACAAAACTATATAGCTATAATATATCATACTGATTTGAGTAAAACACAAAAATATTGCACAAAACAGGACAGATCATAATATTCACTCTTATCAAATATGCACCTGGAGCTGAGCCTGCCATTCACATAAAACCTATTCTCCCAGTTTAGAATTAAAGGAATAGTTTGACATTTGGGGAAATCTGCTTTCTTACTGAGAGATGGATGAGGGGATTGAGAAGATTTAATGAACAGCTAGACTGGGTGGCAACAGCCAGCGGGGTCAGATATCTAAAGCTTTGAAATTAATACATCACATGTAGTTAGGTTAATCTGTACAAGAATGAAGTGAGTCGTGTTGTCACCTTGAGGTTACCAGGCAACAGGCAAATATCATTTACCTTTGGTTGAAGTGAGGCTCCTCTCTGGCTACGCTAACCAGGTGTGGGATGTATACAGTCTTGCAAGTTAGTGACTGGAACGAACCTTCTCTAACACAGTGACAGCAGACAGGAAGAACATTCAACTAAAAGTGCATTTAGCTGCACAGCTCCAATGGAGAGAGACAGACCTGAGGAACTTCTATAAGACCACTCCAGCTGCTGCTCGTCCTTCTACTTAAATACCTTCCTTATTAAAAGGCAGCTCTGCTGAAATGAAATGCTCGCATCTCAACTTCAACAACAACACCAGAGATTCTTTCATTGTACCTGCTCTCCACCCACTCAGCCAAGATGTAGGCCATAAGAGAATATGTGTGCGTGATCACTTTAAGGCATATGATGCTTTCAAGGACACACTCAAACAGAGGGTCAGGCAGCAGCAGTATAACACAAACTCTAATGAGCCATAAAGCAGCGCTGACTACAACAGTAGTGGGCTTTGTTTTCCCAGATTCACTCTCATTTTCAGAATCATTTTTATCATGAGAGAGAAAATAATAAAATAAATAAATAGCTCAATATAGCCCACAGCATCAGACAACAAATCAATTTTTTTTATTCCAGCAGCTTTTTTTTTTTCTTTTTTGGATGGATGTGGCTGCAGAGAAGAAGAAAAAGTCAATCACTCACTGTTCTTGCAGGATAAAATCCACATTCTCCGTAGAGATCTGTCCCGTTACTGGATGGCGGAACGACGTGGTCCTCTGGTTATGACTGAAGTTACAGAGGGAGGAGAGAGAGAGGAGACAAAATTAGCAACCTCAGTTGCACTGTAAACACAGTGAAATCACCACAGTGGATTTTTACTCCCCCCCGCCACCCCCCCCCCCCCCCCCCCCCCCCCCCCCCCCCCCCCCCCCCCCCCCCCCCCCCCCCCCCCCCCCCCCCCCACTCTGTTCACAAGTACAGCACACACAGCAGCAGGCCGAGCAGAGTCTGTTAAACCTCCCCACTCTGATGGGCCTTGGTCCCTGCCTTTCCCAGCACTGTGTAGAATGTGAGGGGTGACTGCTGGACCCCCACCCACCCTACCCACACACCCACTCACCCCACCCAACCCATCCCGTACAGCCTGTGTGGACCAAATTGTCGTGCTCAGCACAAAATGCTGGACAGCTCCAGCCTGGGCCTCCATCAGTTATAGACTGAGTCAGTCAGTCATTCAAAGCCTCAGCCGGGGTGGAAGAGCATTGGGCTGGGTAAACAACACAGGGTGGCATGGACGGTCACACTGTGTGCGTGTTGGGGAGTTGAGAGAAAGCTGACAATGACTGTTGTGTATTACTGTGTACCATAGAGTCTGTACCAAATATTTAAGAGCTCTGGTGTGAGTGAATAAAGGTTATCTTTATTTATTTTGGACAAATAAAAAAGTGTTCTCCTCACTGATAAGATATTACACTTTTTCTGCTTTTCTGTATAAATGAGACACTGAATAAAATATGAAATATGTCATACTTTTTCTTCTTCCAGAAGATTATTCTTACAGAAAGCCTAATCCTTGCAGGTTTCTTAAAACAATGGTACTGAAACACTGAATCACTGAAGTAATGAATGATGATATTTAGTGTGAATGCTGAAAGCATTCACACTATTGTTCTTCTGTTCGGCCATTTTCTTCCGCCTTTTTACGGTCTTCTTCTAGTCCTTCATACTTTGTGCTATTTCAACAATTCATATATCAAAACGTGCAACTTTTTCTGGACTTTATCGGATGTATTCAAATTTTTCATACTTTTTATAGTTTTTCAAATATTTAACTTTTTCTGATTTTTTTTTCCCCCATAGAGAATGCATTGGAACAGTCTTCAAACTCTTCAAATCTTCTTACTTCTTTCAGCCACTAAAGCTTCACCATACTTTCTGCTAGAGACTTCATTCAAATTATAAGCTGTAGACAAACTTTTTAAGTGTTCCTCTATGACTCAGCTTATCGATATCTTCAACAGTTTCTGATATGTGGCAGTTTTAAAATCATTAAGTTTTTTGACAAAATCCAGCTTTATTATGGGTGTGTGTTGCGTCTAACGAGCAGAGCTAGAGTGGTGACATTGTCAGCCAGAGTGGAGAGAGGCAAAAAAACATTCTAGAGTTTTTCTGGCTAAACTGTCAGCACGGCCACAAATTAAACTCTAGACACATTATTTTCTCCAGTTTTGTAGCCACACTTGTCTTCTGGCTAAAATTCTGGTCAAAAATGCAAAGAAACTTAAATTAATAATTGAAAATATTTTTTAAATGCAGCCAGGGAGCTCTCTGCTCTCATTCAGCCCAATGTATTTTTTTCACAGCAGCAGGAGAAGGAGCTCAACTTTGTAACTTGCTGTTAAGTGCTTTTTAATTCGTTTTAATTCACCAAAAAATAGTCACAGGTCACAAAAAGTCCTCTTCTTACTTGGTGTGGCTAATTTCTGTACTTTCCTTACTTTTTTCTCTTTATGCAGAAGCCAGTGATCCTCTTATTAAAAGTTTTCTTTGCCCCTCACATACTGTCTCTGTCTGTAGCCTAGTGGTTAGCTTGCTGGGCTTAAGACCTGAAGGTTGCTGGTTCAAATCTTGCCTTAACAACAATTATAGTGAATTATTTTCCCAGTCGTCCTCTGTTGACTTCTGATAAATTGCTTCATGTTGAAACTGCTGCTCTCAGCCTGAAATTCACAGAAATTTCCATTGTAAGTCATTCAAGCTTGACTCTCAAGCTTTCTTGGTGTTCACACAGTGTGTTTCCAACAGGTGCAGCTTTGGGCTCGTTAACTTCAGAGTGAGACAGAGTGCAGCTCATCAACAGACAACAGTCTTTGAAACTGTGTGTACACTGTGGCCTAGAGGCAAAGTCAAAGTCTACTGACCATGAGGTTGTGGGTTCAATTCCTACCTCACTCAAACATTTGTATGGTGATCACTGCTTGCACTATTTGCTAATTCTGCAACAGTGTTCAGCTGCTTTCAGCATTCACACGCATTTCCATCAGGAAATGCTACTTTATCTAGTTATTATTATGAGTTGTTTCTCTGGTTTACATCATCGTTATTTTCATATATTGTGGTTTTATACTCATACAACACAAGGTGTCACCATTTTCTGACATGGACACATAAAAATGAAAGGTTCCATATTTTCCACCTCACAGCTCCATCTACAGTTTTATCTGAGGTGTTGATCTACAGTATTTGTAAGTAAAACACTCCAAACTGAAAACTGCAAGATTGGGTGGTGGGTCCAGGTGGGCGGGGCCTTGGGTGGAGCTTTGGGAATGCTTTGTCATAACATCATAAAGCTACAAAAGTCCCAACAGCTCATTTCAAAGAGACCCCGAAGAGTTTGCTTTTGGTTATAAAAGAGTCTCATATTAATGTGGATGAATCTGCGTTACCCACACTTGGTAATGGGTCCATTTGGATAAATATATCGTTTTGTCTTTATAGTTATTTTGATATTATTATTTAGTGGTTGGCTCACCCAGCATTTCCTACTTTCGGTTTCGCGGACGCTGCCCGGCTTGTCATGGGAATAACACCACCAGATCACCGTTTATGGTCGGAACTACGACGGTATCTGATCGTCTTCCAACCTCCGACTTACAAGTAGAAGTTTGGTTTTTTTTGGATTGTGGTATCGAATGAGTATCAAGAATCGTGGAAATTCACTGGTATCAACAACTGAAATTCTGGTATTGTGACAAGCCTACTCTGAATTGAGCACTTTGACAATATTAGTGTGACAATGGAAGTGGTAAAGGCATGAAGGTGTCACTTCATACAATAGGAAACCTTAATCCATCAATTATAAAATGATAGACAAATTAAACTACCAGGGCTTGTATGTAGTATGAGATATTATAAAGGAGCTAAAAAAAAATCTATTATCAACTACCACATCCTTTATATAGCAGTGTAACGGGGATACATAAACACATTCATATTATTGAGATGTTTATGTGCAGGGTTAATAGGCCTCATAATGTCAAAACAGCCTCAGTGCTGCAGCCTGAAGCTGATGCTGTTGTGACACAGAGAAACACACTGAGAAAAGTCCCTGTCCTCTGAAGTTCTCCAGGACTTGTGCTTAGCAGTCACCAGCAGAAGCACAACACTGATGAGCACCGTGCACACTCAGCAAACACAGTCCATGTGTGGAAAGGTTCAGAGCGCCTTTCACATCTCTGACAACAATCAATACGTAGTACCGCTGTTTTCCATTCACTAGCAGCTCACATTACTCACGTCCTAACCATTCCCGCTTGATGCAGAAGAGCAAACACCACAGGGCTGAAAGGTTTCCCAGGAGACCCAGTGACATGGCAGCGGCAGCATCCACAATGAAGACTTACAATGGTGTTATTAGCTCACAGCACAAACCTCAGCACAGCTCGGCAAATGAGACAGGTTGGCTCCAAATGCTCTCCATGTAAACCCTCATGTTAGCCCACACTGATTACTGTTCCACTGCTCTCTCCTTTCAGGTGAGGTCCTTCTACTACTTGTGTTATAGCTACTGCCAACAGCAGTAATAGAGGCTGTAAGACACCACTTTGAAGTCTGTTACTTACTACAGGGATATGTTGTTACCTCATTATGAATTCAATGCCAATGTTGGTTTCCCACACTTTGGATTTGGACTCCAAAATTGACAGTTCCCATTAAAGTGCAATCATTTTTAATCAATATATATATATATTTTTTTAAAGAACGAGAGTTTAAAGACTCTCATGCAGGATGACAGTTGTGGGTTAAAGTTTTCTTTGAGCCAACATCTCGAGGGAAGGAGGAGGAGCGGCAGGCAGACAGATTAAACACAAGACAGAGAATACATCAGAAACAGAGCAGGAAAGTGTGTTAGAAACTAAAACAAGCACAAGAACAAGCAGAATTGCTGTCTTGTGTTGTGTTTAAATGTCTCCACCAACCAGCCTAGTAGCACTGCTGTGGCTCAGGAGGTAGAGCGGGTCGTTCACTAACAGGTAGAGCGGTGGTTCCATTACCGGCTCCTTCAGTCCACATGTCCAAGTGTCCTTGGGCAAGACACTGAACCCACACTTAACCTCTGATGTGTCATCGGATGTATGAATGCATGTGAATTATTTGCTCCCAAAAAGCTGTGTGAAAGGGTGAATGTGACGAAACAGTGTGAAGTGCTTTGAGTGGTCCGAGTGACTAGAAAAACGCTAAAAGTGCAAGTCCATTTACCATCCTCCTTACGTATTACAACACTGACTTATGGCCAGAAGTGTATTTGCAGAAAATAATGATGAAGTGAAGTTGACATTTGACCATATGAATCTACAGTGTTGTCATGCCATCATTTTAAAGGTCGAGTCTGGAGGTTTGTTCGTTACAGTTTGTAAACAAAACTGGACCCCTCCTCTCGGGCTCAACTGTGCAGCCTCCAGCCTGCAAAGAAAAGGAAATACAATGCCGATGTGGTGAGCTAGGAAGCGGGTGCTAGCAGTGGATGGTAGCCGCCACTGCTAGCGGACGTTAGCGTTAGTCGAGCTAGCGGGTCTTAGCGGGAGCGTACCTATGTTCCCCGAGTCCTATGTTCCCCAGGTCCCTCTTTTTGAAAAAGGGTCCTATGTTCCCCGTTTTTCCCAAAAAGGGTCCTATGTTCCTCGGTCGCAATACATACTGGGGAACATAGGACTCTTTTTCAGAAAAAGGGTCCTATGTTCCCAAGCTGTTGCTGGTCGATGGACTCTCTCTACTTATCTGGACTCTCTCTGTCTATCTGGCCTGTCTAGCCTCTACCTGGTCTCTTTACTAAACTTAACCAACTCCTTTCCTCATTGCTTAAACCCAACCAATGGGACAATTCCACTTCTCACTCAAAGTCACAACTCAACTTCTCACTCAGAAATAGGCAAAAATCTGCAAAGTCACAACTCCACTTCCAGGTATGGGACCAAAAATTGCATGTTCCCCGGGTCCTTTTGGAAAAAAGTGGGGAACATAGAACCCTTTTTTTAAAAAAGGGTTCTATGTTTCCCGGTCACATACACAGCGGGGAACATGGGACCCTTTGGGGGAAAAGCGGGGAACATAGGACCCTTTTTTTAGAAAAAGGGTCCTATGTTCCCCGGTCCCATACAAAGTGGGGAACATAGGACCCGGGGAACATAGGACCTGGGGAACATAGGGATGATCCCGTCTTGGCAGTGGTGGATAGCATCCGCCGCTAGCACTCGCTAGCATCCCAGACAGCTAGCGGGGCTAGCAGCCCTCCTACACTACTGCACCAAACTTCACCTGAGCTCCGTCATTGGCTGGAGAGAAAACAACTCTCCACCCAGAAGTGAAGGTGCACAACAAAACAAAGCAAAAGACCAAAATCCAGCCAGCCAGAGACCAGTGTTTCCCATTGATAAATCAACCAACAAAGAAGAAGGTAGAAGGAAAGAAGAAGGAGGAAACAGCAGACATATCGTAAAATGGTTTAGATCTTCACCTCATCGCTCCATGCTCCTGAAATACTCCCAGTCGTGGTAAACAAGTTATTTTGTCCTCAGAGGCCACCGTCACTTTGCCGACGGGAGGGGTGAGTGCGAACGAGTCAGTGAGCTCTAAACACATTACGTTTTACCCCCATTTTACACACTGGACCTTTAAGTGCAAGTGAATGTATGCATCCAATCAGAAGAAAATAATGGCTTGTACTGTATGTTCATAATAATCATACGGATGGAACAACAGAGAACATGACATGAATTTATCAAGTGACTGCAGTAGTTTGGGATGGATATTTGTTTCTGCTGCGGTCTGGAGCGGTTTGGCCTCTTCCCTTACAGCTGGATGTACCACACTGACATACTGAACAGGTTGAATGCTTGGTTGTCAGGCCCTGAGCATGCAGTACATAATGTGAAGAATTTCAGATGAAGCTCCTATAGCTGCCTACAGGGGACCGTACTCACATTTACACATGGATGTTTGACAGCTGGCCCTATCTCTGCAGAGGGAAATGCAAAAAAGGCTGTTAAGGCGTATGAAGAACCTTTGCTCCATATGCAAGAGGGAGAAGAGCAGCACAGCGCCGGAGATGTGTTAGTCATGCTGTCAGAGGAGTGCGTTACTGGACCAACGTGCTCTAGATAGTAACATCAGTCAGGGGGGGTTACGCTCACTTTTTAAACCTGCAAGAATTAATAAGTGTCTGAATAGGACGGAGTGGTAGTTGATCAGTTGTAGCATGGACAGGGAAAGGGATCGTCCTGACAGGCCTCTGAGTGAGTTATGACTGAGACGCTCTCCTCACACAGCCACGCTGAATTCTACAGCAGCTGCTAAATGTACTGCAGCTGTGTGTCAGTGCAGCTCCACTGATAAACAGCTACAAGGTCCAGGCCACTGACACCATGTCTGTTGGATTAGGGTTTACCAATCTGCATGGAAAGATTACGATCTGTTTATGAGACAAATACACACATTTAACCCTTTCATGTTCACATTATTTCAATGATGCTTTAGTTCTTCGGTCAAATTTGAGCCAGTATTCTTTCTCTTAAGCGTCCCCAAATTGTTTGTTTTCTGATTCTTACATGTGATTGGCTGCTGTAATTAACACAACACGACTTTCTTCAAATTCATTGATAATATTTTATATATCTCATGAATACCCCTTTTTTCTTTTACAGAGTTATTTCTGTTCAATATGGGTGAGGAGACCGAACCAAACATTCAATATTTCAGGGTTGTACTTTTGTGCGCATGTGTTCCGTATGTGGGACAGCAGATACACAACTGCTTACAACTTCCATGACTGACTAAAGGACTCGTCTGGTCAGTTTTCACCATTGGCCGTCCAAAATGTCACCTGACCAAGTTTCCTCATTGGATGTTGATTTTTGATAGATAGATAGATAGATAGATAGATAGATAGATAGATAGATAGATAGATAGATAGATAGATAGATAGATAGATAGATAGATAGATAGATAGATAGATAGATAGATAGATAGGTAGATTACAGACTATAGGTCCAGTTAAGAACAATTACAAAAAAGTGTTAAGTTATTGCATTTGTCAACTTTTTAATAATAAAAAAATACACCTACAGTAGCAACAAATCTTCTGACCTAAACAGTCACCAGTGATGATTTTACAAGGAAGTACAGCTGAGATCATCATACCGCATGTCTTTAATTCATCTGCTGAAAGCAGACACTATCTCAAACTTGTATTACCTGACAATAGAAACTCAAAAACATACTGTATGCATGAGAACAGATTTTATGGGAATTCAACTGTATTAAAATACTGAGTATAAGCACAGAGAGGAGGAGAGAGGCAAACGGATAAAGAGCCGGAACTAGACTGAATGTGAAGACAATGCAATGAACGCAGTTGTTTACAGTAATTTTCAACATGAGCTAGGTGAGGTTGCCTTGTCAACATTATTCCTCTTACTTTAACTGTTAAGGGACAAATAACATATTTGATTATATAAACACAGACACATTAAACACAGGTCTGTCTGTCTGCATGTACATTTAAAAAACAAAAGGATGAATATGTATGGGAGAGGTTTCGGCTGGATAATGAAAATGGATTATATTAAAAGATTAACACTGGCAGAACATTTACATTTACATAAACAGGAACTAAATTACATTAGTAGGAAATGATGGAACAGGATCAACATGCCATTAATATCATTACCACGCTTTATTATGCTGATGTGAACATGCTGCACTAAAAGCTGTGTGTGTGTTCCTCCGTGAGCCACTGCTGCAGAGGACAGTGGCAATCTTTGGAGGTGTGAGTGTGTGAGGCGAGGCGCATTCACATTAACTTGCAGCTATATTAAACAAGACGGTGTGACGTAAGATAATAAATCAATATGTGATACACTGAGTTAATAACGTGTTGATGACAGCCATCAGGACCATCTCTCATTGACATAAGTGTGTAATCAACTGTCAGACGCATGCTGGAGACTGATCTCATCAAATGAAATGCAGCATGTTATTTATATTACTAACCTATTAACCCTGATCTCTTTCAGGCTATTAAATGGGGAGGGGGTGTTCACGACACATCTCGCTCCCTCGGTAAATGCAGATATCGATCGCATGCGTTGAAATAAAGGCTTGTTTATTTCAGGGCTGATATGTGAAGCACTTCTCCTGGGGAAAATGACACCCATCTCCGATTGTTCACAGAGTACCAACGGGAACAGCGCGTCAGCGTTGTAAGAGGTTGTTTATCAGCGGCCGTGATTTCATTCTCAGCGAGGTTCAAAATAGTCGCAGATATAATAGGTGTGATGGTGTCGTTTCAGGAGAGCGGAGGCGATGCTGACCCGAGCTGTGAAGCAAAAATGTGGACAAGTAGCACTAAAAGCTTTACATAGGACCAACTCAACAGTGGCCTTTAATACTTCCTATAAAAGACCTGCTCATCTTACTCTGGGTCCATTCGCTGTGTGCTGGATTTAGTCCGAGTTTCTTAAAGAGGAACTATGCAGGATTTTTAGCACAACAATGCTACATTTTTACCTTAATTAAACAGTTGTGATGGTTTAATAAATGGCATGTAACTTGTTACAAGGGAGAATAGAGGTTCTCTGCCTTCCATCTAGCGTCTTTTGGCTGAAAATCCCTTTTGCAAGATCGGGGCCACCGCCCCGGTGTCCCAGCTCTCGTCTCTGCGGCACCGCGACACAAACACGCTCCAGTAATCTCTTGTTTATGACAGATAAGACTACACAAATATACACATTGTAACATCGTATATGATATATAATGTGATGAAACGCTCTATTGATTGATTTCTCGGCGGCTTCGTTGTAAACAAATGCACATGGCTGAGAGGAGGGTTAGCAATAAAGCAGAAAAGCAAACAGACTTGCATAGTACCCCTTTAATAGAGGGATGTGTTCAATGTAGGTTCAGTACAGCTGGGCATCTAAAAATCCTCTGCCTTCTAGTCTAATCCAGAGACCAAGAGTAATATCTGTGGATTAGAAATCCAGACTCAAGACCGTTATGAAAAATTGCTTGAGTCTAATGAGTTGAAGCAGGCACAGGCTATAACCCTGTGAAAATACATCAGCACTGATCAATAACGCTGGGTAAGATTACCACTGTGAACAGGGTTATTCAAAGCCAAAGAGAAATGGTTCTAACGTTGTGACTGTTCTGTGTGTTTATTTTTACTGTCTGGAGCCAGGAAGCAGTGAAACTAACTGGAAGTACAAATGAAACACACAGAAATACAACAAAAGCACTTACCTGTTTAATGTACTGGCTGATGGCTGTATTACCTCAACTGGGGCTTAACAATGAATCGCTGCATGATTTTTTCTGTTTTGATCAAATGTGTGGTGACATGACATAAATAGAGTATTATGCTGCTACAGACCATGTTCTCCATCTAAGGGATCGTGTCTGTTTGATTCAGACTCTAGCAAAATCAAAGACCTTTTTTTTTCGGTGAAAATGAAATGCAAAAATTATTATTCCCACTCAAATATGATTCCAAATATTTGTCAAACAAATTGCAAGGATTTTTGTTGTTGTTGTGCATATCAATCAGCCTCAGCCTCAACCTTAAAAGGGGGATAATGTTTTTTTTCTCTGTTTAGTAGAAAACATGCAGCTACACACCAAACAGCTCATGCTGAGAGAGGAGTGCAAAACAGTTCTAAGTTTAATACTGAAACTTCAAAGCTGCTTTTTAACACTGACTCACACACAGAGCACATCATGTATGCTTGTGTGTCAGGCTCAACATGTGCAGTGGCCGGTCCTTCATCATCTCATGTTACTGAGGGTGGGGGTTAAGGTGAGATCATACAGTGGGGAACTAAACTTAAAACTGAAAGGAGAGCAGCAACACGTCTGTTTCACTGTATGTTTGGCTATAAACAGATTAAGTTTTTTTTTTAGCTTTGTCTAATACCTTTGTAATGAAAAAAACATGAAAACAACAATGTCCCCTAAAGGGATCGTTCAACATTTTGGCAAATTCTCCTATTGCCATAATCCCTATAGTCATAGGGGTAGATTCATTACCTTTAATTATCGGTGCATGTTGTTTTAAGATCTTAACATAAGAGCTTGCACCGACGATTCATTGTAATGAACCTACCCCTAATTATGGCATATGGATTATGGCATTAGGTGAATTTGCCAAAATGTTGAACTATCGCTCTAAGCATCATACTAAAAACAAACCTCATTGATTATTGCAGATAATTATTACTTTACTTTTACCTTTATATTAACTGTGGTTTAACAGTGTCACATTCCGGAGTTGAGGTGAACTCACTGTGCACAGATACTTCAGTGTATGTAATGGTAAAACATGTGGTTTTGATGACAATATAAGTGCCCAAGGGCTTTGAATCAAGGCCCCTGCTGTCTTTCACTGTGTTCCTCATATGTTATATCTACCAATAGTTTTCCTTCAGATGATTAACAGGCTACTTGGGCAGTCTAGGACTGATCACCCCGCTGTGTCGCCCAGGTGAGGGCTGCTCATTAAAAACACCCAGTGACCCTGGGTTCAAGTACGCAAGGTGTGATAAGAAACTAAAGAATGGTTCACTGTGGATGACAGATAAGACAACATCTACTAAAAGCATGTAATGTGCTACAGTATAACAGTAAAAACTAAAGTATTCCACTCAAACATTTCCGGTGCCCCCCAAACATTCATCTCCAAGGACAACGGAGGCTCTCCCCTCCTCTACTGTACCTTCCCCTGCTGGCTCTCCAGCTATGAGAGACTTACATAACAACAATACCATTAATAGAGCTACCACTGAAAAAAGAAAGCCCAACACTCAGGGATTAAAATAGCCCACTTAAAGCTGACACTATGCATGCAGCTCTCCATGTAAGGGCTGCTGTTTACCTGCAGGGTGGCAGGATGCAGCACAGACTCAAGGTCCAGCTGTGCAAGAACATTTCCTGTAAACATATGGAGAAAACACCCAGTGCTAGTTTTCTGTATATTTATTTCAAAAAAGGGGTGAGTGACAATGTGTTTCACAACGTGTTTCTGAACTGAAGTTAGAATGTTTCGTCGTATTTTTAATTAAATTAAGATTGAACTTGAATTATTTGGATAACCTACTGCTAATTTATGTTCAACTGAAAAAATACAATATTTCTAATTGAGGGTCAATGATTAAAGAGTAATGTGGATGAATCTACGTTACCCACACTTGTTAATGGGTCCATTTTCGATAAATATATTGTTTTGTCTTTATAGTTCCTAGTTTTGGTTTCCCGGACGCTGCCCGGCAGGTAGTGGGAATAACGCCGCCGGATTGAGTTTTATTCTTGATCAATGAAAACATTCTTGGCAAATGTTTTAGCTTTCGTCCGTCTCTGCGCCGGTCCAAGAATTTCATCGTGCGCGTGGAGGCTCATGGGAAATGTAGTGTGAAAACACTTCACTTTCCAAAACTACTCCTAGTCCCTTTAAATTGGACCTTCTTAAATTACTCCAACATATTAATCAAATGGGTTTACTTTAACTATTACCAGAATTTAAATTCTCACATCCAGATTTATAAAGCCTGGTTCAGGTACATCTGCTTCAACTGGCTCAGGTGCAGTTATTAGAGGAAGTGACTGCAACAATCAGAAGAACTCACTGTGTACATAGATTCAGGTATCCCTGCATGGAGCATATGGCCTCTGATACCTTCACTAAGAAGTCAGTGGAACACTGATACTGCAGCTTGTTTTAAAACTGACTCTGACAGAATATAAATACACTCATTAGTCTTCTGTCTGAGACGAGCACAGAGGACGTCTCGCTCTCTTTCAGACCACCTCCCACTCCACACATTAATTTGAGGTTCAGTGACATGAGACTGAAAGATCTAAAAGAAGACACAGTACATAACGAGCACTTTCATGCCTCATAATTCTTGACCAAACCCAAACAAGCTGTTCACACAGAATGTCTCATTACTTTGTCATCCTGATCCACGGACCCACTCTGCGTTTGGTGCCAGTTTCTGGTTCCCTGTGGATCCCCCATTCATCACCACGGCCCCCTGCAGCTCAAGCAGACTCTGCCCTTCGCACACACACATAAGCATGATGACGTTAGGGAATTAAACTGACCCTTCCTCTCAGAAGAAAGTCTTGACCGCTGGTCTGTAGTCAGCTGCTTTGCTCTGAGCCTCTGTGTTTGACCTTTCTGACCCCGCCCGCCGACATCCACCTGACATTTAGTGAAACCTCCGGAGGTTACACAAACAGGCCGATGTCCACCACGACACTAGAAACATACTATAACCCTCCTGTCATGTAAACATGCATGACCACACATTCCACACATGTGCGCTGTCGGTGGCTGCGCTCCGTGCACCTGCTGGGTCAGATAACCGGTGTGTGTCACCCTGCCTCTCCAGGAACTCTGATTATTTCACTCCTGGAAAAGAAGCAGAGTTGGAGCCAATCCAGGGCGAGGGGCGGGGTTCAGTTCACCCACCAATAACACACACACACACACACACAAACACCTACAGGCAATTTAGAGTCACCAACGCACTAAAAATATCAATTATAACTAATTAGAAAACTAATCCACAGATTACACTGTGCTAAACACAATCATGAGTCACAGCGTTAAAAGCAAATCAAAGTCTACTGTGGCTCTTTCTGTCTCTTTCTCTGTCCTGTTGCCAGAAACACTTGGCAATTCATGATGATCAATGTCTCCTCAGGGCCCAAGTGAAACTGAGCCAATACGTCATGGTCAGATATCAAACTGTCACTAGGGTGCATTCTGTTTTTTGTCTTTTGTACTGTTTTTTTTTTTTTGTGATTCAGTGCTTAATGATTAAATGCCATCATGGTTGTTGGGTGATGAAACATGTTTCCTTTTTTTCTGTTTCTTTACTTTATTTGTTTATCTGGATGGGACAGTGCACATTAATGGACATAAAAACTGCTAATTTCCATCTGGAGTCTCATAAACATAAAAACAGTTCAATGACAATACACATAATAATGTAGACAACAAAACAAGACGACTATGACAATGTAAAACATATTGACAAAAACGTTCCATGGGTAGGGTCTTTTTGTTTCACTTATTCAAAATTATTGAAATATGTACATAATAGTCATTTCAAGTGAAATTTACATATGTTTCTGCATAAATGAATATTAAACAAAGAGTTAGTTTGACTACAGTATAACTGCAGCCTCTGGGATTGATACGCTGGCTGCATCGTAACAAATTAAGGTAAGTGGAGAAATCTTTACACATTCACAAACTGAGCGTCTCATGGTGATTCATTTCAAAAGCATCAACAAAATGACTTGTGACCATCTGTTTACAAGGACTAAATCTTACTGAGTGCTGCAGTATAAACACTGTTTAACTAGAAGCTCCGGGGGCCATTTCCAAGAGGCCAGTCAGGGGCCAAACGTTACAACAGATTCAGATCATGTGATCGAAAATGGGCAGCTGAACTCGCCTAAAACTAATAAAAAAGTGAAATGATTGTTTCCAGCAGTAAAGGCAGTCTAGTGTAGCACAGCTGTTCACATACATGCATTGTGAGGCCTTCTAAGTAGCTAAACGTCTCATCAATCACTCATCAGAATAAATAACATGATATATACAGTGGATGATTTGCCAATCTTGTCAACAAGCTCTTGAGTCAACACATTAACAAATGTAGTAATAGTCTGATTAACATGAATATGACTCACCTAAAGCTGAGAGTCTCTCAGATCACTTACATTTGCATGTGCTCCTGTGGTTTTTAGAACACAAACAGGAAGCTCATTGCAGATGTGCACTTGGATTTATTTTGAAGCTGATGGGAGATGAAAGCACGTGAAACGCACTTGATTCTAATGAGCCATCATTAGAGTCTGATAGTTATGACCTGAAGTTCAAAAGCAGGTTAAGTTGATAAAGACATCCAGCTGATGATTAGACTATGTAAGAGGCTGCTCCTCTGGTGTTATCTAACGACTCGGACATTGATTTCCTGCCTGTAAAACACCACATGTGGCATTTTGACATTTAATTTCATTGATGATGAGCTGATGGACGTGTCTCCATCACTGATAAAGCACACCTCCTCTATCTGACTGACTGATGCTGCTGACCGTCCGTGACTCTTGTCTGTGATGAACTGCAGGAATCTGCCTTTGTGTAGTTTTGGCTGCACGCCCTGCCTGTGTTTTAACAGTCACACAACACAGTGTTTCTAAATGATTTGGTGAGTGGGTGTTCTCTCAGTCAAAGGTCACGTCTATTTAAAGGCTTTTTCCACATGAAATGTGTTTGAAGTGCAGCGAGGGAGGGCGGGAAGGGGAAGGGAAGGCGTGTGGGGAAACACGGCAAGGTCGTTCCCATTCAGGCCTTACTGTACTGTACTGTACATGTTTAGCAGGGTACAGGGGTCTCGAGTCCAAGACCACCGTCACATCTCCGTCTAAAGTCGTCATAACAACAGAGTGTTCAGAGAGAGTGATGCTTGAATTTATAGTATGTGTGGGTTGCAGCGAGTGTGTGTGTTTTCAAATCCAGGTAGAGTTCTTTACTGATTTAATGTCCCACACACGTCTGTCTGCAAACCTGAGCTTTGATCATGGACTGTCTATCAGCTTCCATGGGCTGAAATGGTCCAATATGATTATCTATATACTCATGTATGATCCAATACACCTGTAGTGTAACTACATAATCTTTCCCCTCTTGTTCTTTTTATTACAAGAAGTGGTTCTGTGGATCAAGAATGTTGCTCCAACAAAAAAATCATGACACAACATCGTTATGGACTGCATTCCTAGTGAATACGTCACATGTACTGTATGCTTCACTCCAAAATAGATGCTTTCTATAGGGTCTGGAACCCTTACTTGCAGCATATTGGGCCCATGCTGTCTTCCTCCTTGCTTCGTGGATTTCCCAAATCAGCCTAGCCTGTTTTCATAACTTTGTGCTCACTTTCTAACAAACACCTTCTGGCCTTGTTATGTTTGTATGCTCTGTATTGATTGTCATCTGGATACTGCTGTGTCTTGCTGCAGGAGATTGATGGGGAGGGGGCTGGTCAGAAAATGTGCCCACTGTCATTTATTATTTCCATAACATTTTTCTATTGACTGTACCCACATTCTGCTTTTTTTCTCCTCTTCTGTGTGTTCTTGTGTGTTGCAATAAAAATATGTTTTTTTTAAAAAAAGAAGTGGTTCTGTGCTGTGTTGCTCTGCAATCAGTGATAATTGTCATCACAGTTTGTACTTACTGACTGGTAAATGGAGTTCATTATAAAGTTTATTTTATTTGCGGTCAGGCTTGTGAAATGAGTCATAATGAACCAAATGTACAAAATAAACTACCTTGTAATTAGTGTAGTCCAGTTGCCATTTAAGCTCAGAGTTGAATTGTAAATGGACTGCAGTGCACTAATATTGTGTTGTCCTGGTCCCATGGACATTAAAACTGCTCTGCAACAACACAGCCATCAGGGAACTTGGGCTTCAAGGACACTTCAACATGCAGACTGGAGGAACTACTAACCTTCTGATTACTGGGCACACTACTCTCCCTCTTGAGCACAACCACCACATGTTTTACTCTGGATGTACAAACATCACAGCTGCAAAAGTCTCCTTTAAAATCCACTCAGGACGAGACAACAGGAACATGCTACATGAGACCAGGTCCAAAAGCCGAGGACGGGGTTTGAAGCATAATAAGAAAAATGACAATCCACAGCTAATTGACTCAAACATTGCCTCTATGTCGTCAGATTCAGTCCGTCTGTCTGTGCCAGAAAACTGACTCTGGAAAGAATGTCAGTGAAAATACATCAGAGCTGATGGAGGAACATCGGCCACTTCTAGTCACTCATTTGAAAACACACTTACACACGGGAATGTACACAAACAAACACACACCGAGACACACACACCCCGCTGCCAAGAACTAAATGACACTTCGGTGCATGGCCTAATGTTTAAATAAACATCGGCTAATTGAGTTAAGTGCAAAAAGGGCTCCTGATTTGCCGGCAGCAAAGGAGCAGGTTAAAACATTATCACTGTTGATTTTTGGCAGCGTGCAGACCGAGCTGCTGGCACAGCGCTGCAGCCCCATTATTTAACAGCCAGTGAGAGTCCAGCGCTCCCTGGTGATGCTCTCAGCCTCCAGCTCCACACATGAACTTTAGGCTCAAAGTTATTTTCATCCTGAAGTGATTCTCAAAGCAGCTGCACCTGCTTCAACTTCCAGCTGCAGTTAGTTATTGGCAAATGTGTGATCAAATTTAATTTAAATAATTTATCACATTAAAGATCAAATTTGTGATGTTTTACCTGTTTATATCCAAGTCACATCACTGATAAAGGGATATTTCAACATTTTGGCAAATTCACCTATTGCCATAATCCCTATAGTCAGCAGGTATATCAATGTATTGGACAAAAGTTTATTGTAATCCATATTAACTGGTAGACAATACAACAAAACTCAATATTACACAGGAGGCTGTGGGACATTTAAAGGGATAGTTCAACATTTTGGCAAATTTGCCCATTGCCATAAAATCTATAGTGTAAGGAGTAGGTTCGTTACCTTTAATTGTCGGTGCAAGCTATTTTTAGATCGGCGAAGCAGAGCCGCGAGCTGCTCAGAGCTAAGCTACGGAGGCTAATGGGATTTCATGGTTTCCCTCATCAAATTCATAAAATACACAATCCAACAACTCCAAAACGCTCTGGTGGACAAGTTATGACCTGTACATTCACCACGCTATGAGATAATAATGTAACGTTATAAGACAAGAGTTGTTTTCGAGGTAAATTCATGCAAAACCGCTGATGCGCGTTCCTGTGGGGGCAGTTTTTCGGCAAGCAGCCGCTTTTCGGCACAACACCGGCTCTGTATTTACCTCGAAAACAACTGTCTCGTAACGTTCAGTTATTATCTCATAGCGTGGTGAATGTGCAGGTCACAACTTGTCCACCAGAGCGTTTTGGAGTTGTTGGATTGTGTATTTGATGAGTTTGATGAGGGAAACAAAGAAATTCCATTAGCCTCGTAGTTCTGAGCAGCTCACTTCACTGCTCCGCCAATCTAAAAATAGCTTGCACCGATAATTAAAGGTAACGAACCTACTCCTAAGACTACAGGGATAATGGCAATGGGCAAATTTGCCAAAATGTTGAACTATCTCTTTAAACTTTGAATTTCAACTGAGGTTTTTCACGTCAGGTTAAAATGAGTCGTATATCTAAAGAATAACCAATCTGAGTGAAATGTGGCTGTACTTAGATTTTTTTTTTTGTAATTCTCCCACACCATCATAAAGCCACACATGAACAGAGCTCTTCAACCACTGACTGGTATATATCAGTTAAAGCAACATCTGCTGTGCTGGTAGCTGGCCGTGGACACAGAGCAGCCCCCCTGGCAGCCGCTCACTGCTGCTGCTGTAACATTAGAACCCACTTCCACTTTGTTCTGGCAGCTAAATAAAAGCTAAAATAAAACACCAAAAAGAAGCAAGGGAGCGTCCACAGAATCATGAAAGCACAGCGTTTTCTCTAATTCTGTCCTTTGTTACCTGTGTCTCCGCTGTCACTGCTGCGGCTTCACTACTTTTGTTCCTCTCCAGCCCTGGGAGTGAAGACGAACGCTGCATGCCCTGCACGCTCTTCCTGTCTGTAAGAGGGCGTGCCAGCCTGCTGGGTTATAACTAGCCAGGGGGTAGAGAGATGGAATACAATCTGACCACTACAAACACACATACACACTCTTTGTGCACACACACACACACACACACACCCTGCTGAATTCCTAGCAGGCCTCTGCTGCCAGTAAATTCCTCCCTGGGCCCGTGAGGCGGCAGCTCTTTGGGTTCAGCTGCAGGCTGCTGCTGCTGCTGCTGCTGCTGCTGCTGCTGCTGCTGCTGCCGCCACCATCACTTGTTCAGGTTTCACAGCCACATGTAGCATCCACCCACATCACAAACACAAACTGCCTCTCCGTCTCTACACCTCACACTCGATCTCCTCTTCACGCCCACTCAGGCTGTAGAACATTAAGATTTTTTGATTTAATGATGGTGTGCGTATAAGTCCACAGAGGTCCAGTCAGGTTAAGTGGTGAAACCAGACGTATACTGTATGTGAGGAGGTGGGGGCTGAATTCTATGCACAGCGGCACAGAAATCAGTGCAATGGAGTTGATCTGTTATTTCACATTTCAGCTTATCAGGCTGATAAACAAGGCCTATTATAATAACCATAGTGCTACTCCTTTGTGCCTGAAAAGTGTCGGGCACAGTTCCTTCCCCGTGGCGACAGCGAAGCTTTTATGTTAAACAAATCTACTGCTTTATCACAAATTGTGTAAGGCGAGCAGAGGTTACTGGGGAAAAAAAGCTGCAGTGCTTTAAAAATAGGATTTTTCCTGTGTCTACACACAAAGGTTCATTGTTTTATCACACAGATGACTAACTACAGATGCATCAGCAGCTTGCATAATTCCATTTGCTCTTCAACCAGTTATTTATCCTTCAGACGGCAAGTAGAGGTAAAGTGCTGCTCTGCTACAACACCACTTAGTGTAGCCGGGCCACAGAGCATCGTTTTGCTCATTACATCACAGCGCTTTCATGTAGCTCGTCCGTCTCTGGTTTCAGCGCGACCCGGTAAAGTTAAGGAGCACATGGAGCAGCACAGAGGGGAGGAGGTGGGAACCACGGAGCCACCTCCTTCTACAGTAGGTAACACACGGATGGATTAGTCTAGAATAGTGTTGCTTCCCAAGACTCTTTTTTTTTTTTAACATAAATCCCAGAAAATGGTCCGTCAATTTAAAGGAGACATATCATGTCCCTTTTCCACAAATTAAAATAGTTCCCAGGTGTCTTAAAGACATGTCTGTTACATGCTTCAGTCAAAATCCCCCAAGGGTCAAACATCACAGCTCTTTTCATCCTCTCAAAACAGCCCTCTTCAGAACAGCTGGTTTCAGTGCCTGTCCCTTTAAATGCAAATGAACCACTGCTTGCCCCGCCCCTTCTACTGGTACCAGGTAGGGTGGGATTATGCAAATCCAGCTAGTTACATCATTGCCAGACAACCGAGGGAACAGCTCGTATATCCACATGGATTTCAACCTAGGGAGCCTGAACATTACAGATTTTTTTGTCAATTCCCACATTTTGGGACCAGAAGGCAAGAAAAACACCAAGATATATATTAAAGAGTGTTATTTCCATAATTTGTCCCCTTACTGGGAAAAAAGGTTCCCAGTAGTCTTTGTGTTTTTTTTGGTGGGTTTGGTGGTTTTCCAATTATCTTTTCTTAATACTAACCTAAACTAATAAGACAGGCTCAATAAAGCATGCGAAATGTATCATTTTCTTGTTTAGATTGCCTACATTCAGTCAACCGTGGGCAAAGACGGATATAACATGCCCAAGAACCATTCAAGCAGATCCAAAATGGTTCAAGCAGAGTGAGCTTGCTGCTGCATCTGAAGTAAAGGTGAAAACAGATACCAGCCTTTCTCTGACCATTGGCTCAGTTCACGTCTGTGCAAATCAAACAATTCACTAACGCAAATATCCACTCAGAAAGTGAACACTGGTATCTGGAAGTACTTCAAATTGAACCATAAAGCACAATAATATTTTTTGGCGAAAACTTTGCAAGGTCGATTTGTTTTTGTTATTAAATTAGTCTAAATGTATTTGTATGCTACTTTTGAGTATGTAGATGTGTTATCCCTTTTTCTTCCTGCTGTGGCAAAAGACAAGCTCAGGTTACATTCAGTTTCCTTCTTTAATAAACTCACAATGAAATTTATCATCAACATTTGTTCACTGACACAACAAATTGTTGTTTGGGTTTATAACGTCTTCACAACATCTTTACAGGAAATAAGTCTGAGCTACATCGCTAATAAAATGTTTATTATCATGAAACACCTCAGCTACATTGAATATGGTGTATTATGCTCATTAAGTCACTCCAATCAGCTCACAGCCATTAGCCATTACCTTGTGGGTGTATTGTGACATTGTGAATTGTATATAAAATATGACAAATATAATAGTGATGATAATCCTCAGCTTCAGTCACAGGGACAGAGAAGCTGTCAGACACTGAAGCTCTCGTCTCACCACACAAACACATCAACAAACAATCGGTGACAGCTCACAAGGTAAAGACTTCACAGTGCAGCTGAGGAGGAGCGCAGCAGGTTTCAACAACAACACACACACATACACACACAACGCCAACGCATCATATGGTGACAAACAAGTCCTGGTGCCATATGAAGGGAGATGTGTGTTTTGGACAGCTGATATACTATCATTTGTCATGTGTTGAAATGTTTGTTGTTTTTCCATACATATAGGTGAATCTCAATAAATTAAAGTATTTTTTTTACTCTTCATGCGTACAGAAATGGGGAGGCAGAGAGAGGGGGAATGACATACAGGAAAGGGATGCCCGATGCCCGGGATTCGAACCGTAGCATCTACACATGGGGCACCTGCTCAACCTACTGTGCCCCGAATCTCAATAAATTCGAATTTATAAAACGGAATGGTGAAATCCAGCAATCTGATTGGTTGTTAACTGTGGTATAATGAGCATATACCATGGCTACTATTCCAAAGCCTTATCACAGCGTAGACCAGTGGTCCCCAAACTACGGCCCGCGGGCCGGCTCAAATTCCAACCGGCCCGCGGCCTCTGTCATAAAAAAAAATCAATAATATGCGGCCCGCCAGCACGTACAATTTTTTTCCAGCCTCGATATATTGCCATGTGCATGCCTGTTTGTTTTCCTCGTCTCTGGCCTCCAAACAGGCTGAATGACAAGAGGCTTCACTCTGTGACTCGGTCTCAGCACCTGGGCGCGTTTGTTCCATAGCGGAATGACATGAAGGGAGTGAAGCCTCTCGTCAGTCATCCAGGATCTTTGTCTCCGTGGGGGGAGGCGGGGCCGCTACCACACCGTACAACACACACAGTGCAGCATGTGAGGAGCAACGCTAGGTAACGTCAGTTGCCAACTTGGTGACTTTCTCCCTAAATCTGGCGACTTTCCAAACCCTCTCATCGACTTTCTTTTTGACAAAAGCCACTGGCGACAAATCTAGCGACTTTTCCGGTGCTGTTTTACAAACGCTTCTGGTTTGGAGACTCGGAACTGAAAGCCGCCCCCGTCCCTACAGCACTCAGCGGCGGTGTGACGGAGCTGTCCCCGCTACAGAGACCCGCTCCACGCCGCTGACGCCCCCACCCCACCCGTCTTTAGAGCGACATACACAGCCTCAGCTCAGTCACTCACCTCATCTACTGTGATGACACGGTCAATATCTATTCAAGTGCAGTTTTGTTGAGACTTGATAAGCCATTTTATTTATTGTTTTGGTTGTGTGTGGTTTTATATTTGAGTGCATCTTTTCTTAACAGAGACAGGGTCTATTCTTGTTTTTGATTAGATTTTTATTCAAGCGCAATTTTTGATTTTTTAAAAATATAATATAATATAAAATATAGCCTATAATGTTTCAAATTAACCTAGATATGTTTAAGCTTCCTTTTTTTCCCCAGACATTTAGGCTATGTCATTTTATCTGGTCTTCAAATATGAAAAGCAGAGTGATTTTGATAAAAAAAAATGTGAAGAAATTAAAAGAATTCCATTTGCAATGAAAAAAAAGTATTAAATAGTTAATTTGCATTTAATGTTAATGGTTCAAAGGATGTCAGGCTGAAAGGTCGGCCGACCCGGCCCCCACACATTTTTACTTAACCAAATCTGGCCCTCTTTGCAAAAAGTTTGGGGACCCCTGGCGTAGACTATCACAGAACGAGGTGGGGTGACGGTTGGCCACGCCCATTTAGGCAACAGGAAGTATATACCATTTCTATCATTGGAGCAGCCTCTCATGGGGTATATTGGTAAAATAGAGTATCTTTGGAATACTCGAGTGAAATACAGACTCCACGTATCCCGTGAGTATGCACCGCAAGAAATACAGATGGGGGAGGTTTAAAGGCTCAGAACCTCTGCAGGTGTTTGGAGTTAATCAGCTGATTAGAGTGTGACACCATCAGGTTACAATAGCGAACTGTTTCACTATTCTAATTGTGTGAGATACTGAATTTTGGGTTTTAACTTAAAGGGATAGTAGCATTTTTTTTAAAGTGGGGTTGTATGATCTACAAATAGCCCCTAAGTACTTTGATTGCAGTAGAAGACTCTCTGCACTCCTCCCGTTAGCAACGCCAGCCCATAGCCCTGCCCAGAGATTTACAACATACAGTGTTTATAGTGTTTATAGCGAACAATGGAACTGTGTTTTTTTTTTCCAGGTAAAACCTCTTTTAGGCCGCGAAAATAGGCCGTTTCTTTGGGTCTGTTCACAACACTGTATGTTGTAAATCTCTGGGCAGGGCTATGGGCTGGCGTTGCTAACGGGAGGAGTGCAGAGAGTCTTCTACTGCAATTAAAGTACTTAGGGGCTATTTGTAGATCATACAACCACACTTTAAAAAAATGCTACTATCCCTTTAATGTAAGCCATAATCATTACAATAAAAAGAAATATAGACATGAGATATTTCAGTCTGTGTGTAATGAATCTATATAAGTTCACTATTTGAAGTGATCTATTGAAATAAATGAACCTTTCCATGATGTTCTTATTGATTGAGACGCTCCTGTATACTGAACCTTTTTCTAGCATCCAACACATTTGACTCAACAGTGTAAACGTCTTCAGATAAGCTCAGAGACAAACAGAACTTAAAATTCTCCTCAATAACAAACAGAATGGATAAGTAACATTATCAGCATTCATTATTAAACATGGGTGCAGTGGGCGAGCAGGCTTGGAGCAAACAGTGCTCATGTATTGGAATAAAAATTCTTAAAGGGATAGTTCACCCAAAATTCAAATTTCACTCATTATCTACTCACCCTCATGTCAACTAATAGCTGTGAGAATTTTCAGAGTCCTCCGTTCCTTCTCTGAGTTACGGGGGGGTCTGCGCAGCAGTATTTGTCCATATAATGGTTGTGAATGGACACCACGTTTCTTCGTCCAAAAAGACACACCAAAAAACATCCAAATACCTCCATACTGTTCGTCTGTAATGTCCCTCTTGTATTGAAGCCCCGACATGAGAAATTGTTCAGAAAAAAATTAAATAAGTCTATGTTTTAAGCTTGTTTGTAGCGGAAGCTCCCAGTGTCTCAGTTCACTGCTCTGCCTGTGTAAGTGCAAATCTCACGTGATTTGCACTGACCGGCGGAACAATTTCTCATGTCGGGGCTTCAGTACAAGAGGGACATTACAGACGAGCAGTATGGAGGTATTTGGATGTTTTTTGGTGTGTCTTTTTGGACGAAGAAACGTGGTGTCCATTCACAACCATTATATGGACAAATACTGCTGCGCAGACCCCCCCGTAACTCAGAGAAGGAACGGAGGACTCTGAAAATTCTCACAGCTCTTAGTTGACATGAGGGTGAGTAGATAATGAGTGAAATTTGAATTTTGGGTGAACTATCCCTTTAACAACCCAGCTTCATTTTCACCACTCGGCTGCAGGTGGCTGGTTTAGAAAAATATGTCAAAAATGTTTAATTGCAGCACATGAAGGCATGAAGTTGTTCTTGCTTTTTTGTTTATTTACTGATGGTCTCAATTGTTTTATTCCAGCTACAAAGTCGCATATTAATTTTGACTTATCTGCAAGATGAAAAGTTTAGTCTAAAATTCAGCTCAGTCTCATTTCACAAGCCGTGGATTTCATCATCTGTGTTTTCAGGCTGAACCGATGCGGCCCTTTTTTCATCAGACATCAGCAACACAGAGAAAATCATACACACTCCTATATCATCCTGCCTTCATTACTCAGTTCTATCTAAAACTAAGAGAGCCACGGATCACACCTGTCTTGGCTTCCCGTCTATTTTAGAATTCACTTCAAAGTGCTTTTAACTCTATACAAGGCTCCGAATAACCTGCTGGTGAAGTACATAATGGAACTCCTCTCATTGTACCATCCACATTCAAACAGAGCCCTCAGGTCCACAGCTCAGGACCAAAGTCCAGGTTTAAACTGAAGCTCATGGGGCCTTTAGACTATGTATGTGTGTTTGTGTCTATGTTTTCTTTAGAATGTGTCTCTTGATGATATTTTTTCATTGTTGATTAGGTTTCTGGAAAAGACTTTGTGCTTTTGCTTTAACAGTGTTCTATAAATAAAGTTATTGTGATTGGTATTCATTTCTTAACTACACTAATGGCCATTAGAGCCATTCCAGCCATTACCTCCAGCCATTAATGGCTTGGTCCTGGTTTTGAGAGACCTGCCAGGAGAACTATTGGATGGATGACTATGACATTTAGTGCAGACGTTAATGTAGCCCTCGGGATGAACTGAACATAATAATATTTGGGATTCCAATGACTTTTCATCAAATATAGTCAGGGGTCAAAATGTGTTTTTTATTCTATACCTACATACACACAGTCCAAGGGCTGCTATTATTGCACTCCTTCTGAAATGTGACTCATCACTCTGCCATCTTTAAAGTGATCATCATCTTTGAAGTGTTGATCCATAAAATCCATGAGATCTAAAAATAGGAGGCTCTTCTGGTTGTCTGACTGTTTTCTGACTGATCAAATCAGGTAAACACTCCAGCCGGGTGGATAGGAGGAAGAGCGTAAAATGACCAAAGACTTGACAGGTAGTTTTACAGCTCAGAGTCTGAATACAGGCTGCACTTCTCTGTGGAGTAGGCTGTGATACTTTCACTGTAATATACACTGCAAAAACTCAAAATCTTGCCAAGAATATTTGTCTTATTTCTAGTCAAAACAGATCTCATTATACTTAAAATAAGACGCATCACATTAAAAAGTAGCTTGTTTTTAGACACTTTTTACTTCTTTCAAGCATATTTTTACTTGAAATAAGTAGAAAATTCTGATAGTGGATGATGGATCAAGTTTTTCTTTCTTATTACAAGCACAAAAAACCTGCTTTCATTGGCAGATTTTTCTACTTATTTCAAGTGAAAATTAGTGAAACAAATGAAAATTATCTAAAAACAAGGTCATTTTTAGGTGATGAGTCTTACTGTATTTTAAGTGAAAGGAGATTAGTTTTGACTAGAAATTAGACATTTTTACAATAAATAATACAAATATTCTTGGAAAGATTTTGAGTTTTTGCAGTGTAGAACCTGGACCTGCTTAATAATAGCAGAAATAAGAAGAATATAATAGTAATATTCAAGTACATTTTTGTAACCTTTGTGCAGGACTAAAAATCCTGGTCTAAATTCAGGTCTCATACCTGAGGGTTTAGCATTAACTACTAACTATTTATAAATAACAAAACTGGCTGTGATCCTAAAGCAGGACAGATGCCAGTGACATCTTCAATGACCAGGATGACGCAGAATGCTTTTATAATGCCACATCTGCTGTTGTTCTAATTATCCAGACCCCTTGCAGGAGCATTTCCTGATCACTCTATGGAAATCAGATCGCTGCTTGTGCGACACTTGTCCACATTCAAATGAGCTGTGACGTTTTGGCCTGCTGCCTCAGTGCCTGGCTCACTCTATTTATAGCCACTCTCCAACCGGGCTGAGGAGCAGAGTGTCTATTAAATGTCTTATTGCAGAGATAATGAAAATATTTTTGCATTAGCATAAACAGGAATGGCAGCGGAATGGAGCCCTGTCATTGGGGAGGGGGGATGTGGAACAGTGAACAATGCTTAGGCTCATTATGGAAGTGCATGTATTGACTAAAATCAGCCTTCACACGATGGTTTGTGCCCTCACAGCAAATCTGTTGAGAGAAGCTGCTCGACGAGAGGAGAGATTTGGCGAGGCTATTCAGGGGGGGCACTGAATATGTTGCAAAAGAAGAGCTGTTAATGGAATTTCTAATTACAAATGAGCCACTTCTGCATGAGTCAAAACCTCCTCTCAGACGACACGGCCATCAGTTACTGGGTGTGTGAGTGACGGCTGAAAAGTAACAGGGGGGCAAGACAAGAGCGTATGACATGATGAGAGGAAAGTTCACATAATCTGCATAGTAACAAGGCACCATCCCATACACCGGGACGTGGGCGTGGGTCAACGCCGAGAGGTGAAGTGGAGGAAAAAAAGCTGTGAGTAGTGGTGGATCTGTGGCTGTTCTCAGCATCAGAGCAGCTGGATCTCTGCCTGCAGTCCTCAGGGTTAATAATATAATGTTATACTTTATTGATCCCTGCTGGCAAAACTCTCTTTTTGTTGGGACACCTACAAGCTCTGCTGCAGTGGGCTGGGATTCAGGGGTTGGCTGAAGGGCGCTTGATGCTGTTCAACGCTTTCATTAAAATCAAATTAAAACTTGAGAATAATTGCATAAGACAAACGAGATTTATTCTTGTTTTTCTTCCTCTCTACAGATAAACACACTGTGTATTGATTTGATCTGTATTTAGAATACGCCTTAACATAATTAAGGCTGACCGATTTATTGTATTTTCATCGTCGTCTTGATATGAACATGCCCGATAAACACAGCGCAAACTGTGATGAGTAAGGAGAGGAGAGAGGGTTAAATAAATGTTCTGCAATATTCAACAGTGTCACCTTGCATTTTGTTCATATTGTCCAAGCCTACTGTATATGGTTGTTGAGGTGAATGACCATGCTAATAGACTGATGATAACCAGCGCTTTGCTTCTTTGCTCTCCCACTAGGTCTAGTGTTTGCTCAGTGATGGGAATGACGGCGTTACTAACTGTGCTACTTTTTTTTGCTGTACTTTTTTCAGAAGTTTCAGAGTTATCCGTGGCTTCTCTGAGTTACAGGGGGTCTCGGCGTAGCAGTGCATGTCCATATAACGGTTGCAAATGGATACCAACTGTCTTCGTAACAAAAAGACACACCAAAAAGCATCCAAATACCTGCATGCTGCTCGTATGTAATGTCCGTCTTGTCTATATTTCAAGCTTGTTTTGTAGCGGAAGCTTCTCGAAGCTCCTCTTCCCGGTTCGTCAAATTTGGACGAACTGGGAAGAGGACAGACCCTGGTTCGCCCAAATTTGATGAACCGGGAAGAGGAGCTTCCGCTACAAACAAGCTTGAAATATAGACTTATTTAATTTTTTTCGGGACAATTTCGCATTTCAGGGCTTCAATACAAGAGCATGCATGGAGGTATTTGGATGTTTTTTGGTGTGTCGTTTTGTTACGAAGACAGTTGGTATCCATTTGCAACCGTTATATGGACATGCACTGCTACGCCGAGAAGCCACGGATAACTCTGAAACTTCTCCCAGCCCTTAGTCGACATGAGGGTGAGTAGATAATGAGTGAAATTTCAATTTTGGGTGAACTATCCCTTTAAAATGTGCTGTTACTCACCGTTCCTGTCACAAAAATTTTTTGTACCACAACCGTTTTAGTGTTGTTTAGGCTTCAAATTCGTACATAAATGGGGGCGTGGTTACGTTGAGTGACAGGTTCACAGACAGTTACCGGCCGTTAATTGGTTGCTTCGTGTTCAGTGGGCGGGTTCCCGGCCAAACCGCCGCACCTCTCTAAATATGGAAAGTAGACTCCTACTAAAATCCAAGATGGCGCGGTTCAAATGCCTGTAGTAGGATCACAAAACAGATGCACCCCCCCCCCCCCCCCCCCACTGAAATCCACTGGGAGATGGTTCCAGGCAGTGAGCAGCAGGGGCTGAAAGCCACTGAATATAGTACAGTGGTGTCTAGCTGACACACTAACCATGTTTCCATCCACTTTTCGATCTCACTTGAAGGTCTGAGATGATCTCAGACCTTTAAATCGAATAAAAAGCCGTGCATAACGTCATCATGAGCTGCAACTCACATTTATCCGGCAGAAAACTGTGACCGTCAGCATTTGTCACAGAAACTTTGTATCCGATGAGATCGACCGTATTAATTTTTTATCGATATTCATGACATTTGATCAAATTTTAATGTTTCCATGAAGCATTTCAAATTCGATATTGCTCAATGTGAATAAAAACATGTGGATGGAAACATGGTTACAGAGAGCTTGAAATACAGATATAAGCACATAGTTCTATTCACTTCATTCTAACAGTATAGAAATGTAATAAGTCTACTGTATTCACTTCTGCTGAGACAGAAAACTCTATGTGGCCTCATGGTCACATGACTGACTCCGTTTCTGCTGATGCCATCTCGCTGCTTGTCTGTCAACTCTCAGGAAGCTGCTAAATGAAAATAAAATCTCCAAAAATATGAAAGTGAAAAAGAAATATTGCGACGCCTCCGTGGGTGAGTGAGTTTGTGTTTACTCGGTGGGTTCAGGCCATGAGCAGGGTAAGTATCCTCTAAAACCACCTTAATTAAATCTCTTGTGCCACTCGGTTGCCCTTCTCTTTGAGGTGATCATATTTTCATTGATTCCAAGAAAATCAACCTTTGTGTCCCGAAAATGTGTGTGCGCAGAACTATTTATAGAGCATGCAGCCGGCTTGGCAGGCCAACACCAGCTCACAGCCATGTCTGCAGCTCCTGACCTTTCTTCCCACTCTCCACTTTAATCCCTTTTGTCTCTTTCATTGCCCTCGTCTGACCACACTATGATCTTTACATTATTCCCTTTCTTCACATTCCTCTTCATCCTGCTTTTGACTCACTGAGTGCCAACCACGTCATTTCTCGTTTTTCGTTCCCATGCGTTGAGTGCCAAAAATGTAATTTTACGTTTTTTGCTTTTTTTTTTATTATGAAAATAGACACTTTAACACACATTTTTTGTGTAAATTTGGGGACTCTACGACGAGCAGAACTGAAATAGATGACGTTCAAAAACTCATGACAGCTCACAATCTGGAAGTTTTCATCATAACTCGGCTTTTGCTTTTGCATGTGCGTCTGTGTGGTGGTTTTGTGAATAGAACAACAATTGTTGTATATATTTATCTTACACGAGCACGTAGAAACATGGCCATTTAAAGCAGAAAGTTTCACCTTTCAAATGAGCCACAGTATGTGTTGGTGGCAATAATATAGAATACACTGTGGCTCTACAAAAATCGTCAAAAATGGTCTAAATTGCCGGTACACTTGACTAAAACTTTGGAAAGGAGCACGGCACTCAATGAGTTAACACACTCAAATGTATTTTGAACATCTCAAACTCTTTGTGTTTGTCGTTTTCTTTGCCGCCCCCCCCCCCCCCCCCATCCCACCCCATCCCACCCCGCCCCACACAGACGGACAGGTTACAAAACGGCCCTGACAGTTAATTGCAGCCCCATCAACTAGCAGGATTGGGATTCTTCAGCCTTGATGAGCTGTTGTAGCTTGATTGTGTGTGGATTTGGGAGGGTGGGGTGGACGGATGGTGGCGGCAGGGGCGAGGGGACTGAGTGGCGCTGTAATAGAGACGTCCATCACAACCAATCAGGCAGCAGACACAGTGGCGTCCACCTCTTTAGCTTCTGGTGATGCTACAAGGCAGAGGCAAACACCACCACCTCCTCCTCCTCCTCCTCCTCCTCCCCACCTCCCCACGCCCTCAAGAGACCGCTCCGGGACATTTTGTTGCTATAGCAACACGGAGATATGGCCATCTTTGGCTTTAAATAAGCCCCCACTCTGGTCCGCTGCAATAAATATCGCCGAATAGCACTGGGATTTTAGAGTGGGCTTTTGCAAAAGAATGAGATTAGAGTTGTTTACTGCGAACAGCACATCTTCCCAAAGTGTGTGTGTGTCTATGTGTGTGTGTTTGTGTTTGTGTATGTGTATGTGTGTGTGTGTTTGTTTGTGTATGTGTGTGTGTTTGTTTGTGTATGCGTGTGGACAACAGGAGAGCAGCTTTCAGTCGGACAGAGAGGGAGACGACACGGAGGCCGCCAGCCCAGCATGCTAATGAACAAGTGTGTGTGTGTTTGTGTGTGTGTGTGTGTGTGTGTGTGTGTGTGTGTGTGTGTGTGTGTGTGTGTGTGTGTGTGTGTGTGTGTGTGTGTGTGTGTGTCCATCCCAGTATCAATGGGAGTCAAATCAAAGAGTGGAAGAACAAAGGAGGACAGGACACATTTAACATTGATGTTACCCACAAACGCATCACCTTACTGTCACCATCAAATAAACACAAGCAACGACCAACACAAAACAACAACTTACTGTGTGAGCTTGTCATGGTCAACAATTATAATAATTAGGGCTCTTTGTGTCTTTTTAAATGGACCTGGAGTCTAATAATAAGGTTTATCTATCTATCTATACTAAACGTGACGTTATCCGACTGCCTTCCACTGATTGGCCAGAGCGATGTCACCAGAAGAGTCACGAGCGGACAAATGGAAAAGGACCTAAACCAAGTTGAGTAGAGCAGAGCTGTGACTGTGGAGTGGAAAAGGGCCGTTGACTTTTTGGCAACAAAATCCTTGCTCACCTTAGCAAAACGCCGACATGTTTGTTTGCAATTTGTGGAGACAGCGTGATGGGAGGAAGGAGGCAGAAGTCACTACGGTAACCCAGCGTAACCCAGATACATGAACGGGGGCTGTTCTGATGGGGGGCAATTCCTCGTTTTTAACATTGTCCTAACTAAATAATTGCAATTACGATTTAAAACCGATTAATCCAACAGGCCTAATAATAATAATAACATTATGGGTGGGAGAAAAAATCGATTCACATAAATATTGCGATACCTTTTTTGACGATTTTTAAATCGATTTTTTTTTCAAAAATCTATTTTTTTTTTTTTTTTTAAATATTGTGCAATGTGCATTTGTTCGCCTTTTTTACATACAGAGATTACAGGTTTTGAAAAGGGTTTAAGTTCACTTTATAATGGAGTATGTTAATTTATAGGCTACAGTATTTGTGTGCAGGTAAATGTTAAAAATGCAGACTAAAAATCGAGAGAATCGGCAATATCGTAGAATCGCAATTTAAATCGAATCTGTCGTACTGTGGTCCAAAATGAACTAAACGCAAAGTGTTAAAGAACCGAATGAATTAAATATTGAAGTCTGATGATTTGTTCTGCAAGAACAGATAATCTTAAGTGAGATGACAAAACTTAAATGATTCATCAATAAAGACAGTTGCAAATTGATCAACTTATCAATTCATCAGTTTTTTATTTCAAATTGGCACTGACTCCAGCCTGTGTCCCTCTCTGCACCTCCTGCACCTCTTCTGTCTCCACTACATAAAAGCCAAACAGTAGTGACATGATGCATCAGTGACTTTGCCTGTATTTGCCATATTATCATGTACCATAAAACGATCATTCATGTAAACTGTGGTGTCCAACTCTTTGATTGCATCATTGGTGAAACATGGAGGCCAGCCCCGACTCTCACTGTGAACTCAGCCGGTGAACACGTCTGTATCGTTTTACATATAAAGGAACGCCCAGCATCAAACCTGTGACACTACAAAGCTGCACAACCTCCAGATGAAAACACATGTATAATTGAGTTTCTAATGCAAGACAGAGCAAGACATTAGAAACAGCTCTGAGAGCCTTGTTGAAAGGATTTGGTTTCACAGCTCTGACTGGAAAATGACCAGAAATACACCTTCCTTTCCAGAGATTCAATAATGGATTGGGCAAACTGTTAAGAAAATAATTGTGTTTGAGGCATCAGTTCAGATTTGAAAACAGCAGAGGCATCTATTCAGGACGTCTTCAGGGACAGTGTTTCATTCAGTGATTCATGCAAGGCTTAATGCACAATAAGAAAAAGACAATGAAGATGGAGAAGGAGAGATAAAATCAGCTTAGTCACACGGAGACAGACACGACCACGACCGCGCTAACACCCAGATATTTCCCACTTGAGGCCAGCTGACGTGCACGTTATTGATTTAGTCGAGAAATGATTGTGAATGGCGTACAGTGAAAGGCTGATCTGCCTCTGCAGGACCCTGGGCCATTTAATACAACTACGTCAAACCACTGGCTCCCACATTTCATTCAGGTGATAAAGTCTTTTTATCTGGGAGGGTGAAAGTCATAACACCACAAATCACAACAGGGACAAAGCAAATATTCATAAAAGTCTACGAGCCTCACCTCAGGCCCTGAACATAACAAGACACTTGAATACAGAGTATACAACAGTAAGCACAATACAAACCCTGCAGAATAAGACCCAACCTAACCTTATCAGTAGTGATGACCTGTGATTTTAACCATCAGTCCCACTGACTCACTATTTATGTCATTCAGAGAAAGGAGCTGACTAGGCCTGTGACGAGAACAAATTTTGCTCGACGATATATTGTCCCACAAATTATTGCCGATAAACGATTTTATTGTCAACATTTTTTTGAGAACAAATAAACCACTAATATAATACCATCATAATTGGAATGACAAAAACGTATCCTAAATAAATAAATAAAACAAACAAAAAATAATAAACAGCGCAGTCCAGTTCTTCTGTCCAGTTCATACCTGAAGCTTCACTTTTCATTCAAACAAACTCATGTGACTGCCACAGTTGTAAGATTTCATCAATGAGACCAGCATTTATCTCCTAAAAAGTATGTAAACCTCTAAAAACCTGCTGGTCAGTTACTCGGCTCGTTTTCTCCCCCGGGATGACGACGGAGGTTGACCGGCCCATGAGCTCAGCAGATGGGCGGCTGCCTTTGGGAAGCCCCCGTTGCTCCCACAGTGGCTCTGCACAAAAAACATCGGAGGAAATTTCCTAACAGGCGTTATCTGGATAAACTGACCACAGATTGGGAATCTAAACTGTGACTTTCTCGCATGAAAAAATATTAAAATTTTAAAATGATTGTCTTTGTTTCCCGTAATGCAATGCCGGTTGCCACAAAATGCATTCTGGGAAACAAAGACACTGGATGACTGACGAGAGGGTTCACTCCGTTCATTCCGCTATGGAACAAACGGCCCAGGTGCTGAGACCGATGCACAAAGTGAAGCCTCTTGTCATCCAGCCTGTTTGAAGGCCAGAGACGAGGAAAACAAATACGTGCGCACATGGCAATATAACGAGGCCGGAAAAATTATCGAGTTCATTTTCATTTATCGTGCGATTAATTTTATCATGCGATTAATTCGTCCCAGGCCTAGAGCTGACTTTCTTTCCCATCAGCCATTGCTGTGATGTACAGTTTAAGAGCCCAGGTCCTCCACTAACTGAAGAATCAACTCTCTGTCAGATAGTCGTACGGCTCTTCATGTGGACATTTTGACATGTTTTACACCTGAAACAACTCCAGAGAAGAATGGTAATGGTAAATGGACTTGCACTTATATAGCGCTTTCCTAGTCACTCGGACCACTCAAAGCGCTTTACACTGTTTTTGTCGCATTCACCCTTTCACAAACACATTCTTGCAGCCCTGTTCACAGACAGGCTTTTTGGAGGCTAATTCACACACGTTCACACATCCGATGACACATTGGAGGGCAAGTGTGGGCTCAGTGTCTTGCCCAAGGACACCTCGATATGCGGCCTGGAGGAGCCAGGAATCAAACCACCGACCTTCCGGTTAATGAACGGCCCGCTCTACCTCCTGAGCCACAGAAAAGAAAAGATATGAGGAAAAATAGAAGTTATGAACTGTGGTAATCTAACAGATACAAGCTGGACAAGATTGTGCCATCTCTGAAAGAACAGGAAGTGACTCAGTTATTTGTTGTGGTGTCTTTTCCAGGATTCTGATTGGCCAGCAAGACGTTTTGCTTCTTTATAAACTGTGGCCTTTAGGTTTGGCATGCTCATGGTAGCTATAACAGCATCTTTATACAAGAGTTATTTTTGAAAACGATCTGGTCTGAACAATGTTATTCTTGAAAATGTAGAAGGAGAAATACCTTTGTAAATACCTGGCTATACCTAGCTGGAATAAAATAACAGAGTGTTGGGTGTCACAGGTGCTTGTGTTAACCAAACGGGGAAGTAAGAAGTCAACCTGCATCACCAGGATAGAGACAGGAGTCATTTTCACTTCTCATCGCTTCATGTCTGGGACAGGACAGAAAAGAAGTCACAGACAGCTGCCAGGAAAGCAGTGGTATTAACAATAGGTCAGTCTTCACCCACAGAGCTGTTCTAATAGGAACACATACCACTCTCTTTATCTTGAATGGAATGCATTTTTCATTCAGGCGTCTTTTTTTCCTCCTGTCTGCTCTCTGAGCTGGTTCACAACACCAGGATCGACGACTCCTGTTGCTGCCACCGAACATCAGAGAGGCTGTTACTGCAGAGCCAGTCAGTCTGACATCACAACGCCTCGTACCACCACTGTGGACGTACACCTGTCTGAGTGTCTGCGCTGCTGTAGAGGTGTGTAGAGTGTTCGGAGGGATGTCTGTAAACTGTATCAGAAAATAACCTGGGTTCCAGAGAGTGATGTATCATCTGAATTTCCTAAATACCAACTAGGGGTGTAACGGTATATGTATTCGTCCCGTGCCGTCACGGTACGAGGGTCACGGTTCGGTGCACACAGTCCCACGACGAATACGTCTGAGTGAATATTAAAAAATAAATTAAAGGGACAACGAGGAGTTTTGGAAAAGCGAAGCGTTTTCACACTACATTTATGAGCCTCTGCGCAAGACAGACTCATGTTTTCATTCATCAAGAATTAAGGTCAGATACTGTCGTAGTTCTGAGTGTCTGTCAAAGTCCGTCGGCGATGTTTCACGGATGCGCGCTGCGTCGCTAGAAACGCATCAAACACGTTAACGCATATGAGACGGCATCACCCTGGATATGTCAATCACTGGTGGAGGAAAAAGACAAGTTGTGTGTAACAACTTATCCTGCTGCTTTTAAGCCTCTTGACATGAACACAGACACCAGAAACATCACCAAAGCAACTGGCATCTAGCCCAAATTAACTGTGTAAACCATCATTTTTGTTTTTTTGTTATATATATATTGCCAGTTGTCAAGTGCAAGTTTAGTTTAGTGCTAGAATTAATGAATGGCATTATAACACTCCTAATGCACTTGTTTTATTTTATATTCTACTTTTTTTTTTTTTACTTTTATAACACAAGACAGAATTTAGTTTTACATTCAATTAGTGTCTGTTGTACCGAGCCCGTACGGAACCGTGACTTGTGTGTACCGTTACACCCCTAATACCAACACATTACAGCAAACATCAGTGTCATGCCTGGACCGGCCTCAGCTGCAACTGCAAACAAAAGCGCTTATTAACATTTAAAGTCTATTCCTGTGTCTTAAAGGTGTACAGAAATGGCCGTTTGTCCTGTTTGTCGCGCCGAGTTGTCACGAGCTGCAACACGAGTTTACCCGAGTAAGGAAAACGAATTTGATTGGTCGTTATCGAGCGGGCGGGATATTCAAAGCTTGGGGCGAGCCCGAGCTCCGTGTGTGTGTGCGTGTCTCAGACGTTTGAATGACGGATGACGGATCCAATATCAGTGGCTAGTGAATTGTGTACAGGCTGACGTATAATCCGTGCGCCTGCATTATCCAATGCGGAAAAGAAAAATACACACTTTCATCCCGGATTTACTCAAAAATAGAATTTTGCACAAAGTTTGGCCTACAACGTCTGAAAGATGAGTTATCACATTAATTTTATGACCCAAAGTGGGCTCAAATTCAATTTTCTTTTCTGTACACCTTTAAGTGTGCGCTCTGTCACCATGTTTGTGACTGTGGAGCAGCAGTCGTCTTAAAGCTGTTGCTGTAGTGTTGCTGACGTGTTTTAGCTGCTGGGCAGCCCGTGAAGAAAAGAGGCAGCAGTGTACTGCAAAATAATCTTGTAAGTCACAGTGGGAGAAGAGTAAGAAGGAGGAAGCAGGAGAATTAGGAAATAAATCTCATGAAATGGCAGAGTGATGTCTGGTGTGACGAGGCTTTGAGCAGACAGCGGCTGACTTCAGTCTGTGTGGGTTGGTCTGAGACACTTCTGTACTTCATTACGTTTTGTTGTCGTCAGCTGGTCGAACGGATGGAAGTGGGTTCTAGTTTGTTCTACTTAAAGAATGAGGTCAAAAACAGCCACAGATTAATTCAGACACCAAAGTGTAAAACCCGAAACAAATGTAAAAAATCTAAGTAAAAGTAGCTCAGATAGACCTGCAGTGCTGGCCACAGAATTATATATGACTCCACTGAAACATGGCTTCAAAGACATGAACACGTCGTCCTCCGCCGCAAGGGACACAAAGATGTGCAGCAGCATTTAGAACCTCAGAAGCACATGTACGATATATATATATATATATTAAAAAAAAATTCAGAGCAGGACAGAGAAAGACAGTCACTAAAAATAAAATCCATCTCTGAATAGTTTGAATCTCAGCTTGAACAGGTCTCTTTGTTAACGTACTAGATACAAACACATGAATGTCACCGCAGCTGAAGTACTGTAGTAAAGGTAAGTACCAGAGGTGGCAAAGTACACAACTTCATTATTTGAGTAAAAGTACAGATACTCCTTGTCAAATATTACTCCAATACCAGTAGAAGTAAAGGGATATACCAGCGTAAATTTAATGATCTAACACACTTTGACACTGAGTAAGACCCCCCCCCCCCAGGAGATCAAACTTCTCTAGTTGTAGCAACTTCAGCAAAGACCGCGCGATAACAATACACTGCTGTCTATTCCTCCACCAGCAAACTGCCATCAAAAAAGCCACTCATAGCCACAAATAATGCTCAGAACAGCACCAAACTTCTGCAACAGTACATCAGCCCATAATACGAGGCATCAAACAGCCGCCTGCTTTGGCTGAAAAGAGATAAAAACAAAACTCACCCAAGCTCCTTTGGCTGCATGGTCGTTGTGGGGAAGCCCTGACGAGGCGAGTGCATCAGTGTTCTCTCTGTCTTCCCTCTCTGTTTCTCACAATAAATTAGCAAGTGGATCTGAGTTGCTCAAACTATCAGTCAGCAAAGCGTTTTTGGAACGAAGCATTACTGGACTCCTTACTTTCCTACTGCACTCGGTAATCAACTAAATCTCAAGCATCATTTTCATCATTGTAAGTGCAATTAAGAACACACAGATGCACATTCTGCTACAGCATGTCTATTTATACAACAATCTGTACGTTAGTTCAAAAATAACTGGGACAATCAAAAAAAAGCTGCTGAAGCTGCACAGAAGACCATGTTTTAAACATGTTTCAATTGGTGTGTGGCCCCTTTAACTCTGCAGCTGTGCATATTATTCCTATTCTGTTGAACATCTTTTTGTTTGTTTCACTTCCTGCATCAAACATCAAACAACCTGAACAAAGTTCAGTTTGGTTTTCTCTGTATTTGCTCAAGCACAGGGGAGCATGATGTACCTATAGAGGTTCGGCCATGCAGCCAATCAGCAACACTTTATCTTCTTTCTTATCAGGATTGAGCAGAAAAAGAAAAATCATCAGCTGACGTAAGAGTAATGAGAGCGCCAGTAGAAATGTAGTCGAGTAAAAAGTACAGAATTTGACCTTTAAAGGGATAGTTCAACATTTTGGCAAATTGGCCCATTGCCATAATCGCTATAGTCATAGCAGTAGGTTCGTTACCTTTAATTGTCGGTGCAAGCTATTTTTTAGAACGGCGGAGCAGAGCTGTGAGCTGCTCAGAGCTACGCTATGGAGGGTAGTGGGATTTCTTGGTTTCCCTCATCAAACTCATCAAATACACAATCCAAAAACTCCAAAACGCTCTGGTGGACAAGTTGTGACCTGCACATTCACCACGCTATGAGATAATAACAGAACGTTACCAGACAGAGGGAAATTCATGCAAAACCGCTGATGCGCGTTGCCTTCAGGGACAGTTTTTCAGCAAGCAGTCTCTGTATTTACCTCGAAAACAACTCCGTAACGTTCCATTATTATCTCATAGTGTGGTGAATGTGCAGGTCACAACTTGTCCACAGAAGCAATTTGGAGTTGTTGGATTGTGTATTTGATGAGTTTGATGAGGGAAACCAAGAAATCCTCTGTAGTGTAGCTCTGAGCAGCTCGTGGCTGCCAATTTGCCAAAATGTTGAACTATCCCTTTAAATGTAGTGAAGCGAAAGTAATCATTATTCCCCACAATAATACTCAGGTAAAGGACAGATACTCAAAAAATGTACTTTTACTGTCCATCACTGGTAAGGACACAGGTTTATAATGGCACTTAGAGTCTCATCAGGAGGACGGAGGAACCCGCTCCACCCACTGACTCCGGCTCTGCTGCAGCCCACGCTTCCTCCACTGAGACCGGAGAGCAAGACCACGGTTTCTTCATATTTTCAGCCGCCAATGTGGGAAGTGAAATACATGCAATGGAAATGTGTTTCAGTTTGTCTGATTTATCCAACTTGACTGTTTCTCTGTGCAGCAGATGTGCCGAACATTGGAAACATGGACTCCACACATATCGAAGTGCTGTTCTAAATACATACACTCTCAGAGATTTACACATAAATCATTTAGCTGATTATTCTGCTTTCTTGTTCAGCTACTGAGCAGCTGATAGTGAGCTGCCAGTACAAACCCAACATAGACACCAATTTCCAGCACTAAAGCGCTGTTGAACCCACAGTGAGCTAGCTGCCCTCTGACAGACAACAACCAGATATCTTTCTCACAGGTTTGCTGGAGCTCAGGATCCTTCAAAAGAACACGACATATTGGACTTTAATTTATAATGGGACACGAAAAATGACTCAGAAAGATTGCCAGTGATGCTGCTGGTCTATTAAATGTGGAAGCAGAAACTTCCACAACAGGATGACATGAGACAGTGATGTTTTCACTGTCACATCTTTTCACTTGGAGAGAGCCGGGCTTGATGTTTCCTTACATACTTTCCTTTCCTTTCTTACTTTCAAAATAGCATTTACAGTATGTAAAGAGATGGGTGAGTTAATCTGCATAAACACAAGTTCTGTGTGATGGTTTGATGTGTCTACATTTAACTGTACTGTTTACTGCAAGGTAATGTAAACAAATACGCACATGTTCAGTAAATGGAATTACTGTCAAACCTTTCGGAGAATTAAATCTATGTTGATAAAGGAGAAAAGGAGAAAAATCAAAACATAGTTAAAAGTTAAAACTAGAAAAGGACTCTACTAATAACACTGATGGGAATCATGTTTGTGTTTGTGTGTGTGTTGTTTCTCACCATCCTACCTAACCTGTATGTACAGTGATTCTTTAATTACACATAAAGCTGTGTGAGATTAGGCAGGGATTAGAGCCGTGCTGCCCACAGGGACTGGGCCAGCTGGGACGTAATGTGAGACCTGAGGGACTGGCGAAACTCAAAGGGTTTCAGAGACAGACGGATAGAGAATGGGAAGCGAGCTGATCTAAAATCCCACCATCCCACCTCCAGCTCTGTGATGTGTGGAAGCCTGGGATTGTTTCTTCTGCAGCCCACATCACAGATAAGACTGCTGCTTCAGATCTGCACAGAGCGCCGGCTCTGTGGACTCCATCTGCATTATCAGTGTGTGAACACCAGTCACTCTTTAATAAGATAATTACATTAGGAAAAAAAAATACAATTTGGTCTAATTTCCCTTGAGACTCTAAAATACTTGAGTTACCAGAGAAATGAGACCAAACAGGATGAATGCTCATCCAGATCACAAATGAATTCACTGGAATGCACAATTATTACTGCTTAATCTGTAACATTAATAAACGTATTAATAGTTTTAACAAACTTTTACAAACCTCTTTGAACAAAGACCAATTCAATTCACATGAGCCTTTGAAGACTGAGCTGAGCATCTCTGTTTAGTGTAGTTCCTTTAAATTTAGAAGGAGCACAGATCAGATCCAGTATCAGATATTAGTTCTACAACCTCTTCCCCATGTGAGGGATCATTTCATCACTGATAGCAAACTAAAGCAAGACTCATACACAACCACTGAAGATGACACCAAAAGTTCATTGCAATATGCAGATATACATTATAACAATATAATGGTCAATATAATTTGAAGGTTCAAATTGTTAAAACAATAGGGATGCCCCAACTGATCACCTGTTGATCATGATCAGCCAATTTTTAATTAAAAATATATGTGATCTGAAGATTATCGTTAACTCTTCTAGTCACCAATTAGAGTATTGGCAAGAATCTGGCGATCACAATACAGGGGCAACGATAAGATACTGTGTGTTGCGATACTGTAATCAAGATGATATATTGAGATTTCTTTTTCTTTTTTTGACTTTTCTAAGTTTGCTAACAACTGAACATGTGATGAGCCACAGACCTGTTTTTTAAAAGCATGCATAAATATACATTTTGTATTCATATTGGTTTTTTGTCATTTGAAATGACATTTGAGCCTTTTTTAAAAAACGAGTAATACTGAATGTCCCTGAAAATGTCAAATGGTGTAACCACAAAAGAATGATAAATATTAAATATCAACACTGGATTTAAGTGTATATATAAAAAGTATACTTTCTTTTGAATAATGTGACAAATTATGTAAAATTTGTCAAGAAACATAGTGTTGCATTGCAAAAGTGAATAACATTTATACCACATTTGAGTCCTGATTTATTTTCCTGAATATAGTCATATTTTTGTGAAAAAATACCGGTTACACCACTTGACATCGGGTTGCATCACGTCATTGACCCTGAAATCTCATTGTTCCGTTGGAGTGGAGGATCAGTGGCTGAGTTTTAAATGCAACACAAAAATTAACCACCACTGTGAATGTTTGCATGTAAACTGTTCATTAAAATTGATACAGTGCTTTTAAATATGGATACAGTATTCCTCTGGCATCTGTGGCCAAGACAAACACTGTGTGCTGTGTAGTGTAATACCACTTCTTTATTTGTTCAGTGCACCAACAGGTCACAAAACAAAACACTTGTGACTCATGTACAGTAACATACCACATTTGCAGTGTGTGATATAAATGATCAGTATCACCTATGGATCAGCTGATCACATTCATAGATGATTAGCACTGGTATCAGTGGCAAAACAACGTGATTCAAGCACCACTGCTTTATTATTTAAAAAAAAACCTGACAGTGCTCCAGTGGCGACAAGTCAAATCAAGACCAACACTCTTTTTTAATAAAGGTGACAACAACACATCCTTATAAATGAAGCCTACAAACCATCAAATCAACACATCATCATCATTTTCCTATTTCGGGGGAAATTAAAATGCAAAAAAAAAAAAAAAAATGCAGGCAAAGACACAAACTCTGCCCACATGTGATTAATGTGTGCTCTCCCTCACTGTGGTGGATAAATAAACTTGAGAGCTGGACTGTGGCACAGCAGCTTCCAGTAGGTGCACAAGAGCAAGACAAACCTGACAAACACCAGTGAGGAGGAAACAGACTCACTCCTCTCAGCAGAGACCACTTAACTTACTGAACCTTCACATCGGAAATGATCCGTTATAAAAAGTGATGGAATATGAATCTGTTTGCCTTTCATCTAAGCTCTGCATCAAAGATTAGTAATGGTTATAAGGTTTATTTCAATCACACATAAAACTACAAAACAAACAAACAGGCACAAAACTGAAGGAATAAGATCAGGAAAACAAGACAAGAATAAAAACTCTAATCTAGAGCCAGCCTACATTAATGTAATGATATCCTGTGTACAGGGTTCCTACAGGTTCCTTCAGGTTAAATTCAAGTCTTTTTAAGACCTTTTAAAGACCATTTATATAAAAATGTAATACCTATTTCACTGCCCTACCGGCAAAGAAAAGTGAAATCCTCAAATTTCAGAGTGTTTACTGTAAATTAACTGTATCATCCCACTATTTTTCTGCTCTTTGTGCTCTACTAGGGATGTAACAATATCAAAATCTCACAATATTACAACACCTCAATAACGAGCCCATGATATTTATTGGAGTATCATAAGGCATCATGATATCAAAATCTCACTGTGTGATAATACCATATAAGCTCCACAGTACAAGACTTATTCCACTATCCATAAGTCAACAAGAAGAACATTGATCAAAAATAATCGTGGTTGACAAATGAAACTTTTGACGAAAAATGCAATATGGAGAAGTTAAATACAGCACAACTTTTAAGACCCAGAAATCAAAATTCAAGATTTTTTCAAGTCTTTTTAAGGTATTATTTCCAAATTCATAAATTCAATGCTTTTAAGACTTTTTAAGACCCCGCGGGAACCCTGTGTGTACTGATATTGCCCTGGACAATTTGACCGTCTCTGGTTCTCTCCTACCTTCTGAGGCCGAGGCCCAAACAGACAGCCACACTTCTCCAACAAGTGCTCAGCATCTCTGCTCCTCAACCAGTTCAGCCAAAACCAACAGATGTGGAGCCTTTGAAGCCAGCAGCCTTGAAGAGCAGCTCCAGGCTACCGTCCCTCCATCTGCACACTAGCATTCCACTCTAATGAACCCGTGTACAGCTCGGTTTTAGATGCAAGTTCGGTGGGATGGCCAAGAGATCGTCTCATCCCCGCTGTAATTCAAAGTGTCCACGTTCAACAGCTGTTTTCGATCCTCCAGCACTGATCCTCTCACTCCTGTCACGACACACACACTACAGCTGATGAAACTTTTTTTTTTTTTTACAACACAAACGCACACAAACGAACAGATTACACTCGACACCAGCGGCAGATTTCTGGGCAGGATTTAGCCACCAAACCTTCAGTGAACTCTCCCATGTCCCTGTTATGTAGCAAAAACAACTCTGCTTGTTTTGACTTCCTCCCACTCATCATGAGCGAGGCAGGTTGAAACAAGAACAAGTCTAGCATTACAACAAGGATGACATTTGGACAGTGTCCCATCGAAGAATGTGAAATGAGCTCAACATGCTAATTTCCCACCCTGAACTGAGCTGATCTGAAAAATGTCAGCCATGTCTCTTTTGTTTTCTGGGTTATGGGCTCATGCTTTTCCCCCCACAGGCAGTTCTATGGCTCTTTGACTCTTTGACACAATATTTAGGGTCAAACTAACAAGATTCATGCTGAGATTAGGGGTGTACAGCCAGTTCACTATTTGTATTCGGTTTCGGGCTTTTAAGTAAAACTTCAGATTCGGATTCGTAATCGGGAAGAAACCGGAAGTGGGTGCTATGACTTCAGCCGAGCTAGTGCTACGCCGAGCTAGCCGGCTAACTTCCGCTTTAGCTCTCGGCTAACTAGAACGGGAATAAAATAATTTAATTGTGCAGCTCCTCTAGACTTTCCAAACGTAATCGGACTGAATGGATCAAATTCTGGTAGTGAAACGAGTCATTTCGCAGGGTATGATCATGATTGTAGAGCGTCTTCTTCCGCCAAATGCATTTATCAATACAATATTTAATGTCTGCAGTCTTACCAGCTGACTGAGTTTGTCTTTTATGAACGCAAAACTGGACCAAATGAAAAATTGCAACAATGTATCATCCTGGTGTTGGTTTGAATCAGATAACAGACCTTTTGTGTGGCCCTAAATGATGGGAGCTTTGCTGTGGTTGTGGCTGTAGCATGCATGTGTGAAACATTCAGGGAACAGAGTTATTACTGTGGAGAGGTGACCTGTGTTTTATAAAATGATACTTTGGGTAAAAGCTACAACTGATCAGGTATTTTCTGTATTGAGCAAACTTTGGTATAAGTTCAGATGAATTATTCCAGCAACCTCCAGGGCTGAAAATGAAGCCCACACAAACTCTGGTTCCTCTAATGCCCACTAGAGTCTGCCTCCAACTGTGAGTCAGTGCCCATGGCCTCCCGTGTTAAAATGTCCAGCTGGACAGCAGGAAAAACGTGTCCACAGCTTTGTGAAAAAATATAAACTTTTGGTTAATTTCCTTTGCCCATTTTTGGGTTGGCCAGAAGTTAGACAGAGTCAGGGGCTGCCAGGGCAGTGATGGCTACATCTTGATATACAACCTATCAAAACCACTCATTACACATCCCAAGAGCCCCAGATGAGTCTCCTAACACAGTCCTAAACACAAACATATTCAATTTACAATGTTATACAGCAGAGAATGAAGCAAATCCTTAGATATGATGTGCTGGACCAGCTTTTTTTTTTCTTTTTTTCCTTTATTTTGCACAAACATATCATTTATTATGATTGGGATGTGCGAAGGGGAGGTATGAAACCCAAAAGGGCTTATATGAAAACCTCACCCATGAAGAACATAATCAAAAAACAAATTTGTCACAGATTCTTTCCTTTTTTTTGTTTTTAATAAATCCATAATTAATTTTCAACACATAAATCCATAATTAATTTTCAACTCAACTGGTTTTTCATCACTAATGAATGAATAATCCTAAGAACCCAGTAAATGTCACATAATATTTCACCTCTCTGTCTGTTTTCTCCTGCAGCTGCTTTGTTTTCCTGTGGTTTCTGACTCTGTCTTCATACCACATCACTGCTGCCAAAGACAAACCGCAGCGTCTCAGAAACCACAGCCGTGACAGCTGTCTCTCTGTGGTGCAGTTCCATCCCAGAGTGCAGCTGTGACAGCCGGACACTCTGTGACATAAGGGCGCCCTCCTCAGAGAGGATTTGTGGGGAATTCATCTTGTCTAAGTGTCAGTGCATCAAACCTCCGGTCACAGCAGAGTGTCAACGCTCCGGAGGAGGAGAGGGCAGCTGGAGACCCACTGACAGGTTCTCCTGGAGAGAGGATGCTTGGTCAGATGATTGTGCTGTGCCCTTTGTCCTATTCTAAAGAAATCAAGTGTGTGCCAGGTTAGTAAATCAACTCTGGTCACACCTGAAATCAGGCTTTTGGTTTGTTTCCTCACTGCCTTTACCCCAAATAATCTTTACTCTCAACTGTTTGTCATCTCAGAAAATGATCTAATGCTGCGTTCGAGACAAGTCGGAACTTGGATCTTTCCGATTTTCGACTTGAAAAAGTGCAATTGAACGCCACCTCAAGTCGGAGAAAAGAAATCTACCCTGACTTCACCGAGAATCAGTTGTCTGACATCACAACAATCTGCAGCCCTGCAGAGGCACAATACACAATGGCAAAATACATTGAAACGTTCTTTTTTAAATTGTTTTTGTGCCCTTTGTAATGTATTTATGCCTTAGCTATGTGAAGCACTTTGAATGCAAAGTTTGTCCCGGTCCGCTACGGTTTTGGGGCTTCGAGGTCAGAACTCCGACTTTTCAATTAGGAAAGATCCGAGTTCCGACTTCGTCTCGCACGGTGCCAACGTCACACCGCCTCAGGCTGAGGTATCCAGTTGTCTCCTTATTAGAAACTCTAACATTTATCTTACCCTGAACTCTCTGGGAAAGAACATCTCAATCAACGCTCCTTTCAATCACCTAACTCCACAGCGCAGTGGCTGGTAATAAAGAGCAAATGTGTTAATCTTTGGTAATTCACAGAGGAGGAATGTGAGAAAGACTCATCTGAATTTTCAGCACCATCAATTTTTATTCTTTTTTCCTACGCGCTCACCTCACAGCTTCTCCTTTCATTCCGGTGTCCCTCTCTTCATTACCTGTCACGCTCTCTCTCTCTGCTTCGCCTTCACATGAAGCTGAACACTAAAACCTCCATCTTCATCCCTCCACAGGCAGCCAGTCCTTCTCTCTAAGTTTACTTTTACATGACCTAAACTTAAGATGACAGGGATGGCACCGCTCTAATAGATTTTCTTCTTGCCGAGTTTCATTTGTCACACACATTATTCTGTCCACGTTTGGAGATTACAAACCGCACACACACAGACACACACACAGACACACACTTTGCCGTCTAAATATTTGAGAGAGGTTAAGGGCAGCTTTTAAGTTACACCAGAGTCAATTATGAGTTGTTGGAAGTTGCATTAAATGAAATGATTGTGACTGTATATAGAAGTGTAGGCGCAAGCGTGCGTGTTTGTGTGTGTGTCTATGTGTGTGTGTGTGTGTGGGGGAATGTGGCAAAGGCTTTCAGACAATCTGCTCCATTCAACCCCTGCTGTGCTACCAGCCCAAATCCATTTACATCCCTGAGCCTTCATGAGACTGACAGCGCTACACACACACACACACACACACACACACACACACAAACAGAGAGAGAGAGAGAGACAAAGATGGAGAGAAAGAGAGAGAGAGTATATAGAGAGTAAACTCATCTACAGTAGTTAAGGCTTATGTCCTTCGTCGCTTCCCGCCACTGTTGTGTATTTTCTCAGCTTCTACTCACTGAACACTTGCTGTTCTGGACACTGCAACATCCAATAATATGCAGGCTACAAAAACACTCTCAATGATACAACATAAACACCGACTATTTATCAGTGTAATAAGGCCAGATTAGGGATGTCACAATTACTTGTTTTCACAATTAATCGCGGTATTAAACGCCACAATTAACTGATCGTAAAAATTCCTAAATACCGACACTTTCCAAAAAAGATTATGTCGGAACCATATCGGCAGATGTGCAGCAAAGTAAAGGACCTAGCGTAACACTTAATTGATAGGAATTTAAATTTTAGCTTGTCATTTGTAATTTAAAAAAAAAATGATTAAAATAAACTTAAACATTTGGTATAGATGACAATTAATGACTTAAATATGGGGATTAATAGCTGGTCCTATATTAAGAGATTAGTAATGTCATTATATTTTGTCTATATTTGATTTTACACATTTATAGTGTTGTGAAATTTATTAGTGCATAATAATCGTGATAATCGTAATACCGTGATTATTTTTCTGACAATAATCGTACCAAGAAAATCTATTATCATGACATCCCTAGACCAGATGGTTCAGTTTCTGACCGTTGTCACCCTATTGATACTTCTGATCGATGTTTCAAACTCATCCGACACACCCGATCAGAAAGCATGACACTCAGTTACCAGCCCGCCACACACAATGACCACACACGGACTCAATCTATACTCTCAGACAAACACACACAGACTCTCATTAAGCTTTTCCCGCTCACCTCAGGCCTCCGCGGTCGAGCGACGCTGCCGGCTTACGCTGGATTAAACAGAACCAAACAACAGAGTCCGGTTAAGGACTTCCTCAAACAGTGAATAAAGCGCCTGTCATCTGAATGTAAACAAGCTGGATCAGGAGGACGGAGGCGGAGTCCCGCTGGCAGCGACTGTTGACAGGTGAGGGAATCATTAACCAGAGCGTCCCGAGTGGAGATCACCAAACTTTTACTGAGTTCATAGAGCAGCGTTTATTATCCCACCATGCATCTCTCTCTCTTGTGCAATGTGTTATTTTCATTTTCTATGTTATTAATAAAACAATTTCAACTGACATGAGTGGCAGTTTGGCAGCTCAGGGAGGGGCCCATAAATAAAACTTGCGCATTTTATTGAAGTGACGATATCAATATTGAAGCCTTATCACTTCTTCCACCAAGATAAACAAGGATCTACTTTGGGTGCAGTCCTCTTCCTCACGCCACACACAATTTGGCAGACTGTGCCTGATTTAGTGAGGTTAACTGAACAAATCTAAACATCTGAGGATCGTTTTTTAAATGAAAGCCTGATAAATATCATATGGAGAAAGAAAATGGATTTGCTTGTGTAATCAAGATGATTCTGGGAGCGTCAGATGAATCTGCTGATTATTTTAGCCAATAACAGACCAAAGGCCCCAGGTCTGACCCTTCTCCTGGGTGTGGATCAATAAGAGAACCAAAAACAATCTCTGTGTAGTTTTACATCTCCTCTCTGGAGCTCTAGCAACAACAGGTAGGTGAGCCAATCAGAAGAGATAAGGATCTGAGCCTCTATTCTGATTGGCTGGCTGCTTTCTGATTGAACAGAAATACAGCAAATTTAAGGGTAAACACAAATCCCGCCAGGCTGGATCATGGGCCTGTGGAGTCAGAACACACTGTGTGCATTTCTCTGTGATACTTTCGCTGGATTAATATAAAACCTCACTGTAATCAAACTACAATATGGGACCTTTACCAACCTAAACTTAGATATGTACCTAAGAGGAAGGTAAGAGTATTGTATACAGGCTGTCATGAAATCTACTCGTTTTTGGTCTTTTTATTATTAGTAGTATGAAAGAGTGTAATTTAAGATTGGAGTATATTTTTTAAAAAGTGTTTCTCCCCTTTTTCTTGCCTCACCGGTATCATTAATATTTTACCCAGCAGTCAGTTTTCCAATATCGAGGCATGTGCAGGTGAACAGGCAATCCCTCAGAGGACTGTAAATCCAAAAAGAGGATTAGAAATCAAGATGAGAGGATGAGAAGCAGAGAACAAATGACGGTGAAGTGATGAGGAGGACAGAGGAATAAACGGAGAAAAAAGAGGAAGAGTGCACATCATTTTCAGACGGGGCATTTATGCAGAAAAATCTAAAAAAAAATGGAACTTGAATCGAGGGGGTGATAAGGCTACAGGTGGAACATTCATAGAGTGAGTCAGAGTAATTCACCATGAGAGAGTGGAGTGGGAGTGGAATAGCGAGTGTTAGTTTGTTTTGGAGCTCAGGGCAGTTTCCTGGATTCCTGCGTACGCTCTACCACTCTCTCTATCTCTCTGTCTCTCTCTCTCTGCCGTGAGCGGGCCGATCCGACAGGTCATCGACCTGCCCAGTGGTCTGAAGCATGACTCACTCATCAGCTAAATCCTCCTGCCCCCAGACCACCCTGCTGCTCCTGTTGCTGGTGAAGAAGCTGAATTGCAAATTCACATAAACTGTGCACAACAGTGAAAAACAAGGACAAAAAATATGTCCAAAGCTTTTACAATGCATGTGTTCTCGATTTCTCATATTACATGGTTTTCATTTATCTTGTCCGTGTGTGTAAAATATCTCCTCATTATAATACTGAAACACACAGGGGTGTTTATGAATAACTAACGACGGTGAATCAGTATGCTGGTGGTTGAGCTCCAGCAGCCTTTAGTGGTTGGAGACTATTACAGTATCTGACAGAAAAAGGGGCGTAGGCAGAGGTCTGCTCTCCCCTCGGGGAACGAGGATTGATGGTGCTCATTTGAGACTGGGTCACATCTGAAACCGTGTGATAAATGTAATGATGTCATTGCTGCTGCAGGGGGAGGGGGTCAAAACGGAAGAGGGCAAAGTAAAAATCTTGTGTAATCTCTGTTTGAAGAGAAGAGAGTTTTTAAGACAAGAGAAATCAGGTTAGAGTCATTTGTTCAAACAAAGTAGAGCCGGTAAGGAGGGCTTCCTTCCCAAAGGAGTGTTTTTAAAGGAACATCATATGACAGTTCAGTTTGGGGGAAAATGCTCCTTTGTCAACCTCTTTTGTCTCCAGCTATTATTCAGTACAGGTAAAACCAGTTTCCTGGTTCTGTTTGAAACGACATGCCAGAGAAACCAGTTTGGTACCTTTGAAAAACAGTGGAACATCCTGTCCTGTAGGGCTGCAGCTAAAGATTATTTTCATTATGGATTAATCTGTATAAGATTAATCGATTAATTATTGGTTGATAAAATGTTAAAAAATGTTGAAAAATGTCAATCAGTGTTTCCCAAACCACAAGATGACATCCTCAAATGTCTTGTTTGGTCCACAAACCAAAGAGATACTCAGTTTATTGTCATAAAGATACAAAGAAACCAGAAATATTCACATTTAATTAGCTGAAATCAGAGAATTTTGACTTTTTTTCTTTAAAAATTCTACCCAAACTGATTATTTGATCATCAAAATAGTTGATGATTAACTTAATAATCAATTACTGTTAGGTTAATCAATTAATTGTTGCAGCCCTACTGTCTTGAACTCCATCCTACTCACTGGACCAAAATGCCCCCCCCAAAAAATCACAATTTCATCACCTAACATAAATACACAAAATTTTGTCCCAGTGCAAAATACCTCAAAACTTGAGCAAACTGAACTCAAAGCATGAGACAAGCTCTGGTAACAAGTTGCAGCAGAGTAGAGGCAGAGTTCAGGGGTCTGTGTGAGCAGCCTACCTGCAAGGAGCATGGTAGAAGGGATATCCAGCGTGAGGTATGTGATTGCAGTATCCCGACTGATTCCACATGGTGCTTCTCTTGTTCTTACGTGATGACAGTTCGCAAAGTGTCGCCGCCGTCTCCTCTTCTCGCTTTCTATTTCTGGTGCGGTGGAATCAGACTCTGGGAGGTTGCCGGGAGTAACATTAATCAGCGTCTAGTCTCACGAGCGGCTCCATGGGGAGAGAAAAAACAAGACAAGAGGCGGCCGGTCGGTCGGTCGGCGGTTGGGTTTGAGAGCCGGGGAGCCGCTGAGCCCAAAACACAAGAGATGATGTCAGGTGAGTCAAGTCTGATGTGGTCTACACACCTGGAAATGAAGTCTCCCTCCCTCCTTCCCTCCCTCCCTCCTCCACAAGACCACAACTACTCAGCAGAGTCCCGACCACTGCCTCAGGTGAAGTCTGACATCACGGGTCGCTCCTTTAATCCTGCCTCCAGCCGCTCATTTCCCCCCCCTCACGTCTCAGGTGTGAGCAGGTAGAACAGATGTCTTTGAGGTTAACCTTGTGTCTTCTCCTGCCTTAAAATCACACACATCTCCACCTTACATCTGACTCACACACCTCTCATGCGCAGATCCTCATCAGATTTCAGAGAACCTCCAGTTCCTCTCCAGCAACCTCCGCCGATGCCAAACAGGGAGCCGTTTATGCCTCTTTAACACGTGCGGCGCGTTGCCTCCAAAGTTCACAGGTGCCACAGATCCATCTCTCCCTGACGTGAGCGGGTGAAAATCCTCAGCCCCCGGCGTCCCTCTGCCACGTCTAGTTTGTCTCCGAGGGAGCCAGTGCCGGCACGAGCGCCTGTTTCCTCCAACTAGAGCCTCCCCATCGGCTCTCCAGCTTCACGAAACAACAGCGGCGCACGGAGCTGAATGACTGAGCACACTCACACAGAGAGAGAGAGAGAGGTAGAGAGGAAGAGAGGAGAGGGAGGGAGAGAAGGGGGGTGTGAGAGAACGAGGAAGAGGTAAACAGAGCAGAGCTGCATTCCTTTTCCCGCCTAATGCTAATGTGGCAGGATACACACTGCTGAGAGGAGGAGGAGAGAGAGAGAGAGAGAGAGAATGCTGTCCTATCTTGCGTACACACAACATCCACTGAGTCCGACCTGGAGGAGGATCTCTGCTCTGTTGCCCCCTTAAAGGGCTTAAAGGGGAGGACACAAGGTGGTGGACACTGAACAGATTGTTAAGCCCCTTGAGGCAATTCTGTGATTTCTCTTTGGACAGTGGACAGTAAATAACACAAAAGAGAGAGAGAGAGAGAGAGAGAGAGAGAGAGAGAGAGAGAGAGAGAGAGAGAGAGGCTGAGGTGAAAGAGCATGAAGTAATTACACTGTAAGCACAAACAATGTGGTTACGTGTTAACACCTTAGATGGGCTATTTCCTTTGCCAGGGCAGTTACGATAGTGATCACATGTGGCTGTATAATCACTGTAAAAAATGTTGAGTACTTGGTTTGACTTTAACTGAGGCCAGAAACAATGTTTGAACCTACATGTGTTTTGTAAGTGAAGCGTGTTCATAATCACCTGATCACCATTCAGACATGAAAACAGGTCATGGGTGAAAAAGGTGAGAAGGATACGACCCCTCTAGGGGGGTCCGGGAGCATGCTCCCCCGGAAGAAAAATTTGAATATTTCATATTTGAAAGCATTAATCTGATGCATTTTGAGAAGAAATTTAAGAAGAAGTACAAGACAGTATGAGTGTATGATAAAGTATGGTCACATTATGCTATATAACGTTATTAGTGTTGTCACGATACCAACATGTTGGTACTGGTATTGGTACTAGTGCTGCACGATTTGATAAAAATGTGCGATTGCGATTATGGTGGAAAATATTGCGATTTGCGATTGCGATTACGATATTGTAAATGAATGCTGTAAGGAGTCTATTTGCTTGATTATCAAGCACAGCACAGGAAATAACCATATTTTAGGAGTGTATTTCTCAAATAATAAGTGTTTCCTTACAGTATCTTTGTATTAAATAAAAATAGGTAACTTTTTGTGCAGTTTCATAGTCTACTGCGATGCCATCATTTATTACAATGCCTTTCTCCCCCCTCCCTCCTCTCACAGCACACAGGTACACAGGTAACACAGAGACAGACAGACAGACACACACGCACGCACGCACGCACACACACACACAACGTTTTCTGTCCAGCCAATGACGGAGCTCAGGTGAAGTTTCATGCAGCAGAGTAGGAGGGCTGCTAGCCCCCGCTAGCTGCTAGTCCCGGATGCTAGGTGTTAGCGGCGGATGCCACCCACACCGCTAACACCCGCTAGATCGACGCTAACTTCCGCTAGCGGTGGCGGCTACCATCCACTGCTGTCACCCGCTTCCCAGCTCACCACATCGGCCCCCTAATCGTTACAGCATAACACTGTTTTTGTTTTTGTCCTGTCCGTTTTGTTTTATCTGCTTTGTTGATGTTTACTTGCTATTAATTTTTGTCATTAGTCCTTTTTGTCAGGGATTACTTTTCTCATCTTCTGTAAAAAACATGGAAACATAATTGTCGACTGTTAATTTCTCTGTTATGTGATCAGTTTCCTAATAAACATATTTGAAACACTGGAGGCTCCTGTTGTCGGTGACGGCCGGGTATCAGTCCACCGCTCCAGCGCTTCACTTTGACTGTATTTCCTTTTCTTTGCAGTCCTGACAACTGCTGCTGCTGCTGCTGCTGTCAAGGGCCCAGTTTGAAAGTTTTGTTCACAAACTGCAATGAACAAACCTCCAGACTCTACCTTTAAAGGTAGAGTTGGAGATCTCTTTCTGGAGCATTTTTTCTGAATTGCTTGAAATCCTCTTCACACTCCCATTGCAACCAATTAATTTAATGCTTTTTCACAAAATGAAAAAAGGAGGTCACCAGCGGGACCGACAATCCTGTAAAAACAGCATCCAATCATCTTCAACGCCATGGATGCTGTGTCAATCAAAATGCCGTCACTGATTGCATGCACCGCAGAAAAGACAACGCCAGTGGTCCAATGTACCGCACTGAAATCTGGTACTGTAGGTGGTGATGTAGCTCTAAGCTGGATGCTGGGTGGTTTATTATGATGTTACTTGTTTTCTTTCACGTGAATGAGCCATGAGAAAAAGCTGGCAGACAGTTAGCGATGCTGCACTGTGACACGCAACAGTATCGGGGAAAGCCTCGTCACTCACATTGGGATTACATCGGGTCGCACCGCGGGGGCAACACCTTCGCGGCTTCACCTTGATGTGAACCCAACGCTTGACAAGCGTTGCGTGTTCCCGTGCTCTGGAGGCTTCAGAGAGAAGTCTGAGGAAAGGGGCTTTTGACTTGTGTATTTTCAAAATGTGGCCTGCTAGATCCGTTTCTCCAGGATCTCCAACCCTACTTCTTAAACATCATGGATTTAGTTAGTTAAAGCCAATAAATGACTCTTCTTCATCATCAAAATCAGGTGTATGTGTATTATTAAATTATGTTTGGGCTTATAGTAATAGTGGCATCAAATGATCAGAAAGGGGGTTAGGGAGTTAACATTAATCTTTGTATGGCAATTAATCAACAACTAAAGGTTTATGATTGTGACAGTTGGAGGGTTATCACTATTGGTTCACTGTTGGTTCATTGCTTGAGTTAGAATGATACATTATGACACATTTTCCCTCCAAAATTTACTCCTGCAACTTGGATATTGTTGTGATTTTTATCATTTCAGTTGCCCTAACTAATAAAACAAGATTATAAATCTGATGAAGCATCTGACAATTCATTTTTCAATGAATAAATGAAACATATAAAATGTAGAAAACTATTAAAGAAATAATGTCTCCAGTCTACTTATGCTCTGAAAACAACAAACCCTCTGTTATGAAGCAGACAGAGACGGTGTGTTTTCATCCACAGCAGGTTACTCGGCCTGACTCAGAGCCAACGGGCACGTGAGGCCTGCAGGTGAGAGGTCACCTCTGTGTAGCTAAACAGAGATGTGCTGTCTCCCCAGAGAGCTGCACTACTCCAGTGCCCTACTAAGCAAAGCAAAGCAGCGCCATGACCCTGCTGCAAGGACGACTCCGCTGCACCTGGGAAATAGCGAGTGACACAGCTCCAAAGCTGGCAAAATGACAGCTTCAGTCAGAGCTGGTCAAAGTCCAGACATGTAATCTGATATAAAAAAAAAGAAAAAAAAGAAGGCAGTGATCTGAGGAGCTACAACTATAGCTCCCACACTGGCTCGTGAATATTTGTTTTGTTTTTTGTAATCAGTAAAGGAACTTTCGCTTCCTCATCCTGATTATTTAATGATAAAATGTGTTAATTAGCGCTGAAGCATGACAGGAAGTCTTTTCAGATAATAAGTGGAAAAGTGAATGTTTACTGGTGGAGCCTTTCCCTGTGGAACATGTCTACTCACTCATATAGGACAACTTACACCCTGCTTTGACACTCTTACTATCATCTTGCATCACTGTCCCGAGCGAAGTGAGAATCACACAGTCTAATGAGAGCAGGGGCTCATTTCACAAGCCTCTGGCACTCACATTTGCAACAAAGTGTTCCCAACCAGCTGTGGAAAAACACCAACACAGCCTGGTGAAGTTTCACCACAGCATTTATCACCCTCCCCCATTATCAACAAGCACCATCAAGTTGTCACAAGTGTCTTGTTCAGGTCAAATTGCACTCATTGATCCAATAAGAACACAATGACTGTATATATAGTATAGTAGTCACACACAAGTCAATTCCAACATGGACGTGCCCTGAGATGATTCACAGGAACTAAAGTCTGACTTGTCTACATTAGCTCGTAGCAGTTTAATCACCTCGGTTGCTGAATACTATTCACATGTAACAATGTAAAGGTCACAGCTCATTTGTGGAGCTCTTCACAGGTCACTGGCGTGTAGAGGGGGTTCAGGGAGAAACCATTCAACTGATCGTTTAAAGTAAATTCTGGTCCTCTATGAATCATCTTGTTACCAATAATGGTTCCATGCTGCATAGTATCCTGCACCTTATCAGCAAAATGTCTGATATGTGATGACACTGTTAAATATCGTGATGACGGTATGACTTGCAATAAATAAGCAAAGTTTCAAGTGTGCATATTAAAGGGACAGTTCAAAGTTTTGGCAAATTCACCCATTGCCATAATCCCTATAGTCATAGCAGTACTGGTTTGTTACCTTTAATTGTCGGTGCAAGCTGTTTTTCGATCAGTGGGGCAGAGACGTGAGCGGCTCAGCTAACGCTACGGAGGCATATGGTATTTCTGGGTTTCCCTCATCAAACTCGATCGATGCCAGGCGTGGTATCTGTGGGACCTGTCAGGAGACCGCTGTTGTTGTTGCTATGTTACGTCTAGCGATGTCGCTCAGGTTACAGGTATGAGGTGTTTGAGTGTGAAGGCATGGCGCCTGTAAATATAATTACTCATCACATTTTAGGTGTTTATTGTGTGTGTCAATATTGCCATGACGATGAAAATAAGAATAATCGGTCGGCCCTACTGCCAAATATAGATTTCAATATGTTCTTTGGTGTAATATCACGTCTAGATTTCATATTAAAGGGATAGTTCACCCAAAATTCAAATTTCACTCATTATCTACTCACCCTCATGTCGACTAAGGGCTGTGAGAATTTTCAGAGTCCTCCGTGGCTTCTCTGAGTTACGGGGGGTCCGCGCAGCAGTATTTGTCCATATAATGGTTGTGAATGGATACCACTTTTCTTCGTCCAAAAAGACACACCAAAAAACATCCAAATACCTCCATACTGCTCGTCTGTAATGCCCCTCTTGTATTGAAGCCCCGACATGAGAAATTGTTCCGAAAAAAGTTAAATAAGTCTATATTTTAAGCTGGTTTGTAGCGGAAGCTCCCAGTGTCTCGGTTCACTGCTCTTCCTGTGTCCGGAACCTCGCAGGATTTGGTTTTGAGGACAGTCGAACATGCCTGCTGGCAGGTGACGTCACATAGAAGCTAGAATGTATGACCACAGCCTGCGAGGACATCGTAATACCCCAAAGCTCCTGCAGTGGAAATGCCCTTATAGTTCTTTTTGCTGTGGGAACGCCAGAAGAGAAAAACAGGTATAAGGAAAAAAGCGGGAAGGTGGCTCAGGAGCAAAAACAAAGTGAGGAGGGCTGGGAGGGATGAAAGAAACAGAGAAGAGGAGAGGAGAGGGGAGGAGGGGGAACCGCCCAACAAACTCCTGCTGTTTGTTTTTGTTTTTGTTGTGAAATTTCATTCCAGCACAATCTTATCAGGGTTAGGGAACACAGGGGACCCTGCTCCTTCCTGCCCTCCACCCCCCTCCATCCCTGCTCTCTGCTCTGTCTGTCTGAGGAGGCAGGTGGACCGACTCCACCTCTGCTTGCCAATCCACCCACGCACCGTCACTACACAGCTTCACTGTTAATGCACACTTTCATCTCTCCACACACACTCAAACAGATGTCAGATGAATGCAGACATGCACAAGGACATATCAACACACGAATGCACATACAGTACAGCACAGCACAGGCCGAGCAGGTGTCGTCCTCAGACAGGTGACAGCAGAAGTGAATCATTATGTCGGTGGGTGAGATGACAGGAGTGGGAATGCGCCTGCGGTTCATCTTATCACACTTTTACAGCTGAATCCCCTCTATCACCGCTCACCTTTAAAATGCACACACACAATCAATGTCAAGGTCACATCTGGGCTGCCGTTCCTAAAGAAACATTCAGAAAGAGACTCCTTCAATCTTTCCATCTCCCTCTCAGAGCACACGAGTGCCCACCAGCACAAACATAATAAACCCAGTAATCTGACTCTGCTGCACCGTCTCTGTTTTGGCAGTAAAACCTCCAAGAACTGGCATTATATGTCTGTTTCTCCCCTAGAAAATCACAACAAACACTGTAAAATACTTGAAATACAGTACACTAAAATATAGTGAGTCTAGATAGACACAGGTTCAAGCCTCTGTCTCTATCGTCCATCCCTCACCGAAAAAGTTAAAAAAGCTAAAATTCTGACATTGTGTAACTTCTCCTGTTATCTTTTTTTTCTTTTTTTTGAAAGGTGCTATACAAATAAAGTTTATTATTATCTATTCATGAAAATCGATTATTTGGTTCAAAAGTATGTTTTTCATTAATCAGTAATCCCCCCCATCAACAAAGTGAAGTGTTCCTTTCAGCTCTGAATGAGCCGTTCATATCATTCATATCTACATGGAGCGGGTAAGCTCGGTGCTGGCTGCCATGTTGTATCGCCATGTTGTCACGTTCAGTGGCAGCGTGACGGTAGGAAACCACGGAAACTCAGCGGAGACACCGGAGCTGTCGGCTCAGGTCGAGGTGGCGTCTGTGAAACGTCACCGCGGTAACGCAGTGAGGAGGAATGGAGCGTTACACTGATGCTGCATTCACCTGCAGTCGGGCAGATGGCCGTCTTTAACAAACCAGACGTCATTTTAGTCACAGAAGTCGAGAGAAAGCCGGTGAAACGTGGGTCAGGTAAACAATACGACATCGCCATGACAACATATTGTCACGTGTATTGTATTGAGCTGTCGTCCGTCTGCCATCTGCCCAATTTCATGTGAATGCAGCATGAAAAATACGATTGAGTTACCTGTGATATACAACCGCAACGCTAGATGGGAGTAATTCCGACACAATGTAGTCCCACTACTGTTATAAGTTGCTGAGAGCAGGTTTCAGTTCTGGCCTTTTCCTGCACTTTCCTCACACACATATGCACACACTTTCTCCTTCTCTAAAATGAGATACAATCTCAGCGGACACACACTCACACAGACTCCTTTCCTGCACCTCCTCTGTGCTTAGTCACCACCTGGTGGGACTCTGTATTAGTTTTCTCAGGCGGATTTGATCAATCATTCAGCCGACCAGTATGAGCCGCATGTCTCGAGATGAAACATGAACAGATTGGAAAGAAATAATCACTGGGAGAGAAGTACATTTCTGATTCCACACAGGAGCTATGGAAACAGGAGACATGTGTACAACTGTACATGTGGATGGACAGAAAGCTGGATGAACTCCAGCGGTGGAGGGAATATTATCTGCTTCATATAATTCAAGAACGTGTTCAACTGTCTTGGGAGAAGCTTTGAAAGCTCGAATGACGCAATCACTGGTGCGTGTATCCGTGTGTATCGTGTGTGTCAATATCCTCAGGGACCTTTTGATCCAGATTCTTCAATCTTCAGTCACACACACATTCACACTCACGAGACACAGCCCTACTATTAATACTCCACCTCTGAGCCCTCTCCTTTCATCGTGTTGTGAAGCCTCATATCTCCATCTCACAGCCGGAGAGCACAACATCACAATTAGAAGAAACTCTTTCATATGCTGGATCTGATCCACAGAAATACAAAGACAGTTTCCTCAAAAGATTTGATTTGTCTCCCTGCATCTGATTAGTGGAGCATGAACAACAGGAGTCATACTAGAGATTCGCACACCTTAAGACACATCACTCACAGCATTGTCAAATCAAACAACAGAAGAGTAAAAGAGACAGTGAAATGAATAAAACTTGTCTCATAGGAACATTTGACATTGCTGGGACCAGGATAAAGTTAAACTAAAATGTTTAGAGTGTTGCATTATTATTATTATCGGTGAAAACAGTATTGAATTAGACAGGTGAACACATTAAAAGGGCAAATCCCCTGAATATAAAACTGTGCTTCAAAATAATCTATTTTTCAAGAGAAAATCTTTTATCTTCTATGACGTCAAGATATATGGGAGTGATGTCGTCCTAGGCAGAGAGTGAGTCATGTGCGCACTCAGTCTTGTAATCAGAGTTGTACTGGTCTTTGTAGCCAGTCTGGCAGCATGTAACTGTGTGGTTAGTGCATGTGAGGTTTGTTACATTCATAAACACGCGAGCAGCAGTGAGCTCAGGTGTAGTATGTTCAGGTGAAAGCCACCTTCAAGAATGCCAGAAAGACGGGGATTGAGAATGTGTTCATTCTGGATTAATTAAAGGACCCCTAGGGTTCCCCAGACCCAGGGGCGTGTCTACAGGTGGGCTGGGGTGCCCACACAGAGGAATCATCTGCCCATCCAACAAAAACTTTGAAGGAAGGTATTTTTTGAGCGTTCATAGTTTTCTGTAATTTCGCCATTGGTCATCATAAACTGCTCTGCTTTCCCATTGGTCATTTTGAAAGTGTGGGTGTGCTCCTCCTTTACATTATCACCAAACCACAGCACTTCTTAACACACGTGGTAAAGACATGGTTTAGTGAACTGGTTGACTTGTTTGTAGCTGCTCTCAGCAATCTAATTAAAATGTGTTATACCTTTGATTGTTCTTTTTTTTCTATGGTTATTATAAGTTGTATTAGTAGACTTGTACAATTTCACAGTTGAGTTTGCATGATTAGCAAGCTGCGTGTTGTTTTTTAAGTTACCAGCTCATTTGGTGGCTATTTGGTTTAGTGATTAGCCAGCAAGCTAGCCAATTGATTTGTTGCTTTTCAATTAAGTTGGCAAAAATGTGTTTTTGTCCTCTTTAGCTCAACATGCAAATGCTAATCAGAAAATCTATAGCCTATCTAAGTTTTACAGAATGTATTCAATGTTTTTCTTTGTTGTTGTTGCCCACCCAAATAATCCAAACGTCCACCCAAAGATAACATCCTAGTAACACCAACACTGATTTGCAGAGCCTTTTCTGTTCTAGCATATTTGTTGTATGCTTGTTAAAACACTCAATAATACCAGCAGAGATTTAAATCACAGGCCTTTAACACTCTCAATTTAACATCAAAACATCATCTTAGCTGTAGATTAAAAGGAATCATAGCTCGGCTGTGATGATTCTTTAAACTTTTATTGTCTCTCCTTCTGTTTCTTGGAGCGATAATGAATTTGATTGGCAAAACTGACAAGCTCCTCACTCACATACACACACTGTAAAAGCACTATATTGATATGCAGGGCATGCATAGCCCACAAAGACAGAATGAGACTATAATGATTCTGTTCTGTTGAGAAAATTGGGCTGTCGCAGCAGTAAACAGTGATGAGATATAACAAGAGGAACAGAACCGCAGCCTATTAACCTGTGTCTGCAGGATAACTGCATCACTGACACTGCAAATGTGTGTAGGAATGTCTGTGTGAAGGTTTGGATGGGTGCAGCTCACTGTGACCATCGTCATGAGATCAGCCTCCTGATACAACAGCACACTAACGTGCTGTGTGTGACTGGATAGATGGAATGCACAATATTTCACAAAAAAGAAAGTGTCTTTATGCGCTGAGAATCTAATTCACACAGGAGAAATGGCAAAACTCTCCTCTTTTGTTAATTAAAGCACTTAAGCTCCTTGACGCTCTACAAAGTGTCTCAGGTTCAAAGTCACAGATCTCACTGTTTCCGGGCAAAAAATACATTCACTTACGATTTGTCATCCCACAGAAACTAGCCCTCGAACCTCTCAGCATCCAAAACTTTTTTTTCCTGCTCTCTAAAACCCAGCTGTCACTCAAAAGCTTGATTGATCGGTCTGGGTTCAGAGTGACAGGTCAGTAACTATGAACTTCAAGACCTTGATCCGCTCTCAAACCCCAAACCTCTCAGCAGCAGCTCAGTCGGCTCCTGCAGCTACAATACCGTCTCAAAACGGAGAAAATGGAAACATAATGCAGCATTGATCCTAGTGTGAGAAGTTGGAGGGAGGCTGTCAGTGAGAAAAACTACTGCTGTTGAGGAAGGAGCTCTCAGACCACAGCAGTATCCATCTTTATCAGAGAGAGACACATTCAAAAATTAATAAAAATAAGGATGCTCATGGGTGATTAGTGTTTGCCACTCAAAGCTGCTGCGTGTTTGCCTCGTCCAGCAACAAAAACACAAGTGTCAAGGTGATTGTGGAGTTTTTGCTTTGATAAGACACACATGCTGAAAACTTAAACCAAATGGATTCAAGAGTTTAAGGGAAACAAGTCAGATTTCAATGAAATCCCCACGTTCCTGATGTTATGAGACAGAGTTGTTTTCGAAGTAAATACAGAGACTGCTTGCTGAAAAACTGCCCCTGAAGGCAACGCGCATCAGGTTTTGCATGAATTTACCTCTAAAACAACTCTGTCTCGTAACGTTCCGTTATTATCTCATAGTGTGGTGAATGTGCAGGTCACAACTTGTCCACGACAGTGTTTTGGAGTTGTTGGATTGTGTATTTGATGAGTTTGATGAGGGAAACCAAGAAATCCCATTAGCCTCCGTAGCGTATCTCTGAGCAGCTCACGGCTCTGCGCCGCCGTTCTAAAAATAGCTTGCACCGACAAATAAAGGTAACAGACCTACTGCTATGACTATAGCGATTATGGCAATGGGCCAATTTGCCAAAATGTTGAACTGTCCCTTTAAGGTGCATTCACACCGGACCTTTTATTTTTGTCGCTGGCAACAAGTTCACTTATTAAGTCAATGCAAAATGAGAAATGAGAAATCCCAAGTCTCCAGCCGTCAGTCGCTTGTCGCTCAGCACTGATTGGCTGCCGTATTCCCGCAGTGGGCATGACGCCATCAAAGTGAAAAGGCGAGTCTGTGCCAAACTGACGAGCGATTGCAGCTGAGCGACAATGAAGGAGCGATACGAGCGGCAGCAACAAAAATAAAAGGGCCGGTGTGAACGCACCTTTAGGTCGTATATTAGTGATTTCAGGATCCATAACCATCTCAGAGCTTTGTTTTAGTATTTCCTCTCTAAAGGTTCTCTCTGAAGTTTTAGGAGCAACAGGTCAGAGCCAATCAACAATGATATGAAAAAAAAATACCTTTATATAATGCGGTACCACTGTGTTATATAAAGGTATTTTCCATATCTTTGTTGTTGTTGTTAAACACAACTATGGGGTATGCCAAAATTGGACATTTTCTGTCATAGATAAAATAACCAAATTTCTTGTGTTTTGTTTGAGGAATGAATGCATTCTGTGTGGATTTAACTGACCAATCAGTGAATAGAAGCAGTGAGGTGTGGCTGCAGTCTTGGTGCTGGTATGTGAATGAGATGAAACTAGATGTGCACAGTTTATATGCCTCAGGTGATAGCAGGAGGCTAATCAATAGTATCAGCAGGTCACACACCCCTATCAGACAGGATTTCCTTCTTTTGGACTGGTGTGTGTCTACAACCCTGCAGCTCTACAGCAGACAGGCCAGCAGGTTCATTTTCTCCTCCCTGCTTCAATGTTCAATCTAATCTCAAGCAGCAAAATCATTTCCAACATTCCTCTCCGCTATTACCTCTAATTGGATCTTATCTCAAAGTAAAAAAAAAAAACCTTTCAAACACACTGTATAGCACTGGGCCAATTGAACTCTACTACTACCACCACTATGACTCCAATTGAATTACTTAGAGGGATATTCCAGTGTAAGTTTAACCCATGCTCTAACGCACCATGAGACCGACTGAGACCGAGTTAGACCATGGGTCAAAACTTACACTGGAATATCCGTTTAAGTTAGACTGCAATCAGTTTTTGTAAATTATATTATTCTACAGAACCTCTGAACTCTGATTCAGACCCCTCCACTTTTTTGTTGTAAAGTGACAAAGCTACAAAATTACAAACTCTGAAATCCCTCATTAACAAAAGTATTAAGAGCCTTGACCCAGTCCGTTGTGGAGGCTCCTCTGGCAGCTGTTACAGTTTCAGTTTTCTTCTTGAAGAAGTCTCTACAAGCTTTGCACTTGTGGATTTAGGCAGTTGATCTTATTATTCTTGGCAGATCCTCTCATGCTGTGTCAGTTTGGCTGTGAAGTGTCTTAGAATTGCCATCTTCAGGTCTCTATAGATTTCTCTAGGGTTTAAACCTGGGCTTCCCCTGGGCCATTTGAGGACAGTCAAGTCACTCCTGGATTTTCTTGTCAGTTTGTTTTGGGTTATAGTCAAGCTCAGTAATGAACAGTCACCCAATGACACGATGCTGACACCACCAGGCTGCACTATGACCACTGCAGACCTCTGGATCTGTCTTGGGTGAAATGTGTTCAGATCACATTCTGTGGTGGTCTAGGTGACATGTGGCCACATTCCTTTAGTGATGTCAATGTGTATGTGTCCTGACCACACTGACAGACCAAAAAACAATTTTACTATTTAAGGATAATTAATTACCGTTTTTTACAATCTGGACCTTATTTCTAGCATAAAATACGATCATTTACTCACCCAGATAACTTTGGTGTCATTATAAGTCGTTCAGACGAAATTAGATCCAGCCGAGAGCCGCGTATATCCTTATATTGCGAGAACACGGGGCAGCGCAATGCAGCCTCTAAATAACACATTATCCGCTGCGAAGCTCGTTCATTTCACCAATATTTTGTTATGATACGCTAGTGCTATTCCCCTCCGAGCCCGGGGTTATCTATCAACATCCGGAGTCTGTAGGTTGACCTACTAACCTCTGACCTGGATGATGTAATTATCCTTTAACTATTAACTTTATTGTAAGAGCTGCATGTAGTGCATTCATTCTGTCGACCCCATTCTCTCAATCTCAGACACACTTACAAGCCCACTGACAACAGACCCGTCTGTTGATTGGCTAAAAACAGCAACACATACTCGTTTATTTGCATAAGAAGCAGAGAAATTAAATTAATTCACAAGTGGTCAAGTGAGACACAAGTAGAGATGCAATTTAAGTCAGGTGTGACAGACATGTGTAGAGCTGATCACTGCAGACACAGGTCTGAACGGGGCCTGTGTGGACGCTGTTTGCCAGACAGTTTGGATTTCTGCAGAGGGTTCAGTTTTTGTCTCTTTTTTCCTAATGATCTCAGAGAGTTAGACTGCTGCTCTAAGAAGGCTATTATCCATTCCGCTCAAAGTGGCTTCTGTCTAGCCAATAAAGGCCTGATTGATGGAGGGCTAGAGAAATGGCCGTCCCTCTGGCAGGTTCTCTCATCTCTGAAGACGACTTCTGAAGTTCTTCTAGTCTGCTCAGCTCGCTTTGTGCTCCTTGTCCCATTTCGCTCGGTTCCTTTATCTAGCTGAACAGTTGGAGGACGAGTTTATTCATTGACAACCTTCTTCCAACTCAATTATCAGGACCACTGCTTTTGAAAATACTTAAAGGGATATTGTGAAACTTCCGTCTGCTGTCTGCCCAATTTCATGTGAATGCAGCATGAAAAATACGATTGAGTTGCTTGTGATATACAACCGCAACGCTAGATGGGAGAAATTCGTACACAAAGTACCTTTTGTCTCTCATTGATTGATTGATTGATTGATTGATTGATTGATTGATTGATTGATTGATTGATTGATTGATTGATTGATTGATTGATTGATCGATCTAAAGTTGCAGAAATGATTTGAAATGATTTGTCTCACCGCAATCTCATCAATGATCTTTAAAAAATAAATGTTATATTCAGGAAGGAGGCTGTCCTTTACTAGGAAGGCCAGGTCGAATAGATACCTGAGATTTGTCCCATCAGCTGTTAAATATTTAAATCAGCTGTAGTGATGATTTGGTGTAACTTTTAGGTAATAACTTCTATGATGTATCCTGGTATTACTCGTACTGTTATGTATTAATTTCATGATGTATTTCTATTTATTTATTATGACTTTATGTGCTCTAACTGGTGTGTCTATTGTGCCAACCGCTGCTGTACACTGAATTGCCCCTTGGGGGACATTAAAGCTTAATCAATCAATGAGGTTGAAGGGCGGCCCATGAACTTGGTAATCAATTTAGAAACAAACTGCTCTGTTACAGTCACTCAAAAACTGCTCTAAGAAAAACTGTCATTTAAGTAGACATTACATTCACGCTGTACAAACTACTGACACAGGCTCTCTAAACATAATGATTGCACAATCAGTCTTGATTCTATACACCAACGCAGGGAAATGAACTGAAAATAATGAAGATTTATTTGTTCTCACAATGTTTATTGACTCGAGTGGAATCTGAAAATCACATCTTACAGTGCAGCTGATCTGATGCAGATAAGCACATCTCAAATTGGTTTCATTTGCAGTCCATTAACATTGCATCTGAGATAATACTATAAAAAGGTATTATACTCATCTCCTTTATTCTGGTTTATGAACTGTATTCACTTTGGCTCTCTTTGAAATGGTAATGACTGGTCCCTCGCTGCTTCTCTCTGTGCGAGGGAGGACTGAGGCAGCTCAACCTCCCCACCCAAAAGTGACCCCTTTCAGTTAGCCTTCAAAGGCCACTGTCAGTGAATGGGCCGACAGTTACTGCCAGGATCTAAAGAGCAGCTCACTGTCACTCCATCACTGGCTGTGGTGACACAAAAGCAAATTCAAGGTTATGCTTTGATGTTCACGTCTAAGTGTGAAAACGTGTCACCGAGGAGGCCAGACGGACACATAAGGAGGGTCATCAACAGAATAATGCTGCAGGGAGACATATGCATTCAAGATCAGCACCAAATAGCAGCTAAAGGGAATAATATATGATAATGAGTCTGACTACTCAGACAGAATAAATACAATAAGGTTTCCAGGGCAAACACTAATACGGCTGATTAAATTGCACCTAGCGTCTGTTAAGTGGTGTCAATTTTTAAACCCCCATTCTCTGGCGCTATAATGAGCATGTTTTTTGGGTGGCGGCTGTGCTAATGAGCCGTTCAAAATTGCACCACTGTAAGAGAAGGCAGAGAGAATTACACCTGAACAAAGGCCAAGAGTGTTTCCAGGAGCATTCAGGCTCAGCGAAGCTGTTTGCTTTGTGGAAAAATGGTGGAATTCTCCCACACACTCTTCTTTTCTGTCAGCACCTCCACATTGTTTGGAAATGTCACATCGTCATACAGTGAAGGTCAATATTAGACTTTTAATTGCAGGGAAATTGAAAAAGTAGAATGTTTAGTGGAGAAGCCTTGGTTGTCTCCAGCATACACTAAAAGTCAGAGGACATAAAAAAAGACACCTGTCCTTTCTATTTAAAATGCCAAGGACCAGGACAAATACATATCTGTAACATGAAATCTATTACGCACTTTGAGCCACTGTGTGTATTGAAATGCTAATACACATTTAGTTGCAAAAAGAGAAAAAATCCGCACACCATGAGCTCCCTTCAGAAAAATTTAATAGCGTGACGTTTCAAGCAAAACAATGCTCTTTTTCAAACTTGCATTTACTCCTCGTTGATCCAGCACCCATCCCAATTGGGCCTACGATGTGCGTGTCTTTCTCTCTTTAAAATACACATTTAGTTAACATTAGCAATGCTCTTTCATCTTAAACCTTACATGTGCAGCAGTCAATAAAGCAAACACAGTGTATCCTACAGTCAATAGCAGATTAGCTGTGAGGACATGGTGACTGCAGACATGTCCTCACTTACAAAACTGATGACTCAGTTAGAAGTGCTTCACAACCCACCATTGTCTGGGTAATGTGCAACACACCCAAATCTCCTGGGGTTGTTTAACGGTTAACAGTGTGAGACACATTCTGCGTCCGTGTGCCGGCGCCTCCTACAGGTCAACATGCTGGATGAATGGAGCAGCAGGGATAGTTCCACAGCTGCTGAAGTGAGCCTCTCTAAGGGGAGCCTTCAATACTTTTCCCTGCTGAACCTCAATGTAAACTCACTGATTATGTCACATTGGAAATAATGATGGGTCATGTTCACAGTTTTCTGATATGGTTATTGATCAGTTAAATCCCCTGTACGGAGCTTTTAACTGGATACGCAAAAGTCTCTGGTTTCTGCTGATCTGTCTCTGTTATCTACAACAGCAAATGAGCCCATCAGTGTGAAGATATGCTATTTCTAAGTAGTCTAATTCTATTCCTCTGGAAGGCATGGTCGGGTCTGACCACTGACAAAACCATACCAACATTACGCTGCTAAAAAAAAAGAAGCAAGTCCCGTCTTCATTCCGACGTTTCCAAAACAAATCTACACGCGCCCGCCAGATAAACGTCTTCATGACAGTGGGAAATGCAGTCTTCATTCCGCCACTTTCGTCCACAGGGGCCGCCAAAATCAACAATAAATGAAAAGTCCGTACAGGGGCTTTAATGAGCAGTTCAATCACTTGTGGGGAAAAAAAAAAAGTGACCCATGTCAGCCGCTATTTGACTTGTTAGGACACACTGGTCATCTGCATTTTAGCCATACAGCGATCGTACACAGTTGTGTGGTGTTTAATTAAGTGCTGATACAGGTTGAAAGTGTTGCCCTGTGAGGCGCAACAGCACCAAGGCAGGTTATCTTCTACCAGAATAGTTCAACTATACTGCTTCTCTTTGACATTAAAGTTTCTGTAGTGCTATGTTCAGCCCAGCCTGAGGCCGATCCACAACAGGTAACACTGTGAATCTTTTCACCAACAGCTCCACTCTCCCTTGTGTAACGGAGGATCCGGGTGCACTCACTCACCCATGACATGTAACTAGAACATAATAGCACCCATTTTTTCATATCGTGCAGGGTTTCCCCTACATGTAATTAACAGCAAAGCAAAATAAAAGCCACCACACCTTCACACCTTGAATATGTTAAAACAATGTAAAAGCAGGGTTTCCACTACCAGTTACCATTACTTTGCACCCCTTTCCACAGTTACAACTCTACTCGGTTTAGGTCCTTTTCCATCACAGCTGAGTCCTTCACAGTTCCTGCGCGGTGGGGTCGTCATATCACGGCGGCTACGGCCACGTCGTCTCGCTCTCTTTTTTCTCTTCTCTTGTCAGCTCCAAACTCACTCGTCTACACCTGGTTAACAGACCACAGCGTGGTTTTCCACACAGCAGTCAGTGAACTCAGGTGACAGAATAACAACAGTCTCAGTACAGATCAGTGGTCGCTGCTGCCGCTGTGTTTTTAAAATTAGCGGGATTGAATCTCGTGTCAGACGGCGCGTTCGAGTGCTAGTGGAAAAGCAAAAAAAACAAAACAAAAACAAGTGGAACCATGTCGAGCCGAGTCGCACTAATGGAAAAGGGCCATAAATAATAACCCCCCTACAGTGTCTCAATCCACTGGGCTTATTAATAAACAACATTGACTATAAAAGGGGGGGAGGTCGCCGCCACTACTTAACAAAATCCTAGCGGAAACACTGTTGCGATATAATTGCAAATTAGTTTAGCCTAATCAGTCGCTTATCTTTTGTTCAAGTGTTTACAGTCATTGTTTTCTGGTTTATTTTCTTACGTTGCCCCATCTGAGGAACTCTGGCGCCCCCCAGGGGAGACTCGCCTCACAGTTGCTGTGATATGATCTTTTTGGCCAGACTGTGCACCCCTAACAAAGCATAAGACTTACTACACATTGGAACAGCTACTACTCTACCCAGCTGTCAACACTGCATGCTGTACAATCAAGATTAAAAAGTCTACTTCAAAACATCCTGTAATCACTTTTATAGCTCGTGAGGTGTAAAAATAATTCACAGGATGTAACTGAAAAACAAGCATTTCACTATCTTACAGGCTCCTGCCACAGTGTGTGGTTTATCATTACAATACCCCAGGGGACTGGACAAAAGCAGTTCTTTTACTAATGGACTGCTTTTTACTGCTAACCTGATTCAGTCAAACACAGAGCGCTTGGTGGCAACCAAGGAGCTGATTCACGGCCTGAATACCAAACAGGGAGGCCAATGAGTAGACAGCCTGTCAGGCAAACACACACACTGAAACATGTCACTGATGTCTCTGTGTCTCTGCGGCTCGGTGAACTATTTCTCATGACATACAGTCTATAAACAGCTTGTTAGAGTATTGCAATTATTGTGATAATAACACTGTAAAATACTCGGCTGTCAAACTGCTGCTATGTCTTTCTGTAACATCTAATCAAATACTGTACTTTTTGTAATTACTCCGAAAGTTAAATTGGCCAGAGGAACTGTACAGCCCATACAAAAACTGTCCTTCTCTACATCTTCTATCCAAATGGTCTAATCCATCTGGCCTAGCTGATCACTTCCTTTTATCAATGCCAGAGGGTTTTTTCTAACATAGAATGCAGAACAATGATGTCAAAGTCATACATTGCACTGCTGTAAGTGAGTCACAGCGGAGAGGAGGGGGAAAAAAATGCATGCTCTTCTCCTACTCTGTTAATGTCCAGATTCAGAGACACTGATGACACTGAAAACCATGTAGGCCTATTTTTTAACCACTCAATCAATTAAAGCAGAAGTAAGCGGAATGTTTGTGTTAATATAAGTCTTAAATAGTTATATCTTCCGACAGCAATCACTTACATAGAGTGTTTGGTCTGAAACACGGGTCTGTCAGTCACTCTGCTCTGCTGTAAGCCGAGGAGAAAACTTTCCTTGTATCCTACAACCTTTATCCAATGAGGAGAGAGAACGGCATGAAGGGCTGTGTGTGCAGCCAAGGGATGCGCGTGAATGTGGTGACGTAGGGACGAGGACCAATAGATCCATGACGAGGGCCGGGACTGCAAACTCTATCGGCTGACAAGAAGTTAGCCAAAACGACCGGATGGCTTACTTCTGCTTTAAGAAGTGATCCAGTAAGCAGAATGAATGATACTGGTATCAAACTTATAAGCTCATCCCTACTTGTTTGTTGATTCAATTTCCATGTTTACCCATATTCCTGTTTTCTTGTCTGTATGTAACATCTATGCCCCGTCCTCTCACCCTGAGGTTCCTCCTGTTTTTTCTTGGGAGTTGTTCCTCAGTGGATGTGAGGGTCTAATGACAGTTGACAGTTGTTATGATGCTGTGTAAAGCCCTTGTTAACTGTTTGTTTAAATGGGCTATAAAAAATAAAACTGCCCTGCCTTGCCCTTGCATTGCCTTGCATGGATCTTTATGTGGATGACCTGTCCAAGGTGTACCCTCCCTCGCCCCATGTGACCCACCTAAGCAGAAACAATGGATGGATGATTGGCTCTGTCATGGAAATAAGCAGAGCTGATGAGACTGTCATTCTTGCTACAATTGTTCACAAATGAAGTGCTGGACAGGCTGATGGAGGCTCCAAATGTAAAACTCAAGGTGTTGCCCCGGTCACTGAGAGTGGGATATGATTGTCTGTACCAAACTTCACTGACATCTGTCCAACAGTTGTTGTAGTTGTTGCAAACAACCAGCTGAGAAGGGAAGGTGACAGAAACTGCAGGTCCTTGTATGACCACCTGAGGGTGTCTCCAAAAGGTTATGACAATCATGATAGATTTCTTTTACAAAACTATTCACCTAAATTTTATCAAAGTTGTGTATAGACCATGATGCCACTCACTGGAATAAAGTCTCACACACGCCCTACTTCTTTGCTCAATTTGGATTAGTCTGGAGTCGGGTAACGGTAAAGCCATGGCTCTGCTGAAACCAGTGGATCAGAGAGACTGCGTCGTCCATCTTTACTCACAGGCGGTGGATATAGATCAGGGCTTTAAAGTCACTAGGACTCATCATCATGAGGAACTGTGAGCACATTATCACTGCAAACTGTCTGTTGAGTTGTTGTAATGTCTGAGTCCAGACCAAGGTGTTGGACAGACAGACAGTGAAACTGACGGACTGATGTTACCAGTGTACAGAAATTAGTTTCTGTCTACTGTGCTTTCAGAACATCAAGAAGCAATCTACCACCACTTACACTCTCACCGCCTCTATTTCTTTAATTTTTTTTGAAATGTAGTAGTTTTTAATAAATGCAATTTATTAAGTTTGAATATCATCTAATTGTCTTTATCTGGTGTGTTTTATGTTAAAAAAAAAGAGCCTCTGGAAAAACTGGAGAATGAATCACTCAAGCCTTGATCTTCCACAGGAATTTATCAGCACCCACACATGAGAACGACTACAGCTGAGACTTTGTTCAGAAACTGAAATGACTGCAAAAACAAAATCTGACATCTTAACATGCTGAACCCCTCAGGGAGAGTTGACGACAACCATTTCCCATTTCTGTCATGATTAAATCAATATTAATGCCGTGGATGAGTCAGAAAGATTTACACTGGGGCACCAGAGGTTGGTGAATGTGAGAGATCATAAAGACAGTTGAGTTTATATTTGCTCTTATTTTAAATGTACTGTGCTGCGCAAAGAGCTGCTATAGAGGTGTATATCATTCTGACCACAATGACAGTAAACGTCTGTCCAATCAAGTCATTTCCATTGTGATTTTTTGCCACAATGATCGGTGGTGTCATGTCAACAAAGCATTAAGTTGCTGAATTCTCCTCCTGAATAATTGACAACATCTCCAGATACAAAAGCAACAGTTCTCCGCCCATGACAAACACTGGAGCTGACAGAGGCAGATGCCTCCAGAGAGCGACTCCCTCCTCCAGGGAACAGAGAACAAAGTGTTTCCCATGTCAAACATGAAACCAGCGTGTCGTTGGGTGTCAGCCACTGCTTTACATTCATACCGGAATATTTCTACTTTTGACATAATGAAGAATCCGGTAGATGACTGTGGAGGTGTGCTGAGCACCTGAGTGACTGTGAGGAGGTTTTTGTAGCTCAGCACCTACAATGTGGACTGGGCTTGTAAGGGATTCTTTAATATTTCAGCAATAAATGAATAGCCTATTCTAAAAGGCAACCAAACAGGGTTCATTGCAACATGAGTCTTAACTGTTGCCATAGCAACAGGTGCAGGTTCACCATGAAACATTATGGTTTATATATTAACTATCCATATCAAATATGCAGGATTCCATTCTCAAACAAACATTCTATAACACGTAATGTACACTATAACGTACAGTGATATGCAATGTTACATTCTTAATTTTTCTATTATTGGTTGCCATTTCACTATATATTTAAAATCTACTACCACCTTTCTCGTTTTTAAATATTCCTCTCTTTTTCTTCTTTTATATTCTTGCATCTTTATTTATCTTGTGCAAAAGACCAAAGGTACCTAAGAATTTCACTGTAATTACTTGTAATTATATGTTACAATAAAGTAAACTTGAACTTAATATAGAGCAGGTCTCAAATTATTGAAGACGACTGTGAAAAGCAAAACTGGTGCTTTAGAAGTGTTTTCTGAAAGATACAGGCGGATTTCCATTTTCTTAGATGTAAATTTCAAAACTACAATCAGAAAATTGAGAAAAATTGCCTCGGAGTTCAAGGGGAAAACTGATTCACAAATGCTTGCTTGAGAGTTGTGAATGTGTGTTATTAGGATACTCACAAATATATTTATTTATTAACTGAATGTATTCATTGCGTGTATGCATAAAACCATAAACATGTAGTATCAGTGTGGTGAAGAAAAGTGTTCAGATCTGATGATCAATTAAAAAAGCATATTGTGTCACATTGCTGATATGATTAATTGGAGAGAAAAATGATTTATGTATATGGATTACCTTGAAACCTGCCTTTTGAAAAATGGTAGCCAGAGAGAATTTCGGTTTATTAAACTTTTATATATCTACATAAAAGAGAATGCTCTTTGCTGCTGTTGTTCTGTGCCACACTTTCATTACCATCCACTGTTTGATTAAGAATAAATAAACCTCACACTCAAGCTGGGTCATCAAGCCGCCTGGTGCACTTAGCCTCTGAGTATAGCCTGCATATTCACCATGTTCAGCTTTCTAAATGTAAAATAGTGCTACTCGGCTTTGATGAAAATCCTAACACAGGTGTTTTGAAATTCAAATTGTTTCTGGGGGCAGTTTTTTAAGATTCCATCTGGAGCCGATTTTCTTTTTCCCTACCTTGTACAACAAACAGGATCTGTTTCTAAGCAAAGCTTCTGTTTGGACAGCCAAGTGCTGAGAACAAGACAACACTTTGCTTGGGTGCGTGCCAAACCGGTGACGGCTTCAGAATGGATTTAAGAATTCAGTCACAACTTTCCCCCGCAAGACAATGGGAGATTAATGTAGTTAATCGTCAATCATTTCGAGGACAATACGTCCTCCTCTGTCATCTCCGTCTCCCCGGGCTTGCTTGCGTCCCGCAGCAGGAAGCAGTCCACCTTGTTTATAGTCTGAGCAGCTTTGTGAGGCTGAGCAAAGTGCTGAGTGTGCCAGTAAAGCTGTCATAGACCCTCGTCAAGCTGAATTAAACTTACGTTTGCATTCAGCTGGGGATCAGGGTGAGTGTGTATGTGTGTTTACAGGCGAGTTCTCAACACAACTGGTGCTCTGTGTGTGTGTGTAGCATCAAGTTCGCCAACAGATGTTCCATGTGTGTGTCTACTTTCAAATCTGTTACAAGCACATAAAGCTGACGAACAACAACAATTTGGTTTTATGCGCGTACGCTGGAATCAAACACCTTAATGAGCTACGGTCCGGTCCGGAGACACCACAGCCGTCCTGTGTTACGCAGCAGTGTTTCACGGTGAGCTTACCTCATGTCACACGTCAGATCCCATGTGGAGAACTCATGATCGCCGTAGTTGGCGACCACCTTGGCCGTTCTCGGCCAGACTGCGTGACGTTTGATGGGAACCAGCTCGGGGCCGGCCTCCCGCGCCGGGTCGCGGCTGCAGCAGGTACCCATCCTTTCTTCCTTCCTTCCTTCCTGGATGATGGGAGACTTTATCTCTCTGAACCCTCGCTCACATACAGTACACTGCCTGCTTATGAATTATTCCCCCCTTTTTAATCTTGACTATGTCATCTGCCGTCTGTCTACCTTTTCACATTTAGAAGAATATCAATTTAAAGATCCGGAGAAGAGCAAAGCAGATCATCTCTCTTTTCCTCTTTTAAGGTGTTCAAACATTGTCCCATCTCTTCAAGCCTCCCTCCCTCATCATTTCTTCTCTGCCCTGTCCTATTTGTCTCCGACCTCCCCGGTGCTCCTCACATGACTTCTCTCTCTCTGAACTGCATCGCTGGTGTTTTGGTGGCCTGGCCCTGGCAGTCTGGCCCTCCTCCTTACACTGACAGAAGTGCCACTGTCTCCCACAACCAGCCAGACTTTGAGGGCCACAACATTGTATCAACCATCTTGTTGTTTCTCTCACTCGCTGTTTGCATCGTGGGTCCTTCAATCACTCCTTTGTGTCCGTCCTCCTTTGCTCAGTGTTGAGCACAGATGGACCCCCCCTACACTTTCCAATGCCAAGCTTTTCTTTTTGGTCCGGTCATGTGGAGAAGAGCGAGACAACACTGTGGAGATGCGTGGGCTTTTGCCGTGTGGAGAAAATTCAAGGAGTGCAGAAAGCTTCTGGGCAATGTTTCCATTTGTAGGCTCAACATTTCAAGCATTTTTCCATATCTGAAGTTTGTTGTTTTCATTGCACGTCATGTGCTGCTTCACCACACTGTCCACCACTGCATTCATCAGAAATAAAACAACAGCCTCTTTGCTAAAGGGATTTTTGCAAAGCTTTTGATGTTGTTGTTGTGTCTCAAATACAATGATTTTTGTTTGAAAATTCTTTCAGGATTCTCTGCACAATACAGCCCCTCTTCTATGTAGAAAAACCACTGAGGCATTTCCTTGATATGGAGGTTTAATTCAGCCGTGCTTTGATTGTACAAAGAAGGTGAAAACCAGGACATGTCCATCTGTGCAGCAAACTCATATGAGATGTAAAAAACACATTTTTCATCATCACATTCAGGTCCCTGGGGTCAGACTCAGCTGATCAAGAGAAATCATGTCATAGCCACACTTCCTTAGTGACCCACAAGCCTATTTCAAGCTTATTTCTGTAGTGTGACTTGTATTCACAAGTGTTACCTAACAACTATTTGGAGAGATAAAAGAGGACGATTGAACGGGTAGAAATAAAAAATATCAAAGGATAGGGGAAAAATAGATAGCACGAGAGCGTCTTTAATCCTCTACAAGACTGCCGAGGGCGAAGATGTCGCAACATGTGTTCAAGGCCACAGGAAGTAAGGCTGGACAGACTCCTGACACCTGGCTGGTTTTGTTGAAATGATAAAATACATGTTACTCATCCAAGGACTGATTTCACTGGCTCTAGGTAAGGGAACACAAAGAGTACGGCTGATACTGTCACGGTATTCACTCAGTAAAGACTCATCATTCCATGTGTGAGGAGAGAAAGCTCTGAAAGCACACCACAACTGAATGCTCCTGTCAAAAGACCCACTGTGCATTCAGTGATTGCATACACATCTTTATGTTTAGCTTTTGCACAAGTCTCAAGGTCAATGTTCTTCCGACCACTGTACTTGTGTTGTTTCCTCTTAAGAGACAAAGATATATTCATATGTCTGCTCTGGGAACTTCTTCCTCTTATCTAATAAAGACTGATCTGACAATGGCAACACACCAACACACAATGAGGCAAGTAATATGGTTGCAGTGTAGTGGGTCAACTTTTCCAGCTGGATGAGGACCAGTGGTAGATTCCAGAGATGTTGTCCACCTGAACCCGACAGCCTCTCAGGACACACCTTTAATACACACTGCAACAAGACAATCAAATCCATCTTGGCTCCAGCACTGTCGTCCTAATGCTTCATTTTCTGCTTCTGAATGTCAGAAAGGCAGCGCAATCTCTACACCACATAGCCAGCAACATTTCTACTATTGTCACAAGGCCATGTCTCCACAATGCAATGGGCTTCCCTCCTTTGGCTTCTGAAGAACTTCCCCTGCTGCTTGCTACATTATTGGCCAGACATTTGATTTTACTGAGGCGGAAACCACCTGCGCTCCTCTTATCCTAAATGGAGGAAGGACATTTTTTTTTACTGACTTAAATTGGAAGATAATTACGGTAGATGGTCTATGAACGGTTCACTTGCCAAATGTAATAAAACAGAGGGACCTTTTTTGGACAAGGAGTCTCCAGTCATGTCATTGTATCTTTAGCAGGTGCGTGAACTGACACCTTTTCTATTACACTTTTTGTGTATAATGTAGAAAATCCTATGTGAAATGTGAAAAAAGAAGAAAAGTGAATAAATGTAAGAGAGATAACTTGAGCCTAACAAGATCCCCACAGCTTTACGGTTAAGTCAAGTTGCTGACCTAAAGAATCCTAACCTGCTCCTTTGTCTCGAAATATGTCTGAAGACTCTCAGTCATCCAGGCCTGAATATCCCACAAGGGTTTAATAGAGATCTGCTGGACATTTCAATATGAGAGGCCCCTAGTGTACACACTACTATAATCATATACAGACACTACTATACTCTCTCACACACACTACTATAATCATCTCTGGGCGGAGTACACGTTTATTTACAAGAAGTTTAAAGGGATAGTTCACCCAAAATTCAAATTTCACTCATTATCTACTCACCCTCATGTCGACTAAGAGCTGTGAGAATTTTCAGAGTCCTCCGAGCCTTCTCGGAGTTACAGGGGGGGGGGGGGTCCGCGCAGCAGTATTTGTCCATATAATGGTTGTCAATGGATACCACTTTTCTTCGTCCAAAAAGACACACCAAAAAACATCCAAATACCTCCATACTGCTCGTCTGTAATGTCCCTCTTGTATTGAAGCCCCGACATGAGAAATTGTTCCGCCGGTCAGTGCAAATCACGAGAGATGTGCACTGACACAGGAAGAGCAGTGAACTGAGACACTGGGAGCTTCCGCTACAAACAAGCTTAAAACATAGACTTATTTAATTTTTTTCAGAGCAATTTCTCATGTCGGGGCTTCAATACAAGAGGGACATTACAGACGAGCAGTATGGAGATATTTGGATGTTTTTCGGTGTGTCTTTTTGGACGAAGAAAAGTGAGCACCATTCACAACCATTATATGGACAAATACTGCTGCGCGGACCCCCCCGTAACTCAGAGAAGGCACGGAGGACTCTGAAAATTCTCACAGCTCTTAGTCGACATGAGGGTGAGTAGATAATGAGTGAAATTTGAATTTTGTGTGAACTATCCCTTTAATCGGTGCTTGTAAATGAATGCTGCTCTGGATCTGACTCTTTCCTTCTATTCTTACTCTTTTATACAGAACCTATTATATATTTTCCATGTTTGCTGAGCATAACATTTGTTCAAAATTAATTTAAAACCTGTCCCGTACACAGTAGACGCCTGTCTAAACAGATGCTGGGTCAGTTGTTTTGCCTCCAGCGAACGTCTTGACGTCAGCGACGTAGGCCACGAAGGGGTCTATACTGTAGTAGCCTAGTGTGTGAGAGCTTGCATGAATTATTTCTTAAGGGGGCTCTCATACCAATTATATGTGCTAGTGACTCACCAGTGTCTCTGATGGCCAAAAGAAGAAAAAGGAAGAAAATTAAATGGTAAAAACTTGGCATACTGCAATTTATGTGGTGAAATATGTTAAAAGGAAATCAGGATTTTAAGGAGGAAAAAAAGGCCGTCATGGAGGCTGGTGTAGCCATAGCAACCAAACAGGCAGCAGGGCAGGTAGATGGGGGTGAAAAAATGTCGCTCAGTGCTTTCATCTCCCCAGGTATGTGTGTGCATACCCAAAACCACATGTGTGTTATTATTGTGAGGACTGTCACTCTGACAGTCTGTTATTTAAACTTGGAAAAGGAGGGCTAAGAGCAACTGTGAGCACACAGGAAGCACTGAAAGGTTAATGTTCTGCCAATTGAAAACTAGTTGTTGATCAAGTACAGTATGAAACAACATGCATAACTCTGCTTTGTCCTTTGACACACAGGAAATGCAGCTGTTCCCACTCCATCAAGAAGAATAAGGTGGTGGTTGTACACACAAACCTGCGTTCTTCATGACATTTTGATAGATGGTATATGTGAGTATCCTCCTTTTTACCGATGCACAGGACTGACATTTATTTGAAGGACAATTTGTCACTTAAACTTGGCGTTCAAGAATGTCTGAAGTGGTTGCCCTTTTTTGTTTTTCTATTTCTCAAGTGAGGAAGAAATTATGTAAAATGTTGCTTCATAATGATCTTTACCAAAGATCAAGCTCCAAGTTCTGCCACTTTCTTCACAGATGACAATTATCATTGTCACGGTGTGGAGAATAATCTCTTTATACAAGATGGGAATTTATTTTTCAAGTTATCACTTCAAAATCATTTTTGTTCCATTTCTTTATAACATCGCACTCATGAGACTTCAGATGAAGCTGGGAGGCTTTTAATTACTTTTAAATGCGAGCGACTATAGGTTTAGATCTGAACTACTTCCGCAGCCGTCCCGCTTTGTGGGGTGCTTCCGATCCCTCACGTCCCCACCCAGCACCGTGATGAACCACATATCATCCTGACAGATCTGTGCTGCACATCCTCTGTGAGAGTCTGTGGATTGATACTGCAGCCGCCGGGCAGGCTTAAATATGCAAGACATCAATTTTCAGGCTAACTTCAAAAGATGGTGCTGAACACACATAGACACACACACTAATCTGCATGTGGTGGACTATAATGGCTGTAAAGAGTGATGTTTGTGTCTGTAACAGTGTGAGAAGAAAATGATGGAAAGAGGAAAAGGGGGGGGGGGGGGGGGGGGGAGCTCCACAAATAATGCCTCCGTTTGAAGAGGATTAGAAGAATCCACCGTGAACCAGAGTGAGGGGATATCAACCACAGGGAGGTATTCTGTTAGGACACGCTTGATGGAGATGTCAGTGTGTGCAGAGCATCACTTAATAGTCAGAACAAAGTCTACTGGAGTGTATCGGCCTGCTACAGGAGGGTTTACAACAGTTATTAACATCAAACCATCTGCAACATCGACTACAATTAAACTTGAATACAGAAGTAATTACTAGCACTGTTGTGAAAAAGTGGCTAGCAGCTCAGTATTAACCACCTTCTCATGACAAGTGAATGAATCTACTCTGAGTCCATACTATTCTATGATGCGATATTAATTACTTTGTTACCCATTATCATATTGAAAATCATTCTAATCGGTTCTTTTGGATTGGTTTGACAAATCACTGGATTTTCTTCACTTAAAAGTGATGGGTCGGGGCGGCGTTTAGCTCACCTGGTAGAGCTGCCGCCCCATGTTGAGGCTACAGTTCTCACTGCAGGCGACCCCGGTTCGAATCCCGCAATGGGCAGCCCTTTCCTGCATGTCATTACCCCTCTCTGACTTCCCATTTCTTGTCTCTCTCGACTTTGCTATCAATTAAAGGGATAGTAGCATTTTTTTAAAGTGGGGTTGTATGATCTATAAATAGCCCCTAAGTACTTTAATTGCAGTAGAAGACTCTCTGCACTCCTCCCGTTAGCAACGCCAGCCCATAGCCCTGCCCAGAGATTTATTATAGTGAACAATGGAACGGTGTTTTTTTTTCAGGTAAAACCTCTTTTAGGCCGCGAAAATAGGCCGTTTCTTTGGGTCTGTTCACAACACTGTATGTTGTAAATCTCTGGGCCGGGCTATGGGCTGGTGTTGCTAACGGGAGGAGTGCAGAGAGTCTTCTACTGCAATTAAAGTACTTAGGGGCTATTTGTAGATCATACAACCCCACTTTAAAAAAAACGCTACTATCCCTTTAAAGGCATTAAAAAAATATACTTAAAAAAAAAAAGTGATGGGTCAACAGTTTGAAAGGCCTTGGGTTAGCTGTTAGAGTAAGACCTCCAGATAACTGCTACTGATGCTCTTTACCTCTTACAGGCACTGCCAACAGCAGAGCGGCCCACTGTGAGCTTCACAAGTCTTCCTCAATAACCAACAACCTCCACTGACACTCAGTTTTAGGTCTCAGGCCAGACCATCATGCCCAAAAACTGTCTCTGTACTCCGCTGAGGGACCAGACATTTGGACAAACCATAGGACTGTCTCATTGAGGATAATGCTTTCAGGTTATTCCACAAATCAAGTTTTGTGTCATGTCCTTCCAGGTTGAATACACACACTGGGAACAGTTGTTCTGCAGATGTGTAAATGTCAATCATAAAGTCAGACTATTGTCCACAGGCGGAAATAACTTGACAAGCTCCAGTCAGATATGAGTCAAAGAAACTTATGTGATCAAAGAGAACACTGAACAAAGACCTTTGTTATAAATATTCTAAGAACACGAACTCACCGAGCTTCATTTCAGCAACAAGACGTTATTGTAAGAAAAACTGAAGTCCTATTAATCAAGTCAGTGTCTAAACTGAATCAGTAGTTCAAATACAGTAGTACATGGTTTTACCTCTGAAGATGTGCAGAGAACAGAAGCCTTTCACATCGAGCAGTTTCTCCTTCATCTCGCTTTGTTCAGTGTTATGAACCAATGAGAGAAGAATGTGTGTAAGCACTAAGCACACAGTGCTGTTAATAAATCATTAGCCAGTGGTGATGCTGACCGAGGCCCTGTGGGCTTTCAGTACGAATACAGTGAGTCAGACATAAACACTGACTCACTGCTCTCGTCTTGTCTTACCTGCACTGAACATCCTGCAGCTGCAGCTCACACCTTCAAACTCCACTTCATCAGCCTTTTGTAGCGTGTTCTGATGACAAAATCAGCATCATACTTCTAGAACGTATAGCTACGTGACTTTAGTCTGTTCCACTTAAAAGGTTCAGTTTCTGAATACAGGCTGTGTGCATTTCTCTGTGGACAAAGGCTTTGATACTTTCAGAGTGTTAATATAGAAACTAGAGCTGCCTCATAATCAAAGAAGACATGGAAATCTAATTTAAAGGTACATTGTGTAGGAATTACTACCATCTAGCGTTCGGTTGTATATCGCAAGCAACTCAATCGTATTTTTCATGCTGCATTCACGTGAAATTGGGCAGACGGCAGACGGACGACAGCCGCTGCACGTAACGGCATAAACAAGCCTCTATGTAAACAAGTGGTCCGTCAGCACGAGGCAAAACAATACACGTGACAATATGTTGTCATGGCGATGTCGTATGGTTTACCTGACCCACGTTTTAAATGACATCTGGTTTGTTACCGACGGCCGTCTGCCCGACTGCAGGTGAATGCAGCATCAGTGTAACGCTCCATTCCTCCTCACTGCGTTACCGCGGTGACTTTTCACAGACGCCACCTCCACCTGAGCCGACAGCTCCGGTGTCTCCGCTGAGTTTCCGTGGTTTCCTACCGTCACGCTGCCACTGAACGTAAAAACATGGCGACACCACATGGCAGCCAGCACCGAGCTTACCCGCTCCATGTAGATATGAATGATATGAACGGCTCATTCAGAGCTGAAAGGAACACTTCAGTTTGTTGATGGGGGGGATTACTGATTAATGAAAAACAGACTTTTGAACCAAATAATCGATTTTCGTGAATAGAAAACAGGAGAAGTTACACAATGTCCCTTTAATGCATTTTACAATTGTCAGTTAATCTTCATCTCAAACAGAAAAGAAAGGTAATAACTGTAAGGTGAAGGTGCAGGTGAACATATATATATATACACACACACACACACACATATATACTAGTGTATATATGTATACACTGTAGCAGGAGAGAAGAGCATGACTGCTCAAAAATCATCCATTTTCAACAGTGTGTGTGCAGCAGAGCGTGGAGGAGACATGGAGTGTGAGAGCGAGCTGCCTCAGCAGATGCTATCTTTTGGGTTTCTAGATTTGATGAAAACGTACTCTTTTTTATCTCCAAAGTCATTCACTGCCAAAAACACACAGAGCCCTCATCCTTCCTGACAGAGCGGAGTGAGGTGAAGCTATTCAATCACTCAAAACGATAAGACAAAGATACACAGCTGGGATTTCTTCATTGACCAACAAGTCTGGAGTGTGTTCATCAAGTCGGGCTGGGTTATGTTCATACTTTGTCAATATCCATCCTGATACGATGACTTCAGGTCTTGTTCCTGAATGATACTTTTTTTGACACTAATTCTATTTCACCAAGTTATAATACACCTCAAAATCACCTCACAAAGGTTTGGCTTTATTTCAGCTCCATGACTTTTTTTTACAGACTCAAATCAGTTTCATGAGACAAACAATATAAACCTATTTACAACAGTGTGGTTTAACTAAAGTTGTCTCTTTTATGTAATGAAATTAAACTTTTACATACATTTACCACAACTATTAGTTGATCTTGTTTCAATACAAAACTTCCTAAAAGCAGAAATTGAAAAGGCTGCCTTCAGAATACCACAGCTGCTCTATCTCCTGAGCCGCTGCAGCTACAACAAAGCATCAAAAAAAGCACAAAGGAACTAAATGTAACCGACACAAGGAATCAGTGCTAATAGTTTTCAGTGCTAAATGAACAGTCGCATGTGAGAATGTAAGGCTCACTGCTGCATGCTACAGAGCTTTCCATCGCTCAGCAGTTCTCTCTGCTTTTTCAGGTAACAGACAAACTCAAGGACAGAGAGCTTTGACTTCTTCTGTGGACAAAAAAGGAAAGACGAACAGAAATATATAAAACACTATCAGTTCAGATGCAAACTCTTCTTCAGAAACATAAATGCCCCCAAAATAGGATGTCTCCATGTATTTTACCAGTGTTGCTACTACAGCTGCACTGACACCTGGTCAACCACAACACCACTCACCGCTAACTTCCTCCAAGGCAGCAAACCTTTAGCAAAATTTTTATTTTTTGGAAACAGGTTCCAGTGTGAAAATCTCAAAATGCCGCCCCAAGGTTTTCGTGTAAACCAAGGGGGCAGTTGTGGGTCTGAGAAGTGAAGCTCACTTCCGCGTTCAAAAAACTGCAATCCCCCCGGATTCCTCTGGGGGCTGGTGTCAGAAGGGAGCATTCCCCATAGACCCCCATGTTAAAATCGCCGATTTTACATCCTCAATAAACATGTTAAAAGCCTGGTGTCAGAACGTTTTTTTTTCTCAATCGATAGTTTCTACCCCCGCACACACTCTGAGGGGGGTGAATTTTTTTTTTACTCTACCGTTTTACTGTTATTAGGTTAAAACTCTGGCCAATTAGGGCGCGGGAACGTTGAGTGACAGGTCCGAGCAGCTCCGTGGACAGCTGCTTCGAGGCCAGTGGGCAGGTTCTCGGCCGGCCAATCCAACATGGCGCTGTTCAGGCCGCCATATTTGAGTCACAAAAACGACTCCCCAAAACCAATGGGTGACGTCACGGACGCTACGTCCATTCTTTTTACAGTCTATGGTGTAAACACCCAAAACGTGTTATTTGTCACCTGACCTTAACCCAGCTGAGAAGGTTTTGGGATGAGTTGGACCGCAGAGTGAAGCCAAAACAGCCAACAAGAGCTCAGCTCCCCTGGGAACTCCTTAAAGACTGTTGGAAACCCGTTCCTCATGAATCTGATGACAGAAGGTCAAGAGTGTTCAACGCTGAAGTCGAGACGGGTAAGAGTTGGGCTTCCTTTTTCTTTTGGCTGGGTTCAGGTCGAGAATTTATTGTCAGACTGCATCGGGTCCAGGTTTCAACCGCCGTGGGTTGGGCTGGGTTGGGTTTTAAATTTCAGGCAACAATCAGTTTTGTTTTTCCTATTGGCTCAATGAAGTCAAGAGGACATGTTTTTGGTACTCAGTGGTCAGTGCTATCGAGGACATTTGGTTGGTGCCTAAAAAGTATCAAACTTTGATACCCAGTCCATAGCTGCAGATGACATTCAAATCTTCAAGCACAATCAAACATTATACAAGCTTAACCCTCCTGTTGTCCTTCTTCTTTAGGGTCAAATTGACCCAATCCTTCCTTTCTCCCTTCCTTCTTTCCACAATCCTTTTTCCTTTCCTTCTTTCCTTCCTTTCCTTTGTCCTTACTTCTTCTTCCTTCCTCTTTTGATGCAATTGACCTGATCCATATCCTCCCTCCATCTTTCTTTCTTTCATTTTCCCCTTCCTTCTTTCCCTTCTTCCTTCCTTCTTCTTTCTTCCTTGAACAAATCTGTTCCCTCCCTCCATCTTTCTTTCCTTCCTTTTTCCCTTCCTTCTTTCCACAATCCTTTTTCCCTTTCTTCCTTCCCTTCGTCCTTACTTCTTCCTTCCCTTTTGACCCAATCTGTTCCCTCCCTCCTACTATCTTTCCTTCCTTTTTCCCTTCCTTCTTCCCCCCCCATCTTTCCCTTTGTCCTTCATTCCTTCCTTCTTTCCCTTCGTCCTTCCTGCCTTCCTTCCTTGACCCAGGAGGACAACAGGAGGGTTAAAAAAAAAGGAAATTCTGGAATTCTATACACCCAAAACATCACTAAGATGTATTGGAACAGATGAGGTGAAGTCAGAAAAGAGTGAGTAAATGATTCACCTGACACTTCTGGGAGTTACTAATTTACCTCTATTATCTACAGTCAGCTGAATGACAGACAGAGAGACAAAGACACGTTAAAAAAAAATTTAAAAGATGAAAAAGTCTAAATGCAGTCCTGGCATATGTTGCTGAACAGAGTTTTTTGTGCAGAAGCAGGTGTTGGACGCAAATATCTGGAGGGAACATCGTTATGTAGAGCCACTGAACACCACGTTAGATTTAAACACTGTCCTTGGGCTGACATTTACCAGAAATAATCTTTAACTTTCCTGCTGTTCTGAGAGCAAACACAGAAACTGGTTTGCACCTCCGACCAATGAAAACAACAGAAAAGCTATTGTTGACAAAGCTTTCTCTTCCAGCCTTTATTTGCCTGCCAGGGAACTGTTGGTTCTTTGGTTTAGCTATGGCTCCACAGCAAAACAAAGCCTCTTTTTCTTCTGAGGACAAAAAGCGTCAGACGGCGAAGCACAAACCAACCCTGTGTTCGTACGCCTTTAATATGATCCATCACTTTTATTAGTAGGTTCACAAGAAGAGAAAAAAAAAAGGCTTTTTCTGGGACCCCATTATAAGTAGTTATCCTTTCAAAAAAAAAAAAAACACCTCAAAAGCAGCTATTCAATGCAGCATGACCTTCTCTGTGCACAACATCTATATTTGGGTCCATTCACTGCTTAGCTCACTTAGTGGCCCTGCAGCTCTTACCCAAAATCAAGATTATAGGCCCTCATTGACCCAGCTCACATTTATCATACACCAGATTTCCAGGGACTCAGGATTATTTTCTCCAATTACTCTTCAGTAATCTTGTAATTTGTACTATTGGTTGCATGCTTCACAATTTTGGAACTCTGTGCTCTCTGCTGCTTTTACTATTATCATTATTAGCAGGCATGCTATGCTGTCTTTTCACAAGAAAACCATTCAGTCTGAAAGACCGAATGTTCAAAAATATGAACACTAACACGGCCGGTGAAAACGATTACCTGCTCAGCAAAACCTTTTAAAGGTTCAAGAAAAGTCATTCACAGAAACATGGCAGGACAAAAGCTGCTCCAGTGGTCCTGATGGCATCGACAGTCAGTAGAACACAAGGACTTAAATGGTTTAAGTCGCGCAGGGCCTGCTCCTGACATTATTGTAAGCTACTTTGAGATAAGCCTCTTTGTCATGGCTTCGTGATACTATCATTGTGCTTACGCTGCCAATCATGCAGCGCTCAAATCACCACACAACCAGTTTCAGGTTTCTGTCCTGAGCATCAGCTGTGCACAGCCGCAAGTAACGGAGTCATCCAGTGCCACTGTCATTTACAATCAACTACATGAGCTGAAAGAAAACTTGGAATACTCTCATGCATGTTTTATCTAATCATGCCGTCTGCGTCAGTAAATATGTACAGCAGGAGGCCTGTAATGGATATTTCTAATCACCAGTGATGGGAATAACGCTGTTATAAAATAACGGTGCTACTTTTCAACAAAGTTACTGTTTCCCCCGTTATAACACCGTTACTGACAATAAAATGTTCCGTTACTTGACTCAAGAAGACCCGTCACAAAATAATACACCCGTTAAAGTGTATATTCACATTTTTTTCTGTCCATCAACTAGTCGGAAAAAAGACGTTTATCTGGAACTAACCAACTCACTCAGTATTCCTCCGCAGAGACAGACGGAGGAACACTGAGTGAGTTGGTTAGTTCCAGATAAACAGGGGGTTAGGGTTATGGTTAGAAGGTTGGGGGGGCGAGTCCAAGTAATTTGACATATGAGCATTTTATAAAAAAGTAACGCAATAGTTAATTTTCCTGGTAATTAGTTACTTTTAACGAGTTTGTGCAATAATTCCTATAGTGCTCTTACCATGGTGAATTTATGAGGTGTATGTATGTGCTATGTTGTGGGATATGTGCAATATGTGTTATGTTATAGGATATGTGCAATGCTGTTATGTCTTGTGTTGGGTTGATATGGCTGAGGTGTATTGTTTTTTTGTCATTGTGGCCATCAAGGCATTTATGGCGCAGCTACAGTGTCCAAGACAAATTTCCCTGAAGGGGACAATAAAGTTTATAGTATCATATATTATAATGTAATGGCTCAGTTCCTTTTGGAGAAAGTAACTAGTAACTATAACGAATTACTTTAAGTAGCGTGCCCAACACTGCTATTCACTGTCAATAACCTGTAATCCACAGTGTTGTACAATATCCAATCCACTGTTCTCGTCCTTAAGAACAATAGTTTGACCCAAAGAACATAAGAAGCTGGAAATGAATAATTCATTCAAGATCCGCCGAGCTCTTCTGGGCTTCCACACACATTCCTCAGTCGTAGACTTCGTTTTTTGTTCAGCTACAGTAATTATCTGGACTGTTGGAACATGATCAAAAACCGTGGCTCAAATTCTTAACTCGGGTGCTTACACTGCAGAAATGTGCTGTCTGCCCGCTCTCATGTTCTGTCTTGGTGAATGTCGGCTTGTGCCACATAGAAAGACATTCATTCCTCAAGACAGATTGTTGAATCACAAGAGGAATGAAATGTAGGGGGCTGTAAGACCTTTAATATGCAGCTGTGTGTGACAGAAACCAGTTGTACTGCAGCTCTTAACAATATTACACTGACTGATTTATTTAGTATGTGCACATGAAACATAGTTGGCTTTTTCCTAAACCTATATCAATTCTTTTCAGAAGAATACAGCATTAAGGGGGGGCTGCAATTACTAATCATTATTGATTATTTTTTGAATAATTGAACTATTTTGTCATAAAATGTCATTAAAAAGTGAAAATGTCCCAGAACTTAGACTGACTTCTCCACGACAGTCGGAAAAAACTAAATCTGTTCCAATGGTTTAACAGAGGAAAGAAAGAAATCTTCACAACTGAGAAGCCAGAGCCCAAAATGAATCTGGCTATAGCCCTGGTCCGTCACATCCCATAGCTCCTCTGTGTCCCTCATCAGGTGACAGTGAGTCACTGTGGCGTCCAGTCTGGCCTCAGCCCATCATGTGAGGATGAAGGAGTAGTAACTGTGCTGCTACTTGTTCCTCCACTCTTTCCTCACACCCAGCCATCGACACCGCAGCTATACAGACTGGGTGTGATAAGAATAACCCAAGGTAACAACATACCATAATCAACTCACAGGTAAACATACAGTATGTAGTCCTGTCCTTGTATGGCAGAGAGGAAGGTGAGGCCAGAGCAGGGAGCAAACAATGTATTTATTGCAGTTTCTTATGAGAGGGGTAGAGAGAGGACCCTATTTTTTTGTAATAAGTAGCGTTGCTTTTGTAAACGAAAATTGTGATGAAATATCGTCATCAACTAACCTTTATCACATGGCGAAAACGAGACAAGACGCAACGTAATTGGTGGTCATGTGACGATGATGAAATATATAATGCATTGTTGACAAATAAAAACGAGACTAAATGTGGTTTACAAAATAAAAATGAGACGAGACGAGACAAAATAACCTTATAATGTTTAGTCACATTATTATTTTTATTTTACAGTATTTCTGTTTCCTAGGCAGCAACGTCACTTTCTCAATCCCCACTCGCGGCATTATTTAGAAGATGCAGCTGCGGTGGGTTATCGTTGATCACAATTTAAGAAAGAAGAAATAATAAGATAACCATGTTTGAATTGTGAAATGGGTTTGGCCAGAGCCATAGTCTTGTTAGTTTGACTAGAAGTGGTTTCATCTATACCAGAGGTCTTCAACAGGGGGTCCGTAGAGGTGCTGCAGGGGGGTCATGAAACCTTTGGTTGACAGTACAATTTTGTTTGTTTTTTTGTTTCCACATTTATGCTTAGAATAAAAACGTCAATTTGAATAGCTTCCATGCATGATTATCATTCAATTGAAAGACATTGTTGATATTGGCCTTGGTGTCAAGGACTATTTATAAATGGCAGTGGAACGACCATGAACATACGAACCTGTGGATTAACTGAATAGCTGAGTATTGAATCCAAGGTACGTTTATACATGGTAGGCTACTAGGCCTAGTTTAATATAATACACAATTTTATAAATATTTAAAGTAGGGGGTCCCTGCTTCATCTCTCCATCAGTTTGGGGGTCCTTGGCCTGAAAAACGTTGAAGACCTGTGATCTATACTATACTGGGTAATTACACTTTATTGACTGGGTTAAATAGAATTACATTACTAGAAAGAGATTAAAATCATTGACTAAAACTAGACTAAATGTCATCAGTTTTCATCGACTAAAACTAGATGAAAATAGTCATGGGTTATTCTGACTAAAATAAGGCTAAAATGCTTAGACTTTTAGTCAACTGAAACTTGACTAGACAAAAAAGAGTATGAACGTGAAACTAATAAAACCTAAAATGTCAGTTTGACACAAAGACTGACTAAAACTAAAATTAAAACAGGACACCAGAAGAAATAAGCTGCCTTTTTGTTTGGAGCATCGTTGGACGGTTGAATCAGGCACTGACCAATGACCATGTCTCTACCACTGTGATGAGTGGAGCAGCAGGATTAAGAGAAAGGACAGAGCTGAGGCCTGTAGGACACAACCAGCTGTCCTCTACTACCAACACTCATTTCCTGTATGTCTCAGGTTAGCTCCCTCACTTTTTGTATCAGTGTGTGTGTCTATGTGTGTGCATGTGTGTGCGCTCTCTCCCTCTCCCCCCCCGGCTTCCTTCAATCCTCTTCAGTGAAGCCAGTCATGCAGACGTTCCTGCAGGAGGTTTATCCCTCCTTGGATCTGATCGGCTCTGCTCCCCACCTCCCTGCGCCAGAAGCCCCCTGCTGGGAGTGGCTGTAGGATGGAGAGGAGGAGGAGGTAGGAGGGGCGGGGGGCCATCTGGAGGCCCCTCGGAGAGAAGGGAGAGTCACGCATAGGGATGTCACTGTTGCTTGTTTTCACAATTAATCGCGGTATTAAATTAATTGATCGTAAAGATTCCTAAATACCGTCACTTTCTGAAAAGGGTGTAAGAACCATATCGGCAGATGTGCACCAAAGTGAAGGTAAATGCACAAATACTGGTCCATTTATCTAAAGTAACACTGAATTGGTAGGAGTTTAAATGTTAACGTGTCATTTGTAATTTAAAAAAAAATGATTAAAATAAACTTAAACATTTGGTATAGATGGCAATTTATGACTTAAATATTTCAAATACTATATTTCATTTTACACATTCATAGTGTTGTGAAATGTATTGATGCATAATAATCGTGATAATCGTAAACTGTAATTATTTCTCTGACAATAATCGTACCCAGAAAATCTATCATCATGACATCCCTAGTCACGCATCATGTCTGTGAGCATCTACCTAGGTATGGGTGTGAGCAAACACAGGACGGAGGCACACAGAGTGAGACTGTTAGACAAACAGGTCTTATGCACACTAAGTGACAGCTCACCTCTGATAGAGGTATGTGAGAGCGGCTTTAGCTCCATGGAGGAAGGAGTTGTCAAACAAAGCAAACACGTACTTACATCGCACTTAACCACGGACGGACGTGAGAGGGGATTATTAAAGCAAGCCCAGGCAAAGAACAGGAACACACAAGTTATTGTAGCACTACTGGGAAGCACGACTGAAACAGAACAAGTCCACTATTAACACCAGGAGGAATGACTTCACTTTATGAGACACGCTACGGTAAAAAAAAAATGAACAGATATATCAAAAGCAAATGTGTACAAAGCCTGTAGACTGACATGTAACTACACTGCTCGGGGCTGCAGCAGGTGAGTCAGCAGCTGTCTGCTGCAGCAGCCTCAGAGACTCAGTGACTGTCTGTGTGTTCAGCTCCACGGTTCCATCACACAGCAGCATCTGTACAGAGAGCAGCACTTCTCCTCAGCTACTTATCAGATGTCTTATTGGTAGATGTGAATGAATGCCTCTAGGCAGCAATCACCTGTTGTTAATACCAACAAACCAACAAACCATCGACATCAGTCATATGGAACTTTAAAGGGATAGTTCAACATTTTGGCAAATTTGCCTATTGCCATAATCCCAATAGTTTTAGAACAGGTTCATTACCTTTAATTGTCTGTGCAAGCTGTTTTTAGATCGGCAGGGCAGAGACGTGAGCTGCACGGTATTTCCACGTTTCCCTCATTAAACTAAATACACAATCCAACAACTCAAACACGCTCTGGTGGACAAGTTGTGACCTGGACATTCACTACGCTATGAAATAATAACGTATTATTATGTAATATTGCGACACGTGAAGCAAATACTCAACTACTTGCTTTTGAAGTCACTCCGCCCAGCAGCAGTGTCTGGAATGTAGTTCCAGCTACGTATTTGCCTCGAAAACATCTCCATCTTGTAATGTTACATTATAACAACTTGTCCACCAGAGTGTTTTGGAGTTGTTGGATTGTGTATTTAGTTTGATGAGGGAAATGCGTAAATACCGTGCAGCGCGCGTTGCTGCCCCGCCGATCTAAAAACAGCTTGCACCGACAATTAAAGATAATGAACCTACTGCTATGACGGATTATGGCAATAGGCCAATTTGCAAAAATGTTGAACTATCCCTTTAAGTTGTGTGTGTGTGTGTGTGTGTGTGTGTGTGTGTGTGTGTGTGTGTGTGTGTGTGTGTGTGTGTGTGTGTGTGAGTGAGTGAGTGAGAGAGTGGTATAATGCACGTTCTATATATGAAACTAAATATATTATGATAACAATAAGTTAATTCAAAATTAATAGGAAAGCAATCATCATCCATCAGCACAGTGCAGTGCTGTCTGAACAATCCCCAGCACTTGTTACTAACCAGATCACTATGGAAGTAAGCCTTTAGTCTCTTTTCTTGGATGACTGTCACTACTTCAAATTTGTATGTTTAAACACATTCAGTCATGGATTTATTATAAATCAGTCGACAATACGATTGATCTGAACTGTTAAACCCCCCGTTGTCTCTATCAGTGAATGTGATCAGACACAAAGAGAAGCTCTGCCTTCCCCTGTGGCTGACGTTCATTTAAAGAAATGAACTTCAGGCAAAATTAAGCTTCATACTCACTGATCTAGTGAGTATGAAAGTAATATCTGCAGATGTATGAGAGAGATCAATACAGACTTCAAGCTGTCAACAGGTTGTCGAAGAGAAGAGAAGAGAAGAGAAGAGAAGAGAAGAGAAGAGAAGAGAAGAGAAGAGAAGAGAAGAGAAGAGGGTGAGCAGGGGCAGTGGAGACAGAGACACAGTAGGAGCTCTGCTGTTCTTTTTGCTGGTAATAAAAAGATGAAAAACATTTTTGGGATAGAAGACACAGACAGCGGTGCAGCCCTGGGGGAGTGTTATACAAACATGGCCTCCAGATAAATAGTCCACCTTCCATGTGAATAGGATATTGGATTTCAAGGTTGTTATTACTTCACCTTGTTATTTCTGTTCAACAAATACCATTCATAAACAGATTAAAAGGTTGGAGAGGGACACAGACAACAAACACATGTCCCGCTCAGGCAGAGTGGCAACAAACTATGACTTAGCGCAAGGTGCAAGCTAATGTAGCTACGTGTTAACCTGTTAACCAGACAATTCAATTCATATCAAGATGATTGTGATTAATGAATGATTTCTTAATCAGTGTCTCTCTCTTTGGCAACATGATGGTGTTACCTTTGGTCACTATCTACGTTGCATCAACCACTGTCAGTTAGTGGTGACTGATAAGACCAGATAAGGAAGCAAGCCATCTCTGTTTCTGCTCCTTCCGACTACACAACACCATCCTGAAGTTTTCTAACTGAAGCGGCCGACTGTCCAAAAGTCCAGACGGAGACATCAGACAAAGCGATGGCAACTAAAACCTGACAGTGAGGACACACCCTGAGGCTCAGTGTTTGCTCCTGTGTCATCCATGTCACCAGCTTGGCCTCGAGTCAACCCGGACTGACATCAGGTAGACGGGGCGGAGCCGCATGAGTGAACACAGGACAGTGTGTGTGCATTAAGTATGAATCAAATGATCTAATTCTAATTGTGGTTTTGAAACTTTTTGGTTAATTGCATTGCAGGGCTCCAGACTAACTTTATTTACATGGAGCAGTGAGCACAGTGGTCCCTAACTTCAAATTTGAGGGGCACAAGCAGATAATTTAGGGCTGCACACTGTTTGAATTGAAATCAAAGCAAATATTGACATTTCTTTTCATTCATGATCCTCACACACACAGTGCCTGCCACCAGTAATGACAGATTCCAGATTCTTTGAGTTGCCCCTTCCATGTTGCAACAGCCAAGATGCACATGCGCATGTAGATTAAAAAATTCTTGCACTGTCTCAAATTTTAGGGGCAAAACACCTCCATTTTGGGGCAGACTGAAGCCCTGGATTGCCCCTAAATGAGACCATGTGAGCATGTTAATTTTAAGGGATCCATCACCTGGTATTTATATCTGTTTCAGGTGTTGAAGGGGTCTTAAATGCAAATTTTTGGGAAACAATACGCAATATTCACCTTGATTTAGCCCTATTTGTGTACCCAATTTTGCTCTCGCGAGAAAAATATGCGATCTTGAGTCCTCTGGAAGCTACTTTCTCACATGAAAAAATATTAAAACTTAATAAAGTGACGTAATAACAGCACTACAGCAGGAAAAAAAAACAGCGTTTGGCCTGTTTCACAGCTATGGCTACCGCTGCGTACAACGTGGGGGTGGTTTTCCCCTCTGGCCCCTCCTCGGCTTCTTACTGACGTCAACGAGAAGCCCAATTAGAAGTCGCGTTTTTTTTCCTCTCCTGGTGAATTCATGGGGGAGGAGGCGAGAGTGAAGTTCTTTGCCCGAAAAACATGTCAGCTATTGTTAGTGACAGAGAAGATCGAGTTATGCAACCTGAAAAAATTGGAATTTCAGGTGATGGATGGTGGAATAATACTTAGGTGGATGTGTTCAGAGAGGATGTGGAGGATTCATTGAAAGAGAAACAGTAATTGGCAGTTGCATGTGTTTTATCAATGAGTGCCAACACAGAGTCTGAGTCACACATCGCCTGCAGATCAGGATTGATTCAGAGGAATTTTAATTAACATCTAACACAACCAGATACTTTGCAAACAGCCTGAATTCTGACAACGTTTCCTTTGAATCTAAAACCGTGTAAACTTGCAAAAAACTGAGAGGCATCAACAACGGAAACACGACTGACCCTTGGTCCCTCTTATCTGCAAAGACACTTAAATCTGTCAGCACAATAGCTCAGTGGAGACGAGCTGTAAAACACTAAAATCCCACTGAGGGAGTTTTAAGGAAATGACAAAACAGCAGATTAGTGTCCGAGTCAACACGTCTAACAGTCTCCATGTGATTTCTCCCTCTTGCAGAGCATCACATGACTATTCAGCAGCAGCCAGGGGAACTGGAGCCCCTCCTGTGATGGGATCAGACCAGCCATGACACCTGTCAAAACACTGATGTGCACCTGTCATTATTAATACATTACAACACTGGTACACTGGGTTAGACACGCTGTTATCAAACTGATGTCAACTACACACCTGTGATGTTCCATGACCGGATCTTGTACAGTTTTGACACTACAGCTACTATAATGTATTCAAAACCGGCTCTGCTGCAGGACCACATTTAGCCGTCGTGACACACACAGAGTCACAAGGTGAATACAACAGCAGCCACACACTGCCGCAGTTACTAATCAATTATCCACCATGGAGTCCTCCAAAACACACCCACACACAGAAGAAAACACAAACGTCACCCGGTGTGTCGAGACATGAGCAGGTCTACATCGGTGCTGAAAGCCACTCAACTCAGAGAGAGGACTGTTGTGATCAAATAGCAGGGATGTGCTGAGCCGGAGGATGAAGAGAGACACACCTGAGTCTCCCCAATGGCACAGAATAAGAGTAAGACAATAATCATACAAGAGTAATTCTGCAGAGCATGACCCTCAATATTATATCAGCCAAAACCCATCCCTCCATCCATCCTCTATCTGTGCAGGGTCAATAACCATGATTCCATCCACTTGGCAATCAAATTATCTAAATATCACTAAAAAAATATTAATGCAAATAATGCCGGCTCAAGTGCATTTCCATCTCAGAGCTTTAAATCCAATAAAAAGCCGTGTGTAATGACGTCATGTGCTGTTTTGCGATCATATTGGTGCATCCAGTTGTTTTCTTGCAAATGAAGGTGTTTCCATTCACTTTTGTACTAGATCACAAAATAGAAGGACATCCATCCTTCATCTTTAACTGTTTATCCGAGGTCAAGGTGTGACGAGCTGATGGAGTCGTTGCCTAGAAACCACTAAGCCATACGCACGCCAGCCAAGTTAAGTTAGTAAACAGGCTGTTGCACAAGTTCTAGACTATAGGCTGGTGCTTATAATGCAACATACCTGTCATCAGACGACAGTGGCGTGTAAACACTATTTTAATGCAGATGCAGATTCACCTCGTGTTAAATCCTACAGACACCAGAGAGACCTGTCACCTGGGGTTTGTGAGCGGCAGCGCTTAAAAAGCTGTTCTGGGAGATGATGACACTTCACATGAAGCCAGTCCGTCGCCTGTACACCTGTATCTTTCTTTGTTTACTCCGTGTCTTTGAACAGCTGGAATATGGAGAAGAATTCACATATAACACGATCGCAACTCACATTTATCCTGTTTTCATCAGCATTTGTCGCATAAACTTTGTATCGATCAAGAGAAAATCCGATGAGATCAACCGTATTTTGCGATATTGATGATATTTAATCGAATTTTACTGTTTCCGTAAGGCATTATTAATTCGATATTGCTTAAAGGGATAGTTCAACATTTGGGAAAATTGGCCCATTGCCATAATTGCTATAGTCATAGCAGTAGGTTTGTTACCTTTAATTGTCGGTGTAAGCTATTTTTAGAACGGCAGAGCAGAGCCGCAAGCTGCTCAGAGCTACACTACGGAGGCTAATGGGGTTTCTTGGTTTCCCTCATCAAACTCATCAAATACACAATCCAACAACTCCAAAACGCTCGGGTGGACAAGTTGTGACCTGCACATTCACCACACTATGAGATAATAACGGAATGTTACGAGACGGAGTTGTTTTCAAGGTAAATTCATGTAAAACCGCTGATGCGCGTTGTCTTCAGGGACAGTTTTTCAGCAAGCAGACTCTGCATTTACCCAGAACCTTCCTCAATGAAAGAGGAAATAAGAAAGAAAGAAAAAATGGAGGGAACAGAAGTGTTAACCATATGATAATTCAAGCCGTCAACCTCTCACACTGAAATTGCACTTGAATTAACACAACAAGCTGCTGCTGCACAGAGGTCAGATCAACCAGTCCTCTAACCTCAGCATGGCAGTTTTTTTCACACCTCTACCACCCAGGGGAGCATGGGTAAACACACAGACTGTACCAACTGTACCAGACCTTCATCACCATGGTTACCGCAATTAGCGATCATGGCTTGATTACAGTCTTTACTGTTACGGTTAATACAATAATAAGAACGTAGCCTAATTCACTTAAATAACAGACAGAAGACAAACTGTTAGTCTTATTTTGGTATTGAACATCCCTGACTTGTATAATATTCCTGTTGTCCTGCCAACGCCACTATTTAAGCTACATCACTGTAACATCTAGAGCCACCAGGTGTCACCTTGTCACAAAACACAACTCTGGCTCATAATATTCTGCAGGACTGACAACCTATGGCAGTGTTTTTCAACCTTGGGGGTCGTATGGAATTGAAATGTCTAGTATTTGATAAAAAAAATACTGATAAAAGTTTTCTTTGTCATTCTTTTTAAATGTATGATTATAAATACCACACACAATCTTAAACAACTCTATTCTATACTTTCACTTTCTCGTCAATAAATCGAGTTCAAATAAAATGCAGCATATAAAAATATCTGAGCTGACGCATGACTGACAGCCGCAATCGCACGTGATCGGGGGTCGCCAGACATTTGTGATGTCAAAATGTGGTTACGAGCCAAAAAAAGTTGGGAATCACTGACCTATGGACTGGTTTGAGGAGGGTCTGAGTTTACTAATATACAGTAACTGTGTACCCTGATTTGGAGTCAGGTCTTCAAACTGTTAACATGTTATGTAGAAATGATCACAGCAGTTTGAGGGTAAACTGGAGACAGATGCACTTTTGCAGATTTGACTGTGAATGATAAAAATGGCCTTTAACGCCTGCAGCAGAACCTTCAGCACGAGTAGCTTCAGTACCTGTAGCAGTAGCTTTATGGTGTTAACACAGCCTTATCTCTGAACCAGCTCTGTGTGGACAGCTGCTGCAGAAATGTGTAGCCTACATCCTGAAATACTTTGCTCAGATAGAATCAGGAGATTTGAAGCTTTCAAACAATTTACAGTTTGTCAAGGCCGCGTGACGACTAGTTCAGTCTGTCTTCACACAGGCTTCAGTTCCACTGGCACAGACCTGAGTACATCTAAAGTAGCACTGCCAAGCTCCTACAGGTGGGAGTGTGTATTTTAAGGGGTTAATCCATAATGAAGATAATAGTCAGTTGCAGCTCTGGTGAAGTCACATAAAAGAAAAGAGTAAGAAAAATATGGACCAATATTTTTTAATCTGACTTTTTTTTCTCTTGTACTAAAATGTTGATATGCAGCATCCATCAGGCTTTGGTTCCTAATACGCATGCAAATGAATATTTACAAAAGCAACGGCTGAATGCAAAAAAAAAAAAAAAAGGTATTCAAAGTGGTTCTAGGATTTGAGCAAGGAAGAGGTAAAAATAAATGTAGTGAAGCCAAATAAGGTACCACATGCAATCATTTACGTCACTATATCCATCATTAACCCTGTGAGGAGCATCCATCCATTGCATAATTTGCACCAATGCAGGGAAACACTGTGAGAACAAGCATATTCAGCACATGAGGTAACACATGCATCTCAAAACACAGCAGAGGGGTCATCACAGGGTCAGCAGGTTAGTCTCAGTCACACACGTTTAAATCCACACTGTCCCTGCCTGTGGTAATTAGCCCTACGAGTAGCGGGGAATTAGAGGCAGGAGCCATATTAAGCTGCACGGTAACTTCGAGTAATGCGCAGGTGACCGGAGCGGTGAGAGTGAGACAGACAGGTAGGGTACTTACTTTATGAAGTAACAGGCTCCTTCGTCCGTAAAACCTTCCTCCCATCCCCCGGGCAGGTCTGAAATGAGACCAGAGCACAAACACTTGTTGGAGAGACACCTGAAAGTTTGGTCCCGCTGGGCCGGGCCCCGGTCTGTAGTAGGCTACACTCAACTCAAACACAGCAAAGTAAACACAGGGACAACAACATGAGCGCGGGTCAAACGGCCGCCGCGCGCACCCAGCCGAGCTAGCTACCTGAGCGGATCATGTGTCCGGAGTTTACCGGTTCACCGGAGCGCGGATGCAGCCAGGTGGTGGTCCGCGTCTCATCGCTGCCGCACGGACACAGACAGCGGGAGAGGAGGGGGAAGGTGGTGGTGGAGGTGGAGGGGAGAGAAGGAAAAAAAAAACACCTGTTACACCACCGGGAAGGAAACAGCAGCAAGTAGACCCCGCCAACTCCCGTTAACCCGGGGGAGACGGTGCGGTAAAGCGGCCGTTCTCTCTCTGACTCACTTGATGAAGAAGACCCTGCCGTCCGCGCAGACACCGTAGGACCAGTGTTCAGGTAAGGTGTCCCGCCCGAGAGGCGCCGCCATGATCCGCTCTCAAGTCCTATTTCATCTCATTCCCTCTCCATGGAGTCTCCGGGGAGCTCAACGATCACCACTAGTGCCAGCGCTGCCTTCAGGGACTCCTCCGAAGCCCGTAAATATGAACTCCACTGGTCAACTCGCCAGAAGAAAGTCTCTGAAAAACATCAACTGCTCAGTGCACTGGTTTTGACTCACTCAGTTACATAATGCACTCCTCCCAAAACTGTATTAGCAAATGTGAATATTTCTTAACATTTAAAGGGTTATAATATGCCTACAAATAGCTGAGACAAAATTTCAGCATAAACATATGAAAATAAGAGAAATCGCCTATATAGCTAAAATATTAAGTTCTGTTCGTTTTACATTAGCAAGAGAACCCACAAGAAATGTTATGAAATAAGCCTTTGGTATCGAATCAAATTAATGATAATGACAGTGATAATGATAATGATGCTGTGTGGCTTTGGGGTGTTTTCGGGAAGTTTTTAATATGTAACAAGGGAAATGATTGTCAGGTCAACCATCCCTGCACACGTAGGAGTAATTTGCAGATATATTAATTTGTCACTATACAGTTAAAAATATGAGATTGATGTTGATAGGGTTGACGGTTTGATTCCCTATGCTTCCTGTGTCCAACACTAAACCTCACACTGCTTATAAGAAATGTAATGATATTCTGACTTAATGCATCATTTAACTCTCTACAATAAGTAATTACTGGCATAATGAGCTCTAAAATCACCACTCAATGGATCCTGAAATTATTGCTTTGCATTAGTTTGCGTGTCTAAATAGGCCTAAGGGTTTTTTTTTAGCTCTGTCAGGAGTTTTTATAGCTAATGTGTTTTTGCTTATGTCTGTAAAAAATAAAAAATAAAAAAGTTTTGTTTGGTTCAGTCTAATGAAGTCATGCAAATTTTTAAGCAGTCAAGTTCTAAGTGTGAACACATGAAGACGAAGACAGCAGAATTGTTTTTTTTTTTTTTTTTACATGATACTGAAATCCTATTCCTTCTCAATCCTCCCCAGCTGCAACCAGCCTCTCAGTGGAGATGTCGCCACATTTTTTTCGGCAGTACCTGAAGGCATCGCAACAGACGGCTCGCATTGAGAGAAATGAGAGGAGAAGAGCAGCTGCCCACACAGGTGTGTTTCCCAGCAGTAACTGCGAAAAAGGTGAATGAAAAATGAACTGGATGTGGACTGTGTGTCATCTTTGCATTTAGACTTCATTAATTGGGATCTGGCTTATTATGGGATTAAAGATTTCTTCAACCAATTGGGAGGCTTGTTAAGAAAAGCTCTGCATTTAAGTGCTCTATTGATCCTCAGCCAAGTCAGTCTTTTGTTAGACACCTCATTTGCAGAGGGAGGATTTAAACAGTGGCTGAATGAAAATGATACCAAATGAAGTCGAGCCTCCGCAGTAGTAAATGTGTTAAGAAGTATTTTTCTAACAGAACGGATCTTGTTAAAACCATGTCTTCATTATTCAGACATGTGTTGTCTTGCCATTCACAATTTGTCATTTTCTCCACCTGCATGATTTGGTAAGATGTGACATTATGGGAGACTTTTGTGACATAAACACAGGCAAAATATCTTTGTGTTAGAACCAAATCGTTTATTTTACAGCACTGAGTGATGTAAAACCTTGTGTTGAACAAGTAATAATGAGTTTTGGAGGCAGACTGAGATCAGAGTTGGCAGCAGGCTTTTCGTTAACACTGTTAACTTAAACATTGTTGCCAAGGATGAAGGATCCCTAAGACTCGGATATCAAAGACAATGGAGAATATTTAACAGTCCGACAATAAACTTTACTGTAAAAAACAGTGGTAATGTGTGTGTAAATATGCTGATGACTTAAAGCAGAAGTCAGCGATCCGGTCATTTTGGCTATCTTCTTGTCAGCTGATGGAGTTAGCAGTCCCCGCCCTCGTCCCTACGTCACCACATTCACGCGCATCCCTTGGCTGCACACACATAGAGGACCGCCCCTTTATGCCGTTCTCTTTCCTCATTGGATAAAGGTTGTAGGATACAAGGAAAGTTTTCTCCTCGGCTTACAGCAGAGCAGAGTGACTGACAGACCCGTGTTTCAGACCAAACACTCTATATAAGTGATTGCTGTCGGAAGATAGAACTATTTAAGACTTATATTAAAGCAGAAGTGAGTGATCCGGTCGTTTTCGCTAATGCTGCGTTCCAGGCAGGCTTTTGAAATCATAAATTACAGCTTCAAGTCACAACTTACGACTTTGTAGCGTTCCAGGCAACCCACTCGTGTTTTTCCGACCTGTTTTACCGGTGAAAGTCACTATAACGGCCACTCGTAACTTCCGACCCGTGAAATCGTACCAGTACGTCTTTTTGTACAGTCTATGTACCAGATCGAACTGGTACGACTTCACAGGTCGGAAAAACACGAGTTACGAGTTTCCTTGAACGCACCATAACAGTCCTCGTCCCTACGTCGCCACATTCACGGCGTCCCTTGGCTGCACACACAGCCCTGCATGCCGTTCTCCCTCCTCATTGGATAAAAACTGTAGGATACGATAAATGTTTTCTCCTCGGCTCAGAGCAGAGCAGAGGGACTGAGAGACCCGTGTTTCAGACCAAACACTCTATGTAAGTGATTGCTGTCGGAAGATATTTAAGCAATATCACACGAGAGGGAGTGCTGTTGTACTGTATATCAGCACGGCTGTGATTCGGTCGTAGGCACGAGGCCGCAGGCCGAGTGCCGCAGATAATCACACCGTGCTGATATACAGTACAACAGCACGACCTTGAGTGTGATATTGCTTTTATACAACAGTGCTACGAGCGCATTTTTAGAACAGTAATAAACTACAAGAGATTATGATTTGTTTGTTTATTTAATAATTTCTTTGGCTCCGCCAACAGAAATAGTTCCGCAACTGGAAGGGAGACAAGGCTGTTGCCAGGCAACACATAAACATTTCATACTAGCTTGCTACGAGCTACCAGCTTCTCCACCGAGCTGCTTCCAGTGCTGGTTCTGGTTCTGAGCCCGTGTCTGATCAGCACTGCAGCAACAGGACCAGCGTGAAGACACAGAGACGTTATCGATACCGTATTACATTTGTTTATCATCTATGTAATCAATATAAACACAGTTGAAGCTAAGTAGCTGAGCTACGTGGCTAACAACAGCTAATGCTAATATCAAAACACATCACCGTCAAAACGTAGTTGCCCCCGCGGCGATTTTTTTTCCAGCCGGGTTTAGTAGAGATTTATCGCCAATTAGACGGACCAGGTCAGGTCCAGGTTTTAATGTTCAGGTCCGTTTATAACTGTAGCAGCAGCAGCAGCAGCAGCAGCAGCAGCAGCAGAGAGATGGGGCAGCTCCTGTATGGGGAGCCTGGCTCTGACTTAGCTCCTGTCCAGCTGAACAGCGGAGTGATTATGTCTGTGAAAAGTCCCAGTGCTGTTATACTGTATATAAGCACTATGGAATGTCTCGTTGTCCAATCAAATTGCTCGGTTGGGACCGGTCGGAACTAACTGTTGTATAAAACTATTTAAGACTTATATTAACACAAATATATCACTCACTTCTGCTTTAAAGCAGATATCAGCTTCACGGCCGTTTCGGCTAATGCTGCGTTCAAGGCAGGCTTTTGAAACCGTAAGTTACAGCTTCAAGTCACAACTACGACTTGGTAGCGTTCCAGGTAACCCGTAGCTCGTGTTTTTACCATCCTGTTGTCTGTGAAAGTTCCCTATAACGGCCACTCGTAACTTCCGACCCGTGAACTCGTACCAGATCGAACTGGTATGACTTCACAGGAAGGAAAAACACAAAGTACGAGTTTCTTTGAACGCACCATGAGTTAGCAGCCCCCGCCCTTGTCAGGCATCAATTGGTCCTCGTGCTACGTCACCACATTCACGCGCATCCCTTGGCTGCACACACAGCCCTTCATGCCGTTCTCTCTCCTCATTGGATAACACTTGTATCCCACAAGGAAAATTTTCTCCTCGGGTTACAGCAGAGCAGAGTGACGGAGAGACTCGTGTTTAGGCTGAAATACTTCATGTAAGTGATTGCTGACGGAAAATAGGACTATTTAGGACTTATATTAACAAAAACATTCCACTGATATCTGCTTTAACACAAACATTCCGCTTACTTCTGCTTTAATGGTTGATGGTGGACATGAATGAACCTCATTGTACATCACTACTATCATGAAAAACAGATCATAAAAAATATACTGTAGGAAAAAAATTTTAAGTATATTTTTTGGGCTTTTATTGCCTTTAATTGATAGTGCAGTCGAGAGAGAGACAGGAAATGGGGAGGCAGAGAGTGGGGGAATGACACGCAGGAAAGGGCCGTCCGACGCGGGATTCGAACCGGGGCCGCCTGCACCGAGGACTGAGCCTCAACATGGGGCGGCAGCTCTACCCAGTGAGCTAAACGCCACTCTTTAAAATTTTTTTGAAAGGAAAAAAGATGAGCCATTCTGGATCCTGATGGAGGCCACAGGTTCAGACATGAGGGTCTGACAATGACTTGTTTTGTGGCCTTTTTAGGCTTTTACTTCTCAGTGCAGCTTGGACATGTGAATTTGTACCAGAACCTCTAAAAAAAAAAGGATATCAGTGAAATTTAAAACTTTGTAAGTGTAAGTAATTAATGTGACATTCAGGCGGTCCAAGATTTAATGGTAAAAACTAAATCTGTCTGTTATTCAGTGGAAAAAAACATAGCCTAATTGTTTTATTGAGAAAGTTACCTGGAGGGAACTGTGTAACCTGGTGTTAAATAGAGTGTAAACACAGTTCTTTTAGTTTGGATTTAGGTTCTCAATTTACCATAGTAGTATAACTTCTGGTTATTTACAGAGGAGCTTCTACTGCTCAATATTAAGCAAATAGTGATTAATCATCCATTTATTGCAGAGTGAAAACTGTTTTCACAGCGTATGATCAACTCAATAATTCTCTGTATTACTAAAAGTTTTTTGGTTTATCAATAATTAATTTGTATTAAATCAATATAGGTATTCCAGCTCTACAAGGTAATAAGGAGAAATGTATAGAGCTGTAATATGAAGCATTACTCCACAGCCGACACAGCCGTCAGTGGGAAGGTGATATCCAACGGTAACGTCAGCCTTCTGGCATGTCTGTCAGGCTCTGATGTTTACATGCAGCAAACATGTTATCATTGGTTTTCCTCAGTGGTTCATTAATGTAAATAGGAGCCTCAGTCACCTGCCAGACACAGTTTACTCTCTGTCACTCTGAGCTCACTGGTATTTCATCTTTTCAGGGTGACTCCAGATTCACTGAGACGTGTGGTGACGTGCTCGTGACAACATCCTGACACATTTTCCGTGCCGCCCTGTTATTCTGAAATGCACACTTGCGACAAAGACAGTTCACCTGAGTTGTTGTTAAGTTCACGGTCGGCAGGAATTTTCCTCACTGAAAACAGTAATTTCCCGAAGGGTGGAACACAGTGTGAAGACCAGAGAGGCTGCGCTGCTATTCATCACAATGCTCTTCATTTACCAATCTCTGGAGCATGGGATTTAAATGGAAAGGAACAAAAGCATTTTTTTCAGCATGGCTTCTTTTTGTAATTTCCTTGTTATGTAGTCATTTGTAAATTTCTCAATTTCAGCCCGACTCCTATTTCCATCAGGCTGATGTGCCAGACTCGCTGACAGCCCATCGTCAGGCCTAATTCGACCAATTATCCAAAACACCCTGATCTTACCAGCAGTGAATATATTTTTCTCTTCTGGTGACTTAAGTGTGCATGTGTTTGAGTTCTCCTCCCTCCTCCTCTCAGTTTGGAGACACCTCAACAACAACAAAAGGAACTCCTGACGAGGCAGAGTGAGCTGAAGGGCAGGTGGAGGTCAGCACACACCGCCCCACCACTGGAGGCTCAGGGGGATTTTTTCCTCCATCACTCCTGTGTGTTTGTCTGAAAAGATAAAGTGCTCACATACTAGAGAGAACAATGAAAGACTAATCCAGCCAAGTTATGATATCATGGGCTCACGAATTTATATCAAAGCTAGTAGTACTGCGGCGTGTGTGTGTGTGTGTGTGTGTGTCCAGGTGCCTGCTGTTCTAATGCTGAGCTCTTTCTGCAGATTTGTAAACAGAAACACTTCAACACACGCACACAGAAAACTGTGCATACAAAATGTGCAGAGTCAAAGACACAGAGTTTTTTAAAACTATATATTTTAATTGTATTAATATCAATAATATTTGAAAGCCCTTCTATTTCTTCAGTTATTCATTTCTTTCAGATTCATTTACAAAGCCACAATAAATTGGCAGAATAAAAAAGAAATCCTCCAGAGACTTGACTGTTATTTGTATGACATATAATAAAGGAAGTTTGTTAGCGAATCCTGGACCAGGGCTGATCTCAGTTATTTTGGATTACTGTAGGCTATTTATTTCGCATTTATACAATTTCCCACCATGTCATCATGTTGACTTTATTACAGACATTTCAACTGTTTGTCGTCTCCCCGTGTTCAGTCATAACATTTTCTACTCATGATGCTCCAGGGCCAGGAAGAGCAGTTTGATCCTCACGAGCTTCTGGCAGACACTCGTATACACTATGCTCTGTATGCTGAATTTAATACATCACATTTAAAGGTACATTGTGTAGGAATTACTCCCATCTAGCGTTGCGGTTGTATAATATCGCAAGCAACTCAATCATATTTTTCATGCTGCATTCACGTGAAATTGGGCAGACGGACGACAGCGTAACTGCATAATCAAGCCTCTATGTAAACAAGTGGTCAATACACGTGACAATATGTTGTCATGGCGATGTTGTATTGTTTACCTGACCCATGTTTTACCGGCTTTCTCTCCACTTCTGTGACTAAAATGACATCTGGTTTGTTACCAACGGCCGTCTGCCCGACTGCAGGTGAATGCAGCATCAGTGTAACGCTCCATTCCTCCTCACTGCGTTACCGCGGTGACTTTTCACAGACGCCACCTCCACCTGAGCCGACAGCAAAAACATGGCGACAGGACATGGCAGCCAGCACCGAGCTTACCCGCTCCATGTAGATATGAATGATATGAACGGCTAATTCAGAGCTGAAAGGAACACTTCAGTTTGTTAATGGGGGGGATTACTGATTAGCAGGGTTGGGAGGGTTACTTTAAAAATGTATTCCAGTACAATTACAAGTTACCTGTTAGAAAATGTAATTAGTAACTTAATTGAAGTAATGTAACGGATTACATTTAGTTACTTTTGGATTACTTTAATACCAAACATGCAAATTCAGTCACGCAGCCATCACGCATCAATCCACGCAGAGGAAACAGGAAATGAAACGCACCGAGCATCCGCTAAATTTCAAAATAAAACACAATGGATAAACTCTCGATTGTAAATCATCACTTTATCAACATTAGTGGCAGCCGCCGGCACAAACCACGAGTTGGGGGTGGGGGGGTTATCACAGCTTATCACACAAAAAAGTCACAACAAACAGGTTTTGCACAATGGTTTACACTTTGCATTGCAACACCTTCTCATCACAATCCACGCCATCTACAGTACACAGATCAGCTGTTATTAAAACCCAACTCATCAATAACAGGATCGTGATATTGGACCACTGCTCACATTAGCTACACAACAAACCGTTAACAATTAATCCACTCTCAAACCGAAGCAACAATAATGTTAATTGTACTCAACAAGCTATTATTTGTTTGTGTCCAGTAATGTCCCCACATTCAATGCTTTGTTAAGAAATTGTATTTATAAATTTATCTGCAGACTGTATCGATCAAAAAATGGAATTATAATGTCTCTGACTGACCCAGCCCAGAGTGACACGAAATACACTTCCATGTTTTGGAAATACTGGTCTAAACAACTGTACTGTTTTTAGTTTGTGTGTGGACAGACTGTGTGCTGTCTATATTGTTTGTCCATGTTTCTTTGTTTGTGTCAATTGTTGGACTTGGAGTCTGTGAAATAAAGTTATATATTATAAGGTTTACAACAGATGTGACAGACAACTGTGTGTGTGCGCGCGCGTGTGTAGAGAGGGAAAGAGAGAGAGTAAGTAACCTGCTAGCTGTTAGCTGTTAGCTGTTAGCTACCGTAGCTCAGGCGTCGCTCTCCCGTCAGGTAAAAGCTGCCGTTTATTCCTCAAATGAAGCTCATTGCGTTGTTGAGCGTCTCCGGTACAGTTATCCATCACTGCAGTTGAATTAGCCGCCAAACTGCTGGAAGCTAAAACCGAGGGGGCCGTCTGTGTTTACAATTCACGAATGCAACGTGAACGTACGAGCTGCTCACACTAGTAGAGTTACGCAATGAGGCAGCGTAGCCTCAGCCACACACACACCGTACGGGCAGAAGAGGCAGAGCAGCTCTGTGCCTCTGGACTACAGTTACCCTTTTTTGTATCCTGATTACGTAACGCCGTTACATGTAGTCCGTTACTCCCCAAGCCTGCTGATTAGTGAAAAACATACTTCTGAACGAAATAATCGATTTTCGTGAATAGATAACAGGAGAAGTTACACAATGTCCCTTTAAGAACAGAAGGTTCATTTTACACTATTTAACTGAAGAACAATTAATGAAGCAGACAACAGTCAGCTGATGTGTTTATCTGCTTATGCCTGTTGCTTCCCTGCTTCGCTGATCCTGCTTTATAAACATACACACGCACCAGGCCATCCACCATCTCCAGTTGTGTGTGTGAAGTTGCCGAAAGGCACAAGAAAAAACAAAGAGAGCAAACACACAGAAACTGAGACAAAGGAACAAGAATCCGGGAGCAGAGGCCCCCACTGACACACACACACACACACACACACACACACACACACACACACACACACACACACACACACACACACACACACACACACACACACACACACACACACACAGCAAACACTGTGAGGTTCTTGCTACACAACCTGTTAAAAATGCAAATGTCTACCTGAATATATGCAGTATACATATATGTCACATGAACACGTCCTTGCACAGTTATTCCTTTCTTTGTTCTTCAGGCTCTGAGCTTCAGCATATTCAGTTTTAAAGCCAATAGTAGGTAAAGAAAGTAAAGAGTGCATTTATATGAAGTTTGTGGGAGATACCATCCTTGCATAGTAAATGAGTAGCCTACATAGCTATTGTTCAACCATGTGTCATTTTAGTGTTAGTTCATGTACAAAACACAGCTCACACATGTCTGAGAGTTGTCATTTACACTGAGCTAACGTGAACATGTCACAGCTGTGAAAGCAAAGGGCTGCACAGGAGAGAGTCCCCTGGATTTATGAACCAAAACAGAACAAGAGAATTTGGCAAAAAAAAAGGAAGATGGCATATTGATTATTTTATAATTGTCTTATAATGATCTGAAGCACATGTGCCAGAAACGTGCCCAAACCTCCACTCCAAAGAGTCACCTTTGATGAACAATCCAACATCATGAGTACCAAAAAAACCACAGGAACTACTAGCCTACTACAGAAGCTGGTTTATTATGTGGTTGGTATGTGAGCACAATACAAGAACACATCCTGAATGAATCTCTGTGTGATCCCTCCTGAGACTGGTTTCCATTGGGGCCAGTTCATGGCGTGAAGATGACATACTGGACAATCTCATCTTGTCTCAATGAAAAAAATTAATCTTGGTTCCTGAGATCAACATGCTTGGTATTATTGAAATTTCAGGCTTTTCAGAAATCATTTCTGACATCATTAAGTAGTGAACTGCACCACAGCACACCAGAGAGACAGTTGCTGTCCCCTTCTTCTTCTTCCTTATCTTCTTTGAGATCTCTCCTCTGAGTCTGCAAGGAATGTCACAAAAAGGCAAATCTTGTGTGGTGTGTTAAAGTCTAGTATCGACTGTACATTCATAATAACAATAAAATAAAAATATATAAGTACAGTTCATTGGAATTGTCTGACTTTGCGTTTTCATTTTTCAACTATGTTTTTTTTCCTAATGCAAAGAAATAATATGTTTTTAACATGTTCCACTGAAATACATGTATCTATATGCAGTGTTATGTATTTTATAATTAAAAATGTGTCTGTACTGCTCCTACATTTTATTACACAGCTGCATGTAGTGCCCACAATCTAATGTTAGACTGAGTTCATAAAATGCCATCTCATTTATTCACAAAATGAAGAGTTTAGAGTTGCACTGCTATAAAAGATTACTCCATGAATGTTGATGCACTGACAGTAGTCAGAGAATCTACTGGAATGAATCAGAAATAAAATAATCAAGAAATCCATGGAAAATATGGCAAACAACAGCTGGCCTATTCATTAGCGTAACCCATGCCAGAATATGATTTGTGCAAACAGGATTAGTTTGCAGGGTCTCGGTCACTGAGGATTGTAATTTGCTTCAGTGATTTTATATTTCACACAGAAATCTGTCCAGCCAGCTACCAACAGTGGTTGATGATGGTGTGAGTACTGATGTCATGGCTTCACTTGGTAAAAGCTATAGTTTACTGGCTTCATGTTCATACAGAAGCATGAATATAAGAAAACCTTGAACAGTGTGAAAACCTGATGACCTGATAGAAGTTAGAGATAATGTTTTGTTGCATGATTTTATAAGTGCACTTCAATTCTGCAAAAAATAAAGATCATATATGGGTCTGTGATATCTGCCACACCTCACCCATTTGGTAAACCAAGACAAAACATTATGATTATTTGAAATTATTATTTTCATGAACCAGGGAGTGTCAGGGAAGCTACTTTAAAATGTAGCTTCACTAACTGGCAATTACTTCGAGACACACTTCTAGAGGACCTACCACAGAAATATAGGTTGCATAGCATATAGGCAAGGCTTAAGGCAATTTTATTTGTATAGCCCGTTTTTACAAAAAGTTTGTCTCAAAGGGCTTTACATGGCATCATAACAACATCCTCTGCCCTTAGACCCACACATTCATGAGGAAAAACTCCATAGAAACCCCTTTTAACAGGGAAAAATTGGAGAAACCTCAGGGTGAGCAACAGAGGAGGGGGATCCCTCACCCAGGACGGGCAGACGTGCAATAGATGTTGACAAGAAAACATTTTATAACACAGAATGTGGAAGACATGGAAATGTTAAGAGTTGATGAAGGCAACTTCTGGTGGGAGGAAAGGCAGGGAGAGCAGGCCAGCTTAATGGGAGTACCTGATGACAGACTGGTTCATGGGAAGGGAGGGCAGGCCGGTTTAACAGCAGGGGAAAGGGAGGAAGGGAGCGATGCAGGCGGCGGTTGGTGCAGAGAGATGGAGCTCCGGTGGACAGAGTGTACACGCGAGCGAGACACTAAGGCCAAACTAGTGCACTAGTGTTGCAAAAAGTGCAACAGATAATGACAGGAGAGGAGAGGAGAGGGCTCCATGTAACCAGATGTGTCCCCCAGCAGTCTAAGCCTATAGCAGCATAGCTATAAAATGGTTCAGAGCTACCTGGACCAGCCCTAACTAAAAGCTCTGTCATACAGTTAGAGTGTCTGTCTGCCTCTTTGACCCATGGAGAGAGCTGGTTCCACAGTAAAGGAGCCCGGTAACTGAAGGCTCTACCTCCCAGTCTGTTTTTAGAGATACTGGGAGTCACTGACAGACCTGCATTCTGGGAGCAGAGTGCTCTGGTAGAACAGTAAGGAATGATGAGTTCTTTCAGATAGGGTGGAGCTTTATCATTAAGAGCCTTATAAGTCAGCAGAAGGATTTTGAAGTCTATTCTAGGTTGTGTTTAAAAAAAAAAAAAAGTATTTATTATTTGCTGTAAATTTTGAACTCTATTGTATTGTATTGCTTTCTTTCTTTTTTTTATGTAAATGCTCAGAGACGCACGCACAAGAATTTCTATTGTATGTGCCTGTACCTTGACATACTTGTGCAATTGGCAATAAATTCTATTCTATTTGATTCTATTCTTCTAACAAAGTGTATTAAATAACTTTGTAAAACTATTCAGTTAATTGTCAGGTACCCCTCCAACTCATCATTTTATTTCAGATACTTTTGTTCTTGTCTGTAAGACACCCCGTCACTCCAGACCCTGCTACCCCAATCAGCCCAGCTCTCTGCTCATCACCTTCACCTTCTGTCTCAGCTCCATCTCCACACCTGTGGCTCATTACCTCCTCCGTCCCTCAGTACAACACCGCTCCATTCTTCCTGGCAGATTGTCTTCCAGAGTTATTTTCCCTCCTCAGTTTGACCTATTGGATTCTGTTTTTGCTGTTTCTGGACTTTCCCTGCCTCACCCTAAATCTTTCTGGACAGCAGGTGGTTGTTGCACAAAACCTAGAAGCTGGGATGTTCTGTGTATCCTGGCTAAATTTAGCCAGGACTTGGTTTGCACAAATGCAGGGCCACATACAGTATACAATAGAGATTTAATCTATGCAGCTAGCCTTCTCCCAACCAGGCTAACAGCCAGGATGAACTAATCCTGGTGTTGAATTGCTCAGTCAGCTCTCACTCAGATCAGAAATACATTTGTTACAGTTATACCATGTGCAATGTTCAGGATTTATAACACGTGATGTTCTAGTGTTTCTACATGTCATGTCGCATTTCGTAATCAATGTTTTATTTAGTCCAATAAGGGGGTGCTCTTGGTGTATTGTTGTTTTGTTGAACTTGCAGAAGCAGCGAGAGGAAAATGAATGTAACAGAGTTTTATAAGGTCACTAAAGAAACTAAAATCCACTGTGTCAGGGTTTTTACTCCAGAACTTTACATCATGGTACTCTTGATGAATTTTAATTAGCCTGCATCAAATACCACGCATCACATTCCTTCAGTGAAGGAGTCTACTCTTTACTTTTATTGGAACTGTTATCATTGATACATCTATTATTATGATAACCATTAGTTAGACCTATCTGAAGACTGCTGTTCACATTGCTATCAGAAGTTTGATGAATTGCCTACTATTAATAACCTGTTGCAGTTTTTGAGATGATTAGAAATGGTTGATGACGCTGACACAAAGATGCTTCCCATGAAGGGTTACCCCTGTTTTCAAGTTACTTGAAACTTAAAGCAGAAGTAAGCGGAATGTTTGTGTTAATATAAGTCTTAAATAGTTATATCTTCCGACAGCCATCACTTATATAGAGTGTTTGGTCTGAAACACGGGTCTGTCAGTCACTCTGCTCTGCTGTAAGCCGAGGAGAAAACTTTCCTTGTATCCTACAACCTTTATCCAATGAGGAGAGAGAACAGCATAAAGGGGCGGTCCTCTCTGTGTGTGCAGCCAAAGGATGCGCGTGAATGTGGTGACGTAGGGACGAGGGCGGGGACTGCTAACTCCATCAGCTGACAGGAAGTTAGCCAAAACCACCGGATCACTTACTTCTGCTTTAACCCCAAATCTCAATGAGTTTAACAGGCCAAGATCAAAAATAGCCAAGTTAACAGTGAAAACTCAACACAGACAAGGCCAACAGACAACTGGATAACAGCTAGACAACTGGATAACAGGACAGCTGACAGCCCAACGGGAAACAGGTGAGCTCATTGACAAGTGAAACCTCTATAAGACAGAGTCATACTGAAGAAAACACATCTTTGGCGTCATCTAGTGGCCAACAATAGTCCACACTGTGAGACTTGTTGGTCTTTGCCCTCGTCCATATTGTGTAAACACTGGCTGGCAGAGCAGCAGAAGCCTCAGGTGGTGAAGGAATTCAGAGAAATGCTCACTCACTGTGCACAACAACACACACACAGCTAAGCTCTGCACATTTCTGGCACACGTTCCCCCATTGTGTGGTAAATGCAGGGGGGATAGTGCTCGGCTCGGCTTCATACCACTGACTTGTGTAAAGAGCCTGTGGGCTTGACAGAGCTCAGGCCTCCTGATGTGACTCTACGTCTTCACCTGAGGGAGGCTGCTGATCCAGAGCATGGCCTCTGCACGCACAGCAACAATCAGAGACTCCACAACACTCCTGTTGTTGCATGTGGTCCTTCATATCAGGGTGGTTAGTTCAGTCTTCACTTCACTTAGGGTTTGCTATCGGCTATCTTGTTATTGTTTGTTCATCTGGTTCCACTGCGCATGAAAAGTTCAGAAGAGAGTGAAATGATCTACAATAAGAAAACAAGATTCATTGACATTTACTAAACTACCCCCCACAAAAAAAACTTCAGTTTTAATTACATTAAGTGAAGTTGTCTGTCATTTGAAATTGCCCCATTAGTTATCTCTTTCTCTAATTTTATTTCTATTTATGTTTTTTTTTTATCATTCCTATATATTTATCTATTGTATATTATTTATTTATTTGATTTATTTGACCATCTTTGTCTTTATACCACCTTTGTTCAATTTATGCCTTTATCGTGTCTTGGAATGTCTATCGTTTTGTTTTTTATCTGTTCCTACACTCTTTATACTGTATTGTTGAATGATAATAAAATCTTTAAAAAAATAAAAAATAAAATAAAAATAATAATAAAAAGATTAATTTGCTATCTTTTTCCAGAGCCTCCTGCTTTTCTCACACTGTCACATGACCATGGTTAGATCCCATAATGACACCTGAGTGTTACCTGATTAGTGAAGAAGGCTGTGGGATATGATAAAGGAAAAACTCAGAATAAGGCCAGTGAATGAGCCTTGAGTTACATTACTGTATCAAAAGACACCGTCAAATAAAAAATACATGTGAAGTTTCTTTGATCCAGCAGCTTCAAGCAAACAGAAACTGTCACTAAAAAGACACAGAGTTAAAAGCTGTCATCTGTATCTCTGTTTTAATATACTTTTATTTAACTCACTGTTTCTGTGGGAGAAAATCAAACTGAGCCTCTTGTCAAAACATCTCTAACAGGAACATTTTCTGTGTTACTATGTCTCCCTCTAGTGGAGAATTAGATGTTATCATCCAGTAACATGTTCAAAATATACACACAAAAAAGACAAAGCAAGAGAAGAAGCTTCCAGCTGTGGAGTTTTCTTTTCATTAGTTTTTCCCAGGTTCAGAGTGAGGGGGGAGTGAGATCATCCTGCTCATGTGCACACGATTCTAACAAGTGACTTTTTAGGTGCTGCTTAGTGAATCCTGTTTTTTTATTTTTTATTTAAAGCAGAAGTAAGCGGAATGTTTGTGTTAATATAAGTCTTAAATAGTTATATCTTCCGACGGCAATCACTTATATAGAGTGTTTGGTCTGAAACACGGGTCTGTCAGTCACTCTGCTCTGCTGTAAGCCGAGGAGAAAACTTTCCTTGTATCCTACAACCTTTATCCAATGAGGAGAGAGAACGGCATAAAGGGGCGGTCCTCTCTGTGTGTGCAGCCAAGGGATGCGCGTGAATGTGGTGACGTAGGGACGAGGGCGGGAACTGCTAACTCCATCTGCTGACAGGAAGTTAGCCAAAACGACTGGATCGCTTACTTCTGCTTTAAAGGATCATTATGAACAACTTTTCTTTTCTTTTTCTTTTTTTTTTTTTTTTTACATTTTAATCAATGAACCAATCAATCATTATTCATGATGAAAATTATCCCCTGGCAGCTGACAGTATAAGAATGCACTTGGATGATATCCATTCCTTATGAGGTCTGCCTCATAAGGAATGGATATCATCCAAGTGCATTCAGGTTCATTCAGTACTTTTACATAAATTTAATTCATAGCCCACATTGAAAACAGTTTATCCAAGAACTCCCATCAATCTGCCCACTGTCAATGTCTGGAGAAACTCTTCAGGATCAGGTCTTTAGATTTCCAAGAGCATGTGTGTTATTGAGCACTCAAACCAAACCCTGGTGAGTTTAACTTGACACATGTCTTTAAGACTGAATGTAAGTGTTTGGAAAGAAGAAATCTGCAGTGAATGACTGGAAGCTACTACTAAGGTGTATCTATATGTTACACTGACTCAAATAAAGTGTGAGCTAAAGCTCAGGAGTTCTTTTATTCTTCTCATGTGTAGACTGAGTTCTATATTGATGGTGAATATTACTGGCCCTATTCACAGTGTTGCTAAACTTATTGTAGTGTGGTGAGTCAACAGAACAGCTTCTCTGCTGGACTCTGAGCTCTCACCATTTACTGTTCGTGTTCTTTTCCTGTTCACTCATGATGACTTTGTATGGTAAAATGTGATGACTAACATCAGTGCAAGTCATTTCATCATTCAAGAGCTTTGTTTATTCACACTGGCTGACAGACTGGTGGGGACACAGCAGTCACATCACGTAGAAAACAGTTTTAATTTTAGCCAGTGATCACACTGAGAAACCTCTGAGCTCATTTGTCTGATGAAACACTTGAACAATCCTGTTGCATAAACTCCTAAAGAGATTGTGTCTTTGTTGTTGCTCCAAAAGAACAACAGGTTTAATGCCATATCATTCTGCTGAACTAAGATGATTTTCCCATTTGCAGGATTTTTCTTGTTTTCTCCTGTTTAGGTCATTTTGTGCTCATAAGTACAGAGAGGATGTGGATCAGGCGGTCTAAAAACAGTAGTGATGGGAATTAAGGCTCTATTTGGAGAGCCAGTTCTTTTGGCTCGGCTCACTAAAAAGAGCCGGCTCTTTCGGCTCCCATGTGGCTCCTCAGATTTTCTGTTGCTTAAAGTATATTTATCACCAAAAATAATGCAAAACTATGTGTAAAATGAATTACTAATGTAAAAAAAACATACATTATATCAAATATTTATCATTTATATGGCTTTATTTACTGAACACACTCAACCTTGAACAGAGTGCTACAAACATTAATTATAAAGTAGGCCTATAACAGCCTATAAAAGACCCATCCAGGGCTCCAGACTAACTTTTCTTTTGCAGTAACAGTTGTCATGTGCCTGTGCAGGTTGTTTGTGAAGCCTGCTATATGAGATTTCCGCCTTGCACAATCTATACTCTGCCTTTGAACTGCTTATGGCATTGAAATGCGTCCAAATTTTCTCTCTTGGCCAGAGAGAGGCCTGCCACCACAGGCTCGTTTAATTGGAAACGCTGGATGCGCTGGTTGATAAGTTTCGTTTTTACACCCGGCTTCGTTGTAAATGAATGCACATGGGCGAGAGGAGCGTAACCTGACCAAAACAGCGGAAAAGCGAGCGGACTTGCATAGTTCCCCTTTAAGACCAGGCTTAAAACCTTCCTGTATGACAGAGCTTTTAGTTAGGGCTGGTTCAGGTAGCTCTGAACCATTTTATAGCTATGCTGCTATAGGCTTAGACTGCTGGGGGACACATCTGGTTACATGGAGCCCTCTCCTCTCCTCTCCTCTCCTCTCCTCTCCTCTTGCACATTTCGAACTGCCATTATCACTATCTGTTGCCCTTTGTAGTTTGTTTCAGGGCCGGCCCAAGCCTCCATGGGGCCCTAAGCAAAATATTTATTTTGGTGCCCTCTATTATCTAATCTGTCATTACGAATCACATGTTTAGACATGTTTTTACCCATCTATGGTGCAACGACCACCAAATCCTCCAGAACCATCACATACAATATCGTATCGGCTTCCTGAACCCAGTTCAGATGGGTTCTCAAGAGGATGTTCCGCACCCTCATGCTCAACCCCCAGACCTCCAGGTAACAACAAGTTTTGGACGAAACTTGTGTGCTTCAATGGGGAAGTGGGCAGGGCTATAACGGAAAGTGGGCGGAGCCATAACTGTTTTTTTTTTTCGTGCCTTTCCTCCCAGAAGCTGCCTTCATTTGTTAATAAATTCCATATTTTTTTTGCATATTCTGTGTTATAAACTGTTTTCTTGTCTGTATACAACATCTATTGAACGTCTGTCCGTCCTGGGTGAGGGATCCCTCCTCTGTTGCTCACCCTGAGGTTTCTCCGATGTTTCCCTGTTAAAAGGGGTTTCTATGCAGTTTTTCCTCAGTGGATGTGAGGGTCTAGGGGCAGAGGATGTTGTTATGATGCCATGTAAAGCCCTTTGAGACAAACTGTTTGTAAAAATGGGCAACAAATAAAATTGCCTTGCATTTTAATATTACTGTCATATCACATTCAACACTTCATTTCTTTATAGATATGCCTCTGTATCAGCAATGGACATGGATGAACAGGCCTCTCAGGCACAAGCCAAGAGACCCCAGGGAACATAACTAAAAAAGAACAGAACAACTACAAAGACATGCAAAATAATCATAAAAGAAGCAAGATGACTGTAAAAGAAATGTAAAAACAGAGATACAAAGCAATTAAAGCGTCACTCACAGGACACAAAAACCACATTTGGACATGACAAAAAGATACAAAACACTGACACAAATACATTTAAAACAACTAAAACTCAAATAGACATTTGAAGAAGCAAAAACCAGAAGCAAAAGAACCAGGGAGACACACAAACGGACAAACAAAACACCACAAATGACACTGTTACATCATTGTATAAACTTCTCACTGGGTTAACCTGTTTCCTCATGTTGAGAAAACACCTGCGGTTTTCTGCTCAGATACAGAAGGTCACAGGTAAACCTGAGAAATGAACATGTTGAGGTTCTTAGTTTCACCACATGAGGGCAGAGCAGAGACATACAGAATGAGACAGTTCTTTCTAGGCTCAGATACTGTAGCTACAGATGATGTTGAACGTCCAAACATGGTCCTCTGTGAGGGAGGGAGCCCCTCATGTAACAGGCTGTAACAGGGGGGTTGTGATGGTGAACTAGCCTGGCTGTGTGTTTTGGAACAGATCAGATAATGTCATCATTGACGTTAGTTATGTTATCAGTTCAGTGAGGCATGTCAGTACTTTCTGGTTTTGACAGCAGGCTCAAGTTGAAGCACTTGTTTACACATTGTATTTGAATTTTGATCATGACACAGTCACCCTGACTCCAACACAGTCACATGTAGTTTGACAAGAAAAGGCAGATGTAATCATGGTTTCTGCTGCTGCCATCCCTCCATAACAATAATTTGCATGTTTTTTTTAAAATACTTTATTTAAACCTACAACATTACACGAACAATGACATACTCAAACATAATCATAATTATCCAAATTTTTCCGTCCTTGAACCGTATTGTAACGCACAACTACTCAAAAACATTTAATAAAGTTAAAGCAGACTTGGATAGGTGGATGAGTATGAGTCTCCCTAACTCTCTTAGAGCCCGTGTCTCTATAGTCAAAATGAACATTTTACCCATTCTTGTGTGTCTCGATTTATTTGGAACAGAAAGAGCCCGCGCCTTAAACTGTCCATCACACAAAGAGGAGTGGCCAGTGGTGGCTTATCTGTACCAAACTTTAAGTTTTATTTCTGGTCATTCGTACTTAGACCATTACTTGTGTGGCGTGACTCTGATGCCTCAGTTTCCTGGCGCAGGCTAGAAGAAAACTGTGTGAGACCCTGGAACTTGCAGGAGGTTATTTTTGCTAACATATCCAATAAACAATGCCGATTACGTTTTGGTCCAATAGTCTCACAACTCATTCAGACATGGCGTGCGGCTGAGCTTCAGTGTAAAATCTCCTGTAAGTGGCACACACTTACACCGATCTTTAACCACAATGGCCTATTAATCAGAGGGAGACCGATCTCTTGTGCTGCCTGGTGTAACAGTAATATTCGCACTACAACAACCATTACCCATTCACCCACTATACAAAGTACTTGCCACTCAAATTAAAAAGAGAGGGTTATCCGTACTTTATCATTTCTTCCTGGAGGCCAACAGTGGTCAACTACCACTTGACAGAATATGAAGGTATGATTGCCCTAATTTGGACTCTGATTTTGATTGGTCACTTTAACTATGTACACAGAACATATTTGACCCCTCGCAAACTCCATTGTATGAAGTTGATAACTGATCCCTTGTGTAGCCTATGTTCTATGAAGGCCTCTGGCACTTTTTTGCATATGATGTGGAACTGCCCTCCGGTTTCACAGTTCTGGTCCAAGGTGGCAGCCAAGCTTTCTGAATTAGTATCAGTGACCATACCAGTGACTATACCTGTCCTTTTGCTAATTGATTTGTCACAAGTTAATATTACTAAACTTAAAAAGCGCACTGTACTAGCTGGCTTAACAGCTGCCAAGAAGTTGATAGCCTTAAGATGGAAACCTCCCCATTCTCTCACCATCAGACACTGGGCACTTACTTTCCTAGATGTAATTTATCTAGAACTGTCAACTACTAGAATTAATGGCGCTAGTGAGGCTTCCATAAACAACTGGCGTGCAGCAGCTGATGCACTGAAAGAACTTATAAGATACGCTCAATGAGACTCTAACCTCCTTGTTTTTCCTGAATGGGTTTGTGTGCGTGTGTGTCACGTCAGATATAGATACTCCATAGGGTGCTAGAGAGTGTACCACTGTGAGTGTGCTGTTGGGGTGGGGGGTGGAGGATGGTGCCCATTTTCCTTTTCTTTTTTTTCTCTCTCTCTCTCTCTCTCTCTCTCTCTCTCTCTCTCTCTCTCTCTCTCTCTCTCTCTTTTTTTTTTTTAATTTATCATTTTTATGCACATTTGTTTTGGTTTTTCTTGCACCTTATTGAAGTGCAAGGTTACACTATCACTATTATTATTTTGTGATTTAGTTGGTACAGTCAATTTTGTACTGTCTCTATTGTCAATTAATGAGTCATGTTCCTTGGTTGTAACTTGTATTCTTGTTAAAGCAGAAGTAAGCGATCCGGTCGTTTTGGCTAATGCTGCGTTCCAGGCAGGCTTTTGAAACCGTAAATTACAGCTTCAAGTCACAACTTACGACTTTGTAGCGTACCAGTACGTCTTTTTTTACAGTCTATGTACCAGATCGAACTGGTACGACTTCACAGGTCGGAAAAATACGAGTTGCCTTGAACGCACCACAACAGTCCTCGTCCCTACGTCACCACATTCACGCGCATCCCTTGACTGCACACACAGCCCTGCATGCCGTTCTCTCTCCTCATTGGATAAAAACTGTAGGATACGAGAAAAGTTTTCTCCTCGGCTCAGAGCAGAGCAGAGCAGAGTGACTGAGAGACCCGTGTTTCGGTCCAAACACTCTATGTAAGTGATTGCTGTCGGAAGATATAACTATTTAAAGCAGAAGTAAGCGATCCGGTCGTTTTGGCTAATGCTGCGTTCCAGGCAGGCTTTTGAAACCGTAAATTACAGCTTCAAGTCACAACTTACGACTTTGTAGCGTTCCAGGCAACCCACTCGTGTTTTTCCGACCTGTTTTACCTGTGAAAGTCACTATAACGGCCACTCGTAACTTCCGACCTGTGAACTCGTACCAGATCGAACTGGTACAACTTCACAGGTCGGAAAAACACGAGTTACGAGTTGCCTTGAACGCACCATAACAGTCCTCGTCCCTACGTCACCACATTCACGGCGTCCCTTGGCTGCACACACAGCCCTGCATGCCGTTCTCTCTCCTCATTGGATAAAAACTGTAGGATACGAGAAATGTTTTCTCCTCGGCTCAGAGCAGAGCAGAGGGACTGACAGACCTGTGTTTTGGTCCAAACACTCTATGTAAGTGATTGCTGTCGGAAGATATAACTATTTAAGACTTATATTAACACAAATATATCACTTACTTCTGCTTTAAATAAACATTTGATCACAAAAAAAAATCATAATTATCCTACATTTTAAAGTCAATTCACACCTCCTTGATATTCCAGAACAGAACAATCATTGTGGCGGTGTAACCTATATCACATTTCAGAAACAAACATACAACAGATATAAGAATGATAGGAGAATAAAATAAATCATAAAACAGTTAAAAAAATAAAGTCATATAAGTAAATCCAAACTAATTAATTAAATAAAATAATGTGTGTTTGTTTGTTTGTTTGTGTGTGTGTGTGTAGAGTCACGTACCAGAGGAAATGGGCATCCCCCCAGTGGTTTGGATGAAACGCTACACCCACCAGAACTCCACAGACAAACACAGCACAGTGTGTTCAGCTGGTCTGGGTGTTGGTCAGACACACTAATCCTCAGGAGTGCATGCTGGAATAGATAAGTGTTTACCACACGTAGCACACGACTGCTCATATATACTTATAGCATGAGCTTGAGCTGTGATAATTATAGCAGCTATTCATTTTCTTTAATTGCTGTTTCTATTCAGTCTCCTGAAGTAAAGCTAAATCAGTCCTGGCGGCTCTGGAGCCACATGAAGGGCCAGGAGGGAAATGTAAAATTAAAATAAATAAAATAAAGTGTAGATCCATCATGGGTCCAAAATGATAAACTTACATACACATTAGGAATTAAATGGATTATGCAGAAGCTGTTTAAATGAGGAAAAGTAAATAATAAATAGAGGCACAAAGATAAAAGATGGAGGAGTGAGTTTTGTATAACGTGTGTAACTCGGTATCAGAGGGTTTTTGTTTGTGTTGTGGACTTAACAACACACAGGGTGAGGGTCTTTGTTGCCTTTTGTGTTCCATGCAGTCTGTCTGAGCTGGTGTCAGACACAAAAGCCTCTGGTAGGTTGCATCATCACTTAATTGTGACCCAAGAGATACCCTTCTCTGGCAGGAGTGAGAGGGGCAGCCACGTGTGTGTGTGTGTGTGTGTGTGTGTGTGTGTGTGTGTGTGTGTGTGTGTGTGTGTGTGTGTGTGTGTGTGTGTGTGTGGCTGAAAACCCATTACATCTGCAGCTGCTGTTGCTGCTGCTGATTCTGCCGCTGCTGCAATCACCTGCAATCCTTTCAACGCCTCGCCACTCCTGCCGGTTGCCTGGAGACGGGGTCGTCTGGGCCACGGAGCTGATGATACGGGGGAGAGGAGGATGAGGAGGAGAAAGATGGAGACAAAGATACAAGGAGAGAAGAATGGGGTAAAGAGGGAGGAAAGAGGGGGCGGGGAGGAAAGTGGTGTTGAGAGACTGTAGCTGGGTTCAATCCCCCTCTGTCTGGTTGAAGTTCCCATGAGCAGGACACTGACCAACCTGTGCCGGGATGAAGAGCTGACACCACAGATGTTTACAGCTGGTTCTGGTCCTGGCTCATGTCAGCAGGTCAGATCCTGAGCCACTCAACGCACACTCTCTTGCATCACAGAGAAAAAAGCACAGGTTTTGTGTGCAAACATGATGCAAGAATAGATCTAGAAACATCAGTCCAAGAATTTCAGCTTCTATAAAAGCTGCTGAAAATCTCATTTATTTCTCCAGCATGAGGGAGAGGTGGGACAACATCAGCAGAAGCAAGACCCACTGCTGGGTTGATGCAGCAACAGCGTCAGCAATTGCTCACCTTTGCACCATGCTGTGTGTGTGTGTGTATGTGTGTGTGTGTGTGAGAGAGAGAGCTGTTAATTGATTTCATCCCTGAGGAAAGTCATTTCATCATTCTTGGTGTTTTTAACCCTTGTCTTACGACAGCCTTACAGCACGGTGTCTGCACGGAGACACTCAGCCTTCAGGGAAATTATAAACTCCTGTGTGTGTAGAGGAGAGAGAGAGAGAGAGAGAGAGAGAGAGAGAGAGAGAGAGAGAGAGAGAGAGAGAGAGAGAGAGACCAGGCTAAATGTTATGCAGGAAAGGATTATACTGGATGAACAAAGCAAAAATCCATGATCAGAGAGTGTGTGTGTGAGTCGTTCCCACACAGCACACACTGAACGGATCATAAATATTTGATGGACATGAGATGGAGCAAAAAAAAAAAACACATGAATATATTGTGAAACCTGGTGAGCTGAGATGTGGGACCTGGCTGATCCATGAGCAGTTGCAGCTTTTTTTTTAGATGCTGTGGTTCTGTATCTAATGTCTATTCAATAGAACAAAGACAACACAGTTAATAACAGCCTATAAGATGATGATGATGATGATGATGGAATACAGGCATCTAAAACTTAATGTTGTCAGGTTTTCAAAACACATATCTGCATTTTTACCTTGAACCTCCCGGTCATCGAGTCAATAAAGACTTGGCAATAGAGCTGCAATTAATTGATTAATTGACCAATAATCGATTATTAAATTAATAGTCAATTATTAGATTATTTGATAATCAAATAATCTGTTTTTTAAAGAAAAAAAGTCCAAATGATCTGATTTCAGCCTCCTAAATGTGAACATTTCTGGTTTCTTTGTTCCTTTATGACAATAAACTGAGTCTCTCTTTGGTTTGTGGACAAAACAAGACATTTGAGGACGTCATCTGGTGGTTTGGGAAACACTGATTGACATTTTTCAACATTTTTTTACATTTTAACAACTAGGCTAATCGATTAATCGATAATGAAAACAATGGTTAGTCGCAGCCCTACTTGGCAGATAGAGGACAGTGAGTATGAAGCAGCGACAGGTGAGGCGGCTTCTGCAGTTTAGAGACAGACAGCATGTCCACACTGGGTGTGTCCACACTGGGTGAGAGGTTAGACTGATTTGAATGAAGTGTGTCCTTGGTGTTTAGAGAAGGTGGGAAACTAATCCACTCCTTGTTTTGTGTCGTTGACATATTTCTCAGACTGTGTCACTCATGGCAGATGGACAAATCTCTTACACGCAGCCTCTTGCTGTCCAGTCTGTCGGGTTATGATGAAAAAAACAAAACAAAACAGAGGATATAGTAGAGCACAACTTATTTATTTGACAAAGCACCTACTGACAATGTAGCTACAGATGAGTTCTGACATCTTCTCAGGTACGTGGCGTCACCATGAGAACTGAGCGAGTCACAATGGACAAAGTGTTTGATTCTGTGCAGTCGAGAGAATAAGAATTAAAACATCCAGCGTCACATTCAGTGTTAAAAGGCTATTTATGTGCCATCATAAGAAAATACAAGACAAAAACTTAAATATCAACAAGTAAAAATATTCAAAACAAGAGGACGAGAATTGCACCAGGACTTTTGATATGTATCCGTCATGCTTAAATAAAACTTTTCAGAAGACTCTGTACCGTAAAGCTCTGCCTTCATGATGTCGTCGTCATCTACTTGAAGTCTCTAGATTCACCACTGTGTTTGTTCACACATATAAAAACACATTCAGTTACAACCAACTGTAAAAAATAAATGACAAAGCTCCATAGGGCATAAATAAGTTACATTACTAGGTCCGTGTATAAGGCATACAAAACAACATTCCACACATTAATGCTGAGGTTAATATGAGAAAAGTGTCAGTCAGTGCAACAGTCACACAATGTATAAAACCTGTTGAGGTACAAGGTTGTTCAAACTTGACACCGAACATTAAAAGTTGGCCTAACATCAAAATTTTCTAATTGGCCTAAGTCAAAATCACTGTTGCATTGCAACCAATCACAAGTTCTCATCCAAAAAAGGAAATAAAACATTCAGTGTTCTGGACTTTGTTTATTTCAAGGCACCGTCCAAGTACGCCCTCATCCTGGCTCTGTGTGGCTGGCTGAAGCAGCGGCCAATGGCCTGCTCCGTCTCCTGGATCCGCCGCCGGAAGCGGTCCCGGTCCCGTGCCATTTCTTCCCAGTGTCCTTTACGAGACGCCTGACGGGCGAACGGCCACGTCCTCATGACGTGGACTTTAACAACAGGAGAGAACTGCACCTGGAGTCCAAGAGAAACCTCATTAGAAACAATTGTGATACAACACAACAGCTACTGGAGCTGATAAAGGTATTTCAGATGTTAAAGTGACCACACAGATGAAAATACCCTTCACTAAAAACAGACGGAGCTCATGATGCCAACAGCAGCGCTCCTCAGACAGACTGTGGAACAGCTTCTCTATTTTCTGAGTCTGATGCAACAGGCTGTGATGGAGGAAGCATCAAAGCGTCTGTGCAATACTGCTGCAACTTCTTTCACTGCAAACTCTCTGCTGACTCGCTGGAGTCACGTGACCCGCTTAGTCATGACGACCGGCAGCGTTGCTAACCCACAGCAAACAACAATTCATCCTAACACTCTGTACAGTGGAGTGTGTGTGTGTGTGTGTGTGTATGTGAGTGGAAGCAGGAATTAACCCTGACACTCATCCATACAGGAAGCTGTGACAGTCAGCCGAGGCCACTCCCATAGATATTAATGTATGAAGCTAAATCCAGGCTGACGTGCTCCTGGATGTTTCCTCACTGACGACAGGGATGTGCCTCTTAGTTTCTAAAATACTCTAACTCCAAATAAAGTTGAGGACTGTATGAGTCTATTTCAGTCTCAACTCCACAGAGTTCACATGTCACACCTCATATCACACCTCCTGACTAGAACTTTACATACACTTTTCTGGGCAAAGTGAATCGTAGGCAACTGGACTTGTGTTTCATTTGTATTTGTCTGGGAAGACGTTTCGCCTCTTATCCAAGGGGCTTCATCAGTTCGAACGCAACAAGTCTCACTCCCACAAGTCCAGTTGCCTACGATTCAATTTGCACGATGACCTGGATGAATGAGAATATCCATAGACAACTTTACATATAGACTTTTATCAGACAATCACCTTTTTCTTGGTGCTGCTGGTCTTCTTGTCCTTGGTCTCCTCTGGTGGTGTCTGGGGGGTTTGTCCTGGTCGTCTCCAGGGCACCAGTGTTTTGTCCGGGTGGGAGTGATGCTTCAGCTTCCTCTCCGGCAGAGAGGGCTTGGTCGATCTGGATCTTCGGGGCGTTTTTGCTTCTTTTTCACATTTCTGGCCCTTGCTGGGTGGATGTGTGGTGCGCTGGCCATCGGGGACGTCTGGATCTTCCTCAGACTGGAGTGCTGCTGCTGCTGCTGCTGCTGCTGGTGTGGAGGAGCTCTGGAGGCAGGAGCGGAAGTTGAGCGGGTGGAAAGGGTCGTCCTTCTGGCAGAGAGCCTTCCACAGCTGCTCTTCTTCGTCGTCCTCGGACGGAGGCGGAGAGCCGGGAGGGAGCGAGGGAGTCTGCGGTTTGGAGAGCGCGGCGGTCGTGCTGCTGAGCGCGCACGCCGAGAAGCACATGGGGTTGTAGGGGTCGGCGGGGCTGCTGAAGAACTCCCACAGCCTCTCGCTCTCCTCCTTGTCCACGTCGGGGCTGGAGCTGTCCGAGCTGGCCCAGCTGCTCTCGCTGTCCGAGCGACTGACCCAGATGCCGAGGCCTCGAGGACCCAGCACCTCCTGGCCGGCCTTGCTCACCGACACCAGGTCGGCATCGCTCATCTCACTGTCGCTCTTGCCCATGTTTGTGTTTGTTGAAATACACGCAGAGAAAAAGAAGGGGTTGTACGGATCACTGGACTTGGACAGAGACTCCCACAGCGCCTTGCTTTCCTCGCTGTCAAACTCCACGATGTTCTGGTCCTCTTCGCTACTCCAGTGACAGCTCCTCTCCTCTTCTGAACTGTCCTGTTTGAAAACCGTCTCCCTCATGATGTCGTGTTTGAAGACTTTCTCGCCGCAGGCCTCGTTGGAACCGGAGGAGCTGTCGCTGCTCGACACAAAGATGTTCCAGTCGCCGGGGAAGCCCATCTTCCAGGTAGACTGGTGGTGGTGGTGTCCGAGGAAGATGCCGTCTTCCTTCCCGGCCGTTCGGGACACAAAGTCGTCCACCAGTCCGCAGCACAGGTCGTCGGCGCGCAGGCTGGACAGCAGGGCCTCGGCGGGGGATTTCCCGGTGAAGGGGTCGCCGGCGTCGGCGCAGAAGTTGGAGAGGGGGTTGGAACCACCGACCATGACTCCGTTGTCTCCGTCAAACAACGAGGAGAACAGGAAGGTCTCGGCCGGCTTCGCTGCTGTGCCCATGTGCTGGATGTGCTGACCCGTCTCGTCAGTGATTCTCACGTGAACCTCAAATCTGAACATCTGGAAAACTGGAATCAAATCAGAGAAAAGTGTTAGAATGGTATCAAGTTCAACTGAGAATGTACACATGTCATTATTATTTATTTCTGTTAGATCAACTAATGATGAATGATTACTGATATGGATCAATATGCATTACTGTGTGTGTGTTTTCTCACACATCACTTCATGTTATGCATGTTGAGCTGTGGCTGGTGGATATTTAGGACTGGATGAAAAAACTAAATAATCACATAATTCATTTACTGATCAGTAACTAATGATCGCTGTCAAATCTTTGTCAATGTCCAGATAAAGACGTGGTCTTTTCTCTGCATTGTCAGTTGTTCTAAGGGCAACAGTGCATCTCCATTTGTAACATAACAATCTTACAATAGTGTTTTATTTGAGCAGGCTTTAAATTAGACATGGGTCTTCATGCCTGTATCTATGTGCCTACTTGTGTTACTCATTGTATTTTTTGTCTCTTTAATAGTATTCTATTGTAAAGCACTTTGTGATTTCTATGAAAGGTGCTACATTAATACATTTACTTACTTAGTTTTTAGTCTATATTTAGTAGCCTACTACATGACCTTAGTGGGAACATGAGTGGGATAACGTTAACCTGGGCAGTCCCCATACTGTATCTATGGGGAGTCCCAGCCACTCAGTTGACACAACAATGAAATGACAGTGAAGTAACGTTACTTCAACTGGCTCGTATCATAATATTGACTAACGGTCGCGGTGTTTCCCAGTGACAGTGAACGTCTCCCGGCGGATGAATTTAGTAAACAGGACGTGAAAAGGAATAAAGTTACAGGCTTAATGTGTGAACTTCCTCCGCCTTACCTGACATGAAGGTGTAGTAAATGACCTGCACCAGCAGCCGAAGCTGTTCCCACATCACGGTGAGCATCTGTTTGGTCCAGGGCAGAAGCGCCATCCCTCCGCTACCGAATGTCTCCATCGCCGTACGTTCGGGACCCTTATCGGCACCAACCGTCGTAGCCATTTTTCCTTCCGACTTCTTCCCTCTCCTCTTGTCCGTGGGTTGCGGTGTTAATGTTCAGGAAAAATCCTCACGTATTCTGGTATTCCTCGTCGAAAACCAACAGATTTCGCGTATTGGTCGGTGACAGATAAGCAAAGATGAGCTGTCGCTTCATTTTACGGCAAGTCTGTGCCATGTTTCGATCTCCTTTGTCAAATGTTCTCATGTATTTTCTCCATGTTTCTCAGTCGTGTGTTGTCGTCGTCGTTGTTGTAGTAGAAGTGAATGTCTCGATGTTGCAAGAGCGCCTAATATATAATAAACAAGCCTGATGTCATACCGCGCGTTGATTGGACAACGGGCTGTCACTCACGTAAGACCCCGCCCTTTCGTTGCGTACACATGACGCATGGAAAATGCCAGTAAGTTCCTCCTCCTCCAGGAAACCCTCTTATGGCTCCTTCAAGTGTATTATGCTGCCTAACAACCATATGAAACCGAAATTAGCGGTGAAAAGTGGGAAAGTTTCTATAAAAGTCCAAGAAGATGAAAAGTAAAAACTCGATTTCAAAAATCAGAGATATAAGTTTCAGTTCAACTATTAATAGAATCTCTACAATTAGGGCATAGTGAAGGAAGGGCCAAGAAGATCCTTACATAGTATCTGTGGAAACATTATTCTGAAATCTATTTAAGTGTAAATATTTTCAGCAAAAATGGAAACCTACTTGTTCAGCCACAAAACTTTGACGTCTTTAATTGGCAACATACTGAAAGTGATGATTGGTATAAAACTTCTGCAGTTATCCCTAGGGCTGCTATTAATATCCCTTTAAATCAGAAAGGAATGTGTTTCCCAGTAGCAGTCAAGAGATATATTAGGGGGCGTGAAATAATGAGGTGAATCTGGAAATAAATGTTTCACTTATCATGATTTTTGTGTGTAAACAGGACAAAATGCAAAACAAAAAACTAATTCACAACTCATCACATGTCAAATATGTTGCAGATCACTGCTTTTATCTATAGATTACAGTATACAAAACCTTAATATCAGGGGTGCAACCTCATCAGGGGTAAAAAAAAAAAGGGTGACAAGATACCGACCCCCTAGGGCAGAGGCGGTCCTGGCTAGTTTGACCCCCCCCAAAAAACCCCACCAACGAACAAACACAAGAATATATTATAAACACTGTTGGGGGGGTTTCTTTTAAAATGTATTCCCCTACAGATTACTGATTACATGTCCCAAAATCTGTAATCTGTAATGCATTTTGATTACTCAAGTAAAGTAATGTATTATGAATACTTTCTGGATTACTTTTAGCGTATTTCAAAATCACCTGCCTGAGCGCCTTTAACACTGAATTTGATCTCACACGATCTTATAGGCTACCGTGGTTCCTTTAAATTAAATCATCAATAAATGTGTTTGAATTTGTCAAACCACAGTTTCATTTGTTATTGATCATCCAGCCATAACTATTTACATTTTGTTTTAAATAGCCAATCACATAAAATTATAGGCTTAGGCTATATTAAAACTGAGCAGCTTGACTACAGCCTCTGAACCTCTAAAAGAATACACAATTTAAAATAGGTTTTGTTTTTGAGTGTAGGGCCAGCAACATGATATTTTGAATATTAAGTAATGACAGGAACCACTGTTCCATCTGTAGGCTAAACTAAAAATGTACTTGTTAGTGACCGTTTACTTTTCATATTAAATATGAAAAGTAAACTGTTTTCATATTAAATATGAAAAGTAAACAGTCACTAACAAGTTTAGTAAGTGGAGAAAAATCCAAAAACATAAGACTAAAATAAAAGTCTTGAGTATCAGAACTGGAAAATCAAATAAGCACCTAAAAGTTATACCCAAATGCAACGCTTCAATAAACAGTTACTTCCCACCACTTTTGTATTGCCTTTAATTGATAGCACAGTCAAGAGAGACAGGAAATGGGGGAACAACATGCAGGATTTGAACTGGGGTGAGGACTGGACTGCAGTGAGGACTGTAGCCTCAACATGGGGCGGCAGTGAGCTAAACGCCACCCCAGTGGTTTGACATTTTGACAAAAATGTTGCTTAACGGCAATTAAATCAGGACGCAGATGACATCAGTGTATAGAAGACAGGACAAATTTCCAATTTAAATTGTTTTATTAATCCAAAAAGTGTATGTTTATGCCACCAGAGCAGAAGCTGTAGAGGACTCACTGTAGACAGAAAGAAAAGCAGCCATTAGAGGGAGCACCCCTCAAAATCACAACCACTCTAGTGTTTATAAGCACCCTAAAACCTGAAAGAAATGTTTATACACTATACCAGAAGCTGGTGATGTAACAGCATTCAGTATTTATAATGTACAAGACTGTACAACAATTGCCTGTGGGCACACTGTTAACTATGGGAGTGTTATAATAGTGTCCTACATTACAGCTACTCCACTGTGACCTATGTATGCATGTCATGTAAAATATAATAGAAAACACATCAAAAAGTATTTGCATTGTATGAAGGGGACTGGCAGAGGTGGCACGTGGAGCCACTCTGCTAATTTACCTCCAGTTTTTCTAGCACAACAGAAATATCACTGCTCCCAATGGTGAGAGGAGCAGGACAATGATTTGTGCACATTTCCATGCATGTAACAGAACTGTTTACTTCCATGATAAACCAGCTAACTGGCCTTTTGAAATATGACCATTAAACTGACCTTGCTGTTTCCTGTCGCATACAAAACTAACAAGCTTTTGATTCTTTTCCCAATTCAGAGATAAAAATAGAATGTTCCCAAAGCAGAAACAATACTTACTACTTCCAGTTGGGGGCCAGTACTCTCTTGGTCTTGTAGTAACGGGCCAGCCTGTGGATCCTGCTCTCGATGAGAATCAGACGGAACTTGGCATCTTTGTCCTACAAACACAAAGTGGTGTGGTGAACATGATTGGATTCACACAACATAATGCAAATCCCAGCATCAACCTAGAACTCAACCCCGACTGTGGTTTTTTTCTATTTCTCATACTTCTTTGGGCATACTATGATTAAGAATATAATTGCCATTTTTTAAATCAAATGTTAACTCTGCTACTATAAAGTTAATACTTTGTAGCAAGAAAAAAAAACACTTTCTGTCCAGGTAGACGTGACCATCTAATATGAATATGATCTTATTCATGCTACAATCAGGGATATGAATGCAAACACATGCATACTGTAATGGCAGTGACATCCTGAGGGCAGGAGGAAGAACTCATTTGTATATTGCAGTTATTTGACCATTAAAAATCCATACAGGGCAGTGTACGTAACCAAAAACAGAACCAGGACTATTGAAGCGTCACAGCCCAAAAGGGGCCGGGCTGCATTCAGGAATCTGCCAACATTTGTGAATTAAAGGGATAGTTCACCCAAAATTGAAATTTCACTCATTATCTACTCACCCTCATGTCGACTAAGGGCTGGGAGAAGTTTCAGAGTTATCCGTGGCTTCTCTGAGTTACAGGGGGTCTCGGCGTAGCAGTGCATGTCCATATAACGGTTGCAAATGGATACCAACTGTCTTCGGAACAAAAAGACACCAAAAAACATCCAAATACCTCCATGCTGTTCGTATGTAATGTCCCTCTTGTATTAAAGCCGCGAAATGGTCCCGAAAAAAATTAAATAAGTCTATTATTCAAGCTTGTTTTGTAGCGGAAGCTTCTCGAAGCTCCTCTTCCCGGTTCGTCAAATTTGGACGAACCAGGGTCTTCCCAGTCCGCTACAAACAAGCTTGAAATATAGGCTTATTTAATTTTTTTCGGGACAATTTCGCATTTCGGGGCTTCAATACAAGAGGGACATTACATACAAGCAGCATGGAGGTATTTGGATGTTTTTTGGTGTGTCTTCTTGTTCCGAAGACAGTTGATATCCATTTGCAACCGTTATATGGACATGCACTGCTACGCCAAGACCCCCTGTAACTCTGAAACTTCTCCCAGCCCTTAGTCGACATGAGGGTGAGTAGATAGAGTGAAATTTCAATTTTGGGTGAACTATCCCTTTAAGCAGTTGATAAAAATCACAGAGACTCTTCCAGACATGTAGACTCAGCCATCTGTTCCAGACACCACTTAAAAATCACTTGCTTGTACTTCACATGCGTTTTAGGGACAGTCTTGCCACACCTTTCTGTTTCTCTCCAGATGCTTCCTGACAGCCACAGCCTTCTTGATGAGGTGGTAGAGATCCTCGGGCAGGTCTGGGGCCAGACCCTTGGACTTCAGGATCCTCAGGATCTTGTTACCAGTGACGAAACGTACCTGGGCCACACCATGGGAGTCCCTCAGAATCACACCTAGAAGGTACATAAACAAGCTTGAGAGAGTTGCTCACAACAGCAGTGAGCTCTGTTCATTTGTCATAGTGTGTGATGCTGCATTAATATCAGCCAGACACTTGATAACCTTCTAAATGAGTGTAAATCAAACCCGACAGTAGTGAACTGTGACCAGATGTAAGTTAGTCACTTTGTCCTGACTACAGTAAACTAATCTGAAACACCACAGCTGCACCCATCCACTTTAAAAAGAAGTCAGTCACAAAAGGGCTTAACATTTTGAGAGTGCAAGCAGAAAATTTAGGAGCTGCACTGTAAATCGACATGCAAAGCAAATATTCATTCATGATCCTAACACACATTGTAATGACAGATACCAGAGTCCTTGAGTTGCCCCTTCCATGTTTCACAAGTAAAACAAAAAAAAAATTTAGGGGCAAAATGCCTCCATTTAGGGGGCATTTTGAAAAAGAAAATCACCCGTTTGAACATCTGAGTTCAGGCCCCAAAGTAAACCAGAAAATGACTGAAATCAGGCAACAGTCCACCAAATGGAATCTGATTTAATACAGATATCCGTCAGACTCCCGAGGATGTCCGCACCCTGAACACCAGCTACTATTGGTCTTCACACAACAAATCCATGTGGTCGTAACCACTACAAGTCAGCATGCAACACCACTTTTAAAAACTGAATTTTAAAATGTGGAGTCTCCGACAGAAATACTCACCGATCTGGGAGGGGGTCAGACCCTTTTTGGCCAGCTTGAAGATCTGCTCTTTGACATCGTCGGATGTGAGCTTCAGCCACTGCAATTCACGTTAAAATGATTATCGACTTGATAAATGGGTTCAGAAATATAAAGTGAGGTCAATAACAAAAAACGACCACGTTTGTGTGTATACTCACAGTGGGAACACTGCGCCTGTAAGGCAGAGCTGACTGGGACAGGCCCTTTCTGCAGAAAATAAGGTTAATTAGACACTTTGTTGAGAGACGGAGAATCCTCAATACACACAAGTTTGATACCAATTTAGAAAAGCTGTCTAGCATCACTATGAGACTGATTCAGCGAGGCCCGGCAACCCGTAGCTTCATACTCGTGCAAACTTATGTCAAGTGTTTTACATTACAATACTTCCACTTCTAAAACAACCGCATAAAGGTGATACAAATGGGCCGTGAATGCACAATATATCACTGTCTTTTCACTGAGAAATTACACATCGTGGTGAACGCCGCTAGCTAATGTTAGCTTAGCGGGCTGGAGGTGGATGTCGATTCAGACGGTGCGAGCGTTTTATGTAATTTTCTCACTTTTAGACCGAATTTAAGAGTTCAACTTGGTCCTCAAGCATTCACAACACATTTAAAAGTCATATCCCGTCATAAAATCCGGCCTCGCTGGACAAAATAACAACTTTATACGATAGAAAGAGAGCTCACCCGGGAGCGTGCATGCGACCCATGATGGCGGTAGAGGAAGAGAGGCCGCACACGCGACAGAAAATGGTATTTTGCGCCTGCGTCGGAAATGACGCAATGACGCACAGGGGAGCATGACTGACGCAGCCAAACGCGTTCAAGATACCGTAGATTGTTGATTGTTGAGTTTATAACAGACTGTATAACAGCTATTTAACATGTTAATATCTTGTGTAAAATGCACTAGATAGGGGTTTAGTCCAACAGACTAGGACTAGGCTTTCCCTCTTGACACATTTGAAACATTCTAGGTAATTTTGCCTGAGATAAACCTGTAATAGACAACAGTTGGTCTCATCTGTATTTTCCCTTATATATTTCAGTAATAGCTGCACACTTCACTGTGTTGTAGATTTGGCTTTGGAAAATTGCAATCTGAACCCAAAGAGGCACACTTTAATTATTGTAAAGAGCCTGCCATATACTATTTACCTGTATCTTCATTTGAGGGTCTGCCCTGGGAGCCTCATCACAATCTATGCTTAGACCCTGATCAATTATACAGGGCACATACCCATTTATATGTACAGTATGCCCTAAATGTCATGTAGGCCAGTGGTTCCCAACCTGGGGGGCGCCAAAGATCCAGGGGGGGTCGCGAAGCCCTCTTTATTTTAAGGGGTTTAATAATTTTAATGTAATTAAAATGTTAAATAAATGAATAGGCTAAGCATTTAATTCATATATGTGACAAATCTAAATTCAAGGGCCACATTAAACATTTATTCGTGTATTTAAATAGATAAACAAATAAATTATAGGCCTATATCAATAGATGATTGAATATCAACAGTTTTAAAACATTAAATACATAATATAAAGCAGGGCAATATCAGTCACAATGAATTTGAAAAACAGCATGGAACAATGAGAAAAAACCTGTGTAAAATTAACATATTCTTCAGAACTTGTACTTTTAAAAACACAATTATGTTTTTAAAAGTACAAGTTCTGAAGAAATATGTTGTATTCATACACAGGTTCTCCTGATTGTTTGTTCCATGCTGTTATTAAATTACTGAAATATAATAAAGTATTTCATGTAAAAGAAGTTATGATGTTCCTTTCCTCACCAAAGTTTTCAATGGTAAAAATATGGGTCCCTTAAGAAAAAGGTTGGGAACCACTGATGTAGGCTACTGGTATGGGAGGGCAGGCGGTGCCTTTGATTATAAACAATCATCCAGCAATGTTATGAGTGTGAGTTCATATAAGATGTAGAGACTAGGTAAAAACAAGTAAATAGTGGATCAGAGATGGGTATATACTGTAAATATATGCCCTTGAGCCACAGTAGGAATTAAACATCCCATCAGATCTTCGAGGCAGGCAACCAGCAGCTCAGCTCTCCTCAGTAAGTCACAAAGGACTTCAATAGTGACTCCTCTGACACCACGCCTTGGCCTGGAATAGGAGACTGTGGAGGATCAATTCCATACAATAAGCCTTTAACTTGCCAAACTCACTCCTGCATTAATGACACATATTGTTTATTGGCCATTGTAGTTGTCATCCCATGTAAGTGGTTTGAATTAATCCAAATCAACATCCAACACATTTATACAACAGAAATAAAGAGTCACATCAGATTTGTTCCAAAAACATTTAATTTGCTTTAGGAAAGAGGGATTACAGTACACACTGATCCATTCAGGTTACAGGTCACCAATTAAGAATAAATAACTGGCCATGTTAATACAAACTTTGCTTTCTTTCTTTGTACAGTCACTAAAAAAGTGGATCAAGTCACTAATATTTATAGTGTGAGTGTTGCTCTTTAATCATAATTGTTTTGTATAGACCTTCTCTTGAAAAGTCCTCAGATAAATTCATCATCATTTCTTTATTAAACATTAACAACTTTAGATTTATAGTTAGCGAGTGGAGAGGAAGGCAGTTAATTTATTGCTCATGATCTTGTTCCCTTTTTTTTCCCTAAAGATGTTTAAGTTAAAGTTGCCTGTTTTGCACTTCTCTGTGTTCAGTTTGCATTTTCTCATTTAAATACCCTAAAACCTGACTGCATCTGGACTTCACTGGCAGTTTAAGTTATTTATAACCATTTGGCCAGTTACACATCACGGCGTCATTACACCACCATTAGGCACTGAGAGTGAGTGTGGTATTGCTGCCGAACTGAAACAGCCTCATGTCCAGACTCAGCTCCTAAACTGCATTCTGCAAGTCTGCACTGTGGTTTTGAACCACCAGAAGGAAGCGCTGAACAGACTTAGGATCAGAATTATTAGGCAACCATAACCTCTATATCCAGAGCACAGACAAGAGCATGTTCAAAAGCTTATGATGCTAATTCCCCTTTAAGGTGTGCTGTGTGAAAATAGTCAAGTAATACCATGAGAGAAAGACCTGGTAGTGTGCATTTAGTGGCAGTCCACTGTTAGAAAAAACTGCTCTGGAAGAAGTACTGATATAGCTTGACAGAATATAGATTCTTCTTTAATAAGGACATATCACATTGTTAATCAAATATATAGCAATAAGGCCAAGTCGAGCATTAAAAAGAGATTGTGAGCACGAAGGCACCCTGTTCATCTCCCTGTTGGAGAGAGTGGTTTCATTTGCTGTCCTTGTCATTCATTTTGGCACTTTCTTGGGGAATCATAAGGTCACTGTTGATTTCCTGGAATCTGGTGTGTTGGACTACTCTACCCAGAAGTGTCTATTGGAAAGCAGGAAAACCCTGATGCCTCCTATTTGTCTATATAGAAAAGAAACACGGAAAATGTAAAAATGAGCCCCCTTTCTATTCCTTAAAAAATAAATGTGTCAATCTATATATACTCTTCTGTAAGTAAGCCGTTTTGGTCCTCTAATATCAAAATGTACAAAACATTACACCTCTTTGTTATAGTTCAGGAAAAAAGAGAGACAAAATAAGTGGAGATTGTTTGTCACAGAAACAATCTTGATTAGTTAGCAGGATCCTCTTTGAGGGTGTGAATCAGCTTGTTCAGTCGTCCTTGGTGAGTTTTCATTCTGCATTCATGTCATATGGGAATAACCTGAGGCAACATGATGATGGTTAGAAGCTGTGATTTACAGGAGTTTAATCTGTGAGGATGACATCAGATGCCTACGACACGTTGTAATAAGTGAAAGATGCTTTTCTGCACAGAGCACAGCCGTGTCCTGCTATGATAAAGATCTGAAGAATACTTATTACAAAACCATCCACGTGAAAGAAAATGTTTGGTTTGGTTTGTTTGACTTGAAATGAAAACCTCACTGAGGGTATTTTATGAACTGAGCTGAGGTGACCAGTATTTTCAAGTGAGGTCACATCTGCTGCCTTTCCCATATGAAGTGAATGCAGCGTTTTGTCTGCGGAGTGGTTCCCGGCTTCAGGGAGACACAGGTACAGTAGGGGGGGTTAGAAGTTAGAAGTAGGGCACGGCCGTAAGTTTGTACCACTTGACCGTCTCTTTGCTGAGGTCAAAGTCTTTGAGTCTGAGCGTGATGCCGCCCAGGAAGTAGTTCTCACGCAGCGACTCAGCACTGAGCACGCTCAGCTGAAGCTCCCGCAGGCCCAGGGTCTCCTTGCTGTAGCCGCTGTACACCAGCTGTGGGGGGAGAGGAGGAGGAGTAAGCAAAGGAAGTGCAAGTTCTTATTTAGTTCAGATGCACCTTGGACTTAGATGACTGAGATAACCACGTGGAAAGCTCAAGGGATAGTTCAACATTTTGGCAAATGATCCCTATAGTCATAGCAGTAGGTTTGTTACCTTTAATTGTCCGTGCAAGCTGTTTTTAGAACGGCCGAGCAGAGCCGTGAGCTGCTCAGAGCTACGCTACGGAGGCAATGGGATTTCTTGGCTTCCCTCATCAAACTCATCAAATACACAATCCAACAACTCCAAAACGCTCTGGTGGACAAGTTGTGACCTGCACATTCACCACACTATGAGATAATAACAGAACGTTACGAGACAGAGTTGTTTTCGAGGTAAATTCATGCAAAACCGCTGATGCACGTTCCCGTCTGGAGCAGTTTTTCGGCAAGCAGTCTCTAAATTTACCTCGAAAAACAACTCTGTCTCGTAACGTTCCGTTATTATCTCATAGCGTGGTGAATGCGCAGGTCACAACTTGTCCACCAGAGCGTTTTGGAGTTGTTGGATTGTGTATTTGATGAGTTTGATGAGGGAAACCAAGAAATCCCATTAGCCTCCGTAGCGGAGCTCTGAGCAGCTTGCGGCTCTGCTCCGCCGTTCTAAAAACAGCTTGCACCGACAATTAAAGGTAACAAACCTACTCCTAAAACTATAGGGATTATGGCAATGGGCCAAAATGTTGAACTATCCCTTTAAAGGAAAATTCTAACCTTTACGTTTCTAAAACCAAACCTATTCTAGAGTCCATGAGCTGTAAATATATAAAGAGAAATTTTCAAATTCATGCTTCCTAACCATCTCATTGAAAGTAGGGTTTCTGGTTTTCCTCGAGATCTTGGTCTTGCGTTTGGAAGTCTTGTGAGGATCTGGAAGCAGGTAGGTTTTCACATACGGGTTGGGATCCGTTCCATCCTCAGAAACCTGAAGGGCAGTGGATGAGAGATGAGAAATAAAATAAGAATGAGACGGTCAAACGTTCTGTAAAAACAGCATCTCTGGGATCATCACTGTGTTTACCAGATCTCTGATGTGCATAACCATGATGAACAGAGTGCTGTTCCTGTAGGAGATTGAGAGCTTCACTTCTCCTTCCACCCGACCAGAGGTTGGACTCAGAGGAGGCTCTGCAGCAGACAAACACACACAAGTCAGACACACAGGAAGGAGAGTCCACACCAAAGACTTCAAAATAAAGTTCACAGTACTTTCAATTATCAGAATGGGATTTCTGCCATTTATGTTCCCTCTGAGTTCAAATTAATATTTTATATAGTAGGTATTAGGTACTAATTTGATCTCCTTAGAAAAATATATATAAAAAGGAACATTTGTAATGAAACCAAAAGCACATACAGTACAGTGGGAGGAATCTGACTAACACTTGAAGAATGGAAATGAAAAGTGCAGGTGTTTACCCGGCGCTTTGGGCGTGGCATCTAAACCTTCTGTCTTGTCATCCCGTGCAATTGGATGAAAGAACGTGTAGATCAGGTCACACTGGGAACAGAGAGCATGACGTCACTTCACTGCTGCGTTGAAACTTTCACATTACTACCACGTAACGCGTGTGTATGTACCTGGGTGACCTCCGTTGAGCTCCTCATCAGGTTGTGGACATAGTTGTTGAGCTCCAGCTTCCTCTTGGCCGCTACATCTTTGATGTGGGTGCGACCCAGCACCATTTTGTTGGGGAAGCTACAGATGGAGAGTGAGACATGGTACATTTACTATAAAAGAAACTGATGGAACATTCTTCCTCAAAGCCTAGAATAGAAAAATAATTTCTTAAATTTATCAGGGTCTTCAGAAACAGAAAGGGAACAACACAGGATACATTAAAGCAAAATGGGAGAAAGAACTAAACATAGAAATATCAGAAGAGGATTGGCATCCTATGTGGAGTGCACAGAATTCATCTACGAGTTCAAAGAAGTGAAGAATATTTGGCTGGAAAAATTTGATTGTTTTTTTCATTACACCTCTTGTAAAAAGCTAATTCTCTCAATCACAACAACAGTGCTGGAGGCAGTGCGAAACATGAACGCAGACCATTCTCATATATTTTGGTCATGCCCAAAAATTCAAACTTTTTGGGGTAATGTATCTGTGACTGTGGGAAAGATTTTGGGATACACAATTCCTAACAATGTGATGGTCCTCTATTTTTGTGTCTTAAGAATGTGATTATTTGTGATTAAGACTGGTATCTATGTAAAACACTGTTGATGGCTCGTAAAAAAAAAAAAAGCTCTAACAAACTGCTGGTATAAAACCGAGTCTCCAAGCCTTAACCAATGGATGGACAGAGTGAAGGAAATGTGTTTAATGGAAGAGATGACTTTCTCTCTCAGATCTAGAGGAGCGACCTTTCCCAGGAAAAGGGAAAAATGGACTGCTTTTATTAAAACAATAGCGGACGCTACACAATAATAAGTAATGTGTTAAGAATAAGATTATCAACAGAGAAGCCCCCATGTTTTTGTCTGTTTTTTTATTTCCTTGACAGCTTGTTGTGAACTTCTTTTCCCATAAATTGGAAATGCTAAATAAAAAGAAGAAGCACTTCCTCACTTATACCCCTTTCCCACTGGCCAAAAAACCCGTTTAAACCCGCTAACAATCGGCTTTTGGTGGCAGTGGGAAAGGCGCACCGAGCCGCGTTGACCCGCGTCGACGCGGGTCAAACGACTCGGCAAGCGACGCGGGTTAAAATCGCCTTTAATCGGCTCGGCTCTGCTCGGCTTGCAGTGGGAACGCCAGACCCGCGTCAACCCGCTAATTTACGTGATGACACTGAACGTTACGTGACGCTACGTCATCGCGCCGGTCGCGTCTCATATCACGTACCAAAACAAAGCTCTGCTCCGCTCTGCTCTCATCCGAGACTGGGATCAAAACATCAGAGAACACTGACCGAAAACGATAGAAAAAAAGAAAAGAAAAGAAGCGACAGTCTGTTTAACTGACGTGTTGCCGCGGACGTCCGTCATCCGGCCGCAGCAGACTCTCTGTCCTCCGCGGTCCTGGTGCTCCAGGTCAGCCAGCCAGAGAGTCTGCCTCGGCGGACGGACACTCCACGGCGGGCGGCTGTGGCATGACTGTGTGTGTCTCTTGCACCGCGGATGAGAGCGGGGCGACTGGTTTATGCTCTGTCTGATCCCCCAGCGGGGGGTCAGACTCGGCTCATTTTGGTCAATGGGAAAGGGGCCAAATGCCGATTGTTAGCGGGTCGACCCGCGTTTAAAAAACCCGCGTCGACCCGCTAATTTTAGTGGGAAAACGGTTCTAGTCTGATGAGCTGAGGGTGACGGGTGAAGTGAGGCCTTACCTCGGCAGCTTCCACAGAGGAAAAAGTATGGTCAGTTTGTTGTGCAGCTCCTGGAACTCATCAAATGTGCGGAAGAGAAACTGGGGTTCGGTCTGACTTTCCCTCAGGATCCTCACCACATACGTCTGCACAGAGAGCACAGGGAGAGGAGCAGACATGACCATCAGGTGTCACTATCTTTCCACTTTACATACAGAGATGTGGTGGAGAATAGAAAAAGAACATGGTTTTAGTAATGGAACTGACTCCATAGCACTCACATAATGCTTGTCGGGGTTGTATCTCTTCTGGAAGGAGAAGATGGAAGCGTGGATGATGCGGCCCTCCTGTTTCAGGGTGTAGGTCTTGGGGGAGAAGGACAGGATGGGCTCGTCGTTGGCTGGCAGACCGGAGAATCGTAGCTGAGCAAGGTTGTGGATAAAGAAGTTGAACTTGGTGGCCACGCTGCCCAGACTGGACTCAATTAACCTGCAGGGAAAACACAGAGGGGATCAGAGGGAGGCGGGGTGAGGAGGAGAAACAGCACACATCTTAATATGCTGTACTGACCTCAGGCTCTTAAAGGATAATTACCGTTTTTTACAATCTGGACCTTATTTCTAGCATAAAATATGATCATTTACTCACCCAGATAACTTTGGTGTCATTACAAGTCGTTCCGACGGAATTAGATCCAGCCAAGAGCCGCGTATATCCGTATAATGCAAGTCTATCAGGCAGCAGAATGCAGCCTCTAAATAACACATTATCTGCCGCTTATTTAGAGGCTGCATTCAACTGCCCTGTAGACTCACATTACATGGATATACACGGCTCTCGGCTGGATCTAATTTCGTCTGAACGACTTATAATGACACCAAAGTTATCTGGGTGAGTAAATGATCGTATTTTATGCCAGAAATAAGTAAAAAACTGTAATTATCCTTGAAAGAAAATGTCATCAAAGCATTTGTTCTGACAATAGACTTAGTTTCAATCAATCAGGTATCAACCTGCCACACCTGATGTGTGTTATGAGTCTGTGTTGTGATGTCAGACAACATCTGTGCTTGGCTTTCCTGTGCCTCTACTGCCACTTGGTGGACTTTGAGTTACACAACAACAGTTTGCAGCAAAGAATAATAATAGATGAGAATGAAAAATGTCTCTGTGCAGTCGGAGGTAGAGATGTTGTGTTGTGTTTACCTGGTGAAGAAAATAGTTGCCTCAGCATCTGTGTTGTGGGGCTGCAGAGCATCAAACACGTACTTCAGGTCCTGGGAGCCCGTCAGCTCTGGGAGGCCTGATGATGTCATCTGTCACACAAAGACACACCAGGTGGATTCTTAGTAGATTAGTGCTTATTCACTTTCAGATTGGTTCAGCACATGGAACCTTTTATTGCCCAACGCTTTGTACAGCAACATGATATATAACAAGGCAGTGAATCAACTTTAAATCTTTAAAATAGCACTAATCAGTGTTGTAAGAATAATAGCTCATAATTTAGTTCATTTAAACTATGGTAATTCCAAAAGTATATTTTCCATGATTTTCAGGTTGTCAATCATTTTGCATGATTCATTAATTAATGAATTATTTCAGAATAAAGTTTGTTAACACAATCTAACTATGATCTATACAGTTAAATCTTTATTTTAACTCATTGTCATTTATATGTAGATTTCATGCATTATTCTGTCTCTGAAAGCTCCACATTGCCTTTGTGTTTGAATACAAATACATGTATTTGTATTCAAACACAATGGCAACGTGTTTGACGTTGTTTCTCAAAAGAACCATTGCTGTTTATTGTATACATACATTGCTGTTTATTGTATACATACAATAAACAGCAATGGTTCTTTTGAGAAACAACGTCAAGTGTCTACAGACACAGAATATGTTTTAAACTGACATATTCAGGACAACAGTGCAGCCCTGATTTATTATCAAGGCACAACTGCTGCGCTTCGTCTGCGTATGTTGGTCTCCTGACTCTCACAGGTGCAAAAACAAAGTGCTTCAGCTAGACTGGAAGAAGAAAATGAAAAGGCTAAAACTGCTGGGAACCACAAAAATACATCTGAAGAGAGATGTACAAAGATATAAGAACAGGAATCTACACCAATGGAAACAAGTAGGACTACATGTCAACTGCAATACTGTTCTAGAAACACTGCTACATCCCACTCTGCCGTGTGTGTGTGTGTGTGTGTTTGTGAATTATTGTCTCACCAGTGACAACAGGTTGAGAAAAAGGCCGGAGTGCTTGCGGATGAGGTTGTAGGCCTGACAACACAAGTCTACGAACAGCTGGAAACGGCTGGTGGGACGCTCGCCTCCGTTGATGACGTACGCCATGTCAGAGGTCAGAACGAACGGAGCTCGATCCCTGATGGGAAAGATGGAGATGGGGAAGAGAGAGAGGATGTAAATAAAAGTGAATAAAATGTGTTTGGTTCAAATCCCTAGGACATGTGGATCAGGAAAGTATTACACACTATAACACCACTAAATAGCTCAATGAAGGTGCTGAGGGGGCATAAAGCAGAAGTGTAGTAGTGTAGTTGTGGGGCAGATCCCAGCAGGGAAGATGTGTAATTGTGCACACCATGAAAACAGGTCATGCCCAAAAACACATTAATCTTGCTGCACAAACAAGCTTACTCCTGCATCTGACCCACAAAGGAACAGTGGGCCATTGAGTTTCTTAGAGACAGACCTGATAATTAACTGATGGTTTTATGAGAATAAATGAACATCATAACCATATCTGTGTCATCACTGAATCATTCCCTCATGTGTTCCACGACAACACCTACACATTACAAACAGGACCAGGTTGAGTAGCTGTAATCAGCTGCTGCAGGACCTTTCACCTACACTGATAACTCCTTGATAATAAAACAATGACACAGCTAAACCATCCTGATGAACCACCTTCAATACAAATAACAGGGCTGATTTTCACCTTTTGAAGCTGCCAAACATTTGAGCGTGACCCAGGAACTTGCCAAAGTCGATGTGGAACATGTGACCAGTGGAGCGCAGCATGATGTTGTCGTTGTGCCGATCGCAGATACCCAGTACGTAAGTTGCGACACAGCATCCTGCACATGAGTAGATGAAGTTCTCTGATGCCTACGGAGGAGAGAGAGAGAAGCACAGCTTGAGGTTTAGCTGGATACACAGGAGGTGCTTCCTTTTTTCCTTTTAATTTGTTTATTTAGATGGGACAGTGCACATTTCCATCTGTAGTCCCATTTCCATAAAAACAGTTTAAGACAACACTACAATACATATAATAGAAAATAAAGAAAAAGAACCAACAATGGGGAAGAGGAAGAAAACACTAGAGTAAGGGCGACAATGAAAACAGTGAAAACAAACAAATATAGTATACAGGTGGGTGACATACAAGTTTTTTTCATCTTGAGTAGTAAAGTGCTTGAGTGCTGGGCTCAAGTGCTTAAGTCAGTGTTTTTCAACATTGGGGTCGGGACCCCATGTTGGGTCGCCTGTAAGTTACATGGGGTCTTTTGATTAAAAAAATTTTTTTTTTTCAAGCAGAAGTAAGCTATCCGGTCGTTTTGGCTAACTTTTTGTCAGCCGATGGAGTTAGCAGTCCCCGCCCTCGTCATGGATCTATTGGTCCTTGTCCCTTCGTCACCACATTCATGTGCATCCCTTGGCTGCACACACAGAGAGGACCGCCCCTTTATGCCGTTCTCTCTCCTCATTGGATAAAGGTTGTAGGATACGAGGAAAGTTTTCTCCTCGGCTTACAGCAGAGCAGAGTGACTGACAGACCCGTGTTTCAGACCAAACACTCTATAAGTGATTGCCGTCGGAAGATACAACTATTTAAGACTTATATTAACACAAACATTCTGCTTACTTCTGCTTTAACTAATTATTATTCTTTTTCAAATTATGATTAAAAACTATTTAAAAACCATCCTAAACAACTGTATTCTATACTTTCACTTCCTCGAATACAAATCGAGTTCAAACAAAAGTTGGCGCATCTTGATTGATGGGGTCGCCAGAAATTTGTGATGTCAAAATGGGAACACGAGCCAAAAAAGGTTGGCAACCACTGGCTTAAGTGCACAGTGCCAGATTGATGGCGCCCTAATTGCACATGAATCTAAAGTGCCAGGTTATATTGCACAAAGGCCAATAACACTCATTTGCTCATGCAGAAGTGTGTGGATATTGCACTAGGTACCAAATGTATTATGTAAGTACTATTGCACAGAAACAGCATACACAAAAGATTGTGTGACGTTAAACTTCCATGATGCAGTGGAATATTGGCTCTGTTTGCTCTGAAGAACAAAGGCCTAAATGCTTGAAAAGAAGAAGGATGGACGTTCCCTGCTGGTTTTTATACTAACCCAGAAATGAGCACAAAACCTTCAGGCTCAAAAACAGAAGAGCTCATTTGAACTCCATCTAGATTCCTGCTTCCTGCTGAAGTCGTATTTTTCAGGGTCAGAGGTTGAGCTGGAGTACTGTTTCACATTTATAGGTGTTAAAAGTCATACAGTTCCTACAGCTACCATAAACTTAAAGAGCACACTCACCTGAATCACTGTGTCACAAGAAAATGATGGTTTTAATGTTTAACCCATTTCTCAACATTATAACGTGTGGTATTGATAGTCTGTCAGATTATATACAGTGCCTTGCAAAAGTATTCATACCCCTTGAACTTTTCCACATTTTGTCACATTACAACCACAAACATAAATGTATTTTATTGGGATATTATAGACTAACACAAAGCAGCACACAGTTGTCAAGTGAAAGGTAAATGATTAAGGTGTTCGGGATTTATTACATATTAAAGACCAAAATTGCAATAACGCTATACAGAAACCCAACACTGCACATAAACCTGAACACACCGCCCCCAGTGTGAAACATGGTGGTGGCAGCATCATGAACCTGAACACACCATCCCCACTGACTCAGGGGGGCTGAATACATATGCACGCCACACTTTTCAGATTTTTTATTTGTAAAAAAATCCCATGTATCATTTTCCTTCAAATTGAGAGTTATGCGCTACTTTAATTAATGATCTAATGTTGCAACAATTGATCCAATAAAATTACAATTTAACACAGTACATAAATACATTACAGAAATAACAGATATATAAATCATTGTGTGTAATTGCGGCAGTGCCAAAGATGAGGTAGTATGATTACTCAAGGTTACAAACCTGGTTTGCTTTAAGCCATATCTTAAGTTTGTTTAAAGGTTAAGTTATAAGTGCTCTCTCTTAAATCAATGGGTCAAATATTCCAGTAGTGGGGGGCTCTGATTGAGAAGACTGTCTGTCCAAAATTGCTACATCTGTATTGTAAACACTCATAACTCACTCAGTGGGGGAGGTGCAAGCCCATGGAAGACCTTACAGATGAGGCAAGCATCTGCAAAATGTTTAAAATTGTCTAAATGAAATGAATTGTACTCTTGCTATTGGCTATTTGTCAAGTGTTTTTAGTGTCTGTTTGTGAAGGGACTCGGCTTGCTTGTGACCAGCTGGGTAAACAGTATGGTACTGTATGTGGGAGAAGATTGTAGAGTGCATAAAGAGTTTGTCTGCCTTTGTTGTTATATGGTCTGTTAAAGTAGCTGTGCATGTAAAGCTTCCTCACCAGCAATGAACTATTGATGACATCATGAATACCATGTTTGACTTGCATCAACAGCTGTTGTGCGTGTAAAGTAGTGGTTATCCTTCACGTGTGTACCTTCTCATACTCATCCTCAGCAGGGTTGTACTTGCGGAGCCACTCGGCCAGCGGTTTGTCTTTGAAGGATCCGGTGACGCCGTACTCCACCTGGATCTTTCTGAGGGTGTCGGAAGACGGCACCAGCTCCACCATACCTGAACAACACAACAGAACTTTTAGTAAAACAATGCAATCACACAACAGTCAGTTCTGTACCTCGCTTTTTAATTTGTGTTTTATGGTCGAGGATATATATATATATATATATATATATATATATATATATATATATATATATATATATATATATATATATATATATATATATATATATAAACCAGAATATTTTTATAGGGGAATCAATTCAAATCCATTTATTTTAGATAGATTAGAAAAACAAACATACACTCCACACAGAGAATCAAAACAGCCTTGTGTTGGCTCAAGCACTCAATATGAGTACATTTTGAGCACAAAGAAAGAGTCGAAGGATGAGGCGGATCTGATTGGCTGTCACCACTGTGTGGCAGTGATGAGGTCCATGTTCGACAATCTGAGGGGCCTGGGTGTGGGAATAATGGCTGTGCTATGACACGAATGTCTGTGAAATGATCTTTATCAGCCATTTCAAAAGAATGACAGCAACTGAGAACATCCTACTTAGAGTACTTGACTAAAGCGATGTGTACTTCCTTTCACCTGACCCAAACAGACAGAAAGGTCACCATCTTTCAGAATAACACTAATTAAGATGGGCTGATAATTGTATTCATTCACTGTCTTCAACAATTACACAGTCATGTTTTTTTAAAAGTATATTTTTAGGCTTTTTTGCCTTTATTTGATAGCACAGTGAGATAGACAGGAAAGGGGGAGGCAGAAAGCGTTGAGGACTGTAGCCTCTACATGGGGCAGCCGCCTTAACCACTGTGCCACGCACCGCCCCATTACACAGTCATGTTAACTTCATTACGCTTCGTCCTGTTACCTTTATCTTTGCCGGTGGAGATGCATTTGAAGTTGACGATGCGGAGGTCCAGCCCCTCCTGCAGCCAGATGCGGTCCATGATGCGGATCATCTGAAGAGCCAACATGTCCTGCCTCAGGTCCTCTCCAACCTGGTACACAGTCAGACACATTACACCAGTGATCAGAGTTCGCCAGGTGTGCCGTGAAAAAAATATCAAATTTAACTTAATTGATCCGAACTAGGGATGCACATTTTTATTTTTTTTTCAGACCGATAACCGACGCTTGTATAAGGCTTGTGCCGACCGGCCGGTCTCTTTTTGTTTGCTTTTTACATTTTTTTTATAAAACACACGCGCGCTGCTCCCGCTGTGCTGCAGCACATCCAGAGCGCTCCTCTAGCTCGTCTGTGCAGCTGCAGGTGAGTGACGGGGGAGCCGGCAGGAGAGCGCCTCCTGGGCACCGTCCTCCTCACAGGGTGAAGCACGCGTTGCACTCAAAGTTTGTTCTGACTTTCTATCACAGGGAGTGCACAGCATAAGTATAAGTCCTCTCATGTAACGCTTTGCTGTGAAATATGGCTGAAGGCACGAGTGGAAGTGTGCACGTGTTGACAAGCTCCCATGAGTTGACTGACATAGATAAAAAAAAAAAAAATTAAAAAGAAGAAGAATTGGAGTCAAATCAGAATCCAAGTTCTTGTTATCAGTTAACAGTTTGTGTCCAAACAAATAGGCCTATTATTTAGCTACTTAAAATAATTTGGCTTTGTTGAGCATCTGTGTCTGCTATAGTGACTGCCTGGCAGAGTTGGCTAATAAAATAGGACTCTTTTATGTCAATGGGTGTAGTGGCAGAAGCCTGCACAATGACCTTGGCTTAGCAATGTCCATTACTGAGTCAGAACAAACTAACTACACCGTAAGAGACAAATTGTATTATATGTACTGTATTAGGCTGTACTGTGTCATTTTGTAACATTTTTGGTGAGTGGTGTGCCATGGGATTTTTTTAATGAAAAAAATGTGCCGTGGCTCAAAAAAGGTTGAAAACACTGCATTACACTACTGTACCTTCCTGCACTTCTGTCTGGGTAGAATTGACTCCAGTCACCAGGGGGCGCAGTGTTCAGATGGGTAGCTCATAAACAACAGTGTTGGTGTACCTGATGACTACTACCCTGTTTACACTAATGAAACGTGCAAGAAAGATACAGAACAACCAGTTCCTAGGCATTACTAAAAATGTACCTTGAACATGACATTAATCTCTTCTCCCAGTGGGTCGGCGTTGACCAGGGCCAACTTGAGGGGAACTGCGTTGGAGTTGAAGAAGGAACAGGCCTACACACACACATACAAACAGTGTGATTTTATCACCATTACATCACTTTGACCTTGCAATATAATAGGACAAATGGATCCAAACATGTTTATCTTAATCACCCTCTTTTGTATTGATATATTAGCTTCTCCTCTAATGTCACTGTCCAAACACAAACAGAACCAAAGAGGTTAGAGAAGTAATTATGACAAGAAGAGGTCACTGACTGGTTATGGAATTTCAACACACATTGTGTGGATCATAAGAGCCATTAATGTCAAGTATACTCTCCGTCATTTCATTAATCAATTGAGCAATAACAGCTGAATAATGTTGAAGCAGATCTATTATGAATATTTGTATGATATTTGAGAGTACATGTGTTTTATATTTTGGGAAAACTTTAGTTTAATAAGCCAATTTCCTCTGTGGTTTAAAAATGTGGTTGTTTCCTGACCAACAGCATTCAATGCGTTGTGCGAGTGTGCTTGAGTGTGTGTGCATGTGTGTTACCTTGATGTTCAGTTCCTTGGCCACCAGACTGGGGCTGAGGGGCAGTCGGCAGGTGGTCTTCTGGAAAAAGTTCTGAACGTTCTCCAGGCCCTCCTGCAGCGCCACCTGAGACAACATTGTATCAGTAGCTGCGTTTCCATCACAGATTTTCGCAAAATAAAAGCGATATTTCTGAAATTTCGAAAAAGTACAATTGCTATTTCCATTGAAAGGTGGTTTGCGAATGAGCCCTAATCTAGTCTCGCGATATCCCATAATTCTCGCCTTGCGAGACTTATTGTTTTCAACAAAGATGAAGGCAGCGCTTGATTGCTGAAAGGCAAAGCCCGTGTGGCGCTGGCAGCGGCCACAAATAAGAGACACCAGCGTTGATGAGGTGCTGACAACAATATACGGTGGTTGTGTCCCAGGTTGGTTTATGTGACTAGAGGGGACATTTCAGCGCATGAGGGAGTGGGAGCGTGGATGCGAGCCAATCTCCTTCAACCATTCACGGAAAAGGGGAATGATAGGAAAGGTTTATCTAATTTATTGAGAAACAATGCTCAGGTCAGCAATGCAATGCCAAAAAACATTAGATTATACTTTATTTCATCCCCGAGGGGAAATTTGTTCGTGACAGCAGCATTTAACAAAAGGAAATAAAACAGGACAAATAATAAAATACACAATTCATAAAAATACTTTAAGAAGAAGAAGACAAAAGAAGAAAATGCTACGGTGCTTTCTACCTGCTTGGCAAAGTAACAGATTAAAAAGTGCTTGCTGGTAGACAACTATGAATAAAAAACAATTTAAAGTGCACGGGAGATTTCAAAAAGAAGTGCGACAGACATTACAAATTAAATAGAACTGTTAAAAAGTCTAACTGACATGGGGATAAAAGACCTGCGAAAACGCTCTGTTTTGCACTGAGGGTGTCTCAGCCTGTTGCTACGGGAGCTTTTCAGGCCGCTCAGTGTCCAATGCAGAGGGTGAGAGGGGTTGCCCATGATGGCAGTCAGTTTGTGCAGCATTCTCCTCTCACCCACCTGCTCAACAGTCTCAAGGGGGCTGGACAGGACAGAGCTGGCTCTTTTAATCAGTTTGTTTATTTTTTTCCTGTCCCTGTCCCCATGCCGTTAATTTGTCCCCTCCAGTCACATAAACCAACGCAGCTGTGGACACACACAACTCCGGTGACGCCGGTGACGTGTAAATGCGAAATAAGTATTTCCATTACACTTTTGCGATACAGGTTTATATTGATACGTCTGAAAAACCACCTCATGAGAGCGATATTTGAGAGGTTTTTCAAAATGTAGGCGTTTCCATTACCAGTCTTTTATTGCGATATTGAGGTTTTGCGCATTTGTAGGGGTAGTGGAAACGCACCTAATGACATGCCGCATTGTCCAGTCATCCAGTTAGATCACCACCACACACACTAACCTGCCGTGTGGACCCCCCTGCCTGCCTGACCCTCTCAGCCACGGCTCCCAGCAGGGTGACAAAGTGATTCTGTTTCTCCAGCTCAGCTCTCAGCTTGGCTCCGCACAGACACAGCAGGGCGCCCAGCACCCGTTCGTAACGCCGGCCCCAGGCGTGGTCCTGCACGGCGTCCTTCAGCAGCCTGCGGTCACCAAGCGCATCACAACAGTCAATATTTCAAAGACGCTTTCATCCTGGGCACACATCAAACTAAAAAAACACAGTGTAAAAGGATCTATGCTCCTGGAGGAAGTGCTGGGTTGCAACTTCCCAAGTGTATCTGGTGTATAGAGTCAGATTCAACAGGTGACCTACAGTATTATGACATGAGAGCCTTTTTTTGAGGTTTGCATCCATCTTCAGGTTGCAGGTCTGTCACTGTTAAGTTATTGGGGACAGTGACTGTTAAAGACTTGACCCACAACTTGAACATTTATACAATCTGCAAAAAGGGGCTGCAGATAATCTATTTTCTACTACTTTTAATGTAGAAAAGACCTTGTTGCATTTATTTTATATATCTTCTACTGAGTCTGTTTCAACATTTTGCCTCATCTCTTTTTATTCTGGCCTCTCTGCACAGAATAAGAACCACCTGTCTAAAATCATAAACCACGCCAGCAAAACAACTGGTGTTCAGCTGCCCGCCCTCACAAAAATCTACAACAAACTGGTTCTGCAGAAAGCTCAGGTAGTCTTGAATATCCTCTCCATACTGAATTCATCCCTCTCCCTTCAGGACGGAGACGTAGGCTCCGTAGGGCCAGAACAAATAGGTATAAATACTCTTTTATAGTACAATCAGTGCAATCAATTCACACTATTCTTAAACTACATTTTGTACATGTTGCACTTTACAAAACTGTTGTTATTCTGTCCTCCTTCCATATATCTTATATTGTTTGTTTTGTCTGTGTGTTCTTACTAAGGTTGCAAAACAAGTTTTCCTCTTTGGGACGATAAAAGCTCTGAACTGAACTCTCTGAACTCACTGAAATCACATCTGAAAAAGATCTAAACACAATGTAATCTATAATAGATATGTTAGCAGATCATTTCACATGCCAAGGAATTACAGAGGAAATGACTTGAACACTTAAACTTGTGGTTGGATACATGCTTTCATCCCCCTGGCCATTAGACTGAACGACACCTCCCAGTTATAACACGTGAAACCAAACAGACACAGACACTGAACCGGGTCCATGTGTTCTTTGTATATTAATGCACTTTAATATAGGTTTGTAGTTTCTCCTTTAACTTGACACTGGATGTGTAAATATCCATTGTGGGATCAGTTAAGTATGTATGTGTGTATGTATCTCTCTATAATACTATAAATACTGTGTGCTAGCTTTGATGAATGCTATAAACATCAGTCTGAACTTATTTGTTGCTCTGAGGCCTGTTACTTTATTTCAGCCTCTATCGCACACGTCATTGTTTGGTGGTTGTGTCAGTGCCACTGTGATCTCACCAGAAGAGGTAGTGGGCGATGTTGATGTTGCTTTGTGCTCTGGACAGCAGGAACATGACAAGGGCATTATTTAGGTGACACTCGAACTTTAAGGCCTAGAGAAGAGGAAACAGGGAACAGGGTTAGAATCATAGATGGAGGAAGTGTTGGATTTAACAGTGCGTGTCGAGTATTGTAGCTCTACCTGTACGAGCTGTGGCAGGTAGCCAGCAAGTTCATCATCACTGCTCGTTTCAATCCAACTAACAGCCACACGCCTCACCTCTGTATCTGCAAATCTGCACACACAAGCACAATTAGAATCTATTCAACAGCAAATGATCAGGTTAAAGGGATAGTTCAGCTTTTTTTTTGAAGGAACACTGTCGCATCGCTCTGCACCGAGACACAGGCAGTACACTGTTGCCAATGAGGGATGATTAATCCCCGTCTCAAAATAATACACCAGTTCAAGAGTATGATCTAAAGTAAAGATCGCATCAGCTGGTCGGAAAAAAGTTTGTTTATCTAGAACTAACCAACTCACTCAGTACTCCTTGGTACTACTCGGTATCACTCCGCCTCTACACCGCTGATCCAAATAGCTGATAGGCGGAGTGATTCAGCATGTTGCAGAGCCTACCTGTATGGAGGAGTACCCGCTGTGTTTTAAATTTGACTGCAGCAACAGTTTTGGCCACATTCTTACATACAGCTCCTTTAATGGGAATTTGAAGCTCAAACAACCCCACTTTAAAAAAGCTGAACTATACCTTTAAGTCCCACTTCACACTTGACCTCAACATGAAACAAATTGGATAGACTCAAAAAAAAAAAAGGTTAAACAAAAACTGTTCATTTTTGTTTAACGTCTTACAATTAAATCCTTCAAAATTCCCAAGGGACCTGCAGCGCTGTAGACAGAATGTGTGTGTAAGTATTGGGAACAGTGCGTACTTGGAGTCGAGCAGCTCCAGCGCAGTGACTGGGGGCAGAGGTGGCCAATGGTGGAGCAGGGAGTGGATGTGAGCCATGCTGGCCCAGTCCCAGCTGGGCGCACTGGCCAGCACCTTGGGCAGGCTGCTGGGGTGGTCCCTCCGACAGTGGAGCCGATGGTCCCATAGGATCTGGTGGTCCGCCCGCTTCAATCTGGACATAGACCGGGAACAGATTGACAGACATCTTTAAGTTAGACATCTTAAAGGTACATTGTGTAGGAATTGCTCCAATCTAGCGTTGCGGTTGTATATCGCAAGCAACTCAATCGTATTTTTCATGCTGCATTCACGTGAAATTGGGCAGACGGCAGACGGACAACAGCCGCTGCACGTAACGGCATAAACAAGCCTCTATGTAAACAAGTGGTCCGTCAGCACGAGGCAAAACAATACACGTGACAATATGTTGTCATGGTGATATTGCCGTATTGTTTTCCTGGCCCACGTGTTACCGGCTTTCTCTCGACTTCTGTGACTAAAACGACATCTGGTTTGTTAGCGACGGCCGTCTGCCCGACTGCAGGTGAATGCAGCATCAGTGTAACGCTCCATTCCTCCTCACTGCGTTACCGCGGTGACTTCACAGACACCTCGACCTGAGCCGACAGCTCCGGTGTCTCCACTGAGTTTCCGTGGTTTCCTACCGTCACGCTGCCACTGAACATAAAAATATGGCAGCCAGCACCGAGCTTACCCGCTCCATGTAGATATGAATGATATGAACGGCTAATTCAGAGCTGAAAGGAACACTTCAGTTTGTTGATGGGGGGGATTACTGATGAATGAAAAACATACTTTTGAACGAAATAATTGATTTTCGTGAATAGATAACAGGAGAAGTTATACAATATCCCTTTAAACAACTCGTTAATCAGACGTAACCATCAATCAACTCAAATGTATTACTTAGTCTTTAAAGGATCATAGGGCAGGATTAATGAGAACGGCCAGTGACGCGACGGCCGCTGCGCGTAACTACAGCAACCAGCGAAGCCACCGGCACGGGAGCGCGCACAGACTTTTCACTGTTTACTTTACTCTTTACAGTCTTTCCTATCTGGGGGGGGGGGGGGTATTTTACTGTAGGTTCTCTCTCTCTCTCTCTCTCTGCTCTCTCTCTCTCTCACAGACAGACAGACAGACAGACACACACACACACACACACACACACACACCTGCCTCTTCACTGTGCTGCAGCAGGAGGCTGCTTGTCTGTTCCTCAGAGCTCCTCTGCATGGATCTGTATGGGCTCCTACAGGCCGGTACTGAGAATTAACGCGCCGGGTCCGGGTGTCGGAGCGCATCTGTCAGGGTCCGCGATCCCATGCAAACCAATAAACACCGGACATATTCATGATTTCATAAAAATAAAAAAAACGGACGCGTCGCGGACACAAGTGGACGTGTCCGGGCAAAAGAGGACGTTTGTCCACCTGCCTCTAATAACGTTATTAAAGTTATAACGGCTTTTAGCCGCTAGCTGCGGCTAACGGCTAATAATAAGACAGTTAGTGATGAGGGAGAGGGTGTGTAAGTTAGTGACCTGCCTGCTGCTGTGTGCGTGTGTGAAGGGAGGGGGAGGCTTTTAACAGGGCTTTCAGTTGTGCTGGGTCGTTTGCTGGCAGTAACAGTCATTTGGATCCACCGTGGTTCAGAGCGATTGATATAACAGGGAGTGTCGCCACTCTGTTACTATATCAGTCGCTCTGCCGCGGTTGCCCTCTTCATGTCTCCGTTCCATTGATCCATTCGAAGGCAGTCGTGGACGCGCTGACGTCAGGTCCGCCGGCCAGCGCGCGAAATTCACCCCCTGAATTGCAGCGCATTTTGCAGCACAGACCCCGGTCAGAGCAACGGAGAGATACGCGGGTGGGCTCGTTCTTTTTGGTTTTGAACGCTTCCTCACCCATTATTATTTAAAAAACGTAAAACGCATGGGTATTTTCTCACAAATCCTGCCCAAATCCTGCCCTATGATCCTTTAAGTGTGTAGAAACCAGCTCTCTGCTTCAACACTGTGATCAGGAACTAAGGGACTCAGACTGTGGAGTTTAGTTGGCAGGATCAACAATAATCTTTAAAACAGACTACAGAGAAAGTGGATTTCAACAGAGCTAAACAAATACAACGCAAAATATATTAACATCAGTGCATATTTCTTAGAATATTAGAGAAAATCAGTAAAGGGTGAGCGGAGTATGAACTATTTGCTCTTGTAAATCAACACCAAATGCAAGGACTTGAATCATCTAGTAATAATCCACAGATATTAAGAGCTTTGCTTAAAAATGTCTGCATCGGTTTTTCAAAAAAAGCTGGCACTCTCAGATAATGTTTCCTTGGCAAGTAAAGGTACATTACAACAATCATATCATAGTGACTCTAGTAAATCAACAGACCACACAGAGAACCAACACTATTGATCATGTCTGGCTGTCCTGCTTTACTATGAGAGCATGGATTTCAGGATATCATGTCACTTTTTGAAGCAGTGCTCGAGCCAGACGGCCTCTGCCAGCTAACATTTGTCTTTCTGAATTTGCCAGAGAGGTTGCTCTTTGCCTGACCCTGTTCTCCTTGCAGTAATAAAAAAGGAAAACGTCTCCTTCGGGGGTTGATGAAACATCGCACACACATCCACACAACTAGATCGACACACGACAGATCAGAGAAACTGCAGCTCAACAAGTCTTGTGTCTGCAGAGGCTGGAGTGAAGAATGAGCAGGACAGAAAGCAGGCGGTGAGAGCCCAGTGAGAGAGCGCTCTGTGCTAAAGCGCCGGTTGAGACTCATGGATGTTGGCAGAGTGGAGGAGATTTGGCTGGCAGCAGGCATAAGAGAGCATTTAGCTGGGCCTGGAGCAGCTGGAGGAGAGCAGACACACATTCAGGCGTTATGGGGAACTGTGGCTGGCAAAGTCAGAGGCATTTTTTAAAATCTCTACTTAAAATCGAGTAAGTCCTGCAGATTTGGGGTGGTCTGAGAGAAAGCCAGAAAGCTGCCCACTGAAGGGGATAAACTGAACTAGAAAACACAGTTTCTGTGCGTGTTTTTAAACCCGTCATAATGAAAAAACCCAATCACTTATCAATTGACTTCAATTACAATCTGGAGGAACACATTTGCATCTAACACACCTTTAGCACCCTCCACACCTTTCAAAAGTCACATTTCTGATGAACTCTTTTGCTCATGGTCTGGACTCATTAATCCACTTTGCTAGTACGTTGCAGAAGTTGGTTTTTGTGGCATTCTGGTTTAATGCACATGCACACGTTAGTCACAATTTGAGAATTTATTACCGATCCTGTGGCTACTTCAAGCCTCTCACGTCTGTTTTGGAAATCAGGAACATCTCCCTGGTTATATTAACTGATGCCTGTGCTTTTATTTGAAATCAATCCTGCAAACCAGGCTTCCCTTACAAACTCTTAGAAGTGAAGTGATGGAAACAGCAGGAAAGGATGGCACATTTATTTGCCAGATGAATTTATGATATTTACTCTCTGATCCAAATTTTTGCAACCTCCAATTACAGCTTTAAGAACACGCGGGAGGTTACCCTACCCAAAATTGGAAGCTCGGCTGCAGATTTTCTCCAGTTTGCGTTTGAGGTCTGGGTCCAGCTCTTCCAGAGTGTGGGGCTCTGGGCTGGGGGCTTCCTTTGGTCCAACATATAAAACTTCCAATGCTGAGTTGGGGAAGTCCACCTGATGGTGACACAAATACAAAAGTTTGAGTTAGTTTATTTTTCTGAAGTAATTTTAATGAAAAAAAAAACACACACACACATACAGTAGTATGATCATTCATATCAAAATAACAAACAATAAAAAAACAAGAATAAAACAAAAGGTCTACAACTGCTATTACCACTTGTTCGCGAGTTTTTGTGCTTTTAGCTGCTACTGATAAACCCACTGTCTGTAAATAACTATAACTACTACTGCATACACCATAAACCCTGCCCCTCCTTCTTCTTTTTTGACTGTTTATTTGCTGATAAAAGGAACTAGTAGATTGCATAGTTTTAATACAACTTGATTTATAATAGGGTAGGCAAAATAAGCTTTTTGGTCTAAATGTCCGTTGTACACTTTATTTACTTATTGTTTATTTAGATTAGCATATTTTCCATTTTGTTACTGCTGTATTTATGTTGAGATGTAACTTCTATTGCACAACGAGGTGCTGTATCAAGACCGGAATAAACTAAACTAAACTAAACTACCTTCTACTGAGAGCACTATATGCAAAATCTATAAATACTACTCTGACAATGACTTCACTGTGACTATTTGCCATTGGGAAACCACTGCAATGAGAGACACTGCAACCACCACCACCACCACTGACCTGCAGTATAATCCTCTCTGTGGGCATCCTCTTGCGGCTGCCTGTAGAGCCAGCAGCGGCAGCAGCTCCCTGGGCAGATGTCCACAGACATAACAGCCTGCTGCCCTTGGCAAGCACCCTGGAACACAAGTCAGCACTAAATCAACAACAACACCCAAAACCTTCAGTACAAGCTACCTTACAAACACTGAGGCGAGAATGTAAACTGCTGTTATCTATTAATTGATTTGTTATTGCGCCGTCAAGTATTTGACATGCTACAGAAATAGTGTTCATTCCTGATTTCATGGATGGATTACCAGATGGGCTTACTAGGCGCAGGGTTCCCAAGAAGTCAGGGAGCCAGCGGGCTAAAACATGTATATGATATTTGAAACTAACTAACCTTAATTAAAAGACACTAAATACCCATAAACAGATGCCAACATGCCAAATGGGAGGCAGTATAACCCCAAAGACACACAAAATAACCAAACATGGCTGCAAAGTGTTGTGCAAAACATTATTGTTCTGTTGGCCTCTGACCTTCTGGATATAAAATGGTCTAACTTCATCATTTTTTATCTGGTTTGACTCCAACACTTGAGTCCAAGTGTATGCCTTCAGTTCTGCAGCCACTTAGGCCCATAAGTGGGGGGCCTTTTACCTGTTCTCATGCTTTGTCCCTGCCTGATTAGTTATTGTTATGTTTTTTTCAGCTTTTGTAGGTTTAAGGGATAGTTCAACATTTCGGCAAACTGGCCCATTGCCATAATCACTATAGTCATAGCAGTAGGTTCGTTACCTTTGTCAGTGCAAGCTATTTTTTAGAGCGGCGGAGCAGAGCCGTGAGATGCTCAGAGCTACACTATGGAGGTTAGTGGGATTTCTTGGTTTCCCTCATCAAATACACAATCCAACAACTCCAAAACGCTCTGGTGGACAAGTTGTGACCTGCACATTCACTACACTATGAGATAATAGCAGAACGTTATGAGACGGAGTTGTTTTCCAGGTAAAAACAGAGACTGCTTGCTGAAAAATTGTCCCTGAAGCCAACGCGCATCAGCGGTTTTACATGAATTTACCTCTAAAACAACTCATTATCTCATAGCGTGGTGAATGTGCAGGTCACAACTTGTCCACCAGAGCGTTTTGGAGTTGTTGGATTGTGTATTTGATGAGTTTGATGAGGGAAACCAAGAAATCCCATTAGCCTCTGTAGTGTAGCTCTGAGCAGCTCACGGCTCTGCTCCGCCATTCTAAAAACAGCTTGCACCGACAAAGGTAACAAACCTACTGCTATGACTATAGTGATTATGGCAATGGGCCAATTTTCCAAAATGTTGAACTATCCCTTGAAACAGTATGGGTTCCTCTACAGTTCCCTTTAATGAAAAGCTCAAATGACCGTGAATGGATAAAATGGAGATCCACAAAAACATGAGCCGGGCCACTCCCAGCTGTTTCCCTCTCCTCACCGTCTGAAGTCAAAGAGAGGCATAGAGACTTTGCCCAGCTGCTCTGGAGCTTTCCTCTGTTTGTTGGAGTCTGGGGAGCCACCGGCATTCTGGTTCAGCACACCGAACAGAGTCAGGCTAAGAACAGACTCCAGTGGCAGCACAGCTACTGCTATGGGGAAGTTGATCCTGGGAGAGACAAAGATGATGTCAGCCGCATGGACGCACAGAGCAAACAGCACATTGTTGTTGGTAAGAACATTTCAAATAGTACAACAAATGGTGGAGAGAAATGAGGGAAGGAGAGGAAATGGAAAAGAAAGAAAAGAGGGCAAGGGAATCGCTCACAGTTCATCCCATTTGACGTGGTAGAAGAAGCTTTTGTATGTGCCCACTCTCTTGGACTGGACCGGTTTGAACAGGTTCTTGCCATTGTGGGTGAGAGAGCACATCAGGAAGTACTTCTCATAGCTGAAACAACACAGCACACAAACACAATATCACTTCAGTGTTTCTATAGGGCAGAAAGAATCATGACATTTGTCCAGTAGACTACTGTACTGGTGGGAGAGTGCCTTGCTCAAGAGCTTTGGGACGTAAACTTAAATAATGGCCTGACTTAGATCACTGATGGTATTAACTGGTTACAGTATGCCGGTGCATATTCTCATTTGCCCAGGTCATAGTATTTCAAAGGAGGTTAAATCGAAAGCAACTGGACTTAGTTATTTGTCTAGGAAGACGTTTCACCTCTCATCAAAGAGGCTTCATCAGTTGGCTGGGACTGGTCCAACTATCTGATGTGGAGACTCACTATTTAACCTGTATACAGTACAGTATATGTGAGTATTATCATTCTCCCAGTATACATCCAGTATTTTCAGTCAGAAAAGATTGTTTCTCATAACATGAAAGAACATGTCTTTTGAAGAACACTCTGGCTTCAGGAGGAGCAGCTCTGTGTTAAGCGTCAGAGTGGCAGCAGTAAGGAGCTAAAGTCACTGCTAAATCTCTGTAACTAGACTTGTCCTGCAAATTGAACAAGGATTGAACCCTCGACCTTCACATCACAGGTTCATTTTAAACACAACAATTTGGGCAGGGCCATGCTGGAAGATCGGTCAAAGCCTGTGTTCTACTGAAGTGTTCCAGGTGGCATCTGACATGTGCTGCATTTACTGTATCTAGGAACCACACTCAGGTCTTAAGGTTCTTTCAGTCACATGACCTATTTGGGCTGAGCTTGTACAAAAGATGAGGGAGAGTTTGTGTTATTCCATCAGTTGTCAGTGTTTTTTATGACACTGTGCTGTGACTGACTAAATATTTCTGTTGAAGATGACATGTGTCAGTGTTTTGGTAGATTTGTTTTATAACTGTGTGTAATAACTGTTTTTTGAATTGTGTGTTTTAGGTGTGTCTGTGTGCTAAAGAGACCCTGAGGAGTTTGCTTCTGGTTATAAAAGAGTCTCATACTAATGTGGATGAATCTACGTTACCCACACTTGTTAATGTGTCCATTTCCGTTTTGTCTTTATAGTTGTTTTGATATTATTATTTAGTGGTCGGCTCGCCCAGCATCCTAGTTTTCATTTTCCGGACGCTGCCCGGCGGGTCATGGGAATAACGCTGCCGAAACGCTAGTTGGCATCGTTTATGGTTAGAACTACGACGGTATCTGATCGTCTTCCAACCTCCGACTTTCATTCTTGATCAATGAAAATATTCTTGGCAAATGCTTTCGCTTTTGTCCGTCTTGCGCCGATCCAAGAATTTCTAAATGCTTATATGTACAGGGCTATGACCTCAATACAAGTACACAGCTAATAGAGAAATTTGAGACTTATAATACAAGTTACGTAATAAATGTGAGTGTGAAAACCTGTCTAACATATGTGAGAGAAAATACAAGCACATCAGATACACATTTTCCCTCCTCCAGACTTGATCCATTGCTCAGTGCCATACGTGTTGGCAGCTCCACTACTAGTCATGGTGTCTCAATATGCTGGCAGTGCCATGGCATCTACTGAGGCTCCAGATGGATGACACACAACAATGCACAACACTCAAGCCTTCCATAAGCGAGCGTTACAGTAACAGCAGATACGCCTACTTATTCTTCAGGGCCGGGGAAAGCTGTGCTTGGCGTGTCCCTCTGGACTTGGGTTGTGAGGAGCGAAATATTTTTGGAGGTGTCTTTGGAATGACTGTCACTGCAGCAATGTTTGGTGCTGGCTTAAAATAGCCGCTGGAGGAGGCCGCGCCGCAGTAAATAGGCCTGTTATTAAGCAGTTCCTCTCTTTATGAAGGCCTCACTGGCCCAAAATTACCATGGAAAGAAGGCACTGAAGCAGTTCTCAGGAAACCTTTGAACTGCCTCCATCTCATAGTCAGAGTTACAGTTTTTTTTTTTTTTTCAGCAATAAAACATCACGCACAAACACAAGCACAAGCATTCTTTAGCTGAGGACTGAGGACTTTTCTTCAGAGCAGATCATTACTGAAAGGACAGAGGCAGTGACTGACTTTGGTCACTGCAGCATCTTCCTCTATTCTCTTTTGTGTTGTTTTTCCTGCAATTAAGACTAAGATTAAAAAAATTGTTTTCATAACATTTCTCTATTTTTCAAACCCAGCAAGATCCTAGTATTGTGGAACGGGCTCGACAGAAATGTACCGATGTACTGGTCCATGATGCGTGACAGAGCTGGGAATGGAAAATTTGGCTCAGCTCTGTTCCAGACACACGCAGGAGATAAAGTCAGGGTGAAACTGGACACTGGCACGGAAAAATAAGACACGGAGAGCAACACCGGATCCGTTTGTTTAGTAGGAGAAAACAAAACTACCTGGTGTGACAGCCGAGCCTGTGGGACTGTGTTACAAATAAAAACACTGCTCGGTCCTATCTGTTTTCCAATCAATTGTTATCGTGCTAGATCAACCGTGTTCTCCGACCATCATACTATGGCTGCCTGTGACCTAAAGCTTTTCTGCTCTTGCACCTGGTGGAAAGTGAATTTTAATTCTCAGCTGTCCTCCCCTGCCTTCTCCTCCTTATCTTTAATCCTTTCTTACACAAGAACAATTAAGTGAAATGTGGGAGGAACTAAGAACTAATGAGCAAGAGAGTGATCATGCAACAAATGTGTGATCGGGTTTGCTTGAAATACAATTTCACAGTAAGTTAGCACGAGATTTGTGTGCAAATAAAATAATGTTCTGGTGCATCAGGCTTCATGTGGTATTAATCACTACACACTGATTTATTGCTTTGAAGCAGAACCATCAACTTGAGTCACATGACCAGTATTTCCTGTTATTGAAACCACTTAGCTGCTTCAATGTACTATTGTTTTGTAAAAGAAATAGAACAGACAATTATTTACAAATGGGGTTTGTACATTACATATTGCTTTATGTCCTATTGTAAAATATGTACTGTGTCAGAGGAACAGTGAAATGTCTTAGTGAGCCTCTGCAATCATAAAATGTAATGATGTGTGTTAGCTATGAATACAAGCACAGTGCTGCACACAGACTATCACTGTATATCAAACAATAGTTTACTCCCGTTTTTATAGAGTAACAGGATAGCGATTGAGTGTTTATTCTCCTGTTTACCTGCTGATCCAGTTGGCTGGGATGCCGTGCAGGGCAAACAGGGTGAACTGAAGGTGGTCTGTGGTGCCAGAAGCTTCTTTGCTGCTTTTGCCCTCTACGGCTTCCTTGTCTGCAGCCGGGGGCAACTGAGGTGAGCTGAAGGAGGTGACGGGAGGACAGAAGGAACGCAAGTAGAGCTTGGTCAGGTCGTAGACGGCCTGCGTTAGCAAGGCCATGCTCTCCTCCACAGGACTGGTATGACCTGTTAGGATCAGATAAACATTGGCGTGAAGTCACAGAGATGTAATAGTAAAACCATAACCCTCTGGCTTTGTTCAAAATCACTATCCTCTCAGTGTTTTTTTTTTAGAATTCTTAACTCATATCAGTGGGCTTTATGCACAGCTCCACTACTTCCTGAAATAAGCCAAATAAGCCAATAAGCCTGTCTGACCTCACAACAATGGTCAGGCACACCTGGATTAATCAGTTGGTCCAATAATGTAAGACAGGAAATAAAGGAGCTGGCTTATTTCAGGAAGTAGTGGAGCTGTGCATAAAGCCTATTCTTGTCATAAGCATAAAACACAATGCACTTGTTGGTTAAAACAACCTAAAAAAAATGACAATTTTCTATGCTGCTATTATTTTTTCAAGTATAATTTTTATTATTAAAATAAACTGAGAATATTACATGAAATTACTCCCTTGGCCAAAAAGTGGCAATGTTGCAGCCAAAGTGTACAATTTAATGTACCGTATACAGTATGTTCTTGGTATATTTAAAGAGCTCAAGTTAAAAACAAATAAAAAATCTGAAAAAATCATTTCATATGCATTAACACTGCTATAATGATCAATAAAAAAGAAAGATAACTGGACACAAATGAGCCAGATAGAGCACAGAGGGTTAACACCAACTACTCTGCAGTAACTGGTCATTGCATGGGGAAACAATAATGAAACCCACTGTGTGCAGAACTTACCATTTGATGACTGACCAGAAGATGTGGAGCCCATCTACAAATCAAAACAATGTTGGTCTTAGAAAGGTATGCTTAACACAAAACAAAAACTATGCATGAATCCATATGTGTGGATACAGTATGTGCCAAGAGCCCACCTTGGGTGAGCATGTCCTGTGTAAATTGACGGAGTGTCGCAGCCTTTTGATGGCCTCAGAGATGGTTTGGGTCTCCACCTCATCCAGAGCACAGCAGAAGTTCTTCACAGTCTGCACCACCCGGTCCACTGTTTTATACTGGGTACTCTGAGTGCAGAGACGGAGCAACAATAAAGATACAGCACTCCTCACATGCTCATGATATGCTTCTGTTTTTCAGCTTGTTAATATTCAAACATGTTATTAACCTAAAAATCAGACAACCCTGATATGGACGTTTGTACAAACACAGCTCAAAACAACACTCTGACATGCCAACAGCAGATTCATTAATGCATATGCTATGATTCTGTTGTGGTTCACCCAAATGAATCCTAATGACATCATCGGGTTTAAGTTGGTCTGGGGTTTGGGAGGGGGGCACAGTAGAGTAGCTCTCCATTATTAGTGCAGTATGTATTTAATTGCTCCATAACAATCCAGACTGGCTGAAAAACAGATGTGCCGTTTCTAGAAAGCCAACCAATCAAGAATGTCCTGGTTTACTAAGATTTATGAAGTACTGGAATCAACACAACGCCTTCATGAGATCTGAAAACAAGATCTACACTCTTTCATGACTTAGCCTACATGAATGTTAATTCAAAAGCTAGCTATAAAACATCCCGTTTTAATTTCACCAGGCTAGGGTGCAGAATTCCTAGGCACAGACACACAATTCACAAAGTGGTGGTAAACTTCCAGACTTGTCTTGACTGTTTTCTGAGGTTAGGATCTAGATATGATCAAAATCATTTTCCATCCTCTTGCTAAACTCCCCAGACCTGCACAGGGACCACGTGTACCTCATTTTGTAGGCAGATGTTGACTTGATTATGATAGCCCTCCAAGTAGTCAGCCAGGCCTTGTCTGCAAGAAGAGAGAGAAAGAGATTAGTGAGGAATGACAGGAGGCCTTTGATTACCGTACATGTGGTTTATTATCAGGACACAACAGAAAAATGTTTACTTTGTTGAAAATAACTTTAAGAGCGCCACTAAGTCTTCAAAATGTTTCAGTATGATAAAAATCACAACAAAAAAAAAAACTCAAAGTGTATTTGTCAATTAGAGAAGAAGAAAATTGTTCCAAGTAAACCAGTACTATACACTTATTTCTATTTTGGTTATAGTTTTCGGAACATGACTGGAGATGTAACAAAAGCAACAGGAGAAATACTAAAGTCTAGTTGGGCCAATCCTGTTTCTTCATAACATATTTTTCACTATCTAAATCAATCTGTAACTTCATGTTCGTTCATGTATTTGCAGTCTGAACTCCCTACCTGGTGACAGTCTCTTTAAAAGGCCTCTCCACCTGGGCCAGGTGCTTCTCCAAGTCCATGATAGAGTTGTCATCTTCCACCTGAGGAAAAAACAAAACAAAATGATAATGAAGATTTACCCACCATGAACTGATGCTGCCCAGAGTGCAGGTTGCATCATTACAGTAAATAGCTGAAATGCAGTTTCCAGCAGTAATAAAATTGCATTATGTCACAGTTCAGTGAAAATGTCCCATAAAGTTGACATGAGCTCATATGTTTAGCTTGATATAGCAACTTACGCTGCGGGCCAAGTCTCTTCTCATGGTGGAGCGAGAGAGTAGCTGTAATGTGATCTCATTCTCCCACTTCCTGCAGTTCTGGACATACTCATGGCTGCCGAGGCTGTGTTTACTGTGGACCAGGGCAACAGAGAGCCAAGGCTATGAAAATCACATTATATGCTATATTGAGGATAATAACAAGAGATTAGTGAGAACGGGACAAACACAGACTAATAACTCATTCCGTGGAGTAGATTATCCAAGTTAGACCAGGGACACTGACTTACCAGAGATGAGGAGTTATCTTTTTTTAGTCTGCATTCCAGGCAATTCATCATGTACATGACCTAAATGGTCTTGGCATTATTATTGTTTTTGTCACTCATCTTGTTGGGGCAAGACCAAAGTCAAAGGTTTTCTATGAGCCTGCTATACTGCTGTGATAATGCCCTTTACTCATGTCAAACATTAACTTTAAGACTGATTTGATTATGAGGCAGATGTTGCAAAGCAAAAGCAAAAGCATGTGTATAAAGCGTTTGTTTGCTACTGTTTCAACAAGTTCTCACAGGCATGGCTGCCTCACAGCATTTGGGCTTCTACACCGGTACACGCTTCAGGCCCCGACCTGAAAGAACTGTATTTACTTTAATCACAGGTGATGCAATGATGTAATTGCTGAAAGCATCAATTAATCCACTATAACAAAGATTTATAGGTCTTTGTGCAATGGCTCTGAGTGTTTCTGTAGAGTTTTCTGCAAAGACTACACTACCGACAAAGATGGATTATTGTCTGATGATGTAATAGGTAATGGGTGGGGATGCTCCGCACAGTACCATGGCTCACCCTGAGGAGTGCATATCACATGGCTCAGTCCTAACTGCAGTGGCCCAGGTTTGAATCCGACTCACTGCCCTTCACTGCACGTCATCCCCTCTCTCTTTCTCATTTCCGGCCTCTCCTTCACTTGCTATCATAATAAAGGCCTTAAAAGCCACAAACAATCCTAACAATTAGTTAAAGTTCATTAGGAGTGTACGATTATACAGCGTTTAATGTGTTCAGTTGTTAAAATCACAACCGATTAAAAATGCAACTTTGAACATTTGGGTGTACCAGGCCTTTAAGCTTTGGTATATACAGTAGTGAACATTCCCATGTAGCCCAGATTAGAGGGAGAGGAGAGGTGGGGGCAGGAGCGGGGCGTGATATAGAAATATCCACCAAGACTTTCAAGAGATGCCAAGATAAGGCTGATGCAAAAAAAAAGATCAAGTGGGGGTGGGGGTGGGGACATACTCAAGAGAGAGGTTAAACAGAGATAAAGCAGAACATGAAATATATTCAGAATCCTGCACATCATGAATAAAGTCTCAAGTCTGCCTTGGCTTTTTTTTTAATGTTGTTTCTGCAACATAACAAGTTTTGTGTATACTTACTTCTGTAGCACCTCCTCCTGGCCACAGACTTTGAGCAGGTAGCTGGAGAGGTCAACCTGGTCCAGGTCGTCATGGACCCAGCAGAGAGTCTGACTGATCAACAGCTCCACTGGAGAACTCACTGAGGAGGGAGGAGAAAACCATGGTGAGATAACAACAAGATGACAGCGATAGAGGCGGCGAGGGAGGGGCAGTGAGGGTGATCGGGGATATTGATGGAGAGAAGGGGAACCACATGAGACCGATATGAGGGAGGGGTAGGGAAAGCTACGAGCCAGAAAGAAGGGAGGGATACATGGTTGGTCAAACAGATATGAAGAAGAAGAGAAGGATGGAAAGGGAAGAAAGGGAAGAAAAGGAGGGATAGATAGAGGAGGTCAAAAAAGAGAGAAGACATAATGAGAATGAGGTCAAGTTTAAATACTACACATAACATACTGTAACCTGCGACAGCAGACTGAACACAAGGGGTAGACAACATCATAACACCAACACATCTATGTGTATTATGGGGCCAGAGGTCAAGGTTACATTTCATTCATTTAGCTGAGATTCTTAAAGGAGAATTCCGGTCATTTTTGACCCCTAAATCGTTGCCCTGGTGGTCACCCAGTGTTGGGGGGAGCAAAAAACGCCACTAAAATTGATGCAGGCAAACCGGAGTTACACCATGGCTACACTGTGCTAGGGATAGCGACAACGCTAACCGATAGGGGCAATTCTTGTGGTTGAAAAAATTGCCCCCATAAATTAGCGTTAGCGGGTAGCCATGGTGTAACTCCAGTTTGCCTGCATCAGTTTTAGTCGTGTTTTTTGCTGAATTCTCCTTTAATGAGTCAAAATTAAAGAGTTTGAGTGGCTGTTAACACACACACACATCAACTGCTGTGGGAACTGAACCCTAGACCTTACAGATGTTGGAAATTCTCTCCAACCACAAATCATTCTGCCACATTTTGAACGTCTCTAGTTTCACTTCAAATCAAACCCATCTTCCAATCAAAGGAACAGCACTGTGTGTGCCGTGTTGTGGAAAGATATCAAGAGGGGGAGAACTTTGAGTTCGGCTCTAGATGTTTGTGTACGCTTCAATATCTGATATGTCCAGCCAAGACGTGACTGGGAGGAGAGTGTAACCTGACACAAGGCAGATTATTCCACTGTTTAGCTACTTCCACAGAGGTTTTACCGCACTCTTAACCTTGTCTGTACATAAACACAGGCAGACAGATACAAAGACAGATACAGACTCTTCACATTCAGATACAACTCCACTCTAGGACTGAGCACACAAACTCAGGTTACTCAATAGACAATCACATAGACACATAAGGAGGGAGACCACCCCTAGCTCCAGCAATAACAGACCTCCACCCTTCAGAGGAATGGTTTTCACTCAGACCAGTAGCTTTAGGAGGCCTGTGTGCCAGCGGTTGTTGCTGGAGTGGTTTGTTACAAAGTAATTAAGATAGGTCACGCCTCAGTTTGTGAGTGCTCTGAGGTAGTGAGGGAATTCCCAGCAGGGTATTTCTGAGGGCGCAACTGAAAGAAGAGAAAATCCCTCCTCCACAATGTTTTGTCCTACGCTACAGTATGTCGGTGATTGGACCAATCACTATCTTGTAGGATGTGGATGCAAAGGGTGGGGAGAGGTCAATCACAGTCCACCAGAGTGACATTGTAAAGATGCTTTTTTTTCCTCTTCTTTCCCCCCCCCCTTTTTATTTATTTATTTTCAACAATTACATTTTTATATTATTTATTTTGAGAATGTTTGGAGATAATGAATTAATTGTGGAGGCAGTTGTCATTTTTTTTCTTCTTCTAAACGAAATGTATATGCCTCATCTGCAAAACCTTTAATAAAAAGAGATTCTAAAAAAAAAAAGAAAAAAAAAAAGATGTAAAAGAAGAATTTTAAATCATATACTCAAAGAGCAAACAGCGATTTATGCTGGGCACAGATTTAGAGAAAAAAGGAGACACATAGGGGCAACAATAATTACTATGGATCATGCAGAACAATGTTACAGTACAAAAGTAAAGAAGAGATTGAAAGTTTAGGGTGAAATTAATTCAAATTCATGTTAAAGGCTAATTCTGTAATTGCTCCGTGATGCTGAAGATTGACCATGTATCCCACCTTTTCCCAGGTTAGTAATCTCACTGCTTGTGACCCTGCTGAACTCTCTCACTCACAGCTGATATATCCCAAATGTCTAACTGATGAAATGCAAACAAACAAGCATGGAATCAGTGACAAGTAACAAAGGAAAGCAGTCACAGTGTTGGCTTTGTGCCAATAAGTGAAACAGGTTTTGTTCAATTCACATTTCAAACTATTAGAACAAGCCATGCGTAGGTGGTATTTGCATTAACATGTCATTAGCTAAGTCAAATGAGAAAATATGATGTAATCCCTCCTCTCTCTCAGACAGTAACAGTGACCTGAGGCAAACTATCACCATTTCCTCTTTTCTGCTGCACAACCTATTTAATCTATCTTAATTTCATTTTCTGTTTTTTCTCTGCACCTTTTTCTCTGTGAATCTCCCCCTATAGTTTTTCTCTGACAAATTATCTCTTGTCTGATTTTTCTCTGACACTGTCTCTGTTCCTGCTTTCCATTCCCCCGGCTCTCTCTCTTTTGTATTTCTTGCTCTATGTTGCGTTTTCCTCTCTCACTCCCTTCATCTCCCACTCTCTCATCAGCTAGAGTATATGAGGAAATTCCCAGAGGCCAGAAGTAGTTCACAGCCAAGCCCTGCAAGAATTGGGCTCTCCTGACAAACGAAAAAGGCAGAGAAAATCATCCAGAAATAACCACCGGTATATTCCATAACACTATCCTCTTTAAGTTGTTGGACAATATTAGAACATTCATTATGATAATCATGGAAATGTACATCAAAAAAGAGAAGATGGAGGGAGAATAGCAGGCATATGAGGAAAAAAGTGAGAAAGTAGTAGAGAGAACTATCAACACTGAAAGTGAAGAAGGCTGTGACAGTTGTGATGAAAGGATGGAGAGATGCAGTGAGATGCCAGAACAGAGATGAAGAGGATGTTACAAAGAAATAAGGGTGGAGGGAAATATTGTGATGCAAAAGAAGGAAGGGGGGGACAAGAGATAGAAAAAGGGGTAGCAAAAGTACAATGGAAAAACAAACAGGGAGTAAGAGGAAGAGCTGAGGAATGAGAAAAAGGAGGGGAATGTGAAAGAGGAGTACCAGCCCTGTCTTCCATCTCTCTGCTCTCTATCCTAGGCTTTGAGCAGAACTGAGGCCTATTGTTCCTGAGTGCAAAGTCATGTCGAACCAGAGGAATCCAAACACCAATAAGTGGGTCAACACACTGTTGACAACACAGGAAGTCAACCAGGAAACAAATAACTAGACATCACACAAGGACAGAAGGTCATAGTGACCGAGGAAGCACTGATTAAAGGAGGTGAAGTGGGTAGGAGCAGGAAAGACGACGTAAACTTAAGAGTCAATGCAGGATGCTAGGAAAATGCTATTAGGATGTAGAACGAGGAAAGCATTCAATATACTTCCTAAAGGCTGTCAATGTTGAACTTGGCTGTTCAGAGTGGTGCCTAGGTCAGTAGGACACACATGGACACGGACACACACACACACACGGACACACACACACACACACAGTGGCCCAGTGTTGGTCCTCAGGGACCCAGATAGACAGTGGTGAACTTGGTCACACAGTTGGGATAATATGTCCAACAAAAAGAGCCCTCCTTATTGGCTGACAGCCTCCACTGCGCTTGGCTTCACATCCCAAAGGACATGTCAGTCACAGTGCTTGTAGTTTTTGTGTGTATAATGAGGGGTTAGCCAATAACAGCTCTCTAAACAACCCGGGGACAGAAACCAGAAATCATAGTGCGCCGGGGGGGGGGGGGGGGGGGGGGGGGGAAGAGAAGAAAAAAAGTGAACTCCAGTCCCTTTTGCCCAACGTGTCTCCTCAATAGTGAAGGGACAAACCTTTATTTGTGCGGAAAAGGAACGTAGTGTACTTCCCACGACAGAAAAAATGAAAAGAAAAGAGAAAAAATGAGGTGGAGGGGGGGTGAAGAGTTTGGCAGCTGTGAATGTCGTTTCCTCCTCTCGAGCTCTCTTATCTGCAATCTGAGCTGTTCATTCTCAAAGCCAAAGGGGGTACACTGGTTCTTTTTCTGGCTGCTGTGCCATCTGTACAGAGGATTCTCTGCACTTTCTAACAACACGACATTCTCATACTTATATTCAAAGTTACATTTCAGAATGTTGTTCGCTAATTCAAGAAAAAATGGGTTAAGTATAATTCCTGCTGTGTGCTGTTTAAACCGTGCAGGCTGCAGACAATTTTTTTTTTTTGTGACAATGGATGCTTACCATCACAGGTGAAGGTGACAGGCTGCCGAGACTCAGAGATTTCAATAGAAACCTTGACGGAGCAGCTGTTGTCACCTCCGCTGTCTCTCTGGGTGATGACAGGGCTGAGGACAAAGCCAGGGTTGGTGGACATGTCGCTATGAGAGAATTTGGAGCGCAGGCTGGAGGAGTTAAAAGAAGAAAGAAAAAAAAAACAGTCAACACTTTGTTTTTCAATATTTTGTAGTGTTACACCAGTGCCAACACATGAGGTGCAGCCAGGGCCAGGCTACACATATGGCTCAGAGTGCTCGGATGAGGCTACTGGGAATGCATCATAGGCCATACAACAGGAAAACTGGAAGGAAGGAGAAAGAGGAGAAGCAAATCTGAATGGAACTGGTATTTATAGCAGCGACATGATGAAGTTCTACACAATAACCCACCACACTCCCTGTCAGGCTGACTTTGTCCTGTGGGCTCGAGTTTAAGAGATGATATAAAATGATTTTTAATTTATACTCCTATGAGAGCTTTCATTTCTTAATTAACCCAAACCAGAAATAAGGGTGTGTGTGTGTGTGTGTGTTGACCAGTAAGTCTGTGGTAAAGTTGCTAGGCATGGCAAGGGTACTGACATCATAATTAAAGTGGATATAAAAGTAGATTCCCAAGGCACAGTTTCATCATCACTCCACCCAAACTAACCATTCACACAAGACACAAGTGATTCAACTAAATCTAATTAATATTGGCTTTAATACAACTGTATTCTGTATTCAACTGTTTTCTCAATGAGGTTTAGTACATTATGATACATTGGAGTGGGTTAGGTAAAAATATGGATTAAAGTCAAAAGGCTGCTTGATAAAACAAGTTAAAGGTCCAGTGTGTAAAATGGGGGAAAAACCATGACATCTAGCCTTCAGATTGTATATAGCAAAGTAACGGTGGCTTCTTAGGACAAAAAAACTTTTGTGTTGAAGATCCATTCGCAAACTTTCAGGTTTATAACTCAAAAACTTCTCACTATTCTGTACCAACTAACTACTAACTCACTCTCTCTGCTGTTTCCTATTCCTAATTCTTTCCTCCCACCTTCTTCTTCATGAAACCCTTGCTATATGTATTTATAAAAGAAGAATTAGGTATAAGGCTACGAAAACCAAACACATTTTATTTTATAGCGATAACACGGATGCAAATATATTCATGGGTAATTTATTCAGATTTTGCCAATAAACCTTGACAAATATTACACACTGGACCTTTAAGAGGGTCAATAACAGTTAAAAGAGGGTCTTTATTTCCATAATGAAAAGGATCTTACGTTGCAATGTCTTCACAGAAGGCGACAATCTCAAGGTTTTGAGCATCCTGTTCCTCCAGGGCGACATTCTTCACCAAACCTTTTCCTCTTCCCTTCTCCTACAGAAGCAACAGAGTCAGACACACAAACAATCAGGGAAGCAACAAAATATGTACTAAGAATGTTCACAAAGCAGAAGCAGATGGAGACGGGACGGGCAGAAGTGACGTGCTGTGTGAGGTCCCAGTGGTAATTTGGCTTGTCATTTACACTGTATCCAGCACATGTGAACTCCTATGAGCTTAGGAGTAGCATAGGCCAGTGGACAGCGCCACTTTTTTCTTTTATCATCATTGTTTATGGACTGTTGAAGGGGCAGTTTTGTTTAAAACACCTCACAGCTACGAAGCCTAGCAAAGGAATAAAAATGTCAGCGGGGGACACAATTGAGGTCTCCAGCCCTTTAATGTCATTCTGTCTGGTAAAGTGCAGCAATAAAGTTTTACTTGAAGTTTAATTAAACACATCCATTTATATTCTGGAACATTTGAATGACTGAGCTGAATGAGTTGTAATGAGTCTCTTTGTCTCTGGGACACTGACACACAAATCCTGAGCTCCCGTGGGAATTACTTGAAGAGATTCCTGCAGGCTGCCAGGAACTCGCAGTTACACTTGGTTTTTTACGGCTGTCTGACTGCCAGTGGCTGAGGAATGTGCTTCCTGTGGTACAGGAAATGAGAAGTGAAAGGGCCCCGCCCCTTCCTTTGCCAGGCACTGGCTGTCTGCAAAAGTGCTCAGTCATTGCTTGGAAATCTGGGACTCTGACATCATTCCCAACGAGAGAGACAGAGGTTTGAGACGGCGCAGTAGCAGAGGGGAGGAAAAAGGAGAGGGGGGGTGAAAAAAATGTTTGGAATGTCATTAAAATGGTTCATTCCTCCCCTCAGAGATTTCTGGCAGATTTTGTGTTGTGAGCTTTTTTTTGATGAACCTATAGGGAACAGAGCTCACCTTTCATGTGTAATGATGGTGCAACTAGAAAGCTTCCCGGGGGTCGCTTCTCTGCAGTTTGTCAAGTCAACTTAACCACAACAGATCTTAAAACTAGGTCAAAACTCACGGCATGACCACATGGCTCAACTGTGTCGTAGGCTATTTTCATTCTACTATCAACCGGTTTCAGCTCTTCATCTGTTTAATAACCTCTTACTCTCTCAACTCACATACAGTATTTTAAACCAGCCACATTTCAAATGACTCATTTACAAATGGTCCTGTTTCTGCTGTCCAACAGAAACATGCACACACTACGTTTACCAGCAGCCACTTGTCTCTGCTGCTAAAATCCCAAGTTCATGACTGCAACTAGGGCTGTCACTATCATCAAATCTTTAGATGAATGGGAATGGTTTTAATGACTATGTTAAATAACTGCTGTCAGCTCAGATCAGACTATTATGTAATAATTATAACAGGCCTAAGTTAATGTATATTTATTAATATGTCTTTGGTATTTTACCTCATTGTTGCTTTTTTTTTAAGGTTGCCTTTTATCATCAGGCAGAGGGACTGGCAATGAAAACTAGCTCTTTTTAGCTAACTCGGGTGCCTTTACATTTGTTTTTTACAATGTTTTATTAATGTACATTGTCCCTTGTCAAATAAATTAAACTGAAACTAAAAGTGCATTAGAAAAAATGACCACGCACATTAAAGTGAATATCACATATTCACTTGTAAAATGAACACTCAAGAGAGGATGTTGGTAGCTCATTTATGTCAGCTGCTGTGCTGTCCATTGTCCTCACAGAATAATAATGGCTCTTCAAAAAACAGTAGTTCAGTTAGCCGAAAAGTTTGCTTGCTAAGTGTTGATTTGAAAAATTAAGTCAACACAAGGGTGATGGAATTACTTTTGTATAAAATCAATCCAAACAAAACCTCTTCACTGTCAAACAAAAGTAAGAGTTTGAGAATAAAACTTTATTTAAAGGGACTACGAGATTAGTTTTGGAAAGCGAAGTGTTTTCACACTACATTTCCCATGATCCTCCACGTGCACGGTGAAATTCTTGGACTGGCGCAAGACGGACGAAAGTCAAATCAAGAATGAAAGTCGGAGGTTGGAAGACGATCAGATAGTCGTAGTTCCGACCATAAACGGCGATTCGGTGGCGTTATTCCCATGACCCGCCGGGCAGCGTCCGTGAAACCGAGAGTAGGAAATGCTGGGCGAGTCGACCAAACAAAATAACGATAAAAATAAAACAATATATTTATTGAAAATGGACCCATTAACAAGTGGGTAACGTAGATTCATCCACATTAATATGAGACTCTTTTATAACCAAAAGCAAACTCCTTTAAGAGAGAAAAAAACTCACTGAAGCAAAAAACTATCATATCAAAAGCAAAATGTTTTTGATCGACAGCTCAGTGCTCCAGAGCTTGGTCTCTTAAGTAAAGTTGTATTCTTTCTCAAGCTCCTATTTTTGTTTGGCATTGAAGAGGTTTTGTTTGGATTGATTTGATACAAAAGTAATTCCAGAAGGGGCTTAAAAGTCTAAAACGACAAAGGAGTGAAGTTGTCAGAACTGCTTGTTTTGGAAAAAAGAAAGGAATGACACTTGGTCAAGTGACTAGTGGTGTAAAGGGAGTAAGGGACTGTACTTTATCATTATAGTTTTTTTTCCTTCCCATACAAAGGTAGAGTACTGACTTCCATTATCTTTGGAGCAACTTGGGGTTCAGTGTCTTTGACATGTGGACTGAAAGGAGTCACGGTGGAAACCGCTAACATTGTAAATGGTGAACAGCCCACTACACCACCTGAGCCATCCAAACATCCAGCTCCTTATAGAACAGCCCCGGTGTGTCCTGTTAGTCTGGTGGGTTGAACATACCATATGACCACACAGTGCCTGGTCCGATTCCAGCCAGACATTTTACTGCAGGTCCGCCCTGATCCCCTTTCTCTCTGCCTCGCTTCCCGCAAACTATAACTATCTAATAAAGAATCAACCAACCCTAATCATGGAGATGACAGCATCCAGTAGGTTAATCCTAGATATCATTTAGACCATAACTGTGTAGCCTCTAAGACCAGAGACCTCTTGTTCAAAGCACTAAGCTGACCTGACATAACACCAGGAGATAGAAATCTCTAAGTCAGCATGAAGCTGGGAAAAGAGGCCAAAGGCTGACACTGAAACACCTGCATCTCCCAGTTCCTGCCTGCACAATCTGTCTTACATTTTCCCTTTCAAAATATGACAATTCACACACACCACTCGAGCAAACACACAGTCCTGTGTTGTGCAATGTATTATTATGCAGATTGACAAAAAAAATAAAAAAGTACGTTTGGATACTTGGAATTATTGTTTAAATTCTTGCACAATTTGCTTATGTGCAGGAATCTGGGATGAGAGGGGGATGAAAGAGCAAAACCAATAAACAGAGGAGACAGAGATGGGGAGGCAGGAGAGCAGGAAAACAAGAGGAGATAGGTGGAGAGAGAACAGAAGAAAGGCAGCGAGAAGAGACTAATAGCACATTAACGGTGTTTATGTTTGGAGTCAGGATTGCTTCAGCAAAAACAAACATGGGCAGATAATCCAATGAGGCCATGTTAGCCGATCGCTGCACTACAAGACACACACACGCAGCGGGGCCGTACGGGCGGGACAGAGCCAGCTTTGTTTCACTCTATCGATTTTTGCTGGACCCCAGACAGAGAGCTCCTGGTGTCTGAAGTCATGGGAACAGCTTCATATGATTCACACATTGACTTATTCATCCTTCCTCTGCCTTTACTGGAGCGCCACGATACTTACTGTAAAACCAGAACACGCTGTACGACACACAGGAAGATCACACGGCTGAGGGTAGAGCTGTGGGGAGTAAACTGTGGTATGTGACCAGGAGTGACAGGAATCTGAAGAGAGATGACTAGAATCCACAGAACTCGGTTGTAGACTGAGTATTTTCCCAGATTAGTTCCTTTTTTTTTTTTTTTTTACCTTCCAACTCTCTCATGATGGATTTCCTTGATACATTTTTCCATCCACCTCCTTCTTTTAAACAGACTAGACATGGAACTTGTCAAAGGTTTTTTTTTTTCCACACCTGCTGTGAATTGTGGTTGAGTCGTCCTGACAAATGTCTACACTTGGCAAAGCTTCAAGTCTGGAAAAAGAGGCTTTTCTTTGTACTGGATGTCCCACATCACCGAACTGCGCTCAAGAGTGACACACAATCAATTATGAAACAGAATGACTTCCATGAAAAACTATTTTGCTGTTTTTCTAGGGCAACATAACTTTGTGGTTGACTGAAGAGAACTGTTCCACAACTTCAAGACGTATTAAATAATGACACACTTTTGTGTCTAGTATGATATACTCAACATTTTACAAATGTGCTGCTAGAGAGCTGCTGCTGGTGTTGGACATAGAAGAAGATGTCAGTTTGCCTCAATGCAGGCACTTATCAGATGGTCAACAGCGTCTGAACCATCTCCCCTCATGGCTGATTGGTCGGAGGGGGAAGGGGAGGGGCTTATTGAGTATTTGACATGTTCAATAGCGTTTCTAAACATGACAATGTGAGGAGTGCACCGGCTTCATAGAGCACTTGCGCAGATGTGGTTCAGCAGCAGGTGAAACATGTGGATTCACCATTAAACATCTGCAGCTTCTCAGCCATAAAGGTACTCCGTCAGGTTTTTAAACACTACTAATGCAGAAGGGTTGGGTGGTAATACGGAAATAAGGTATACCGCGGTATCTTAAAATAGCAATGGTATCAGTTTCACTACTGTCACTAAAAAAATTGCATTGCAGTCATATAGGGGCCTGATATAGCTACTACCTACTAAATATCATTTATTTTACTGTTTTACTTTAAAATGAGTGCATGTCCAACACCTACATGTGTGTGGTTGAGTTTTCAGTTTTACTCCAGTAGTATCATGTTTTCCTTTCAGGAGATGTTTGATAAAGTTGATGTTCTGTTAGCATACAAGTGCATGCCGCTAACATGATTCAGTCTTACCAATAGTTAATTCATCTGTAAGTGGCAGCAACCAGAAAACACAGCAATGAGGCAGCAAGACATGGATGAAAAGTTTACCAACTGGTCTTGCAAATGCTTTAAGCTACAGGAAGTCATCTCTGGTTTAAAACTATTATGAAGCTATTATTGCACGTATTTAATCATTTATTGCAAAGCAAAAAATAAAAACGAACAAAGTAGACATAAACAGAATCAAGTTAAAGGGGAACTATCCACGTGGTCACTTTTCTCTGTGTTGCTAACCCTCCTCTTGCCATGTGCATTTGTTTTCAATAAAGTCGGCAAAAAATCAATCCATGGAGCGGTGGATAACGTTATTTATCATATACGCAAGTATATTTGTGTGGTCTTATCTGTCATAAACAACAGATTACGAGTTACGGGGCGCGTTTGTGTCACGAGCCGCAGAGACGAGAGCTGGGACACCGGGTCGGAGGCTACAAGGTTGGTTTTCAGCCAAGAGACGCTATGTGGAAGGCAGAAAGCCTCCATTCTCCCTGGAACAAGTTACAAGTCATTGATTTAACCAGCACTATTTCTCCGAAGCTGTTTAATTAAGGTAAATAATCCTGCATAGTTCCTCTTTAAACCGTACTTCACACAATGACTTTCAAAGCTCAGGTTATCAAGACTCTCACTATCTGAACTAGGTTTCTGCTGTTCTGTTCTGTTCTGTTCATGCTCCCAACTGATAAATAAGGTCAGACATAAATAAAAGAAAGACAAAAGAACAGAGAAGTCTGACAAAAACAGTGGTGTTGCCACTAAAGTCTAACAGAGATGAACATGGTGACTTTGAGTAACTTTTTCATGCCTCCCTAATGAGCAGGAAAGCCTGACTGAGCACAGGAGCAGAGCTGAAAGACTTTACTAGCCGCAGCGATGACTGGTGACTGGTGGTAATTCCATGCCCAACATTAGTGTTACGTTTCAGTACAGATCCAGACATCAGACACTGCCTGTGCTCTCTGTGCCAGTCTGCGGAAAATGACCTCAGACTGGCCACATCAAACCTGCACCACTAGCTGCTACCTGATATCTATAGCCTACAAGTTCACAAACTCAAAGAGCTGTACAGCAACAGCAGCACATCCTGTTAGTCAGCATTTCTGAGCAAAACATAGCACCTTCTTCTATCTTTGTATAAAAGTAAAACATTGAATATGTATTATTTAAATTGGGACATTTATCTGACACTTAACCTGCAAACTTCCTGCAAATATCAGCTGTAGGCAAAATAAACCAAACTGCAGCTACTGCATGAGAAATGCTGAGTGATGAAGATTGATGAATGTGCTGTGATTACTCAGCTGCATACATGAACAAGGCTTTCTAAGCACTTGTTTGGGAACAGCTTCATCGATGAGACTGAGTGCCTCTGAGGAGCTCAGTGGTTTACATCAGAGGAACTGGCTGTCCTGAAAACACAAATCAACTTCTTCTTTCGAATAGGAAGTGAGGAGTGGCTAACTAACTCACACTTCCTATGATAAACCAAAGTCCCTGACTTAATAAATTGTAGCTCTGGGGACACACTGTCAAATACACAGCTGCGGTTGTCATTTGCGATTGGGTAGAGTTTCAGAGTTTCGTACGTAGCATTAACACTGATGTGTTTTTCACCAAAAACACTGCCTGAGTCAACATGTCCCATGCAGCAAGGTTCTTATCATGTGCACTGGAGTCTGTTCTGTACCTGCCTCCTCACTCCGTCCTCCACAATGCGTCTCCTGTTTTCTGCCAGTAAACAATGTCAAAGGTCAGGAGACACAGAGCTGTTTGCCCATTGAGTCACACACTTAACTGGAATCCATGCGCCACATCCCTGCACTGCAACATCCTCTAACCCTGCACTCTGTCTGGTGGAACACATTTCACAGAGTTAAGTGCACTGCAGCATCTCATATATGTGCTTAAGGTGCAATTAGACAATAATAAAAGAAGATGGGGGCCGTTAGTCTAGAGTGGGATGATGTGTGTGGGATGTTGAGAAATGTAAGAAGAACTCCTGAGGTCTTGAAGACTGTGGAGGCGAGAGAAAATCCACTGTGTATGTAGTTGCAGCATGGTAAAGTAGACTGACATACACAGTGATCCTGAATAACAGAACATAGTCAGATAGAAATAAGCCTATAGTGATTTGTAGGGGTGTAACGATACAAAAAAAAAAATCACAGTTCGATGCGTACCTCGGTTTTGAGGTCAGGGTTCGGTTCATTTTCGGTACAGTATGGGAACAAAATGCAAACCATAAATTTGCTTGTTGTTTATCAGGAATTTTTGTAAACCAAATTTACACGTTTTGTCAAATGTAATTGTTGTAACATTACACAAAATATGAAAATAAAATGAAAAAAATAGAAAACTGTTGTAAAGTTAAATAAATTATTCTCAAATAAACAAAATAAATATAAAATAAGCCTTCCAATCAATAAAATATTCTCAAATAAACAAAAAATATGATTAAAAAAAAAATCTTCACAGCTTGTTGGCACAGATTAACAAAACCTTTCCACATGTAAAGTGTAGCACTAACAATTGATGTCAGTGATGGACTGGCCATAGGGCAATGTGGGCAAATGCCACATTTATGGCCTGATGATGCGGCCGCTCTGCCAGAAATAAAAAAAATAAAGCCGATTATCATACATCGGCTTTACAATACATTTATCGTTACACCCCTAGTGATTTGTCATTGTTATTTTGTCATTTTCAAGGAGCAATGGAAGAACCAACATGCTCAGTCATGCTCAATGAGAGAGGAAACAAAATACTTCCATTCTCCTCAGAAATGAATCTTAACAGATTATCAGAAGATTATACATCATTATAGACACTACAAATACCCTCGTCACTATCATATGCCACAGATAATGCATTAGCATTGAAGATTTGTCATTGTGCTCAATGTCAAATAATAATCAGTGTTCATGTTCTACACTTGTTGTATTTTTGCAGATTTTAGAATCGTGTGTGTCACTACAGTACATTAATTTGACATAATGTTTATATATCCGACTAAAGTTCTTACCATTTCTTCCCTGGACTTGTAGATCCACTACATAATCCAAAACACAAGTAAAACTGAATCAAGGGGAACCACAGTTTGTCAGAATTAGTGATATGGCTGTGAGTTGTCTCAGACAGATATGGCAATCTGAGCTAAATGACGCATAGACTTTCAGAGCTACTTTGCACACATCAAGAGCCAGGTCTGAACAGGCATTGGTGCTGTGAGGCGTGACGACTGAACTGCAGATAGAAGTATTTGTTTGACTGCTGATTATCTCTGACCTACAACTTAATAACTTAGGGCCAGGCACCACAGGCACAGCGAATGTAAGGTAGAAGACTGATTGAGGGCTGAGGGGAGGAAATTAAACGACTGACTGTGAAGACGGGGTTTGAGATGGCAAAAAGAAGTGATAAAGAAAAAAAACAAACCAACCCAAACAAAGCAAAACTCAGTGAGGAGAAAGTAAGACGTAGAGGGAATGAGAGACAAATAGACAGCAAAGACAGAGAGAAAGAGGATTACACATCCAGCAGATGTGGGGTAACTCCACATTCAATAGCACGGTTCTGACTAAGTCTGCATTCAAGCTCATTTGTTCCATTTTACACCCCTCTGCCCACCCTACCACATCTTTCAGTCCACTCCTGCCAACCAAAACAAGGCTTGGCAACTTCAGGCAACATTCATCTCAGACATGAATGTTGCATTGAACAGCACTGAACAACAGTTGGGACATATTGCTGCCAGTGTAACAACAAGGCAAATAAATTGTGATCATGCCTGGGGCAATGCCGGGCACTTTCTGACTTTCTTCTGGTTAAAGGGATAGTTCAACATTTTGGCAAATTGGCCCATTGCCATAATCCCTATATAGTCATAGCAGTAGGTTCGTTACCTTTATTTGTCGGTGTTGACTATTTTAAGAACGGCCGAGCTGAGCCACGAGCTGCTCAGAGCTACGCTACGGAGGCTAATGGGATTTCTTGGTTTCCCTCATCAAACTCATCAAATACACAATCCAACAACTCTAAAACGCTCTGGTGGACAAGTTGTGACCTGCACATTCACCACGCTATGAGATAATAACGGAACATTACCAGACAGAGTTGTTTTAGAGGTAAATTCATGCGAAACCGCTGATGCGCGTTGCCTTCAGGGACAGTTTTTCAGCAAGCAGTCTCTGCATTTGCCTTGCACCGCTCTTTTGTAATTGGCTCTTGTACTGTCTGTTATTCAAATGAGTCTGCATTACCTAACCACACTATTACAAAGTGCACTCTCAAGATATACCTGCCTCAACCAAGTTTCCTGTCTGATCTGCATAACATTTTGAACCACTCTGAAATCTACCAGCTTTGAAAAATGTTCTGCAGCAACACAAATGCACATGCAGGCAAAAAAGGCATAAAAACAATTGGTTTGGTCTTTGAAGAAAAGCGAGGCAACAATAGTTAGTCTTTTTAAAGATGCTGATCTAAACTCTGCCTTCAATCGAGATCTGGCATCACTACAGATTGGCCTTAACTCAGTATCTTCTGTTTCTGTTTCTGTTCTGTGGTATAGTGTTTGAAGTCTAATTTAACCTGAACTTTGGGAAGTTTTTTAAGAAAAAAAGTCAAAATTATCTGATTTCAGCTTCTTAAATGTGAATATTTCTGGTTTCTTTGTTCCTTTATGACAATAAACTGAGTCTCTCTTTGGTTTGTGGACAAAGCAAGACATTTGAGGACGTCATCTTGTGGTTTGGGAAACACTGATTGACATTTTTCAACATTTTTTAACATTTTATTGACCAAACAACTAATCGATTCATCGTTTAAATAATTGACAGATTAATCAATAATGAAAATAATCGTTAGTTGCAGCCCTACTTTCAAAACTATGAAAATACTGTGTCTATTTCTCCTACAACTAAATGAGAGTAGAGTTGGCACAGCGACCTATGAGGGCGATCTGTGAGGCCATTCTGGTGTTGCTGTGCTGCACAGGGGATCTGGACGTGCTCGTTCCTGTTGATAACAACGTGGGCGCTGACTGCCAGGCGAGCAGATGGAACAAGGGGAGCAGGCATACGCACATACCATCTCAACCAACCAGACATAATAGATGCAGATAAAAATTAAAGCTGCAAGCAGTGATGAATGGGCCCTCGCACCCCTCGGGGGGGCTCGCAGCACGCCGCTCACAGCGGTGCTTTGTAGCAACCACCAGACACTGTGCTCAGGTGCTAATGTTTTCTGCAGCATACAGGATGCACTGCACTTTCATACACATTGTCAATAAAGAGCCCACCAGGTAGAGGAAGAACCAGACCAAAGAAAGACATCTGTCTATCAGACCAGAGTGAAAATGTCACAGAAATTAAATGACAGTGTAATGTTTTTTTTTCAGTAGGTGGTACTGTGAGTAGACTTATTGTGAATATGCAGATGTGTAACATGACATCAAACATGAAATTGGTTCAGGATTTGACAATTTATGATGATAATAAAGACATTTTCCCTCTGGATTTGAAAGCTGAGCTGCAACCAGTGTGTGAGGGAGTGATGTGAGAAGACATCTCTCTCAAAGACGGCAGAGGACAATCGATCGAACACATATAAACAGTAGGCAGAAAACTGTAAACATGACACCAAGTCTCTCCTGATTCCATAAATCATTTAAGCTTAAGATACTAACACACACAGAAGTATTTGGTCTTAATGAAAAAACGCCATGTTTTTAGTTCCCAGCTTCTCGGGCCAGTGCTCTTGTCACACATACTAAGTATGGGGCAGTTTGGAGTCGGACCATGTGTGCATTTAGATTTTTCATGGCCAATCAGTCCAATTGGCCACACCACCACGGCCCGCCCTCTGACTCACAAGCTTTGCTTTGAACAACTTTTAACCACAAAGGCCTTACGATGACACTGACCAAATATGAAGTTGATCAGACAAAGTTCCTAGGAGGAGTTGGTTAAAGTATGAGATCTTCAAATCGCTAAAACAGTTCAATTCAAATCAAAACGACTGACCTGATTGTGTGAGATTATGGCTGCCAGAGCCTTTTTTGTGCATCTCCACAGGTTCTATGGGTCTCCTGATTTTCATCCACCTACTACAAAATAACCCATAAACAGAGGGGTCCCAGAATGGTCCAGGGAGCGTTATTGAAGCATTTTGCCCCTCCTATGTGCAAGACCCTTAAAATACATACATTTTCACCAGGCCCGACACAATTATTTCTAAAAAGCAGAGGACAAAGAGTGAGAAATGGAAGCATACAATATGGTCCTCATACCCTCCAGTGCACTCGGGCCCTAAATAGTGAGAGTATAGAGGGATGAATGTGAAGAGCGCCGAGCTGAAAGGCTCAGGTTACACAACACAGTAGTCTGCCCAGCAAACACAGGTTTGAACCTAGACATAACATATACGCAAGAGTCAACAAACACTGTTTCATCCTTTCGAGGGAGGAGACATTCCTCAGCTATGGAGGATACAGCTGGGTGTACACACTGAACAAGTTGCCTTCAGAGACCAGAAAATAGGGATGGAAGGGGGGGGGGGTATTCTTTGATTCAGGGTGTATTCAAAAATTTTAATTTTTTTAATTTTGTAGGGAGGAGGAGCAGTTTGGTGTCAAATACAGCAGCCAGGTCAGTTGTGAAAAGGACAAAGGAGGCACTATGGCTCATGCTAACAACACATAGGCTATCTATATATACTGTATATATATTAAGGCTGTCAATGTTAACGCGTTATTAACGCCAACTCACCTGTTCAAGTTGCAGAACGTGAATATATATATAGAAATTTTAATTAAGTCAAGTCAAGTTAAGCTTTATTTACACTAACAGGCCACAGAGGTGCTGCTGCATCCCATTCACTGCAGGTGCATTCTATCATATTACAGAGCAGCATGACCATCTTTACTTTAAATAGATAGATCATATTAAAAAAAATTGAAAGAAAACCCAAACATATATTGACCTGAATCAAAAACGGACCCCAAATCAGTCTGACAAACAAACCAAACCATGGATTTTCTGAACCATCCTACCCCAACAACAAAGCAAACACCAGTAGTCCTACAAAGGCACACTGAAACTGACCTCAGTTGATGATGTTTTTGACTGCACTGTTAGCCTGACAAGCCAGACTATATCATTAAAATGTATAGTCTGGCAACGACCGGTAGACGTCGGCTCAATCCAGGGGGCGGGATGAAGGCTGTCTTTCAAACTGCCTCTGCACGCAATAGGGTAGTGCTTGAGCGCTACGACCAATCAGCGCAAAGAGCAGGATGCCGTTAGCCTGACAAGCCAATTAAAATGTATGTCATCATCGTGTTAAGCCCGCCCAACGACTCTCTAAACAGATAGAGCGCTGTGATTGGTGAACACAATCGGTGTTCGAGACTCAAAAAGTTCCTATGGCTCGTTTCTAGACCCACCTACGGAGCAAATATTTTTGCTGCCGCTAGGGTGCGTCTAGATTTCTAGGCTACTGCACTGTACAATAATCTCTCAAAACACCATGTTCAAATTGTGTCAGATTTCCTGGTTTTGAGCTACCGTGGGGAATTCTGTAAATAAAGGCTTTGCTGTAAGGTTGATTATTACCCTAGTGTAAGGAACATACCACAGAGACCAATTGTTTGGTCCTGACATAGAGAAACACAATGAGCAGGAAGCAACGCTATTGAGCTGTAACAAAAAAAAAAAAAAAAAAACGATACAAGTGTCAAGAGGTAGAATAGCTTTTTAAGACTGTAAAAGCACTTTTTGACAACTAGTGGTGAAGAAAAAATAATATGACATATCTTGTATCTTGGGGTGACTGTATAAATATACATATAGTATATATAGTGGTATATATCAGTCCTGTCCAGGAGCTTTTCACTTCTTCCATTATATCTGAAGAGCAGTCCTGATATAACATAGCAGAGCTTTCATTTTCACACTAGAGATTAACAACTTGACGGTAATCTGACTCTCAACACAAGTGTGTGTTGGTCTGGTGGGCCTCAGTATGGCTGCACTGCTCCACATTGAAATGTTTGTCCTGTCTCTCCACCTCAACCCAGAGCTGCCAGCCAAATGACAGATGGCTGTTTAGTTTTAGGGAGGAAAAATAAGATGTAGAGGCAACAATGTCCCATGCCACTTGCCCAAAGCAGTGTCCCAAATGAATGTTCTAAATATTCATCACACCAAATCAGATCACTCACGTCTCAGCAAAATTAATCACAAAATGTGGTTGAGACGAAAATTGTGTGGTGAAACGGAGGGTCGCTTACCACAGTGAAAAACTTAATTACAGGGAGTTAGGGCTGTCAGAACGAACTTCGCTATTCGAATACAATTCGAATGTTAGTCAAAATGAGAACATTCGATGGTGGAAACTGACGTTCGAATGTTTTTAATGAGGCAAATTAACGTGGTGCGTCGCGACGTTCAGAGTAGTACACATGTTGATAAAACAACATGCAGTTATTGTTGTGCACAAAGTAAAGCTGCAGCTTCAAATATACAAGCAGAGTTTTTTTTAAATTGCCCGTTCATTCGGCCGCCACGGTGCGCGTATGCCACTCTACACACACACCTTTTTTTTTTTTTAATTGATCGATCCGCGGACCACTTGTGTGCTGATCATGGATCAGCTGTGATCTGTTGCACCACAAGTTACTCTGTGCCCTAACCCCGCAGCCCCGCGAGTGGGGGGACGCCGCCCCCGCCTGTGAAGCCGGGTTTCCACCGAATCAACGATCCTTCTTTTTTTTTTTTTTTACCGCAACATATGGTTCACGTCAAGATAAGTTATTTTTCCATAGTTCTCTTTGTTTAACACTTAGAGACTTTTGGTTAAGTAACCATGGACAGCTCCTATGCAGGTTCGTTCTGCTGCAGGTTCGTTCCCCCCCCCATAATGAGATTAAAAAAATAAATAAAAAAAACATAAAAAAATTCGAATATTAGTCGAATATTTAACATAAGATGGGTTAGAAATTCGAACTTGATTTCGGGGGAAGATTGACAGCCCTACAGGGAGTAGAAGTATAGAGGATGTTGTGCTTGCAGTGGCTAATGACTGAAGAGTATACAGTTGTAAGCAGGACTGTAATGGGTGTTTTAGATAGACAAGAAAATCTACCATCGTTTCTTCTGACTAAACTGACCTCAGTGGGTAAACTGTGGTTGGATTTAATATTATAATAATAATATAATAATTTAATTTACTCTGCCGTGCACAATTGCATCTATTCTGTAAACTGTGTGCAAGGACACATTAGTGTTAGTGAACTGATTTGTCATGGTGGCAGCAGAGAAGCTGAAGCCTCCTGGTCTGGATAGTAACATACACCTGAGGAGAGGCAACGACCAAGACGGCCAGGAGCCAACCAAGTTCACCCACTGTTTCAATCAAAGTGCCCATGACCATATGAGCAACTAAAGTTGAGAACAAAACAGTTTAACAGAAAACCTCAGCTAACCCGGTTCTTAAAGGTACAGTGTGTACCGGTAACTTATTTGGCTTTTTATTAGCAAAAATCGAATATTCTTTTCATAAATACGTATTTAGCCAATCTAATCACAATGACATCACAAATGAAGGCTTTTTCGTAGCTTAGAATGAGTTGTATACAAATAGATACTGTAGACAGCGGTGCACCCCATAGATATATATACTGACTAGATGCCGCGTTCCTAGGCAACTCTATTGAGTGGAATACGTCAACGCGGCCGCCATCTTGGTCCGGGGGAAGCCTTGTCTACTTACTGCACTAGTCAACAGAGGCAGACGTCTATCAACCATTAAAATCGCCATAACTCACCGAATATTCAACCGATTTTCAAGCCATTTGGTTTATTATAAATGTCAGACATGTATTTATGATACAACAACAACAACAAATTTTGAAAAATGTTATAATTTTTTTTTTTTTATGTATTAAACATACACTTAGATACTCAGACACACACCCATATGCATAAATACACTGAAATTTGTTCTACAAGCGTCTGACTGGTCTGACTGCTGGTCAGACGTGTAATATGTCTATGGTCAGAACCCCCGGACCAAGATGGCGGCGCTATTGACGTACGCTGAGAAGCAGAACACGGCATCTAGTCAGTATGGGTGCACCCAACCGAGGCTGCCATGTTGCATCGCCATCTTTGAATATGGCAGCCGAAAGGGGACAAACTTGGTTTCATCGCTCTATTGAGTGTCTGTGACTAGGCTTGTGCAGATCAGCAACCCGATCCTCTATCGGAGGACGATCGACAATGTTTTGTTTTTGTTTTTTTGCCGTTATAAAACACACACATTGGGTTGCTGATTGGCACAAGCCTAGTCACAGACACTCAAAAGAGCATTTAAACCAAGTTAGTCCCCTTTCGGCTGCCATATTCAAAGATGGTGATGCAACATGGCAGCCTCAGTTAGTTAGGTGCACCGCCACCTATGTATTTGTAAACAACTCATTCTAAGCTACAAGAAAGCTTTCATTTGTGTGTGATTGTGATTAGACTTTGGTAAATAATATGTATTTATGAAAGCAATATTTAATATTTGCTAATAAAAAGCCAAATAAGTTACACACTATACCTTTAAGAACCATGTGGTGGAGGTTGGTTGATAGGATTTAATTGACAACAGCAAACAACTGTAACCAGATCTTTAAAGCAGAATGTTTGTGTTAATATAAGTCTTAAATAGTTATATCTTCCGACAGCAATCACTTACATAGAGTGTTTGGTCCGAAACACAAGGGCGGAGACTGCTAACTCCATCTGCTGACAGGAAGTTAGCCAAAACGACCGGATCGCTTACTTCTGCTTTGATCAAAGATTTCTAAACCCTCGTCATATGTGTGTGCTTAAATATGTGACATTATCTTTTTCCAACTGAGCCTTGCCCACACTTAGGCTAACTAGTTAAAAAAGTAGTACAGATCATTCATCACAGGTATTTGCCCGTTACAATGAGATAGAACATGGTCTTACCTGATTGTTTGGCTTGTGCTGGGAGGAGGTCCCTGGGATGTTGAGTGAGTGACTCCTGGTGACAGCAGCTCCTGTTGATGCCCTCCGCTGCTGTGAGCGAACCGACAGTGAGGCTTTGGCCTCCAGCTGGGGGCTGTTGCTGCTATTGTTCCCTTCGGTCTCCAGCACTGCGTCCCAAGGATCCCCTGCAAGACCTCCTGGTACTGTCTGTGCGGCACCTTCTGATGCCAGAGATGCATGCTCGTTCTCAGCTTTATGCTTTGTAAGAGGGTCCAGATCCAGCCAGTCAAAGCAACTGATGCTAGATGATTCCGTCCCTGTTGGCTGCTGGGGTGGTGGGTTGGGTGCCAGAGCTGTGCCAGCTTGAGAGGAATCTAGGTCAGTGCTGGCTGATCTGCCATTCTTCAAGTATTCTGAGGTGCTGGCAATCTTGTCGAACAGTTTGGCCATCTCTGGGTCCACAGCTGGTTGTGGGAAGACCATGGCAGCAGCGGCCGTCTGGATGGGAGGGAAGGGCATGAAGGGTTGCTGCTGCGCTGGCAGGGCCATGAAGGACATGGGTGGAGTGAAGCCATTTGGAAATGTGCCTGGTTTGGGGTATGGGGCAGAGGGGAACATCGGGCTGGGCTGATGGGTGGGAGTGGACACATTGGAGCTTGTTGGTGTGGACAAGACAGGTGTCCACTGGCTGCCCTGGAAAGGGGAGGAGCTACAGGGAAGACCCCCAGGGTAGGAGGCACTCAGGTTAAACCCCAGGAGTGAGGAGGGGCGGGACACTTTACTGTTAGCCCCAAAGTTTTCATCGAGTAGAAGCTTTTCAAGTTCTTCGTTGGTCAGTTTGTCCACATCAATATCCCTGAACTTGTCCTGCTCTGCCTGCTTCTTGGTCTCTGGGAAGACAATGAGGTCTTTTTCTGGTCTATTAGTAAAGGGTGAAGGTTGAGGAGCAGTAGTGGTATATTTAGATGCTTTTGGTTTTGAGGAGGATGCGGACGTGGCATACGAAGGTGGTGTTGATATGGGAGCTGAAATAGTGTGCGGCCTCTTCTCCTTTTGCAACTTTGCTAAAGCCTCTTCCTCCATACGGAGAGCCTCCTCTTTACCCACAACCCCTTTTGGCTGGGGGACATCCAGCTTGAACCCATTACCGCTTGATATCTGGGCCATTCTGTCAACTGGAGGGTGCCATGAGTGTGAAGGCTTTTAAGTCAGATGGCCCAAATGGTTGAGGAGTGAAGCTTTAAATACCTAAACAAAGGAAAAACATTAGAATAAGTAAATTCAAATCAAACAGGTTCAAATCAAACAGTATGTCACTCAGAACATTATTTTTCCTAATAATACAAGCATTTAGGATCCCCATCAATGCAACAGCTTATGGTATCTAACTTTTAACATTTCATTGACCAAACAACTAATTGATTAATCGTTTAAATAATCAACAGATTAATGATTAATGAAAATAATCATTAGTTGCAGCCCTACTTTCAACACACTCTCTTTCACAGCTCATGGAGGGGAAAAAAAGCTTGTTTACATATTCGTGGATACCACATTTATAAGTGCTTCACTTTGTCTGTGCCACCCACACATACAGGTATGACCTGCTCTTCCTCCTGAGCCAAAGCTCAACTTGTTCACTCTGCTCATCGGTTAAATGACAGTTCTATATCGAAGGCTTCCTGAGGCCTTGTTGCTATAACCATGGTTTGATTGCTTATTGATTTACCATTTGTCACATACGCACAGCAAATTACTTTTACTTGTTTTGGAGTCAAGGGCATGAATTAGGTCAGCCCCATCAGCAGCATGTTCATAGTATTTAAATTGATTAGCTCTTTCACTCAAAGCGAGTTCTCTACTTCTGTGTTGTTGTCTGCTCAGCAAAGTGACAGTGGCCTCCGAGGACATTACCACGACTGGGAGTATTTTAGGAGCATGGAGCGATGAGGTGAAGATCTAAACCATTTTACCATATGTCTGCTGTTTCCTACTTCTTCTTCTTCTTTCCTTCTGCCTTCTTCTTCGTTAGTTTTTTTATGAACGCGAACGCTCTCTCTGGCTGGCTTTTCGGTTCGGGCTGATACTCTCTAAAGCAAGAACCTATATAAGAAGAATTATAAGACTACAAAAAACAAATTAATTTTATTCTATAGCGATTATACACTATTGATAATTCAGATTTTGCCAATGAACCTTGCCAATTATTACACACTGGACCTTTAAGTATCCCATATCTAGGCCTATATTATAAGAAAAAACATTTCTCCAAAGAGTGTTCTGTGGCCCTTAAAATGACACAGCGCCTTGTTCAAAGCAACCATTCATTGAGTGATCACAGCCCCAGGGTTGAGTGAGTTCCTTCTCTCCCCAGGCGTCACCGGCCTCTCCTGAGCTTCCCCTCCCATTGTGGCGAAGGCAGGCTCTGCTGGGGCTCAGGCTAGCCTAGCACTATTGTGCAGCTGAGGAATTTGGCATGCTAAGCAGCCCGGACGGGTCTCTCTCTTAACTCTGTTAGCATTATGTTAGCACCATGGCCCAAGATTGTCTTATCAGCTGTGCTAACACCAGAAGGCACTGACAATGTGGCTACATTCATTAAGCATTTGACTGGGAGAGCTTTGTACCAATCTCTTCCAGGAAAACAGCTTCAGGGAAACTAAATGCCATCATATTTTGGTGTCTAGTGTCACTGATGGATTAAAATCTCTGCAGAAATGTCACATGCCCTAACCAAAGTAGTTCATCTGTATATTATTGATTTTGCACACAGTAAGAATGCACACTCTGACAGACTAAAGCTTAGTAGTTAATGGTGCCGTTCCATAAGATCAAAGCCCCTTCACTGACAAGTGTCTGAGTTAACACACTGAGCCAGACGCTGAACAGCAACTGCTTCCTGGTTTCTGTGGTAAACACTAGTGGTTCTATATGGGGAACCATATGACATGATTTAAGCTCATAAACATTTGATTAGTTTGTCTTCCATGTTTTGCACTGCAGATCACTGCAGATTGGGCAGATCAAGCCAATATAGTATTAGTACAGGCACAGTTGACAATTCTATTTTAACACAATGTGAGCTACACATAGATCACCAAAAGATCCTGGATCAAGATTCCCACATTGTGAAAGTCCATATATGGCAACAGGGGACTAAAAAAAAAAGAAGAAATACCCACTTATGGAGAAAAGCCAGCTGTAGCCAAGACAAATAGTGCAAACTCTGATCAGCTGCACCGTAAGAGAGAATGGCAGAGAGTTTACCAGTAGGAGCCTATTTTATCATCTGAGTATGGCATTAGCACTGTTATAAAAGCATAAAGATTGAGATTGTGATAACAAATGAGGCAAGGTGTGCAGAGATTTCCCACATCATTGACTTGATGGTTTGATGAAACCAACATTATGGTTTTAACCCCTTAACATACGGGCAGTATTGCGTATTTGATCAATATTAATAAATATTTTAGAATAGTATTGTATAGCCTACACATTTACTCCTAAAACAATTGTATTTAGCATCTTCTGAAACTTTGCAATCCCCAGTAAAAATTGGATTAAAGATGTATTGCTTTGAATAATGGGTGGCTACACAGTATATTACACTAAAATTCTTCTTTATAGTCTGAATTTGGGATATGATCTCATGACACAGTGAAGGTTGTGCTTCCAGTAGCTCTGCAAAAGTGCATATGTTGGCAATACACACTGCAGCTGATCAAAGTACAAGACAACATCTTTAAAGAGAAAAATGAGTAACCAGATCAAGTTCAGAGATGTGTCAGGTACTATGTTGTGATGTTTAAAGAGGTAGAACAATACAGTAAACCCCTCTTTGCACTGGCTTATCTGCTACCGAAGCTCATCTGTGCAAAACATTAAGTCTATAAAAAGAAACAAAAACAAAACCTGACAGGGCCATTTTGGAGCACTGGAAAGCTGAAATCCCTGATGTCCTCCAGTTGGCAAGAATCCCACAACAAATCATATGGTGGTGAAGCTCTAGTTTACTCTGCATTTGCATTAATACGTTCATGCAAACTACAGATTTATTCTCTCTTTCTTATTCTTCTTTTCTTGTGCATGGCATGGCATCTAAATCAGCATTTCATTGTCTATTATGGTACTGTATAATGATGATGTGTTGACTCTGATGATTCCTCTAAAGTGTTCAACTTCTGTACCAACTTGCACAACAGAATGTCATCAGATGCCAGGCGTTGACAGTCAGCAGTAGGAGGATATTACATTATCACGTAGCATTTTGGAAGACAGTCAACAGACGGAAATATGACTGGCTTGTGAAGTGAAAGTAACGCTACAGTTACAATTACATCGCAAGGTTTTAAAATACATAGCAACTGAGTAGAGTCGTTTTTGTAAACAGCCCGTACAGCTATGCTAACCTGTCGGCTGATGCTCACCTGACAGCAGCTGATGCGTTGTGTATTGTCAATAAACACTCGCTTTTCTCACACGGTCCACCTCTAAAACAGGAGCTAGCTGATTGTTAGAGAGAGACAACAGGCTCTCAACAGATTTTAGAGAAAGAGACTATCAAACCAAGCCGGCTGGTCCGACCAGAAGTAACTTGTTGATACTTTTGATAGCGGTTAGTAGGAACTCAAACTTTGTTGGATGCTAAGTTTAGCCGCTAAACCCAATACAGCTGCACACAAAACAGGCAGAGGCGTCGCTCACAGAGACACAACCACGACGGAGTTTAGCTAAACAACGACAACTTAACTTACATGACTGCTCCCGGACTCTGAGGGGCTCTGAATTAACTATTTCAAAGTCTCCAGGCAACTGCTTCGCTCCTGCCAACTGGCCACAATGAGGAAGAAGTGCAGGTTCGGTCACACGGAAACAACCGGGTAACGTTGGGGCTGAGGAATTCAGGCGAGAACCAGCTCAGACTTTACACTCGGACATTTACTGTAAAAAAGGTTCAACTCTCACCTTTCAGCGGTACGGTGTTTGGAGCCATTTTTCCTGCAGCTGCATTTTTTCCATCCACTTGCACAGAAGGGGACGTCAGTTCCTGTTGAGGTGGTTGGATGGAGGTTTTGCCTGGACACGGTTGGATAGAGTTTCTTGCCAGGCTGAGTCACTTTGCTGAGGCCAGAGCAGCTCGACAGCGCCGCTGTGTGGCCCGCGGCGGTTAGTGTCCAAATGGAAGAGGGGACAGAAATCCTGGAGGGAGGCTGTAGCTACGTAATTTGCGTGATGAATTCGTCAGAATAATACCAGGCAGAAGTAGGCCTATTATGTTGTAAATAACTAACTAAATATTCTGTTGTGACTAAATGTCTAAAATGTTAAAACACAATTGCATGATATGTATTAGGTAGTAGACTGAATACTACAGTAGGTACGGTTTAGTAAAGCCTAATGTTGTGGTCCTAGTATATTATTCAAGCAGGCAACTGAAGTTTGAGCCTACCTTCACTTTAATTGAATATTTGAATTTTTTCAGCTCTTGTTAAGATGCTGTGTAAAGCCCTTTGAGACAAACTGTTTGTAAAAACAGGCAAGGCAAGGCAAAAAAAAAAAAAATGCCTTGCCTTGCCTGACTGATTCTATTCCATACGTTCATCTACAGTGATGGGAAAATATTGTACTTTTTGTTGAATTACTTATTTTACTGCAGATTCAGACTAAATACAAAATGTTTTCAACAAATAAGAAGAGGAACAAACGTTTTAGCATCCTGTTTTACTTTAAAGAGAAAAAAAAGTAAAGGCACTATGCAAAAAAAAAAAAGGGGGGGGGAAAGCCCATTTCAGAATCTTATGTTATTCATGCATAATGCACAAGGAGGCCTATTAGTCTACTTGCCAACAATGAGTACCCGGAAATGTTGAGTACCCCAAAGTTTTATGTTAGAAATAGATAGTATGGGTCCCCAGTATTCAGAAACTGCCGGATGCTAACTTATATATATTGGGCAATTAGCACAATTGACATAATTAGCATAAATTAGCATAATTGCCTATATGGGCAATATTTCAACAAAATTGACTTGGCTGATCTGGGCAATATTGGAGTGGTTTTAGGGGTTATTGATGATGCTGAATCCATTTCTGACCTTTTCAAAATTCAAAATGGCTGTCTAAACCGGAAGTGACCAGATTTTAACCGCCAGTGGGCCGATTTTGATGGATTTCAATCTGGTCACTTCCGGTTTAGACAGCCATTTTGAATTTTGAAAATGTCAGAAATGGATTCAGCATCATCAATAACCCCTAAAACCACTCCAATATTGCCCAGATCAGCCAAGTCAATTTTGTTGAAATATTGCCCATATAGGCAATTATGCTAATTTAGGCTAATTATGTCAATTGTGCTAATTGCCCAATATATCTAAGTTAGCATCCGGCAGTTTCTGAATACTGGGGACCCATACTATAGCCTACAGTATATTTCTAACATAAAACTTTGGGGTACTCAACATTTCCGGGTTCACAATGGGGCCCTATGGGCTGGCAAGTAGACTATATATCGCATTAGCTACTGCAACATTAACTTGTTCAGAATTTATAAGCTAACTTGTATTAACTCACCCAAGATAGGCCTATAGAATAGGGCTTACACAGTACTGGAGAAATAGTACAACACACTCAGCTCAATAATACATTAAAGCACTCCACACAAAACTCATTAAGAAAATACTACAACAACACAAGAAAGTAACCAATGATACCATAATAAAATCACAAGCAGATCAGTCTTGTCAACATGATTCATCTTTAAGAAACGGTTTGAATTTGAGCCTAAAATGATCCCAGTTCATGATCCAGTTTCTCTTCAGCTCTCCCGTTGATTCCCAAAACAAAAAAAGTGACTTATACAAATTAGCATTTATGAAAGGACCATTTATGTTTCCAAAACAGAAAGCCAGAAAGGATCCAGAAGATCATTGACCATCTGAGTTTATGACAGTAATTGAATGAAATGATCTAAACTTTATCTAATTCCTGAAGGACATGACTGTGGTGTGTTTTATGAGGATAATTAGAGTATGCCGGTAATCACCGATAGCCTACATTCCAGAAGCAAATCTGAATGTGAATAACAGCAATGACAGTTATTCAATAAAAAAGTAGAAATATAATATTTGTAGAGGAGTAGAATTGTTTAAATGAGCATGATATGCATGCCACCCAGTGCTACGTTGTAGCCCCTGCCCCACATTGCCAATTGGAATTCAAAGCATGCACTGCATTATCATCACAACTTTATCTATAAAGTTATAAGAAGGGAGGGACAGGTATGGGATTAAAAGTTGTCCCCAGACTTTTGACCTGGGACTTTCCCACCAGAATCTGTCTGGAGCCGTACCATCACGTAATGGTCTCTCACACTTTACAAGACTGACATGACAAAAGTTAAACTGATAAATAATTAGTAGAATAATACATGAAAAAGAACAGCTGGTAGTATAAAGAGTATGAGACCAACACACACCACATGCTGTGTATATAGACAGACATGATTAAGGCAACACAATACATTATATAGACAAAGCAGATTAGCACTCAGTTAATGATATGTATGAACATAGCCTACAGCAGCATACACACTATGATAATATACGTTTTGGATGCAGGAGTTTTAACTTTAATCTTAAAACATTTACACTCATGTTGCTTTTAGTTAAATTCAAGATTTGAATGTTTTCTGCTGTCAGCACAAACATTTGATTAAGAGTTTATTTGGTACAAGTGTCTTAAATAGTCTAATCCAATTAATCTGACCAAGAAGCTGTTTCAGAGGAGAGGTGCTGTTTTTATATTTAGAGAGGCTGCAGTGTATGGTGCATGCAGTTGAATTGCGCTGAGAAAGACCCACATGTGTTTCCAGAGGGTGGGGGTAAATAAAGAAACACCAGGTAAAAAGCCACGCTGTCCAATAAAAGCCATTAATAACACCACTATACAACAGCTTCAACATAAAGTGAACAATACAATATTCACCTGATCTACAGTAGGACTGCAGTATGTTACTGTAACTCCCTAAGGTTTAGCCAGGTGAACCTAAACTGCCCACAGTGTAGTATGTTACACGAAATGCCAATGGTAGTTATATAATTATGCGACATTCAGGTCTAAATGCACAATTCACAACACTCACAATGCATGTTAATCCACTAGTACACTGAATAATGTTGCTCTCTATTACACCAAACATTAACTCCGCCCTCGCCGGGGGTTGACTGAACGCCACGTACGGTTTGTCTCAACGCACCTTAAGCCACGGGCTGACCGTTTGATCACACTTTGACTGACACGCCAGCTGGCCAATCAGCTCTCAACGCGACTCTTTTACAAAGAAAGTACACTTTTTCTGCCCAATACGAAGCGGCGGAGGCGGGGCGTTACCATGGTGAACACAGCCTTTTTTTCTGTAGGTTGTAGCCATAGGAGCCGTGTATTAGTGGTGGATGACAGGATATAAACAAGCTCCAGGAAAGCTCAGGCACTTGGAGGAAAACTGAGCGCGGTAAAGAGTGAGCACGAGCCAGATGTAAGTGTCCTTTTTTAACAAACAAGTGGTGTTTTACATGAACTGTATTTTTTTTTATTATTGGAATTTGTTATGGACAGTAAGGCTTATTTTGCAGCTTTTCTACATCTGTGGGATAATGAATAAGCTGCCATTCTCAGTATAAACAACCTATTCTGTAAAAACGACACCGTTAGCTACTGTGTTGGTCAAGAACCACAAGTTAGAGGGCTCAGTATGAAGGCTGTGGCAGGTGCAGTGTTTCACAGTAAGCCTGGTATGTCTCTGTCCAACAAACATGTGTTGTACACGAGGTGTTTTAAGATTGAAAGTAACTTTACTGAGCCACTATGTCTAAAGGTATAGCTGTGCCCTTTACCAGTTTTGCAGTGCTTTAGAAACTGAGTGGGTGTAGTGTGTAAAGATAAACCACACTATTGTTTTGACACAAGACACATTACATGGACCCTAACAACAGTTTCAGTGTAACTAGAAACCCCTGGGAAAGACCATTCTCATCATGTATCACTATACACAAATAATTACTGTTTTTGTCTTATTTCCTGCCCCTGAGCAGATGGTGAGGGGTAAAGCACTGGCCCGTTGTGGGCTGGTTCTGCTGAGCTTGTGGCTTTGTATCCAGTCTGTACCTATCAGTGTGGACCAGACCAAAGAAAAGCCTCAAGAGGAGGAGCTGGGACCACCAGAGAGTGCTGTGAGTCACATGAACAACGTTGTATAGCTACAGATATCTCATTTAAATCTGAGTCACATCACTAATTACACCAAATAACCTCTCAGGAGGGGGTTTGAGCTTATATTATCTCAGACTACTAAACCTCACTTGAATGTAGGTAAAAAAAAAAAGGGAACCTTTAGAGGGTATGTTCAAAGATATCAGCAATATTAGTTAATGACCCTAATAGGGCTGCAACTAACGATTATTTTTTTATTATCGATTAATCTGTTGATTATTTAAATGATTAATTGATTAGTTGTTTGGTCAATAACATTTTAAAAAATGTTGAAAAATGTCAGTCAGTGTTTCCCAAACCACAAGATGACGTCCTTAAATGTCTTGTTTTGTCCACAAACCAAAGATATATTCAGTTTATTGCCATAAAGGAACAAATAAACCAGAAATATTCACATTTAAGAAGCTGAAATTAGAGAATTTTGACTTTTTTTCTTTAGAAAACTACTTAAACTGATTATTTGATTATCAAAATAAGTTGACGATTAATTTAATAATCAATTGTTGTGTGATTAAAGATTGTTGCAGCTCTAGACCTTAATTCACATTTGACATGGAGTTAAATGTAAACGCTGACGTGTGCTGTGGTTTACACCTCAGGAAACTGGGCTGCACTATGACCGCTACCTCAGGGAAGTCATTGAATACCTTGAGAAAGACCCCCACTTCAAAGAAAAGCTCAAAAATGCCAACATGGATGACATCAAGGTACAATGGTACACTCACTGAAAAGCCAGTTATTTTGTAACCCCTTTTAGTGACATGAACAGCTTGTATTGAGCATGTTGATTTTGTGCTTGCAGCAAGGGAAACTTTCCAAAGAGCTGGACTTTGTCCACCACAATTTTCGGACAAAGTTAGACGAGCTGAAGAGGGAGGAGATGAGCAGGCTGCGGATGCTCATCAAAGCCAAAAATGACATCCAGGGAGGGAGTGGTAAGTGTCCTGCATACGTTGCTGATGTGTTACTTTCAATCTTACAAACTGTACTTCTTGACTTTGCACAAGAAGGTAAAAGTCTGTAGTCATCGTCTAATGCAGCCTAATGTGGCCTTGAGAAACAGGAAAATGATGCAATATGCTGACTCCCACAGCTGACAGTGACTTCTGGTGGCCACTGGGAACTGCAGAATGAAATATTGTGTGAAAACAGAATAGTAGTTCATCAATATTAATTAGTGTAGTTAGAGACCTGAAGAACAGGATGTGGCCAACACTATTTAAAAAACATAGCGACGACAGCATGACATTATGGTGTAAATTGGACAGGATGTGTAGAAACACTGCAGAGATGGTGTCAGATAAAGAACAAAGACAGACGTAGACGTCCCTTCCATCATGTTCAGAAAAGCATAACATTCAAACACTTACTGACCTGAGCCCCTTCCAAGGGTATATTTGATCTGAAGCTTAAGCAAACAAAGCCTGTACTTGTCTCTGACTGTGTGCTAGCGCACTAAAGAACTGCTGAAGCACAAAATGTGTTTGGAAAACACACGGGAAAGAGAAACCAACCAAGTCGGTTTTACGAACATCACAGTTGCTCAGTGTCAGTTTTTAGTGAGTGCTGTCCAAAGTAAGTTAAAGATCTGATTCACCTTTTAAAACACTGGATCTAAATGCTTTACAGTTCAGTAAAACCTTTGATTGTTCTCCCCCCATCCAGGCCGGATGGTGGACCACCAGGCCCTGCTGAGACAGTTTGAGCACCTGAACCACATGAACCCAGACACTTTTGAGGTGGAAGATCTGGACCGCCTCATCAAATCGGTACAGACAGATGATCATTAGTTCAAAAAGCACTAAATACATCTTTGCTATAGGAAATCTGACCATCAGAACCTTTTTACACAGCAGTTTTACTTGTGGTGTGTACAGTCATCAGAGTACTTTATTAGTTAGTAATCTCAGAGGCACAAGTCTATACTCAACACAGTTTTTATTTCTAATGACCATGTTCTTGTATTGTAACTGCATTGCAGTCAAACATATAATCACGATAAAGCTTGTCTCATATTTTTCTATAATTAGCTTAGAAGATAATTACATGTGTCAAACACTGAGTCATGTTTCTTGGGACTGCTTGCATACCGTCCAGCCCATTTCAATTCTAGATTCAATAACTTGGCAGTTGCAGCTATATGTGCTGGTTGGAGCTCACCAGAGGTTAATACACTGCTGAGAGCAACATGTTCATGTGAATTCAGGAAGGGGAAGTCAGCTTACTGGATTTGCACCTCTTGCTGCTTTTACAGTGGAGATTACAATCAACTGTATGTAAATCCTGGACTGGTACTATTTTGTCGCACTCCCATCCACAGAGATCAGCAAGTACAGACGGAATTTAGCATTTTAGGACAATGTGTATTTATAATATCTTAAAGAGGTAATATCAGTAATTCATCATACATCGGACCCACAAAGAGAAACACCTGGTTTTAGACTCAACAACAACCAATCTGCTTCTGCACCAACAAATGTTATGTCAGAATATCAGATGAACTTTGTGGTCAGGCCGTTATTGTCACTGAAAGGCTGAACAGCAGCTATCTAACATATCAGCACTGAAACCACATGAAGATATGATGAGCATGTCTGTGATTGACACAGCATACTCCAAAGCTTTGAAATTGGAACTAATTCAGTCCCAGTTCCTGGGTGTCTTAAAGACATGTCTGTGACATGCTTTGCTCAAAATACCCCAAGGATCAAACATCACAGCTCTTTTCATCCTCTCAAAACAGCCCTGTTCTTTAAATGCAAATGAACCACTGCTTGCCCCGCCCCACCCCTTCTACAGGTGCCAGTAGGGGTGGGATTATGCAAATTAAAACTAATTACATCATTGGAAGACATCTGAGTGAACATCTTGTGAGCCTGCACATAACAGATTTATTTTGTCAATTCTCACATTTTGGGGGCTGGAAGGCAAGACAAACACCTAAATATATGTTAAAGAGCCTTCAAAAAGTGATGTTTCCATAATATGTCCCCTTTAAACTTCATTGTATGGCTCTGGCTGTACCTCACAAGCTGGATGGAATAAATCAATCTCCACAGAGGATTTACAAATAATAAACTGTACAATCCAGGTATCAACCCACCCGCTCACCTTTTGTTCTCATTTATAGGCGACCAAAGACCTGGAGAACTTTGACAAGGACCGCCACGATGAGTTCAAGAGATACGAGATGATGAAGGAGCATGATAGGAGGGAACGTCTGAAGAGAATGAGCGAGGAGGACCGCAAGAAGGAAGAGCAGCACTATGAGGAGATGAGGAAGAAACACGCTGACCATCCCAAAGTGAACCACCCTGTACGTCTCCTGCTGGGGTGACAAAAACTAAAAAAAAAGAAATCAGCAGAGGTTGCAGCTCATAAGAAACACTTTTATTTTTCATTATAATCTGAATTCTTAGTTGGAGAAGTTATTGGAATTGCACTAAACAACACTGTTTAGAAAACGTGATTGGATTTTGTTGAACGAAATAAAACAGTTGTGCAGATGTGAATGGGGGGATTAACAAAAAGCATATCAGAAAATACAGATGCAAACTGCTACAAAAATGCATGAATTCAGAGGGAGACTTGGTGAAGCAGGCTGTTGGGTGGCAGAAATGAAAATGAACGTATGCCAATCCTTGTGTGTGTGTGTGTGTGTGTGTGTGTGTGCAGGGCAGTGAGGACCAACTGAAGGAGGTGTGGCAGGAGGCAGACGGTTTGGACCCCGATTATTTTGATCCCAAGACGTTTTTCAAAATGCATGGTAACCATTGACACCATATTTCTTTCTAAAGAGTCAAACATATCTGTAATAGAATAACAAAGATTTCCACAGTTTTCTCTTTAAAACAGGACTGGTTCTGAATTTAGCATTTGATATGTGATTCTATAAACTAGCCCCAGAAGTCATCCCTTATCAAAAAGGAACATGTGTTGATCCCAGTTCTGTGTTTTGTGTTGCAGACAGTAATGGAGATGGTTTCTTTGATGAGACGGAACTCGAAGCTCTCTTCACCAAAGAGGTATTTATGTTCATCAGTAACTGGCCTCGCTTTGCATGTGTTATATAAATGAAGGTGTAATTGTGTGTGTATGTGTGTGTTTTCAAGCTGGAGAAGGTGTACAATCCTGAAAATGAAGAGGACGATATGATTGAGATGGAGGAGGAGAGGATGCGAATGAGAGAGCATGTTATGAATGAGGTGAGTCAGTGCCAGGACAGAGGTTTGTTCTTCATACACAGAGTAATGATCAGGCCTGTTCATGACAAACACATTTCATCGGAATTACTGGCTATTCATTGCTCAGAACACACTAGAGCTGTGTGTGTGTTGTATCCAACATGCAGCGCTATCCATACATCCATTGTCCTATCTGTGCAGGGTCACAGTGGGCTGGAGCCAATCCTAGCTGACATAGGGTCAGGGTGGGGTTCAGGTCACCGGTCTGACACAGAGCCGACATATGGAGACAAACAACATACACTCACAACATTCACACTTACAGGCAATTTAGAGTCTCCAATAAGTTTTTTTCTAAGTGCCAGATCACAGTGGAAAACACATTGTACATACACTGGTCAGTCAAAACATTAAAGGAGACATATTATGCCCCTTTTCCACAAATTAAAATAGTTCCCAGGTGTCTTAAAGACATGTCTGTTACATGCTTTGGTCAAAATCCCCCAAGGATCAAACATAACAGCTCTTTTCATCCTCTCTAAACAGCCCTGTTCAGAACGGCTGGTTTCAGTGCCTGTCCCTTTAAATGCAAATCAGCCACTGCTTGCCCCACCCCTTCTACTGGTACCAGGTAGGGGTGGGGTTATGCAAATCCGAAAACTAGTTACATCATTGGAAGACAACTGAGGGAACAGCTCGTAAAACCAAATGGATTTCAACCTAGGGAGCCTGAAAATTACAGATTTTTTTTTGTCAATTCTCACATTTTGCGGGCTGGAAGGCAAGACAAACACCTAAATATATGTTAAAGAGTCTTCAAAAAGTGATATTTCCATAATACGTCCCCTTTAAAACAGGTGACCCATCTGTGAGTCAAGCAATGAAACTGGAAAATAACAGAGACTACAGTCAAACTACTAATGATTCAGAATTAGCTCCAATCAGACACAACAATAAAATCTTCCTGTCTTGATGTTAAGGTGGACACCAATAAAGACAGACTTGTCTCTCTGAGTGAGTTCATGGCGGCCACAAAGAAGGAGGAGTTCTTTGAGAAGGACGAGTGGGAGGTAAGAGTGGACAGGTGCTCTTTGGTATCCTTGTCTGTGTTACAGTCTATTCTTTTGTAGAATGATCTCCTCTGACCATTCCCTACACCTCACACCACTCCTGCCCTTCAAAGACTTTAGATCAGAACCCCCTCTACACCGAGGACGAGCTGAAGGAGTATGAACAGCACCTGGTAAAGGAGGAGAATACCATCAACGAAAAGTCGGCCGAGCTACAGAAACAGAGAGAGGAGCTGGAAAGGAAACAAGAGGAACTTAATGCTCAGAGAGTGGGGCTCCACCAGGTGAACTACAGACTCACACAGTTATTATGCTGGTTAAGTACAGTGGGGATGGAAAGTATTCAGACCCCCTTCAATGTTTCACCATTTTTTAGAACAATAACAAATTTCCACTCATCAATCTACTCTGACCACCCTGTTATATGAGAGCACATACCCAGAATTTTAGACATTTTTGCAAAGGGTCTAAAAACTTATGTTTAAGTGATATTTCAGTTTTTCTTTTTTTAATTGATTTGAAAACATTTCTAAATTTCTGGGTTCATGCTCCCATTATGGGGTGGTGAGTGTAGACTGATGAGGAAAAAAAGTTTTGTTTTTTTGACATAAAGCTGCAACATAAAAAATTGTGAAAAATTGAAGGGGGTCTGAATACTTTCTGTACCCATTGAATGATCAGTAGTCATATAGGAGCTTTTGTTCACAAAGAGCAGTACACTCAGTCACCCATAGTTCTCATGATTTAAAGGTACATTGTGTAACTTCTCCTGTTATCTAATCATGAAAATCGATTATTTCGTTCAAAAGTATGTTTTTCATTAATCAGTAACCCCCCCCCCATCAACAAACTGAAGTGTTCCTTTCAGCTCTGAATTAGCCGTTCATATCATTCATATCTCCATGGAGCGGGTAAGCTCGGTGCTGCTGCCATGTGGTGTCGCCATGTTTTTACAGTACGTTCAGTGGCAGCGTGACGGTAGGAAACCACGGAAACTCAGCGGAGACACCGGAGCTGTCGGCTCAGGTGGAGGTGGCGTCTGTGATAAGTCACCGCGGTAACGCAGTGAGGAGGAATGGAGCGTTACACTGATGCTGCATTCACCTGCAGTCGGGCAGACGGCCGTCGGTAACAAACCAGATGTCATTTTAGTCACAGAAGTCCAGAGAAAGGCGGTAAAACGTGGGTCAGGTAAACAATACCACATCGCCATGACAACATATTGTCACGTGTATTGTTTTGCCTCGTGCTGACGGACCACTTGTTTACATAGAGGCTTGTTCATGCCGTTACGTGCAGCGGCTGTCGTCCGTCTGCCGTCTGCCGAATTTCACGTGAATGCAGCATGAAAAATACGATTGAGTTGCTTGCGATATACAACCGCAACGCTAGATGGGAGTAATTCCTACACAATGTACCTTTAAAATAACTTCTGATTGTTGGCATGATGTACATGATTTGTTGGCATGTGAAATATTTTACTGTTGCATCAGTGGTGAGCTGCACCTACTACACCACACTGTATTGTGTTCAGCCAACACCGACAGGCTACAAATATTCAAGTAAATAATCTGAGCAGTGATGTCATAACATTGCCTATCCTTCTCTCTGCTCAGGCTGTAGAAGAAATGGAAAAGTTAAAAGCCCAGAACGTAAAAGCTGAAGTCAACCGTAAGTAGCACATCACAATGATTGTTGTCTCAGTTCTAAAATGAACCACTTTACTCTGTCTGCAGTGTGAGTACTGTACTGTATGTGTAACCTGACTCTCCTGCAGGTGGAGGTGAACCAATACCAGTCGTTCCAGGAAACAATCAACCACTGCCTTCTGGTCACCAGCAGCCAGATGTACCAGTGCCAGGACACTCTTAGCAGGCCTCAACACGCTGCATAGTTTGTATGTGTGTGTGAGTGTGTGTTTTTTGCAATGATTCATTTTTTGTTGTTGTTGTTGTTGTTGTTGACAGAATGCCACTTGGTGAAAAATATTTGGAGTATTAAGAGCACAAAAGAAAATCTGATTTCAGGCTTCAGATTTAGTGCCCGTCATGCCATTCCCCTTCATTTGGCTGCATGAACCAAACTCAGAACGTGGACCTGGTCCAGTTTTCTGTGTGGACAATCAACCCTTTTGTTTTTTCTCATTTTGACGTTTCATCACAACGAGGACTCTGTTCTCCATGGGAAGTGCTTTGGGCTGGAATTGGAGGGCTGTTGGCCCGATCTAGGTCTGCTCTGTTTAGTCTGCACTGTAGTTCATTGTCACTGGTACCGTCTCTTATTTCTGAAATTATTTATTTTTCTCAGGTGAAGAGAGCCTTTAATTTAAAAAAAGAGAATATTATGAATGTAGCTATAGCATTTATGACAAATGAATGAAATGGTCACATCTGAAAGTTTTTCTTGCGATAATACTGTAGCATTTATTTTTCTTAGAACTTTATTTTTGTTTTTATATATCATTTTTTGAGATTCTCCTTGCACCATGGTGAAATACAACTGTGATATAGTGTATATCCATTTAGGTAAAGAAAAAACATTTCCTCAGTCACTATTTCTGGAGTTCTTTTTAAAGGAGACATAATTTTCTTATCTGTTTTTTCAGTGCAGTTCAATGCACACAATGCTAAAAAAAGAAAGAAGAAAGAATATATTTATGATCTACTGCCTACATGCAATTCTTATATTCCTTCAGTAGAGTTACCTAGTGGTTGATGATTGAAGAGTATATTTAGTCTACAAATAATTACATATATTTAAATCTTAATTTAATAATATTATTGTGCTAGTGTTAATGTGACTGTATGGATTCTTAAGAGGCTGTTTGTTTACAGGGTGTGTGTGTGTCTGTGTTGGCATGTGTGTGTATCTGAATCTGCCATTTTTCATGCTAAAATAATTTATTATTTTCACCACAGTTGATGAAATTACTTTAAATCTAGAGCCACATGGGCGAAACAGATTTCAAAATCATCGTGATCTTAAAATAATACCACGGGTATGAGATGAAACAAGGACTCACTGACAAATCTTTTAAGGAAAAGGTATTTTTTTATCTCCCCTTTTAAAAAAACACTCACATCTGTCTGCAAGGTCAACATATGTGGACCCCAGTTTATCTGCTGCAGGTGTGTTTTTATTTATTTTTCTATGTTGCTTTAATAAGGAAGTTACATCCTGTGGAACTAATTCATGAAACTGTTGTACAACGTTTGAATGTTACCAATAAAGTGAGTGAGCTTGCAGTTTGCCTCATTCTGTAACACAATATTAAAAAGGTGAAAACATAATGGGATCCTTTGACACATGACAGAACTCAAGGGTAAACATTCAGCTCTGTCCGTACGACTCACTGAAACGCTCAGTGAGGTAGTCGCCTGATATGACTGCAGGGTATTTGTTGGAGCCGTCACAGCAGGTGATCAGAGCCTTGTCATCTGGCTGGGCGAAGAAGGCCAGGGACTGACGTGTGCTGGAGTCTCCAGCAGGCGGCAGCAAAACCCTGTGGAGCTGAGGAGCAAGGAGAAGCAGCAGTGAGAAGCTCTCTTTCTTTCCCCTTAAGCAGTACAGTACATACACATGTCATACCATAATCATCTCTGTGATACATGTCTACAGTATCTTTACATACATGGTCTCAGAATATTATCATATAATACAGAATACATTGTCATACATTACATGAATAGGCCTACATTGACAGATGGGTCCTTCCAATCCTGATTATAAATGTCACTCTCCTACTGAAGTCAACTCCCTATAATTTGTTACATCCATATTCTTCACATCCTCCATCGGCCTACATGAGAATTCCCCACCCCGAACCCCATGATCTGTTACTCTCTTTGGTACTTCTTCTATTATCATCCAGTGTAACCCCGACCCAGTTCTGTCACAGCATAGTTTTGTGTTGACACACTTTTTGTTAAAATGTTACGTTCTTGTCTTGTTTCTCTCTGTGGCATGTGTTATCTCAAACGTTTTTATGCACCGTAGGCTCAGTTTTTTAAATATCAAAAAGCTGGGTGTTAACTTTGTGGAGGACGTTCTGCAGCAAATAGGGTGTCAATTGACTAAAAAATGTGGGACAAGAAAGGTTTAATAAGTTTTACAGTTTTTGAAAAAAACAGAATGATGGACTTCATAATGGGCTCTTTGCACAGCTCCACTAGCCTGGCTCTCGCCAGACCCTTGTAGTTCCGCAAAGCTCCACCAGAGGCGCTACGCTCAGCTTCACACAAGGGTCTGGACTCGAGGCCAATGCAAACTTCTTCCCCGGAGCAAAAAATAATGAACCAATCAGGATCGCCGGGCGGGACTTTCTGAGGTGTGACGTAGCGCTGAAGCGACTGTTTGAGTCAAACAACAATGGCGGCTCGCAGTGAGGAGTCGTGCGTTGGCATTGATTCTGCTATTTCAACTGTTTTGTCGAATCTATCGAATATTAATTCTTTGAAAGATGAACAGAGAACGATGTGAGTGGCTGAAGTAGCACGTCATTCAAGATAACGGACAAGTGGTTTATCCAATCACATACAAGATTTTTTTACAAGGCCCCGCCTTCTGAAATGAATCGCCTATGGAGCAGTCCCAGACCCTTGTGTGAAGCTGAGCGTAGCGCCTCTGGTGGAGCTTTGCGGAACTACAAGGGTCTGGCGAGAGCCAGGCTACAGCTCCACTACTTCCTGAACTTAATGCTGCTCTTTTGTTTCCTGTCTTACATTATTGGACAAACTGATTAATCCAGGTGTGTCTGAGTAGTCACAATGGTCAGACACACCTGGATCAATCAATTTGTCCAATCATGTAGCCTAAGACAGGAAGTAAAGGAGCTGCATTAAGTTCAGGAAGTAGTGGAGCTGTGCATAGAGCCCATTTGTACTGATTATAAGTGTACAAACGTTTCTAAAGAGATGAGATGTCAGTCAAATCTGTAAAACTGCTTTAAACTCACCACTGAGACAAAGTGGTCGCTGGTCCAGCGCTGCATCAGGTCAGCGATGTTGACGAGGACGGCTCCTGGGACGCTGGGAGCACTAATGAACTCACCTGCCCGGTTGCGGACCTGAGGATGGAGGCGGATGAGATGACATGTGTGGAGATGTGTCCAACAGGAGAGGTGAAGATGTGAGTGTTTTTACCTGCAGGCCTTCAGAGCTCTGGAACAGCAGCGTGATGCTGCCGTAGTCCGAATGCTCTCCGCAGCGCAGCTGACCCTCCTTGGCATTCTCACTGTTGACTGGTGGGTAGTACAGCGACCGCAGCGTGGAGCCGTTCTCATCGGCTGCAGGACACACAACAGCACTGCTCACATTCACCAGGTACTTTATACTGGGCACAAATGCTACATTGAAAGTTATGATATCAATAAATCTAAGGTTTAGACCCTGGGGAAATTAAATACTGTTCATTTATGAAGCAGAAACATGTAAAGACACTCCAGACATTACAAATGTTCTTCAAATATTAATAATGCCCCTGAGGAAGTAAACTGAACTAATGTCAACAATCAATACTGTTAGCTGCCTTCTGAGATAATGATGTTGGGTTTGGGTTTTCATGTCAGAAATGTTAAGTACAATAAAAAAAATATCTATTTTTATTGCAAAAGTTAATGTGGATCATCATTTTAATGTTTTCACATTTAGGTGAGTTAGTCTTGATCAAAAACTCTGAATTTCTAAAGTGAAAGTTTAGCTGATTCATTTATTTTCATGGCTCAAAAAATAAAACCTAAAAAATGAATGAAATTCTTACAAATACGTCATTCAGTGTAAATCAAAATTACAGATCTGTCTGATACTGACTTCCTTTAGTGCACACAGTCAAAGTCAGAACTGTGTGAAACGACTGCACACGGGTGTTACTTCAGGAAGGTTTGTGTGGCTAAACCAGCAGAGGACAGTGCCCTCTCGACTACTGTATATCCCATAATCCCACCACGTACTTCCTATAAACTGGTGTGCACCCAGGAACACCTGTGGGTCCAGACCCAGGCTGTGGGCCATCAGCCTCAGCACCCGCAGACTCAGCTCTTTGCAGTTCTGGAAGAACGACGTCTGGATCTCCTGGAACCTTGGTACAGCATCTGATGACGGCCATTTCTACAACAGAGGGGAAAGGCTTTGGAGAAATGTAAAAACGCTGTTTTTATTAGATTTTTTTTAATGATTTTAATTTTCTCTCTTTTTTGTATGGAAACATTTTGATAAGCCTTAAATTTGGTAGCAGTGTATTTCTGTTATACATGTAAAAGCTATTTCTTTATCAATATACTGACACATGTATCAGGCCTAACATTCTGAGCACTGACTGGTGAAGTGAATAACACTGAATGACACTTGAGTATAACAGGACACTGTTTGGAAACACATTAAACTTTAGATTAACTTGTACTATGACCGCCGCTGCAACAAAGTGGATGTGTTATCCACACATTCTGTGACAGAGAGCAGTCAAAGTCTAACACTGATAGGAAACATTACTATGTCAGGGTGAAATGAAGCAGTATTGAATGCCTCCTTCAGGTCCCCAGGTCGACGTGGGTTCAACCTGAAAAGCAGTTTTGTGTATTTAAAAACCAGAACATTGTGCAGAGGAGAAGAGTTGTGTTCATGTGCTCAGTCCACACCTCTCAGTCTCCAGAGACACCCAGCCGTGGTTCGGGTTGTTGGCAAAGCTTTTTCTGCTGAAGGGAACTTTCAGCTCATCAGGCTGCAGGAAGAATCTCTTGGATACGTCCATGATACGGTCCACCTATCACATCACATCACATCACATCACATCACATCACATCACATCACATCACATCACATCACATCACATTCAACACTCTGAACAAGGGTTATTATATTTAACTAAGACTAAAACTAAAACGAGAACTAAATAAAAACTACAATGACCAATGCAAAACTAACTAAAACTAAACTGAATTGCAGATAACATCAGCTTAGTTAGCATCTTAGAGATGCTAAAGTTGCAGGAAGAAAAAGCCACAGCTCAATATGGGACGACTTGGAGTACAACAACCCACAGAGCATTATGGGATGCAACTAAAAGGGAAAAGTCCATCTTCAGAGGTCCCACAGAGACTTTCTCCAAAACTAAGTTTAACACCTGGTTAAATAATAGAACCAGTTATTTAAATAATTAAGTAAAAGCAAAACTTAAATGTGGGCACAGTTTCTCAGAATATCTAGTTCGCTCTGGAGAAATGGGTGTGAGTAGGAAAGAAAAACAAGAGGTCACTGTTATGTATTTAAAAAAAGTAAATAATGACATTTATTTCAATATAAATTGATTCTCTTCTTCTTCTTTTCTTTCATTATTCTGTCTCTCAAGGTGCAACTCTGAGAGTGAGGGTACCTGGTTCTACACAGCCTTTTATATTAGGGGACTGTTGTTATGGTTACACTTAAATCATGTAACCTAAATATAAATCAAGAAGTCTAATGTAAATCAAATTATTATTTATTTATTTAATATAGTAACCAGGGGTTACATAAGACTAAATAAAAACTAGCCAATGGCTTCACAGATGAATTCAGGGAATCACCAGCCAGTCAGCAGTTGTCAAGGCAGATTACAAAAATGGTCGAAATGTCATAAATTCTGTTATCAAGACTAAAATCTGATAATACATAAATTGCATGGAAATGTTGGTGATTTGTTTTTAACGATAAGTGTTTTGCTTCATAAGAATAAATGCCATTCTTACATTGACTCTTTTTTATGTAAAAAATAAGATATTTGCCAAACTACATCAACCATGACTCCAAAATATAATTTAAAGTGTATTTAACAAGGCTGGTATATGTTTACATACAGTCAAACGTTTTCATGCACTGTAGGATCAGTTTTTCACATATCAAAAATCCAGGTGTTAACTTTGTGGAGGACAGTCTGAAGATGCAATGTAGCAAATCTGGTGTCAATTGAGCAAAACGTTTCTAAAGTATTGGGGCTATATTTGGGTGAAAATTTGGTGATTTTCATGTATGGGAAGCATGGATGTATAACAGATCTATGATGGGAAGTAGGAGGAAGAACGGTTAGGAAGGAGAAGAAGAAGAAGAATACCGCGGTACCTTGCTCTGAACAAACTTCTCTTTCTGTGTGCCTCACCTCCTCCTGGCTGATCCCAGTGTTCTGCAGGAAGACAAATCCCACTTGTGTGAAAGCTGCCTTCAACTCTTTGCTCAACTCATGCAGCTTCTCTGTGGAGACCTCTCCCTCACTCAGGCTGTACGCACCGAAGTCCACCACTGGAATGCTCATTGTTCCAAACAGCAACTTTCCGTGTCCAGACGTGCAGCAGATCAGAGAACAGAGACCCAGAGACCCAGAAACCCTGTGTCCTGTACAGCAGCAGAGGAGGAGAAGAGGAAGCAGTAGCTGCTGCTGCTGTTGCTGCAGCTGCTGCTCGTAGCGTCGGCTCTGGTCTGCACTCTGCAGATTCGCTCGCTCACGTGACTCCTCTCTCTAGTCTAGCCAATAGGAAAATAGCTCACAATGAGACAAAACAGTTGTGCAACAGTTGCTGTCTTGTTACCGTTGGATGCCTGGCTGGCACAGGTGGGTTGAAGCTGCCTGGAGGTGGGCGCTGGTATTTACGCAGACCTGCGTTTCAACAGGTTGGCATCCTGAGTGGACTCACTCAGCTGGACTCTGCTGGCTGACGACATGTTTGATTTAACCAAAGAGTGGAGCATCTCGTTTGCAGGCTGTGGTTTCATGGGCATTTATTATGTCGGTGCCAGCAGCTGCATCCGTGACCGGTTCCCTCGGCTCCTGCAGGACGCGGCTCATATGTATGGAGCCTCTGCAGGTTCTTTGATGGCTGCTACTCTAACCATTGGGATCCCTCTAGGTGAGTAAGTGGTCGGTCCCTCCTCCACACTCCAAACTTCAGTCAAAAGCTGATCACTTGTACATACATACCCCTGTCACTTCCATGAAAGAATCACTAAGATCACAGCTTGTACCCTCTTTGGTGCACACACTGAAACGTTTGACCCATTGTATTGCATTTTATTGTAAAATACAAAAACACAAAGTAAGTAGTTGTGTTTTACCAGGAAACACTTTGGCACATAGGTATTTTAAAACCCAAAGAACCATTTTATGCAATATTGGATGTACGTCTAAGGAAGTAATACATATCTTGATATAATATTGGCACAGCAACAAGAAATTTGTTGCACCTCCATCCCATTCATCCGCCTCTGACAGTTCATCTCTCCCAATCTCATTTAATTAAAATATAACATTTACAATGACAACTGTTATGGGCACCGCAGCACTTTATAACTTCACTCATCATATTCATATTATAAATTATGCCAATGATCATGGATTTGTATTGGTTCATTTACTATCCATAGCCTCTCATTCAATAATGTTGCACTGTTTTTTTTTGTTTTAAAAAAAATACGTTTTGTATTATTGTCTACTTGTTGTTATTGTTTCTGTGGTGTTGTATGGATGCCTCTCATTTTGTATTACGACCTTTGTGTTCTTGTTTTGTGTATTTTAATGACCTGAGGTCTTTTTAACATCATGCCGGATTAGATTAGATTTACTTTATTCATCCAACAATGGGGACATTTAGTTGTACAGCCAAGTTAAGAAAGAAAGTAGAGAGGGCTAAAAAAAAAAAAAAAAAAAAAAACACAACACAACTCAACAGACAGAAAATATAGACACAAATCACAAATCAACCTTCAACCAGGCAATGTGCAAAACAAGTACTGAGGATAAAAGGATATAAGGTGGCCTGATAGAAAAGTATTGATAGGTAAAGTGACTATGGTGTAAAAATATTGCAACGTAAGTGACAATGATATAAATATATGTATGAATAATATAAATACTACTACTGCAGGTGTGCATGAAATAAGAATATTGTGATGTAGTGACCATTGATATAAAAATATTGCAAAGTAAGTTACAATGATATAAATATAGATATGAATATAAATATACTAATACAGCAGGTATGCGACAGTGTTACCTGGAGAGGTGTGATTGGGAGGAACGGCCTCCCCGATCTGAACCCGAGTGGTGTTTTGTTATTGGACTTCTGTGCTAGCCACAGTCTGTCCATAACAAACACCATGTTCGAGCATAAGGGTGTCCATCAGTGCACGTGGCACCAGGACACCCTAGGCCGGAGGTCAATGATCGACTTTGTAGTCGTGTCATCTGACCTCCGGCCGTATGTCTTGGACACTCGGGTGAAGAGAGGGGCTGAGCTGTCAACTGATCACCACCTGGTTGTGAGTTGGATCCGCTGGCAGGGGAGGAAGCTGGTCAGACCTGGAAGACCCAAGCGTATCGTGAGGGTCTGCTGGGAACGTCTGGCAGAAGGTCTTCAACTCCCACCTCCGGGAGAGCTTTGACCGGATTCCGAGGGAGGCCGGAGACATTGAGTCCGAGTGGACCATGTTCTCCACTTCCATTGTTGACGTGGCCGTCCGGAGCTGTGGCCGTAAGGTCTCCGGTGCCTGTCGCGGAGGCAATCCCCGAACCTGGTGGTGGACACCGGTAGTAAGGGATGCCGTCAAGCCGAAGAAGGAGTCCTACCGAGCCTGGCTAGCTCGGGGGACCCCCGAGGCAGCTGACGGGTACCGGCAGGCCAAGCGGACGGCAGCCTGGGCGGTCATGGAAGCAAAAACTCGGGTCTGGGAAAAGTTCGGGAGGTCATGGAGGAGGACTACCAGTCAGCCTCGAGGAAATTCTGGCAAACCATCCGGCGACTCAGGAGGGGGAAGCAGTGCTCCGCCAACACTGTTTACAGTGGAGGAGGGGAGCTGTTGACCTCTACTGGGGATATCGTCGGGCGGTGGAAGGAATACTTCGAGGATCTCCTCAATCCTACTGACACGCCTTCCGTCGAGGAAGCAGAGGCTGAGGATTCAGAGGTTGATTCATTCATCACCCAAGCTGAAGTCACTGAGGTAGTCCAGAAGCTCCTCGGTGGCAAGGCACCGGGGGTGGATGAAATCCGCCCTGAGTACCTCAAGTCTCTGGATGTTGCGGGGCTGTCGTGGCTGACACGCCCCTGCAGCATCGCGTGGCGGTCGGGGACAGTGCCTCTGGACTGGCAGACCGGGGTGGTGGTCCCTCTCTTCAAAAAGGGGGACCAGAGGGTGTGTTCCAACTACTGGGGGATCACACTCCTCAGCCTCCCGGGGAAAGTCTATTCCAGGGTGCTGGAGAGGAGAATTCGGCCGATAGTCGAACCTCGGATTCAGGAGGAACAATGCGGTTTTCGTCCTGGCTGTGGAACGCTGGACCAGCTCTACACCCTCCGCAGGGTGCTCGAGGGCGCATGGGAGTTTGCCCAACCAGTCCACATGTGTTTTGTGGACTTGGAGAAGGCTTTCGACCGTGTCCCACGTGGCATCCTGTGGGAGGTGCTCCGAGAGTATGGGGCCGGAGGCCCTCTGCTGAGGGCTGTACGGTCCCTGTATGACCGGAGCAGGAGCTTGGTTTCAGCCAAGGGCCGGAGGGGGTACGGTTCGGGAGCCACTTGATTTCATCTCTGCTTTTTGCAGATGATGTGGTCTTGTTGGCTCACTCGAGCCAGGACCTTCAGCATGCACTGGGGCGGTTTACAGCCGAGTGTGAAGCAGAGTGTGAAGCAGCTGGGATGAGAATCAGCACCTCTAAATCCGAGGCCATGGTTCTCGACCGGAAAAAGGTGGCTTGCACCCTCCAGGTTGGGGGAGAGTTCCTGCCTCAGGTGGAGGAGTTTAAGTATCTTGGGGTCTTGTTCACGAGTGAGGGGAGAACGGAGCGCGAGATCGACAGGTGGATCGGTGTGGTGGCCGCAGTAATGCGGTCATTGTATCGGTCCGTCGTGGTGAAGAAGGAGCTGAGCCGAAAGGCAAAGCTCTCGATTTACCGGTAGATCTACGTTCCCACCCTCACCTATGGTCATGAACTCTGGGTCATGACCGAAAGAACTGGATCCCGGATACAAGCGGCCGAAATGAGTTTCCTCCGCAGGGTGGCGGGGCGCTCCCTTAGAGATAGGGTGAGGAGCTCGGTCACCCGGGAGGAGCTCGGAGTAGAGCCACTGCTCCTCCACATCGAGAGGAGCCAGCTGAGGTGGCTCGGGCACCTGTATAGGATGCCCCCTGGACGCCTCCCTTGTGAGATGTTCCGGGCATGTCCCACGGGGAGGAGGCCCCGAGGAAGACCCAGGACACGCTGGAGTGACTACGTCACTCGGCTGGCCTGGGAACGCCTTGGGGTCCCCCCGGAAGAGCTGGAGGAAGTGTCCGGGGAGCGGGAAGTCTAGGGATCCCTGCTCCGACTGCTGCCCCCGCGACCCGACTCCGGATAATGCGGCGGACAATGGCTGGATGGATGGATGGATGGTGATGTAGTGACCATTGATATAAAAAATATTGCAAAGTAAGTTACAATGATATAAATATAGATATGAATATAAATATACAAATACAGCAGGTATGCATGAAATAAAAAAATATCATAATGTAAGGTGACCATGATATACAAATATTGCAAAGTAAGTGACAGTGATATAACCAGTACTGCAGGCATAAACTATATTAATAAAATATTTCAGTGTAAGTGACTATAATATAGAAATAAATAATATTGCAGGGGTAAAGTGACACTAACACTGGCACATTTACAAAAATGTCCATTTATGTGCACTGTCCTCTAAATAAATAAATAAATATTAGCAGATCATCTAACTGAAGGCTTTCCTCTGTGCAGAAAAGTGCTGTGCTGACCTGATGTTCATGGCCAGAGAGGCCAGGAAGTACAGACTGGGGCCCCTGCACCCAGCCTACAACCTGGTGCAGATAGTGCAGGACTCTCTGCACTCGAACCTTCCAGAGGACGCCCATGTCCGAGCCTCCGGCCGGCTCTGTGTGTCCCTGACCAGGGTGTCGGACAGGAAAAATGTGCTGGTGTCGGAGTTCAACAGCAGAGAGGAGCTGGTTGAGGTACGTGTCACAGGTCATTAAGCTGAACCTGGAAGGACTGACTTCATTAATGAACAGTGTTGATGTTTTTCTTTTCAACATATGGTAGTAATACTGTGTTTTTCCCAGGCTCTTGTATGTAGCTGCTTTGTCCCTCTCTACTGTGGTGTTATTCCACCTACCTACAGAGGAGTGGTGAGTCAAGTTTTTATACGTTTTATCTTATCAATCAGTTGGTCAACGTCACAGCTCAGCATTTGTCAGGCTTTTATCTTCCTAACTAATTGGCCTTGCATTTTTGTTTATTCATTTATTATGAAAATCTAAGTGGAGCAAGAGTCAGGAAATTAAGAAAGAGGATATTTCAAAGGAGGTTAAATCGAAAGCAACTGGACTTAGTTATTTGTCTAGGTCGGAAAACGTTTTCCAAGACAAATAACTAAGTCCAGTTGCTTTTGATTTACCTGGACAAATGAGAATATGCACCGGCTTAAGAAAGAGGATACTGCAGCAAGGCCTCAGCCTTAATGGTTTGGACTCTACCAGATGAGAAACCCAGGCAGTCCAGCATTTGTCACTTGTAATAGTGATACAGGAGGAAAAGCGGAAAAGGTCTTTCCTCATCATGGTGTGTTCAAGACAGCCTGTCAGATAAACAGAGTCCTCAGTGGTTACATCATGTTCATATACACAGGACCTGCTACAGCTTTCATTCAGTGTGTTTGCTATGTATAGTAGTGGCCTTAAATCACCCCCCACCTACAGCATTATGTGGACGGTGCCGTCAGCGACAACCTGCCTCGATGCCACCTGAGAAACACTCTAACGTTTTCTGCGTATGCCGGTGAGAGTGACCTCTGCCCCCGGTCGAGCACGCTGAACTTCCATGAGGTGCGCTTCAACAACGTCAGCATCCAGGTCAACTCAGAGAACATGAACAGAGTGGCCAACACCTTCTTCCCTCCAGAGCCTGAGGTGAGACGCAGAAGCTTCTGACTTTTAGTAGCAGGAGTTAGAAACTGTTTTCTATCAGGTTTTTTCAGTCTGTATCACCAATTTTCCCATTCATTTAAAGGGATAGTTCAACATTTTTGCAAATCCGCCTATTGCCTTAATACCTATAGTTATAGCAGTAGGTACATTACCTTTAATTATCGGTGCATGTTGTTTTGAGATCTGCGGGGCAGAGACGCTAGCTGCTCAGTGAACACAATGGAGGTGAATGGTACAGGTCCCCTGTCCCTCATCAAACTCATCAAATACACAATCCAACAACTCCAAAACACTCTGGTGGACAAGTTGTGACCTGCACATTGGACATGAAATAATAATGTAACATTACGAGACGGAGTTGTTTTCGAGGCAAATGCGTAGTCGGACTTACATTCCAGACACGGCTGCTGGGCTAAAGATATTGATTATTAGTGCATAGTGTGGTGCAGCTATGTTTGTGTTTCAGAAGAGGATATCTCTGCTGTGAGGGTTCACCTGTAGTTTTTGAGAGCTGAAAAAGAAACCTCAGCTCAGTCCAGAAAGAAATGTCACTCCTCAGATTAGTGGTTCTTCATGGCCCTCTGGTTTTGCATAAGAGTATTAAAAAAATGTCAAAACAGTACAATTTGGGTGAAAATTATATATTGATTTCTGTTATGCATATATTTATTGTATACATGTATATATACTGTATTTATTGTATTTTTTCTGGTTTGGAGTGTTTAATTTCGCACTTCTTTCTTTTTTTTTTTAATGAAAATGGGAAATTGTATTGGTAACAATATGACCAACTTGCTCTTGTCATTTGGGCCTGTATCAGCTGTAACACTATGGCTGCCAATAAAAGTTTAAATGACAGAACAAACTAAAACAACATGAAAACCTGTGACTAAAGTTTGCTTATAAGTCGAGCTTGAAGTAAAACTGAGGGGTGTTTTCAACTGCAAAATTATTCACAATTGTCTGCCCTCTGCTGGTCAGAAGTGATAATTGCAAACTGAAATATACTATAAAATATGCCAGTGCACCACTGTAATATTTTGCAGTCTTTCATTTAATGTTCTGTCTCAACAGGTAATGTCTGAAATCTGCCAGAAAGGCTATATGGATGCTCTCCGCTTCCTGCAAGAGCAGGGTGAGGAAACATTATAGTAACTTTTGAATGTTTAAGAAAACAGAAGCAGAGGAAGAAAAGAAAACACAGTATGATACAGTACAACTTTTTTTTTTTTAAATGAACCACCCATCACAGGTCTGATCAGCAGTGAGTCTCCACTGAGGAGTTTGGAGACAGACGCACCCAGACCTTCTTGTTGTGAGCTGGAGAAGAAACAGGCTAATGCTGCAGAGCCCAGTGAGAGGCCGCAGCAGAACGGACTGAAGCCTCCACAGGAACAACACCTCTGGCTGGATCCACAGCTAGTACATCAGCTCCCAGCTGACCTCAGGAAGGGTGGGTGTAGTTGGAACCAATGAGATCTGTTAGGGAGGAATTTGTGGTGGTGCCGATGAAGAAGAAGAAGTACCAGAGTCCTGGATGTCTTGTGCTGAAGGAGTTTATTTAGGCTCGATCGAGGAGAACAGAAGAGTCGTCAACACAACATAAGTGTGTGAGGCCACCTAAATTCTAAAAGCAAAAGCTCAGATTCTTATACTAGAAAGACAGCAAAGGGGAGATGTGTTAACATCCAATTGGCTATAGTGCATAAACATGAAGATTTTATTTTATTTTTTTATTTAACCTTTATTTAACCAGGCAAGCAAATTAAGAACAAAATTCTTATTTTCAAGTGCAGCCTGAAGGGGAAGGGGGAGGGGAGTGCTAAAAGTGAAAACAACAAGGTTATATAAATTACACAGAAAATGTAATATAATACAATACAATACAATAAAACAAAACAAGATAAGGATTCACACCAGCTAAGTGTTATCCAGTGACGGTGAGCATTATCCTCTGACTCTACAGCTGTGTCTGCAACCTGCCAGAGAGTGAGATTGAAGACGCCAAAGAGGGATCATGGCCTTGGCATGCTCCTCAGAGAGAAAGTAGGGCAGATAACTGACCCCAGCAGTAATCTAACAGAAAGTCCTCTAATTCATAGCTCTCCACTATAACAAAGAGGGATTGACCATTAAGTGAAATTATTCTCTAACAAGATCCTCCTTGAACTTGTTGTGCCACTTCAATACATTCATTGCAGTAAATTTCTACTTCTGTGTCAGTGCTGTGTCAGGCCTGTCGAGAATCACACACCTCAGGGGGTCTGTTGGGCCACATGACCGAGAAAGTGACCTCGTACCTGCAGCTCCCCCGCGCTCTGCCTGCGGTCTCTGCCTACTCTCTCGCCACCAGGTAAAAGCATATCATTAAACTAGACTGTATTTAATCTATTGCACATAAAACTGTTGACCAGGGAGATGATCTCTCTTCCTACTCTCCTGTTTGTCCAGTAGGAACCACTCAAATAATCTGATAGCGTGAAAATCTGAAAATACCAACTTTTAGATAAACAGTGAAACTAAATCCAACTTTTCTTCAATACTGAATAGTGTATCATACTTATTATATTTGTTAGTGTCACTTCAGTAGAAATTAATTATCGGGGGACTTCCATCACTGCTAATTATAAATGCTCTTTTGACACTATAATTATATGATATTTCAGACTGGCGGACTGGATCCCAGATGTGCCCAGGGACATGAGTTGGTTCTATAGCAAGGCTGAGGAATTCTACAAACAGGCGTGGAGGGACAGGGCTGAGGACGATGACAGGTATACAAGACTATAAGACCATGTTTGCTCAGCTAGGGGTTCTCATGTACCGATGGGCAGGTTGACTAGTGCAGTGGTTCCCAACCTTTTTTGGCTCGTGACCCCATTTTGACACAAATTTCTGTTGACCCCGTCATCAATCAAGATGCCCCAGCTCAGGTATTTTTATATGCTGCATTTTATTTGAACTCGATATATATTCAAGAAAGTGAAAATATAGAATACAGTTGTTTAGGATTATGTGTGGTGTTTTTAATCATAATTTTAAAAAGAATAATAATTAGTTATTTTCATCAGTATTTTATTTTTTCAATTAATAGACATTTCAGGCGACCCCATTTGAATTCCAGGCAACCGCATGTGGGGTCCTGACCCCAAGGTTGAGAAACACTGGACTAGTGGACATTATGATCTCATGGGAGTAATAGATTATCGACACAGAACAGAAATTGTTTTCTTTTCACACCAATCTTCTCTGAAACTTCTGGATTGACTAAATAAGAATGTTGTCTTCACCTTTTCCAGTGAATCCCCTCTACGTAGATGTACCAGCCTGCCTTTAGGCCTGAACCTGCAGGACATCAGAAGTGAAGACACAAACCCTCTCCCCGTGACCCCAGAGGCCTCTCCAGCTTCCAGCCACACCTTCACCTGGAACACACACAGTGAGGTGGACCACATGACCCTGACTCCACCCCCGACCCCCTCCCTCAGCTCCAAACCAGGGCTTGAGGAGGCCTCCGCAGAGTCATCTGAAAGTGCAGGCGGAGGCTGGGGTCTGGGCAGAGCTGTGGACTGGATCAGAAACACAACACGCACTACTTCAAACCACTGATCTGTACTGCATTCAAGTAAACCTGTTTAATGTTGCACTGAGAAAGACAGAGTGAAGATGTTGAATAAATGAATGCAAACTTGTCATGTGCTTCACTGTCAAAAAAAAAATTCAATGTACGAAGGTTTCCTTCACAGTATCTTTATCAGTGTTATAATACTATATATATTCAAGCTGCAATGATCAAAATTGTTATTAGGGCCGGGACTTTAACGCGTTAATTACGATTAATTAATTACACAAAAATTAACGCGTTAAAAAAAATTAACGCATTTTAATAGCACTAATTTTTGCACCACGGAACGTTTCTCACTGGATGAGTTTCAGGGGTACCGATTATACTGGAGCACCAACTTACGTTCATGCATAGCGTTCATGACTTCAGACAACAACAATGAACAAAGAAGCAGATGAGACCGCTTTGGTTGGCCCTGTGGATGGGAAATTATGTTTTAAAAAGCGGACAGATGGAAGCGTAGACAAGAGCACGGTTGTGTGCAAATTATGCAAGAAGGAGTTTGCGTATCACCGCAGCACATCAAGCCTCAGATATCACCTAAATGCTAAGCATATAGCAGCTAGCGTTAGCGTGGACGTTAGCCCGACTCCGAGTACAAGGACCCACACTCAACCAGATGACTGGTTTCAGGACCAGGGTAACTAAGTCCACGTCTGAAAAAATAACCAACTCACTGGATTGCACGCGACTGTAGACCACTTGGAGTGGTGGAAGATAAGGGGCTGCAAAAGGTACTACAGATTGCAGCGTCTGACACAACATACAAGCTGCCATGCAGAAAGACAGTGACAAAAAGAATCCAGCAGCTTTATGACAATGAAAAGGAAGATAAAGAGAATTTGTTGGAGAAAGCCAAATATGTTGCCCTGACCGGGGATCATTGGACCTCGGTTAGCAATTCAAATTATCTCGGTGTGTCGGCACACTTTATTGACATCAAGTGGCGTCTTCACTCATTTGCCTTGACCATCCAGAAGACCACCACTAGGCACTTTGCTGAAAACGTGGCAGAAGATTTTGAGTCTTCTTACCTCCCCCCTCTTTCTTTTTATGGAATAACAATTTGATGGGAACCAACCATGTACGAAAATGAATTTCACCCACCTTTTTGCTCTGTAAATTTGTTATGCGACAATAAACCTGATTCTGATTTTAAGGACCTAAAGTGTCTACCAAGAGAAGAGCGAGGAGGGGGTGTGGACCAGCGTTGAGGCACTGCTGCGAAAAGAATCAGACGGAGCCACTCCAGAACCCACAGAGGAGCCAGCAAGGAAGAGGAGCCTCCTGCTGTTTAATTCAGACTCTGAATCAGAGGATGAAGAGGGGCCCAACAGGGCGCTGGGCCGTTACAGGGCAGAGCCTACCATCAGTGAGACAGACTGCTCACTGCAGTGGTGGTCAACTCAAGTGGGGGCCAATCCACAGCTTTCTGCCCTGGCCCGCAAGTATCTCGGCATCCCTGCCACTTCTGTCCCTTGCGAGAGACTTTTCTCACTGGCATGTAACATAGTTCAAAAGAAGAGGGCAGCCTTGAGCTCTGAAAATGTGAACAGGCTAGTTTGTAGAAGAAGTAGTCTTTTAGAAGTGTCCTGAGGCCAATGGGCTTGTTGTTACAGAAATGTTGATCAAACAGTGGAACAGAGAGATTTTATTTTTCATCAGGATATTGGAAGAATAGGAGGGATGAAGGTCAATCACTAGCACTTTCTTATTTTATTTTAACTGGTACATTTGTTTTTTTTTGTTTTTATATTTTTGGCGTTTTTGCCTTTATTTGATAGAACACAGTATAGATAGATAGGAAAGGGGGAGGCAGAGAGAGGGGGAAAGACTACTATTAATAAAGTCTACTACTAATAAAGACAACTATTTATTATGTTGTTGTTGCAACTGGCACTTTATGTTGAGCTGTTTATTGTTTTGGCCAAGGTTATTTAGAGAGAGTTGGACTGAAATTGATTTGATTAGATCAACTGTTGGTAAAGTTTGTTATGGCCTCTGAAGATAGATGTTTTCTAATAGTCAGGGTTTCCAATGTGCTGAATGTACTTGAAAGTATTGTGTTTTACTTAAAAACAAAGTGTTATAGTTTGCAGAAGGTCTACCTATAGGCTACCTGAATCTCTGAAATGTATGCTATTGCTACACTTAATGGCAAAAAATTGCACTGGTCTGTTGGTCTTGAAAAAAGAATAAACAATGTTTTGTTGCTTAAGCTTATGTATTCAGTCATTATTCAATGGTATACTAAAATCCATGTGAAAAAAATTGCTTCTCACCGTTCTCAGGTAAAATATTTAAATGCGATTAAAATGTGATTAATTTTGATTAATTAATTACAAAGCCTCTGATTAATTCAATTTTTTTTTAAATTGAGTCCCGGCCCTAATTTTTATATTAAGGGATCATTCAACATTTTGGCAAATTCTCCTACTGCCATAATCTCCATAGTCATCGCAGTAGGTTCATTACCTTTAATTATCAGTGCATGTTGTTTTGAGATGCGTGGGGCAAAGACGTTCAGCTGCTAAGTGAACACAATGGAGGTGAATAGTACAGGTCCCATGTCCGTTCAAACTCAGCAAATACACAACCCAACAACTCCAGAAAGCTCTTGTGGACAAGTTGTGATCTGCACATTCACCACGCTAAGAAATAATCATGTAACATTACGAGACTGAGTTGTTTTCGAGGCAAATGCACAGCTGGATCTACATTACAGAACACAAGTAACAGAAGTAGGCTAGTTATGAGCTATTTTTGGAACAGCTGAGCCGAGCGGTGAGCTATCAGACCTACGCTATGGAGGCCCATGGGATTTCTTGGTTTCCCTCATCAAACTCATCAAATACACAATCCAACAATTCCATTATGGCAATGGGAATGGGCCAATTTGCCAAAATGTTGAACTATCCCTTTATAGCCTCATAATAAGAAATCTTCAGCACCTATAAAGGACCTAAAGAGGAGTGATTTTTACTGCACAGCTTCACCAACACAAGTGTTGTAAGAAATAACTTTATTGCTTCATTGCTATCTCTAGCCAATAGGAAAATAGCTCACAATGAGACAAAACAGTTGCGCAACAGTTGCTGTCTTGTTACCTTTGGATGCCTGGCACAGGTGGGTTGGGTTGAAGCTGGAGGTGCATGGGCGCTGGTATTTACGCAGACTGTGTTTCAACGGGTTGGAATACTGAGGAGCTGCTGGTGGACTCACTCAGCTGGACTCTGCTGGCTGACGACATGTTTGATCTAACCAAAGAGTGGAGCATCTCGTTTGCAGGCTGTGGTTTTATGTGCATTTATTATGTCGGTGCCACCAGCTGCATCCGGGACCGGTTCCCTCGGCTCCTGCAGGACGCGGCTCATATGTATGGAGCCTCTGCAGGTTCTTTGATGGCTGCTGTTCTAACCATTGGGGTCCCTCTCGGTAAGTAAGTGGTCGGTCCCTCCTCCACACACCAAACTTCAGTCAGAAGCTGATCACTTGGTACAGTGATCAGGGGTGGCAGTGGCTCAGGTGGTAGAGTGGGTCGTCCAATGATCACAGGGTTGGCGGTTCGAATCCCGCTCTGTCCTGGTTGCTGCCGTAGTGTCCTTGGACAGGACACCTTACCCACCTTGCTCCTGATGGGCTGTGGTTCGCTCCTTACATGGCAGCTTCTTCATTATGCCAGTGATCATGGATTTATATTGGTTCATTTACTGTCCATACCCACTCGTTCAATAATCTTGCACTCTATGTATTGGTTTCATTTTGCATCATTGTCTACTTGTTATTGTTTCTGTAGTGTTGTATGGATGTCTCTCGTTTTGTATTGCAACCTTTGTGTCCTTGTTTTGTGTATTTTAATGGCCTGAGGTCTTTTTTAACATCATGCCGGAGGACTACAGTTGTAAATTAGCCTTCAGCTAACACTGGCACATTCACAGAAATGTTCATTTATGTGCACTGTCCTCTAAATAAATAAATAAATATTAGCAGATCATCTAACTGAAGGCTTCCCTCTGTGCAGAAAAGTGCTGTGCTGAGTTGATGCTCATGGCCAAAGAGGCCAGGAAGCACAAACTGGGGCCCCTGCACCCAGCCTTCAACCTGGTAAAGTTAGTGCAGGACTCTCTGCTATCGATCCTTCCAGAGGACGCCCATGTCCGAGCCTCCGGCCGGCTCTGTGTGTCCCTGACCAGGGTGTCGGACAGGAAGAATGTGCTGGTGTCGGAGTTCAACAGCAGAGAGGAGCTGGTTGAGGTACGTGTCACAGGTCATTAAGCTGAACCTGGAAGGGTTAGCTGAACCTGGAAGGTGACGGTCACTGACTGACTTCATTAATGAACAGTGTTGATGTTTTTCAGGACGTTTTCATTTCAACATATGGTAGTAACACTGTGCTTTCCCCAGGCCCTTGTATGCAGCTGCTTTGTCCCTTTCTACTGTGGTCTTATTCCACCTACCTACAGAGGAGTGGTGAGTCAAGTTTTTTATAAGTTTTATCTTATCTCAGTATGTTGATGGTGAGATTCAATCAGTTGGTCAACACCACAGCTCAGCATTTGTCAGACTTTTATCTTCCTAACGAATTGGCTTTGCAGTTTTGTTTATTATTTTATTATGAAAATCTAAGTGGAGCAAGAGTCAGGAAATTAAGAAAGAGGATACTGCAGCAAGGCCTCAGCCTTAATGGTTTGGTCTCTACCAGGTGAGAAACCCAGGCAGCCCAGCATTTGTCACTTGTAATAGTGATAACAGGAGGAAAAGCGGAAAAGGTCCTTCCTCAAGACAGCCTGTCAGATAAGCAGAGACCTCAGTGGTTACATCATGTTCATATACCCCCCCCCCCCCCCCCCCCCCCCCCCCCCCCACAGCGTTATGTGGACGGTGCCGTCAGCGACAACCTGCCTCGATGCCACCTGAAAAAGACAATAACGTTTTCTCCATATGCCGGTGAGAGTGACCTCTGCCCCCGGGTGAGCACGCTGAACTTCCATGAGGTGCGCTTCAACAACGTCAGCATCCAGGTCAACTCAGAGAACATGAACAGAGTGGCCAGCACCTTCTTCCCTCCAGGGCCTGAGGTGAGACGCAGAAGCTTCTGACTTTTAGTAGCTTTTCTATCAGGTTTTCTCAGGCTGTGAGATTGTATCACCACTTCCTGCAACAGCAATTTTCCAATTCATTTAAAGGGATAGTTCAACATTTTGGCAAATTTGCCTATTGCCATAATCCCTATAGTCATAGCAGTGGATTCATTACCTTTAATTATCGGTGCATGTTGTTTTGAGATTGGTGGGGCAGAGACGTGAGCTGCTCAGTGAACACAATGGAGGTGAATGGAACAGGTCCCCTGTCCCTCATCAAACTCATCAAATACCAAATCCAACAACTTCAAAACGCTCTGATGGACAAGTTGTGACCTGCACATTGGACATGAAACAATAATGTAACATTATGAGACAGAGTCGTTTTCGAAAGAGCCCGAAAGAGCGACATGGGCCCGCCTTCCAGTAGGCCCGCCTTCCAGTAGGCCCACCACCCGAAGGATCATAAGGGGCTGGTGTGTTGTGTTCTGGGTGGCAGTCGTGAGGGGGGGCCCGGCGACCCAATCCCTGGACAACGATTCTAACTTTAGGGACATGGAATGTCACCTCGCTGGGGGGGAAAGAGCCTGAGCTCATGCAGGAGGTTGAATGGTACTGGCTAGAGATAGTTGGGCTCACCTCCACACACAGCCTGGGCTCTGGAACCCAACTCCTTGAGAGAGGCTGGACTCTCTTCCACTCTGGAGTTGCCCATGGTGAGAGGTGGCGAGCTGGTGTGGGCTTGCTCATAGCCCCCCAGTTCAGCCGCCATGTGTTGGAGTTCTCCCCGCTGAATGAGAGGGTCGCTTCCCTGCACCTTCGGGTCGGTCACTGTTGTCTTAGCCTACGGGCCGACCAGCAGTGCAGAGTACCCGGCCTTCTTGGAGGCCCTGGGAGGAGTACTAGAAGGTGCTCCAACCGGGGACTCCATTGTTTTGCCGGGGGACTTCAACACTCACGTGGGCAGCGACAGTGTTACCTGGAGGGGTGTGAGTGGTGTTTTGTTATTGGACTTCTGTGCTAGCCACAGTTTGTCCATAACGAACACCATGTTCAAGCATAAGGGTGTCCATCAGTGCACGTGGCACCAGGACACCCTAGGCCAGAGGTCAATGATCGACTTTGTAGTCGTGTCATCTGATCGCCTCCGGCCGTATGTCTTGGACACTCGGGTGAAGAGAGGGGCTGAGCTGTCAACTGACCACCACCTGGTGGTGAGTTGGATCCGCTGGCAGGGGAGGAAGCTGGACAGACTTGGCAGACCCAAGCATATTGTGAGGGTCTGCTGGGAACGTCTGGCAGAATACCCTGTCAGGGAGGTCTTCAACTCCCACCTCCGGGAGAGCTTTGACCGGATTCCATGGGAGGCTGGAGACATTGAGTCTGAATGGACCATGTTCTTCACTTCCATTGTTGACGCGGCCGTCCAAAGCTGTGGCCGTAAGGTCTCCAGCGCCTGTCGCGGCGGCAATCCCCGAACCCAGTGGTGGACACCGGAAGCAAGGGATGCCGTCAAACTGAAGATGGAGTCCTACCAAGCCTGGTTGGCTCAAGGGACTCCTGAGGCAGCCGACGGCAGCTCGGGTGGTTGTGGAGGCAAAAACTCTGGTCTGGGAAAAGTTTGGGGAGGCCATGGAGGAGGAGTACCGGTCGGCCTCGAGGAAATTCTGGCAAACCATCCGGCACCTCAGGAGGGGGAAGCAGTGCTCTGCCAACACTGTTTACAGTGGAGGAGGGGAGCTGTTGACTTCGACTGGGGATATTGTTGGGCGGTGGAAGAAATACTTTGAGGATCTCCTCAATCCCACTGACACGCCTTCTGTAGAGGAAGCAGAGGATGAAGTCACTGAGGTAGTCCGGAAGCTCCTCGGTGGCAAGGCACGGGGGTGGATGAGATCTGCCCTGAGTACCTCAAGTCTCTGGATGTTGTGGGGCTATCTTGGCTGACACACCTCTGCAGCATCGCGTGGCAGTCGGGGACAGTGCCTTTGGACTGACAGACCGGGGTGGTGGGCCCTCTCTTCAAAAAGGGAGACCGGAGGGTGTGTTCCAACTATCAGGGGATCACACTCCTCAGCCTCCCAGGGAAAGTCTATTCCAGGGTACTGGAGAGGAGAATTCTGCGAACCTCAGATTCAGGAGGAACAATGTGGTTTTCGTCCTGGCTGTGGAACACTGGTCCAGCTCTACACCCTCCACAGGATGCTCGAGGGCGCATGGGAGTTTGCCCAACCAGTCCACATGTGTTTTGTGGACTTAGAGAAGGCTTTCGACCGTGTCCCGTGTGGCATCCTGTGGGAGGTGCTCTGGGAGTATGGGGTTGGAGGCCCTCTGCTGAGGGCTGTACGGCCCCTGTATAACCGGAGCAGGAGCTTGGTTCGCATGGCCGGCAGTAAGTCAGACCTGTTCCCAGTGCATGTTGGACTCCGGCAGGGCTGCCCTTTGTCACCGGTTCAGTTCATTTTTTTTATGGACAGAATTTCTAGGCGCAGCCAGGGGCCGGAGGGGGTCCAGTTCGGTAGCCACTTGATCTCATCTCTGCTCTTTGCGGATGATGTTGTCTTGTTGGCTCCCTCGAGCCAGGGCCTTCAGCATGCACTGGGGTGGTTTGCAGCCGAATGTGAAGCAGCTGGGATGAGAATCGGCACCTCTAAGTCCGAGGCCACGGTTCTCGACTGGAAAAAGGTGGTTTGCACCCTCCAGGTCGGTGGGGAGTTCCTGCCTCAGGTGGAGGAGTTTAAGTATCTTGGAGTGAGGGAAGGATGGAGCGTGAGATTGACAGGTGGGTCGGTGCGGCGGCCGCAGTAATGTGGTCGTTGTATCGGCCCATCGTGGTGAAGAAGGAGCTGAACCGAAAGGCAAAGCTCTCGATTTACCGGTCAGTCTACGTCCCCACCCTCACCTATGGTCATGAACTCTCACACAATGTTTCTCAATAAGAGCTTTCATTTTACTCTGCTCTGATTAACAAGTAGTGTTAGCCAAACAAGCACAAATTGGCGCTTTTCTGAAATCACATAAACACGTTGAATAAGTGGTAGGCTACTTGTTAGTTAATGGCTTTATAATTCACGAAGGTTTTAGTTGCTCCACATTCACGTCTCATGTCTGCAGCACATGGACTAATATACATCTATGACGAGGCAGTGGCATGCACTCCGTACATGCATGTGAGAGAGCCATGGATGAGAGAGCACGCAACGCGTGGCAGCCCCGCCCCTCAGTGAGAGACAGAGGAGCAGCAGAGAACATAGGAGGGCAACAGAACCACCACATTCAGCGTGAAAGAGGCATCACTATCACAAATCGGTCCGAGAGAATTAGGAAAAAGGCGAGAGAGAGTAGCCTACGTCCCGACTCCCGCTACTCCTCTGTACGCCATAAAAGGTCCCGGTGGGGTGCAGCCTTTGACGGGAGGGTCTTGACTGTATGATTTTTCACAATTTTCTGCCCTCTGCTGGTCAAAAGTGACAATTGCAACCTGAAGTATACTATAAAATATGCCAGTGCACCACTGTAATATTTTGCAGTCTTTCATCCTCACTAATGTTCTGTCTTTACAGGTAATGTCTGAAATCTGCCAGAAAGGCTATATGGATGCTCTCCGCTTCCTGCAAGAGCAGGGTAAGGAAACATTATAGTAACTTTTAAGAGAAAAAAAACACAATATGATACAGTACAACTTTTTAAAAATGAACCACCCGGCCATCACAGGTCTGATCAGTAGTGAGTCTCCACTGAGGAGTCTGGAGACAGACTCATCTGAGGCTGCAGAGCCCAGTGAGAGGCCGCAGCAGAACGGACTGAAGCCTCCACAGGAACAACACTTCTGGCTGGATCCACAGCTCGTACACCAGCTCCCAGCTGACATCAGCAAGGGTGGGTGTAGTTGGAACCAATGAGATCCTTCTTGAACTTGTTGTGCCACTTGAATACATTCGATGCAGTAAATTCCTACTTCTGTGTCAGTGCTTTGTCAGGCCTGTCGAGAATCACACACCTCAGGGGGTCTGTTGGGCCACATGACCGAGAAAGTGACCTCGTACCTGCAGCTGCCCCGCGCTCTGCCTCGTGTGTCTGCCTACTCTCTCGCCACCAGGTAAAAGCATATCATTAAACTAGACTGTGTTTAATCTGTTGCACATAAAACTGTTGACCACGGAGATGATCTCTCTTCCTATTCTCCTGTTTGTCCAGTAGGAACCACTCAAATAATCTGATAGCGAGAAAATCAGAAAATACCAACTTTTAGAGAAACAGGGTTCAAAGGGTTTAAAGGTTACTTTATTTATACCCTCAGGTAAATTTTGTTTGCAGTAAATCACATTTATGACATTAATAGACAAACGGCACAGTACATGTGACTGGACATACAGTACATAAAAAGTGACAACAGTGCTCGACAGTAAGAGATTAAAATGAATCAAATAAGACCAAATAAAACTCATGAATTCATGAATGAATTCATTTTCTATACCGCTTATCCTGCACTAGGGTCACAAGTGAACTGGAGCCTATCTCAGCTGACTTTGGGCGAGAGGCGGGGTACATCCTGGACAGGTCGCCACTCGCCAGTCTATCGCAGGGCTAACATAGACAGACAACCATTCACACTCTCATTCACAGTCGCCAATTAACCTAACCTGCATGTCTTTGGTCTGTGGTAGGAAGACGGAGTACCTGGAGAGAACCCACGCATGCCTGGGGAGAACATGCAAACTCCACACAGAAGGAACTCAAAAAAACCAAATAAAAACCAACTGTGAAACTAAATCCAACTTTTCTTCAATGCTGAATAGTTTACCATAATTATTATAGTTGTCAGTTTCACTTAAGTAGAAATTAATTATCAGGGGACTTCCATCACTGCTAATTATAAATGCTCTTTTGACACTATAATTATATGATATTTCAGACTGGTGAACTGGATCCCAGATGTGCCCAGGGACATGACTTGGTTCTATAGCAAGGCTGAGGAATTCTACAAACAGGCGTGGAGGGACAGGCCTGAGGACGATGTCAGGTATACAAGACTGAGACATGAGACCATGTTTGTTCTCATGTACTGATGGACAGGTTGACTAGTGGACATTATGATCTTATGGGAGTAATAGATTATTGACACAGAACAAAAATAGTTTTCTTTTCGGACCAATCTTCTCTTAAACTCCTGGATTCACTAAATAACATGAACGTTGTCTTGACCTTTTCCAGTGAATCCCCTCTACGTAGATGTACCAGCCTGCCTTTAGGCCTGAACCTGCAGGACATCAGAAGTGAAGACACAAACCCTCTCCCCGTGACCCCAGAGGCCTCTCCAGCTTCCAGCCACACCTTCACCTGGAACACACACAGTGAGGTGGACCACATGACCCTGACTCCACCCCCGACCCCCTCCCTCAGCTCCAAACCAGCGCTTGAGGAGGCCTCGGCAGAGTCATCTGAAAGTGCAGGCGGAGGCTGGGGTCTGGGCAGAGCTGTGGACTGGATCAGAAACACAACACGCTCTACTTCAAACCACTGATCTGTACTGCATTCAAGTAAACCTGTTTAATGTTGCACTGAGAAAGAAAGAAAGAAAGAGTGAAGATGGTGAATAAATGAATGCAAACTTGTCATGTGCTTCACTATCAAAAAAAATATTAAATGTAGAAAGAAACTGATTATCTCCCAAAGGTAAACCTTTATCTCCTGTGTCCTGCTTCAAGTTTCCTTCACAGCATCTTTATCAGTGTTCCAAAAAATAAGACTATATATATTAAAGCTGCAATGATCAATATGTTTATATTAAAGGGATAGTTCAACATTTGGGCAAATTCTGCTACTGCCATAATCTCCATAGTCATCGCAGTAGGGTCATTACCTTTAATTATCAGTGCATGTTGTTTTGAGATCCGTGGGGCAGAGACGTGAGCTGCTACAGTAAGTGAACACAATGGAGGTGAATAGTACAGGTCCCATGTCCCTCAACAAACTCATCAAATACACAATCCAACTCCAACTCCAAAACACTCTGATGGACATGTTGGGACCTGCACATTCACCACGCTATGAGATAATAACGGAACGTTACGAGACTGAGTTGTTTTCGAGGCAAATGCATAGCTGGACCTACATTACAGACAACAAGTATTTGCTTCATGTGTTGTACTGTTAGTTAATCATACATTATTATCTCATAGTGTGGTGAATGTGCAGGTCACAACTTGTCCACCAGAGTGTTTTGAAGTTGTTGGATTGTGTATTTGATGAGTTTGATGAGGGACAGAGGACCTGTACCATTCACCTCCATTGTGTTCACTGAGCAGCTCACGTCTCTGCCCAGCGGATCTCAAAACAACATGCACCGATAATTAAAGGTAATGAACCTACTGCTATGACTATAGGGATTATGGCGATAGGAGAATTTGCCAAAATGTTTAACTATCCCTTTAACAATGGGTCAACTTTTTACAACTTGGTCATGCACAACTTGTTATGACACATTTTAAATCCAAATCCACAGTTTGTAAAGTATTCTCTATTCTATTCTATTCTATTTGAAGAGAACCAACAGAAATAAGCAGCTTCCTAAGCAGCTTACAGACGTATATATTGCTCACAGCTAAGATACACAGGAAGGTTGTTATTGGAGACTAAACTGTTGCTTTGGATAGAGAAAACCATTCAAAACATATTTCATTTTTTCAGAAACATACTTACTTACTTACTTAGGCCTTTGTGTTCCTTTCGGAACATAGGCCATTGATGAATTGTTTCCACCCTCGTCTGTCCTGGGCCTTTCAGAAACATGGAAAAGTGAATTTTTCAATATAAAAAATGTTCCTGGAACAAAATTAGGAAAAAACAAATAACATCTGGTTACCTATGTGTATTTGTGCAATCCACGGGCAACATTTAATAACATGATATTATTAATATTATTATTATTATTTTACCAATGTACTTGTATTATGATACTTTTATATCCATCTATAATAATCTCACATGAAACAAACTTCAGGTTGTGCTCTGCTGTTATTCCTCCCACAGTGCTGTGTGCAGATGGATGTTGATTAAGTACGGTATGAAAACAGTGTCACATGTCCTACAGTGGCCCCATGGTGCTAGTGGGTTCAGTTATTCCAGCTTGTTTTCTATTTTGAAACATGTGACGTTTGAGCCTAGTAAGTTGTGCAATAACATACCATAGCCGACTGACACGCTGCCCACTTCACCTAAGATAACACATCAGTTTACTTGTGTATGAAATACTGGATGTTATCCAAGTAGACCAGCTGAACTCTGACAGGTGACTGAAGGGAAGGAAACATTAGAGATGCAGTTTTGAGATTCCATCAGACTTGGCAGTTGATGGAGAGCGAGGAGAAGATGTTTGAGTGGGATGAGGAGTGGAACATCTCCTTTGCAGGCTGTGGATTCAGGAGTATTTACTACGTGGGAGCTCTGAGCTGTATCCTGGAGCGGGCTCCACGCCTGGTTCATGGTGCTTCTAAAATTGGTGGAGCTTCTTCTGGTTGTCTTGTTGCTGCAGTTCTGGCTGTTGGGATTCCCATCGGTGAGTCACATCACAGATCAGAGCCTTCCCTGCTCCTCTGTCTAATGTTCATTTTGTATTGTGTACTGTAATCTTAACCTCTGTTTATGTCTCTGTATATCTGTGTTTGAAACAAGACATGTGATTTCCTATCACAGGAATTAATTCCCCCGCATATACAGTAGATATGTGTGTCGCTTGAGTTACATAATTGAAATCTGACACTCCTTTCTGTAGTTATGTCGCACCACACAATTGAGAATAAAAGTTAAAACGTTCTGGAACTTGGGTTGGTTGGGAACCACATTAAGTTAAAATAACAAGACACAGGGTTGAAGTAATAAGGGAGAACACCATTTATTTACAATAAAATGTGCATTTCTGGTGGGCTGGGTTTAAGATGATTGCAGCACAGCCTTCAATCAGGGGGGAAGTGGGGCAATACTGTATATTCCTACGACGACACAGCAAAGATTAAAACAAGTCCAGGTAGATGGTTCATAAAACCAAAATAGATCGACAGAGGTCTTGTGACCTCAGCTCCTCGCTGGACTTTCCTAATTAGGAGGCCTTAGTGGTACCCCAAGGGGGGAGGGGAGCCCCCTCTTCCACAGTCCCACACCGTCTAATGCCTCAGCCTTTATTGAGCTTAGTCTCCTACAGCCTGCTGCTGATCTCTAGGAAGGAGTTAGAGTCAGAGAGAGATGAACAGGGAAAAGTATTCAACTTTCCTCTTCTTTTGGGTGCCAGCCATCCTCTGAGAGAGAGAGAGAGGGGGGGGGGGGGTTCCAGGTAAGTGGGGAGTCCTCTTTTGCCCAGCCAAGCACAGCACAGCACAGCAGCCTCCTCTTCACAGCCAGTCTTCACACTGAATGTCTGAAAAACACAGTCTTCATACCACTCCACACTGATCACCTCCAGCTCCTCACGGTGCATTCAGGTGCACTGACACTGTAGGACATCCAGAAAACACACTAAAAGGCTGGTTCAAAACACCATGTTATGACAGTTATATCTTAGCCCTTCACTTCCTGTGCAGAGATGCAGACTGGATATATTTCATAGCCTATGTAAAGAATAGATTGAGAACAGGTAAAAGCCATGTGTTTTATTATACACACATTACATTTTTTGATTTTCCTCTTGTAATAATTGAAGTTCTGAGTCGCAGGCGAAGGGCAGGGGTTTGTTATCGCAGTTCAGGTGGAGTACATGTAATAGTGAGGGCAAATTCCAGAAGTGACACTGAGTTCAAAGCCGAGGACAGTGAACGAGTGAAAAACATCCTTCTCCCTTATCTCATCCACACACACAGTAATCAGTGACTCATGAAAACAAAAGATCAGTACAGTTCATTTGTAATTTGTCACTTTCCCTAAAGGTGTTTTTCAACCTTGGGGTCGGGACCCCACGTGGGGTCGCCTGGAATTCAAATGGAGTCGCCTGAAATGTCTAGTAATTGATTAAAAACAATTACTGATAAAAAATATTCTTTTAACTAGCCTATTCTTTTTGAATATATGATTAAAAACACCACACACAATCTTAAACAACTGTATTTTATACTTTCACTTTCTCGACAATGAATTGAGTTCAAATAAAATGTGGCTCATAAAAATATGATCTCACCCATGATTGACAGCCACGATCACATGACTGCATGTAATCGGGGGTCGCCAGAAATTTGTGATGTCAAAATGGGGTCACGAGCCAAAAAAGGATGGGAACCACTGCTCTAAAATCTGACGATGCTGCATTTTTCTCCCCAGAGCAGTTCTGTGCTGATGTGTTGACCTTGGCCAGAGAGGCCAGAACACACACTCTGGGAGTTTTCCACCCGACCTTCAGTCTGCTGAGGTGGGTGAATGCGTACCTACTGGAGAAACTTCCTGAGGATGCCCACCTCCGGGCCTCTGGAAAACTCTGTGTGTCCCTCACCAAACTGGCCGATGGAGAGAACGTGTTGGTGTCGGAGTTTGACAGCAGAGAAGAGCTCATTCAGGTAGAGAGAAAGAAACAAAGCACTGACAGGTTTGGTCTGAGTGGAGATTAAACAGTCTCTCTTTGCAGGTTCTCATGTGCAGCTGCTTTTTCCCTGTTTACTGTGGCTTCATCCCCCCTTCATACCGCGGAGTGGTGAGTCTATGCAGTTTTACACCAGTTTCACTTTGCTTCACTGTCCCTATATTCTGCTTCAGATCTACAGCTGACAAGTTCATGAGGAAGGATTAGCAAGAAATGCTCACACAGTGAAGGTTAACAGCATTCTTTATTTTAAAGGGATAATTCAACATTTTGGCAAATTGGCCCATTGCCATAATCCCTATAGTCTTAGCAGTAGGTTCGTTACCTTTATTTGTCAGAGCAAGCTATTTTTAGAACGGCGGAGCTACAGAGGCTCATGGGATTTCTTGGTTTCCCTCATCAAACTCATCAATTACACAATCCAACAACTCCAAAAGTTGTGACCTGCACATTCACCACTGTCACAGCCTGGCTCTTACAGCCATGACAAAGAGGGAGAGACCACCTTGGCAACAATTAACAAATGTTTATTTAACAATAAATAATAATATACTGTAACAAAGGACCGGAGCATGGAGTGTGAGTGTCAGTAAATAGGTATGTAGAGCATGTTGTGTGAGTGTGAGACGTATGTGTGTGTGGGGTGTTGTAAGGTGCATAACACAAAGGTGCAACAAAGTAAACTAAGGACACTGCATCGCCGTCACCGGTACCTGCAGGAGAGGGGAGAAGGAGAGAGAGAGAACACAGTCAGCAGGCCTGGCTTTATAACCTGGTGACACCGGGCCCAGGTGTGACCGGCAGGCCTTAATCAGGAGGGCGTGACCAGCGGCATGGCACCAGCCCACCACTGGGGACGCCACACCACGCTATGAGATAATAACAGAACGTTACGAGACAGAGTTGTTTTTGAGGTAAATACAGAGACTGCTTGCTGAAAAACTGTCCCTGAAGGCAACGCACACCAGCTGTTTTGTATGAATTTACCTCTAAAACAACTCTGTCTGGTAACGTTGTGTTATCTCATAGCTTGGTGAATGTGCAGGTCACAACTTGTCCACCAGAGCGTTTTGGAGTTGTTGGATTGTGTATGTGATGAGTTTGATGAGGGAAACCAAGAAATCCCATGAGCCTCCGTAGCGTAGCTCTGAGCAGCTCGCCGCTCGGCTCAGCTGTTCTAAAACTAGCTTGCACCGTCAAATAAAGGTAACGAACCTACTGCTATGACTATAGCGATTATGGCAATGGGCCAATTTGCCAAAATGTTGAACTATCCCTTTAAAGCCTCATAATCAGAAATCTTCAGCACCTATAAATAGGACCTAAAGAGGAGTGATTTTTACTTACTACAAGTGTTGTATAAGAAATAATAAACTTTATTGATTTATTGCCAAGTCGTATTGCTGTGTCGGCATTGTGTCCAGCATTTTATTGGACATGAAACATTTGGTATCACTCCCTCCACTGACACTAACACCCACAAATAAAAGTTCCTGCTCTCTCTTTACAAGTTACACACAGTTATCAGCAAGAAATCAGCAAGTGAACATAAGTAGAGAGGAAAACACAACACAAACAATACATGTCTCTTATATAAAGATCCAATCAGCAGAAAATGGAGTTGGCTTTGAAAGTGTGAATTGCAGTTGCGTTTTTGAAAGTATTCAGTCAGCCTCCCCTCCTCTCAGCACTACATGGACGGAGCCCTGAGCAACAACATGCCTCTGTTCGAGCAGAGAAACACCATCACCATGGCGCCGTTCTCGGGTGAGAGCGACATCTGCCCCACAGAGGGAACGTTCAACTTCTTGGAGGTGCACTACGGCAACGTCAGCATCCAGGTCAACACCGGCAACGTGCACCGCGTCTGTACATCCTTCTTACCCCCCAGACTTGAGGTAGGTCTCTGGTTGGTTTGCACACGCGGTCTCAGTGTGTGAGTTTACAAGTAAGTGAATCAGTTCATCGTAAGACGTGCAGGCAGATGATTTACATTTGTTGTCGACAGAAGCTGGCTGAGATCTGTCACAACGGCTACATGGATGCTCTTCGTTTCCTGAGAGAAAGGGGTAAGCTCTTCCACCTCCTCCTGCTCAGGCTTTGACTTCTTTGATTCACACATGTAAAAGAAAAATCAACCGTTCTTGATCTACAGATCTGCTCGGGACACAGTGTCCTCCCCGCTGTTTGGTTGCAGAGATAGAGCTTGTGACACCTTCTTGTTGTGAGCTGGTGAAGGGAGAGGAGTCCAGGAAGACACAGCTGAGTGGACCAAATCCTACACAGGAGGAGCGCGGCTCGCTGGACCGCCAAGTCATAGAGAACCTCCCAGTTAATATCCAAAAAAGTGAGTGGGGCAGGTGGAACTGAATACCTTGAATTGGTGGCTTGTTTCACAGTCAAGAAAGTCCAGTATATTTATGTTGTCTGTGTGTGTGTGTGTGTGTGTGTGTGTGTGTGTGTGTGTGTGTGTGTGTGTGTGTGTGTGTGTGTGTGTGTGTGTGTGTGTGTGTGTGTGTGTGTGATAGTCCTGTGTGAGGCCTGCAGGGAGAGCCAGGATGGTGTCAGGTGGTGCTCTCAGCTCACTCACTTCCTTCCTGTCAGAGTGGTTTTCTCCCTGCTGACCATCCTCATGCTGCCCGTCCAGCTGATCTCCATCCTCATCAGAAGGTAAAGATGACACGTTGATCATGTGACCAATGGGAAAAGAATGGTTAAAAATAATGACAACATTCATTCTGGCTACAAACATCAATCTCTTGTTGTGACAGTGTGATACAGTTGGTCTGCTCAGCCATTCACAGACTGCTGATGTCTGCCACAGATTCCTATGGAGCCAAGAACAACAGGTGTGTGAACATGTATACTGTGCATATACATACTGTACATCCATCCAGAAAAAGAGGTGACCCGCAACCCTCTATGACAATGTATATAATTGTATATGAAATTCTGGCAGGACCAGAAAAGCAACTGCATATACACTGATCAGGACTAACATTCAATAACACTGAATAACACTTCATCATGGCACCTGTTAGTGGGTGGGATAGGCAGCTGGTGAACATGTTGTCCTCAAAGTTGATGTGTTAAATCAGTAAAAATGTTCAGTGTAAGGATCTGATCCAGTTCTCCAAGGACGACTGGGTCTCTCATGAGCTGCAGCTGCAGCTCTTGTGGGCTGTTCCCGGTCTGCAGTGGTCAGGATCTATCAACAGTTGGTCCAAGGAAGGAACAGTGGTGAAGCGGTCACAACACAGTGCAGAGCAGTTTGTCGTGTATTTGGCAATAAAAGGGACCAACACAATATTAGGGAGCTGGTCATGATGTTATGGCTGATCGGTGTACATTAGAGTCATTGCTCAAGTCAAGGGAAATCATTTTCATAAATTGTACATTTCTAGACCTATGGACCTTGTAAACAATGAGATGAGGATGATGTAAGTATTTTCAGTGGTACACAGCATCATCATGACCACAGCATTAGTTGCAGCTAAAAAAACTAGCTCTTAGTGCAGTGTTTTCAACCTTGGGTTCGGGACCCAATGTGGGGTCATCTGGAATTCAAATGGGGTCGCCTGAAATGTCCAGTAATTGATTTAAAAAAAAAAGGCTTACTGATAAAAAATATTTTTTAAACCTAATTATTATTATTATTTATTTTTATTATTTTAAAAATATGATTAAAAACACCACACACAATCCTAAACAACTGTATTCTATACTTTCACTTTCTCAAATTGAAATCAAGTTCAAATAAAATGCAGTAGGCCTATATAAAAATATCTGAGCTGGTGTATCTTGATTGACGGGGTCACCAGAAATTTATGATGTCAAAATGGGGTCATGAGCCAAAAAAGGTTGGGAAGGGAACCACTGCCTCTGTTATTAGAGTAAGACCAGCAGTAGTAACCCTGTTTAATTATCACTCTTGTCTCTGTGTCTTCATCTAGTGTGTCTCATAAGCAGCACTGCAGAAACAGCTCCTCTGGCTCAAATCTGAGAAACCAGGAGAACAGGAGGAGGTGGAAACTACAGACCTCCGCTATCACTCCAGTTTCCAACAACAACCTCCACTGGGACAATAACGGCGACCTGGGTCTTCTGTCCCTCACCTCCAAGCATCACATTTGCCTGAAGTGACATTAAACCATAGGAGTAAATGGACACATCATAAACCATGAACCAGGCAGGACTACAGACTATTTTTCATTTATCACTTATATTTGAGGAATCAATACCATCTCTGGCTATAATAAAAAGAAAAGACAGCCAATAGTGAGTGATGTGGATAGAGCTGATCAACTCAACCAGTTCTTCAGGTTTGTGTGGACCAAAAACCACACAGGCCATTTTGAAAAAAAAGGGCCACTCCGCGGGTTAAAGTTTTTTTTTAGACCAAAAATTAAAATTTCTCCAAACTCGGATATATCATCTGGGGGTCCGAGGGGAGTCCAACGCAGAAGGTTTGGTTGAAATCGGGCCGGTGGTTTTGGAGAAAATGACCAAAAACCACACAGGCCATTTTGAAAAAAAGAGCCACTCCGCGGGTTAAAGTTTTTTTTTTGACCAAATTTTTTTTTTTTTTGACCAAAAATTTAAATTTCTCAAAACTCGGATATATCATCTGGGGGTCTGAGGGGAGTCCAACGCAGAAGGTTTGGTTGAAATCGGGCCGGTGGTTTTGGAGAAAATGACCAAAAACCACACAGGCCATTTTGAAAAAAAGGGCCACTCCGCGGGTAAAAACATTTTTTTGACCAAAAATAAAAATTTCTCTGAACTCGGATATATCATCTGGGGGTCCGAGGGGAGTCCAACGCAGAAGGTTTGGTTGAAATCGGGCCGGTGGTTTTGGAGAAAATGACCGTAAACCACACAGGCCATTTTGAAAAAAAGGGCCACTCCGCGGGTTAAAGTTTTTTTTTAGAGCAAAAAATTAAAATTTCTCCAAACTCGGATATATCATCTGGGGGTCCGATGGGAGTCCAACGCAGAAGGTTTGGTTGAAATCGGGCCGGTGGTTTTGGACTAAAAAAAAATGACCAAAAACCGCTCAGGCCATTTTGAAAAAAAGAGCCACTCCGCGGGTTAAAGTTTTTTTTTTTACCAAATTTTTTTTTTTTTTTGACCAAAATTTAAAATTTCTCCAAACACGGATATATCATCTGGGGGTCCGAGGGGAGTCCAACGCAGAAGGTTTGGTTGAAATCGGGCCGGTGGTTTTGGAGAAAATGACCAAAAACCACACAGGCCATTTTGAAAAAAAGGGCCACTCCGCGGGTTAAAGTTTTTTTTTTAGAGCAAAAATTAAAATTTCTCCAAACTCGGATATATATCTGGGGGTCCGATGGGAGTCCAACGCAGAAGGTTTGGTTGAAATCGGGCCGGTGGTTTTGGAGAAAATGACCAAAAACCACTCTGGCCATTTTGAAAAAAAGAGCCACTCTGCGGGTTAAAGTTTTTTTTTTGACCAACATTTTTTTTTTTTTTTGACCAAAAATTAAAATTTCTCCAAACTCGGATATATCATCTGGGGGTCCGAGGGGAGTCCAACGCAGCAGGTATGGTTGAAATCGGGCTGGTGGTTTTGGAGAAAATGACCAAACACCACACAGGCCATTTTTGAAAAAAACGTCAACCCCTGCGGGTTACATTTTGGCCAAAAATGAAAAAATTCTTCAAATTTCTCCAAACTCGGATATATCATCTGGGGGTCCGAGGGGAGTCCAACGCAGCAGGTTTGGTTGAAATCGGGCCGGTGGTTTTGGAGAAAATGACCAAAAACCACACAGGCCATTTTTGAAAAAAACGTCAACGCCGCGGGTTACATTTTGGCCAAAAATGAAAAATTTCTTCAAATTTCTCCAAACTATCATCCAAAAACCACACAGGCCATTTTTGAAAAAAACGTCAACCCCGTGGGATACATTTTGGCCAAAAATGAAAAATTTCTTCAAATTTCTCCAAACTATCATCCAAAAACCACACAGGCCATTTTTGAAAAAAACGTCAACCCCGTGGGTTACATTTTGGCCAAAAATGAAAAATTTCTTCAAATTTCTCCAAACTCGGATATATCATCCAAAAACCACACAGGCCATTTTTGATAAAAACGTCAACCCCGCGGGTTACATTTTGGACAAAAATGAAAAATTTCTTCAAATCTCTCCAAACTCGGATATGTCATCTGGGGGTCCGAGGGGAGTCCAACGCAGCAGGTTCAGTTGAAATCGGGCCGGTGGTTTTGGAGAAAATGACCAAAAACCACACAGGCCATTTAAAAAAAAAAACGTCAACCCCGTGGGTTACATTTTGGCCAAAAATGAAAAATTTCTTCAAATTTCTCCAAACTATCATCCAAAAACCACACAGGCCATTTTTTAAAAAAACATCAACCCCGTGGGTTACCTTTTGGCCAAAACTGAAACATTTCTTCAAATTTCTCCAAACTCGGATATATCATCCAAAAACCACACAGGCCATTTAAAAAAAAAAAAACGTCAACCCCGCGGGTTACATTTTGGCCCAAAATTGAAAAATTTCTTAAAATTTCTCCATACTCGGATATATCATCTGGGGGTCCGTGGGGAGTCCAACGCAGCAGGTTTGGTTGAAATTGGGCCGGTGGTTTTGGAGAAAATGACCAAAAACCACACAGGCCATTTTTGAAAAAAACGTCAACCCCGCGGGTTACATTTTGGCCAAAAATGAAAAATTTCTTCAAATTTCTCCAAACTCGGATATCATCCAAAAACCACACAGGCCATTTTTGAAAAAAGCGTCAACCCAGCGGGTTACATTTTGGCCAAAAATGAAAAATTTCTTCAAATTTCTCCAAACTCGGATATATCATCTGGGGGTCCAAGGGGAGTCCAACGCAACAGGTCTGGTTGAAATCGGGCCGGTGGATTTGGAGGAAATTACCAAAAACCACACAGGCCATTTTTGAAAAAACCGTCAACCCCGCGGGATACATTTTGGCCAAAAATGAAAAATGTCCTCAAATTTCTCCAAACTCGGATATATCATCCAAAAACCACACAGGCCATTTTTGAAAAAAACGTCACCCCGCGGGTTACATTTTGGCCAAAAATGAAAAATTTCTTCAAATTTCTCCAAACTATCATCCAGAAACCACACAGGCCATTTTTGAAAAAAAACGTCAACCCCGTGGGTTACATTTTGGCCAAAAATGAAAAATGTCTTCAAATTTCTCCAAACTCGGATATATCATCCAAAAACCACACAGGCCATTTTTTTTTTTTTAAACGTCAACCCCGCGGGTTACATTTTGGCCAAAAATGAAAAATTTCTTCAAAATTCTCCAAACTCGGATATTTCATCTGGGGGTCCGAGGGGAGTCCAACGCAGCAGGTTCAGTTGAAATCGGGCCGGTGGTTTTGGAGAAAATTACCAAAAACCACACAGGCCATTTTTTAAAAAACGTCAACCCCGCGGGTTACCTTTTGGCCAAAACTGAAACATTTCTTCAAATTTCTCCAAACTCGGATATATCATCCAAAAACCACACAGGCCATTTAAAAAAAAAAAAACGTCAACCCCGCGGGTTACATTTTGGCCCAAAATTGAAAAATTTCTTAAAATTTCTCCATACTCGGATATATCATCTGGGGGTCCGTGGGGAGTCCAACGCAGCAGGTTTGGTTGAAATCGGGCCGGTGGTTTTGGAGAAAATGACCAAAAACCACACAGGCCATTTTTGAAAAAAACGTCAACCCCGCGGGTTACATTTTGGCCAAAAATGAAAAATTTCTTCAAATTTCTCCAAACTCGGATATCATCCAAAAACCACACAGGCCATTTTTGAAAAAAGCGTCAACCCAGCGGGTTACATTTTGGCCAAAAATGAAAAATTTCTTCAAATTTCTCCAAACTCGGATATATCATCTGGGGATCCAAGGGGAGTCCAACGCAACAGGTCTGGTTGAAATCGGGCCGGTGGATTTGGAGGAAATTACCAAAAACCACACAGGCCATTTTTGAAAAAACCGTCAACCCCACGGGATACATTTTGGCCAAAAATGAAAAATGTCCTCAAATTTCTCCAAACTCTGATATATCATCCAAAAACCACACAGGCCATTTTTGAAAAAAACGTCACCCCGCGGGTTACATTTTGGCCAAAAATGAAAAATTTCTTCAGATTTCTCCAAACTATCATCCAAAAACCACACAGGCCATTTTTGAAAAAAACATCAACCCCGCGGGATACATTTTGGCCAAAAATGAAAAATGTCTTCAAATTTCTCCAAACTCGGATATATCATCCAAAAACCACACAGGCCATTTTTGAAAAAAACGTCAACCCCGCGGGTTACATTTTGGCCAAAAATTTTAAATTTCTTCAAATTTCTCCAAACTCGGATATATCATCCAAAAACCACACAGGCCATTTTTGAAAAAAACATATGGCCAAAACTGAAAAATTTCTTCAAATTTCTCCAAACTCGGATATATCATCTGGAGGTCCGTGGGGAGTCCAACGCAGCAGGTTTGGTTGAAATCGGGCTGCGCTTTGGTTCCGCGTGCAGTACACTGTGTCCAAGTAGCCCAACCAGGGGCTTGTCTAGTGTGGGGTCAATCGGGGTCTACTCCCCCCCCACGACGAGTGAATGAATGTGAATGTGTTAAATTGTGTTTGATTATTTAAGTAATTTTGTAATTGTTTTGGTTTTGTTATTGATTTGTTTATTTTTCTTTTCAGTTGCTGGAGACCGGTGGTGGCTGCTGGTGTCCTGATGGGGGTGTCCCCCCTTGTCTCGTCTGCTGTGTCCTGGGAGCGGGTTTACTTCATTGTGTGTGTGCCACGTGCTGGGTGATTTTGGTTTATTTCTTTATTTTGGTGGAACCCCCCTTGCACTAGCACCGATCACTCACTCGGCTCCAGCCCCCCCCCCCCTTTGTTGATTTTCTTTATTTAATTTTGTGTGAAAGAAAAAAACATATATTTTTAAAAGAACAAAACGAAAGAATTATTTTAATAAAATTGTATTTTTTTATAATAGTAAACCACGTCTCATGCCTGTTACCTGTGTGCCTTACACTTTTAGTTAATTCCCTGGGTGAAATTCCCAGGGTGGCGTTGTTGGTTTCCTTTTCTTTTGTTATTTTTTGGTCAAATTATTTAGCTTAATTTCCCCATCCCATCCTCGTTGCCACATTTACTCGCATTTGCGACGAGGGGCTCGCACTGTCGAGCCCTGTTCTCAGTAAACCAAAGCTGGACGCCTGTGAGCAGAGGTGGGTGTCGAAACTGGCCCCTGTAGGGACTCAGCCCAGTCAAAATGGAGGACAAGACTGCATGGCTCCTTTGTCTCCCAAACAAAGGAAACCCTCTGAACTCAGCCTCCCAGCGTCCTTCACCTTTTCACACCTTGGTGTGGAACCTCCACTACTGACCCCCCATTGGTCAGATATGGCCCCAGGACCTGTGAGGTCACAGGCCATATAAAAAGGAGAAGTTCGCTTCTCTTCCTGCTCTCTCTTCGCTCTCCCTTCTCAGTGGTTCTCAGAAGGAGCTGCCGCTCCTCTGAGTTCCCTCGCTCTTCGTCTCTTCAGTGTAGGCAGGCGCCTACACTGGAGCAACCCTTGGCAGCGACGCGAGTGCCTACCAACGGATTAAAGAACAGAACCAACTAGTACGACACAAAGGTCTGCTAGTTGAGTCAACGGAGCCACAACGCCAAACAGAACAACCAACAACTCTGCAAGGAGAAGGACTCTCCTCAACGGAACTCAACTACACAGCCAGGACGGCTGTAGTTCACTGGACAAAGACACAATCACTGGACTTAACTTCCACAACAGGACCGGCAAAACCCTGCAACCGCAGGAATCCCCGCCAGCACCGGGACTTCTCACCTTCACGTGACTTGGTAACGTAACTGGGCCTAGTTAGGATTACCTTGCACCTTGACTAAGCATAGAATACCTCTACCTTGCTAATGTATGTATTGATTGAAATCAGTTTAAATACTTGAGCTTTGTTGTTGTTATTTGTTGTTGTCAGTTAGAGCCTGATCTTCACCTAAGCTGTATGTTTAGTTTGTGACCTGATCGTTGAACAAAGGGACACCTCTGTTCACCTCCCCCACATCACATGTGACTGGCCTTAGAAGTCTCAGGACTGGCCCCTCCATCTTTTCCATTGTCTGAGATCACACTTCACACCTCACAGACGCATGGTCACCGACACATAGACATACACTCTCACCAACACACACACACACACGTGTACATAGTGTATGAAGCTTGTCTTAGTTTCATGTTTTGTTATTCCATTTTCTAGATGTGTCCAATAAACTTCCTTGAAACTTTACTTGTCTGTTAATGTTGTACAATAGTGAGTATGCCAACCTCTACGCAGTAGAACTTCTAAATCCTTCAACTTTGCAGCTATTGATAATGTTATTTTGTTAATAATTATTAACTTAATCATTAAACAAGGTCCTATATTAATAGTTAGCACACCCTTATGAGACTGACTTTGGTACATTGGCTGTCTGGTGCCCCGAGGTGGATTTAATGAAATTAAATCCCATTAATAATTTTTATAGTAATTATTAATATTTTGGTATTGATATTTTACTAATTTGATAGCCAATAACCCTCTTAATAATAACTTTACTTATAGTTGGTATAACCCCAACATAAATGGTGCTTCCGTTGTGAGGCATCTTAATAACTTATCTAATAATCCTTAACCTTTTCTTATAGTTGTGCCAGAGCACAACATAAATGGTGCCCCCTTTGTGAGGCATCATAATAAATCTTAAATACATTTTCTTATAGTTGGGATAACCCCTACACCCCATACAACTTTGACATCAGATACATTCCTGGTCCTAAGAATGTGGTGGCGGACGCCCTCAGCCGTGAGCCTTTTGTGCACCCCAGTGTTCTCCATCGACTCACTACAGTCCCCTATGGTGCACTTTTGGAGGCAGCAAATGCCTTGGAACCTGACTGTGTGCAGGATGCTTTTCAGTTGTCCTGTGATCCTCTCAGCCGCCTGCAACATCGTCCCTTGACTGTGGCCTCCAACAGTGCAGTGGCAGTGCCCCGACACCTTCCTATCTCCTCAAAAGCTGTGTCAGCTGTTCTTGAACACTCTCTGGAGAATGACTTTCTTGCCCCAGACCTCTTGAGTTGGTCTGCATTGATTTTTGGTCAGCTGAAGACTCATCCGACAGGTCTCTCGATGTGCTCGTTGTGACTGACCATTTTACTAAGATGGCACAGGCCTACCTCTGTCCCAACCAGTCCGCTAAGGCTGTCGCTCATCAACTCTGGAACAACTTCTTCTGTGTTTATGGCTTCCCAGAGCGAGTGCACTCAGACCAAGGTGCCAACTTCGAAAGCAGCCTGATTGCAGAGATGCTCCAAGTCGCTGGTGTTGAGAAGTCTCATACAACACCTTACCATCCCATGAGCAATGGGGCAGTCGAAAGGTTCAATCGCACCCTTGGGAACATGATCAGAGCTCTTCCACCCAGAGCCAAGCAGAAATGACCCCAGCTCCTGCATTCACTCACCTTCTCCTACAATGCAACAGTCCATGAAACCACAGGTTTTGCACCTTTTCTACTCATGTTCGGCAGGGTTCCCAGATTGCCTGTGGACATGATGTTTCAGTCTGTGCTCATGGATGAGCAAGTCGTGGATTATGATGTCTATGTGCAGTGTCTCCGCCGTGACTTGGCAGAGGCTATCAGGATTGCTCAGATTTCAACCACAAAACAACAAGAGAAGCAGACTGAGCTGTACAACCGCAAGGTGAGGGGTGCACCTGTGGAGGTCGGGGACGGAGTCTTGTTGGCTAACAAAGGAGAACGAGGTCGGAGGAAGCTGGCTGATCGCTGGGAGGGTCATCTGTATACTGTTGTGGAGAAACAGAATAACACTCACACCTTCAGACTCAGGAACTGTGCGACAAACCAGGAGAAAGTGGTCCACAGGAACCTCATCATGCCTGTAAACTTTTTACCTGTTCCTGCTGATCCGGAAGATGGTGGCTCCTTTGTCAGTGACCTGACTGATGAGGCTGAGGATGAGTCTGTGGTGGGTGTTGAACATGATGGTTCAACTGTTCTTCCTGGATGTGGACCTGAGGACAGGACTGTCTATTGGATCTCTCAGCTCCCAGCCTCCACCGGAGATCAGTCGACCTCTATGGCCAATGTGGATGGACATGACCAGACCGGATTTGACGCACCTGATCAAGTTGACCCTGACAGTTGCAATGAGAATAGACTTGACAGTTCAGACGAGAGCATTTCTGACAAACTGAACCAGTCTGACCCTTGTGGTTCTGCTGTTAATGCTGACTGTTCTGTTGACTTACCTCACTCTCAACCTTCTGTCTCTCTTTCAGTTGACTTGCTGCCTCCTGACAGGTCTGTTACTGCATCAGGCAGGACAAAAACATTCCTGTGATAGTTTGCAGAGAATGCGAACAAGATATGGAAGAGTTGTTAGGCCAGTCGTCAGACTTATTCAGAACATGCACCAGAAAGTTGTTGCTGGCCGCTAGTATTGTTTCTTGTTATGGCCATACATATGTGTAGTTGGCTCAAGTATAGCCTATGAGTTCCTTCAATTTTGAGGAGGGTTTGGTTCTTATATATTTTTTTGTGATGGTTTGACACCTATGTGTGACTACTAGATGGGTGTGTCCGGGTGGTAAATTTGTGTGCTGCTTTACTGACATGATTTCTAAGTAATTTAACATGTATATGGGCATGTTATTCCTATGGGTGTCGGAAGGCTTTGCAACCCTTCCTCATTCTAATTCTTCAGGAATAGTTTCTTGACTGGAGTATTTGGTATCTGTGATATTAGCAGCACTGTACACTTTGATTTAAAAAAAAAATCCATTACCTCCTCTTGATATGATGTTATTTGTACCTGGTATGTTTGTACTTTTGGTGATGTGCGGTCCAGTCTCTATTTTTTTTTCTTTTGGTTTGATTGTATGGGCAAGTGGAGATCAGTAGGGGGGAATGTAACGGAGTTAAAAGATAATTTGATTCCACTTGCCATAAAAACTCACCACACAACACAAAAACCTTTTCCCTATGGTAATTAAATGCATCACTCCTGTGGATTAGGGTCGTGCACCCCGGGGGGTAGCCGCAGTCGGACTATGCTACTTCCCTGGTAGGTGCACAAGCTACGAGCTCCGCTATTGTTTCATATTAATTACTTTAATTTCAATACTAAGGGGTGGTTTAAGTTGTATTTCTTAAGCAAATAGCTCCCGAACGGTCAAGCACGTCCTTTTTCATAAAAAGTTGATGGTGTTTTTCTCTTATTTCTGTTTACAAAATGGCTAGGGTCACACGTGTTAGCTAACCTGCACTTTCTTTTCATTTTACATTTTTCAGCCGTGTATGTGTGTGTGTGAGAGAGAAGAAGAACTGGACTGACTGTAAATGTTGATTCCTCTGCCAGGTACGCTTTGTGTTATTTTATGTTAGTTTGGAGAATGTTTAGGCAGTCAGACTTTGCTACTTCCCTGCCGTGTATGTGTGTGTGTGTGAGAGAAGAAGAACTGGACTGACTGTAAATGTTGATTCCTCTGCCAGGTCAGTCCCTGTATAATAAACGGCGAGGTTGCCAATGGTGAAGGTCTCACTCGTATGTTAAGACTACACAACGCAAGGATGAGTACCAAAACCGCTACACTGGCACAGAGCATTATAACAGTGGGGATGCGCCAACCGCTCTGCTCAGGACACAGCACTACTGCCCTCTTTTGGTTATACAAGACCAACAGATGCGTACATGAACTGATGAAGCCTCTTGGATGAGAGGTGAAACATCTTCCTAGACAAATAACTAAGTCCAGTTGCTTTCGATTTAACCTCCTTTGAAATACTATGACCTGGGCAAATGAGAATATGCACCGGCTTAAGACCAACAGAGAGACTGAGAAACAGCCTGAAAAAATCACTTCTTCATTATATACTTGTTATAATTATTGGATACTACGTTAGCCTTTTAGCACATGTGACACACTGCATAAATAAATGTTTGATTTGTTTTTCAAAGTAAAAGTCCTTTAAACTGCAACTGTAAATCATGTCCAGCTAAAAATAACTTTCCACTTTAGTAAACAAACTTAATTATATTCTATAAAAGATGTATTTTAAGTGCAGTTGTAAACGTGATTTATTGACAAGAATAACCACCATCACTATCACCAGTCTGTGCAACTTGTCTTCATTTTACAACATTGATATCATGCGGTGTTACACCCAGGATTTGGTTATACCAACAGCATACAATAACTCCTATACAAACATACATACATACATACATACATACATACATACAGTATCTATACAGGATATATCTATATTGATGAATTAAGTACAGTAGATCCCCATGGTGTTAGAATCACAGAAGTGGAATACATAGAAAGGACACTTTCTGGTGGATCACAACAACCATGGTGCACCTCAGATGGCCGGCATGGAAATGAAGGTGAGGCCCAGGACGGCCCAAAACATGTTGTGTCTAAAAAGGTAATTTTTGCTTGACCACTGAAAAGGACAGTAAAAAGGTGACTTAAAAATATTTCAATCTCAGGAGGTTTTATTCCATAAATTCCTTCTTCTTTTTTAGGGGCCGAGCGGCGACTGCAAGCGAAAGCCCTAATTGAAATTGCTCTGTTCATTTTTCTTTCTTTCATTATTTTTTTCTCAAAAGATGCGCATTTTTGGAGGCTTCAACATGCCCCAAAACGTGTCAAATTTGGCATGCACATCAGGCCTCGCGAAAAATTTGATATTTTAAAGTCGTTGGGAATGGGCGTGGTCAAATGGCTAAATAGCGCCCCCTAGAAATTTTCAAAACATCAGCCCAGCCTTTGTGTTTCACCTAGACGCATGAAATTTGGTGGGCTTGTAGAACATGGGGGGACACACAAAAAACCCAACCGTTTTGATTTGTAGTTTTTTCCTATTTAAACAAACTCCTCCTAGAGATTTTGCCCGATTGACTTAAAATTGGCTACAGACCATCTAGATGCAACTCTGATCAAAAGTTATTAAAAGAATGTGTGTAGGTCAAAGGACTTTTCATTTCCTCACCATTTGACCTTCGAACAGCTCTAACGCCCACATACTTTTTCCGATCATCTTCAAACTTGCTGGACATGACGATGGCTCCGTCTTGAACGTCCCGATATATTAATTTCCTACGTCACTCATAGCGCCCCCCAGTGGTAACAGGAAGTGGCCCGTTCATCGCCGCTTGCGGCTTTAATTTACTTTTAAAACTGCAAATTTGTCTTATATAAACATGTATTTTGCATGAGTGAACTGTTTTCTGAAATTTGTGGAAATCACTGGCTGTCAGGAACTTTACTGAAGGCTTGTCTAAGGGTTTAAGATATCAGTACCATTATACACCACTATGTTCAGGCAGAGGCTGCATGCCTTGTATAGGTATTCGGTATCATCTATTGGTTTCATGCCAAAATTTACATATAGGATTTTCTCCCTCACCATTTTACTCACTACACAGCACAACTATGGTCCTCAGCATAAATTATAATCACTCAATCTGTATCTCTGTGTTTTACCATAAGAAATAAGATCAATTTTATAAGAAGAATGTCACAGACAGTACCAGCTCCATGTATCTGTTCTCTTCCCACTTGATCTTCCATGGCAGCCATCTTAGGTGTACCAAGTCATATCCAGTTACAAGACAACTCATCTGAACGAGACTATGTGTTGTATCTATTGAGATGCTTTGTGTGGAGACATATGTCAACGGGTAATTTACCGAGGACACTTGTCATCACCACACCAGAAAAACAAAAGGCACTGTTCTTTTTTTTCTAAACACAAAACATTTTAGGCTTCATTTCCATTGACTCTATCTGCTCAAATATCATGTAGGGTACTGCAACTGTTTGTGCAGATGCATCCTTATTTCTCATTGGCTTGATGTCCAAAAGTTCAGGATCTCAATCTTAAAGCTGCAATGATAGATCTTTTGGCCACTTGGGGGCAGCAGGACAAACTTAAAACACAGCAATGCCATATAACAGAAGCTGTCATGTCAATGTTGGCAAACACTTGTCGCTTTACACACCAGTAGAAAAGCAACATTAGCATCATTGAGGCACGTTTCAGATGATCTGGTAAATATATAAAAGTCCTTTTTACCCATGGTCTGTCTCCATTAACTCCTCAGACTCTTCAGCTGCTAAACACTTCCCCTGCTAGTGGTTAACTTTGTCCTTCTGCTGTTTGCTGCTCAGCCAGTTGCAGATAGAGCTTCATAAAGTTGAGGGTTGCTGCAGTGTTGTGTAAATAGTGACAAGTGACTCCTGCCACACTGCACATATGTCATTTGATCAATTGTTGGAAAAAAAAAATTGACTGTTGCAGCTTTAAGTCCAGAGCTAATCTCCTAATGGCTGCCAAACCAAGGAGGAACTATGTGAACAATGAATTCTCATCATTTATGAAACCATCTGTTAAAAAGGGTATGCCTTGAAAAGAAAATGTCAATATTTCCTGTTAAAGACATTGCAGAAAAAACAAATCTGATGTCTAATTACAACGAAGTATTTCCACATTGTCTTGATCCCAACTTTTCCCTGATTTGAGCAGGCAATGCAAATGAAGTCTAAGCTGAAAGTGACATGGACAGACATGGACATGACTCCACAGTGATCCCACCATCCCACCAGTCTCTTCTGTTGCACACACACTAAATTGCACAGCATCATTTGGCCTTTGTTATCACGCAAAGTTAAAGGAAAAATATGTCATTGCTCAGCAAGAAAAAACCCTATGTAAAGGGTCATTGTAGTTGGAACCACATTTGGTAAAATGAGCGAAAGAGAAATGAGGCACCTCAGCATTAACTCCAAACATCTTCAACAGTAGATTGTCAAATCTGGGGGTTATAAGATATAGAATTATATTATACTTTACTTCTTGGAAACATCAGTCTGCCCTCATCTGTGCAAAGAAACACGCAGGTCCATGAGTTCATTGTATTCCCTTCCCATTGTCTTTGAAGCTATAGGGGTTATTGTTTTTAGTTAGTAGCCCTTTGTTGCTGTTGAGTCAGGGATGAAGCTAATTTAAAGACAGAAGATTTGCCACCTTCCATAAACATGCAGCCTTGTGTTTGTGTTTGACACAGCTGCCTGGTTTGATTCCAGGACTGTGTATTCAGTGACATCTGTAAAAAAAAAAATTAATACTTGTCTCACCTGACCTGGCTTGACCGACAGCCCTGAAGTTTAAGCTGCAGTTCTCATGAAAATATCCTGCTGATCATTAATATTACTGTAAATCTTGGTTAAGAATATCAGTGTAGTTCTGCCAGGGAGATGTTGCTTTTGTCATTTACAGTAGACAGGTAAAATATATACAAATCTCTCATTACATTTGTTACATTTTGCTACTTCCCCTTCTCATTAAATTCATGCATAATTCCAATTAATTTTTCCTTTTTGTCACTTTCAAAAGTCCGCAAACTTGAATTAAAGATGAATTAAACTTTTACTTAAAGGCCCCATATTGTATAAATTTAGATGCTCATATAAAAGTATCAGAGCCAGAGAAATTCCCACAGCTACTTTTATGGATTGTATTTCTTTTATATGAGCAGTGGCGGCTGGTGGTTAAATTAGTTGGGTGGGCTAATAAATAAATAATCTGACTGGCATCAACTAACTAGGCCGGCCTGCACACTGCATTAAGTAGAAGGGTCTAGTCCAAAAGAAAAAAAAAAAAAAACTTCACCTGGTTATATCTCACACATAGCCCACACACACACAGTTTCTCTCTCTCTCTCTCACACACACACACACGCACGCATGCACGCACACAAACACACACAGAGTCACACGCATGACGATAATGCTCAATCAATAAAAACATTTAAAAAGATGCTTATAGCTCACATCGACGGCCTTTCTGGTGCTCCCGGTGAGTTTAGAAACTTTCATGTTAGCAAAGACAGTTAGCAGTAAAGTATGCTACCTGTGATGCTAGCGCCTAGCGCCGCTGTTTTCTGTCTTCTCCCTCCCACAACAACACAACTTTTCCTCCGGTTCCTGTCATTGGTCTGAAAACAGCGGTGTTGGGCTAAATGAAATTAGCCCCAATGACAAGTGAACCAAGGGGGCGTGTCATGACGCCTGTCAATCATTGACCCTGTGTCAGCCCACTGCTGATTGGTCAGAACCGATCGGCCTGTGGGCTGAATTAATTTAGCCCAAACAGTCGGTAAACGGCGAGGGCGGGACATGGCACCTGACTCGGTGAGCTCGGGCTGATTAAAATTAGCCCATTTAGAGATATCCTGTGTTTTTCTTGAAACTATTTGATACTGTTGTCACTTCGGATTTCACTAAGACTTATAACAATCTTTTGTATATTATTTCGAAAATATTTTTTCTCATCTTTTGTTGTGTAATGCAGGGAGGGCTTAGCCCCACTAGCCCATTGATACCAGCCGTCACTGTATATGAGTATGTGTGTATGTGTGTATATCTATATATATATATATATATATATATATATTTTATATCTTATGGATTTTATTGGATCACTCAGACACTCTGATTGACTGAGAGAGGCTGAATAGGGTTTGGGTTCTTGAACCACACATTTTTCCTCTTAAAGAAATATAGGACCTTTAAGACAAACAATACGATGGCTGTCATATGTCTGCAAACTAAAACGTAAAAAAGATATACATCAGTTTTATTCAGGTACTCATATTTTTTGTGTCAACGTCAAAAATAATGACTAAGACTCATCATAAAGAGACAATGAAAATGTTGGTTTTGTCTGAATACTTGAGCGAAAAGCAGCAAATCAAGCAATTTTAGGAGCTGAAGCCATCATATGTTTAGCATTTTCATTAGCCACATTAGCTCTGTGAATTTACAGATGTCACTGTCAGACAAGAAATTCATGGTCCCACAGGATGAATTAAGATGACTTTGGTAATTTCCCAGGGCAGGGTCGTCTCAACAGCTTTAGGTTTGATTCTTGATCTAGTTTGGTTTGTGGCCTGAAACCTGCTGATGTAGCTCAGTGCACTGCTGTGGCTGAATCGGCTGCTACCAAGTGTGATCACTCACCATGTCGTCACTGGCTCCAAGTTCAGAAACTGATGATGTAAAAGTCCTGTCATCAAATTGACTTCATAGCCCTGAAGGCTGTCTATATGGTTTTACATCTAATATTTACTGTAGTTATATACTATACATAATTTTAGCCTATAAAATATATCAGTATCAGATATTTGTGTATGGGTTGGGGTAGATTTAGTTTACATTTCTTGACATTGTAAGGGACATATTGTGATCCTAACCATCCATAGAGGTATTTATATAGTGACATGGCCAAAGTAAAGGAAGGCTCTCTGTATCACTGAAGAAAACAAAAAATCCACCATGCAAGTACTCTGATGTATCAGTGGTCCAGTTTGTGGCGTAAGACCAGGCTTACATGCACAGAGTGAGTGTTCAGTACATAGGATGGAGGAGAAGTGTTATTCAATGAAGATGTCTTCAGTAGGACAGGAGTAGCCAATGTGCTCCTTATAATACTGCTGGAAGGCCCTCCTGTGGGACAGCAAAGAGATGAATTATAGTGAGTTACATACATCTGTACATATCTGTCCAGAATCTGCGATCTGAATGAGGCTCAACAAGAGACCAAACTAAATCATGATGTAAGGTCGGCCGTGTACTGAAATGTTTATTGTCCTCTGGAAACTGTGTGGGTGAGATGGTTCAGAAGGAAGAAGAAGCTTTACTTGTTTATGAATTTGACTTTTGAAGCATAATAATGTTTTTTTTTTTTTTTTAGCTTTACTTGAAATTTACTATTATTATGCAAATCAAGTTTTCATAGATCCATATACGACCTCTCATCTGTATTCATGCAGAGAATTTTACATTGGTATGCTCTAATGAAGGTCGTCTGAGACCGAAAGCTTAGCTTTTAATAAAGTGAGATTGCATAGATCTAAGTGTGCGGAGATATTTTTCTTCAGTTTGGAGAATTTTACATTAAAATTATTTAGAATGTTTGCATATAGAAACACATGTATTTATGAGATCTTTATCAAAATAGAGTGTATATGAAAGGAAGTTGTTTTGGTAGCAAAGATTCAACACCAATATGTTTTCTCAGTCCGGACGATCCACCACTGTCAACTGTTTTCTACTGAAGAAACAACCCCAGTTTTAGCTACAATACGTGCATGGACACCACCAGGGAGAGCCAGGGTTTACTGTATGTATGAAAAATAAAATGTGATCAAATACAGAACGGAATAAGTCTCACCCCACAGATTCGGCGAGAGGATGTAATGTTGTGTCGGACATCATCACGTGACAAGCGAAACGCTGTTGGTCAGGATGTTTGGTGATGAAAGCAAAATACCTGCAACACAAGAATCAGCATCATCCAGAGGTTCACCCAGAAAAAGCTTAGCTCAGATAATGTGAGATTTACACCATTGTCATGTAAATTAAACAGACTGGGAAAGAATTTACAAATTAATACAGCTTAATACTGTGCTAATACAACTGATTAGATCATATAATCCTTCATGGAGTTGGACTCACTTGCTGTGTTTTGGATGACAACCACAGAATGAGATGTTCTTCAGCTGGAAAAAGTGAAAACACTGCTCCCCCTAAGAGAGAAGAGACAAGTTTGATGTTTCAAGTAGATTTGCCCTACAGTTACATTTGCTCATTCACACACTCATTCATGCAGCGTCACTATAGTGCAGCCATGGGCGTGGTAGTGGGGGGAAAGGGGGACCTGACTAGGGCCCGAGTAGGGAGAGGGCCCATGAAAATCTTGAAATTATTATTTTTTTGTGTGATGTTTTTATTTTGAATGAATTGGGCCCTCCAATTAATTGGTGTCATAATTTATTTCAAATATATTGATAACATCAACTGAGAGAATGAACTCTGTGTCAAAGTCCTCCCGACATATTGGACATTCTGGGGGCCCCCTCTTGGAGGCGAAAAATGGTTTAGTCCGCCCAAAGACAGCGGCCAGCGAAAAGTGAAACGTCAGTGTGCCCAGATTGAATGACCTGGAGGCTAACTGTCCTCATGCTGCCCAAAAAACATTAATCGGGGTATCGAAAAGAGATTGCTTGCTGAAAAACTTTCCCGACAGGAACGCGAATCGGCAGCTTTGTATAAATTTACCTTGAAAACGACCCTGCGCTTCGTGCACTGGCATGGATAGGGGCCCACTGACATCAAGAGTGTACAGGGCCCAGAATTGAGTGCAGATCTAACAAACAAACCACTCACACTCATTCACACACCAATTATACATCAGGGACAGTTGTGTGTTCAGTATCTTGCCCGAGGACACTTCGACACGTGGACTGTGGGACACGCACCCCCTACTGAGCTGCAGCCGCCATTGTTTGTCCACATGTGTGAAGCCACTCAACCTGAATAAATCCTGGACTATTGATCACGATTGACAGAATGACATCATTACTCCCAGTGAGTATTGTAGTTACTGCTCATTCCCACTGGGAAGCGCTACACATCCAAATACAAAAAGGCTTCCTGATCACAGGAAAGAGTGAGGGAAGGAGGGGAGGTGAGTAGATGAGTAGTTAGATTAATGCACATACCCTGTGAGCAGAGTGACACTGGTCCTCAACGTTGATCTTCACTCCTTTCACACTGACTTCCAACACACAGGCCGAGGGGGGAGGACCTGCTAACCTCCTGTTACAGGCTACCTGTTCACACAGACACCATTCAGTACAGAGACGTGTCAGACAAGTCTGTGGTGATGGGGTCACTTCTAGTTCAGTCTTGATGAAAATCAAAACAGTTTTTACATTACGCGTCAAATCGTCTTTTTTTTTTTTTTTTTTACTATGTTTGGCCCTTGATAAAGGCATTTAAATATTTCTATTCAAAATGAGGGCCTTGGTATTTTCTCTTTTTTTCTACAGACCCAGCCCTTCACCAAAGAGCACCATCTTAACAAAAGAAACCCATAGTTCCACGCAGCACTCCTAGTCTTCGGCTTTTTTCAGTTGTCTTGAATGGCAAAACTTAAAGAAATTGTTAAGAGGCATGTTTCCGTGGTTACAACCAGGAACCTATACAGGTAAGCTATATACATGTACATATACATATATAAATAGCCAACATGAAGTTTGCAGCAGGAACAACTTGAATTTAATTCACAAATATGCAGCCCAATGTTTTATGTGTTTTGTTTTGTATAAATGTAGAACATGAGGTCAAAGGAGAAAACGTGTCAAATTACAAACTTCATGTGGAGCTGAAGTAGCTCGATGCTGTAACAGTCTTAAGGAGGATTTGGAGCCAGTGAAGGATTTTGAGGAAACACAATAACCACAGCTCCAACAGGCTTAGCTCTGCACTTACATAACACTAAGGATAAAAACCAAGCCTATTTTTTAGGCCTTTTCTCGAAAAGTGCATATCCATAATAAAATGAGTATATCTCTGCAACCACTAGGTCTATTTGAATACTTTTGGTGTCATAGTAAAGGGAAAAAAATTAGAAATTGCTGAGATGTGTGAATTTCAGTATATGTGTGACTGATGAAGAGTAAATGAAGATGACACAGAAAAAATTAAATAAAATTAATATTCGCCTAAAAAAAATAATATTTTTGATGAGTGTCCTTTAGAATAATGCTATCCAAGCTCAAACCCTCTATAAAATAATTGTACAACATAGTGGTCAGTCTGGTGGTCATTGCCTGTCGGTGGCCGCTGAAACCAGGTGACTGTGCTGCGACTGTGTGCTGTCGGCCTCGGACGTGTGTTGTCAGTGCCTGGACTCTATGCTGGACATGGAAAGTTGCTGCATAGCGTATAACTGGAGGAGAGTGGGTGAGTTGTTTTCGTCTCTTTTCAATAGAAACCAGGCTAGCTAGCGGTTAGCAGACTTAATCTCTCGAGGGGGGGGGGGTCTAACTCGGTGTTACGGTGCGTTGGACCATGGGTTAAACTTACGCCGGAATATCCCTTTAATGGACAAAAAAGTGGTGGTTGTAAGAATAATAAGTTGAAACAAAATGGCCGAACTGAACAACAATAAGTATAAAGAAAATGGCGGAACAGAAGAACAATAGTGTTTACCTTGAAATACAATAATACAATTCTCACGTAATAACCAGTTGTAGGTTGTTGTTAGATGTCATGCTCCAGTTGTGTTCATGTACCTTCTGCATCGCAGCACACAGCACATCGTTGCCTTTGTGGATAGGGACCTGGACTGAACCCAGGAATCGCACCAGGAACTGCTCTGTCCAGCCGTCTTTCTGGACTGTGAGAAGGACGGAGAGATGGAAACAACGTGAATTATTAATGTTGTTGTTGATGGAGATTCTCTGCTTTTACAGAGCAGCTCTGTGCAGTGTACCTGGGTTCACGTCTTTGGCCACCTTGACAGCATAGAAGGCAGGGAAAATACCAGCAGCTCCACTCCTCATGTTGTAGCCCTGACACCACAGGTCCTCAGACTGGTTCAGCATCAACACCGGGTCGTCCGTCTCCAAGTAAAGCTCGTCTGCATGACGAGGGACAAACCTAGAACCAGGCCAAGAGAGAGAAAACAAAACAGATTCAGTCAGTGATGTGCTGATTGATTTACTCACGTGGACATAGAGTTTGTGCCTGTTGACAAGTGCTGACCTGTAGACAGCTCTGTGGCTCTGCTGTCGCTCCACTCCATCCAAAACACAGGAGAACACACCGAACAAGCCCGCACCTGTATGACACAGCATTGATGGTACAATCAACTGCTCACAATCTGAATCACACTCAAACAAAATATTTTTTCTGCGTTGAAAAGAAGCTTCAAGACCCCCTACGTTGAGTTTAGAAACTTAAGATTCCGGAAACCTCACCGATGCATGCGATTAAGCAATTGACATTTGATGATTGAATTAATGTTGCCATCTGAATAATTGAAAACGGTATATGTTATTGTGATTTAAGTGTCTGTACTCAGACTGAGACTACTCAGATCTCCCATGTATTTTAAAAGGTTCCACTATCATGACAAGAGAAACACTGGTGATTGAGTCTGACCACCAGACTCCACCAGAATGTGGCTCAGACATCATCACTGTCTCTATGAGGAAGAAGGTTGTTGCAAGTTTACTGCCATGACCTACAATGTGCTTCTACTACATATCAAAGAAAAAAACTGCAATGATGCTGCTCGTATACAGTATCAGAATCAGAATGTACTTAACTGATCCACAGATGGAAATTATTTTCTTACAAAAGCCTGATATCTGAATGTGGTTTATTCATTTATTTATTTATTAATAAGACCCTAAATTAGCCACAGAAATGTTCAAACATTCAACTTAGTCAACTCTATTTGCTACTGTACTGTAAAGCTGCAGGATAGCATGTGTTACACACCTAAATACATAACAGAATCACTTCTGATTTGATAATACAGACCTGTGGTGCTGTAGTTGCTGCTGCTGCTGCTGCTGCTGCTGCTGTTGGAGAACAGGTTGAGGAACTTCCTGCTCCTTGGAGCTCCAGCTCTTCCTCCCTGAGACTCCTCCTCCTCTGAAGTGGTGGCTGACGTGACCTTGGACTGTTTACAGATCCTTGCTACAACTTCCCTCCTCCTCTTCATGTCCTCCTCCCTCCTTCTCTTCACATCCTCTTCCCATCTCTTCTTCTTCTTCTCCTCCTCCTCCTTTCGTCTGTTTTCCTCGTCTTTCCTACCTGCATGGAGAATAAAACAAAAAGAAGATTAAACTGACAGCAGAGCGGCAAAGAAGTGGTTTGAGTCTTGCGCGGTGGTGTCCTACTGTATAAGGCTCCATTCTGTTTCTCTTGTTATGCTCTAATTGGTTACAGTAATATGACAGAGATGTCTGTTTCTGTTGATGACACACAGCTCTGCATACAAACCACTAAACTCTTCATCACTTGAACCTGAGTTCTGACATCCATCTCATAAAGTCATCTGAACGTGTGTGATGAAATAACAGTGACACAGAGTGTGTTTGGTGTTGTACTCAGTGTTGGGTAGTAACGCGTTATTAGTAACGCCGTTACGTAACGCCGTTACTTTTTTCAGTAACTAATAACGTAACGCGTTGTTTTTTTAAAATCAGTAACTCCGTTCCCGTTACCAAACGCTGCGTTACTCCGTTCCTTTCCGTTCCTTTGGGTGAGGTTTTACAGCGGCACACACAATTCCTATAACATTTCAGCAAGTCATTGAATTGAAAGAAAGACAGAGCACAGACACTAAGCACTAGTTGGTGGCCGCCCTCTAGCGTCCCACACGTAATCAAACACACTACATGAAGAGGACTGGGCAGGTCAGAGCGATTCTCTGAGCAGGGCATGACGGCGAGCTAAGGTAACTTTGCTAACGCAGCATCCGAGACCGAAGCTGTGTCTCAGTTCAGGCTGCAGCCCCTGAACTGGGACACAGCTTGAGTCACAGCGCGCACACACCAGCACCCACTCCACCCGAGCAGCAGCGGGTAGAGTCCGACAGACGGACTCGAATTATGACGCCTGAAACGGTAAACACAGCTGATCGCTCTGGGTAAACACAGCTGATCGATCGATAAAAAAATACCGCTGGAGTGAATTTACTTCCGTCACTGAAAACAGTCTTAAACGTAACTGCTGACATCATGCAGCAATGCAGCATGATGATGATGGTAAAATTTTACAGATAAAAACCATAGACTGTAAAAAGAAGATAAAAACACGTGTTTCTTCATCAGCATCAGTAGGCTACAGAACTGAAATGAGGCTAGAGGGGAATTCAATCAACCTTTATTTAATGGGAGCATTGGGAAAAAAAACCTTTTAAAGTAACGAAAAAGTTACTTTCTCAGTAACGCATTACTTTTTGGTTTAAGTAACTGAGTTACTAACTGAGTTACTTTTTTATGAAGTAACTAGTAACTGTAACTAGTTACTATTTTTCAGTAACTAGCACAACACTGGTTGTACTGTATGTGAGTGTGCTGAAAACCAGGGATGCTGCATGTGCATCTGACTGCAGATCTGATGAACATTTATGAAGCTGTTTTTTAAGCAATGTAAAATGTCCTCTCTCTCTTTGCTCCTTTTACTCCTTTCAAAACAACATTTTAGGTAGGCCCTATAGTGTTTTTATTGGGTGTATAAAGTTCACTTCACTTCACTTGTATTAAAGGATATTTACTACAATTTATCCAAACTATTTGTTGTGAAATTTATGAAATATTATACTTGATACACAATATTTGAATGATTCACATGACATGAAGAGTGGGTCAGTAGCAGTGACCACCTCACAGTTCTGTTAAAGTTGAGTGGGCTCATACACCACAGTTTCTAAATACAGCTACAATTTTTTTTGCTAATGAATATAATGCCATCAATATTTATTATTCAAATTATTATTATTAACTAAAAGTTAAGACATGTTACCCTTTTTAGATGAAATTTTGTACGTTTATTTTGTTGCAATGGGAGCATTGCCTTCATTTCATAATCATGGGAGTCCTATCATGAGACAGTGAGGTTTACCTTCCATTTTTATTCATTTTCGATGGACACTCCCACTGCTGAGTATAAGAATAAAACAGCTGTTTGCTTCTTATTATAAGCCTGTTTCTCCTGCTTCTTATTGGACATTTAATGAGCACATTTTGAGCCCCACTACTAGCAGCCTCTAAACCTAACCCTAGGAAACAACTTGATCTGTATCTTGCTTTAAAACCTGAAGCCACTGCTGTGACAGACATTTTCAGGAAAGTCCATAATGAATCTTTAACGTTACCTTGCTTCCTTGCTTCCTCCTTCTTCTTTCTCTCCTCCTCGTACTCTGGGTCTTCCTCCTCATTGGCTGACTGATACACTGTCTCTCCATCGCTGTCATCATTGTGCTCACTAAAACCTTGGAAACAGTTCTTGAGGCTGACCAGCTCCAACTGAGCGTGTTCATCCACCACCAGAGTGTATTTAACAGAGTCATAGTTCAACCCTGCTGCAGCTTCACTCTGTGGTTCAGTCCAAGCAGTCACACTATCTCCCTGAGTGACAGAGCTGCTGCCGTTCACCTCACTGTTACTGTCACCTGTGCCCCGCCCGGCATCCACCTTTAACTTGGTACAGTCCACCTCCGACTTTGCACAGTCCATCTCTGTTTTCCCATCAGCTGTGAAGGAGTGGGTCGGACCATTCTGAACATTCACGCAAGGGGTGGGGTCTCCCTCCCCCTCCTCTTCACTGATGTCAGGGTTGGTTCGGAGGGATGCAGAGGGATGCAGAGGGCCTGGTGGGGGCCCCTCTGTGTCTGAGCTCAAGGACATCCTATTTGACCCCCCCTCACTGCTGGACCGGGACAGAGCAGGGGGGTTGTCCTGGGTCCTGTCATGGCTTTGCCCTATAAACACACATGGACAGTCAGTGGGTAGACAAATGTGTTCATAAACCACTTCTCCACATGCAGCACTAAATAAATAGATGTGGTTAAAGTCATTTAGAGCACAACACAGAATTTACTCCACTCCACTTCCTCCCGCCTCAAATTATTTTACAGCTACAGGGAGCAGAGGCTCAGAGCTGAACCATGTGTTTATGTTTTCTTTTTCTCTGAACAACAGATTACATTCAGATTTAGTTTTCACTACACTACAGAGACTACAGGAAGCTTCATCTTTACCAATTTTCTGCTTCTTCACTCAAGTCTTTTCTCCAACACTTCCCTCCTAAGGAAGGCCTTGGATGATATTCCATAATATTGAACATGTCTATATTTTTCACCTTGAGCAATGTTTTTCACAGTATTTTTTTTTTTACAGTACTCTATGTATTGCTCTATGTAGAACTGAAACATTACATATGATTGTATAATTATGAACTAATGAAAGTCTGGGCAGCAATGTAGAATATGTGGCAAGTAAGTGTGACCTTGACCTTGTGGTCTGTCCCTGCAGGCCTGTGCACAGCACAGTCTCACTTCAGACTATTCTTATCTGTGGTTCTGTGATGGTGGAACAAATGAATGGATCCTCTCTGAGCAGGGACGTCCCTCTCTGTCCTCAAGAGCCTCATCTCCTCAGAGAGCACCTCCTCTCCTAAAACCCTAACATTTTCAGCTCTTACTCTGCACTTTTGGTTCAATCCCTTTATAATCTCGATGTAGCTCTTAAGATTTACATTAAGGTCCCTATGGCACTTATAAGTGGGGTTGGATAAGTGGCATTGGAGAATAGGGTCTGTTAAATAACTGGATTTAATGCAAAGACAGTGGAGCATTCAGCATGTAAACCTTTATTTTACCAGGCAAGAATTGCTAAGAATACATTCTTATTAAGGCAATGGCCTGGTAGGAGGTGAAAGACCTCCTAAGGGGAAGGGAGAAGGGGACTATAACATTAAAATATAGACAATAAAAGCACATACAACAACAGTGACACAAAAGAAGAAAGAATAAAGACAATAAGCCAACATAATGCAATGACATACCACAGAATGACAGTTAGTTTGACGTACAGTGACATACAACAAGTTATGTAAGGACAGAGACACTAAAAAAAAAAAACAGTGATACTAGACAACCATAAATGAGACAGTAACAAAACAACAAATATCTGGCATAAGCCAGATATTTTCTCAGAAGTTGGTGAAAGCAAAAACCAAGAGTATACCTCTGTACAAAGAGACAAATACAGCTTTCCTACTGTACTTACAACATGACATGGCAGTAATAGAAGATAGAAAATAATAAAGTTTCCGGTTTCATTACCTTGGTCTTGGGCCTTGTCCTGGCTTTTTGCTACCGGTGCCACCGGTGTTCGTGGAACCACCATAGCCGTCAGAAGAACTTCCTGGTTTGACAGTACGGCGTTTGGCTTGACCCCTCCTCCTCTGTTTCCCACTTTAGCTCCTACTTTTGCTTTCCCATCAGCCCCCCGGCCTTTAGGTCCATTTGTGTCCTTTGGCCTCTGATGTCCATTCCTCTCCTTCTCCCTCGCCTTGGACTCCGCACACAGTCTTCCTCCTCTTCTCTCCTCCTTCCCTGCTGTCACTCCATCCTTTCCCCTGATGTCCCCCAGGTTCCTCTCTTTCATCGCTGTCGCTACTCTTCCTCCCCCTCTCCCTCCAACTCCTCCTCCTCCTCTCCGCTGAGTCCTCGGGGTGCTGGAGGACTGAGTGGTCCCAGACGCCTGTCTCTCCCGCAGTCGAGCGCGAGTTTCAGTTGCGAGTGCAGGAGCCTGGGCATTGGCTCTGCTGTGGGCTCCATTGGCTGTAGGGGGTCTAGGGGCTGGGCGGTGCGAGCTGAGCCGGACTTTGTCCTCTGCTTTTGGTTGGACGTCGGTGGGTGTTAGATCCCCTTAAGGCACACACGCAAACAAACAAAAGTATCAGATTAAGTATTAGGCAACCAGATGTATACAGGGGGATTAACAAAGTAGCCCACAATAAGCACTTCAGACTGGATCAGACAGGAACATTCATTTCTAATCATTCAAGAACATTTTGCTTTTATTCCTCAGAATTTGTTTTGTCTCTTGCATTGTGACGCATTTACTTCCACTGAAAATATGTGTTTAATGTTTTAACCAAGTCTGAAAAACACTGGTGTACTAGAAATGTCAACATTTTGAATTTATCTTGCTCCTGTTCAGTACCATATACGTATGTATAAATCTGTTAAATGGCTCCTTTAGTCATGTCTTGACTTTTATTTTCTAAATAAAAAAAATCCTATAATTCCAGTTAATATTGTTTTGTCATTAGACCTTTTCACTCAACTGCAACGTAGACAAAGCTACTCCAGATCCACTTAAGACATTATGAACTTAGTCTCAGACTAAATAGATGATGAACAACTAAAATAACACAAGCTAACACCATAACAAAAGCACAATGACACAAGCTACTATGACACAAGTTACCACAATAACACAAGCTAAACAAACTAGCTGCATCATTCTGCTTCTGATTCAAGTCACTTTAATTGGGTTTCCAGTATAGTTTGTGATGGCACAGATTCATTGACATACGGTAATCAATAAATATATCAAATAGTGTACAAACATCACTGTGGTTACATACAACGCAGGATTAGCTATATCAATGAAAAATGCTGTTGGATTTGGTTAATGCTGTGGACTCAATGGGATTTGTAATTAAATATTGAGTTGAAGTTCTCATGAAAATACTGGCCCAATGCTGTTATAAGTCACATTTAGTTTTTATTTTCTAATTTCTTAATACTAAATATAATTCATATAGGCTAATCACATCAGATTTTACAAAAGTAAAACTGTATTTTACAAAAAAGAGTCCAATCCCTGGTGCTTCTGCCTGACATAAGTGAGGAAGCTGATTCCCCCATAAACACACAGACACAGGTGGCTGCTGGGATACAGAGGCCGATCTCCAGTGGGGGAGGTCATTCAGCTCCTGCATCAGCCTTGTTGTATCAAGTATCAAGTTTCATCCTCAGATGCCCCATGTTACTGCAGCTTTCTCCAGCATTTACTGCCACAGCTCCAAGCTTTACACAACACAGTATCTTATCATAACTGCTTCTAATTAGTCCTAAACAGATGTCACTGTTTTACCTATGGAACATAATATTCTAAAATATCTTTGTACAATGCTGTGATGCTGGTTGTTATGTTACTGGTTTATTTAGCATCTTTATTCATTAGCAAATGCAAACTGACAATGAGTCAATGAAATTATGATTATTTACAATAGGGAATCTCCATCAGCCTTCCTACTCACAGTAATAATAAAAATGTATTATTACTGGTTATTATAGCTGAATGGGTAGCTACCAACTGATGTCACTGTGGAGTCTGGAGCTGTGGTTAAAAAGTGTCAGCTGGTTTAACCTCCCATTATGGTTGTTTGGGTCACTCAGTTACAGGTCAACTGCCCATAAGGTTCAGGGACCTTTTCTGACTCCATCCAGGCTCTGGTTACAAAATATGACTACATTGCACAGTGGCAAGGAGAACTACGTACAGTCTACAGGTTTCGTTGTTTTGAATCATGTAGTATCCCCCTACCTGTAATGTGTGGGGAGGAGGAGTGGGAGTCCTTCCAGCTGTCCTTCTTGCCCAGTGAGTTGTTGTTGATGGAGTCCTGTACAGAGATAATCAGACAGGACAGCAGTGTAAGAGCACAAACCAACAGGTTATTGGATTATCTAACTGATAACCTATAAAATCCTCTCACTGTGTTGCTCTGAGGATTATAGATTAAAACTGATAAACACAGAGGAGCAGGACTCTGCTGCTCATCCAGGACACATGGTCTGTGTAACTGAGATTCCCCCTGATCATAAAGACTCGAAAGCAAATAGTAGACATAAAGATTTGACATTTCATGACTGAAGGATTGAACACATTGAAATTCAGTGAGCTCGGTGTCTCCTCCTCATTGCAACAGCTCCTGAAACCAAGTGGAAACATCCACTCATTGTATATAGTTCATAGACTGTAAAACAGGAGAGGGTGAGTTGCAGATAAAGAGTTTACAGGTTCAAACACAACATCATTCAGGCCTTAATTCTATATTCTCTATTCTTCTCCTATAATCTCTATTTCATGCTCCGCCCTGCCAAGTCATCAAAGATGGGGTGTCTGAAATGAGCTGAGTCAAGTCCAGACACTTTCTCTATCGTCCTCTCTGATGACATCATCACTGCCAGGAAGAGGCAGGAGCATCCGCCAGGAAGTGAGCGGTGGTCTCACATCAACGTCATGGGAACCACGCAGAGAGCTGACTCACTCACTGACACCCCTCATGCATCTGCTTTCACCGTCGCACACCATGCTCTGTTACCATGGCTACTCAATGTGTGTGTGTGTGTGTGTGTGTGTGAGAGAGAGAGAGAGAGAGAGAGAAGCACAACTCGTCTCTTCCTCCTGTCTGACTCCTGACATTTACACAAACAGGCATCTCTGTGTGCAGACAAAAACCTAATGGAGCCACTTTTATCATTAAAAGTTCTCATCAGCAATTAAAGATGGTGTCTCAGCATCGTCCATCATTTCCTGTCTGACACCCAGGATGAACTGTTATTCTGTCACAAGCTGAGAGCGTGTGAAGGGAAAAGAGCAGCATCTTGGTAAAGTTACTCTTCCCATTGTGAACATGGCACACAGTGAGTTCCCACTGTGCCTGTGTCAGAGAGGAAGAGGAGATTCATCTCTGTGCCTCTTTTGAAGTGATGAGTCAGTCATGTTCAATAATATGTGTGAGCAAATAGACAAACAAAAATAGTCAATATAATGCTGATATGCAGCTTGACAAATATTCCCTCCTAAATTAATTCTGTGGTACAACAATTTTACATCAACATGCAGTCACTCTGGATCTCTGATTCTTTAAGGGACTTCCTGAATTATTTTCTTTACAGTTTTTCTCAGTCGCTTTGGTGCTATTCTCAGATCAGAATGAAAGTTCTCATAACTATTAGTTCAACCTCCACAACATGTAGTCATTTGTCCACATCATAGCAGCAGTTTCTCCTTCCTCTGAACAAATTGCAAATGCTTTTGGACATCAGTTGCTCTCATACAATTCTCTGCTGTATTACAACATTATCATTTGTTTATGTCATGTCAGTCAAAATGAACTATACTTTTGAACGCTGAATAGTCTTTCCCTATAAAACTAATAGTCCTCATTTCATTGCTTGAGTCATTACATACAAAATTCTTGAACTAGTTTTCAAAATCTGTCAAACTAGTTTTAAATGTTGGGAGAAGCTGTGAATTCAATTATTCAAACATTTACAGTAAGGAACAACAGGTATGTATGGTATTGGACAGTAATTCAGCACTAAACAATCTGCACTGCTGTCATTGTGTCAGGCATTACTGTAAGATACAGTGGGACAAGAACTTTTTTACATTTACATTTAGACTTACAGCTTCACTAGAGAACAGATTTACTGTATTGTAATGTATTACAGCAACCACAGTAAAGATTTCCCATCTTTACAGTACGGTACTGTACTACAGCATTTTACAAGTAGGAAGCTCTTTTACAGTATTGTACACCACAGTAATAATGGTTGATGCAGTACATGTACTGTACATTACTGTAATTTTACTCTGCATCACATAGGATTACAAGACAACCTCACAGAGGTGGAAGAGACTGAGCCCATTACAAACAATGGCATAAGGTTGAAAGAGACACAATGTAAGGATGACATTACTGTATCTTTGGGAATATTGAATCTGTTTCAATCGCTACAATTGACAGTGTGATGTAGATGAAAATGTGACTGGAACGTCTGGATGTGCAGGAATGATTTACAGTACTCTGTATATGTACTGCAACATAGTTTACGTAAAGTTGTACCCAAAGAGTGTTTCTTATGTTTGTTGTAGATGACTGTAGTGTATTTGTCCTTTGCACAATGCTGTGAACAAATCAGAATTGCAAAGAGCATATGCAGTAGAAATGTGAAACATACATATTCAGTATCTCCACTAAATACAGTAATGTGTAACTTTACTGTAGTTTTCACATGGCTGTACAAGTAGTGTATAGTGCTGTCTGGAGCATTTTCAGGTAGTATCATCACTTTTTGCATTGGAAAACACTTAGAGAATAAAGTGTCCTAATGAAAACATGACAAAGCCATTTGACTATCTTGTTCATAAACGATGGTGTCAGGACTTCTCATTTTGACGACACTGACAGTTTCACTGACATAAGTACTTGCTTTTGAGGGATAAACAATCCATTTTGAGCAAGTGACTCGCTTTTGCAGGTTATCCACTAGGTTTTGCAGTTTGTGATAATTGTTCTGAGAAATGCACTAACTGTTGTGCAAATGTTAAGAGTGATGTGAGAATAGCACCAAAGCGACTGAGAAAAACTGTAACATAACATAATCCTTGTACTGCAACGCCAATTAAATAAAGTAGGTATAACAAGTTAATTTGTTCACATTAAAGAGAGACCCAGATGTTTCCCTGTTTCTAGTTTTTATGCTAAGCTAAGCTAGCTGCCTGCTGTCCGTTGCTTCATATTTATGCAGCTAGAATTCATGAACACACTGCATCAGACAGGACTGCAGTGTTAGATAGATAGATAGATAGATAGATAGATAGATAGATAGATAGATAGATAGATGATAGATAGATAGATAGATAGATAGATAGATAGATAGATAGATAGATAGATAGATAGATAGATAGATAGATAGATAGATAGATAGATAGATAGATAGATAGATAGATTCTGTATTGTCTGCCCCAAAGGGTAGCAGAAATTTGTCTTTGACAGGCCTCATCACTTTACATACACTCATATAAAACACAGTAAAGCAGTACATTTACAAAAAATAAAAAGCACAATAGCAGCAAGTTTCAATAGTGCTTAATGTGGGTTTTGTTATTTCATTGTAACCGAAGCAGTATGACAATATAAAATCAGTTTGATGGGAGACTTAAGGTTATCTGACAACATGTTACGTGCACTGTAGAAACGTGTCCAACACACTTATTTACACCTATAGAGGGCACTGAGAGTCATTTTAGTTTTGATCAGACTATATATCAAATCATGTGGGATGATTTTGAAATATTGGAAAACCCTGCCACTCCTATACCAGTGTGTTCAGAAGTGGCGCTAAAGTTCCTGACCAGGTCCAACGACTTGTTCAGGTGTTCTACTATGTCAGGGCCGGGAGCAGGTTTGGCACAAACATTCATTTAGACTCAAGGTTGAAGTGATTATGTTTTAGTGATCAAAGTCACCGTGACTATAACAAAATAGCCTATCTCACACATAATAATAACAACACACTGTAACTCAAATACCAGCAAGAATAAAGATCTATAAGTAATACGATTTGACAAGCCACGAGGTCAACTTCACCTCTGGACATTGTTCAACATTGTGACTGTGGGAGCAGAGACTGTGAGCAGATTTCCAGCAGTCTGGCTGACTGATGGAGGAAACATAATGCTAGTTTCATTTTTCCCTTCAAAAACACATTCTTATTGGTGAAAGAAATTGCAGAGTGGAGGTGAAGCAGAGAACATATGGTGAATTAACAGCCATTCTCTTCCTAACCCATTAGACAAACAGCTTCACAGCAACCACAGTCTCTTGCTGACTGTGCTTGTCTGTTGTGAAACGTAGAAGCTCTTTCTGCTTCAGTAAGAATCATTTTTATTCTGTCAGTGGAGACATTTTGCCACAGCACAGGATCCATTACAGTCTCGCACCACGAGATGTCTGCATCCTTCTACTGGGGCTCTGGACAGAACAGGTCTAACCGAGCTAATCTGCTAGTGCTAACCTTAGCATCCAGTGCAGTGCAATTATTATTTGAGGCTCAAAACTGCTCATTAGAAACCTATGGCTAATGTCTTGGAGGGCGTGTCCATCTTTATTTATAGTGTAAAGTTGGACCACATGACAGCAAACAAACCTAAAGAAAATGTACTGATTATACTTTATAGGGATACGATTGGATATATAGTTCATACTTTGGTCTAGTTTTGACAGAATCCAGAAAATTCCCTTAATGCTGTCAATAAAATATATTTACAGTAAATAAGTAGCAATATAAATAATCTAGTATGACTTTTGATCAAATGTAGTCCCATTGTTGTCATGTTTTTGGAAAATGTTTGTCTTTTGTAATGTGATTATCTTTTGAAAAAATGTTGTAGCATGATTCATTACAAAATCAAGGTGATGATAATGGTCTGCTGTATGTTTAGAACAGACATCACCTGATGTTGCCTCCCTCACACAGCTAAGTTTAGAAATTACAATTAGCTGATTTACAGCTAAGAAGTTTATAACCCCACACGCACACACAGGCACAGAATGAGGGTCAATGAGAGTCAAGGCTCACAGCCAGACATGGTAAGTGGTAGTGAGTGTGATCAGTCCGATCCTGTCAAGACTCCAGCTGGTGAAACAGGTTGGAGAGGAAACAGCAGCTAATCACGCTGCTGACTGAATGACTGAAACACACAATGAGATGATCACAGTGAATACGCTCTTTACTGCTCTGGTTATCAATGAACTGATTCCAATAGCATTTTGACTATAGGTTTGACTATGCAGAATATATTTATATTAATTACTTCCTTCTTTTCAGGACAAAAAAATAATGTGTTTATGTAGCTAGTACTGTAGCCTATAACTCAGTGTGTCACACGTGAGAGACACTTTGAAGCAGTGTGCTGAATACCTACAGTTGATCTGTTAATCCACTGACACCACCTCTCTACAGTGCTGCTGTGTATTAAACAGCAGGAATTAACAGCATGCACTTTATTGAAGGATTGAAGCTCTGTCATCTGCCTGTCAGCACATCAGTTTACAGTGGATTGTTGACTGATCAACGATGATCAATGATGTTGTGATATTTATACCTCTAAGACTTTATAGATGTAGATGTGCTCTATTGACATGTCTAATATCATTTTCCACATTAATACAAGCTTAATAGGTTGAGTAACCACAGCTGGTTCAGATATGGATGTAACATTCAACAGCACATTTGTTTTACATGATATTATATAATCTTCCAGTGTGAGAAGTTGGGAACTGTAGGTGAAATCAACAGGCGTTCCTCTGCATCTCAGAATTTAATAATAATAAACCTCATTTTAACCTTCAGAAAGGCTGAAGAAACACACCCTCAGATTAAGACATTGAACAGGAAGCTCTGAACAGGCTCTTTAGAAACAGATTAGTTCAAACTGGAAATTCAGTACACAAATACAGATTGCAGAGTTTGAAAGTGATCTTAAATTGATGTTAGTTGATTGGCTCCAGCTATGTTTTCTAGAAACCTGTGTCAAGATGCAACACTTGTGAGGTTAATTAAAACTAGTGATTGTAATAATGATACACTGAAAGAAGCAAGTGGAAGAGAGAAAGGACAACATCTTTGCCCTCTACAGTTACCAAAGGTCTTGTCCAACCTTTTATCACTGACAGAAACGTGGCCATTTATCTCAGCTGTATTTTGAGAGAATCATTTTCTAATGGCTTAAATATCTCAACTTCTTTGTGAAATTCACTAATGATAAATAAGCCAGTGAGTCACTCAGTCAGTGGGCTGCGCCTCTTATTCTAAATACGGTACATTTGACCCACTTTTCACGCTACATCCTCTCCCCTTCACCTCATCTCCAGGCAGATGATATCGGCTGTGTTTGTCCCTGCTAAGTCGGTGAAAGTCTGATAAAAACATCAAGTGATGAAAATCTGACCATCGATCCGATCTGATCTGATCGTCTGCCGCAGCTGCAGCGATCCCATCACGGGATGTCTCAGGGGTTTGATGCTGGTTCAGGGGGGAAACCCAGGTGAGTGTGAAACCGCTGCTCTGAATTGTACCGTCACCGTAAACAGGATGCTACTAAACTCATCTGGTGTTAGTGTGAGCTCCCTCTAGGGAACACTGCTTACTGTCGGCTTACAGACTGAGCCAGGGTTCACTACATTCACCACCGTCAGGCCCTGTTCCTATATCATTTCATCTGTAGATTCAGCCTCATATTAAACCCTCTTCTTCTCTTCCTACTGCTGATCTTAAATATACATATTTTGAGAGATGACAGAACAGCTTGAAGGCTCCTGTTTCAACATCACTATATATCAGGGTCTCAATAACCACAGCGTCCTTGAGCAAGTCACTGAGCCCCCAGCTGCTCGTCGGCACTGGGTGTGCTGGAGAAAAACAAGCCAGCCACATGATTGAATTATGAATATTGATGTTCTAAATATAGATATTAGCCAGAAATACAATCACCACAACAGAAAATAGGAGCCTGTGTACTGTGTTTACCGCAACATACAGCTGAACCATTTTCAGAGATGACCCACTGCCAGCACACACACACACCCACACCTAACAGCACACACAAACACACACACCCAGTGCTGTCTCATTCTGAGGGCAGGATCCTCCCAGTAAACACACACACACACACACACACACACATGCACATACACACACATACAGAGTAACCCATTTATTCAGCTTGATGCCTCATTCTGAACAGAGCATCCACCCATATTCTCACACACATACACACACAGCAGCTGGTGTCCTCCTACCTGGGTGCCGGCTGGTGGCAGCTGTGGGAACAGAGCCAGGGTGGTCGGCCTCTTTGGTCGATATTTGTCCATGACAGTTCAGGTTGATCCCCCCTCTGACAGGCGACAGCTTCTTCCCTCCCACCTCCTCTTCCCCCTTCCTCCTCCTTTTCTTCCCCCTTATTAACCCAGTGTCGGCACTCCTTCGCTCGGACAAGGCCTCTCCCACCCTCCTCTACCTCCCCCTCTTCCCCTTCTTCCTCCTCGGTCTTCTTAGCATCGATCAGCTGCAAGCTCAGCCTCTGGACACACCCACTCTACTCCATCCCTGCTTGATCATTGGCTGGCCTCAGTGTCACATCATCAGCATCAGCAGCATCACTACCACCACCCTGGAAAGAGCTGAGTAGAAAGGAGAGGGAGAGAGAGAGAGAAGGAGGGAGGAAGGGAGAGGAGGAGAGATGGGTGGTGTTGAATAGAGATGGCATAAACGAGGACTGACAGAGAGAAGAAGGCAGGGAGGAGAGAGGGGAAGGGGGGGGGAGTCAGAACCAGCCAATCAGAGCACAGCATGACATCACCAGCTCATCTGCCCGAGGCTTTCTCTGTGAGTTAAAGCTAATCAGCTCTGCGAGTGCTCCTGTGTTATGTCTCTGTGTGTTTGTGTAAATCACACACCAGGTAACAGTCATTGCACAGAGGTGACACACCAGTCAACAAACCAGCAGGTGAACCAGTCACACTGCTTTCCTTCCTGGAAAAGGAGCGGGCCTCCTGACATTTTGGAACGGTCCTTTAGCGCTTGGGGTCGGACTGGCTGAGGGGTGGTGAGGGGGGGGATGGTTGTTCGGGGTATTGTGGGGTTTATATATTTTTTATTTATTTATTTTTCTGAGGGGGTCATGTTTTAAATATTGAACTATGTATGCCCTATATTTGACCTCTGTTTTTGAAAATCAATAAAAATATTTGAAACAGGTGAACCAGTCACATAGGCTACACCCAGTCAGCCAATTAACAATGCAGCCAGCAAACTAGTATTTAATGCCAGATAGCCAAGGCGACTCGGCGAGGCAAGGTAAGTTAACAGTTTGTGTCAAAGGACTTTACACAGCATCATGACAACATCCTTTCCTCTGCCCTCACATTGACTGAGGAAAAACTTCAAAGAAAACCCTGAACATGGGAAAAACCGAGAGAAACTGTTTACAACATGGAATGTGGAATAAATCGGATATTACAGTAAAGAGGAGCTGATGTAGGCAGCTTCTGGTGAGCAGGCTGGGTTATAGGGGCAGAAGAAAGGAGGTGATGCAGGCAGCGGCTGGTGCAGACGGATGGAGCTCTCGAGTCTGAAAAATCATTGGAAAACACAGAGAGAATGCAAGGCACCAAGGCCGAACTACAGAGTACAACATACTGTATAATGACAAGACAACATGAGGAGAGGAGAGCAGAGGAGAGGAGAGGAGGCTATAAAATGGTTCAGGGCTAAATGAGCCAGCCCTGACTAAAAGCTCTGTCACAGAGGAAGATTTTAAGCCTGGACTCAAAGGTGGAGAGAGCCAAACAATAAATAAACAAGACACACAATCAGTTGGTCAATACACTTCAGTGAGTCGGTCAACAACCAGTCAGGCAAGAGATCTAATAAACCAGTCAGGTAATCTGCCAGCTATTTCTTTAGCTAACACTCAGTTGGTCAGTAAAACCAGAGATGTTCTAATATAACCTAGCTAGTTAGCTGGTAACTTACTGTTAGCTATGTTCACTGGAGCTGATCCCAAACATACTATAAACATTTACAGGAAAGGACAGGATGATGATGATGATGATGATGATGATGATGATGATGATGATGATGATGATGATGATGATGATCATGCCAGAAAACCACTTCCACTTCATCTTTCTCTTTGAGAGGAATTATTTTTTTGTCCACATGGCATGGGCCACAAACACTCTCAACTGCGGACAGAAATATTTAGAAGCTGTTGTCAGTGTAGTCCAATTCATATCCATTTGTTTTGTTCAGAACAAAAATAATAATCATTGAAAAACTGGCAGACTGCTTTTAAATGTAAAGCTCCACCTGATCTTCACGTCTTTAAAGCATCCATTTTTACTTACCTGCAAACATCCTGCTCCTGCTTCTAATAGTTCTTGTTATCTGTCTGTAATTAGGCTAATGAAGACTGTACCTACTGACTGGAAACTAGCTCCAACTGGTTTATGCATATATGCACTCATGCAATGCTCTTATATTATGCGTATATTTCCTGCATTCTTTTGTTCCAGGCAGGCTTTTGAAATCGTAAATTACAGCTTCAAGTCACAACTTACGACTTTGTAGCGTTCCAGGCAACCCACTCGTGTTTTTCCGACCTGTTTTACCGGTGAAAGTCACTATAACGGCCACTCTAACTTCCGACCGGTGAACTCGTACCAGATCGAACTGGTACCACTTCACGGTCGGAAAAATACGAGTTTCCTTGAATGCACCATAACAGTCCTCGTCCCTACGTCACCACATTCACGGCGTCCCTTGGCTGCAATCAGAGCGATAGATATAACAGTTATATCTATCGCTCTGGCTGCAATGCATGCCGTTCTCTCTCCTCATTGGCTAAAAACTGTAGGATACGATACATGTTTTCTCCTCGGCTCAGAGCAGAGCAGAGGGACTGACAGACCCGTGTTTCGGTCCAAACACTCTATGTAAGTGATTGCTGTTGGAAGATATAACTATTTAAGACTTATATTAACACAAATATATCACTTACTTCTGCTTTAACTGCAAAACAAGCAAATACTTCATATTAATGACATATAATGTTCATTATGCTTCTGGCCTGTCTAGCCTCTACCTGGTCTTTTTACTAAACTTAACCAACTCCTTTCTTCATTGCCTAAACCCAACCAAAGCATCTCCCTGTCAGCTGTCAGCACGAGCGGCGGCTGCAGCAGCCTCGCGCCCCTGTGAGCTCAAGCCAGCTTCAGCTGCGCTCGAGCGGAGCAGGGGGGGCAAGTGTATAGGGCCTTTCACACCGAGCGCGGTATGCGCTGCGCCCACCGCCAGGTACAGCGCAGACAGGCGCAGAGCAGGGCGGCAGCGCTCACACATATGGCGCAGGTTGCTAAGCGACCGAACAAACAAGACAGGATTTGGGGGGGTATATACAAAGATATGTTCGCCAGGAGCTACAAAACGACCGCTTCCAGGTGAACTTTAGCGTCAGGCTGAGCAGGGAGCAGTTTAACAGCCTGTTAGAGAGAGTTGGTCTGATCCTCAGGAGGAGGACAACTCACTTCATGCATCCGTCACTTTAACTGAACGTCTGGCCGTTTGTTTTCACTCTGCAAGCGGCTGATTTTGTTTCAGACTCCACTACATCCTCTCCTATTGGACGCGCCGAGATGTCGTCACAGCGCGCTGCGCCCGGATTAAAAATTTTTTAATTCGGGCGCAGCGCGCCGCCGCGGCACGCGCCCACCTTGCGTGCCGCTCAGCTCGGCGCAGAGCCATTCGCCCGTGCGCCGCGGTAGCACGTACACAATGAATGGGTTTGCTGCCGCCTTCCGCCGCCTGCCGCGTTCGGTGTGAAAGGCCCTTATTTCTATTACTGTGGGAGATCTCCAACAATGGAGTCTGGGAGAAAGCAAGTGGGACAGATCTGCCTAGTCCCTGAGCAGCGCACGTTTCACAGACAAGCCACAAAGCAGAATGTAAACAACGTCACGCGGTTCAGCACCTTGGACATTGGACAGCTGCGGGGGGGGGGGGGGGGGGGGGGGTATTTCGGAACAGTGGTGTTTCGAAGTGGAGGTGTGTCGGAATGGAGGGTTGTCCCCGTCTCCGGTTGATGTACTTACATTCAGTTTGGTAACCTCGTGATGGTTGGGCGTGGTGTGGGGGTATTTGTGCAATAGTACTCATTGGTGAATTATTGTTTTCAATGACCTTAAAATTGATGAATGCAAAAATATTTACGTTATTTTTTTTATTCCTTGTGTATGTACAATATATATAGCTTTTAATCTAAAATGTATTCTAAATTCTTTTTGGACTATGTGTTCATGATTTTTATTTATTTTTTATTTTGATGTAGCCCACATTCAGGTGTCTTTAAAATGAGATTTGTCTTTAAATATAGGCTACATAAATTCATTTGAACAACTGAATGTGTTGTGCCATGAGGGGTAATGAAAACACAGCATAAACTCCCATTTCAATCACAATTCCTTCAGCAATTTTAATGAAAATAAACTCTTTTTGTACAATACAAAACAAATAAATATCCATATATCACAGACAGACCTGCGGCCCTGTGGAGCATCACACTGCTTTTTGTTGGAATGTGCAGTAAAACACACATCTGGTTAGGGAGTGTGTTGTGTTCAGGGTAAGCAGGAAATGGGAGGCTCTCTGCCCTGTGATTAGGTAAGAGCAGAGGAAGAGGCTGAACTGATTTGTCCTTTTACCTTCTTGGACTGAGACCTCACAGTTCCCACTTGTCCAGGACACCAACAGTGAGACACTTCCGCAGCCACAAGGTTTGTCTTAAAACCTACTCTCTGGGGAAACTTTGACCCATCCAGGCAACAGTGAGGGGGTTTCACAAAGTCAGGCTGTTTGGCTTTTTTATTCTGCACTGAGGGTTCAAGGTAGGTAAAACAGAAATCATATTTGTATCTTTTTTGTTTGTTTTGAACTGGATAAAAAATTGATGTTAAAACAATGTGGAGAATCAAAGAGCACGCATGAATGTGTGTGGCTCCTACAGAAATCACCTTATGGCATTGATTTGACTCCACGTTCTGGACCTCAGAGGAAAAACCATGTGGTCAATTCTTTGTGTAACGAATACAAACCCAGTATAAAGAAATGTCACACAATTCTGTGACAAAACATTTCAGTTCCCAGTGTTGCATTTTCTGCAATAAGACTTGGTCTGACAAATTTTGCATGTTTTTTGATAAGGTGATCAATTGATTTATCAATAAGCTGGTTGACATAATTCATTTGTACATTTCAGTGATTATTTGGGTAATTTTTCCAAGCATAAATGCCTAGAAATTTAAATTATAAGATGCTAAACTGAAAAAAATGTCTGGACTGACTGGGTGTTCACAGAGAATCGGGACTGGAGAAATGCTACAATGCAGAGTTCAGCATTCAATGAAATCTCATTGAGTCATAACTAAATGGCTAAAAGGATAATTGGCAGATGAAGAGATTATGAAAATGCAAGTTGCAGCTCTGGTAAATTTACCATGTGCAGACTTTGCTATATCTACTGCCCACTAGTGGATGCTTTTACTGCCACACATCCAGGCAGACAAGGTACAACCCTTTATGAAACCCCCTGAATCAAACCATTAGTAAACAGACAGGTTATGTTTTTTTTTGTTTTTTTTTACATATTTTATACACAAACTCTGTTACACGTATGGGGAGAACAACACGTCAGTTTTTCTCTACATTCTTTCCACACAAGCAGCATTTTCTGTGGCCAGAGAAAAATATGGCAAATGCAAAACAAACATTTTTTTGGTCTCGCAGACTTACCTTCAATAACATCCCCTGTGCCACAGCTACAGTGTCTAAATTAATTTGTCTTATTCAATTTACATGATTTCAATTAGCATTCTGCTATACCTTCAGAGATGTGTGCTGTCAAAATAGACTCGGTAGTTAGTTATTTAGGGTTGACAGGGTTTAGGTTTTTGACAAAAAAAAAAGTATGTTTATGTAATTTACCTCATTGCTGCATCTAGCAAAACATTCACATCGGGCATTTACATATTAACATGTGGTTTCTATCTGTGCCAAGCAGGTCCATAAGGAACACAACTGTACAGTGAGGGAAGCTACAACATAAAATGATGGTTTTACACAGTTCACTGAAATCTGTCTGAAGCCTTAGCAGTGCTTCTTTCCAACTCTATAAAAGGACCATAGTCCATTTTTGGGCTTACCAGGACCCAGGGTGATCTGGTTTTATCCATCACTCGTTAAAACTCGTAAACCGCAACAAAATCCTTATTGCAAAGAGAGAGTTGGGACAGTGTGTCGCTCAGACTCCTGCACTACCTTCGTCTGAGGACAGTTGTAGAAGCGGCGGTACAAGCAGGAAGCTACTACTGCGGACAGCCACAATCCGTTGTATGGATTCATCTTGGATATGTATTAACTGTGTATGTGTCAAAGATGGAATTGCACAAGAGAAGAGATTACTCATCACTTACTTTCTCACAAACTTGTTTAAATTGTAAGCTTAATTCTTCTAGAATCAGAATTATTTTTAACATGTAAAAAACTCTGTGGACTGGTTCATTATTAGTCACTTTTTCTCAAAGAGCTTATTTAGAGATGGTTTCCATTTTGTCTGATTGGAGTAAATGTGAGTTAGATTCTTTTGTACTACTTCCATTTGTGTTGTATGTATGCTTATGCATATACAGTATGCATATTGTCCGGATGTCCATATCATTATTCCTTATATGTCTTTAGGTGTCCAGTTGTCCAGTGTGGATGTTTGTAGTTGTTCTCCTAGACTCCACCTGAAAGAGACACCAGAGAAAAAACACTATTTCAGACACTGACACAGAACCAGGACGTTGATGATCACACTTCTGCAGCACTGTACCAACCCCATCAATCACACTGAGCTCTTGTTGAGACACTTTAGAGTTTACAAACTGAATCCTTTATATTTGCTGGAGGGGAGACAGAAAATGCCAAAAATGTCCTTTGCAAGACCATGCAAACCTACTAACCACCATCTGCAGAGCCTCTATGTATGTCAGCCTGCCTTAGTAACAATCAGAACTTGAAGAAAGTGTTTCATACACCACCTCTTTCTACATGTTCCTTTGGTTGCTTGTTGTTCGTGAGGATTGTGTATATTGTACCTCATATCACTGCTGAAGTCCTGCTGGTTCCCCAGAAGTCTCCTCTTCCATTCTTTCCTCCTCCGGCTCGACATTCTCCTCCATCCTCTCATCCTCTGCTGTATCCTTTTTCTCCTCTTCCTCCATTCTCCTCTCGCCCTCCCTGCCCGATGCAAGGCAGCTCTGTCGCCCTCGCTGCCTCTGGCTGCGACGCACTTTGCGAGTGGGGCCTTTTCTTTTGGGAAAAGTCTGAGCCAGGGCTGTGGCTGGACTGGGTAAGGGGGACAAGGTGGGACATGAAGAAGAAGGGGACGAGGGCTTTGACCTTGACAGCGGGCTCTGGATTGGTGTTGAAGATGGGGAGGGAAAAGTAGATAGGGGCAGGGGGTTGCTGGCAGACGTAGATGTGACGGCCATGGAGGGCTGTGTGTGTGTGGAGGGGCAGGGTGTCTGGGGTGGGTGAGTGTTCAGTGTGTCCTCCAGGTTTGGATGGGGGTCGAAGGCGGAGGACGCACACACTGTGGAGGAATCAGGAGCTGTAGAGCAGCCGGCTGCTTCACCGTCTGCAGGGTCTCTGGGGGGAGAGTCTGAGAAAATAGGAGGAAAACATAAGTGTGAAGAGTTTTGGCTTTGACACATGAGCCTGATTATGGGATAACATGAATCTTTGTCTTTCTACCTGGGCCGCTGCTGCTCTGGGACTCATCAGTCATCGGTGGCTCTGCCTCTTCCTGGATCGTTGGTACTGATGCCAACAGACCTGACACAAACACACACAGTTGACACTTTAGTGTCTTCAGGATTTGAAATTGTGTAATTAAATTATGCCTTCACTGTCGGAAGGGGGGATTCTGGGGTTAAAAAATTAAATTATTCATATTCTCATTAGTGCAACATGTATGAGTACAGGTAAGTGCAAGCAGACAGAGTGCAGGCAGGTCAGACTGATCTGTGAAAGAAAATAAACTAACTTTCATCTACGATGCAGTACACTCAGAGCACTACAGCAACCTAATAAAAATTGATAAGGCACTGACAGGAGGTTTTTTCTCATCTTCATCACCCTCCGTCCACTGCGGCCTGAGACACTCCCCTAGGGGTCGTGCTCCTGATGCAGTCATGGATGCTCTTTGGACACTCGCTTACTAATCCTCCCCCGCCCTCTCATAGAGTCTCAGTGTACTGGACTGGAGAACCTCTGTGACCTACGTATGTGACTTGATATCAGGGCAGTGTTTGATACATTCAACAATAAAGATTAAATATAGCCGCAAGCGGCAATCTGCGGGTTCTAACCCTCACCCGCCGCAGCCGACAACATCACCCACTCTGTCCCTGAAGGGTCCATGCAATACATGCCCATTACAAGCCCCATGTTTTGGAGGCTTTCCCATGCACAAAAAGTTGTGAAACTCGGTAAACATGTCAGGACTAGCGAAAAATTTGATATTTTAAAGTAGTTTCACATGGGTGGGGCTAATTGGTTCAATGGCGCCCCCTAGAAAACTTCTAAAGTTCAGCCCCACTTAGCGGTTTCACTTAGACACATGAAAATTGGTAGGCTTATAGAACATGCCAAGACACACAAAAAATCCTCTTAACGACATGGTGAAATCCCAACAGGAAGTCGGCCATTTTGAATTGAATCTTCACGGATGGCGTGATTTTGGCCATTTCCACGATTTCCACGAAAATTCACATGTGTAATGACTGTCCCACCCTAAACGCATGAACGCCACAGCCCCGGGATGCCTCGGGCCCCGCGGTTGCATGGGGCGAGGGTCTGTCATCGCCGCTTGCGGCTTTTTTCCCCGAGCGGGACAGAGTCCCGTGAGGACCCTATTGTAATTCGAACGGTGTCAAGAAAGAAAAACTGTGACACCAAGTCCTGTGAACACCCAAAGTAAAATCTGTGAACTATCCCTTTAAGATGGATGACCATAGAGAACGTTAAATAGCACAGTAGATTACATTTGCCTGTTTTATTCAGATCTCACAGCTCACAAGAGAAAACAAAGCAGCTGCACATCAATAGGATGACCCGCTAATGTTTCCACATTGAGGATCTCAATTCACTGGTCCTGCTGTGTTCGTACCGCGTCTGTTTGATCATTTGAAAGATCAGCCAGTGTGGCCGGGCCAAATCAAACTGCTCATGAAGGTTTGTGCTGTTCTCTGTGTACCCTTGAAAACAAAGATGGTTGTAATGGTAACAGTAAGTGTTCACAGTTGACTTACTGAGTCCTCTGTAATGGGAGAGTTGCTGGTAAACTTGCTTCATCCTCTCGATGTTGAGCCTGCTGCCCTCTGCATGGTTGATCATAGGTTTGGGATAATCCACCCCGACCACACAGTTGGCTGCCTTCTGGACCAGCTCTGGGGCGTTCCACGGCTCGTAGATGTACCTGTTCGGGTAGTCCTTTAGGATGGGGATGTAACGCCTGCAGGAAATTCCAATAGAAAATCTTTTCAATCTGTTTTCCTCTTTGCTGGTGACATTTCAAAGCCGCCTTCAACATGAGGAAACAAAACACTCACGTGGCAGATACTGAACAACGATATTGAGTGACATTAGATTCTACCTGATGTAGTCTCCTGATGGGTCAGTTCTCCTCCCAAAGCCGACAGGACAGTAGCAGTGGAAGAACTGCTGGAAGAAGGCACTGCAGGACAGCCACATCCAGCTGCCAGCGTTCACACTCCAGTCTGCATCGAGCAGCAGCTCCTCAAACACCTGCAGGGACGCACACATGCACCATCCACATCAAGTAGTGGTCACAATTCGCCCTGCAGTGAGTCTGGCACAAATAAAACTACTGCTGCTGCTGCCAAACTAAACAGCGAACAAGTGGACACTCAGACAGTGTCTAAAACTACAGTAAAAGCTGCTGTGTCAGACCTTCATGCCGCTCTCCCAGCTGATCCACAGGTCTCCCCTGGTGAGGAAACAGGCCACAGCGTGTCGGGCCAAGTGGTGGATCCAGCCCTCCTGTCTCAGCTGGGTCATGATGGCGTCAATCCAAGGAAAACCAGTCCGTCCCTCCGCCCACTTGGCGAGTGCCTCTGGGTTCTGGTCCCATGGGATCTGGAGACAGACAGAGATAATTTATATTTGCTATATACTCTTTTCTCTTCTCTTGGGTGGATGTTACACCGATTAGTAGGCTGCACAGCTTTTATTTCTGCAGTCACCTGAATGTTTTCAATAGTCAGTGACCGAGTTCAACACTTCTTTAGCTTTTCTTTTATCACTGCATGAGTGGCAATATTATCATATTATCATGTTGTTTTAAATAGGTTAATATAGGAGAGGGAAGTTTGTGTCCTGTGGTCTCAGCAGGTGGAGTTGACATTTAAGTGAGTCAGGAAGTCCAACCCATCAGAGAGGGGAATGATTAATGCGCTCAGTTTCTGCATCAGTACTAATAATTCAAAACATCAGCAGTCACAGCACTTAAACAATATTAAGACTCAATTCTTTCACCATATTAAAGGACTGCTGTGAAAGGGAGGGTGTGGATATATAGTGTAACCACAGACATTAAAACTGAGCTTTTCAATCTCACTTCACAGATAAACTACTAGACACCTGTTAGACCTACAGTGATGGTCATTCATCTTTCCTCTTTGTTAAATGTAAACATCTTCATTTGAACAGTGGTGCAAATCCCCACCTGGACACAGATGGGATTTCCATCCATGCGGTCAAAGTTTGGGTTGTTGGTGGCAGCTGTGTAGAAGAACTCCCTCCATAACAACTGGCCGAACAGGGACAGAGGAGGACTGCAGCGCTTACGGAGCTGATGGAGAGATGACGAGAGGCAGAGTGAGAGAAGAACAACAGTGGAGTGACCACAGAAGAGAGGAAACGGTCCGACATCTCAGGCTATACCTTCATGTAGAGCTCCCTCAGGTTGTAATACAGAACCCTACAGGACAGACAGCCGAAGCGCAGGTAGGGGCTGAGGCCTGTAGGACTGGCATACAGGGAGCATGTGCTGGCCCGAGGTTTCTCAAGGTTGGCCACCCACACCTGTACAGAACGATACAGTGAGAAAAATAGTTGATGGGGTAAAGTATATATTTTTAAGTAATTTTAGTTCACTTCCGGTCACCACCGGGGGGCGCTATGGGTTACGTGGGAAGTTAATATATCAGGACATTCAGGGCGGAGCCATCTTCATGTCCAGCAAGTTTTAAGTTGATTGGATGAAGTATGTGGGCGTGAGAGCCATTCATATGTACATGGCGATCACCAAAACAGTCGCCAAAGTTCATTGAGCCGTAGCAGCCTACCCCACACACCTGCAGAGCACAAGATAACTTTCATTTAAGCCCATATTTGTATCTTTCTGACAAACACAGAGGTCACATGACCTATTTTTACCATACATTACACACACCCAAGGAAATGTATGACAAACCCATACTATTTCTTTGTGAGAGGTTATTGTGAGCCTTAAAATAGCAGTAACCAGCTCAGAAGTTTCAGAGTCCTCCGTGGCTTCTCTGAGTTACAGGGGGTCTCTGCGTAGCAGTGCATGTCCATATAACGGTTGCAAATGGATACCAACTGTCCAATTTGGACGAACCAGGAAGAGGACGGACCCTGGTCCGTACAAATTGGACGAACCAGGAAGAGGAGCTTCCGCTACCAACAAGCTTGAAATATTGACTTATTTAATTTTTTTCGGAACAATTTCGCATTTCAGGGCTTCAATACAAGACGGACATTACATACGAGCAGCATGGAGCTATTTGGATGTTTTTTGGTGTGTCTTTTTGTTGGTAAAAAGTGGTATCCATTTGCAACCGTTATATGGACATGCAGTGCTACGCCGAGACCCCCCCAGGAGGGTGAGTAGATAATGAATGCAATTTGAATTTTGGGTGAACTATCTTTTAATTAATCAGTAAAATTCACTGAACAGGGCCACTAATTACAAATATGGATAGTAATGATTGGGTCAAAACATCATTACAATTTCTTTGTGATCACATTTTTTTATTTTCTTCAGTGCATTACATATTCATGCAAAGGTCACTTGACTTTCGGCACTGACCAGATGCAGTGCATGGGTATGGCTTGCAGCCGCATTGGGCTGTCTTGCATCCAGTTGTGCAGCCACAGGTCAGCATTAGACATTTCACTGACAAGCCACTCCATAGCAAGACTATGTTTTCTGAACTATCGTTGGTCTTTGACGCTTTTCGCTTGAACTTTTTGAAGCAGTTTGGATGGTACTTTCCTTCTGCTGCTATGAGGTCACTAACACCTGCCAGGCGCACATGGACCTCCTGATCATTCCTGGATTTATCCAGGTACGACACAGACTCTTAGGCTGTCTTTACACTGCATGGTTCAAGTGGCCCAATTCCTATTTCTTTCCTCTCAAGTGGCACAGATCAGATCTGTAACATGAACGTGTAAATAAATCAGATATTGTCAGATCAGATTCAGGCCCCGTCATACGTGGAAATAAATCAAGATACAAATTGGATATCTGCCAATATGTCTGTAGTCTAAACAGACAGATTGGATCTTTCCTGGCAATGTGCGTGTCGTACATCATCAATGATAATATTAATTTGTGTGCCCACACGTTTCACTGAACCTGTAGCCTGTGATTGACACGTGGGACTGACCTGGACTACCATGGCCAGCTGTGGCCAGCTGTGGCCAGCTGTGGTCACTGTCACAGGAGTTTTTACAGTGCTTAATTTTCATATAACATTCATCTCTAGGGTAGGGCTGCTGTTCCTGTGTATGCTGTTAATCCTAACACAACTCATCCCCCATGTTGACCTGATGTCTTGATTAATTCTTGATGCCCCTTTAACTCATTGGGTTCCAACCACGTAATTTCTCGTTTTTTGTTCCCATGCGTTGAGTGCCAAAAACGAGATTTTACGTTTTTTGCTTTTTTTTTTTATTATGAAAATAGACACTTTAATACACCTTATGTGTAAATTTGGGGACTCTACAACGAGCAGAACTGAAATAGATGACGATCAAAAACTCATGACAGCTCACGATCTGGAAGTTTTTATCATAACTCGGCTTCTGCAAACAGAGTTCTGCATGTGGATGCAGACAAACAAACGGTTTGTGGCCATTTGAAGCATAAAGTTAAACCTTTCAAATGAGCCACAGTATGTGTTGGTGGCAATAATAAAGAATACACTGTGGCTCTACAAAAATCGTCAAAAATGGTCTAAATTGCCGGTACACTTGACTAAAACTTTGGAAAGGAGCGCGGCACTCAATGAGTTAAACATCTGATTAAATTCCCAACTCTCTTCATAGTAAAATAGATTTACAGAACATCATTATGTTCCTCAGTGGCACAGGACAGACCAATTTAATGAAAACAAATGTCAGTCTGGATTAGACCAGTAGCTTCTGCTTTACCTTCTTGTCCAGATGTTTGTTAAGCCTGTCCAGGGCCTCGGACTCTCCTCCCCTCCACACAGCTGGAGGTAAGCCCTCTGTTCTGAAACCTGGACATGGGTTTACACAGAGACAAAGTTAAACATCCAAGTGCAAACTGTTCTCTGCTGTATGAAGGAAACATCCAACTGAACTCCACTAAAATATCTAAATAAATAAGTACATACAGTGACTTTGAACAGCTGAAATTGAATAATGAATGAGATCTCTATGCAGAGGACAAACTAGAAATTTAGTTAATACAGGCTGAGGCTGTGTATGTCAGCCACTGGTGCTCACTTACACACAGTAATGCAGAGGACATTAGACTTAATAAATCTAAGCACATCCTCTCTTCCACACTAACCTCAGTGAGACCAGCGTGCAATAAAATATAAAGCTACAGTGTTCATCAGCATCAGGAAATTGCCACATTCACGCCTAGAGCTGTGATCAAACCAGTCCCGTGTACCTAGTTCCTCCAGTGATGGTATACTGTAGAGCTGGTCATGGTTGTCGGCTATGTTTGTGTGACATTTGTCCATCTGCTGCTGGGTAATGGGAGGCAGAGGTCTGCTGGGCAACTCCAGTCGGCTCACGATGGTCTGAAACCGCTTAAAGGTCAGAGGAGGACTGTTGTTGTTCATCTCTATTACCCTGTGATCAATACACAAAAGGCAGAAAGGTCAAGGGTGGAACTACTGTATATACAGCTGGCTTCATGTAACAGGACCTGTCAGTTCTGCGCACTAGGGGTTTCACCGAATAGTCGAATAGTCGAATATTCGAGTATCAACACCACTATTCGACGCTGTGAGTCATAGTCGAGTATTCGTCTTTTCCTTTTTTTTCTTTTTTCAAAAGCCCGGTGCTGTAATAAAGCAGTGGAACGGCATCTACATTAATGCTCTACAGCATATATGCAGCAGGGGGCGCTGTGGGCGTGTGTGAGACTAGTGTAGTGCTTGTGGTCCCCAGAATGCATTGCGGTGAAGCCAAAGCAGCTAAAAGCTGCTAAATCAAAGCAGCTAAAAGTTACCGTGGTAGCACTGTTAATATGTCACTTTATCAAGTTTTAATATTTTTTCATGAGAGAAAGTAACCGTTTCGATCCTTAATGTGCGGTTAGTTTATCCAAATGACGCCTGTTTGGACATTTGCTCCGACTTTTTTCGGATCAGTGAAGCTCCGCCTGTGTGAGCAGCCACCCGGGAGCAGCCAGTCACCTTTCCCAGGCTGCAGAGCTGGTCGGCCTGACGTCCTTTGTCGCCAAATAACTTACCCGCAGGTTTTTAGAAGTTAACCACCGGCTGCTTAAATTATTTTTTAGGAGATAAATGTTGTTCTGTATCAGCAACATTAGTTTGAATGAAAAGTTAAGCGTGTGTATTGGACAGAACAGCTGCGCTACCCCGGGGCTCTGTGTGTACAAAAATCACCACATTTAAATAAATGTTTTACAATCAGTCAACGTGACATTTTATTTCTAAGTTCTATAGCATGTAACAACGACCGAAGGCTTCATATGGCTATTTAAAGCAGAGGAGTGTCTGACGCAGCTCTGCTTATGACCGGCAGATTAAAAAAAAATAAAAAATTTAGAACGTGTTGAAATGAATAGCGAATAATAGTGAGACTTCCTAATGTATAAAATATTAAATACATGTAAATGCTTATCCACAATGGATGACAGCAAATACATTGTGTATTTATAACAGAAGCAAACAGTGTAGGGTTAGGGCTGGCAGCTGAGGTGCCGTATGGATTTAGAAAAAAAAAAAAAATCTGGCGAATATTCGACTGACTATAGTATTCGTCGACTATTGGGAAGTATTCGGCGAACACTAAAATCCAGTAGTCGTCAATGCCCTAAAGCGCACACACATAATGTGTAAAATATAATAATATAAAAGGTAAAAGTTGGACTTGATCATTGATAGGACGATGAGGATTAAAGTCTCTAGATCAGTGATTCCCAACCTGTGGGCTGCAGCCCACCAGCATTGCAAGTTGGCCTTCAAATCACTTTCAAAATTTCAAAAGTATGATTTTTGTGAAAAAACCTGCAGTGTTCATGCTAGAGCTCTCATTTTTGACACATGAATAAATGAATGAATGAATGAATTAAGCTCGGTGCTGCTGCCATGTGGTGTCTCCATGTTTTTACGTTCAGTGGCAGCGTGACGGTAGGAAACCACGGAAACTCAGCGGAGACACCGGAGCTGTCGGCTCAGGTCGAGGTGGCGTCTGTGATAAGTCACCGCGGTAACGCAGTGAGGAGGAATGGAGCGTTACACTGATGCTGCATTCACCTGCAGTCGGGCAGACGGCCGTCGCTAACAAACCAGATGTCATTTTAGTCACAGAAGTGGAGAGAAAGCCGGTAAAACGTGGGTCAGGTAAACAATACGACATCGCCATGACAACATATTGTCACGTGTATTGTTTTGCCTCGTGCTGACGGACCACTTGTTTACATAGAGGCTTGTTTATGCCGTTACATGCAGCGGCTGTTTTCTGCCCAATTTCACGTGAATGCAGCATGAAAAATACGATTGAGTTGCTTGTGATATACAACCACAACGCTAGATGGGAGGAATTCCTACACAATGTACCTTTAAAATAAAAAAAGTGCTCTCAGGACACATTATTTTGCCTCTGTATTGTTTACAGCAGGGGTGTCAAACTCAAATAAGCCGCGGGCCAGAATTAAAGAAATGGTACAAGTCGAGGGCCACATGGTTGTTTATTGAGAACTTATTGAAATTTTGCACATATTGAACCTAAAACTAATCAGGCTTGTAAGTTATTGCATATAAAACAACAATAATCATTAAATAAAAATAAAAAAATCAGTTGCATTCATTTCTAATGGCTCTATCTGCAGCTTTCCATAGTCATTTCTAATTAGGGATGCACATGATTAACCATTAACCAATATCAAGAACTTTGACTGATTAATATTGATTCATATTTTTTTTACTTCTATGTGTCAACTTATGGGGGCTTGACGACACGTGCAGACTTACACTCGTGCCTTCAGTCATATCAGTCATTCGTTTCTCAGCAGGAAGTTAGACATATATGGAAGTTAATGAAATTAACTTAAGTTCGGGAGCAGGGCCACGCCTCAACCACACCTCTAATCACTGGTCAAGCCTACAAATACCCGGTCAACCCCTTCCTTCCTCTATTTGCCTTGATTTCTCAACCCACCCTCCCTTCACCCACCCTCCCTTCTTCCCCTTGTCTAAGCGCCTCCCGGTTCCAGCCTCCTCCCAGATCATCCTCACTCTCATCCCTCCATCCTTCCCTCCCTTCCTCCATCCCTTTCTTCTTAACCAACGCATTCCCTTTCAGATCTCCTCCAAGGCATCGTCTGGGGGGGCACGAATCCAGCTCGGACGGAACAACGGCGAGACGGAACCCCCACTCTGAGTCCCCTTCCGCCGGTCTCCGGTTCATCCTCCCAGACGAGACGCGATGACATCAATCTTCCCTCACCTTTACCACTCTATACAATATCATTCATTCGTGTTCATCATTTCATCCCATTAAATCATCTCATGGCACATTGTTGTGGCGTGGTCCTTGCTAGTGAAGTGACAGTTATGCAGCGCAGTCCAGTGACAGACAGTCAGATGACAAACGTAAAGAGACGTCTGCGTGTGCATCACCTGTAACAACGGCGCTGCTAAAAAAAAAAGAAAAGAAAAAGAAAAAAAGTACGGTACTGTGTTCTCCAGTGTTCCCCGGTGTTCACCGGACCCTTGAGTTTGACACATGCGGTTTGCAGGGTTGGAGGTGGGCGCAAACATTTTAGAGATTTTCAATTGGGCCCTGAGTTGGAAGAGGTCGGGAGCTACTGCTCTAGATTTCTGCCTACTTTGACAATAAGGATTTGCGGAGAGAGAGAGCAACAAGCCTGCTGCCAGCAGAAACCAAACACAGCTTTTAGCGGCTGTGTGTTGGGGAGAGGATCAGGGAGACTCGACACGGCACCGGTACTAGTAATAAGGGCAGCAACACATTCTGTGCTTCTGTACTGTGCTTCTCTGAATCCTAGTGGGGCTTTCAGAGGCAGACCGGCCGGGGGTGGGGGGCAGCAAGCGCTGAATTCATGGGTTAATGTGTCTGTGGCTGAGCAGCTCAGAGCGGTTACGAACTACTTGTAGTTTCTAAGCGGAAGGGGGTGGGGACGAGGCGGGTCGAGTCGGGACGACAAGGAGCAGGGGAGACGAGGGGATTGGATGGAGGGTACGAGCCAATGCGAGTTTACCGTGACGGTTGGATAGCATTGGTCAATTTCTATGCAGGCCCACGGCTGACAGACTGAATGGATTTTTTTGGTTCTTTTTGTTATTCATATTGTGTAGATCGGACTACAGGACCATAATCGCCGTATAAACGATGTTAATAATAATTACCAATCTTCCGAATTGTAGACCATAGCTTTAATACGTATAACAATTGTATCTATATAGTACCCTTTAAAACAGTGGTCCCCAAACTACGGCCCGCGGGCCAGATGCGGCCCGCGTTCAAATTCCAACCGGCCCGCAGCCTCTGTCATCAAAAAAATCAATAATATGCGGCCCGCCAGCACGTACAATTTTTTTTTTGTCTCAGCACCTGGGCGCGTTTGTTCCATAGCGGAATGAAATGAAGGGAGTGAAGCCTCTTGTCAGTCATCCACGATCTTTGTCTCCGTGGGGGGAGGCGGGGCCGCTACCACACACACAGTGCAGCATGTGAAGACTGATATGAGGAGCAACGCAAGGTAACGTCAGTTGCCAACTTGGCGACTTTCTTCCTAAATCTGCCGACTTTCCAAACCCTCTCATCGACTTTCTTTTTGACAGAAGCCACTAGCGACAAATCTAGCGACTTTTCCGGTGCTGTTACTGTTAAAAACGTTTCTGGTTTGGAGACTCAGACGTGAAAGCACGTCATCACTGCTGTTGTCACCGAGCAGCGGTGCTGCCGTGAGCCCCCCGCCCCCGTCCCTACAGCCCCTACCGGAGCTGTCCCCGCTATGAGACCCGCTCCACGCCGCTGACACCCCCACCACACCGTCTTTAGAGCGACATACACAGCCTCAGTCACTACTAACCTCATCTACTGTGATGACCCGGTCAATATCTATTCAAGTGCAGTTTTGTTGAGACTTGATAAGCCATTTTATTTATTGTTTTGGTTGTGTGTGGTTTTATATTTGAGTGCATCTTTTCTTAACAGAGACAGGGTTTATTCTTGTTTTTGGTTTGATTTTTATTCAAGTGCAATTTTTGATTTTTTAAAATATAATATAATATAAAATGTAATAGGCTAATGTTTCAAATTAACCTAGATATGTTTAAGCTTCCTTTTTTTCCCAGACATTTATGTCATTTGATGTGGTCTTCAAATATGAAAAGCAGAGTGATTTTGGTAAAAACTTGTTTAGATTTATTTATCTATGTGAAGAAATGAAAAGAATTCCATTTGCAATGAAAAAAAAAAGTATTAAATAGTTAATTTGCATTTAATTTTAATGGTTCAAAGGATGTCAGGCTGAATGGTCGGCCGACCCGGCCCCCACACATTTTTACTTCACCAAATCTGGCCCTCTTTGCAAAAAGTTTGGGGACCCCTGCTTTAAAACATAGTTTACAATGTGCTACTTTTACATACAAAATACAAGCAATGATAGAGACACACAAACACACGTGAACACAATTAAAGCAGTAAAAGGGCAATATAGAAACTATAATCAGAAAACTGTTGTAACCTGAGCTGTGTGTGTGTGTGTGATATTCATGGACTAACAGGGTGGGTTGGAGGGAAGACAGACACAGACAACCCACATCCTCTACTGTGCTAGACTGTGGCACTACACAGCTACATCTGACAATAATAGAAAACCACTTTTACAAAAAAAAAAAAAAAACATCACTCGACTTTTCTGTGATCATGACATTGACATTGGTAATCCTGGCTTCCTTTGTGCTCCAGCCTTAATGGGGTCCTTCTTGGCTTCATGTGCCTGTGCAGCTGAGAGTGACGCTCTGTATTTATAGTTTCTGTCTTATACAACTTGTCTATGTGAGGCAGTTGTGGGTCCTTGGTTGGTGGATTTGCAGCTGGGGCAGCTTCCTATTGGTTGATCTACTATGACTACAAGCACAGTAAGCTGAGCACATGTCCACAACTACCAACTGGGGGTGAACACACCCACACACACACAGCTTAACTACCTCCTGCCTCATCCAGTCACACAGTATTCTTACGCACACAGGCCAGTAATACTGTTTCATTACATAATGCAATGCTGTAATACTGTGTTGGACTGAATGCTCTCCATGAGACAGAAAACACAACAAGACTTGAATATGGAGCCTCCCTCCGCTCTTACTCATTCTGCCGCCCAGCCGCAGCACACACACAGGGGTGTGGGCTGCAGTAATAAGACTCTGCTGAATATGACACAAAAAGAATTAAAGACTCTTTAGCATTTTATTAAATCATGTTTGAGCAGTTAGGGAACAATTCTCCTGCTTCTGTATCATTCAGCCATTGAGCTAAGATTAAGAGCCCTGTGTTGTTGTTAAATTGGATTATTTATAACAGAAGAAAATAGCTCAATTTTAGGTCATAAAAACAATGATTAAATTTAAATTTCAAAAGTGAAATAATGATATTGTATCACAATATGAAAAAATATGTGAAAAGTATATATATTTTTTTTAAATAGCTTTTCGACCTTGTGGATGTTTTGTTTGTCATTTCATTGCCTTTTCATTAAGAGTGTATTCAGACATGCTTTGTTCCAATTCATGGCTAAAACGATACAAATGTTGCTTTTTTATTTTTTGGTCATTTGTGTTCACAAGGTAACAGTTCCAAGCGGTCCAAACTTTTAAACAAATGCCATGCAAGAACCAACTGGGGTCAGAAAGCAGGGTTAACAAATTAAAAACCTGTATCCACTGGATACAGACTGCAATCATGACTGGTCAACAGATTATTTTGAGGAACTGGAAAGAACCTGGAGAGCCTCCGTTCCAGGAATGGATGATGGAACTGGGAAAAATAGCAGCATTTGAAAAAAATGTCACAGGATGCAGGACGAATTGGAACTGTACTTTTTGAAATGGGGTAAATACCTAGAGTCTATGAATGACACAAAATGAGTTTAACATTATAATTTTGTTGTAAATTTTTTGACTGTATGTATTTACCTATTTATTTTTATTATTATCATTATTATTTATTTGCTTGATATTTTATTTTAATCTAATTTTCGTTTACCCACGCACAAGGTGATGAAAAGCCATCATCAATGGAAATCAGCCAACGACGGTGCTGCAGGCTCTTCGCAGAGGAGGTCAACACAACCCAGCTGGACCGGAGGCTACTGACATTTGTATCCAAACACTGAACTTACACTGAAAGTTACACACAGACCCTCCACAATGTCACACCGAGGCAGTGATAATGAACAAAATTCAGAGGAAGAAGAGGGGGACCCTGTTGCTGAACTGTGTACTGTGACGCGTGAATGTGGTGACGTAGGGATGAGGACCAATAGATCCATGACGAGGGCGGGGACTGCTAACTCCATCGGCTGACAAGAAGTTAGCCAAAACGACCGGATCGCTTACTTCTGCTTTAACTAAGGAAAACAACCATTTGTTTGTACCTTGTTCCATTTTTGATTTATCTTAAGTTGAATAGAGCCTGGTTGCACCAAATAGACCACTTTTTTTCTAGAAAGCTGAGAAAAATGCATTTTTGTTAAAGAGAGTCTCTCAAGAAAAACAGTGATTTATCCGTTTGCTTCAAAAACATGTAAGAAAATTTCATTTCACATGTTTTTTTCATTGTACAATAAAAAAATAAAAAAAATACAACAAGTAGGAGTCCTACTCTGCAGAGTGATGCCTGCTCTCCTACTTCTCCTCCTGTAGTTGCTGCCCCCCTCACCCTGTCCTACCCCTGAGTTCAATCAGTCTATGCTACTGTGATTTAAGTAGTTCAATACAGTAATCATCATAGTGTAGTGGCAGGAAAGACCATTTACCAAATAACGTGTTACTTAAACATTTTTCACTGTGCTGTGCTCTAAAAATAAACTAGCAAATACTAGTGTAGAGTCCTGTATAAGGAATGTTCAGCTTCAATTTTCTCCTTAAATTTAGGTTCTCAGGAAAATCGCCGCTTACATCAGGTAATCATTAATAATATATATATAATCGATTAATAAGGTCCATCAACTAACGATTAATTAATTAATTGATAATTTGCATCCTTAGTCTGTTGGTCCTGGTTAAGTACCACCTTGAAAAAAATAAACAATGTTTTGTTATGTATTCAGTCATGATTCAATGGTATACTAAAATCTATGTGAAAAAAATAGCTTCTCACTGTTCTCAGGTCAAATATTTATATGCGATTAAAAATGCGATTCATTTTGATTAATTAATTACAAAGCCTCTAATTAATTCGATTTTTTTTTTTTTATCGAGTCCCGGCCCTAAAATAAATAAAATCAGTCAACAGTGGTTTCGACTGTAACACAACACAAGGAGCCTAATGACAGATGTGACTGATGTCAGTCTCTATGTTGACCACTTCATGTTCAGCAACAAAAAGGACAAATGAGTAGACGTGTTACTAACCTGTCCAGGTTGTAGAGGGTGTGTGAGTTTCTGACAATGGCCTCCACCCCAAACTCTTGGGCCATCTTGATGATGGCCCCATCCCTCTCCTTCCCATAAGGCTCTGGGTCATACTCAAACGTTAGCCGGGTCACTTTCCACTCCTGCAGTAAAACAGAGAAAGCAAATCCGAAACAGAACATATAAATATAAATGAGAGAAAGACAATGAATTTATGAACAAGGAAGCGAGAGCAGACTGTCCAACAGGGCTGAGAGCTAACTATGTTCAGTTCAAACCAGGCCACTGTGCTCCTAGTAAAACATCACTCTCCCACACTTTCCTGACTCATTTTTATCACTGTTAATCTCACCTCATCTCTCGTAGGGATGCAGGAAAAAATCAATTCACGCAAGAATCACAATTCTTATCCTCTACCATTCTGGATCGATTCATAATCTGCAGCGCCATACACACAGCGCTGCAGCACGCCATGACGCTAAGACGCACGTTAACCGCCTACTAACGTTAACTGATCAGATTTAAATGCTCTATTCTATTGAATGTCACATATTTAACTCATACAAAGTGCAGCCAAACACCAGGCTGAAGAGAGAGGACCAGCAGCACCAGCTCCTCTTACAGCTCCTCTGTGGCGCTGCAGACAGGCTGCAGGTGAGCTGGTGAGTGCCGTCTTTTTTTTTTTTTTGCAGCGCCTTTGTTACAGGTGATACATGTCTATGTGCAGGTGCATATGAGAACTGATTTTGAATCGAATAGAGACACCCAAAGATTCACATCCCTACAGTCCAGGCTTTTGAAAAAAAGAGTATAAAATCAGCTACATAGCAGTTTACTTTAAAATGGTTCAAATATATTGCTGCTGAATAAATCTGAATCTGTGCATTTTTTGGGGAGAAATATGGCTTCTGATATAGTCTGTAGACATCATCATCATTCAACTTTTTCACATGGTCTGGTGTAGGGATGGGCATGATTAATCGATGATCGATTATTGATCGTTAAGAATTTTATCGATCACGGAAAATATTTATCGATTTATTATAAGGGATCATGTAGAGGGCAGAGGTTGTCATGGAGAAATAAACCACAGGTTTATTTTTTCATAACAACCAATCAACTCCATATAAGTATTATTATACAGGCCTATTATTATTATTATTACATGGTTTAAGAGTGAAATAATTCATTAAATATGACGGGGCGCTTGTGTCGTGGACATGAGCTGTGACACCGCGGCTCCGCCCGCTCTGATCAGCAGGTTTGGTTTTCAGCAGCGGTGTGGAAGGAGCCTCCACTCTTTCTGTAAGTTACAAGCTACAAGTCATTTATCTAACATCACAATTAGTCCCAAGCTGTTTAAAGCAGTACTAAAGAACTTTCAGTTTTGGTTGAGTTTGGCGGCGCCAGTGGCCCAAAGCGGTAGTGTTTTGCCTGAAGGAAGACTCCATTTCCCATGAGCACTAGCGCGTAGCGCCGTAAACATCCTGATCTCCTGGTGCATGGAAATTAACAGAAGACGTCCAAACTAAGTTTGTGTTACCAGCGGATCATTTCACAGTAAACACACATACACAATCCGACGGAAAGGTGCCGCATTGCTGCTCCCTCCTCGTCGGGACTCGCAAAAGTGAAAGTGAAACTTAAGTGAGAGCCGGGTTCCTACCATGCTCCTCAAAGCTGCTTAGTGCCAGTGAAGGCGATACAGACCATAATGATACAGACTCCCTCAGGCCATGACAGAGGTGTCATTCAACCTGTTGTAAGTCGATGTACCATCACAAAAGTTATGAAAATATTATATGAAGGTTGAAAAGTTCCTTAGTGTTGGTTTAACAACGGTTAAAATGAAACTTAAGGTAAATATCCTGCATAGTTTGGTTCTCTTTTTATTTCTGTGCCGCGCTGATCAGAGCGCCGCTCCGCGGTGTTGGCCACAGAAAAAACAATAAAACACACGCTTTCACAGTTTGAAAGTGCTTGTGATTTTTTTTGTACAAGTGCAGCCAAACACGAGGCTGAAGAGAGAGGGACAGCAGAGCTGCTCTGACAGCTCAGCTGCAGGTGAGCCAGGCAGCGCAACGGTGCTTTTTTCTTTTTAACCTAAATGATGCCGGCACCGTCCCTACAGGTGAAGCACAAGCACACAGACGTCCATGTACGTTGTTGTCTGACCTTCTTCCTTCACGAGGACTGCCCCGGATTACTGGCACACGCCATAGCCGCACGCATTTTGTTTTTAATTATGAATATTAATATTAATATTAACGATTAATCGATAATTGATCGTTAATTTTCCCGAAGATCGATCAAAAAAATTTCTTCAAATGCCCATCCCTAGTCTGGTGTTAATAAAGCAAACTAAAAATCTCAAAAAGAAAATCGAGAATCGGTTGAATCGAAAATTGATTTTGAATCGAATCGTGGCCCTAAAAATCGGAATTGAATTGAATCGTGAGCCACCCAAAGATTCACATCCCTACTCTCTCGTCTGTGTATGCACGTCCTGCACTGACTCTCGCAATGACTGGCTCAGTACGATCACCTGGCCGGTGCTGTTAAGGCTATTAAGGCTGCAACAGTTATAATAGAAATGCTCCAATAAAATGCAGTAATTCTCAATAATTTACATATTATGAGACCAGTTGAACTTTGACTTTCAAGCCACAAAAACTGCACCAGACTCCACTTGGAAAAAGATCAAGATGTTCCTATTTAAGCAGCCTGGAATGCTGTTGTTGTCTACATCAGATCATGTGATTGACAGATTTCACACCAGCCCAAGTTAAACCGAGCTCCAACACATCCCAACAAAACACATAAGACCAAATGTGAGAAAGATTAGAGAACAAAAATCCAACTTTTGCTGCAGCATCACCACCACCACCACCACCACCACCACAGATAACTGTCTGGTATCAAGGGTTAAGAGGCAGAGCTGATGTGTGATTGAGATGAAAACCTGCAGGATCTTGGGTCTCCATAGTTTATGATGTAAAATTAGCGGTGAGTTATGTAACGGCTGCTGTATAGAGAGGGAGGGTGTCTGCTCCTCCCAGCCTCGAACCAAATCCCCCCGAGGGATCTCCTCATAAATATGAACACAGTCTGCAGCTGCTTTAATATCAATTAGTGCAATGCAATGTGATCCTGCAGAACATCACCATCTGTCAAGTGTTAACTCTATGGTCAACTGCATTGATTTGTGGCCTAGTGACATCAGTCAGATAACTGTGTGCTCAGTGACACAGACCACAATAGAAATGTTTGTTAACTTTCACTTGACTACAGTGACCACCAGTTCTGTAAACAGCACTGATCTGACCAGAGAAGAGCACCTCAAAACAATCATGTTTTTAGCATTTCTGCTGCAAATGTAAAATGTACTGCTGTCGTGTTCAGACTTGGACTGACTACTCCCTGCTACCACCTACCACCCACAGAGTGAGCAGCAGCTTCAGCATAGGACGACTATAAAGTACGTAGGCTTGGGCGGTATCCAAATTTTGATACCGTCACATTTTACCACGGTATACGGTATTACCGTGACTAATTAAAAATGATGACGTAAGTGGCATTACCAAACATTGGCTTGTGTATTCACCGTTCAGAAACTGAATACTAGGGCTAAACATTAGCAGACCAAAATCTCATTGGTCGATTGGTCGCAGGAAAAAAAACAAAAAACATTTGGAGCCCTGTCTTGTCAAAATTAAGTCAAAATCAATATGACCGAACTGTATATGAAAGGCTATAGGGCTTTTATTTTGAAGGGCCAGATACAGGAAGTCATGACACGCACTCGCTGTCAGTTTTTTTTTTTTTTTTTACACGGCACGGCAGGTCCGGTCCCTATTTTTTATTTTTTTCTTGTCAAGAGCGACTTTTTCCAATGTTTTTCCAGACGTTTCTGGTTTGGAGACGTATCACTGCTGTTTTCAACGATTAGCGGGACCGTCCCACAGGTTCACCTGCGATCAGTCACAGTGTCACGGAGCAGAGACATGATAGTCCCCGCTGCAGTCAGAGTCCCTCACCGCTCCACGCCGCTGCCCCCCTACCCCACCCCACCTGCCGCAGCTCAGTCACTCACGCTCATCTACTGTGTTTATTGGTGATAAACGGGCATAACGGTAAAACCCGACCGACTTTTTGAAACTAATCAAGTTCATAAACTGTGTGCAGAGCGATCTGGCTGTGTGATGTGTGTGTGAGTGAGAGTGACTATGGAACGTGTCCGACGGGGGAGCGGAGAGGGGGGGGGAAGGGGGATGGATAAAAGTAGGCTAAAACATATTAAACTAACTGAAAATTCAACCACACATAAGTGCTACTGGACATATAATCAATTTTAGACATTAAATTATTTTTATTTAATATTTAATCCTTATCTCCTGTATAAGGGCATTGCATTTTTTTCGTGACGGTATTGAAACTGATACTGTTGCTATTTTTAAACACCTGCAGTTTACGGTATTACCGTAATACTGCCCAAGCCTACTATAAAGCCATCCAACAGGCAGTTATTGAGTTACCCAGCATGAGCACGGCACCAGACAAACTTTTCCACTGGAAACACTGGTGCTGCCAACTTTCCCTGTTGCTCATGCTCACACTTGGTGATACCAACACACCCACTGTGAACACCGTGAACCTTCTCCTCTTCAGCTATGTGAAAGGCCGTGTTGAGTGTGATAACTTTTCATCCTCCTCCATTGATTCAGTGATTGCGTTCTAACCGCTGATAAGAAATGGGAGGGGCTCAGTGTCAGTGGTCCCTGCAGGTTTTGTGTTTCCTGCTTTCTCTGTATAACTTTAAAGTTCCAAGCTTGTGTTGACCTACTGATATGACTGGCTATTGTAGGCAACCACATTGCTATACCATATACACACAGAATAGCATTCCCGTCGTAACCACAACAACAGGTACGGCTTTAGTGACTATATTTGATAGTGCGTCATATAAACTGGACTGACTATCTCATCGGGACTGTAAATTGCTGTTATACATACATATATATATAACAGGCACAGACACAGACATGTGCAATGGGAGAGTTACACAAACAGCTGCAGAGTCACCCTCCTACCACCAAACAGCACTCAAACACAAATGACAACCAACTGATGAGGATAGTGGAGCAATGAGCAGAGCCAGATATCTTCCCTCATCTTGAGAAGGATCAAATTATCAGGTGATGAGCCTTGTCACTGTTGTGTTCACAACTCATTTCTAGGGGTGTAACGGTATATGTATTCGTCCCGTGCCATCACGGTTCGGTGCACACAGTCACACGACAAATATGTCTGAGTGAATATTAAAAAAAAAAAAAGTTGAGTCCTCACTCCAATCTACAACTTATCCCGCTGCTTTTAAGCCTCTTGACATGAACACAGACAGGACCAGAAACATCACCAAAGTAACTGGCATCTAGTCTAAATTAACTGTGTAAACCAACATTGATGTTAGTTTCTTGTTTTTTCTTTTTTTTTTTTATAATAGTTGTCAGTTGTCAAGTGCAAGTTTTTTTTTTCCTCTTGAATTAATGAATGGTATAGAGTGCCGAAGCGGAAGCAGGAAGTAACGGCCCCATGGGTCCTCAATTCGAAAAAAGGCTCCATAGAAATGAACGAGACTCCAAGATTTATTTCGCGATCCGTTTGAATTGCGCCATGACAAAAAAATATGTCCTCTACCTGTTTAAAACATCACGTTTCATGCCGAGAAATCAGCAGTTTATTGTAAAACGGCAACAGAAGAATGTATTTAGTGTGACGACCGCTCTAGGACTACAGATCTGTGTCCCACAAAAAATACGTCACCAACTGACACGGGAAAGGGCGGCATTTGGTGTGTGACGTCACCTACGCGACTTGTAGTCTTTCTGGCTACGGATTCTTCGGAATTTTATTTTACAATAGGTTTACAACAAACTGCTGATTTCTCGGCATGAAACATGATGTTTTAAACAGGTAGAGGACATATTTTTTTGTCATGGCGCAATTCAAACGGATCACAAAATAAATCTTGGAGTCTCGTTCATTTCTATGGAGCCTTTTTTCGAATTGAGGTCCCATGGGGCCGTTACTTCCTGCTTCCGCTTCGGCACTCTATTATAACACTCCTAATGCACTTATATACTTTTTTTTTTTTTTTACTTTTATAACAGAAGATGGGTTTTAGTTTTACATTCAATTAGTATCTGTCTGTTGTACCGAAACCGTACCGAACCGTGACCCCGAACCGAGGTACGTACCGAACCGTGACTTGTGTGTACCGTTACACCCCTACTCATTTCTGTTTGGCACCAAGAAGTGGCAGAAAACATTCTGAATGAATACGGACCTTAAAAAGCCTTGGGAATACATCAGTGGGCTGCCCTCTGATTACAAACAGTCTGGAGTTGAGCTTCTTCAGGCTGTTGTCCAGGTCCTCCAGAGCTTCCAGCAGAAACCTACACACACACAGCCACAAGGAGGGAAAATGTTATTAGTAAGAAAGATTAGCCTTATCCAACGCAGCAGGGTCCACAGGGTTTGATTTTCCTGTTTTTTCTGCTTTCTATTTACTTTCAATCCAAACAATCAATACATTGTCTACTGTGAGGACAGGGAATGTCCACAAGTAATATCTATTAAGAACATGTTCTTTAATCATTATCATATTTAATGGGACAAGTGAAGTAAGTAATCAACAAGTCACAAAATACAGAATCAGCTTGAGCTGAATACATTTTTAGGATTATCCCTTAATTATTACAGTATTATAATCATGGTAAGTATCATTTAAATAATAAATTAATAAATGCCACTCCACATCCAAAACATCCCACTGACAGAATAATTAGGTCACAGTAGCAACTTCAGTGTTTTTCAAATCTTAAAATGTATTTATAGTTGCAACAGATTTTAGACAGTATCCTGTTTTTGTAATGAATGACTGAATATGTAATTTAATCATTAATCGGTCATAATCCATTAGATTCAGTTTAATGTTCAGTGCTCAAGATAAATAAGAGCTTCATTGTGAGGATGATCCTGTTTATAATGCAATAAAGTTACACAACATTGTTAATGGTTTGCTTTGTAGGAGAAAAAAAAACACTCACTAACACTGCCTTGGCTTGGGGATGGTGCTGCTGGTAATAAGCTTTATGGTAATATGGTAACCTTGCCGGTCACAATCTAACGTGATACGATTTTTAGACACCCCTAAGTCAGACTGAACCATCTGAACCTCCTTTAGGGTCGACTGTTGACAGGTGGTGCTTGTTGCCTCCATCAAGCAGTGTGATAGGGGGAGACTACGGTCTATGGGAGCCAGGCTATGAGCAGGTACGTAGCTCCTTCGTTTTGTCAGTGTGTTGTGTCTTGTGGCGAATAATATTTAGCAGCAGTCATGTAAAGACCCTCCTTATTCTTTTTTCCCTATTGAATAAATTAGAAGGTAAAACGGTAAAATTATACAATTTCAAGGCGTGCATGTTTGTGCCACCCCCCTGATAAAAAGTGGGAAGCAATCATCTTTCCAATAGCATTGCATAACAAAAGTTAACAAAACATCACAGGAAATTCATGTGAATTTACAATATTTGTAAAACTGCAACAATTTTAAAAAACTACTATACAAATTTGATCAGTGTTTAAGTATTGTGTTAGTACTGAATCTGGAGGTAAGCATATTGTCCAAGCTGCTCACTGCTCAGTGACTGTACTGAGCACCAACACTACTGCTATCTGATGTTAGCTTTTACTGTAGCTAACAGTCGAATGCTGAGTGTTTGGTGTTTTTATGAGACAGTCATTTTCCACGGAAATCTTCTCCTTTTTTTCAGACTCCACAGACAGCAGGAGTGACGGTCCATGATTGGGATCAGATGAGAGTGCTGTTTGCTATTTCCAAGACACACGGTGTCTGAAAGGGTGTGTTTAACTTATTGTTCCCATCCTGACATAGTTTATGGACTGACTCATTGTTAAAGATGGTGCTTGAATCAGACAAGGTCAGACAACAACAGAATAATAACAACATTCAGGGCAGTGTTTACCCTAACTGCTGATTGAATGATCAGGATTTAAGGTTGTCAAAATACTGGGTTAATGTTGATGAATTATTTACAAAAAAAACAACATAATCCTATAATGTACACAGATACACCCTTGGACACACTCCGTAGCTGACTCAGACTCTGGTTCTCACTTACACAGACACAATAAAAAAAAACAACCTATTTCTTCACTTTTCCAAATAAAAGATAAGTCTGATGATCCTTTGCTACTACAGTCCCAAATTGCTGAAAATTCAAATTAAGAATAGGTATCAAATCTCAAGCTATAAACAGCATAGACCAGTGCTTTCTGACAGCAAAGGAATACAGTTTACATGACTGGGATATTACAAAAAAAAGAGGCCTGGCCATGTATTGAATGTGCTGCTCTCAGTGAGGCCAGACATCTACAGAGTAAACCACAGCCAGTTTGCAGACTTTAAACATGAAGCCTGTCAGACTGAAGTATAAACTCTATAAAGACAGATGAACTAATGGAGTTACAGTACATAGCCTACCTTATAAATGTACTATTTGGTCATTTCTAACAGCCCATACACATTAGATCATTTCTTCTATTCATTTTCTCATTTTGACTGCTTGGACAATGGTATGATAGAAGTGGCCAGTAAAACTCTTTCAAGTTTTTGAGTGTGAGGCCTGAGGTTACCTGCAATGGATCAGAATCAGAGTAGCTTTAATGCCAAGTCGTATTACACCTACAAGGAATGTGACATGGTGTACATAAGACCAAGGAGTGATATTTATGTGAAAGTACAAAATATACAGTGATAACTAAACATAAATAATAAAGGAACTAGTTGACAATATGAGAGAGAGGTGTGTGTGGAAGGTTCTTTACATCTAATATAAGTATGCTTCTTTATCACATGTTTATCATCCATATTGACAGATTTATTGAGGTTAGGACTGTACACCTTAACTTCACTGTCTGAAAATAAGCTAAGCACAGTGCCGTTTTCATTAAAAGGCCAATGTTTACACTGAAGTAACTTTGGCGCTGATAATCACCCCTTGTAACGTGTTTTGTTATGGTTTCTTACTGTAACTTATTAACGTTAGACTCGGTCCTTTCATCTTTAGCTGCCATAGTTTCCATGTTGACGGAAATATGCACCACATCTGACCACAGCGATACGACCATCTGCTTGTCAGCGACACAGGTGTAAACACTCAGCTGTTATCAGTCCCAGGCCGCATACAACATCTCCACCAGCATTTATACAACTCTGTTATTGTTACCACAACCTCCTGTCAGTCTTCCCCCCGGCTGCAGTCAGCAGAGTGGCCCTCTACTGTCTGTGGCTAAAATATTAACAGTAGTTTACGAATAACAAGCCAGTGGACAATACACCACCCTCTGTAAACCAAGAGAAGCATCAAACTGTCCGTGTCTCCCCCGCCCCTCCATTTTAAGCTAGCGTCAGTTAGCTGACTGACGTGGAGAGGAGGCCTGAGCCTCAACTACAGGCGCGTTAAGAGCTGCTGAATCACATAAATGGCGACCAGACATACTGTGTTCACATCACACGTTGTGTTTAACTAACGTCTGGTGTAACTTTAACCGTGCTACGAGTAGAGTAAGGGTGGTTAACTGACCTCCATCGGTTGATTCCCACGTTAGCGGCGCCAGCAAACCACGGGTCCAGGATATAAACACAGCGCACTGTGTCTGCTCCATTCAGGGCCTCCTGCAACGTCGGATTATCGTGCAACCGCAGACCTTTACGAAACCAGTGCACCGAATTCACCACCATCGTCACTTCTTAGTCCATCATTAGAGGAAATTTCGCGATGACCAGTTGTAAATTCGCCCAAAACGCAGCGGAACAGTCACGGTGACGGAGAATCCCAAGAAACTTTACGAGCTGTCAAAAGGAAGCGAACACCAAAGGGGGCGTGGTCATGGTACAGTAGGAGGGACAATAATACATCCATGGACAAAACGGGTCAGCGCCAGAGGACTTGATTATTTTGTTACCATGATCACATTATATACCTGCAAGAAATGATTCAATCAAACTAGAGTTGCAAAGGTCACTTATCCGTTATATTTCTTTAGAGAGAAACTTGGAGATGTCATGAATTGCACTCCATCAGCTTTACTGAAAAATCTGAGTGAATAGCTAAGACTAAAGAAAAAAAAAACGTTATGAAATTACACACAAGTGATAACAAGTGATGACAAGTGATAGGCCTACTGTATTTCAACCAATGGGCCACACACACACACACACACACACACACACACACACACACACACACACACACACACACAGCAAAACATTTTCCCTTGAACACACCTCAGGCCTCATTGTCATCAGCTGTGCTCACTTAATTAATTAAGACACCTGTGAGAGTCCTTTAAAAGAAGCTCCTGAGGCTCCTGAGGACATAGTGCTGGTGGAACAAGTAGCCTACTGTTGTGCCAGTAGCAGGTGAGACATAGCGTTTGCTTAATATTCCTGAGTTTATTGTCCATTTTTCTTTAATGTCAACAGCAACACTAGTCTGTACTTTACCTCTGTAAATTCTTGGGGTGAAATTGCAGGGCAGACATCTTGAGTTTATCCACCTCCTGAACTAAGATGATGTAAGTAAACAACTGACTTTTTATGAACTTGTTTGTGGCTTTGTAAAAGGTTAATATTAATGCATGTGTTGCAGGATCTTCTGGATTCCATATCTGCTGGTTGGAAGCATCACTTGTAGCCCTGTGTTAAAAGGTATGATATTGCTGCCTACTCAAGACTGATACTGCTGCAAAAGCAGAAGTAAGCGATCCGGTGGTTTTGGCTAACTTCTTGTCAGCCGATGGAGTTAGCAGTCCCCGCCCTCGTCCCTACGTCACCACATTCACACAGAGAGGACCGCCCCTTTATGCCGTTCTCTCTCCTCATTTGATAAAGGTTGTAGGATACAAGGAAAGTTTCTCCTCGGCTTACAGCAGAGCAGAGTGACTGACGGACCTGTGTTTCAGACCAAACACTCTAGTGATTGCTGTTGGAAGATACAACTATTTAAGACTTATATTAACACAAACATTCTGCTTTAATGACTCTAATTGCAAGTGTTTTTCCAGCCCATGGACCACAAGCTGCACCAGTAGCTATCTCAGAACCTGTGGAGGTGCCACTCCCATTCCACCCTGGCACCAACATGGCTGGGGGCAGTGGGTTCAATTATGGCTATGCAGGTTACGGGGTTGAGGCCCATGGAGCCCCTGAGCACGGTGGATATGGGGTTTACGCAGCCTCTCATGCAAGTGGGTACCAAGGCAGTGCTCCAAGTGGCAGCTATGATGGCTCAGCAAGTGGATATGGAGGGAGCAGGTCTTACGGGTATGTAAGCCATCAAGATGGGGCCAGCTCTGGATCTGATGGCAACGCTGGCCCTGAAGCCCCTCAACCAGTTTTCAGTGACGTGTCTGACCTGGAGCCAGTCTCCTCATTCAGCTCCCGTTCACGCTACCAGCGAGGAAGGTCAGTGTTTGGTCAAACCCGCTACAGCCCAGGAGACGCAGCTTCCCCTGTCATGCCAGTCATGCCAGTATACAAACCTGTCAGGAAAACTTCAACAGAAAGTGGCCCTGCTGCAGCTCCAGCTAAAGGTGGCTGGTAGAGACCTTCCAGGTAAGATGCAGTTAAATCAACACCATAGCTGCTTAACTATCTTTGCTCTCAACTTGCCCATGTTTTTGTCTTTCAGGTCCCCAATGTTTCTTCTTGATGACAACCTGATGCCAATTAAAATGTTTGTTACAAAATCTTGTGCCTGGTCTTGACTTTACCTCAGTTAAATATGGCTGTAGTTGAAATGGACCTGTAACGTTTAAGACAGAGGCTGTCTGACAAGCACAGAACAATGGTTCTGGTATACAACCAATATTGTCTCAACTCAAGACTGGTTATTGGGATGAGGCTGCACAAATGGCATTGTTCCATTTCCTTGGGGTTTTCTGTCTTCACTGTACAGTAGCCGTGTTTCCACTATAGACCTTTTCAGAGAGTATAAACAAATACAGGTGTTACCAAGGATACTAATTAAGGCTCCATTCCATTTAGTGTACCGAGTGTTTTCTAATGAGCCGCACCTGTCTTTGTTTATACTCTCTGAAAAGGTCTATAGGAGTTCTGGTAAAAGGAGGCGGTAGGAACTTCTACAGGAACCGTCCTCTCACTCGGCCTTCTCAGTGGCTGTGTCTCCACTGCAGAGTAGGACCCCTCAGCGACATGAGTTTCGATCGCTGCTTAATCGTTGTGACGGTTTCGACCGTGACGTCACCCAGGCGGGCCACAAGCACATGCGCAATCATAACAATGAAGCAGGATGGAAGGAGCATTCCGCTTACTTCTGCTTTAAATGTTAATCTTGCATGTGCAGCATCTATGCTTGAGTGCATACACCATCTGGCATGAAGCATACAGAAACATTTTAATGTGTATTTGTCATTCTCACCAAATAATTGAAATGGTTCATACTGTAGCCTCTGCTCGTGTCAGAGCAACAGGGTGAGGCTTGCATTTGCTCTCGGTTCAAAAATGTCCCCAATACATTAACTTTATTGTTTTGCTTGTCATATTCACTTTACTATTGATTATTTTACCTGTAGACATAAGACCCACTCCTGGTTTAAATGCAGTATAAAAGCATTAACAATCATGGCCATACTTCATTATGTCTTAGACATACATGTAGGTACAGTATACTCTCCCATCATGAGATGTTAGCATTGCCCAGATCAGCACCTGTTTTCTGTGTAGTCACCCAGCTCAGTTCATTATTAGTGGCTTTGACCTGCAAAATCACAAGTCATGATTGATCTTTTATTTTTCTGTCTTTATTCAGCATTACTGCGATGTGTTGGGCGGCTGTGGCTCAGGTGGTAGAGCGGGTTGTTCACTAACCGGGGAAGGTCAGCAGTTCGATTCCCGGCTCCCCCTGTCTGCATGTCGAAGTGTCCTTGGGCAAGACACTGAACCCGCACCTGCCCTGTGTGAATGATTATCTTCCAAAGCCTGTCTGCGAACAGTGCTGTATGAATGTGTGTGAAAGGGTGAATGCGACCATTACAGTGTAAAGCGCTTTGAGTGGTCCGAGTGACTAGAAAAGCGCTATATAAGTGCAAGTGCATTTCCATTTACCATTTACTTGTGCAAAACGAAACAAAAATGTCTAAAATTAAAACAGTTTTTAACGATGTGAGAATTTAGTCACCTGTTTCTAAAATAGTTTATCTGGGTCAAGGTAAAAAAAGAAAAGAAAGAAAAAGTTGAGAAAATAATGCACACTTTTGTTGAATGATGGTAGTTGAATTCATTACAATTAACAACAAACATGCAATGCTAATGTCATAATTATCGTAAAGGAAAATCCCAAGACATTTACCCAAAGAGAAGCAGATATACAGGTGCATCTCAATAAATTAGAATATCATGGAAAAGTTCATTTATTTCAATTCAAAAAGTGAAACAAATACCTGATAGATCCATGACACAGACTGAAATAAAGAACAAAGGGAATGGCGTGCTCAACTCTTAGTATATAAAGATGAACCAGGTGCCGGCTAAAAAAAAAACTGGAATGTCAGCACTCACAAAATAAACTTGAAACTTTTATTAGACGCACAGCAGTGTCTGACGGATGTGTTTCAGCCCTGGGCTTTCCTCAGCGTGAATCAGCTTCTAGTGAAACCAAAGTCACATGACCACACCCCCGAAACTGGAGGGGGGTCATGTGACTAGGAGTCACATGTCTCCAGGTGTGTATGGGGTTTAAACTTCCTGGGGAGAGCTCCCAAGACAGCATTGTAGGTGGCAGATAGATTGTGTCTTAGGCCACCACCTCTGTTTAGAGAAGGTTTCGCTAAGTGGACATCGATGGCTTCCTTCACCCCTCTCTCAAACCATCTGTCCTCCCTGTCCAAAACAAGGACATTGGAGTCCTCAAGAGAGTGACCTTTCTCCTTCAGATGCAGATGTACAGCTGAGTCCTGTCCCGATGAGGTGGCTCTTCTATGTTGTGCCATGCGTCGGTGGAGGGGCTGTTTGGTTTCCCCTATGTAGAGGTCTGAGCACTCCTCGCTGCATTGGACTGCATACACAACATTACTGAGTTTTTGTCTGGGTGTTTTGTCCTTGGGGTGGACCAGTCTCTAGGGTCTGGCCCGGTTTGAAATTGACGCGGATATTATGCTTGTGGAAGATCCTCCTGAATTTCTCAGACAGACCTGCCACGTATGGAATGACAATGTTCTTTCTATTTTCCGTTTTCGCCTCAGGTGTTCCTTTGTGGCGTCTCTTTGATGATTTGATAAAGGTCCACTTCGGGTAACCACAGGTTTGGAGTGCTGTCTTGACGTGTGTTAGTTCCTTCTGTTTGCCATCTGCACTCGAGGGAACCTCCTGGGCCTGTTGTCCTTGGTGTCCTCCCTGGTGAACTGGATGTTCTTGTCCACTGAATTTATGTGTTGGGTGAAGGCATCCACTTCTTGGGTTTTGATCTTTACCCATGTGTCATCCACATATCTGAACCAGTGGCTGGGTGTTGTTCCTCTGAAGGAGTTCAGCGCCCGCTCCTGCACCTCCTCCATGTAGGCTATAGGTTAGCCATGATGGGAGACACTGGAGAGCCCATGGCATATTCCGTCTGGTGTTATTATGCTACTTAGAAGCTCCATTACACCTGAACTGTCTTTTTTGGAATTAGACCCTGCTGTCACTATCTGTTTCTCTACTAAGAAAAGTAATAACAACTGTAATATACGTGCCTTATTTCAAAAGGACTTCCTTACTCCAGACTTGAACTGGAAAAGAATATGGTTCCTTCCCTCTACATTTCTGATTATAAATAAGATTAAAGAAGTTTCTTTTAAAATGATCCGTAGATTTTATCCCTGCAAACAATTTTTACGTAGATACAAAAAAGACATTGATGTGGACTGTTCATTCTGCAAACAATGTGAAGAAGATCTTTATCATCTGTTCTGGTCCTGTCCCTTTTCATCTGTTTTCTGGCAAGATGTTTGTACTTTTATTTCTCAGAATATCTTGTCTGGTGTGTCTCTATGTGAATCTGTTTGGGTTCCATTCCTATCCTGCAAACAACAAAGATCACTATTAGGCTACATCGCAACCTGCTTGTTCTACTTGCAAAATACCACATACACAAATCCAAATTCGCTAATCACAATCCATCATTTTTAATTTTTGAGAAGGAACTCAAACAATAGGCTACTTCACAACTATCCAACAAAAAAGTTATTAAAACCACTGAGTTATGCATTTTATATAATATTTTATTGAATTAATAGCAATGTTTTGTATACTATTTTGAATACCGCGACCCCCTGGCATTGTATTGTTCTTTGTTTTGTTTTTTTTGTTTTTTTACTAAATGTAATTCTTGACTTGTCAATAAAATTTGCTAAAAAAAACAATGTCTCCACTGGCTCTGTTACCACCATAGGTTACCACCATCTCCATTAGCCTAAGTATCGAACTTGGTTGCGGTTCCACCAGAATTCCACTAGGAGTGCTCGCGGGCGAGTGCAGAATGAATGGGGCCCAAGGGGGCAGTTGTCGGTCTGAGAAGTGAAGCTCACTTCCGCATTCAAAAAGCTGCAATCCCCTCGGCTGTCGCTGGGGGCTGGCTCCAGAAGGGAGCAACTCCAATCAAGCCCCATGTTAAAATAGCCGATTTTACAGCTTAAAAAAACATATTTACAGCCTGGTACATTTTATTTTTTTGGTCTCAATCGATAGTTTCTACCCCCGCACACACTCTGAGGGGGGTGAATTTTTTTTAAACTCTACAGTTTTACTATTATTAGGGTTAAAGCTCTGGCCAATTAGGGCGCAGAACCGTTGAGTGACAGGTCCGGCGACCGCTGTTACGAGGCCAGTGGGCGGGCTCTCGGCCGGCCAACGGCCGCACCGCTCCAAATATGGCAAGTAGAATCCAACATGGCGCGGTTCAAACCCCCGTAGTAGCGGCACAAAACAGACTCCCCAAAACCAATGGGTGACGTCATGGACGCTACGTCCATTCTTTTTACAGTCTATGATGGGGCCCTATGGAGCTAGAAGGCTAAATTTGTCCCTTTCACCTGGTAATCGTAGAAAAATCGCAAATATTGTTGTATTTTCTGCAAGTTCAATATGGATTATAAGTTAAAAGTGAATTTGTTGAGAAGTTTTGTCCTTTCTATTTCCTACAGGTTGGGCTGTTGTTGGCCATAACACGCTAGCATTCTGCTAATGAACGCTGATTGGTCAACGTTTGGGCGATGCGTGATGACGTCTAATTTCAGCGCCATTTTGAGTTGTAGCCGTAGCATGGATGTATATTATCATGAGCCGTAGCCATAACATGTTAACAACAAGCACATTCACGGCATGACTAGTTGTAGTCCATATAAACAGGTGAATCGACGGTCTGTGTGATGGCGATATGACGGCAGATATCCTCTCAGCGCTGAATACTCTCACCAAGCCTCTCGGCGGTAAGTGCATCATTGAATAAGATGACTAAGTTAAAAGGTGGCAGTCCTGAATGTTTCCTTGGATATAGCATGATTGTTGCTGTGGCTGTGTTCAAATACTTTACTGGTCACTCTGTCACCCGTGTAGACAAGAGCCTATGTGTTCGCGTCAGTATCAGTCACTCTTCACATTGATATTCATTATTTCCCTCTTATCTGCCATGTAAATCAATCCACTTATGTAGGTATGTCTGATGGTGCTTGATAAGTTGTTAGGTGATTGCAAAGACAGGAGCAGCAGAATTAATATCACTGTATAGAATAATAAGTTGAAGACAGCCAGCACTATATGATTTTCCCTGTGTGTCTGTGTGCAGAGGCATCTGATACTCAGTCCTCTCACCAGGAGGCTCTGCTGGCCGGGCTTCGGACCAACAGGGCCGTCCTCCTCCAGCAGCTTCAGTGTGAGAGCAGCCTTCAGGAGGTGAGGAGGCTGAGAGAGGAGGTGGCGGCTCAGGCACGATGGTTCTCCATCGATACAGAGGATGTCACATGGGGCTTTGTGCAGGAGTGCCTCCTGCTGCTTCTCACCTTGGCAAAACACCTCTCTCACGAGCTAGAACTCTTCAAGCAGACCTGCGCTCCCTCTGAAACCAAACGACACACCCCTGAGATGGCTCCACCGTTACCTCCTGATGTTCTCAGCGTCACCCAGCAGAAGACGCTCAGAGCTGCTCTTCAGTTTGTTGTCTCTCTGGGGCTCTGTCCCTACCTCGCCCCTGGAGTGGGTGTGCCACTGGGATGCAGGTCAGCTTTTGGAGCCATGGTGGAAAAACTTGTCCGTGGTGGACAAGTGTCTGGTGGAGAAATGGACCGCCGCCTTTTTATCACCACAAGTGTCCTGATGAAGTTGGCAGAGCTGTCATCTCTGGCCACATTGGTGTTCACACAGCATCTTGGGGATGTGATGGCAGCACTGTGCCAGCTAGGCTACCAACCACATCAGACAGAGAAGGAGAAGGTAACACGTGTGAATATGGATTTGTTGTTACTCTTTGAGAGATGCATGGTCTCTAGAGATAAAATCCATCTATATTGTTTGATTTTGAAAACCTTTGTGATGCAGGGCCTAAGTCCTGAGGAATGTCGAACCTGCAAGGAAGCCCTCAGAGGTCTTCTAGGGAGAGTCTACCAGCCAATCGTCATCAAGGAGCTGCTGATCCTCCAAGGTGCACCCAGACAGGTATGCATGCACCTGTTTAGTGAATATGTCAGGAACAGCTGGAATAAGGGTGATCAAAGTGCATTTTTGTTTTGTATGCATTGTGTTATTGCTGTCTCTCAGTTGGCTAAGTTTCAAGCCAGAACCCTAAAAAAAAAAAACATAGGGACTATTTCAAATGAAGCTGAATGCAGTTTAATATCAAATGCAAAATAGGGGACTTAATTTTTCCACCGGATGAAATGTATAATCTGTACAGTTTCTGACTTTGCTTTAGATTTGTTTAGATTCTGTTATACTCACTCTCTCTGTTTTTGTTTCCATTGGCTCCAGAGAAAATATCTAACTCTCCAGTTGCTAAATATTTTATCTTGTTCATCAGCTAGTTGCTAACTGTTTGTCTGCTGTGTGGTACTGGTAGCATTACACAATACTCATCCTTTTTTCTGACAGCAGCTGTCTGTTGCTGGGGAGAGTATTATTGATGAAAGCAGTAAGATTGAACCAAACCAAAATCCAGATGGTGGAAAAATAAACCAAGAACACAAAACATTTGAGCAAAAACCACAAAGTCTCATTTTGTCACTTCATATCAACAGACAATTACAATTGTTCTCTTACTATGCAAATGATTTGATTAGAATCATAATAAATGTTTTCTTTGGATATGTTTGATGAATGATTTCAATGTCAAGGAGAAGGTAAAAATTGCATCAGTGTTGCTGCTGAGATTGTTTACTTTACTGTCCGTCCTTCCAGGCTGGCGCAGTGGGATCTGTCAGTGGTTGGAGCAGCAGGGCAGCTCCGGCCTGGCTAAGACGCCTGTGTGGTCAGCTGCTTTCTGAGCGCCTGATGCAGCCAAATGGTGTCCAGGCTGTAGTCAGAGCCATCCTGGAGGGAGGAACAGGTGAGTGGGAGCAGAGCTAATGAAAACAAGAAAAGACACAAATATTCACATACAGTTGTGTTCAAAATAATAGCAGTCCGACATCACTTGCAAGATAAATCACTGATTTTGTTAGAATTTCAACTCTTTTTTTTTTCAACTTTTTCTAGAAGGTTTAGTAAAGGTATAGAAAACCAACAGACCCAACAGGCATGACGTGCATGCTGCTGATTCTGTGAAACTGAATCATTTACTGAAAGGGGCATGTTAAAAAAAAATAGCAGTGCCAGGTTCAATTATTGAGGTCATTGATTATGTGAAAAAAAATAGGTGTTAAACAGGTGGCCCTTATTCAAGGATCAAGGCAACTGATGCTGCATATGCTGGCTGTGCATTTGTCCTTGAAAAACAGAGTAAAATTGGTCGTTCAAGACACTGTTAAGAAGAAGAGCATTCTTTGATTAAGAAATTAATAAAAGAGGGGAAAACCTATAAAGAAGTGCAGAAAATGATAGACTGTTCAGCTAAAATGATATCAAACGCTTTAAAATGGCAGCCAAAACCAGAAAGGCGAGGAAGAAAAAGAAAAACGACTATTCGAAGGGATCGGAGAATAACCAAAATGGCAAAGGCTCAGCCAATGATCAGCTCCAGGAGGATCAATGAAGATCTAAGATTGCCTGTGAGTACTGTAACAATCAGACAACGTCTATGTGAAGCCAAGCTACCACCAAGAAGCCCCCGCAAAGTCCCATTGTTAAAAAAAATACATGTAATGAAGCGGTTACAATTTGCCAAATAACACATTGACTGGCCTAAAAAGAAATGGCGTAATATTTTGTGGACTGATGAGAGTAAGATTGTTCTTTTTGGGTCTAAGGGCCACAGACAGTTTGTCAGACGTCCTGCAAACACTGAATTCAAGCCACAGTACACAGTGAAGACCCCCACCCCCCCACAAGCATGGTGGTGCAAGCATCATGATATGGGGATGTTTCTCGTACTATGGTGTTGGTCCTATTTATCGCATACCAGGGATCATGGATCAGTTTGAGTACATCAGAATACTGGAAGTAGTCATGTTGCCGTATACTGAAGAGGAAATGACCCCAAACACACCAGCAAGCGTGTAAAAAAAGATGTCAACACTGCTATTTTTTTTAACATTATATTTCTTGACTTTCTGTAAAATATTATCAAATTAAATTACTTTTTCCAATTTTCTTGGTTTGAAATAGAATGTGCAGTGTCCCCAATGCAGTTGTGTTCCTTAAAATACAATTTATTTGAAGAATTTTGAGGTTTACTCACCTTTTTAAACACACTGCTATTATTATGAACATAACTGTATATCTAAAGAATCCAGTAGTAACAGCACAAAGCAGTACATTTATATTTTATTAGTTCTACTGATTCGTTTTTCTCCTTCACAATCTGTTTTATCACTTCATTAATACTTTTTACATTGTATGTCTTGGTTCTTTTTATGCAGTAGAACTTTTATCTGATGTTCCGACTGTCTCTTTCCTGTAGGGGGCGAGTCAGACTGGAGGAAATGTGATGGTGTGGCCAGGATCCTGGTGGCCTGCCCTAAACAGTCTGCCTCAGCAGACAGCTACTACAGACAAGTCTGTCCTCAGGTCAGCCGGAGACACACACACACACACACACACACACACACACACACACACACACACACACACACACACACACACACACACACACACACACACACACACACACACGATCTAGGCTGTCTGAGAAATCATGTTAGAGCATTCAAAGGGGCTCCAGCAACACTTATAATGGAAAAACAACTTTGAGAAATCATGTTACACAGGTGCAGTTTATTAAACAGATTATCTTTCATTCACAGCTGGAGCTTTCCTGTCATTGAGTGGTATTAATAAGTGTTAATATTCAAACAACTGGTGTTCTCCAGGAGAAATCAGATGGCTGAAATTAAGTTTCCTTTATCTATGACACAAATTGATCATTTATATGTTTTTTTTTTTTAAAATCAGCTGTGACCAGGTTAAAGCAGAAATAAGCGATCCGGTCGTTTTGGCAAATGCTGCGTTCCAGGCCGGCTTTTGAAACCGTAAATTACAGCTTCAAGTCACGACTTACGACTTTGTAGCGTTCCAGGCAACCCACTCGTGTTTTTCCGACCTGTTTTACCTGTGAAAGTCACTATAACGGCCACTCGTAACTTCCGACCCGTGAACTCGTACCAGATCGAACTGGTACGACTTTACAGGTCAGAAAAACACGAGTTACGGGTTGCCTTGAACGCACCATAACTTCTTGTCAGCCGATGGAGTTAGCAGCCCCCGCCCTCGTCATGGATCTATTGGTCCTCGTCCCTACGTCACCACATTCAGGCGCATCCCATGGCTGCACACACAGCCCTTCATGCCGTTCTCTCTCCTCATTGGATAAAACTTGTAGGATACGAGAAAAGTTTTCTCCTCGGCTCAGAGCAGAGCAGAGTGACTGAGAGACCCGTGTTTCGGTCCAAACACTCTATGTAAGTGATTGCTGTCGGAAGATAGAACTATTTAAGACTTATATTAACACAAAAATATCACTTACTTCTGCTTTAATTGAGTCTAATAGCCTTTATCTCAATCACCAAACTATAGGCGCGTTTCCACTGCAGGAACTTGGGGGTAATTTTCCGGGGTCAGCCCCGTTGGTGCGTGTCTCCACTGCAGGAACCTCCCCCACAGGGCCGCCTGCTTACAGGAACTTTTACAGGGCCGAACGGAGTCCCTGCCTGGGGGTAGGTACTCGGATCGGCCCTGAAAATGTCTCGGTGGGGCTTGAGATTTACTCTGTGCTGATTGGTCAGACTCAAAGCAGGATGTGACGAAGAGAAAGCCCCGAAATAAGCGGCATTTTTAAAACCCAACGTTATTAAAAACGGCTGGAAAAAAGGGAGAATAACTCAGTAAAAGATGAGAGCAGCAGTAGGCCTGGTAGAAAAAAAAGTGTGATAATGTGTGATCGCGGGACAACAAGAGCATAAAAAAAAAACCCGCTGCACAACGACCTTGCGGATTGAAACTGTTGCATGTGGCCATCAGAGCCCGGTGGGTCCTGTCTGCAGTGGAGACACGGCCACCGAGAGGGCCGAGTGAGAGGACGGTTCCTGTAGAAGTTCCTACCACCTCCTTTTACCAGGAACACCTGCAGTGGAAACTGAAGGACTGAAAGTTCGTAGTTGTAGCTAATGGATAATTCTAGTTTATTAAAATCTAGCTGTTTTGTGGCTAGTTTTGTTTCCACATGGGTAAAAAGATTTAGTCAGATATGTAAAAAAGACAGTTCAGAAAACAAAAACCTATAAGAGAAACTGCGCGTTTTCAACATCCATCACATTCACATCACTTCCGGTTCATCTTTAACTTATTGTACTCAAGTAGTTGAGTAGTGAGTGATTAAAGGGGAACTATGCAAGTCCTCCGTTGTTTTGCTAACTCTCCTCCCTGCCATGTGCATTTGTTTACAACGAGAGCTGGGACACCGGGTCGGAGGCTCTGATCTTGCAAAGATGGTTTTCAGCCAAGAGACCCTAGGTGGAAGGCAGAGAGCCTCCATTCGCCCTCATAACAAATTACATGTCATTTATTAAACCATCACAATTACTGCAAAGCTGTTTAATAAATGTTGCATAGTTTCTCTTTGAGTTAAGATAATATGATTTGGAAAAAACATTGATTTGTCTCAGCAGTTTGCTGAGTTTGACATATTGGAAAGCCAAAGTCAAAACAAACACAAAACACAACGTAAATAAATCAAGAAGGAGAAGTAATAAACATGAATTCTGTAGAACACTGAGTGTGGGTCAGATATCGTAAGAATTTGTCTTCAACTTGAAATAGACAAACCACCTCTACCTGAGGCTGTGCATGGATGTTTGATGAGGAGAGCTGAACAATGAATTTAATATAAATCTTAGTAAGGCCAGGTGCAATACCCAAATGGTTGGAGCTGTAGCTTTTTTGACAAACATAAACTATATCACACACCAGACCATAAATAAAGTGTTGCGATGCTACAGAAATACTGTGGCTTACAAATCATATTCTTCTCAGGTCAAGGAAAATGTTTTTTTTTTTTTTGGTACAGACCTGAATAAAAATTGCATGATCAGCCTTTTTTTTTCCTTCTTTTTTTATGATTTTGTTTTCATACAGGTCAGCCCTAATTTCAAGTGGTTGTTTTGTGCATGTTTTGTAGATCCTCAACCTCCTGCACTTCAAAGACAAGCTAACAGCCCAGCAGTTTCAACGAGTGGCCACCAGGGCGGCGCTCTCCATTGTGCAGGAGAAGCCTGGCTTTGCACAACAGTACCTGCTGGTTCCTCTGCTCGCACCTCTGCAGCGCTGCACCACTGCCTCCAGTCAGTACAGTGGCATGTTGTTGATACGTGTTTGATGTTAACATTCAGCGTATTTTCAGCTCTTCCTGTGTAGATGATGACGTGTGTTTAATTAACCCTTTAATGTACTGTGGGATACACAAGGGGTGATGCTCTTACTTTGCTGTGGTCTGATTATTTTGAGATTATTAGTTAATCGTTTAAACTGCATGCTCATTCTAGTTTTCACATGCTTAAATCACTCTGTGAAAATTAATTTTATAGGCAATTATTTCTTCATTTATTTATTATAGCCAAAAATGCACATATTCACATATTCTCCCAGACAGGCCGTTAGAGCGTACACATTATGGACAAGGCGTGTTTATTTCTGTCAGGAGAACAGACGGTAATTGTTGTGCTGTTTGTTCTGCGAGGTATCATCACCTCATCACAAAACCAGCAGGTAGTTGGTAAGTCCGATCCCAGCGGTGCTGAACAGTGTGGTGTCTGTGTGTGTTTTCCAGACGAGGGTCATTCCCAAGCTGCCGTGGAGGAGTGGGAGCTGACCCGCTGTGTGGAGGATGTGTACAAGGTGAGGACACATCAGAGCGTCACAGCTCAGCTCAGTCAGGTCTAATGAAGGACTGAGACACAGAGGACATGTATGAAGAGAAAGCAGCCACCGTGTCTCTATGTCTGCACCTTACATATGCTTGAGGACTATAATTACCATGGAAATCTAAAGACAATGTTTTTGTAGTGACATGTAGTGATTTCTTTTCTTGTAGTTTTGCACAGTTCTGTCTAATCCCCTGTATTTAGATATCACATTTTAGACATTACCAAAGCCTAAAAGACCAGAATATGCAAGAACCCTCACCATGTTTATCACTCTGCTTGGTACAAGAAAAACTTGTATACTTATTATATGCTTACTTAACTTTTACATGAGGTTATATATTATTATATTTAATTTGAATAGCAGTTGCAGGCTGTAGGTTTTGCTGGAATATCTGCAGCAAATTGACACTGATGGAGACAATTTCCATACTGTCTCTCATATCTGTCCTCACTGTCCTGTACTCTCTCGTGTCATTTGCTGTCAGGTCTGGGTGGTTGGAAACAGTCCATCAGCCGCTCTACTCAAAGCTCTGGAAGAAGTTCTTCCTGTCATTTTCTCACTCTTCTGTTTCACCAAGAAGAATGTCTCCCACCTACGGTAACGTCTTCTCTGTTATTAGCTGGGACTCACTGTCATAACCACAAAAACACCCTCTCTTCCTGATTTTCCAGTGTGACTGTTTCAGACGGTCACATGTTAGTTCATTGCATTAGCATGACAATTAACTAAATCAACTCTAATTTAAAGCAGATATCAGTGGAATGTTTTTGTTAATATAAGTCCTAAATAGTCCTATTTTCCGTCAGCAATCACTTACATGAAGTATTTCAGCCTAAACACGAGTCTCTCCGTCACTCTGCTCTGCTGTAACCCGAGGAGAAAATTTTCCTTGTGGGATACAAGTGTTATCCAATGAGGAGAGAGAACGGCATGAAGGGCTGTGTGTGCAGCCAAGGGATGCGCGTGAATGTGGTGACGTAGCACGAGGACCAATTGATGCCTGACAAGGGCGGGGGCTGCTAACTCATGGTGCATTCAAAGAAACTCGTACTTTGTGTTTTTCCTTCCTGTGAAGTCATACCAGTTCGATCTGGTACGAGTTCACGGGTCGGAAGTTACGAGTGGCCGTTATAGGGAACTTTCACAGACAACAGGATGGTAAAAACACGAGCTACGGGTTACCTGGAACGCTACCAAGTCGTAGTTGTGACTTGAAGCTGTAACTTACGGTTTCAAAAGCCTGCCTTGAACGCAGCATTAGCCGAAACGGCCGTGAAGCTGATATCTGCTTTAAGGCGGTAGGGGCTAAGCCAATGCTTAAAGCCACTGAGGTTTTTCTTTTCTTTTTTTTTCAACTTTTTTTTATTGGGTTTTGCAGGTAAGTACAATTGTATCATAACATTTACAAAGAGTAAAGTAGTACATCAGTCAGGTAATAGTAAACTGCAATTGAGATAGCAACAGACATCCTAAATCAGAGTAGCGGCATGTGACCTTCAACACAACAGAAATAGCATATATACCCCTCTAAGTTGCTTCCGTCACGTCAGTCAGGGGTAAGTGGAAGATCTGTCGTCTTAACAAATTGTAAGAATGGGCCCCATAATTTCCCAAATTTACTGTAGCAGCTAGATAAAGATAGTCTGATTTTCTCCAATTTAAGAAAATAAAGGGTATCTCTAATCCAGCGGGCATGACAGGGCAATGTTGTTGATTTCCAATTAATTACAATTAGTCTTCTGGCTAACAGGGTAGCAAAAGCTAGTACATCCTTTTTGGACTTAGTGAGGGAAGGGGGAGCAACCCCAAAAAGTGCACTCAGAGCATTTGGCTTTATTCCCTCCCCAACTACCTCTGACAGGGTATTGAAACTCTCGGTCCAGTAATTATATAGAGAAGGACAATGCCAGAGCGCATGAATTAAGTTTGCGGGAGATTGCTTACACCTATCACAAGTTGGAGTCACACCATCATAGATCTTAGCCAGTCGAGCCTTACTAATAGGTACGGTGGACAACTTTGCACTGAATAAGACTGTATCTTGCACTGTACCCGTCTCAAAATTTCTGCCCAGACTTCCTCTGACATTGCCTCCCCCAGGTCCTCCTCCCAGTGTGACTTAATTAAGCCTAGCGGCTCTGAACGTAAAGTATTAATTTGATTATAGATATACGGGATGGAGCCTTTAAGAGTAGGAATTGGTGTCAGGAAACTGTCCAAAGTTAAATCAGAGGGTAGATTATGAAAGCTAGGAAATGTGTCATGAACAAAGCTGCTTACTTGTAAATATCTAAAGAAATGTTGCTTAGGAAGCGAGAATTTATCAGAAAGTTGCTGAAAAGTAGCAAAGAGATTATTAATATACAGGTCTTTAAAGTTATGAATACCAAAACTTGTCCACCGTAAGAAAACACCGTCTATGAGGGAAGGAGGAAAAGCAGCTAGCGGTGCATAAATGGAGAATGTCTGTAGGCCAATGTAGCGCTTAAACTGGACCCAGATCCTGAGTACAATCACATTTCTGGTGTAGGGAAGAGTGGACGAGGGAATAGGGGAGTGCACTAAGGCTTTCAAGGAGACAGGATTTGCTGACCTTGCTTCCATAACTAGCCATGTTGGAGGAGGATCAAAAGCCTCATATTCAAGCCAGTATTTAAGAGTCCTGATATTGGTGGCCCAATAATAGAACCTAAGATTCGGTAGGGCTAGCCCTCCCAGAGACTTTGGTCTTTGCAAATATTGTTTGCGTAGCCTATAATGAAATCTGAAATCCAGCTATCTAATTTGCGGAAAAAAAGACTGAGGGAGAAAGAGGGTAATGCACTGGAACAAGTAGGAGAGTCTTGGGAGTATATTCATTTTACGTGCAATCAAGACAGATTAAGCAGAAACCATCGTTCAAAGTCTTTCTGGATTTGGATCAATAGGGGGGCAAAGTTAGCCTTGTAGATGTCTTCAAATTTGTGTGTAACATGGACTCCAAGATAGACAAAACTATAATTGGCAACTTTAAAGGGGACATTTTTCAGGGGATACATCTTAGCAGCAGGGTTAATGGGAAATATCTCACTTTTATTTAAATGTAATTTGTACCCAGATATTTGACCAAATGAATGAAGGGTGGCGAGAACTGAGACAGACAGGTTAGAAATATATAAAAGAAGGTCATCCGCGTAAAGGGAAACTTTCAGCCGAGCATCATTTCTAAATATGCCTGTAATAAGGGGGTTTAGACCGAAGGGCTATTGAGAGAGGTTCGATGGCGATAGCGAATAATAGGGGGCTCAAAGGGCAACCCTGCCTAGTGGAGCGATACAGGCAAAAATATTCTGATTGGATATTATTCGTCCTGACTGAGGCTTGCGGGGCAGAATAGAGCAACTTAATCCATGAAATAAAATTATTTTTAAAACCAAATTTCCCTAAGGCATAGAAGAGGTAATCCCACTCAACCCTATCAAATGCCTTTTCGGCGTCTAATGATATTACGGCTTCATGGGTGTTGGAAGAGGCAAGGCAAGGCAATTTTATTTGTATAGCCCGTTTTTACAAACAGTTTGTCTCAAAGGGCTTTACATGGCATCGTAACAACATCCTCTGTCCTTAGACCCTCACATCGACTGAGGAAAAACTCCAAGGAAAACTCTTTTAACAATTTAACAAGAGGAGACATTGTAAAGTACATTGAACAAACGTCTAAGGTTAGAGAAAGAGTGCCTATTTCGAATGAACCCCGTTTGGTCCAAGGAAATGATAGAGGGGAGGAAGGATTCCAGGTGTAGTGCTAATAGTTTGGACAACAACTTAAAATCAACATTCAATAAACTTATTGGACGGTAAGAGGTGCAGGCTAGCGGGTCCTTGCCTTTTTTTAGGAGAAGGGAAATGGAGGCTTGATTGAGAGTTTAAGGGGGGGCGGCCCAATTCAAATGACTCATTGAACATATCCAATAACAGAGGGGCAAGATTGTGCCAAAACCTTTTTAAAAATTTGGAGTGAAAGCCATTTGGCCCAGGACTCTTCCCATTTTGCAGAGAAGATGCAGCCGTATTAAGTTCAGCAGTGGTGATTGGCCTCTCTAACTCTTCCAAGTTTGCCACTGAGGTTTTTCAACATAACTGACCCACTTTACTTTACCATGACATTCTTTGTGATGTACAAAGTTCATTCATTTGACATCCAAACTTCCAAAAGTCAAACATTTCCAAACAAACACACCCACACAGAGCATAATGCTGCACAGAGGTCAAAAACTGTTTTTCATCTTCCTGGTGGAAAAACCTACATAGACACAAAGGTTCCTACTAGGTTATATCGGCTGAACTACCAATCACCAGAGATCCATTTGTACAAAACAATCATTTTATCATTGTAGTTTGCTCTTACAAAGACTTAGACTAGGTAGAGATGTGAGTTATCAGATTGAGAGTTTCCCTGATCTTTATTTTTTGGACAAAGTGAAGCAAAGGTCTTGTTGAGACCTGGCACTGACATCTGTCTCTTATCTGAAGTGATCAGCTCTAAGTTTAGGTGAACACATCCATTAGAGATCTGATCACTCAGACACAGATTGATGGTTTGTGAGAGAAATAGATGTACAACAGTAAAATTGATCCTGGTCACAAGAATCAAATGTTAATTCAAAGTTTGATACATCTTACATGTCAGTGTCGCTGTTACCAAAACACATGGATGAGTCACATTATTTCATCAGATGATATTCTCAATCATTAACAGGAACAAACACACACTGTAGTTTATTTTGACTTGGTTCCACACACCGCCCACTGCTAGAGAGTCTCTGTGTCTTATTCTTCCATGGAAAATTGTTCCTAGCCTTAAAGGTGTACAGAAATGTCCTGTTTGTCCTGTTTGTTGCGCCGAGTACGAGTTGCCACACGAGTTTACCCGAGTAAGGAAAATGAATTTGATTGGTCGTTATCAAGCGGGCGGAATATTCAAAGCTTGGGGCGAGACCGAGCTCGGTGTGTGTGTGTGTGTGTCTCAGACGTTTGATTGACAGATGACGGATCCAATATCAGTGGCTGGTGAATCGTGAGCAGTGTGATGCATAATTCATGTGTCTGCATTATCCAATGTGAAAAAAACTACCCCACTTTTATCCCTGATTTACTCGAAAATAGAATTTTGCACAAAGTTTGGGCTCCATCGTCTGATAGATGAGTTATTACACTAATGTTGAGACCCACAGTGGGCTCAAATTCAATCTTCTTTTCTGTACAGCTTTAAAAGAGAACAAGATAATGACATTGTCTAAACAGTCTCTTCAACAAATAGCCTTATGTTGTCATTCCTACACTGTGTGTGTGTGTGTGTCACAGCGCTCACTGCCAGGACATTTTGCTGTGGTTCCTGAGCCACACGGAGACTCCTGCAGCTGTGTCAGCGCTGAGGCAGCTCTCAGGCCTGCAGGGGCAGAAGGACGGGGCAGCAGACTCGGTCTTCGGCCCGGGCAGTGACGGAGGAGCCAGGTTCAGCCCCAGAGAGAGCCTGAGGTGACAGACACACCACACACATCTTTGTGTGGTGAAAGATGCTCAGAACAAAAATGTGTTGCCTCATTTCACCTCCATCAGTTTTTTGTTTTGCACAATGATGACTGTCAGTATATACTTTGTATTTGTTCTGTGTCTGTTCTTGTCAGTGATGAGGATGATGCTCTGTATGAGAAGCTGTCAGGAGAGCAGTGGAAGCTCGAGTGTCTGATGCATTTACTGGCTGAGCTCAAGGACTCTGACCTGCCAGGAGACTTCTTCCTGGACCTGCTGCAGGTAAAGACTCCACACACACACACACACACACACACACACACACACACACACACACACACACACACACACACACACACACACACACACACACACACACACACACACACACACACACACACACACACACACACACACACACACACACACACACACACCCCCCTGTAAAACACAATTTACTCTAGTTCACCTTTGGTGAGACTGCAGCAGAAGTGTTTGTTACACTCTGTGGTAATGTCAGGTTGTCCTGTGTGAGCGTGTGCTCTACTGTACAGCATCTGTATCGTTTGCTCTGATCACCCAGTGGAGAGAATAAGCTCAGTCATGGCGTCCCATGTTTCTCCTGCAGGAGCTGACCAACTGGGCAGCAGGAGCAGATGAGGCGCAGGATGACGAAGAAGAGCTGAACGTGTCGACCATGACTCTCCTTGAGGTGGAGCGGCACGTGCTGGGACGAGCTGCGCAGCAAAGCCAGAGATTGGCTTTACTTCAAGTGCTGGCTGTGATGGTGGAGACTCTGCAGCACACTGCGCTCCTGAGGAAGACCACACAGGTGAGCAGGAAGATACGCTCCCCAGTACAAATGCTACGTAAATTGCAAAACTCATGCTCTTGAGTCACAACGCTGCCAGAACCAAAGCCAAGGTAGTCTGTTGTTTGTCTGCTTTTTACATTTTTTTTTTTTTTTTTTACAATTCTTAGAGGCACTAGTCCAGTTAAGATCATCTCACTACAAACACTTTGATATCAAGCTGCTCTGACAGAGATTGCTCAGGGACATAAACATCTTGGTGAACATTACTGTCTCTCCTGACTTTCAAGTCCATAATTCATAAAATCTGCAAAAAATGCAAGTGAACCTTTATTGTATAATCAGATTCTTTGAATGAAACGCACGCGAACATAAATGGGGCTTTTATTGCATATTTTTTACTTAATGAGACAAATATTGATTAGGGGAAAACATGCACTGCTGACTTTACTTTGCAGGCTAATGAGCTGCTAAGCTGTAGCAAACTGCTAACAAAGCAGTGTCGTTTGCCAGCTACCCAGTTACCTGTTTGTGGCTCAGTTCCTCACATGGCTACAGCTGCGCCCGCAGTTCGAGGCAAAGTCATTTGATTTAATAATAATGACTTTGGCATACATTTATATACCGCTTTTTTATCGATACCCAAGGCGTGTTATAGAAAGGCAAGGCAAGGCCATTTTATCTGTATAGCCCATTTTTACAAACAGTTGTTCTCAAAGGGCTTTACATGGCATCATAACAACATCCACTGAGGAAAAACTCCATAGAAAACCCTTTTAACAGGGAAAAATTGGAGAAACCTCAGGGTGAGCAACAGAGGAGGGATCCCTCACCCAGGACGGACAGACGTGCAATAGATGTTGTTACAGACAAGAAAACAGTTTATAACACAGAATGTGGAAAACATAGAAATGTTAACAACAGCTGATGGAGGCGGCTTCTGGTGGGAGGAAAGGCAGGGAGAGCTGGCCAGCTTAATGGGAGGACTGGATGGCAGACTGGTTCATAGGAAGGGAGGGCAGGCCGGTTGGTGTGAATGTGTATTCATTCATACACATTCACACCGGTGGTGGTACGTGTGTAGCCACAGCTGTCCAGGGGCAGACTGACGGAAGCGTGGCTGAATGTGCGCCAAGCGGCCCCTCCCACCACCACCATGATCGTTCATACACATTTTCAGGAGGCGAGGTGGGTAAGGTGTCTTGCCCAAGGACACTACGATAGCGACCGGGACAGAGCGGGATTTGAACCGCCAACCCTCTGATTATTGGACAACCCGCTCTACCTGCAAAAACACACAAACCTGTGATTTCAAGCACAAGGACCTCTATTGTCATTGTATAATAAGAGCAAAATATAACCCTAACAAAATGATGTATGCGCCTGCAAAGTGCTGGATACATAAATCACAATCAATCCTAACAAACAAATGCACACACTCACACACTATTAGATAACATATACATATACATACATATATACAGATACAAAATAGATTGCACATTATGTTAAAAAGAAGAAAAAAAATAGATTGCACATAGATTGCAAGATTGCACTTGAAGTAGGAAGTTGCAATTGTTTTATTATAGTCTGTTCAGGTCATGTATTGCTGTGGGGAAAAAGCTGTGTTTGAATCTGTGAGTCAGGGCGTGATCTGTAACGCCTTCCAGAGGGCAAGAGGTTGAACCGACGGTGGCCTGGATGGGTCCAGTCGTGTTCAAAGGTCGTTAGCTGAAACTGTACAGAGCGTCTTTCTTTGGTGATTGTTAAGTTCATGGAGACTTGAAGGCTCAGGCCTGGTATCTTCTTCTTCTTTCTTCTTCAGTGGTCAGATCACAGCTCTAAGTGTCTGTTTGCATCACATGCATCTTGTGATTGGATCTCACTTCCCTGCACTACATGCAAACAAAGAGGGAGGTGTGTGTTGTTGTTTTTATCAGGCGAGGAAGAGCTAAGTGAATGAATGAATGAACTGCTCTATAATCCAAACCAGAGTAGATGGCCCTGGCTCTTTACTGCAGCCACATACTGTTAAAAGGACACAGCAACATGTGGCCCAGCCCACCTCCTAATGTAGACCTCTAAAGTGCCCTTAGTGCATGTTAATGGGGTTTACACTAGTGGAGGGGAGTAAACCAATTACTGACTATTAACTATTAAATTAGTAGGAAGCAACACATTCAATATTTCTACATGTATGTCTTTAATGTTTTGTGTCACTGGTCACTCATTCTTGACTGTAGAAAAAACATAGTGGGTCTCATTCATGAAACGTGAGCAGCACGGATTTGTGTGTAAACCCTGTGCAGCGCAAATTTACGTGGATTTCCGCATTCATCAATCTTTTAGTAGTGCTGATTTTTTCGTAGCTACTCACAAAATCTACACCTGCTCCGGACTGTGTGTAGCGCTTGTGTAAATGTAGGAATGCAAATAAATACTGCTTGTCACTGTTGAAAATTACAATTTTAATCCATATTCCTCTCTCTCATGTTCAAAATACGCCGACGCCTTTGAAAGACGTAATTTAAACATGACAAACAATTAGAAATATTTGGAGAGAGAGACGTTTTAGGGATCGGACACGCACAAACACGTCAAGGCTCCATCTTATGATGATAATAATCTGATATAAAACCGGAAAAAACTTTTTTGTGTTGCTACACGCTCGGTGGGCGCACACTTCACCCTGCGCAGCAGCGCAGTCAGCACCGGTTTGGATGGAGCTGTGACAGACGGCTGGTGCTTCTGTAACAATATAACCTGCCTATATAACTTCATGTGTTGATACAACCATGCTCCTCTACAGCTGAGGCTGTGAAGAGCCTCCTCCTCCCGTCGCTGCTGTAGCTCTGTAGTTGTGTTTTTAAATTTTTTTATTTATTATGTTTCATATCGAACTATTCTGGCTTTACGTCTTAAACGGTTCCTTAATAAACCAATGATACTTAATTCACTAAATCTGTTTCTTCCCTCCACGCCTTTGACCTGTCCCAGTCACACCACTACTAACATAAGAGAATTTAATATTTTTTCTGGACTCCACTTCACCCAAAATGACTTCGATCCCCGATCGCTCTGAATTCTCTCTCTACCTCTTTCCTTGATTGCGTCATGGCTGCAGGTGAACAGGATGCGCCTACCTCCTAATATGGTGGTCAGGATCTCCTTATATGGCTATTCATGTATGGAGAAGATCTATGCTAATTGCTGATCACCGGGGGCGTGTTGTTAGTTTAAGATGGGTGGGCATTCATGATCTTACACACATGTTTACGATCAAATCTGAGTTTCCCGCACCGTTCATGAATCCGGAGTAGAGTTTTAGTAGAGTGAGCTTTTATGTGCAAATCTACACACAGATTTACTCACGTTTCATGAATGAGACCCACAGTGAGCAGAAGATCACGGAGGAGTTTTGTAGAATAGTGTTGTGTGCAGCACATCAGGTCTTCTTGTGACTGTCTGTGGCCTAAATTTGTGTTTGTTTCAGGAATACATTTACTGTATTACTGAGCAGATGTTGCTGGGTAAACTGCACTTTGTTGCACTTTTTAGTCATGGACCTGCTCAGAGGAACGTCCCTGAAATGCCGCCTCTGCCCCATGTGAGGTGTTCCATCCTCCTGGGAACGCGACGGTCTTTCTCTGGCATATTTTTAAATTGGACTGTGTTCCTGTGGGAGTTAATGTAATGAAAACAAGCCACACTGAGTCATGGTGCCACACTAAAATAGTCTATTATTGTTTTTAGGAGGTGTTGGCTGACTGGCCGGCTGGCGTTTTAAGGCCAACAAACATTCCCTCACAGATTAAGAAACATCTCTGATGAACTGGATAATGTTTTATTTTTAGATGTGTTAGTGTTAGATTTCTTTATAAGGACTGAAAAGCTTTGAAAATGTGTCAGTGGGCTTATTCCTTGTTTTCCTTATTTCATTGACCCAAGTCATTCTACCAGGGCCATTCTGAGTTTTTATTCATATTAAATACGTTTGAATCTCTCTTTGGATATCGTCTGTGTCCATGACCTTGTTTGTCTTTCCCTCTAGGTGGTGGACTTCATAGTGACACTGCTTCAGAGGGCCTGTGTGGGTCTGGACCAGGCCACTGACCCAAGTCCAGAGAGCCCAGTAGAGAGTCAGACACTGAGCATGGCGATGGGCCTGGTGGCCACCCTGCTCTCTGGACCTCAGGTACTCACGCTCCTGAATCTCCACACAACATGTTGCTCTGTAAACCGCACCCAGGAACCTTTTTCTCTGTATTAACCTGGCTTCATGTTCTCTTGTTACAGTACAGTTAAATAATGATGATTAAAGGTGACACTTAAAGGGGAACTATGCAATATTTTTAATTTAATTAAATAGCTTCGGAGTAATTGTGATTGTTAAATCACTCGTTACGGGGAGAATGGGGGGGGGGCGCCACTAAACAACAATAACACAGACGCACCGTGCCGTGTCACAGCCTCTCGCCGCGGAATGTGATGGTCTCTCGGCCACAGCAGGTCGGGAACACCGGTCCCACAGGTGGTCGCGGTCCTTCTGTGGTACGGGTCGGTCGGGTCGGTGGTTCCGGCCTGCTTTGGCCCAGAGACCATCACATTTTACCGCGGGAGGACCTTGGGGAGGACACGGTGTTGCTCCAGATGAAGACCGGGCGGGACTGTCGGCTGAGAGCTTCCTGTTTCAGCTCCGAGCAGCTCGAGCAGCTGGAGCCTCGCGGGTGAGAGCAGAGCAGCTGCTGCATCCACATGCACAACTCCGTTTGCAAAAGCCGAGTTATGATGAAAACTTCCAGATCGTGAGCTGTCATGAGTTTTTGATCGTCATCTATTTCAGTTCTGCTCGTCGTAGAGTCCCCAAATTTACACATAAGGTGTGTTAAAGTATCTATTTTCATAATTAAAAAAAAAGAAGCAAAAAACGCAAAATCTCGTTTTTGGCACTCAACGCATGGGAACGAAAAACGAGAAATTACGTGGTTGGAACTCAATGAGTTAATGGGAAACACTGGATGCGCTGAGTGATGAGTTTTGTTTTTACCACCGTCGCATACGATGCCTTATTGAAAGGTAAACACCAGCTGTAACTATCATTAGATAACTCTGCAGCTACGGGAGATGACATCAGCCTGGTCATCTTATAACATTTTACGTAGGCTGTACCTTGATAAAACAACTTAACAACTAGGCTACATTACCACAGAGAAAAATGACCATTTAGTAACTAAGCGATAGCAACATGGCGTCCACACCGGCCGGCTATTGACGAAAGATCGTAAAATAAAAAAATAAATGTTATGCAACAATGAGGTAAATAACCCATAAAATGGGCCTAAACTAAGATAAGATACAATGGTTTTTGTAATATTTATATCTTTATTAAAGACCCTCTCCCATGAAAATCGTGTTTTTCGTGCTTTTCACATGTTCCTGTGGCATTTTTCTTGTGTTAGAGGACATATCAGCAGAAAAGGAAGTGCAAAATTGCATTTCTGAGTTTTTCTGCCTTCAAATTGCTGTGAGCCAATGGCAGACGCAAACTGGCAGTTTCAGGGAGGGGAGGGCACTAGTGCTACAAGCTCCCGCCCCGCTCTGCATCTGGCTCAGAAGTGAAAGGCTTGACAGCTCGGTGTAGCTGTCAAGGTATAACAGGTATAGCTCACCTGGTAGAGCAGCTTGCAGAGCAGTGCAGTCTCCGCCCCCCCCTCCAGAGGTGCATTGCTAATGAGCTGCTGGTGCTGTGCAGAAGGAGAGCCCTGAGAAATGGCACAGGTTTTGTGATTTTGGCTAAAAAATTCATAATCACAATTTAAAGACCACAGAGAATGTTTTAAAATAACCAAAAAGGGTCGCGGGAGGGGGACTTTAACAAAGAAAATACTGCTTTCTGGATAGCCTTTGCTCCCAAGGCTGGTGTCGGAAAATCTCAATATTGAGGGCGATACAGCCCTTAAACTTGCCCCTCAACTTATTTTTTCTGAGAATCGGGACAGCACTTGCACTAGCGCGCATATTTGAGATTGAGGGTTAAGATTGAGGGTTTAGAGAGGAATTGGAATTCACCCCTTAGGTTTCTGCGTGTGTGTGTGTGCCTTGGATCTTAATCCTTGTCACATCTGTGTTTGTTTGCTAGAAGCAATTTCTTCCTCCCTGCCTTTGTCAGCTCGTTCCTTGGCACCAGCTAGACACACTGGTTGTCACGTGTCCTGCATGTACACCTCAGCTGTGTGTGCAGAGATGTGGATCCAATCCAGCTCTACTCATGGTCATGGAGTTTTAAAATACAAGTTTTTATCTAGCTCTCAAAATATGACAGAACATGGCCAGACTATAAAGAACAGTCAGGCTGATCACCAAGATAGCACGAGGCGAATCAAAAATCAAGAAGTGAGGATTACACTTCAGTGTCACACTGTGATAGCTCGATGTAGGATGGATCTTCTTCCTACAGATGTAGCAGTATTGTGACAAATGAAGATCCAAGCCTCACAGGTGTTATCACACAGTAGCTACCACTGCTGTGTGCACTCTGACCTGTGTAACCAATGTCAACAGAGAACGTATACAGGCGCTATTATCACTGGTATCTGAGCTCCCTGGATGACCCATGTCTTTACCAGCGTTTATCTCAGGGCAACAGCAGCTTCACAGTTGGAATATCTGATCTTAGTTGAGCACGGTGCAGGTGGTCGGTGTGATGCTGTGGAGCCTGTAGCTGTGCTGCCTATTCAAAGCCAAGAACATGCATGACAAAGATGCCAGGTTGGGTGGTAACTACAACTATAAAGGGGGGGTCACTGCTAGGGATGGGTACCGAAATTCGGTACTTTTTTGGTAACGACCGAATTCCCACCAAAGTACCGAGTATTGATTCACATAAAGTCAATCGGTACCACATTTCGGTACCTGAACGCACCTTCGTCGTGCGTCAGCAAGAGTGCAGTCTGCATGAGCACAGCCCCCCCCCCCCTTTTTAAATGAGAGGCGGAGAAGCGGTAGCACCAGCCCGTCGTTTTAAACGTGAAGAACGGACTGTTGTGATAATTCGTACCGAAGCGGTCCGGTCCCGAGTCCCGCTTCTCATCACAGTGGCGCCATTCAAGTCCTCGTCACGTAATGAGAGCACATCTAAACGAGGATGAAGTCTCCCACTCTCCTCTCGTCAAAACGTGAAGTCCACATGTTGCAGAGTTTGCACTGCAGTTTCATTTTTTGGGGGGGGTTTTTGACAAAGTTTCACACAGAGCTTTCTGATGGCTGTAGGAGTCTCTCCGTGTTTCTCATTTTCCACAGTAAAAACTGACATTTTTTCAGACAAGACGATAGTCTCATAAACTTTTTTTTGTTTCATTGAATGATTATTCCATTCCATTATATGAAAATCATTGCCCATCCCTAAAACATAAAATACTCCTAAAGGCTGAGGAGCTGTGATGTTGTTAAGGGCCTCGATATACTTGCTGTAAAGTACGCGTACGCGAGCTGCCGCGCGTATCCTGCGTCCGTTTGAAGCGTCGCCTGCGACCGAACGCACATATCGACGCGAGGTGACGCGACGCAGGATACGCGCGGCAGCTCGCGTACGCGTAGTTTACAGCAAGTATATCTTGGCCCTAAGAGGTAAATATTCAAATTTCAGACGTTTTTATTTTTATTTTTTTAATTACCACACACACAAAAAGTACCGAAAACAGGTACCGATTGGTACAGGTATGGGTTCCCAGGTACCGGGTATCGATACTGTATCGATTCAAATGCAAAAGGTATCCATCCCTAGTCACTGCTCACTCTCCTCTCCCCTCTTTCATCTCCAGCTAAGTGCAGAGGAGTACTCTTCTATGTGGCGGTTGCTCTCACCTCTGGAGACTCTGTCTCAGAAGCACTGTGTGGTCCAGGAGCTGGCATCCAACCTCAGAACTGTCATTGCCACTCACGGTGCCTGCAGGCCTGAAAACCTCACTGCTGCTCCTCAGGCCTCCAGACACCCTGAAGAAACGGAGAGGAGCAACACTGAGTCTTGTAGGAAAAAGAAAAAGGTGAAAGCTGAACAGACTCGTCCACAGTCGTCTCCTCCAGACAGTAAGACACCTAGCAGCACCAACAGCAGACAGCCAGTGTCCTCTGGAGGGTCTGCAGCAGGGACAACTCCACAAGGTGGAGGAAGAACCTCTGGCACGAGTGTCCCTGGCTCTGCTACCGAGTCCTTTTCTGATTGGCTGCTGCAGGCATGTGACCCAGATGTGCCAACCAGAGCGTGTGCCCTGAGGGTCCTGACACAGATGGTGCAAAATCAAAAGCCAGAGGCCGTCCAGGCCCAGGAGAAAGTGCTCACGGTGGGTTACTTGATTATTTACTTCAACTTTTTTGCCTATGTTTCAGTTTTTGGTTAATTATTAGGGTGCACTGAAAAATACTGATACACAAATGTTAACCTTTACTTTTAGTCCAAAAAAGACATTGGCTTAATGGAAAAAAACACAGCATCCATAGCAACAGTAAGGCCTCATTTTTCTGTGCATCCAGAGGTGCTGGCCTTTCTTGTACTCCCCACATTACCAGTGTGGTGTTATTCATCTTTACTTGGTATTGCCAGCCTCTGCAGGCCTGATAGATGTTCCCTCTGTGAGAATCCTGTTATCTCTTCTGTGCACTGACACACTGAAGGTCCGTGCCAACAGAGCGCTGAGTCAAGTGGGACTGTGCTTTTCCATCACCAGCAGTACAGGCTGTAGTCTTTGTTTCACTTTCAGGATCATAGACCACAGCTACGTGTTTTACATGATGCAGTGAACTGTTTGGAACCAATAGGTATACAGCGGGGAAAATAAGTATTGAACACGTCAACATTTTTCTCAGAAAATATATTTCTAATTGAGCTATTGACATGAAATTTTCACCAGATGTCGGCATCAACCCAAGTAATGCACACATACAAAGAAATCCGAACATTAATGTCCATGAATTAAGTTATGTGTAATAAAGTGAAATGACACAGGGAATAAGTATTGAACACATGAAGAAAAGGAGGGGCAAAAAGGTATGGAAAGCCAAGAAAGCAGCTGGAGTTTGTCAGTATTTAGAATGTAATCCTGTCTCCTATCAGTGCAAAGTAATATCTGCTGGTTTAGTCCTGATTGATGCCTTTTAAAAAGGTGTCTCACCACCAAGGTGTCAGACAATAAGTATTGCATGATGGGCAATGGCAACACTGCAAAAACTCAAAATCTTTCCAAGAATATTTGTCTTATTTCTTGTCAAAATGTCTCATTTCTAGTCAAAACTAATCTCTTTCCACTTAAAATAAGACTCATCACCTAAAAATGAACTTGTTTTTAGATCATTTTCACTTGTTCCAAACAAATTTTCACTTGAAATAAGTAGAAAAATCTGCCAGTGAAGCAAGTTTTTTGTGCTTGTAATAAGAAAGAAAAACTTCCTCCACTGTCAGATTTTTCTACTTATTTAAAGTGGAAAATTTGCTTGAAAAAATTAAAAAGTGTCTAAAAACAAGCTACTTTTTAAATGTGATGAGTCTTATTTTAAGTATAATGAGATTTATTTTGACTAGAAATGACATTTTGACTAGAAATAAGACAAATATTCTTGGTAAGATTTTGAATTTTTGCAGTGAAAGAGCTGTCTAAGAGCTGTCTAAAGACCTACGCAACCAAAGATTTCAGACAGAAGAGTCAAAACAATAATCAGAAGGGTTCCCTAACGTGTCCAGGACACTGGTGGAGAGCTTCAGAAAGACCTGGAATCAGCAGGTACAGTTGTTTCATAGAAAACAATAAGTAATGCACTCAACCGCCATGTCTTGCATGGTGTGCTTGCATGGAGGCCATGGCGGTTGAGTGCATTACTTATTGTTTTCTATGAAACAACTGTACCTGCTGATCCCAGGTCTTTCTGAAGCTCTCCACCAGTGGTCCTGGACTGTTAGGGAACCCTTCTGATTATTGTTTTGACTCTTCTGTCTGAAATCTTTGGTTGCGTAGGTCTTTAGACAGCTCTTAGACAGCTCTTTGCCATTGCCCATCATGCAATACTTATTGTCTGACACCTTGGTGGTGAGACACCTTTTTAAAAGGCATCAATCAGGACTAAACCAGCAGATATTACTTTGCACTGATAGGAGACAGGATTACATTCTAAATACTGACAAACTCCAGCTGCTTTCTTGGCTTTCCATACCTTTTTGCCCCTCCTTTTCTTCATGTGTTCAATACTTATTCCCTGTGTCATTTCACTTTATTACACATAACTTAATTTATGGACATTAATGTTTGGATTTCTTTGTATGTGTGCATTACTTGGGTTGATGCCGACATCTGGTGAAAATTTCATGTCAATAGCTCAATTAGAAATATATTTTCTGAGAAAAATGTTGACGTGTTCAATACTTATTTTCCCCGCTGTATGTCAAGTAATGTCAGTAAATTACAGGTTAACGCTTTTCTGTATTTTTCTGTCTGATTGGCTGACTATTTTACGAGTGATCAAATAAACATATATCAAAATTTTAGACAAACAACACCTAACGGTGAATCACGGTGGGCGGGGCTAGGTTAGTCCTGTGTTGTGACATCACAAAGTTACAGAAGTCCCAACGGCTGGTTTTAAGGCTCAGTTTGTGACTGAAACTTTGATACCGTCAAAGTATTAGTATAGAACCGAGACCTGCTTCATAATCACAAGATACATGGACGTCTACCATTATTCTTAATGGATCTTTAATATGAACATTTACCTTTATAGATGATGAGACCTTTTAATTATTAAATTCATGGCTATTGATGGTAAATTCCACTATACAGCCATGGTGGATTTTGCTTGGTTGAGGTAAAGGCTGTGTTGCTGAAGCTACCTTTCAGACACTGTGCTCTTGCAGAGTGTCCTGCATGTGTCCATCAGGACAGTGGAGGTGGAGGTTTTCTCTGGGCCTCCTGGGACATCCTGAGCCAGCATGTATAATAAATAAGGCGGTTGAACTCCCTTCCCCAGGGGGGCCAGGAGGAACAATGGTATATGCTCTGGGGACTTGTTAAGGTGGAATGTGCACGAAAGGATAAAAGCTCATCTCATATTCTCTGTAATTAGAAGCCCCCCACTGTGCGCACCTCAGATAACCTTCAACCCACACCGGTTACTGTCATTGATTTTTCTCATCTCTGTTTTTCACGGTTGGGTTGAGTTCTCCAATACTGTACAGGCCACCTTTCATATGTTCTATCATCACATCCCACACTTCACCCCACACTCCAGCCCATTGTTTTTACACTCCCCTTCCATTTTCCCCTCACCCACTCAAACCTTCAAGGGCCCTTAAAGCACACAGGACTGTTGTTTGATTTATTCCATTTGATCTTATTATTTTGGTCTTATTGTTTTTAATGTATTCTCTGTGCCAGTATTGATCCGCTTTTTCTTGTATTGGCAGGATCCATTTTTTCATGTTTTTTCTCAGAGCACTGGCAGAATATTCCCAGTGAGTAGAAACAGAAACGTAGGGTCATTACTGATGCAGCCTGTCTGTTTTCTCCAGCTCTTCTTAGAAAACCTGGAGCATGAGGACTCATTCATCTACCTGTCAGCTATTCAAGGTAATATAATGATGCCGTTTGGCCCAATGTGATACTAATATTGATTATTTTTCTTCTGATAATCGATCGACAGAGCTACATTAGACAGTGGTGAGTTCTCCTGAAGGCAGATGGACTAAGTGTAAACTGTCTTTAGGTCTTGCTGTACTGGCTGATTGCTACCCTGAGAAGATCTTGGAAAGGCTCCTGAAAGACTTTCAACATGGTCCCTCCCTGCCCACATCCAACCAGGAGCACTCCCTGGAAACCCGCCTCAAACTGGGAGAAGTCCTGATGAGGGCGAGCAGAGCTATGGGTAAGCAAAGAAAACAAAGAAGGTGCATCAAAAACTGACAGAGTAGAGAGAAAGTGTCTCATGGCGTTTTATGGTTTAAAATTGAAAAACTTTTGATTTCAGGCCATTTACATTTCACCTCCAAAACTTTTGACTGCAAAGTAAATAGTTCTACTTTTTCCTCATTTATCATTTTTGTATTGGCCATGAAATATTGTTTTGATTGCAGTGCTTTGAAATCTGTTATATATGAATGCAGCTTAAAGATAGAAACAGAAGGTTAGAAGCAACAAAGACTTATATTGTGTATGCTGTTACTCATCTGCAGATAGTCCCATTTTCACTACATATACATGAAAAGCAAAGGTATTAATGTTGGTAAAACATGATACATGTTGGTAAAACAAGCCGTAACTATGTCATGAAGATGCCTGCTGAAGAAACTGAGTATCACTGTCGCATTTTGTTTGCATTTGGTATAAAACATCAAATATTGATTTTAGAGGGGTTTTTACATGCCTGTTTCTTGGTACACATCCATCAGCCAGGCACAAAGATGTTGTTGCCATCATGACTGTATTGAGATCAAAGTAAACTGACTATCTAGCAATCTTTGCTATCACAGCTGTGGTTTTACTACTCCATCTCTGTGTAGATGGATGAACCGGATGAATCAGAACATGATTTCAACTACATCTACGAAACCCTCCAAGGCCAAAGTTACTGTTCCCATTTTGCAGCTCTGCACTGTCCTCACTGACCTTAAAGCAGAAGTAAGCGATCCGGTGGTTTTGGCTAACTTCTTGTCAGCCGATGGAGTTAGCAGTCCCCGCCCTCGTCCCTACGTCACCACATTCACGCGCATCCCTTGGCTGCACACACAGAGAGGACCGCCCCTTTATGCCGTTCTCTCTCCTCATTGGATAAAGGTTGTAGGATACAAGGAAAGTTTTCTCCTCGGCTTACAGCAGAGCAGAGTGACTGACAGACCCGTGTTTCAGACCAAACACTCTATAGAAGTGATTGTTGTTGGAAGATAGAACTATTTAAGACTTATATTAACATAAATATTCCACTTACTTCTGCTTTAAGATGCATTCTTCAAAATGTTCATTCATGTTAACAATGACTCAGTTGACTATAGGTCCTGTAGATGTGTCACACTGCAGTCACAACATGTATAGCTTATTTACATGGTGCAACTGCAGTGTCCTTCACCTTGTTTTTCAACAATGAACAGCGCTGGTAGACAAACTTAAGACAAACTTGAGCTGGTGACCATGTTCGAAGCATTTTGCAACCAGATCTACAGAAATGTGCACAGTTTAGGCTCTGAGTCTATAGATGTTTAGATTCTTTTCCATTGAACAGCACCAATAAGGAAGCATCTGAGAAGTGATCCTGCAGCGTGACGACCACAAGGAGCCCTGTAAAAGGGTTGTCATTAGTATATAACATGAAGAGATAGAAGGAACTGAGAAGTCCATAGAGGAACTATTGCAAAAGATACTGGAAACGTCTTCCTTGTAAATTTGGTACCTTGAAAAGTTGTGTGAGTGTGGAAAATTTCTGCTGTTTTAAAACAGCTATTTTTTTTTTTTCTGCCTCCAAACTGGACACAGACAAGAGCTTCAGCCATTGGTATCTATCTTCATAATATCAGGAGGTTATAATTTGTCCTCTGAGCAGCTCCATCTTCAGGGCAGATTGGAGGCTATAGTGACTTGCTATTGAAATTGTTGAAAGTGAAGAGATGGGCAGAGGCTAGCCGATTAGATGCTAACTTCAATAAAAGAAGAGTCAACATTGGTACTCAATGAAGTTTGATTATGAACCACAACATTTCCTTTCGATGGCGACCAGTAAGGAAAAAGCTGTTGATTCGATCTTTGGTTATGTTGCAATAGCAAAACTCGAAAATAACTCCTTAACAGGCAAGGAGGCGCCACACTGAATATTGATTAGATTCAGACTTAATCTGTTTGCTGTACTTTGTAAAGAGTCAGTTGATAATTAAAATGTCACTATTTCTGAAGGCATGTCTAAAACTTGCACAGAGCATGTAGTATGTTTACGTAGACAACCTAATGAGGTGTCAAATCAATTCATTCATGCACTTAAAATGTACACCATGTTGAGTGACGGGAGGCCCCATGTCTAAATGGTAAGCATGCAGTTATTTCATGGTGTTATTGAGACAAATGGCAGCTTGTTACTCATCTCAAGAGAAAAAATAATCACATTAAGAAGCTATTCAAAAAGAACTTGTTGCTATTTGTCCATAAACAGAAGTCAGATAACATCTGACCTTTGACCTGACAGCATTTAGCCAAAACAAATTGATAATAGTTTGTGAGTGGTAAGAATTGTAAGAATGTCAGTATATGTCTGTTTATTTTTGTGCTATACATGCTGACATATATTTGTCAGTGGTGCACAGATATCAGCATACAGTACAGCCGCTACACACACACACAAAGGCCACAGTGCAGACTTGTTTTCCATGCAGACCTCTGCTCAGAAGGGACCCTGTGTATCAGAACCTATCCCTGATAGAAAACCCTATTTGGGCTTCTTTCTTTTTCTTCTCCGTTCTTGTTTTATCTGCCAGATTGCCATCGTACCACTTCCCTGAAACAATCGGGGGGTTTATATCCTTGCTGAGAGATTGGATAGAACTTCAGTTTGCTGCACAGACATCCAGAGAGCCTCTGTGTTTGTGTGGAGCCCCCCAAGTGGCAAAGATTTGCCTTTTGCCAGGCTGTCATTTGTAAATAAGAGGGTTTTCTTAATTGACTCGCCTGGTCAAGTAAATGTTGAATAAATGATTGTTTGTCGCTGCTTTGGTTTGCTCCTAGTTGCCTTATTGCTCTTGCAGAGAAGCACTTGCAGGCTCCCTCACTTTGCAACAATGGGCAGAGGATTTATTGAAAGAAAAGATTTGTGCACCGAAGGACGTTTCCCAGACATAAAGTTTATTTACATATGCGGGAAGGAGCTGTATAGACTAAACACATAAAATCCTGACATTTGTGGAAGTGTTGCATCAGTGTGTTTTTGTGTGCGTGCGTATGTGAATGTGTGCAGGTTCCTGCTGACTCACACTCACTCAGACCTAATGAAAGAGAATCACTGTGTCTATTAGAGCCATGACATGTCCATTGGAGATAAATGTGTATGTGTGTGTCTCCCTCTCGAGTATCTGGCTCTGTGCGTGTTGTGGGTTTGAATCTTGTGATAGTGATGAAGTTCTTGGCGCTTGAACTGGCTGATCAGGACTGTGATTTCCAGACACATGGAGGTCAGGCAGGTCTTACTACTACTACTAGTCAGTCAGCTGGTTGTGTTGTCTCCATGGAGGCGTCTGGCTCTCCTCCCTGCTGCTTGGCAGCAGCAGCTGGAGTTAGCAGTTGGTTCTGTTCTTTGTGTGTCTGCCTGTGTTGCACACAAACTCAGCCTGTTAAACTGAATATGACTACACTGTAAACAACAATATCAGTCTTGTGTCAAGATGTGGAGTTAACAGGCTGGATTAAACTGAAAGCTTTTTCTTCTGGTGTCTGTGCTGCTTTCACTAAGCTCCTCTTGTGGTCCACTTTTCTCATACACACGCACACACACACACACACACACACACACACACACACACACACACACACACACACACACACACACACACACACACACACACACACACACACACAGGAATCCGCTAGAGTGTCTTTTTCTCTGAGCTGATCTGGGCTGTGGTTTCACTTTTGGATCCATCTGTTAACCTGTCCTCACTCCTCTTCACTAAAAAAGGTTTTACAGTACTCAGTAGGATCTTTGTTTATTCTGCATTTTTTAAATGATCCTTTCTTCTCTCTTGAATGGACATATTGTAGTGAAGGGCTCTGGTCTGAAGATGATGGCATCAGGAAAAATCACATAAACACAGGCTACGTAATTAGTGAACTCTTAATGCCATTATCTAGTAATGAAGGATAAATGAGTGGATATGACTGGTCACTTTGTAAGTTCATGTTGGAGACAGGAAGATTTGTAGGTCAAAATGACAAAACTAGAAAAAAGTGTCCCAGTCAGTGACACAAAGAGTAAAATATACATAAGAGGCTGTATCATTTCCCCCTCTATCTGTCTCCCCACTTCCTGTCTCTCTCCAACTTTCCTGTCCATGAAAAAAAGCCTACCAAAACCAGACAGAGCTGCTAGCATGGCTAAAGGCTCAGGAAGCACTAACCGTGTTTTACCAAATATGATGTGCATCAAGTCAGATCGTGCTGTTCGCATCCATAACTCTTTGCAGAGATATGTGGATGACTCATGTTATGTTTGTTTAAATTCATTGATATATTTAACTTTATATATTTAAAGTCCTTCAAATCAGATTGTTCATGAATTACTTTTTGGTGTTAAAGCCTGACAAATAATGTTTGCTTTTTCTGATAATAATCTTAGAGTTTATTTATAAAGACATACTGACATTTCCATATCTTATGTAACATGGTACAGCCTTAATGTGCTGATGATGGTCTATTTTTATTCCAGACGATGATATTAATCATATTATATATTATATTATTTAAACAGTTAGTTTTGTATTTATTCCACTGTAGCTGCATTTTCAGAACCTGAACAGTTTCCCTCCACTCTCTTCCTCCTTACAGGAGAGCTGGCACCCCACCTCGGCTTCCCTTTGGTTGGTGTCTTCCTGCAAGCAACCAGGAATCCAGACCAAACTGTCCGGGCCAGCAGTCTGTCCAACCTGGGGGAGCTGTGTCAGAGACTGGACTTTGCTGTTGGACCACTGGCTCAAGAGGTGAGAAGACAAAAGCAATCCACATCTCCAGCCAGCTCCAAGTCAATGCTCAAAGTAGTAATCACAAGTCCATAAACGTCTGTGTAGTGTTTCTGGACAATGCAGAGCTGACTGCTCCTCGGATGAGGACGACACCACCGCTGCTGAGTCACATTCATATAGAGCACGTGGAGGCTCATGTGGTGCAACACACAGTGAACAGCAACTTCTTAAGATTTAATTTGATTAGAATCACAAATTAGTAATATATATGTAAATAATCAAGTAAGTAGCCGCTGGACTTCAATGAGTAGTCGGCTGTTTGGCTGACAGTGGGTGCTTATTATCTCATAACCCAGATCCTGATGATTCCTAACCTTGAGATGATTTCCAACAGTTTTTTAATTTGTCACTTGTGTGTGTGTGTGTGTGTGTGTGTGTGTGTGTGTGTGTGTGTGTGTGTGTGTGTGTGTGTGTGTGTGTGTGTGTGTGTGTGTGTGTGTGTGTGTGTGTGTGTGTGTGTGTGTGTGTGTGTGTGTGTGTGTGTGTGTGTGTGTGTGTGTGTGTGTGTGTGTGTGTGTGTGTGTGTGTGTGTGTGTGTGTAGCTGAGCTCCTGTCTCACTGCTCTGATAAAGACAGAGAAGCAGGCGGAGGTGAGAAGAGCTGCTGTCCATGTGATCGTCCTGCTGCTGCGAGGCCTCAGCAACAAAACCACCCAGGTACACACACTTGAAACTGAGTATGTATTAAAGGATCATTTCCATTTTTTACAACCTGGACCTTATTTCTAGCATAAAATACGATCATTTACTCACCCAGACAAGTTTGGTGTCATTTGGAGTCGTTTTGACGAAATTAGCCCCAGTGGAGCGGCGCGTATATCCGTATAATGCGAGAACACGGGGCAGCGCAATGCAGCCTCTAAATAACACATTATCCGCCGCAAAACTCGTTCATTTCGCCAATATGTTGTTATGATACACTAGTGCTATTCCCCTCTGAGTCCGGGGTTAGCTGTTATCAACATCCAGGGTCTGTAGGTTGACTACTGACCTCTGATCTGGATGATGTCATCTCCGACCGCTGCCCGGCTCATTCTGATAATAATCATTCCGCTTCGGCATTCAAGTCCATTTTTATCTCAACTAGCCGGAGCTTTAGTGAGTCCAGGTTGAGGAGAGGAAGCCTGTGGAAGCTGAACTTCATCCAGCTGCCTTTTTGTTCTGACAAGTCAGAAACACGCAGAAACGAACTGTAGCATTAGCGGTAGCAACAAGCCGTGCCGGGCAGCGGTCAAAGATGACATCATCCAGGTCAGAGGTCAATAGGTCAACCTACAGACCCCGGATGTTGATAACAGCTAACCCCGGACTCAGAGGGGAATAGCACTAGTCGTGTATCCTAACTAAATATTTGTGAAATGAACGAGTTTTGCGGCGGATAATGTGTTATTTAGAGGCTGCATTGCGCTGCCCCGAGTACTCGCATTATACGCTAGAAATAAGGTCTAGGTTGTAAAAAACGGAAATTATCCTTTAACCCCCATACACTTTGACATCATCCGTTTCACATGCCCTTTGCCTTGCCGTCAGTCATTTCCCCTTTGACCTTCAGGTTAAACTGAATCCATCCATTTTCCCAGAGTGTTTGTCCTCCCTGTCAGATCCTGTGGGCTTTTACAACTGGTATTATTCCATCTGTGTGTGTGTGTGTGTTGCAGGTTTTTGGTCATTAACCCGGGCAGTGTACAACTTAAAATGAGTGTAAATGTTACAACCACAGATGGGTTCTTATGTATTACAAACAGCCAGTCTACCAATGCCTCCGCTCAGCATTCAATAAGTGTAGTGTATTTAGGTCAGTAGTCACACCACGTCTGATTGAGAGGTCAGAGCAGGTGTGTGGATACATAATGATGAGCTTTATAATTGATCGAAGACACACAGTCACTGTTCTCCGTCACTATAACAAATGAAAACAGCCAAATATAACTTGGAGGAACTTTTCAAGACAAACTGTTGGAGGCATTTCTCTCTGTTCCCACTGCTCCTCAGGGATGGGTTAAATGCAGAGAAAGAATTTCACTGTACTAGCTGTATATGTGACAAATAAAGGACCTTTACCTTTACCTTTACCTTTACCTGTTCTGTCCCGTTCTTAAGGCTTTAATCCTCCTGCTCAGGTCCTCTAATCTAGTCCCACTTCACCTGTAGTCATCAGTAGAATTATACACTATATTAAATGTGTACAATGTTTTAAGTCTGTGACAATCTGGGAATTAACTAAATCAATTCTATAAACTCGTCCCGGTTTTATTATCAGTAGAAATCCATGTGATCATTGCAAATGTTTTTCAGTGTTTTCACTCATGAAATCACATTAGAAATGGAATCAGGTGCTCACATCCCGCGTACATCCCAAATTGGCACAGTGCGAAAACAGAAGTCTTTACTCACCTGTTTACCACCTGTCACCTTGCTGTCAGCAGCAACAGGTTTCACTTCTCTTAGACTGGACACTAGATTCACTGGAATCAGCACGTAGAAGAATCAATTCATTGTTAGTTTGAGTCTTTGAAAGTAGTAAATAATTTCACTGTCGCTCCCGTGGAGGCTGAGTTGAAACACACCTACATGTGAGCTGCTGGCTGCTGGCTCCAGTGTGATGTGGCTCTTGAGCCACTGCCACGACTGCAGTCAGTTGTCCAGCTGCTGGTCTCAGGCCAGGTCCTGTCATTACTGGAACAGCTGGAGCAGGGCAGCACCAGCTGCACCGGCCTGATGACACAGATTGAAGGAGCGCAGATGAGAGGGACAGAGCAGCGACCGGAGCACAATGCTGAGGTCACAGAGGAGAGGAGTTGGCCAGGTGTGGTGGAGGAGGAGGAGGAGGAGGAGGAGGAGGAGGCTGAAAGGCAAACAGAGGCAGAGCAGGAGTCAGGGAGTTCATCTATCCACTAAAAGTCTAAGAAATGTGATTCCTGAGGATAGATGCAGAGCATTTGCTATTGTGGTTATAAAAAGGATTGATTTGGCAACATTTAGTGTGCAAACAGTCATGAAGCTACTTTGTCAGAAATTCAACAAAAGCGCAGCTGGTGAAACTGATGGCAGCACAACCCAACAAACTCAGTGGCTTTTACACAAGTCAGTGATAATTATAATCACGACCAGAGTGATTCACCTGGCTCAGGTGTTAAAGGCATTGGAGGGTGGAGATACTGGAGGAGTTGGAGGTGCTGCAGTCAGTGCTAATCTCTCTTCTCTCTCTCTCTATTCTGCTTCAGAATAAAAGTCCCTCCAGGGTTTTTTGTCGTCAACATTTAAAGGCTTACAAATAAATGTATTTGGGAATCAATCTATCTTGAACTCTCTCTCAATAAAATATGTTGCATTAAACTGAATTTAGTTGTAAGTTAGTTGTATACGAAGTTGTGTCCATTGCGTAATTACCCACAAAGGTGAACATAGACAACACTGTGTCTGTTGGAAGCATCCGCCCCAGTCTGCAGACCAGTGTGAAGAAACCTCTGCCTCCGCTTCTCTGTCTGCAGGTTCTCAGGGATGTTCTGTTGGACCTGTACCGGGCTCTGAAGTGGGTCGTGCGTTCGGACCCAGATGACGTTGCCGTGCTGCATGCCCAGCTGGCCCTGGAGGAGCTGGATGACGTAATGAGGAGCTTCATCTTCCCTGAACAGAAGCTGGAGAAGAAGATCGTTGTCCTGCCGTAGAGCTCAGACTTTATTTCTGCTGCGTCTTTGAACTTACAGAGAACTTTATTTTTATATGATCTGCTTCTAGGCAGTCCTGGCTCTGCCTCCATGTGATGTGGGTTTTGTGGTCAGACATCCACCAAACAGCAGCGATTCAGTCCTGCATACATGCAGACAGACACACCAAGTCTGTCCTTATTGAAGGAAACAGTGACCCTGCACCACTGTGTTCTCCTGTACCACCAACAGTCAGCCTCCAAAATAAAACTTTAAACCTGTATTCTTAACTATATGATGTATGTTATTTGCTGTCTTGAATACTCAGGATGCACTGCCCAATTCAGCCCCACAGCTTATTAGTGAGCACATATCAGACAATCAGGAAAACAGTTAAAGCTCCATATTTTCATTTTCTTCTGTGATTTATTCCAAGTGTTGGTCCAAAAGAAAATGTATTTGTGGTTGTAGGTAAAAACCATCTCAGTGTAATTTTACACCTCCCCTCTAAGGCTTCTCTCTGTAGCTCTAGTAACAACAAAGGCACTGAGCAAATCAGACTGGCCAACTGTTTTCTGAGTGATCTAATACAAATAGGGTTAGGTTGATATAAATACAGGTAAATAGTCAGGGAAACTGCGTTGTTGTGACATCACAAAGTGACAGCCTTGAGAAATGGTTTAATAGAGAACCTAAACCTGCTTTATTATCACGTTATCCATGGACCTCTACCTTTATAATGTATGGATATTTAATATAAACATCTACCTTTAGACTGTATGGAGCTTTAAGAGAGCAATATCATCTTAAAGGGATAGTTCAGGTGTTTCGATGTGGGGTTTGTGTGAGACAGTCGTTATACAAATGGCACATCACCTGCAGTAGCCCAGCTGTGTAGCTTTGTACAGGGTCACAAGAAACACTTTTCAGACACCAGAGTCAATCCAGTATCTGTTATTACAATGTACAATATTGTCAGCAGTGTCTTTTGGTGCTACATCTTACAAAACCTAATGCTGCAATGTGGAATGCTTTGATTTAGAGACCTTTTGAATTTCTGAATTGATTAGAGTTGTCAGGGATTATAGGGAAACTGGACCCACAATGCAGACACAAACACAAACCGGTGCAGTGAAACAAAAGCTAATTTATTAAACTCATTCAGAACTTGCAGGTAAACCAGGCTGGAACACAGGAACATAGAGCACAGGGACAAATGCAGACGATCCAACAAAAGACAATGGGAAAACAGAGTTTGATACACAAGGGAATGAGAAACAGGTGTGGTGATCAAACACAGGTGAGACAAATGAGGTTATCACAGGAGGGAGCACACAGGAAGACAGCATACTGAACTTCAAAACACACAGGGAATGTGAGACACAAACCATGACAAGACATTTAATATCTTAAATGAACATCCACCAGGCTTCATCTCATCATATCCTGCTGTGAGAAATCAGCCAATAAAAACGCACATGTATCAGTAACAGCAGTGGTATTAAAAAGTAGGGCAGCCGAGCAGTGTTGTACTGTGATGTAGACAAAGAGAAAGTGGTCTGAAGCTGAAGGACAAAAAAATGTCTTTTTTTACTGTAAAACGGTGGATGACAAGGAGCAGGCGGACGAAAGGACATTAGAGTCAGTGAGCTCCACCTCCCACTGTAGGTGAAGTTACACAGGGAGGAGCTGAGGACATTCACCCGGAGAGCAACGCTCACACTACTGTTATATTGATTAAGCTTCCTAATCTGCTACCAAACTGTAGATGTTGGTATGCTGAAACACAGATGTCCATGAAATGAAGCCAGTCTTCAAAATTAGCCGTCAGTTGATATGGTGAACCATGAATTTTAATAATTCATTGTTCATTCATTGTTGATCATTGTTTATGTTTCTAAAAGATTTTCCTTAAAGCTGGACAATAAGAAATGTAGACAACAGAGTTAAAATAAGCAAATTAGATTTACAATTTAACTGTTTCACTATTTAATTTAATGAAATTTAATGAAAAATATCTGATACAGGATATATATCCTTTCCATCAGACTCAAATAAATAACAACATACAAAAATTAAACACAAATATACCAACCCATACATAATCACTAAAATACATATAACAGAATAATCCCCAAAAATCTCAAGAAAACTACAAAAAAAAACAAAAACAAGAAAGAGAAAGAAACAAACACAAAACAAAAATAATTCATACCTTTGCCCTGTAATTATATAAAAAGTCCTTGTTTGACCAACATTGATCGAGTCTATTTTTAAAAGAGTTCACTGACCGAGCCTGTACTACGTCCTCAGGAAGCTCGTTCCAGACTCTTACAGCTCTGAGTGCAAAAAAATATTTTCTTTTGTCACAATGACACCTTTTTGGTAGGAGTTTTAAGGAGTTCCCTCTTAGCTCATAACTATTATTCCAGAAACTAACAACCGGCTCCACTGTGGGGTCATATATTTTACGTATGTACAAGTTTATACACCTCAATCATGTCACCTCTACCTCCTATAGACAAGAGTTGGCAGTTTTAAGTGCCTTAATAGAACTTAATAGAACTATAGTGCACTTTTCTTTGTAATGTAATTGTCAAATGATTTTGATACATGTTAAATATTCTCTTCAATCAAAGTTATGTGCCAATTGAAAATAAATGATTGCAGATTTTTTTCTCAGACAGCCCATGCAAAAATTTAATACATGTTGAAAATAGATACAAATATGTAATTTATTCATAAAGAAATTTTATTTATGGCCATATCAGTATATTCCATACAATAATGTATGTCTATTGTAGACATACTATGTTACATGAATATATGTGATTGCCAACATGAATAACATTTCTGTATCAAACATTAGATCTCAAAGTTTACCAGGTGTAATGTAGGGGAGGAAATATTCATCAATATTTAACAATATCTCCCCAATACGTGTTTTGTCTTTCCGGTGTTAAGATGAGGTTTTCAAAATAAAGTAAAGTAAATACTTGTTTAATCTGACTCCATTTAAAAATAACTTTACTCTTTAAAAGTTAAAAGTTAATCAATCATTTAAAATATAAATATTTTAAGAATCAATTCTATTGTTAAGAAATCTGGAATCAATCTTAGTTCAGTGATGGTATAGATTATTAAAACCACTCAGTGACCTTCTTCACATAGAAGAATAGCCCTGATGACTGGGTTGAAGTATTCAGAGGTATAATAACATGATACTCAATCTTATCTGTCCAACTCAGAGGTTAAGGGTGTGAATAGTGCCTAGTGAAACTTACCATATAACTAAGATCTTTTAGACTAACTTAGTTCAGGGATGGCAGATATAGACTTAAACTATTCAGTGACCTTCTTAACATAGAAGAACAGCCCAGACACCTAGGTTGAGATATTCAGAGGTCATCAAGTATAACTCAATGGTTAAAGGACATGATACTCAATCTTTTCTATTCAACTCAGAGGTTAAGGGTATGAATGTTACCAAATGAAACTTACCATATAACTAAAGACCAAATAAATATCCAATAACAGATTCTTAATTATTTAGAACAAAGTCTCAATAAGGCAATATTAGAAATGAAGGGTTAACATTCCAGTTTATTGTGATGTACAAAATGAACAAACTATAGCAAATAGTAACAATACTTAAGAAACAGATAATGCAACACACTCGATGTGTGGGAGCTCTGGTAAGCAGATCAACTCAAAGTGAGGTTCTTGCTCTTTCCCTTAAATATCCAACCAGAACAGAAACACCTCTAATTCACATAACAATTGGGACTTTGCATGGAGATACCATTCGCATCTGGAGACCTTTGATCATCAGGGGGTCTTTTCATACTATGACAATGAATCACCTACACCTCTGTACTTCTCGCACTGAGACACTTGAGTGATTAGAGACAGTCATCAAATGGTGAAACTCTAACAAAGATAATTGATTAAATCACTAATAACCAAAAGGTGTAAATACACAAAGAGGTTACATCCAGGCTGAGGTAAAACTTCCATTGTTTCAGAGACAACATTTCAGGCTGGGGGTCTGACTGTCTTACAGTTTCCCCCCTTTGGCCCCTGAGAGCCATCTGGGAAAAAACAAAAACAAACACAGAATAAAACGATAGGGGTCAAATTGAAAATTGACAGTTCATACCCACACCCATAGTTCTATAATTTCAGTCTTTGCAGATCTGGTAGTTGCAGGGGGCTGAGTTCCAGGGCAGTGTGTGTGACTCTGTGTAGAGAATGGAGGTCACATCGGATGTAGCAACACTGGATTAGGGTGGCAATGAATATGACTGTGTTGGCAATCACACATCCCTTGAACACCCAGTCCCACCAAGTGTATGCATACTGTGCTGAGCGTGTAGATGATCTGGACAGGTCAAACCCCGTAGGGAAGAGTTCATTTTACTGGTAACACACCACTGTGTGTATGACATCTGGATGGCGTCTGAGTATCCATGTAGAGACGGGACGTTGATGATCTTGGAATCATTTGAAAGGTTTGAGGGTGTTACAAGTACAGATTATATAACTGTATTTCATGACAACATGTGCGAGAAGTAAACAAGGTCTCAATGTTTCTTAATGTCATATACCCCATGATGCGGTCCCATTGTATCATCAGATTCTTCACCACACTGCCTATTGCGCATATGGTGGTGGAATTTGGAAAAAACCTGTTCTGGGTGAATAAGTGGAAAAGTGACAAAGAACTCAAAACATACAGTACATTCATTGTTATTATACATCATTAAAGTAGAGAACAGTTCTGAATAATTGATATCTTTATCAATTAAATCGTTTAGGACATGCCTAGGGGTCTTTACAGACAGGTTAATCTTTTGGAAAGAAATTAAAATTAAATGAAAAACAAACTGTGTGTGAGATTATGGAGATTTGGAAGATAACTCATATAACTGGCTCTGTTATGAGTGGGGAGATGGGTAGATCTCTCTCTACAGTGAATGTTGAAATTTATCATTTGGTTCCGGTGCTAATCCGGGGGGTCATGTTTGTGATTTGTGTTTTGGAAGAAGCGTGATGTTGGGTGTACATGGCCCCTCAGAACATTTCCATATCCATCTCCTGTGCAGTTGTGAATAAGTGGGACTCGATGGCCTAGTTGTGTGCAGGTTGTTCTGAATAGTTTCCTGACATCAGGAGTCCCTGGGATGGCAATGGAAAATGTGTGAGATGGTTGTTTCGGTCTGATCGTATTTAGAAGGGTGCTCCAAACAGAGGGATAATTTGGTTCCCTGAGACCAGTGCCACAATTCTTGCAAGCTGGATTGGCATCAACCCATTTTGTACCCCCCTTTTGGCACTGGTGAGTGGACCAATGAAATCCATCTGTGACATTTATTTGGTTTTTGGGTGGTTTAGGCATCTGTAAGACTGGTGTGGTACAAACACGTCCTTTAGGTTCAGTGGACGCTTTTTTATTCTCATTAGTCCAGTCTTTGATGTCAGAGGACTTTAACGTGCCTTTTGACAACGCACCCAGGGGTGTTACAGTACTGGCAAAGTGTGGGATCCACTCGTGGAGATAGTTTGAAGTTCCTTTCACTTTTCGAAGCGAGTTTAGCATGTGAGATTTGGACATGCCTGTAATACATTTGCACAAATCTTCAGTCAAAACTTGGGGTGGTGGATTTCCCTCAATACTCACTTCAAAGTCAGGAAGGTCACAATCATGTTCATGATTGACCCACATGTCACTGTGTTTATCAATCAGCTGTTGTACTGGGTCAGGGGTGGTGATGGACATAATGCTTGCACAGTTTCTGACAGAATTTTTCTTAGCTGTTTTCTCTGTGATAATCTCAATCTGTTTTTCCAAACAGTTGATGACAAAGCCATGCTTTTCCATTATGTCCATGCCCAAAACTGTACCCTCGCTGTTTCCAGGTAAATACCAGAATGGCTCGGTTAACACTACTGCGCCTAAATCAAGTCGGACTGGTTTTGTAAGTGTCGCTGTCATTAAAGTGTTACCTATTCCTTTGATTTGAATGGTCTCATTTGTGAGAGGTAGTGGGATGTTTGTGCAGGAGCAAGCAGCACCGGTGTCAATTAAAATGTCAACTAATCGGCCTCCAAGATTAGATTTTACTTTTACACGGTTACCGCTCGAAACAATGCTCCCAATGGAGGCCACGCATCCCTATGTTTGTTCCTTCATTTTTTCTAGAGCAGCTAGGATGTCTGCGTAAGGGCCACTCACATCTGTGTCTTTCATGTTAGTAGTTTCTGTGTGATCTCGCAGAGATGTACCAGTTACTTTTCTGAATTTGGATCTTGACTGTGGGGCACCATGTAGTTTGAAACAGCGTTCTATTTTATGGCCTGGACGACGACAATAGTCACAAATGATGACATTATTTTCTCCTTCAGCTACCCATTGAGTTGCGGCTATGGGACGCAGTTTTAGAGTTTCTGACCTCTGTTCTATTTTTGTGGCCCATTCAACGAGTGCGTTGAATGTGTTGTGAGGTGGGTCCCCGCCCAGAGCTAACGCATTCTGAACGTGTGGTCCAGCATTGTTGCGCAGCATTTGTAAGAGGATTTCATGGTTACGGTTGCAATCTTCCACCCCACTGTATTCTCTGAAGGCTACCCACATACGCTCTGCAAATGCCTCAAATGTTTCTTTATTTGATTGTTTAAGTTCAAGGATTCTGTGCCACTCGGCCTGTGGTGGTCCTCTCATCTGAAGTAAAACCTCTTTTAGACGGCAATAGATGCCGTTATTGGTTTCTCCGAGCTGTCTCTCAAGAATTGTTCCAGATCTGAGTTCTTGGGGGATTTTAGAATGCAACTCGTCTGGAATGGTGAGCAAGACTATTTGCCACACATCTCGGGGTTCTAGGTTGTAAACAGATGCCTGAAGCATTAGTTTGTCCCAATAACTTTGAAAGGGCCCGCGGCGAGGCATGATGCCGACTACTTCTTTGTGTCTTGAACATTCTTCGCATGATAATGCTCGAGTAATGGTAGTGATGTCATTGTTTGCATTTCTTACTGTTTTCATTACAGATATTTTGACAGATTTCTTGGGAATTTTGTCTGTTTTGAGACAAGTCTTCATTTGGCTTTGAGTGGAGCTAAAGTGTTTAAACTTAGCATTACAAAGAGGGCCGTCGTCTTGATCATAGTACTCTATGCCTTTGGAGCTAATGACAGCCTCTTTAATAGCTGCCACTGGAAAACCAACATCGCCACAGTAGTCTTCCAGTGTGGAAGTGTAGCATTTGTCTAAATTTAATTTTTGTTTTAGCCGTTTAATTTCTGCCTCCATTGTTTCGCTCTGTCTTGCCCAGCTGATTTTTTCATAATGGAATGCGTCAATTTGTGCTCTTAGGTTTTTTATTTCTTCTGATTGAAGTCTTTTTGAACTTTGGATGTTCTCCAAAGTACGTTCTCCCTCTGCTATCATCTTTAAATCATTGCGTCGGAGCAAATATAAAATCGCTGCAGGGAGATCGCGGAATTTACTTTTAGATTTTAATGCGACGCCTTTTGTTGAATACCAGTGAAGAATTTCACTGTTTTCCCATTTTAAACTTACGCCAAGATCGCGCAGACAGACTAAAGTCTCATAGACTTGCAAACCAACTGTGTCCATTACCTGTTCATCTATTTCTACACTCGAACATCCCTGTCCTAGTGAGTTGCGAGTTGAAACCTTTCCCCCCATCGGATTTCTACGGTCTCCGATCTATCAGTGGATATGTCGATCCGTTCTATATTATGTGTCTATATGTGATGTGAATTCAAACTTTCCCTGAATCTTTTGTCACAGCTGTAAATTTGCACTTACCACAGAAGCTGTCGGTAGACACAAAGGAATTCAAACCTCATTGTTTGATCCGCCGGAATTGACTTTTTCTCGCCTTTCTGCTTGCTGCAATCACGAGATCACGTCGGGGTCACCAAACTGTAGGGGAGGAAATATTCATCAATATTTAACAATATCTCCCCAATACGTGTTTTGTCTTTCCGGTGTTAAGATGAGGTTTTCAAAATAAAGTAAAGTAAATACTTGTTTAATCTGACTCCATTTAAAAATAACTTTACTCTTTAAAAGTTAAAAGTTAATCAATCATTTAAAATATAAATATTTTAAGAATCAATTCTATTGTTAAGAAATCTGGAATCAATCTTAGTTCAGTGATGGTATAGATTATTAAAACCACTCAGTGACCTTCTTCACATAGAAGAATAGCCCTGATGACTGGGTTGAAGTATTCAGAGGTATAATAACATGATACTCAATCTTATCTGTCCAACTCAGAGGTTAAGGGTGTGAATAGTGCCTAGTGAAACTTACCATATAACTAAGATCTTTTAGACTAACTTAGTTCAGGGATGGCAGATATAGACTTAAACTATTCAGTGACCTTCTTAACATAGAAGAACAGCCCAGACACCTAGGTTGAGATATTCAGAGGTCATCAAGTATAACTCAATGGTTAAAGGACATGATACTCAATCTTTTCTATTCAACTCAGAGGTTAAGGGTATGAATGTTACCAAATGAAACTTACCATATAACTAAAGACCAAATAAATATCCAATAACAGATTCTTAATTATTTAGAACAAAGTCTCAATAAGGCAATATTAGAAATGAAGGGTTAACATTCCAGTTTATTGTGATGTACAAAATGAACAAACTATAGCAAATAGTAACAATACTTAAGAAACAGATAATGCAACACACTCGATGTGTGGGAGCTCTGGTAAGCAGATCAACTCAAAGTGAGGTTCTTGCTCTTTCCCTTAAATATCCAACCAGAACAGAAACACCTCTAATTCACATAACAATTGGGACTTTGCATGGAGATACCATTCGCATCTGGAGACCTTTGATCATCAGGGGGTCTTTTCATACTATGACAATGAATCACCTACACCTCTGTACTTCTCGCACTGAGACACTTGAGTGATTAGAGACAGTCATCAAATGGTGAAACTCTAACAAAGATAATTGATTAAATCACTAATAACCAAAAGGTGTAAATACACAAAGAGGTTACATCCAGGCTGAGGTAAAACTTCCATTGTTTCAGAGACAACATTTCAGGCTGGGGGTCTGACTGTCTTACAGTAATTACTTTGGTTTTCTTTCTTTTTTCAGAGCTGAGGTTGAAAACACTGCGGCACAGCAGTGGATTTATCATCAGCACATATGAACTCTAACATGCAGCAGAGTGGACAATGGTTTGACCACTCAATGTAAACAAGGCCAAATGTTCCAAATGTCCAGGTTTGAACAGAGTCAGGCTCAAGGCTGACACAGAGGAATGAGACATTCCTTCTTTTGTCTCATGCACCGGGCGAGAAGCTGCATAGCGTATGAAGCATGACCTTCTCCAGCTCTGTCTCTGTGTCAACACACAGCAGGCAAACATGAGGAGCTCCAGCCTTCACAGTCCGGTATCACTGAGGTGGTGGGGACACGGTGGCAGATTCAGGACTCTACTCAGCTCTGGACTCACCTGTGTTTACACTCAGCTTCAGGTGACCTGCTGGACTCTCACAATGAGATGTTTTTTTGTTTTTTTTAAGTGTTGTCAAAGTCCAATGCATCATTTGTGTCACACACAGTTAATTAACAATCTTTGTAGAATCAGGTAAAAGTGCTGCACGTCTATGGATCTGTAACACGAAACATGCTGAGGTGAGGTTTAGTTTCTATAGAAGAGGAAACAATAATGTTCTCATACTGAGCTACATCGGAGGCCCACTAATAAAAGGAGGGTAATATTAAAAAGGCTGTGGCTTTTAAACAAGTGGAGCCTCGTGGAGTCAGGTCAAGCCTATCGAGCTCATGGCTCTAGATAAATTGAAGAACAAAGGCTGCAGATAACTGCCACAGGAAAACTCTGAAAATTACCTTTAGGCCTACAGAGTTGTAAAAAAAAAAAAAAAAAGGTTGCAGTTCATTTCACTGTTGTACTAAACTTATTTAGAGCAGTGTGTGTTTCCTGTGACTACACTGAGCATGTGCTAAAGCCAAAACATGTAACCTACCAACTGAGATAACGTCTGATGACATGTTAAAGTTACACAATAGTGGAGGTCGAGGAGGTGACCGTGCCTCTGTTGAGGACAAGGTTTCATCTGAACTTTGGCTGACATGTTAATAGGATAATAGCCTACACTGTTTTACCATTGACTTTGTTGCCTATAAGTAACAATTAAGAGAAAAAATGCTAAATGACATGCTAATACATACACTGGATCAGATGAGCTCAGCATTTTGAGCAAGGTCATCCCTCCTTCCACACACCTGAGTGTCCTGACTCGCTCGCACTGCCACAACAAGAGTCATCAATGCACTCAAAATGTACTTCAACCATGAGAGAAAGAAAATCTTTCACAATCCTACACTTTGAATTAAATCAAATGTTAGATAATTTGTGTTAACACTGGATTTTACAACCATTTACACAAAATATATTGCTTCATAATAACAAAAAATATATTTCTCACTTACTTCTGGTGTCAACAAACCATGCAGGTACAGTTCTGCTTATTTATCATGGGAGCGTGCCTATGTTCCCACAGCCCTATGTTCCCACAGCCCTATGTTCCCACGGCCCTATGTTCCCACAGTTCTAAGGTTTTCCTCAAAATTAGGCTCTATGTTCCCACTGGACTCTCTCTACCTATCTAGACTCTATCTATCTGGCCTGTCTAGCCTCTACCGGGTCTTTTTACTAAACTTAACCAACTCTTTTCTTCATTGCCTAAACCCAACCAATGGTGGGACCAAAGGGCTGTGGGAACATAGGGCCTAATTTTCAGTGACAACAAAAGTTAGAAATGTGGGAACATAGGGCTGTGGGAACATAGGGCTGTGGGAACATAGGAATGACCCCATTTAGATCATCATGTTGAGAGTCGAGACATGAGTTTTGCTTCAGTCCAAACTGGATGGAAGTAAATGGAATTTTGTTTTTGATGCTCCAAGTCAAAATGTCTGTTGCTAATAACATCTCTGATAGCAGTTCCTCAAAAGAGAAAGACACTGGCACAGGATGTAATTACTAAGCAGTCATCTAATCTAGTACTCTAGTTTTTTATTCTTTGGTGCACAGAGCTTCAGTGTCTCAGAGGTTTATGGTTTCAAACAATCTGGAAATGACCACCAGAGAGTAACTATGGCTACATCTCTGGGCTGCACACAGGCACATGTACACAGGTGTCATCCAGACATGTTTGTATGTTACTTTTGCAGAGTGTTGAGATTGTGTGTGTCTACTAGGAAGCACACTGCAAAAAGAAAACATACAATAAATCAGGAAACAGAAATTGAGTTCAATCCAGGAACAATGTAAACAAACCAAACCTGAAAGAATCTGAATTCATCAGCGCGAGTGGAAGACGGTCCTCAACCTTGTCTGAACAGTATGAATACAACATTGTGTGCTCTGCAGGAATGGTAGTGATGTATTTGCCCAAATGAATAGCAAACGCTTCCTGACAGGATGTTGGGTCGACCACTCATTATTACGTTGTTGAGATCTGGGAGGTGTGAGCTTCTGTGACCTACAATTACCCATAACACCCTCCTTCCTGCGTAGCTTCACTAAGATGATCTTCATTGCAACATAATTACAGCTTGATAAATGATACTACCATGTTGCATTATGGGAATTGCCAGCTCAAGCATTTTTGAATCTTCCTAGAGACTCTGCTGAGTCTTCTTCTTTCTAACTCTTTTCTGAGAGTGCAACAAGACATGAGCTGATTTATTCCTTTCAGATATTCAGATATCCTTTCACCGAGTGATCTCTGGTGGTCCGCCTCAAAGCCTTTAATATGTCAGTTTCCCCCTTGTGAGATGGAAAGAGAGGGGAGGGGGTGAGCTGAAGCCATGACAGGTCGGTTACAGTAATTACATTTATTTCTCACCATGTGTCACAGTCAAGGACCCTGAGATGCTCACAGCTCTGTGAGTCACTTCAGCCTTGTTTCCTGATGGGAGTTTGTTTTAATGAAGTGCTGTCTATTACTTGACTTGAATGAAATGTGTTTGAGTGGCTTTGGCAGCTGTATATCGATTCTCAGGCAGACTGCAATTTGTCTGAGGCTGCCAGCCTAGCGTGGTCATGGAACCTGCAGGATGTCAGCAGCTCAGCCGAGGCAGCGGGAGAAAGGAGGGAGGGAGGGAAGGTAAATAAGCCCATAAAGGATGCTTTGAGTCAGGCGGAGAGAGAGGAGGAGAGGGGGCTCCAGTCAAACAGTCCCCTGGCTTGTTGGAGGCTGGCTGCATTGCAGAGAGATAGGGAGCTAGCTGGGGTGTTCAGGGAGGGGAGGAGGGAGGAGGGGGGCAGGCAGGGAGGAAAAGAGGGGGGCTAAAGGAGCCAGAGAGAGGAGCTGTGGAGGAGAAGCTCAGCAGTGTTGGTCTGCCAGCAGCCGGCCGAGCAGGACAGCGTGACAGAGGGAGAGGAGGATTCAGGCTCTGCTGCAAACGAGAGGAGCTGATACTGCAGAACGGGACAGAGGGGAAGGTGGTGACGAAACCCGGGGATGATTCACTGAAAAGGACAAAGGACAAATTAGATTTAAGGACGAGGCCAAGATCAAGCTTTGGCCCCTCCATCTTCTACCGGCACTATCGATTTGGCCCCGGGCTCATGGTAGAAATCAAGACGCAGGATGGAGAGCACCAGAGAGCAGACGAGCCGCAGCCCCCAACCTGTGATCTACAGATGTAAGACTGCCCCAGCATCAGCTGCTGGCTGAGCACCTCTGATCACATCACAGCTGGGGGGGTGTTTGTGGGGGGGGGTGGGGGGGCTTCATGCCCTGGAATAGTCCTGGTAGACCAAGGGAGGAGGTAGAGGTGGAGGAGGAGCAGGCAGCAGGAGGCTGGCCCAGAGAAGTGGTGGAGGGTGGTGGTTTAGGCTGCCTGCTGTATTTTTGTATGTGGGAGCTCCTGAATTAAGCAAGCAAGCTGGAATAAAGATGTAGTGTGAGCTGGTGGAAGGAGGGGGACGGAACAAGAAGTGTGCTGTGCTGAGGAGAGGGCTGGACGTCCTGGATCGACGGACGGACCAGGCGGACGGAGATCTGAGGGGAAGACGAAGACGGAGGGTCCACTGGGTCAGGAAGGTAAAGGCTTTAATAATACGCTTTCCTAAGAGACTGTGTCCTCAGGATGTGACCCCCCCCCCCCTCCTCTTACCTCCACCCCACAGGAGCAGAGAGATGAAACATTTGCTTCTTTTTCTGCTTCTCACTTAACTAAGTTGAGGATTAAATTGAAATTGAAGTGAATGCTCCATGTTTGGCTGCGAGGTGTAACGCTTTGGGAGAAGAGAATGAATGAAAGTATTCACAAGTGAGAACAGAAATGTTGAACAGGGACAGAGGCTGAGGGGAAAGTTTTAGAAAATTTGGGACTGAGCAAACCTTAAAGCTTAGTAAGACGTTACAGAACAAAGACTTGAGTGTGTTCAGGCTTGTGTGGTAAATGTGGTAGAAAAATTATTTTTTCTGCCTGACGCCTTGTGTATGTGTGTCAGTGTGTTTGTGAGTGTGAGTGAGTGAGTTAAACACTTGAGCAGGACGACAGAAGTTCAGACCTGCTGCTCATTTCCACATTAACTGCAACAGGATTAGGTGTGTATCTTTGCTCCCTCGCTGTGTATGAACATTATCACTGTGTTGCCTCTGGCGTCAGCTGCATGTGCTGCTTTTTCCCTGTGTGTGTATGTGTGTGTGTGTGTGTGGACGGAGGGCAGACGGTGACCGTTAGGAAACAGACGACAGGAACGCCTCAGTGTGGCCGTTTGAAAGTCTCTGGCATCTCCAAAGAAAATGCTTTTCTGTTTGATTTTCCATGGCATCACTGCCGTGCTGGACCTGTCAGAGTCTGGTGACGCTCCACACTGAACCTGCTGCTGTTTGACAGGCTGCTGGTGCATAGTGAGACGCCACCGTCTGATCCAGTCACACAGGATGAGGGAGCACAGTCAGGTGATTGAATAAGAGGAAAATCAACCACAGAGATAAGATTAAAGCAAAGAAATTACACTTTCTTCACCTTACTCATTAAAACTTATTTATTATTTCAACACAAACCACTGGTCAGTGAGATTTTTTTCTTCAGTTAGAAAATGCAGTAAATTTTAAAAAGGTTTTAAAAATGGACTCATAATTAGGATTTTTCCCCCTAATCTCATCTCTGCTCATTGTTGTTCCACAGAACTGGATGACTGTGAAACAATAATAGAATAAAATGTGAATGGATAACGAATAACAATAACTCTGCATTTGCATCAGCTAACTATTAAGCTAATTAGCCAACTATTAATAGCCTAGGCTTTGCATTAGAATTGGATTCACACAGGACACATACAACTGTGTTGGTACTGTAGGGTCTGAGTTTGAACCCTGCTGGGCCTCTGGTTTCTCTGTGTGGAGTCTGATGCTCTGGGTTAATGGAGGTTACCATGGAGACACTGATCTGAAGGTTGTTTTTTCTCAATGTGTCGGCCTCAAAGACACTTATCACTCAGACTTTACAGAGACACTTTAAACTGTTGTTCTGGTTTCACCTTTTGGTTGAGACCAATGTTCAGATAAGTCTTGTCCACGGAGAGGATTCATCCTCTGGTGAGTCTGAATAATGCAGCAAATTTCATGTCCAGTAGTTTATGACTCAGGGATTTTGGTGTTGGCATTGTGAAGACACATGATTCACATTGAACTGAATGTCAGGTTTTTAAATGAGGAGTGTTAGATATGAATGGAGGAAGCTGCCCTGGCTCCACCTCAGCAGCAGGTTGTGTGTCACACAGTTCAAGCAGGACTTTCCTCTGTGTTTGTGCTGAGTGATCGTCCTGTGGCCACCGCTAAACACCAAACAACTTTATTAGATTTTCGCCCTCTAGTGGCAAATTACTCTAAGACCTGCTTTTACACATTGAGCTGCTTGTCTCCCTCATCGCTATGTCAGCACAAGGTTTATCCATGTTTCACAACATATCTCTGTGATGTGAGTTTTCTCTTCTCAGCCTTGCCCTTGACTCGTCTTATACCAGAGTCAGTGCTGCATCACACACACACACACACGCACACACGCACACACACACACACACACACACACACACACACACACACACACACACACACACACACACACACACACACACACACACACACACACACACACACACACACACATTGAAGTATGTTTATTCAGAGCCTGTTGTCTCATGTTCACACCAGAGTTTATGGTGCAGTGGTGAACTTCAGTCCTTGAGAAACTTGTTTTTTCTTTGATTAGTTGTGTAACAATTTTATAATCGATTCTGTTGTTTATAGACAAACTGTTCTTATTAAACAAATAAACAAAACAAATAAGCATGTACCTCTGTACTTTGAGCTGTCCGGATAAACATGTACCTGATCATCTGATCCTATCATCAGTGTGTCCAGTCTCTTCAGACTCTCTGTGGTTGAAAGATACTGCACTACAGCAAGACTCTGAATCTCTATGATGATCATTGCTGACTATTGCTGGTTGTTCATTCTAATTTGATGCTATTCTGTAAAAAAAAAATCTTTAAATCTCAGTGAGACTTATTGATGTCTTTACTTCCTGACCATAGAGCAAACGTTTTGCCTGTACACACCCAGGACATCACCAGGCTATAAACTTATTCTTTTTACATTCTCAAGGTAGTTTAGACTCACAGCCAATTAATACAGTACACATAGTTTTAACCTCTAATGAACCATTATGAATTGTACTGTAGAGTAAATGTGTGTGTGAAAAAAATACTCCGCTGCCTCCAAGTGGTGAAAAAACAAAAACAAATCAATGCGATTGCAACACAAAACTCTCAAATTTCGCCATTTATTTACATACAAGGACAGAGCACATTACAGTAATCCACACATGTATCTGGCTAATGCTCAGCTCCTTTGGTAAGATGTTGTGACACCAGTGAAATGTAACACAAGCAACTAAAGAGAAGCAGAGGCAGAGCAAAGTGTCGGGGGATCAAATATTTTTAGTCTTGGACTGATTTTAAATGTAGGACACTCGTGTTGTCTCTCCTCCGACCCATTTGTCTTGTGGACTCTGTGCCAGCTGCATCTCCAAAGTGATTCCTGCCCCAGGATCAGGTCTGCCTCTTGACCTCAGACCTCCACCTGGCCATATTTGATACGTTACTGAACCTGAGCTTCATTGTAAAATGATGGCAACAAATAAAGAAAAACTGAGCGCATGTTACTGTCCAGTGGATTATCCTCATGTTTCCTGATTTCCCTCCACCCCTCTCTTCCTCTTGCTCACCTAAACTCCCTGCTCATCAGTCAAAACACTCTTTTCTTATGAGTGTCAGCAGTAAATATTATTATTGATGGCTGATGTCTTTTGACCGAGATGTTGATCACCAAGGATTAGCTCCAGATTAGTCGTCTGATAGTTGGATGGATGACGATGTTTGAGTTGTGGCTCCAGACAGAATCATCATTATACTGCGCAGTAAATTGATGTGAAAGTTTTTGTTTTCATTTTAGTCACTTAAACACTAACTTATCACTCTGTTGATGTGTTACCGTCAGTATAACACAGCAGACAGACCTTGGGGGTAATTGCACACACCCCCCTCTCCCAAGTCCCAGACTAATCCCAGCTCCCAACATGCCAACAGCCCCTTCTGGTGACTGTGGCCCTCTAATCAAACAGTCAACAGTTACTGTTCTGCTTGTTATGTGGCCTGTGGCCCCCGGGGCATCCAGGCCACACCACCTCAGCATGCTGCTATAATCCACTGTACAACACACACACACAAAGCAGAACATCTTTTGTCTGTGACCCTCAGCAGCAGATACAGGATCCATATTCATATCCAGTATGGACATATGATCTGGTGTCACTCCTTGTATTTAAGAAATAGTCCCTTCTCTTGCCAGTGTGTTGTGTAGATTTCCCAGAGATATTTCATTTAAATCCTTTAGTAACAATGTTTTTGAGTAAAAGATGAACAAACCACAGTCTCCTCTCTTGTATCAACGTGGACGTACAGATCACTGATTTTTCAAACCTCGATTTAAAAGACCAGACAATTTGATGAAAATTGTAAATTGGCTAAACAAGTTTTATATTTTACTTTATGTGGACTTTTCCTTGTGATATTCTTCTTTACACTGAGCCTGAATGCAGCTGGTATCAGCAGAGTAGTCAAACCAGGTAATAACACAAAGCAGTAAAGGAGAGAATAGAGATTTCTTCAAAATTAGGGCAACTATCAGTGGGAGGTTCTGGGTTTGAGATTATCCTAAAGAACCTGGTGTGATGACACATGAGAACAATGCTTGAGAAAAAAAAGTTTTGTGCGTGTTCCAAAATCTCTATTTACAAAAACCTCCCCTGTCTGTCTGTGTCTGGACACCACAGTGAGTGATTCAGTACCAGGATGTAAACCTGTACATCAGAGCTGAGCTGAGGGGAACAATATAAATATGAGTCTGTCTCTCCTGAGCGGGGCTGGCCAGGTGAGGGTGGTGGTGGTGGTGGTGGTGGTGGTGGTGGGGAGGTCATTTCATGAATGAAAGGGCAGGATTGTTCCTCCATTGAACTGGTCCTGAGCACTGGCCAAATCTTGGCTGGTCTTTATTTAGAGCTATTAACTCAGAGGCAAGAAGGGAGTGCTGGAGGGGCTGATGGGAGGAGGAGGAGGAGGGGGAGGACTGAGGGAGAAAGATGAAGAGAGAGGAGCAGATGTTCAGGAAGTGTTTGATCGCCCCCTCTTTCACTTTAACTGATTGGATGTCAATTAAAAGACTCTAAGTATCTAACAACATATTATTCTCCAGTGTAGTCGTTTCCAAAATAACAGTAACAGCCCTATTCGTGATATTACCCACACTGATAATGTCTTCTCCCAAAAAGTAGCAGCTGCATAAATAACATCAAAAATAGCATATATATATAATATAACAACCGTTATTTGTGATTAGTGCCATTGGTGAGAGTTGATACATGGCTGCATGATACAGATCTGGACATATGACGATACACAAAAGAAGAGAGGTGAGAGTTGTTAAAGGTGTGAACCCTTGTCTTTGAGACTGATGCGTAATGTGTTTGTCTTTGGAACAGCTTCAATTACTCTGTAAACTGTAAACTGTTTTCTTGTCTGTAACAACATCTATGTCACGTCTGTCCGTCCTGGGTGAGGGATCCCTCCTCTGTTGCTCACCCTGAGGTTTCTCCGATTTTTCCCTGTTAAAAGGGTTTTCCATGGAGTTTTTCCTCAGTCGATGTGAGGGTCTAAGGACAGAGGATGTTGCTACGATGCCATGTAAAGCCCTTTGAGACAAACTGTTTGTAAAAACGGGCTATACAAATAAAATTGCCTTGCCTTGCCCTTCATGTTCATTCCTATTCAGGCTCCACATGTGTGTTAACTGAGGTCAAAGCCAAGCCAATATACCCGCTTGTAATTCATTTCTTCCCTTTCTCTTCTCCGTGTCTTCTCCCCTACCCTGCCCTCTCTCCCTCTGTGACCTTTGTCCTCCTTCTTTCGCTCTTTCTCTCTACCTCCCCTGTACCTGACCCCTATCACATCCTCCTCCGCCCCCCAGATGCCCTCTCACTGCAGGAACACGCTGAACATCGTGGTGACCACCCTCTTCGCTGCAGTGGTCCTCTTCACCATCCTGCTGGCCTACGTCACAGGTCCACTTGCGGATTTCATATAGTGAAACATGTACATGTGTCAATAGAAGTGATTACCATGTGTGTTTTACTCACTCCACTGTGTTTCTTTGTAATGAAGGCTACCAGTTCATCCACACTGAACAGCACCACCTGTCCTTCGGCCTCTATGGTGCCTTCCTCTCCCTCCACCTCTTCCTTCAGAGCCTCTTTGCCTTCCTGGAGCATCGGCGCATGAGGAGCCCCGCCCGGCCTCAGCACCTCCGTCGCTCTGTGGCCCTCTGCATCGCCGCCTACCAGGAGGACCCGGACTACCTGAGGAAGTGCTTGCGCAGCATCCGCAGAATCTCCTTCCCTGGGCTGAAGGTGGTGCTTGTGGTGGATGGGAACCGGCCAGAGGATCGCTACATGATGGACATTTTCCAGGAGGTGATGGGTGGCGCGGACCAGGCCGGCAGTCTGGTGTGGAAGGGGAACTACCACAGTGATGGGAGTGGAGGAGAAGGTGTTGGCGGTGGAGGGAGGAGCACAGTGCACATGGAGGAGGCAGCACGAGTTGCTCGGCTGGTTAGAGGTTGTCGCTACTCCTGCATCATGCAAGAGTGGGGAGGGAAAAGAGAGGTGATGTACACTGCCTTTAAAGCACTGGGGGACAGTGTGGACTATATGCAGGTAAGAGGCTTAGACATTAAACTATAAATATACATAAACAGCTGCACTGAGAGTTTACAGAAAAGGATTAGGACAATTTTACACAATGGACATTTGATGATGATGATGTCAGTGCTCTTGAGCATGAGGCTATGTGTTCAGCATCCCCTCTAACTTGATGTACTTCCTTTATAAACATGAACCTTCATTTAGTCTGTGTTGTTAGAGCCTTTCACCATTTCACAACCTCCATACAGTGATCAGATGTTTTGTCTTCCACGGCCACCACTCTGTATTCATCTACATTCATCTGATGTAAACAGAACTAAAAGAGAAAAGTATTCCTAAGTAAAACCTTTTAGATGCTAAAAATAGCATTAGCATAAGATAAGCTAGATAATTGCTAAAACTGCATTAAATACTACATAATAAATGTTCTTCCATGGATGAATATGTTTGAATCAATCGATGTTTTTTTTTTTGAACAAATGTGTTTATTGATATTTCAAGCTTTACATACTTAAACACACTTACAGAATTGTTCTTGTTAAAAGCTTTAAATAATTTTGTTCCATATCTGAGTAAAAAAGTAGAAAAGGCAAAAAATAGGAACAGCATGAACAGAGAACCAATCGGCAAGGTAGTTCCATATTCTTATGACAGTGTCAGAGGTCTGAAAGTTAAAATAAATGATTGAATTATTGATAATTATGTAAAAGTCAAATTGAGTAGAATTTCCATGGTGATTGATACTTATGAAATGAAATCATAACAAAAACAAAAATACACCCTTTTACTTTTGAGGATCCAGGCCTGTAGGTGTCTTTATGATGCTGAATCGTCTCGGTGTCCTGTAATGTTAGTCCAGTAATTAGTGGGTTCCACCTCCTCTTGAATAAGGCCACGTCAAAGTTGAGCTTTGCTGTTATTTTTTCCATTGTGTATACCCTGAGAAGTCGTTCTTTCCATTGATCAACGGTCGGGGGTAATGGCTTACACCAGGACATAGTTATCATCTTTTTTGCCACCATTATGAGGACTTTGAGTAGGTACATTTTTTCTTTACATAAAAAGTCACAGGGAAGCACTCCAAGAACAAAGATCAGCGGATCATCCCTTATACTAATTTATAAAATGTTAGAAAGTTCCGTCCGGATCCCCTCCCAGTACATTTTCAGTTTAGGACAATCCCAGAAAATGTGTGTTTGTCCGCATTGTCTCCAGCAAAGATTTGTCTTTGTTTGTCAAATAAAGATTAAAGATAATAAATGGAGTTTTGAAAAAGCGGAGATTCACTTTCCATATTAATTCTTTCCATGTGGGGCTGCTGGTCAGTTTTTGACCATTCTATCAATTTATGTTTTAAACATCTTATTTAAAAATTTTGGCCCCAGTCTGACCCTCTGTTTAAAGAGTTCACTTGTTTGCACTCTAAACTAATGGAGCTGTGCTGGATTTACAGCTGACTTTTCACAGCCAGCTGTTGCACGTGTGCCCTCTGCAGCAGTGCTGGGGGTCAAAGGTCATGTTGCTGACCCAGCCATGCACAGCTCCAGTGAACCAGCTGGGATCTCCATCAGCAGTTTCTCATTTCTCTCATAGATCAGCACCAACACCTGCAACCTTAGTTTGACCAGTACCTGTAAATGGCTCAATCTGTGTGAGACCCCTCAGCATTGTTACACCTCCCTTGTGTGTTTTTTGTCGTGTCTTTTCAGGTGTGTGATTCGGACACAGTTCTTGATCCAGCATGTACCATAGAAATGTTGAAGATCCTTGAGGAGGATCCGATGGTGGGAGGAGTCGGTGGGGATGTACAGGTGAGATGTGACACTAATAGCTGAGGGTTGAGAGGAATGTCTTAGGCCTGTCATTAGGGGTGACTGACAGCTCACTACAACATGTTGTATGCCAAAATTAACCCATGAGATTTTCATTTCCTTCCTTTCTTGGACTTCTCAAATCTCCAGATCCTCAACAAGTACGACTCATGGATCTCCTTCCTCAGCAGTGTGCGCTACTGGATGGCCTTCAACATCGAGCGAGCCTGCCAGTCCTACTTTGGATGTGTCCAGTGCATCAGCGGCCCCCTGGGGATGTACAGGAACTCCTTGCTCCAGCGCTTCCTGGAACCCTGGTACCACCAGACCTTCCTGGGCTCTAAGTGCAGCTTTGGTGATGACCGGCACCTTACCAATCGGGTGCTCAGCTTCGGCTATAAGACGAAATACACGGCACGATCACAGTGCCAAACTGAGACACCAACCCAGTATCTGCGTTGGCTCAACCAGCAGACGAGATGGAGCAAGTCCTACTTCCGTGAGTGGCTCTACAACGCCCTGTGGTTCCACAAGCACAGCCTCTGGATGACCTACGAGTCTGTGGTCACTGGCTTCTTCCCCTTCTTCTTGGTTGCCACTGTCATCCATCTCTTCTACCGTGGAAGGCTGTGGAACATCCTGCTCTTTTTATTGACGGTGCAGCTGGTTGGGATGGTGAAGGCCACCTACGCCTGTTTCCTGCGTGGCAGCTTGGTCATGATCTTCATGTCACTCTACTCTCTGATCTACATGTCCAGCTTGCTTCCTGCCAAAATATTTGCCCTGCTCACCATCAACAAGGCTGGATGGGGGACATCAGGCCGCAAGACGATCGTCGTCAACCTGATCGGCGCTGTGCCTGTCACAGTGTGGGCAATGGTGCTGCTTGGAGGAGTGGTGTATACAGTCTACTGTGAAACACAGGAGCCATTCAGTGAGACAGAGAAAGCTTTGCTGATCACAGGGACAATACTCTACGCCTGCTATTGGGTCATTCTGTTGGTGCTCTACCTTGCAATCATAGCCAAACGGTGTAACAAGAGGGAGGAACAGTATCACCTGCCATATGCAGAGGCATAAACCCGTTACCAGGGAGACTGGTAGGACGTTTACGCCACACTTTCACTGCAGTATGACTCTAGCAAGGTCTCTATTGACCTGTCCACTGCTAGAGTGATGAGCTGTGAACCAGGAACACACTCACATCTTCATCACTGGTGCTTAAGAAGGTGTGAATCTGCAATCTGAGCAGCAGGAAACAAATCCAGTTGGAGAAGACTCAGAGATGACTGGATCCATACAGCTCTCCCACTTATATCATTCTCAATGGTGCTTCAAAACCAAACCAAACAGAACTGACCCAGGTTACAGTGTTCACACACTGATGTGATAGTAACATGCCCAGAAGAACATTAGGTAGTTGATGGGCACAAGTTAAATATGAAACTGAAAGAATAAGAGAGGTCTTAGTTACTGGTTGGTCGATTTTTCATGTTCCTCGTTCGAATAAAGATGAGATCAGATCAAATACAACGTAACTGGGCTACTATCATAAACAACAATAGATAAATAGCAAGGAAATTCTCTTAGATTAGACAATGCACCCCTGTTTCAGACAGGAGCCACCCACAGATGGATTTGGATGCTAGAGTGCATCTGAAAGGTGTTCAGGTAAAAAGTAAATGGATGTACTGCCGCTGACTACAGAATCAAATGAAAACATGGTGGGGCATAAAGGAGTAGATGTAAATTTGTCAGCACAAGTTGAAAACGTGTCAACGTGAGTGTAAAGATGTCCTGATCTTGGTGCTTTATGAAAAACAACAACAGAAAAGTACTGAAGCAAAATAATGGGAAGACTTGGAGTATCATCCAACAAACACCCAGTACAGTAAGACAAATTTACCAAATTTAAAACTGTGATATACAAAATTTCAAATTGAAACCCTTTACACCACTTGTTAGTGAAACTGGATTCTGCAGATTGATGGTTTCCACTTGGCGTGCCCTAGGTAAAGGATTCTGAAATAGGATTTTATCCCCATCTTGTATAGTTTAGTTGCAAAGGGAAGACATGCAACAGAATTGGTACCATGACAGGGCAACATGTGAAAATTGTCTTCAGAGGGACTTCCTTGCACACTCTGAAAGGTTCCAGTTTTTAGGGAAACGTTGAGAGTATGAAAAGTTGTCTTGAGCCCGTGTCCTGCAGCTGGATGCAGTGGACCAGCCCTTAACTACTCTCATCAGCACAATCATCTACTCCAGCTGTGTTTAGTGTAGCAGCTGTGATCTACCAGACAATCTAACATATCTGAACATGTGACATGCAGTTGTATCTTTGGTGCTGCTGAGCAGTGTCAAATTACTAAACTTATCGTGGTCCAATTCTCAGCTTACACATGGGTCGTGGTTTCATTCAGAGGTTTTTTACAAGGTCACTTTTACATATTGTGAGGGTGTCAAATTATGTTTCTGTAACAGTAAAGTTTTACTACTGGACTCTACTCTCTTAACTGGACATATGTGTTGTTTTACATGAGGTGTAGACTTTGTTTCTTCATCCCATCAGCAGCAGAGTAAAGACTGAAAACCAAAGAGATTTCTCTGAAGTGAGAGCTTTACTTTCCCTCCGTTTGTTTTTTTCTTGTTTTCAAATGTTGTACGATTTTAGATTTGTCCACCTGTCCAGCATGAGAGCCATCAGCATTGTCTGTGTCCACACTGGTAGCTGTGGACATTTACTCTTAGTGCTATTTAAGTTATGTTAATGTTGTTTTATTTTGAGCGGGCTGTATGAGTTTAAACTTGAAAGTTCAACGAGGACACATACATTAAAGGGACTTTGTGTTTATAGGCTGTGTCTGCCTGGTGGTCACAGTGATGCAGGAGACTTTCTGCTGTTTCTCTCACTAGGCATCACAGGATGCTGGAACTTTCCTAGGTCATTAAAAATGCTTCCTGTTTTAGACACAGTCTTCTCATTCATGCCAAACACAGAATGTCTCCATGACTTAAATGACTGCTCTGACATTTTGCTCATGTACTTATAATATCCCAAGACTATCTTTTGTTCACTGTGTTGAACACTGTCCACTGTTCGCTTAAAAAGAGAGAAATACATTTCCTAGATTTAATTGAACCACAGCATCAGTGTTTTGATATTAAATACCCTCAGACTTCTTTTTGTTATAATCTCCCCTCCCTGTGTCAGTGGAAGTAGCCTAAACATGTAGCTGTGGAGCAGTAGCAGCTGCTGAACTGTGATCAGTTTGAATCTGAGACCACAGAGAGGCTTGAATGAGAGGTGACACCAGGGCAACCCAGAGAGTTGATGCTGTTGGAGGGGTTTATTTTAGTAAAGTCACCATGTCTGTTATAAATTGATTTAAAGAAAAACTGCAGAAGAACAAGGCCAACAATACCCACAATTATATTCTCCTCTCGTGTAAGCAGAAGACCTACACAACTTTTATTTTTTTTGTATTTGACCTTCATTTCACAGTTACAGTGGAGATGTAATGCAGATAAGCTGAATCAAACTAGGTTCGTTGTAGTTATATGATAGGCTACATGTGCAGCCCTGACACTGTGCAACTGCACTTGCCCAGAAAATTGTTACAATTACAAATGCTTTGGTTTTAAAATGATGGTTCAGGTTATTTGATATGAGGTTGTAGAGGAACTTATCTCCAGTAGATTCAGGTCAGCTCCCAGTTCAGAGAAGCAGCAGGAGCACCAGGACAGAAGCTGAGTGATGAACTGCTGTGGATGGAGTCAGCAGCAAAAAATGTTCTACCACATTACAAAGGACCAGCAGAACAAAAAAAGTTCATATCAGTTGAAATGTGCACTTTATTTAGAATATTCCCACCTATTTTTCTTGCCATCAAACAGCCCTTTATTTACAAACTATAGTTTGTGAACTGCTGTTTGGGTCGGACAGAGATAAACCTGTGAAAATTATCAAAATTAAATGTAGACTGTGAACTGATAAAATCCTTTTTTGTGGGTATTTCTAGATGACTACAATGTTTTTTACTGTCCCCGTCCACAGCAGCAACAACAACAAAAAAGAGAAAAAATAAAAACTCTTTGCTAGCACAAACTTTGTTTCCTGCAACAGTGGATATGTTTCTTATACCTCTCAAATGGGATGTTGGAACACTTCTCTCTTGTCTCTTGGGTTCTCCAAGTTGCTAAGGGGTTTAGACCTGGACTTATTGGTGACCACTTCAGAACCTCTCTAGCACTTTGACTTAAACTATCTATTGATGCTTTTGAAAGTAGGCTTTGGGTTATTAACCCATTTTGCTCCAGAACTCTTTGGTAGTCTTCAGATTTCATGATGCAGTGCTCATAGTTAAGGTGTCCAGTGCCCAAAGCAGCAAAGCAACCCAAAAATATCAGCCTAACTCTGCAATGTTTGACCACAGAGACTGTGCTCGTCTCTTTGAAGGCCTCATTTCATTTTCTGTAAACGGTACAATGATCTGCTCGGCCAAACAGCCCTATTCTGGTCTCATCTGTTCACAACGTGGTCTTGCAGAAAGAGGTTGGCTACCTCAGGTACATTTTGGCAGTCTGGCTTTTCCATGTCTCTGTGTCAGAAGTTGGGTCCTTCTGGGTCTCCTACCACAGTGTTTATCTGGGTGCTTTCCTACCAAGGATATTTTGTTAAAATCCTGCATCAATGTCTATCCACATCCAGAGAGGTTAGCCACCATCTCATGGGCTGTAATCTTCATTTGACGCTGCACATTGTCGATTACTAAAGATGGACTTGTAGCCTTAAGACTGTACATGTTTTACCATCATCACAGTTCTTAAATCCTTGGCTCTCAAAAGTGTTTCTCCATTTATCTGGTTACAACTGATTTCTGTACCAACAGCTCCTGTTACTTGCCAATTAAATAATAATGAGTACAAAATGAAGGAGCATCATGACTGAAATCAAATCATTGCTTACTATTTTGAAGAGGTGCCAAAAACTTTGGCAGTCCGTCTCTGGAGTGCTGTATGGAGTGATATCAGATTTGACTCCTTTTCCTTTGGGTTTGTTCCAGTGCAAACAAGAACGTCAACTCTCTTTTCAGAAACAGCAGGGGTGACAACATTTTTGGTACATGTCTTAACCATTAGGCTACTGGTTGCACCAGTTAGTCAACATTTCACTCTTCTGGTATCAGATATGTCTCTACACTCTATGGAGCCACATGTAGTATGTGCTTGCTGTGGGTCTACTCTTCTCCAGAGGATGGTTCCTCATGCTGACCTCCCGTGATTAAAATCCACCTTCTAGTCTAATATTCATCTTGATCCTTTGTGTGCTCCATCACAACGTTTTTTATAGTATGTTAAAAAGTAATGACTGGATATTTGTGAAACATGCTGTAGATATTCATGGTCCTCTGAGTTCTACATCCTAATTATCTTTAGGCGATATAGTGCCATCCTCAGGGCAAAGGGTACATTTCCATTTACCTGTTTTCTATGTGCATTTTCAATATATTCATAAACTGTGGTGAAAACACCATATATTTCAAATATATTCTCTACCACAAATATGTTTTAGCCCTGGCTAATGGGGAAGTGTTTGTTTAAAATTTGAGAAGATCCAATGAAAGGCAACAGACTTATTATTAAATATACATTAATTAATGCCAATGGTGTCTGTTGTTGAATCTAGTTTAGGAAAAGTAACTTGTAATTTATTAACTTTGCAAAGGAACCATGTACAATATTAAACATAAATGTTACCCTTCAATGCACTGTACCAGAGTAAGCTAAGAGCTAATTTACATCTGCAGTCCTTTGGTAAAGTATTCATGTAATTCTGCCATAAATGTGCTTCAACTCCATGGCATTCAGCAGGTGTGTTGTTTGCTCAAACAAACACTGTTTTTTATTCCAATGTGGGCTGCTAGATTTGCTTTGGACTTAAATAGTTTCTTTTCCAACAGCACCATGGCATCGCAGCCCACGTCTCTGAACGTGCTCTTATTTGATCCGAATGAAAACCTGCATTGTTTCACTGTACAGTACTTCACTCCACAACAGTGTGGAGAATGAGTACAGATGAAGTGCTGTTTCACTGATTAAGTTATGTTAAAAATGTCAGTCACTAATTAAAGTGACTGAGCTTTCGACTTTTACAACATGGCTCTAAGTATGACTCTGAACACATTTTGCCAGCATGCTGTACTGAGTGTGTGTGGGAGGTGTCGGAGGGAAGGGGTCAGGGGCTTTACAGCAGCTGAATGAATCGGTCCATTCAGTCATTATGTTCTAAGAGGACGGCTTTTTTACTGCTGGGGTTACACCTCAACATGGGCACCGCCTCCACCAAACAAAAACATACACATATACAGTGTCAATTCTCTGGCAACACGTGAGTTTCAATTCCTTTTTATGCCACAGTATGAATCCTCAGATATTATTTAGTGGCAGGGTGGTATTATATGAAACTTATCGTGTTGAATTGTCCAAACCTCAATAAGAGTGAGAGGGAGGGTGGTCCACACTTTGTCTACTTACTGCTGCTGTATATTTAGCACATTGACAGTGTTGTTGGGAGGCAGCAGAACCCCCTTCACCCTGACCACTGCAACGTTTACTCGTCCACCATCAAAGCAATGCAGATCCCTGTGAGTCGCGGTTGAGCAAACCAGTTCAATAGTGTCTCATTTGTGAAGGTGAACATGGGTCCCTGCAGAGGCACAAGTTCTGGCTATGTGTATTCATGAAAAGCAATTTCATTTCACATTCCACAACCATCTCTGAGCAGGGCTTTTTTTTCTGATGCTGAACTGTTGAGCCATCTGAAAGGCACGGCCCGATGAAAGACACCTTTGAGTTTCATTGTGGGATGTGAGACAGCCTCCATCTTCTTCCTCTCAGCCTCAACTGCTTCAATTTTGAATTTAGTCTCAAGTGTCATGAGGTTGCGACAGAGTTAAAGGGATAGTTCACCCAAAATCGAAATGTCACTCTATCTACTCACCCTCATGTGGACTAAGGGCTGGGAGAAGTTTCAGAGTCCTCTGTGGCTTCTCTGAGTTACAGGGGGTCTTGGCGTAGCAGTGCATGTCCATATAACGGTTGCAAATGGATACCAACTGTCTTCGTAACAAAAAGACACACCAAAAAAACATCCAAATACCTCCATCCTGCTCGTATGTAATGTCCGTCTTGTATTGAAGCCCCGAAATGCGAAATTGTCCCGAAAAAAAAAAAAAAAAAGTCTATATTTCAAGCTTGTTTGTAGCGGAAGCTTCTTGAAGCTCCTCTTCCCGGTTCGTCAAATTTGGACAAACTGGGAAGAGGACAGACCCTGGTTTGTCCAAATTTGACGAACCGGGAAGAGGAGCTTCCGCTACAAACAAGCTTGAAATATAGACTTATTTAATCTTTTTCGGGACAATTTCGCATTTCGGGGCTTCAATACAAGACAGACATTACATACAAGCAGCATGGAGGTATTTGGATGTTTTTTGGTGTGTCTTTTTGTTACGAAGACAGTTGGTATCCATTTGCAACCGTTATATGGACATGCACTGCTACGCCGAGACCCCCTAATAACTCTGAAACTTCTCCCAGCCCTTAGTCGACATGAGGGTGAGTAGATAATGAGTGAAATTTCAATTTTGGGTGAACTATCCCTTTAAGTGTCTTTTTTAATGGTCAGAGCATGTCTTCATCCAGGGTCCTGCAGGGGTGGCAGGGGCCAACCCCGGCCGACACTGGGTAAAGGCGAGCTACACCTATACAGTTTGCCAGTCTGCCACGAGACTGACAAACTCTCATTCAGAGAGAGTGTCTATTGTTATCCATTGATCAGCAGTTATCAGTTGGTGAAGACCAGCACACATTTTCCATTCTAAACTGTCCAATGGTCAAATAATTAACTACCAAACTGATCTCTTCACGCTGTACACTTCCTCTCTGCAATCACCCATTTCATTCTGAACAGTGCGATGTGTAAATAAAACCATGCTTTAGTGACCATACAGGCTGAACAGAAGGACAGAGGCCTTTGGCTTTGCAATAGAAAATGGGCAACAGCTACTGTAATTGCGGCCATACAGGCTCGATTGCTGTAACATCTCCATATTGACAAAGGTTGAATGTGCAAATGGGGAACCAACACAGTACTAGGCAGGTGGTCATAATGTCATGCCTGAATATGAATATAGTGCCACTTGGAGATAATTTACACAATATATTCATTTATTTTCATACGAAAAGACTTAAAATTCAATAAACTCAGTACTCTGTGAAGAATCTCAGCAGAACGGTACAAAATTGATCAAAGTCTCTTGATGGAATCACTTCAGGTCTAAGGTTGACAGTATTGATCAATATAAAGATGTATTATTAATCAGTTGTACAACTAATCTGTAACCAAACTGCATATGTCATTGTTGGAAGACGCAAACAGAAGGATGTGGAGTCCAGTACAGTAAAGGTGAGATGGATCAGTGTCTTAGTGTCCCACATGACCTCTGACCCCCTGAGGAGACATGTCCCACTACACCTTCTTGGGCACATTAGTGATGATGGGTTTGGGACGTGTCTTAAAGATCAACTTCCTCTTGATGAGGGCAGTCACGTAGTAGGACTTGGAGGTGGCGTCATGCTGGTCTGTTTCCATGGGTACCTGTGTGACATCGCTGTTATCGTCACGGCCGACCAGGGAATCCTGCGAGGGGCTGGACTGCTTAGTGAGGACGGCAAATTGTTTCTCCAGCTTGACCTGCTTCCCATACAGAATGTGATGTCCTACAATCAGCACTGGCACCCCCTGGTGGAGGGAGGAAGAGGAGCAGCTAATTACAATGAGACACTGAACTCAGGGAATAATATGTTTTCATCAAGGTGCCATTTTTTAATTGGCTGGTTAGTCTGATCAGCAGTCCAAAATCTAGAGATACTCAGTTTACCATCATGTCAGAAAGAGAAACACCTCAAATCTTCACAACTGAGTGACAATGACAAAATTAACTGAATACAGAAAATACTTGATCTTCTAATAAATGGAGACCAAAAGCTTCACCTTTGAACTCTGTTTATTTATTTAGCTGCACAAGGCGGAGGAACTGCTGAAAAAAAAAGATGAAAATAGTGTGTTCCCAATACAGATAAAGTACCTGTACTCTGAGGCCTTGTAGATTTTGGAATTGAAAACAAAACCTACAGTAAACTTGCTATAATTTGATATTTTACAGACTAAATTGTTAATCAATTAAGTGAAAAATAAACAACATACGGTAGATTGATAATGAAAACAACAATTAATCAGGACCTGTTCACTAGGCTTGTATATCCAGTGACAGGATGCTGTGAACTATTGTATAACATTTTAATACAACTTTTTTTATGCTCATGTTTTCTCTGTGGTTCTTGGTTTGGCAGATGTCATGTCCTGCTGAGGTGTGTGTTACAACCAAACTCGAATATCTTGATACAGTTCAGCACAAATACTATGATAAAGTTATGATTATATACTTTCTTTGTTATTGTGAAAAGAAAATCACATGATGTAGAACAAAGTAACATCTGATAATATCACATATCAGTCCAAACCTGGTCCTGCTCCTGACAGACACTGAACTGCCTGCGCTATGTAAACTTTGCATGCTCGTTATTTCTACAAAGATGCTTAGGAGTCTATCCTTGGAGGGCACAAAGAACAAAAAAGAGCTCTTTTTTCTGATTGGCCACAGAGCATCTGCTATACCTCCTTGGTGTACATCAGGTCGCCCATCACATTTCCTGCCAGACCAGAGTTGTGTCTGGACACCATCTCTCCCTGCAGCTCCACCAGCAGCCACTCTGGAGGACTGCTGCCATCCACACTGCCTCTGAAGGAGTGCACACACACACACACACACACACACACACACACACACACACACACATCAACTAAACAAATTCAAATACATGTACCTAACAACTACAATGCCAGAGTCAAAAGTAACAAAACTAATTCACCCTCTGTATCTTTGACATCATGAATGACACTTTAGCTTTTACACCTGGTTCTGTCATTTCCTCCACAAACTAAACTCTGGCCTGTCACTAGGCAGTTGCTAAGGATGCAGAACTGATCAACAATATCAATCCGCACAAAGAAATTCGGTAAAATAATAGCCTAATAATAATAATAAATTAACATAATCAACAACATAATTAACATCAGCGTAATAACGTTATCCGTCATGCTTAAGCCCGTGCATTACAATTTTGTGTTTACATGATGCTGGACAAAAGACAAGTACCAGGCTTTTACAGTCTATGGTACCAGGTAGGCTAACAGTTTGTTCATCTTTCTTACCTTATGACGACTTGAACCATTGAGTCGTCAGACAGAGGAAACGTCGTACGACAGGAACAAAACAAAAAATGTCAGACAGGTTATCGATCTATTGACTTTGAATCAGTCGTAACATAGCCGCTTTGACATGAGCGAACAACGAAACAGCTCCCAGTGCTCCCAGTTCAACAGTAGCCCATTTCCCGCCAGCTGTGTCGTGTGTCAGCGTGATGACGCACTTCCGCGACGTCAGTGACGGGACGAATAGTTTCCGGGTTGTGGGTCCTCAACGTGGTTCCTGGTGTTTTCTCTCGTGCGTGGACCTGCCAGTGAAGAAAGTTTAGTGACTGTGGACAAACCAGCGGGTGAATTAGTTTTCTAGCGCGGACTGACGGTGTTGAACTGGAGGAGTAGCTAGACCGACACTCTACAGTCCGTGTAGTGAGGCTGCCGGGTTGAGGCCGGGGCCGGACGGACGGACAGCGTGTTTACAGCCGCTAACCTGCCTGTCCCGTGTGTCTCTGTGTTTTCCTCGCCAGTGACAATGGGTGAATTTAAGGTTCACCGTGTCCGCTTCTTCGACTACATGCCCAGTGCTATCAGGGCCATGGCGTACAACAGCGGTCGCGAGCGGCTGGCCGTGGCCCGGGCCGACGGAGCCGTGGAGATTTTCGACTTCTCTGACAACTACTTCCAGGAGAAGGTAACAAGTCCACATGGTCCAGCCCCGGACTAGGTCTGCTGCTGCTGCTGCTGCTCCGCTGGAGCCTTGTACTAACAACTGAGCAGCAGCACTTTGATTAACAAACATGTTGTTTTTATGGGATGTCACCCTCCTCATGTGTTTCTATTGTCTTTTATTCCCTACCTTGATCTGTGCCATTCATTATTCATTTGTTTTAGTTCCACACATCCTCAGTCTCTGTTGTCATTTTCCTTCTGTTGTCTTCATATATCCTTATCATCCTTATTGTATTCATCTCTGTCTTATATTGTTATTATTTCCCATTAATCGCACTTTATATGATTGCACCACTCAGTTCAGCTACTCTAATTTGTGTCTGGCTGCTTTTAAATCTTATGCCTTCTCTTATTTTATCTTTTTTTTTCAATCTCATTCTATGCTTTTTATTATTTTAGTGATGAAACCTTTTTATTTTCCTCATACTTCATTTAATTGCTCAGATTCCTGGCCTCATTGTGTTATTTTGCCTGTCTTGGTTCTCCTCTTTTCATGTCACTGTTGTTGTGTTCCTCTGCCATTGTTCTTGTGTGTCTCTGCTTTTATGTCAAATAACTTTGTATACTTTTAAAGTTGCTATATAAATACAATTATTATTATGGTTATTGTTAATAAGCAAGCAAACAACAAATTTGTCAGTGGAGTTTTATGCAGCAGGGTCTTTTTATACTGAGCTCTGTTGGAGAATTCCAGCTTGAGGTGAGCCATGCAGGAATAACCAACAGACTTGTTGTGATTGTGATTAACAGGTGATACCAGGACAGGACAACAGAGCTATTGAATCTCTGTGTTGGGTGAACAAGCGGCTGTTCAGTGCTGGTTTGAATGGAGAGGTCACAGAATATGACTTGGAGAACCTGAGGCCTAAGTACACAGTAGTGGCCTATGGAGGACCAACCTGGACCATCAGCAGCAACAACCAGGGAACAATGCTAGCGGTCAGTAAAGATGATCTGGATATTGTAAAAAGCCAATTAAAGTGTTAAGCCTCCTCTGGCCTTGTTTGTTAATTGAGTGAATGTTTTCTATGTCAGGTTGGTTGTGAAGACGGGACAGTGAAGATGTTTGAAATACTGGAGGAGAGCATTCAGTTTCAAAGAAACCTCGACAGACAGAAAGGTAAGAGACAACGAGCTGGTTCTGTGGTGGTTTTGATTTTCTGCTTGACAGTAATATTCATAAATCCCTGCCAGTGCCTGAAGTTATTTAAATGCAGATATGTGTCCACCCGGTGACTAACTTGTGATCTTCTAGGTCGTATTATATCTCTGTCCTGGCATCCCTCTGGCACACTGATTGCTGCTGGTATGATGGACATGATCCGAGTCTTTGATGTTAAGACAGGTAAGAAGTTACACCTCTATCATGAAGGCCTAAGGACAATTATCACAGCATTATGAATATTGAATTTGGTGTCTGTTAAACCAAAACGCTGTATTACTTAGGGCGCTTTCACACCGCACCACAGACTGCGGAGTGGTCCGCGTTCACACATGCAAACGAACTAAAGTTGGTCTGAATGACGTTTTGTCATCTTCCGGTAGAAATAAGCGCCAATTTGGACTTTCACAATGGAGACAACACTGTAGAACACTGTACATTTAGCGCAATACAGCTCATAGATCGAGTGCGATTGATGCTTTCACACGACGAAAACGAACCGAACTAAGAGCTCTTGGTTGGAATGGACCGTTTAGTGAAAGCGCCCTGTGACGTCTCAGTTTCTGCTTTTGTTTTTCTGACCTCAGGCCACGCCACACATAGATTACTGGTGGAAAGAGGTGCAGGGGCGTCCAAGAGCAGAGAGGTTGTGGTTTGGTGCGTCGCCTTCCTTTCCGACCACACCATCATTAGCGGCGATTCAGCAGGAAAGGTCCAGATCTGGGACGGATTCACGGGAACTCTGATCAGAACTCACCTGGTAACAAAGTGGGACGTTCTGGCTCTTTCTGTTTCACAGGTAAAAACCAACTTCTAAACAGATTTTAGGCTCATTACACCACCAGTTGATGATGTTAATCTTTGCACATATTTGACAGGATCAGACCAGTCTGATAGCTGGGACATCAGAAGGCACTGTCGTCCAGTTCCAGTTCCTCTCTTCCACAGTGGGCCAGAAGGATAAGGAGTGGGTCCGGACGAGGACTTTTAAAAACCATTCACATGATGTACGGGCACTCGCCCACACGGAGACTGCCGTGGTGTCTGGAGGTCAGTGGTGAACCTGCTGTTGGTGTGTGATGTGTGTGTAACTAAGAATTAAGAAATCTGTCAGTCTACACACAAATATAAGTTACATTACAGGTTTTTCTAGTTAGGAAGGGAGGAAATCCATTAAAATGTACAAAATACAACTGGTGTTGCACTTGTCCATACTGTCCTGGTTTAACACAGATTGATGTATACAAACAATGTTAGAATTAAATACAGTGTTTCAGGATACTCATTTACACTCGTCAACAACCATTGTACATGGATGTCTAAGGTGCCGTGATTTGCTCTTCATCAATGTTATCTCATGACTGTAGGCTGTGTTCAGAGCAGCATTAGAGCTGTGTGTTAAGTTTGGTCTTTCCCATTCATTTCAGTGAGACCACAATAGCGTTTCAGCAGAAAGATTGAACTTGGCCTAACATCTCTAATGCTGCAGTCTGTCAGTCTGCAATACACCAGCTATCACATTATGCAAGACTTATTTCTGGTGTTATTTCCACACCCGGTGTGTGTGAAAACGGATGACTATCCTATATTCAAAATGTGGGAACATGAACTGTGCAATACAGTTTACAGTCATCTTAAATTTAAAGTAAACTAAACTCATGATAAGATGAAGGTGACAATGATGTTTGTGATCAGGTATGGACACTCAGCTGGTAGTGCGACCTCTGCTGGACAAGGTAGAGAAGAACACCCGGGAGTCAGCACTGCGCAAAATAGCTTTCCCACATGTGAGTACACACCGGTAGATTATTCTTGGAGTCGAAGAACAATGTGTGTTGAAACGGTTTGATCATAACCCATGGCAACATGTTTAATACTTGTCTCTCCTCTATGTAGAGAAGTCTGGTGTGTTGTGCAAAGAAAGCAGGACTGCTCCTCTTCCAGTTCCCTGGACATTTAGAGCTGTGGAGATTAGGAGAAAGTGATGGGCATGGTGAGGAACACACACACACACACACACACACACACACACACACACACACACACACACACACACACACACACACACACACACACACACACACACACACACACACACACACACAGGACAGACAGAAGTAAAAATGGGATCTTAATCTGACTGGACAGCTGTTACAGTGAAAGGTTTGTGTGTTGACAGGGAAGAATGGTGACAGTCTGCCTGTGAAGAGGAAACCAGAGAAGCTGATTCACCTGAAGAGGAAGGTGTGTAGTCAATGTGTTGTGGCTGTCTTTGTTTAACTCTGCTTTAACTCTCTGTGCTAGAAATGGTAAACATTGGCTAGCCAGTCTGTTATTTTCAGCACTTTGAGTCTAAATGAAGGTCTACGTACTAGGGCTGCACAATAAATCATTAAAAAATCGCAATCTAGATTAACACCTTCATGTGATCTCATTTCTAAATGGCAACAATTCTTCTCATTTCATTTCATGAGATACATCACAAACAAATGCTCCTAGTTTCCTCTACGAGTTTATCATGTGCCCCCAAATGCTGCACTGTCGTTGCCGTCCCCCTCAACCTATGGCAAAGCGCCTTTACATCATGTGACTCAGTGGAGCAGGAAGCCCGTCTGCAGTTGAGAGTTTTTGAAAGAGCTGCACAATAAATCATAAACATTTTAATTTGGGAAAAAATTGTGCCAGGGAATCATGATCTCAATTCTAAGCAAAAATAATCACAATTCACATTTTTTCCAGAAACGTGCAGCCTTACTTACTGTGATCAACAACATAACCTGTTTGAGATAAATCTTACTAAGAGTTTATTCTAATTAGACACTATTTGCAGACCTCCAGAAGGTCCTTATGAGTCATATCACATATTTTGCCTGTATAGCTTACTGAAACCGAGGGCCTAATGTGTGTGTGTGTGTTGATCTCTGCAGGGAGAGGATCATATCTGCTGCAGTGCTTTGTCTCCATGTGGAGGCTGGATTGCCTACGCAACAGTGTCCAGTGTCCGTCTCTACAGAGTACAGTACAACAACAACAACATCAGCATCAGCAAGGTGAGCTCCTCAGCGCTGATCCAGCTGTTCTCCTCCGTACCAGAGCTACACTGAAACAATCTGTGAGAGCAGGTTATGAGCGAGGATCATGAAGCTACTTTCTCTTCTCTCCAGGTGTCCAAACTACCTAAAGATCTTCGATCAGCCTATCAGCTCTGCTTCTCCCCTGACTCCTCCAAGCTCTTTGCCTCCTCCAGCCATTCTTCAGTCATTGTCGTTGCGCTCAGCCAGACAGAGTGCAAATACCTTCAAACCCTCAAACCCAAGTCAGGTGAGTCTGAGTCCAGGCTCTGTGGTGCTCATTTATGTGAAATATTTGAAGAATTCTGATGGAAACTAAAGGAATGTTTAAAAAAGGTATACAGGCTACTGGGTTTTGACCTGGTCTTGTTTCACCAAAAGATCATTCTCCACAGTAAGTGTGATTGTTGCATATTTGTGAGACATTGTGAAAGCATAGTGAGGTCTAACCAGTGGCACTTTGTTGTCAACAGCCTTGAGTTTGTACATAGTTTAACCAGTTTGTGTGTGTGTGTCCAGGCTCCAGACAGCCGGTCCACCTGCTGTTTGCCAGTGAGGACGGCAAGTGGCTCGCTACAGCAAACACAGACTCTGAGATCCACGTCTACAACCTCAGCAAGCTGAAGGTTTCTTTCAGCGCACATATTTTCTCCCTAGTCTTTGTCACCTTGTTGTTTTTCGGCGACAGTGTAGACCATCAGTGTTAAAAACCCAGCGTCTCTGTGTTTGCAGCTTCATTGTACGGTTCCAGTGTACAGCTCCTGTCCCACTGCCATCGCCATCCACCCAGTGACCAGCAACCTTGTGTCAGTGCACGCCGACCAGCAGGTAAACACTGCGTCAGGTTTTGTCCAACTTTATGTTCCCTGCTCTTATCTGTCTGTCTAATAATAATAATAGTGATGATTGTGATAATGAATTATAAACTGATGATAACCTACCTGCTCTGCCACAACAAGAAAAGACAACACAACATCCAGATAACAATGAGAGCGACTCACTCTACAGATCTCGCTACAGTGTGTGTTTTCTCTGTGTGTTTGCAGATATTTGAGTACTCTCTGGTGCAGAAGGAGTACACAGACTGGAGTCGCAAGCTGCAGAAACAAGGCCTGCACTCTCTGTGGCTGGAGAGGGACACGCCCGTCACCCACGTCACCTTCAACCCCAGAAACCCAGCTCACATCATTCTGCATGACACGTTCATGTTCTGCATCATTGACCAGAGTCTGGTATGTGAGCGTTTACACTTCATTATACCACACTTGTGTCCAGTTCGGCCTCAGTTCCTCGTGTCATGGAATAAACAACACTCATTGGTTTAACAACTGCATTTGTTGCTCCAGTGAATTGTGACAAAACATCAACACACACACTGTGTCAGATGATTTGAAGTCATGTGATGAGAGTTGCACACCTGTAGAATATTTTCTCACAAAGGCATTTCTTCTTGTGCAAGCACAAGTCAGTGATTACTGCTGCTTAAACTTTCCACTGTGAGTCTTAACTCATTGAGTGCCAAAAACGTAATTTTGTTTTTTGCTTTTTTTTTAAATTATGAAAATAGACACTTTAACACACCTTTATGTGTAAATTTGGGGACTCTACGACGAGCAGAACTGAAATAGATGACGATCTAAAACTCATGACAGCTCATGATCTGGAAGTTTTCATCATAACTCGGCTTTTGCAAACGGAGTTGTGCATGTGGATGCAGCAGCTGCTCTGCTCTCACCCGCGAGGCTCCAGCAGCTCGGAGCTGAAACAGGAAGCTCTCAGCCGACAGTCCCGCCCGGTCTTCATCTGGAGCAACACCGTGTCCTCCCCATGGTCCTCCCACGGTAAAATCTGATGGTCTCTGGGCCAAAGCAGACCGGCACCACCGACCCGTACCACAGCAGGACCACGACCACCGGTGGGGCCGGTGTTCCCGACCTGCTGTGGCCGAGAGACCATCACGTTCCGCGGCGAGAGGCTGTGACACGGCACGGCGCGTCTGTGTTATTGTTGTTTAGTGGTGCCCCCCCGCCCCCAAAGGAATAGAACAATTGTTGTATATATTTATCTTACACGAGCCCTTTGTGCCTGTCGCTCTTCTGACACTCGCATTTCTGGATCAAACAGAGCACCTTTCATAAAAGACGCTGTATCTCCTTTTCTAGAAAAAAAGCAGGGATTTTGATGAAACCCAGCCATGTTTAGCTTGACTTTTCTCAGGAACGGAGGCATGTAGAAACACGCCACCAGATGCGCATTTCTCCGTGCCGGTCGGCAAGTGCCTCGGCCCCTCAGCTGTGTGTCTGTGGGTGTGTGTATGTGTAGCCCGTATGTGTGTGTAGCCTGAGTGAATGTGTGTTAATCTCTCGCGCTCTGTTAAGATGAATAAACACAAATCGCTGCAGAGCACAAGCCTGGCACAGAGGTGCGCTCTGGCTCATGCTCGTCTGACACAATCGGTTACACGGCGCCGAAAGGAAACTGGCTGGAATGGAATGGAGACGCAACGGTGGAGTGTTTTTAAGATTTCCACTCTGGAGGGTGGTCTCACTTTTTTGCGTTTTCAAGCCCCAAAAACGCCTTCACCGTCTAAACAAAAGGCACATCCGATAAAATATTTTGCCATTTTCATCCACAAGCGTTGTCGTGTAAACAGGACCTTAGCCTGATATGATAATGTGGGGTTAAATAACAGTGTCATTGTATTTTTGTCTCTGTGTTTCCACATTCAGCCTCTCCCCGAAGCAAAGGCTTTGTTCTACAATCAAATGACACTGAGGAGTATTCCTGAGTCGGAGAGGGTTAGACACAGTCACGCCTTCAAGATCTGCAAGAATTTCCAGGTACGATCATCACACTGAGTTCAGCGGCGCTTTACTTTGACAACAGCAGTAACTTTCTGGGGCTCATGGAAGCGTACACACTTCCAGACACATGTCTATATTCACAGATTCATATCTTGATAATGATGCGTTATTTTTACATCCACATATGTTGTGGACTTAAATCCCTGCTATAACTATATGAAGATTGGGAGCAATTTTGAGTAATTTTGTTGTAGTTTTCTGTTTCATTCCTGCTTCTGTCTGTTGATCAGTCATCATCTGCTGTCTTTTTGAGTGACATCAAGTCACTGATGTCTCAGGCATGGCAAGGCAAGGCAATTTTATTTGTATAGCCCGTTTTTACAAACAGTTTGTCTCAAAGCCATTCATACTGTCCAATACTGGATGGATGCCGGGCCTGTGTTGCTGTATACCCACACTAGATGGAGACAGTGATGTTCTGTTGAGACCTTAGAGTGAGCAGAGACAGAGGTATCTGATGAGTTACCTGAGTTGAACAGCTGTTTTTTCAGGACCTAAAATACTGTTCTGAGCAAAACTCATCAACAGCTAATGATGAAACTTTAAATCACTTCTAGAACAACCCAAACATGTGAATGCTGTTTTCTGAAGTGAAGAAAAACCTTCTTAATTATGGTTTATCATGGTTATGACTTTTATCTATAAAAGTAAAAGGGGGGAAAAAAAAAGATTTCTGTGTTTATTAAATTTTTTTTTAGGATATATTAATTGGGGAAAAGACAAAAAAGTGTGGTTGTGGACCTCAGAGGAGGCTGTTGGGAGGGAAGGTGTTGATCAAGGAAGTCACTGAAACGCTGCACTGCAGTTTGCAGTCAGTGACGATTTCATAACTGTTGGCACAAAGTACAGCCACATCAGGAGGTTGTAAGCAAGCATGTGCACTTGCATTCATGTGATTGGCCGATGCGGCACCTTGTCGAATGAGGTCATGAGCCAAGTTCCTCTTATTATTCACATGACACCACATAAAAAAAATTGTAACATCACTTCATCCAACCACAACAGCTTTGAATCAGTGTTTTCATTTGATGAGGTCATTGAACTACAGTCCATGAAAGTGTGCTGTATTTACACTCATTCACATCATGGGGCTGGTAAACCCACTAAGGTCTACACAAACATTTATACACCCTGTCTAACTGATGGTTTCTGTTCTCGATCTGCCCCTCAGCACCTCCTGTGTGTGAACTTATTGGAGGACCAGTCTCTGGTTGTGGTGGAGCGCCCCCTGCTGGACATCATGTCCCAACTGCCTGCACCAGTCAGGCAGAAGAAGTTTGCCACATAAATGAACTGAAGCAGGTTTTTTTGAAGATCAGATGTTCATATCAGAGGAAAGGGTTGTTACCTCAATGTAGCGCTGACATCCAAAACATGTGGCCACTTTATAAAAACTGTTTTGAAGTAATAAATAGAATTTACTGTCTTTTTCCTTTGACTGAGATGTTTTTGCTTGGTTTTCTGCTGTAGTACATTAATTAGTACGTACATAAATTAACATGGGGCTCCTGTTACATGTAGGTAGAAGTGAGTTTGACGTGTCTGCCGTTTTTCAGAGTTGGATTTAAATGTATGTGAAGTGAGATGCTGCTGAATCATTAGCTCCTTCAGTTTAAACCAACACATTCATTTTTTTTCCAAAGGAGGTTAAATCGAAAGCAACTGGACTTAGTTATTTGTCTAGGAAGACGTTTCACCTCTCATCCAAGAGGCTTCATCAGTTCATGTACGCAACTGACCAGGCTGGGACTGGTCCAACTATCTGGTGTGGAGACTCACTATTTAACCTCTTGTGTGAGCGTTCACAAGGGTGATGATGTCACTGGTTCCCTTTTGTGCTCCAAGTGCCAACGACAGTCGTTTAAATGACTGTCTTTGATGGAAAGTTGGTTTCGAATTCGTTAGTGCCCTATTGTGTTATAACGACAGTAGTTTGAGTCACTTGCCACTTGTGAACAGTTGTTGTTCTTTGAGGCTAGATTGTTGAATCTCCTGGGAAGGGATGAAAGGGCAGCATTGTAAACTGGAGATAAGTGGTGTCTCAGACCTCCTCCTCTGTTTAGGGATGGTTTCTCTATTTTTACATAGATGGCTTCTTTAACTCCTCTTTCAAACCATCTGTCCTCTCTGTCTAGGATTTGGACATTGCTGTCCTCAAAGGAGTGGGCTTTCTCCTTGAGATGTAAATGGACAGCAGTGGTGGTGGTGTACACCCCAAGGACAAAACACCACACACCCACAAAAGCAATCTGGTTTATGCAGTCCAATGCAACGAGGAATGCAAAGACCTCTACATTGGAGAAACAAAACAACCACTGCATAAGTGCATGGCCCAACACAGGAGAGCAAACTCCTCAGGACTGGACTCTGCTGTCCATTTACATCTCAAGGAGAAAGCCCACTCCTTTGAGGACAGCAATGTCCAAATCCTAGACAGAGAGGACAGATGGTTTGAAAGAGGAGTTAAAGAAGCCATCTATGTAAAAATAGAGAAACCATCCCTAAACAGAGGAGGAGGTCTGAGACACCACCTATCTCCAATTTACAATGCTGCCCTTTCATCCCTTCCCAGGAGATTCAACAATCTAGCCTCAAAGAACAACAACTGTTCACAAGTGGCAAGTGACTCAAACTACTGTCGTTATAACACAATAGGGCACTAACGAAGTCGAAACCAACTTTCCATCAAAGGCAGTCATTTAAACGACTGTCGTTGGCACTTGGAGCACAAAAGGGAACCAGTGACATCATCACCCTTGTGAACGCTCAGCCTGGTCAGCTGCGTACATGAACTGATGAAGCCTCTTGGATGAGAGGTGAAACGTCTTCCTAGACAAATAACTAAGTCCAGTTGCTTTCGATTTAACCTCCTTTGAAATACTATGACCTGGGCAAATGAGAATATGCACCGGCTTATCAACACATTCATGTAACCATGCCACACTGTCACTCAGCTGGGTCCAGGGTTTTTCAGGTGGACATGCATTGAGTCAATTTCAGATACATAAGTCCCTTTTCTGTTGACTTTAGTTGAACAGATATACAGTATGTATCCTTTAGAAACCTTTATTCTATTTATTTGATTATTAATGACATAATTTGCACACTATAGTTAGGTAGCTGTGTGTGAAAAAATCCACAACAAAATAAAGCAGAACCAACCACAACACTGAATACCGTTTCTATTTCACAGAATATTTAAGACTTGGAGACAAATTGTGATGTTTAACATCATGGTGGAGTTTGACTGAGGGACAGGTAAAAGTTATGACTATGAACTGTACAAACCCAAATGTGCTGAGACAAATCCTTTAAAACTGGACTAACTCCCTAAATGAAAAACGTAGCTCAACATCCTGAAATTTAAACAGAACCTTGAACACATCATTCCAATACTATTTCGCGTGGAAACCGGGAATATTATGAAGCATAATGTGCAAGAAAGTAACACTGATATCAGTAATACAAAGACACATGAAATTACATAAAATAAATCTTTGAAAATGTCCTTAAATCTTTTAATTTCATCCAGACAATTCAGCTGAAATGTTAGATGTTGATATTCCTTCTTATTTAGTGAGAGTGCAGACTGCTGTCTCAGTCAGAAGGAGGCGTGATGCTGCCACTGTAACAGCAGCTCCTGGCAGTCAGTATTTATTAGTATGTACCATGGTCTCTACTGTGCACTCACAGTAAGTTTACAGCAGCTTGAAACAGAAGGTCACGTGAGCTTTATTCACTTTCAATTCATTTTTGACCTGTTGACATTTTTTTCACATCACACAGTCACATGGGCTCCTGCATCTCCTGGAGCTTCATCACAGTCGTGGCCCACATTGAAACAACAGTCTTTGGGCCCAATCAGCATATAGTAGCTATAGTGAGCAGTTTGAGAGCCCACGTTGTACCCGAGCAGCCCGGGGCGTGTTGGACTCACTGTTGGGTGTGTTGACACTTCAAAACATTAAAGCAGTGAAGAGTGATTGTGAGATGGACCACTGAAAACGCGGTCTGATATCAGTGGGCCATGTGGTGCCAGTTAGGCACAAGAGAGCTGAAAACAAACTGAGATAAGAGACATTGCATCACAGCCCCTTATATAGCTCTGAGCGTCACGCACTACGTGCTGTAGCTCATGGTATGTCTTGAATGTGACGCACGAGGCTCTGCAGAGCGGCTTCTCTCTTACCTGTGGAATCCACAAGTGTTTCCAGTCATCACCTGAATTGCATCATCGCCTCCATCTCACAAGGAAGAGATAATTCACACTGATTATCATGCAGCACGTTATTTCTACCTGGTGATTCTCCTCAGAGCTGTGGACGGCGCATTGATCTGAGCGACTGAAGCCCTGCAGGGCTGTGCTCACTGCTCAGGTTCTAGTCAGTGACAATGATCAACTGTCCACAAACAGCCGCTAACAGTGTCACTATAATAAATAAAATCGGTGATAAAATAATAATGAAAAGCTTGCAATAAAGTGCAAGCGCGCCTCTATATAAACTAGGCTATGTGCTTGTGTTTTTGTCAGAAGTGATGTGCACACAGCTTCGACCTGCAGTTTTGTGGCCTACAACATTTTCTTCATGTTCCAGTATCAGCACAGTGAGACAACGAGACCTGTTTTCTTTAAGACTTGTTTCTTTATTTAGCTTCAAAAGAGCTTAACTGTGAAGTCTTTCTTAGACTCATAAGATCCCACTGGGACAAAACATTTTAAGATTCATAAATAAATAGTTTTCTTCATCCACACATGAGCATTTAAACCCTTAATACATTCAAACCAAATAAATAGATATAATTATTTCAATATTATTAGCACTTAAATTGTTACTCTGCAAAACTATACAATAGCCACTTTCTCGATGACAAAGCCATCAGTATGAAAACAGTACAAAGTACATTGTAAAATACCCACTTTACATTAGCTGCATTGTGCAGAGGTGTAAATGTGGCAATATAGAGCAAACAGGGTCTACAAGATCCTACATAACACACACAATATATCCATCAATTATGATGTCGTTCTGACAATAAATAGGCCCATAAACACAGGCTGGTAGATTATCCCTGGGGTGTGGGCCGTGTCTACAGGTGTGACCAGGTCAGGCTCTGGTTGAACCAACCGGCTGCTGAGTGATGTCCGCTCACTAGTCACACTGTAGGACACTGCCGACTCCCCACAGAATTTAGCAGACACAAAAAGAGCTGTAGTGTGTCGCTGTGACTGCAGGACTCCTCTACGAGCCGCTGGCTGTGACGCAGGTGCAGCCCACAGCCACCTTCACAGAGACGGGCTTCAGGTAGTATCCCTTTCCATCAGAGCAGCGCTCCTTCTTCAGAAACACCCTGCTCTGCGTGATGGCGCGAGAGTTGTAGTCGTGACTCTCCTGAGGTGGATTCTTGCCCTGGATCAGGATGCACCCGGTGCACAGGCACCGAGCCTCTGCATAGCTGGAGGGATAGTGATCCTGCTTCTCTACAAGTCTGGAGAAGAACAAGAGGGCTGAGTGAGCAGCACATCCAAACACAGTGAGGAGATCTGACACATGCAGACTCTGTTTAAATAAAACAAATCACTGCACAACTCTAACTTCCTTTTCCCCCCCTTTTTTTTACTTTTGTGTTTTTGTGAAACATTGGATAATTTTATCTCCAACTTAAATGGAACCAGGACTTTAGAGGAACTTCTGACATCTGAAATGTGACCCCAGCCACACACTGAAAGAGACAAGACTTCAATATTCAACACCCATACTAGTTTATGAGCCTAACATCTGAGAACTCTGACAATACCTGAAGTAAAGGCACTATAGTGAAAAGTCTCTATCACTGCTTCTCTGCACAGGACATCACTTCAACAACAGTCTTGCAAAACTCACAGTCAGATCAGACACATTTATTTTTGCCTCTAATAAACTGGTATTCACAACGAGCTGCTGCTGCTCCTGCACACAGGAGGATTTGAAACCAGCCACATTCTTCTACATCCTCTGGTCACACACACCCTCACCTGGAGGTTCAAACTCAGCACAACTTCTCACTCCTGTCTTAAACACTTTACTAACTTCAAGGCATTTGTTTCTCACTTTGAGGTCACACTTGCTCCACAAGACACAAGAAACCACTCTTTCACCTTAGTTCGTTTTATGCAAATTGGGCTATATTTGTTCTTATTCGTTTTCTTATTCAGTTTTTGCTCTTGCATTTTCGATTTTACTGTGGAGTAGTAAGGTGTCCTGGCTATTACTATTAAGTTTTCTCCACAGTGATTAAAGTTGTGGAGGCATCACTCTCAGTTTCAGCCTATAGACTCGTTCAGAGCAGCAGCCGTCTGCAGGTAAACAGGAAACTCCTTCTCCAATTACCGAGCGGCAGACTGGAGGCAGAGCTGCTCACTGGATGAAGCAATCCACGTCATTCCCTGCGAAGGGGAATTCCCGGGACCGGGGAGTGGCTCTAAATGAGGAGCGCGGATGTTGTAGCTGAAATTGCCACAGGTTGAGGGCAACGGCAGTTTTACAGAGGATTATGAAAGCTGTGGTGCACACACACTCATCTCCAGGTCCCGCATCACGCTGGGATGCTGAATGATGCTGAGTGTTTTTTTTTTTTTTTTTTCCATGGGTGCATCACTGAGCAGTCAGGATCTTACTGTGGGCTTAAGCATGGCCCATGATTTCCAAGCAGCTGCCCCAAGGCTTTGGAACGCCCTGCCTGACCACATGAGGGCCCCCCAGACCACAGACTGTTTTTTAAAAAAACGTAAAAACTTAACTTTTTAAGAAAGCCTATCGCTGATGTCCTGATCTTTTAGAATGTCCTCGTGCTTTTTTTTTTTTTTTTCTATTTTAGCTTTATTTTTATTTTTTATTTTTTTTTCTATTTTATTTTTCTTTTCTATTTTTTCTAATTTTTATTGTAAGCGCTTTGAGACTTGTTCTTCAGGTGAAAATGCGCTCTATAAATACAATTTATTATTATTATTATTATTATTATTATTATTATTATTATTATTATTATTATTATTATTATTATAGATGTTCATTTATGCTGCTGATAGGCTACTGCTGAAATAAATGACAGCTGCTCTTATAACAGCCTAAATGTTATCATCATTAAAATAACTGGGCTGATTACCATCTCCCTCTCTCTGACTGACAGCTCATCAATAACCAAACCCCGGCAGCATCAACAGCCTACTAACCCTAACCCTCTACAGTCACTGATTCCATTCATGTAGCCTAGGTCTATCTTAACATTTTTAAATGTGTGTGTTTTCGTTTGTTTGTTTGTGTGTGTGTGTGTGTAGGCTACTCACACTAGTCTCCAGGGGGACACGGACCGGTCGCGGACCTCCGTAGGCGGCTGGTGCCGGTACAGCTCCACCGGGCAGACGGGCGGTGTGTCTGCGGCCGTGCGCGGGGCAGCGGGCTGCGGGTAGTGGTTCTGCAGCTTCCTCTCCGCAGCCTCCTGAAGCTCGTGCTCCTCGTAGCACTTGTAGCCGTCACACGCCCACATGGGCACGAGGAGCAGTAGGACGATGACAACCTGTGGAAGCAGACGGAGCTGAAGTGATGGAGCAGCGGAGAGGAGAGCAGCGGAGAGCAGCAGCAGCAGCAGCTGTCCTGTCCTGTCCCCACATGTGTGTCACTCACCTGCTTTATGTCCATTCTGTGTCTATGTCTGTCCTCTGACTGACTGACACTGACTGTCACTGAGGGAACTGCGCTTTGCTTCTCATGCTGCTCACCGCCACTATTTATTGTGCTCATGTGGGAAAACATGAGGAAATGGAAATGGTAATTATTTCCTGGACTTCCTCTTTCTTTTAAGTGAAAGTTGCCAGAGATTGTTGGTTGGTGTGATGACATCACGTCCTATACCTGACAGCGCTCAGCCCACACACACGCAGGGGCGGTGTTAGGTCCATAGATGATCTGTTTACATCAGTGTAGTCTTGTAGGTTTAAGACAGAACAAGTCCAGTGATAGGAGACTTCAATGGTACAAAGCAGAAAATGAATGAAATCAGAGAGATAAAGAGATGCTGATACCGATCAGGACAACACAACAGAATCGTCAGTGTTACATCAAATCTAGTTAAACATAAAGATTTAACCATTCCTTGCTTTTAACATCTCACATTCATTCATTCATTCATTCATTCATTCATTCATTCATTCATTCATTCATTCATTCATTCATTCATTCATTCATTCATTCATTCGTTCATATTCATCTCAGGTTTTCCTATGAAAAATGCCATACACATGACATGGGGGGTATTCCTCAGTGTAATTATTATTATCAGAATGAAGTCATATAGATTTTTATTATTTTTGCATACATGCTGCATGACTTAAGTCTCTCAGAAATTAAACATCATATCCTTTGTTTAGTTATGATTTCACGACACAGAGTACTTAATAATCCTCATTACATCATTATATTGGTAAATATTTATATAAAAAAAAATTCCTTGTGTCACTTCCCACAGAGTTGCACAAACTCGAGAAACTTGAGAATAAAAAATTTCCAGGGCAGAGGAGTCGTGTGTCAGCCCTACACTGTGTGAATACAGGCTTGTGGATCCCAGCTGGGATCTGGGTATTTATTGTGACCTGTGTCGGTTTGTGTGTCTGACCCAATAACATGTCTTTACAATGGTTGTGTATCCATCTTGCCCTTATGTAATAACACACCTCTAATATTCAGTGATTGTTTGCACGCTAACTGTCAAATGTGTGACAATGGCTTCAACCTTACAGGATTACAACACACACACGCACGCACATGTGACTATGATTGTTAATGATGACCAACCCACAAAGCAGTATCAGATCATCTCTCTACAGAGCTCAACAATATCATTCAGCTCATAGTTTTTCACGTCTGGCTCACCCAAACACTAGAACTGCCGTGTGGTCATTTTGACCTCTCTCGCTTCTTAAAATGCATGTAACTCTGTTTGCGTAAAAACCCTATGTCTCCCAGTCGATGACTTTTCCTAAAAGTGTGTTCTACATCATCTTATGCGTTTTTGCGATTCTAGTATAAAAGAGAACGAAAAAGAGTGATTTTACCTAGAACTGCCAAGAGGTCATTTTGACCTCCATTCATTCTAATGCAAAAATGGTAAATGGACTGCATTTATATAGCCATATAGCCTACATTATAAAGCCAGCCACACACACAATTCAAAACACTTTATAGTAATGCTTCACATTCATATACACACACAACCAACCAATATAGACAACTCTTTATTTTTCTATTTTTCGAACAGTGTGTGTAGGCCTATATAAAAATTTATAAATATGATTTTCCAATCATTGCAATCTGGGCTAAAGAATGTCCATTTAGTCACTCAGTTTGTCAGTTAGTTACATAGTTAGATATTTAGTTAGTTAGTCATTTTGACCTCATCCCACAACACAACACGAGTTCAGATATTAGAAAGTTGTCAAACTGTTAAAACAGGTGTCAAACAGATAACAAATGAACATTACTCATAAACATTGAACATAACATTGACAGTCCCTTGCTCTCATGAGAAATGGACATGATTTCAGAAATTTGTAACAATCGCCTATATTGGTTGCCTAGCAACGACTATTGTTATTTTTTGTAAAGTATGTGTGCGTATATGAATGTGAAGCATTACTATAAAGTGTTTTGAATTGTGTGTCTGGCTGGCTATATAATGTATATGGCTATATAAATGCAGTCCATTTACCATTTTTGCATTAGAATGAATGGAGGTCAAAATGACCTCTTGGCGGTTCTAGTGTAGATGGATCACTATGGTAACTTGCTCCTGACCAGTCATTAATTCCAGGTCAGTGGAAACAATAATGATCGTCCCCACACAGTCCTGACATTAGTTATGACAAATAATCAAAAGCATCAGTTGAATCACTTTGCTGTTTTAGTCTTTGCATGTATCATTTTGGTTTAACAGAGAAAAATGGCTGATGCAAGGCTCAGTGAAGACAGATCCAAGACGCCCAGGCCAGGTCCAAGCTGCGTCATGGTACGGTACAGACTGGTACAGACCAAGACTTCGGGCTCTGGGTCCAGCATCAGAGCAGCAGGGGTGTGTCTTTGTGTGTCAACACAAAGACCACTCCACATACATCTAAATGTGATCTTATGTTAGTCGGATGTGTATTGCAGCTAGTGTTTGCTCACTTGAACTTGATGAGGTGATAATATGCAAGTCAATGCAAACAAAATACAGAAAAGGAAAACTCTTGCTAATCAAATAGAAACTGAGGACTGAACTTCACATCACACTAATGTGTTCTTCTTTTGAATTTCCAGAGGAGCATGTTGACAACACGAACAAAGCAGCATTTCAGAAAACACTGTGTTGTTTCTTGTTGTAATATATTGTGTGTATTGTCCCATGTCACATTGTTATTATTGTGTGTTCTGGTGTAAGACAGGCAGTGATGAATTTACTATTATTTGTTGAGCCACTGTGCACACAAATCACAGCACACAAAAGCACAGGTGGAGACACCACATGACTGTCCAGCTTTTGCATTAGTGTTGAGGACACTGTTTAGTACAATAAAAAAAAAATCACATACAGAATAGGAAGATGTAACACAAGATTTACTCAAAATCAGATGAATGCAATTGAAAATATTAGCTCTGTTTCTTCCAACTGCATGAATAAATAAATATACCAAAAATTAATAAATACATGAATCCAGCATATAACCTGGTAGGAATCAATTGAGAGTCCATGTAACGTGTGCATATGAAATGATAAAACAGAAATCAGAGTTTGTAATCAAATAATATTAAAGTTAATTTGAAAATGTATTTATAGATTCAGTGATAGCGTGGTACAGCAGCACAGTGAACAGTGGTTCATAAACCAAAACAATGATCAAGATGCTGAAATAAGCAGTTACATGTTAAATCATCACATGGTTCCATGTTACACCCTGTGGTTTTGCATTAATGAGCTCATGGGTGAATGAAGTGAGTTGACTTCAAGAAGGAAAGGTGTTGTCACGGTTGTGACGCTGCTGACCTAGTGTGTATCTTTGTGGGTGTGTTTGTGTTTGAGGGCGTGATTGTGTACAGTGGGATATTTTGTCTGCTAACAGGGGAATGTCCTCTTATCAGCTCAAACCTGTCAGGGGCATTCACCGTTAACTTTCCACTGGTCAGTCCCTGTACTGGACATTCAGCCTCTGCAGATGTAAACACCAATGTCTTTGTGTTATGTGCAGGAGCAAGGACTTCTGGGAAATTGTATCTAGCAGCATCGAAGTTGAGCATATGATTTTTTAATAGTTAGGCTCTGACTATTAAAAAGCGCTCTGATGTGACTGTCTCATTTTCTCCATCATACATGAAAGCTTCACGCAGGAGACATTGTGTGATTTCACACCCGTGCACCTGAGTATTCACACTGTTACCCTGTTGGCATCAAACTTCACTGGAGGTGTCAAGAGACCTGGACCAGGAAACAGAGTCAGCTCTGTCCCTCCTGGTAGATCTGGCATCCATGTTCAGGGAACAGTCCACTTTACTGTCCCACTGCACATCTGGGTAGTTATAAGTGTGGATCAGCTCTCCTGGTGCACCTGTAACGGAGGTGCACTCACTCACCCGTAAAGGACGTGCAAACCGTATTGCCAAGCGCTCATTGAGCTCTTGGCAAAATTGTTTGCATCGTCAGCTGCCGTGCAGGAGACCAGAGTTGGAACCCCACCTGGGGCAGTCCGTACCGAGAAAAACCAAAACGCTACAGTGGTATCGTGACCCGGATGCCCTGGGTGGAGTGAGTTCAGCGGGGGTGAGTGTAATGGAGGTGCACTCACTCACCCAGAAAGGCTGGAGTGTAGAAAAAATATGTAGCTGTAGAAGACCTGGTTCGTGTCCAACCTGTGGCTTCAGAAGATGGAGAAGCAGCTGCTCCAGAGTCCTCTTACATTAACTTAGGGAACTGTCAGAAAATAAGAAAACCTTTTCCTTTAATATCTAACACCACAGTCCACTGTTGCTGAGTGAGCAGTCCTGACAACCACCACTCTCTTCCCAGCCACTGGAGGTCATGTCCTTGGATCTGACAGCTGTTTCAGATCAAATGTTTATTATCATCCTGTCTTACACTTTACTTTCTGTTTTCCTGCCAAGTTCTGGAGTGATGTCACACCATCTGTGATTGATGCAATTCTATGAGTGTGGGCGAGATCAAAGATTCACTGTGAGGCAATAAATGTTGACAAAGTTGTAGGGTGTGGCCTGGTAACAAGTTAACACGGATTATTACGAAAGTCTGGAAGTTTATGACACCAAACAATTTAAAACCTACAGAGTGCGTCACTACGTATGAGCAGTGTGATGTCAGTACTTCACTCTGATTAAGTGCTGCAGCATGGTGGTGAAATAGGAAGATCTGTTAACTCTGTTTTTTTTTTATTAAGCATGTTAAAACAGATTGAAATCCATTAAGCACATTTTTAGTCAGAATCCCACATTGCTTCATAATATCAGTCACACTGACAGACAAGCATTGCCACTGAGTCTACTGGAGAACAAAGGTTAGAGACAGAAACACAGCTGGGACCATCATAAACAGTAAACAGACAATAAACAAATTGAGGGTTACAGGGGAAATTTTTTTACAACTTTCTCATACCAAACATGGACTTTAAAACCACATAGTACAATATCCACACACACACACACACACACACACACACACACACACACACACACACACACACACACACACACACACACACACACACACACACACACACACACACACACACACACACACACACACACACACAGTAAATGTACTTAGTTTCTGGTGGACAGAAACTAAATACATTCACACAATACTGTCCTAGGAGCATTTTGTGATATTTGTATTTTACTAAATACTTTCATCTTAATGATAGTTGTTACCTGTTGCTGTTGATCCGTTACATAAAAAAAAAAAACAGAGAACAATCTGAATAATATGAAAATGTTTATCATAAAAAAATCCACAACCCACGTTCACCCTGTGACCCAGAGGAAGGGGCCATGGCCCCAGACTGGGAACCACTGGATTACACTAAGTACTTTTCATTTATGTTAGCGATATTGAATAAATGACCCTAAATTGTAACAGTAATTTGTCGTTATTATGCTGAGACATAAAATGAAAAGACAAAACAGTTTTATAACATTTACAATTACCGCTTACAGCAGATAAAGTAACAGCTTTCTCCTTTTTGGACTCTCCAGGTCTCCATCCTCTTCAAATGTCAGGGCAATTTGGTTGAACAAAGTTGAACTCCACACAAAAGCACTGTGTGAATTTACTGTGTATTCATTAATGACTTTGCTGAAATAAATTTCAAAAAATCCTTTCAAAAAGAAAAAAACAAACACGTTTACTCATTTATTCATCTGTCTTAATTTGTTTTGCATCTCACCATTACTGTAAAGATGTTCAACTCATTATCACAACACACTATTAGGGCTTAAAACTTGAGTCATATTATCTTATGGAGTATTTATCACCTGCGTATGGATATCAAATCTTAAGTGAAAACACAAGTTTCGTATGTAGATTTTGTTACTGTCCATGTGCTGTTTACGCCGTCATGTACATGTTATGAAAAACTAAGCAAATGTCTGAGTCTGACAAAGGTCAAACGACTTGAATAGAATTTGTAAATGCCAAACACATGATTAAAAAAATACCACTTACATGACTGAGTGTTGTCCATTCATTTACCTCTTACTGACAAAACTAAATTGACATAATCATGATGATGTTGTGATTCAATGCTTCTTTATAAGAGACATTTTTACAGTAACTCTGGTCCCTTCAGAGAAGCCGGTCACTGTCCTTGTACTTCCAGCATCAAGCGTCATTCTTGTTTTAAAAGATTGTATACGAACAGAATAAGTTTCTCAAGAAATACATTAGTCTAAATGGAACTGTTGCGCTGAGGGAAGAGAAGAGGAGATCAAAATGCAGTCAAAATTTTGCCATAGATATTTCACAACACTGAAGTGATGCTTTGAGAAAAGGTTTGACGTCATTTAAGCCTCATGTGATGGATATTAAGCCTCTGTGGACATGAAGATGAACTGATCAGATTTTGGTGATCAAAGGTCAGGGTAATGGCCCCACTAAACATGTTTTTGGCCCCCTCAGCGTGGCGTCTCCGGACCTTGAGAGGATTTCTTCTTGTGTGGAACTCATTGCATTTTTGTGGACAAAGTTCAAGTTCAAGGTCATTGTGATCTCCCGTTAATGTAATATATCAAGGACCCAGAGAGGGTCATTACATCTGACACAAACATTCAGTTTGACTCAAAGATGAACCGATCACGGTTTAGTGGTCAAAGGTCAAAAGGTCACCATGACTGCCCAAAACACATTTTAGCTACAAATCATTGGCAATTTAACACAAATATCTAATGGGATAACATTATGGCATTTTTCATCCAAACGGTTGTCATATTTGTAATGTTTTATAAAAACACCTGTTACCTGTGTTATTCACCTCTATACCTCAAGAAGGAATGATTGTAACCAGGTTTCCTGCAGATGAGCTGGTTGGAGGCAAACAACCACAAAGTGCTAATGCCAGTTAACTTTCTTCTTCTTTTTAAAGTATATTTTTTGGGGCATTTAATTGATAGTCGAGAGACAGGAAATTGGGAGGCAGAGTGAGGGGGAATGACATGCAGCAAAGGGACACCAGAGTCAGGATTGAAGCGAGGACTATACATAGCCTCTGCATATGGGGTACCTGCTCTACCTACTGAGCTAAATGACACCCCACACCAGTTAACTTTATGTTAATGTGTTCACCCTTAGACTCTGAGAATGTAACAGTGATTATTGTGTCCATAAATGTGTGTAACTGTGCAGGTTAAAACACCTTAAGAAAAAACAAAACAAGCGACTGATCTTCTCTTTATCAAAATAGTTTATTTAGAAGGCTGTTGTCACAAAAGCAAGACATATCTTGTCTCTAAATGTCCCATTCCATCTTTCATACTCCAACTAAAAATGTGACACAAATAAAACATTGGTTTATCACTTGAGAAGAGCTAAGAAGAAAAAAAAATGCTGCAGATAAAAAAAAAAACAATATTTCACATCACTATTGTCTATAATTATATGCTTAAAAGAATCTGATGACTTGCTATTATTGTACAAGGTGTGACAGTGAACGCTGCCCTATAACACAGAACGCAGATGAGTCATTGGTTAAAGACAGGCCCGCTGTGAACAAAGCCCAGGCTCATGATTGTTTACAGGGGCTTAATACGGACGCTCAGGAATTTGTGGATTTCTACAAAGAAGCGTTGTGAAGCCCTGACGGCCATCGGTACCCCGTAGAGCTGACTCAACAGTCACACCACTCCACACAGAGAAAACTTAAGCAAAGATGTGGGAGAACAAGACAATAAAAGGGGGGGCAGAGTAAGACAAACAGAAGTAGAAGAATCAATGTGTATAAATCTGCTATTCATCACACCACATGAGGAAGATGCTTCCTTTTCACTGGAGGAACAGAGGTCAAGTTCATCTCACTATGCTTCTGTTTCTACACAAAACACACTCCATTCCTGAGACGTCCCTCTCTCGCCAAACACCCTCGTTTTTTCCCTCCTGTTTCTCGCTGATGAGGTAAACTGCAGCCAGACATTCAAAGACGTTGAAGGGGAGCAGGAGTCGGGCGTGTGGGAGCGAACGACGCTGTGGAATGAAGCGGAGCCGAACTTCTCTGAAGGCAAACAAGCAGAAGATGTTTTTTTTTTGTGGCAGCATGAACCATACAACATTTTTACACATCCACTGACAGCAGGGGAAAAAACGCTCCATCCCATGACCCTCACTGCTGCCCCGGCTCGGGAGAGGGGGGGGCAGGTAAACAGGTGAGGAGTGGGGCCTCCTTCTATTTGGCGGGGATCTTGGCTCGTTTCCGGGCGATGGCGTCCTCTACCGCCTTCAGCTGTTTGAGGAGCTCCTCGCGGCGGGACAGTGTGTTGCTGGGTTTGTTGGAGCCCGACCCTGAGCTGGAGCCCGAGCTGGCCGCCGCCGCCGCCGCCGCAGAGCCGGGGGCCACCGGCTTGCCTGATGGCGCCGCTGGGGGTTTCCCCGATGACTTGGAGGGTGGTGACAGAGGACGTTTTCTGAGAAAGATAATAGAGCGTTAAGGTCACGTTTTTACCGTGATCAGTTGTCACAAGCTGATAATGTGACATGACTAAGAAAAAAGAGGAAATAACAAGGTAACTATAATAATAATAAATTATCAGAGAGATCAAACTTCACTGTAACAGATACTTCAGCTCTGCACAGATCATGACATGATTTTAATCAAAAGTTTGAACAGACTGAACAGAGGTTTCATGCCGTTTGGGTTTCATGGTCAGCCTACACCACAGTATATATGATATACATGCATTCTCATTATTCTTTAGCTTTGCATTTGAAAGAAGTTTTTTCATTGGCTCAGTCGGTCTGTTCTCTGCTGACAGAGACGCTGAGCTCACTTACTACCTGTAGTTGTGCAACAATGTTACTCCGTGTGCATAGTGTCTTTAAACTTGACCGAGGCCGTGCAATTTAAGCAGAACAGAGGCTATTTCCAGCTGAGCCCCGTTACACAGCACCTGTTCTCGCTGGGGATTTTGCTTGAGAGCTGCTGAATGTTATGACACGTGCAGAGATAGTGTAATATCTATCTGCTTCCACCTCTGTGCTATGTTCCTCATTTTGGCAAAACACTTGTGGTCATACGAACTTCATGATCTAAAATCCCTAATGTGTTTGGCCTGAGTCAACATGGTCAGTGCTGCTGATAAGGACGATACGTCAGATAGAAAAGCTGATTTCAGAATTTCCCCACTTCCAGCTGAATACCCATTTTTACTACTGTTGACCTCTGTTGTTGTGTGATACAGCACTGAAAGATAAATATCACAGTTGTACAGCAATAACAAGCAGAAGTTTGCACCAACCTGTCTCCATGGGGGGGCAGGGGTCGGGGCCCTTGGCCTCTGGGCCGATCCATTCGTGGAGAGAGCGGGGGTCGTCCAGATATCCTTTTATCACGGCCTGAAAAATACCAATGTGAGAGTTACTTACAGATAACAATATATTAAAGATATATTTTGGGACTTTTAATGCCTTTATTGTGATAGAACAGTATGTGGCATAGGGAGAGATGGGGATGACATGCAGCGAAGGGCCGCAAGTCGGATTTGAACCTGGGCTGCTGTGGTAAAGCCTGTGACTACGGGGGCTGCGTTCCATGGGGGGGGGGGGGGGCACCGAACAGCGTGTGGTTTAGAAAGTCTGAACCAAAACTAAATCCCTGTGGTTCTTTGACAGAGTGTGCTGTTCAAAGTTTTTATAAAATGCCTCCACTTCCACTGAAATAAGGATGTGGGCTTAAGAAGGAAATTAAATGGACAGAGTGGACATTGATGCTTTCATCAACACCGACTTCCATATGAAAATCAGAACAAGAAGAAATGAAAGGGTGACAACCTCTATGGTGTGTTTGTTTGGAAACAGCTGCACTCAGTTGTGCAACTGAACCAAACAGTGACTCTGCGTCAACGACCTTGAAATCAAGGAAAGGGGCCAAAAGAGGCTGAGATGCTCATCATCTCTCTATTGTCACAAAGGAATAATATTATTATCAAAGTTGCTGCCAAAGCAAAAGTTGTGGCGGAACAACAAAACAATACATCACTGAAAGATAATCAGCAAATGTTGACTGTTAAAGTGAGAGGAAAGACTGGGTCTGACAGAGACTGGACAAACATTTCCAGCAGGAATGAAAACATGAATTGTTTACAAATGTTTTTCACAGTGTGAAACTTGCCAGAGCTCCAACGAATGTTTTATTATCAACGGACTTAAAGACTGCATAAGGGTCTGAATACAGCTAATGTTTGGCTTTTTCATCAAACAATAAGATTATAGGCAACTAGTTCTCTGTTAACCATCACCACCACAAGTTCACAACATTATTAATAAATGTCACTAAAAAATGTAATAAAAGTAAAAAACTAGGACTGTAGGGGGGTGCGCTCATCTGTGTGTGAATGACAATAACAGAGAAAGAGTGCTATGTGGAGATGAATGGACGGAACAATATTGCGTTGGTCGAACCAAAAGCTGAAAAATCTGTTCATGGCGGACGTAAAGAATGTATGGGAAACACTGATGGACAAAAGGCAGAATCATTACCACGTGTCACTCCAGCTGTGGTGTGTATGGTGTGTGTTTGTGTGTTTGCCATCTCACCTCTGTCTGGAGACATGGCCATCCTCTTGCTGGCTGGGGAACCAGGCCTGTCTTTGTCTGAGGGCAGGTACCTCTTCCTGTTACCCTTATCTCCCTGCTGCCACAAAACAGCACAATATCAAAACATTTAAAAAACACAACATCCACAGAATTACAATTTATTTCAACGTAATCAGTGGATTAAAGGGATAATTCACCCAAAATTCAAATTTCACTTATTATCTACTCACCCTCATGTCAACTAAGAGCTGTGAGTCCTCTGTGCCTTCTCTGAGTTATGGGGGGTCCGCGCAGCAGTATTTTTCCATATAATGGTTGTCAATGGATACCAACTTTCTTCATCCAAAAAGACACACCAAAAAACATCCAAATACCTCCATACTGCTCGTCTGTAATGTCCCTCTTGTATTGAAGCCCCGACATGAGAAATTGTTCCGAAAAAAATTAAATAAGTCTATATTTTAAGCTTGTTTGTAGCGGAAGCTCCCAGTGTCTCAGTTCACTGCTCTTCCTGTGTCAACCGGCGGAACAATTTCTCATGTCGGGGCTTCAATACAAGAGGGGCATTACAGACCAGCAGTATGGAGGTATTTGGATGTTTTTTGGACGAAGAAAAGTGGTATCCATTCACAACCATTATATGGACAAATACTGCTGCGCGGACCCCCCCCGTAACTCAGAGAAGGCACGGAGGACTCTGAAAATTCTCACAGCTCTTAGTCGGCATGAGGGTGAGTAGATAATGAGTGAAATTTGAATTTCGGGTGAACTATCCCTTTAATCCACTGTTTTTCAGAGGAGACTGAGACATTGTTTCATTCAAGGATCAAATCAAATTAGCTGAGTGGTGGGAAACTCCACACAACCAAAACCATCTGCAGGGTTTGACACTTCCTACAGCTGGATGAGAAAATATTTACAGACGTTATGAGGAGCAATAGTAACCTTGTTGAGGAGGGTGAGTTTAATGTCTTTGTGGGAACTTGGACCTCCGTAGCTTCCAGGCGGGCCCATGGCACCCGGTGGGGGATGTGCACCCCTGCCACCAGGCCCTGATCTGGGCACAGGGTTCCCTCCTCGAGGGGGGGCACCAGATGGGTCCATCTTCCTGCGGTCCTCCCTAAAGGACTCGTCTTTCTTTGAGGGTTTCTCTGTGATGAGGACAGGGAAACAATGTCATAATTGCTTCTGCATTTCTCATTTGTGATATACATATATAAAAATTAAGAGACCACTTCAAAATGATCAGTTCCTCTGGTTTTACTATCCATAGGTATGTGTTTGAGTAAAATGAACACTTTTGTTTCATTCTATAACCTACTGACAAAATTTCTCCCAAATTGGAAATAAAAATATTGTCATTTAGAGCATTTATTTGCAGAAAATGGCAACAGATCAAAATAACAAAAAAAATTCTGGTGTTTTCAGACCTTGTATAATGCAAAGTAAACAAGTTCATATTCATTTTAAAACAACACAACACTACTTTTTAAACTTAGAGTAGGAAGAGTTTAGAAATCAACATTGGTGGAATAATCCAAATTTTTAATCGCAGCAGTGTTTTTATTTATTTATTTATTTATAATCTTTCTTCCTCATTAAATATGATTTGGTTGATCAGCTAAGTAGAGTGAGGTGTGCTTGTGTTGGAGTTCAATAGACACTGGAATCGATGGCTTTACTTTACTTTATTTGTTTATTTAGTTGGGACAGTGCATATTAATGGACAGTGAGTACAAGAGTACCCACTGTAAATACACCGGATTAAGCACTGTGCTAAATTACATCTGTAGTCCCCAAAACAATACAACAATTAACATAAAAAGTCCATACATGTAGAGAAGCTGATTTATTAAGAACATTTTGGAGTGGTCTCTTTATTTTTTCCAGAGCTGTATTGCTGCCTAATTTCTGGAACTTTGACCTAACCTATTTGTGTATTTTTCTTTTCTACCTGTTGAAGTGATTGTGTACATGTGCTTTGATGTTTCTGGGTGTGTTAACAGTTGTGTATGAAGTCAGGGGTGGATGTGGCAGTGGGGTTGTTGCACACCGTTTCGGGACATCCTATTACAGTATTTTGTTATAGAGCCTTGATTTGTTTGTGGTGGCCATCATCTGAGACTGTGTCCTGTGTAGCTGCTGCTCACACTGACCTCTGTTCTTGTCTCTTCCATGTGGAGCCCGGTCCCGTGCAGCTCCTCGCTCTTTGCGGGGGTGATTTGGCGTGGGTGAGCGGGAGCTGGCTGAGGACACCGGGCTGGCCAGGTCGGCGTACATGTCGTCCGAGTCTGCACTACGCACAGAGCTGCTGCTGGACGACGCCGATGAGACGGACGACACGCTGCTCACGCTCAGCGACCTGCAGGACAAGACGACAGCTCAAACGTGGTGTCGATGACTCTCGGTCACACAGGGACAATAACTGTGGTGTTGCTGACTCTGTGTACACACACATACACATGCATGCATATGTATGTGCCAACACATTCCCTGAATAAGTATAGTACCTGGATTTCCTGGACAGTTTCCAAACAGAGACGTCACATGAAAGAGAGAGAGAGAGAAGAACAGAGTTACTCAGACACATCAGGTTGCAACTAGAAACAGAGGAAAACGTCTTGTCTTGGGATTTCCTCCACAACTGACTCATCTCACTGACTTCAGACTTGGCAACCAAATACCCCAGAAGTGTCAACTATAAAATATTCTGTCTGGACTACTAATAGGAATGTGAACATGTACTGTCGTTTTTTGTTTAGTCTGATGTCAGCCGCGTTTTGCCAACTGGATGCACTGCGCGCGCCGAACAGGCGTTATGGACTTGGTTTGGAGGACTCTGAATTGACTGTTTGGGCAACTCATCAAACGGAAAGTGGATGGGGGACATCAGTTCCCGTCCATTATTGAAGTCTGTGACAAGATGTTTTCCCCAACATGAACTGTTTGCTTCGTATTCTGATATCATTGCCTGTTACAAGTTGCTCTGTGGAGCGCCTGTTTTCAGTTGTAAACAGGATTAAATCCATCAGCAGAGCTACAATGCTCACAGAGAGACTGAATAGCATCTTGTTGCTCATGTTTGAAAAGAGCTCGTGGAGAAACTGGACTCTGATGAAATAATAAACGGGCTCAAGGCCAAGCCACGCCGTCTTGCCCTTTAAATTAAGAGCTGCGCAGTGCGCACAGGTAAGCAGCAATATCGTTGTCCTTTACTCTGCTGCTTTGTTTTACGACATAAAACCATCAAGCCAGGCTGTAATCATAATCATATGTGATGAATGATAAGCCCAATAATTGTGTTCAGATGGTTAAATAGCTTTGTTGATCATTAGGGCTGGGACGATATGCTTTTCTCCCGATTCGATTCTTCTACGGTTTTTTGGATGGCGATTCGATTTAAATTGCGATTCTACGATATTGCCGATTCTCTCGATCTTTAGTCTGCATTTTTAACATTTATCTGCAAAAAAATACTGTAGGAGCCTATAAATTAACATACTCCATTATAAAAGTGAACTTAAACTCTTTTCAAAGCCTGTACTCTCTGTATGTAAAAGAGGCTAACAAATACACATTGCACAATATTTAAAAAATTTCACAAAAAATTCAAAAAAAAATCTAAAAAAAAAAAAAAAATCGATTTTTGAAAAAAAAAAAATCAATTTAAAAATCGTCAAAAAAGATATCGCGATATCTATGTGAATCGATTTTTTCTCCCACCCCTATTGATCATGCGTATTGTGAATACCTACATTATGGCTCTACGAGAGTGCATTGAGTGTGTTATATTTCACTATGTGCATCTCATTGGGCACGCAATGTCTGTGTGTGTGGTTATGTTTTTGCGATGTTTTTTTGAGAACACACATAGTGTATTTTTTAACTCATTGAGTGCCAACCACGTAATTTCTCGTTTTTCGTTCCCATGCGTTGAGTGCCAAAAACGTAATTTTACGTTTTTTGCTTTTTTTTTAAATTATGAAAATAGACACTTTAATACACATTATATGTAAATTTGGGGACTCTACGACGAGGAGAACTGAAATAGATGACGATCAAAGTCACATGACAGCTCATGATCTGAAAGTTTTTATCATAACTCAGCTTCTGCAAACGAGTTCTGCATGCAGATGCAGCGCTGCTGCTCCGCAGCTGCTCTGCTCTCACCCGCGCTGCTGCTCCAGCTGCTCGAGCTGCTCGGAGCAGAAACAGGAAGCTCTCAGCCCACAGTCCCGCCCGGTCTTCATCTGGAGCAACACCGTGTCCTCCCCAAAGTCCTCCCGCGGTAAAATCTGATGGTCTCTGGACCAAAGCAGACCGGCATCACCGACCCGTACCACAGCAGGACCGCGACCACCGGTGGGACCGGTATTCGCGAGCCGCGGTGGCCGACTGACCCTCACGCTCCGCGGGGAGAAGCTGTGACACGGCACGGTGCGTCTGTGTTATTGTTGTTTAGTGGCGCCCCCCCCGCCCCCGATGGTGGTTTTGTGAATAGAACAACAACTGTTGTATATATTTATCTTATACGAGCCCTTTGATCCAGAAATGCGAGTGTGAGAAGAGCGACAGACACAAGCAGAGCACCTTTCATAAAAGACGCTCTATCTCCTTTTCTAGAAAAAAAGGAGGGATTTTGGTGAAACCCAGCCATGTTTAGCTTGACTTTTCTCAGGAACGGAGGCACGTAGAAACAAACGGTTTGTGGCCACTTGAAGCATTAAGTTAAACCTTTCAATTGAGCTACAGTATGTGTTGGTGGCAATAATATAGAATACACTGTGGCTCTACATAAAAAGTCAAAAATGGTCTAAATTGCCGGTACACTTGACTAAAACTTTGGAAAGGAGCGCGGCACTCAATGAGTTCATACATTGTTATTGATTTATTTGAGAGCACGTCATACAGTGTTTCCCATTAATTAACGAGAGTGTGGCGGCCCGCCACAGTCTCGTTTGGGCCCGCCACAGTCTCTCACAGAAAAAAATAATTTTTGAAAAAAAAAAAGAAAAAGATTTTTTTTTTCTCACATGTGTCTACGTGCGGAGTGCCCGCACGCAAGAGAGGCGGCAGTGTGGGAGGCTGACTGGCAGAGATTAGAGCTGGTGAAACGCTAGCATGGTTATTTAAAACACCATCTCTGATCTCTGCCTGCACATAGATACACAGACACGGGCGCACGCTAAATGTGCTATATCGCGCTAATTGCTCAGCTGCAGCGCTAATTATGTTGGAATGGAGAGAGATACATTCTCTTTTGAATGTTTGTGGAGGTGTAACGCTCAGTTTGTTGAAAAATAAATTTGGCACACTCAGGATCCGCATACAGTGATATAGTCAGTTGCTAGGCACCAGCCGAGGCGACCCGCCGTTTACGACAAGACGTCGTACTTTTACCGTGATCTTAATAAAAAAGATAATGCCTGGAAGAGGGTCAGCTTCCTCCTAAGTTGTGAATATTTCATATGTATTATTATTTATTAAAGGTCCCATATTATACTCTTTTTAATCAATTTCACACAGCTGTCAGGCGTCCAACTACACTGTATTCGAAATGTATTACCCCAAACTGATCCGTGGTCCTGAATGTCAGCTGTCTAAAAGTCTCTCAAATGAGCTCTAATGAGAACAAGCTGTTTCTGTGCCTGCACCTTTAAGTGTTAATGAGCTCCGTCTGTCACAGCCTGCCTTGCCTGTTTCACGCCCCTCTCAGGGACAGGATGTGGCTAACGGTAGCATGGGCTAATGTTTATGGGTGGATGTATCACTATGGCCAGAGCGATTGATATAACAGAGTGGTGACAGCTTTTGATATCGCCGCCAGTGCGGTCTCGTGGTTCATGTAGCTCCCAATAGTCCCAAACTAGGCTAGGCTTGAAACTAGAGATGCACCGATTGCAAAATTCTTGGCCGATACCGATTTCCGGTTTTTAAGGAGGTCTGACCTGCCAAAACCGTTTTTTCCGATACCGATTTTCTATATAAGAAATAATTATAATCATACAATAGACACCATATTTGTTTGGCTTGAGTACCCGTTCCCAAATTTAATGCAAGTAAAGTACCCCTCTCCCAGACAAGATTTTGCTTATATAACTGCAATTAAAGCCACAACTAGTGGTAGGCTATGATGCTATCATAACCCCCCATTTCAAGAATAAAACATCACAAATAAGCGCTTCTGCCCCTCAGCTGTGTGTGTGTGTGTGTTCATCTCTTGCGCTCTTTTTAGATTAATAAACACAAATAGGCTACAAACGTACACACACTGGCACACTGGCATCATCACGAGATTCTCTCGTGTTTCTTTGTGTGACCTCCTGCCAACATTGACGCGATCGCTCGCGGCTCGTGCACAAAATAGACCAGACGCCGAAACGATCGCTGCAGGGTGCGAGCCGGCCGTGGAGGATTTGGACGCCGAAATGAAAATGCCCCCGCTTCTCGGCGCTTTTGCCCCGGCGTTATACGGTCCGGACGATCCGGTGTTATGCTGGTCGCGCACTGCAGTCGTACTAGGAACAGAGCAGACGTGGTTAGGAACAGACGTGGTGGGAGTGTTCTCGCGCAGAGGGGCCGGCCTAACTCCCGTCTTTACGTCACCACAGGAGCTGAGTCTGAACAGCCTGTTTTAGCACCGTTTTACCAGTGGGTGGGCTGCAGAGTGGATGCAGGAATCGTCTGCTTCGCTCATTCTAGGAGTTGGTAGGCTCAGGGAGGGTCAGTTTATATATGTAGAGACCAGAAAAAACACGTTTTTCATAATATGGGACCTTTAATATTTCAATACTCAGCCATGGTTGACAACAAGAGAAAGAAAATAGTGGGAGGTGGGTTGCGTCATCGCACGATTGAAGTGATGGTCAAAAATGTGACAAGCGGCGCGATACTCGCGTTACGGGCGATGACATCGCATCCATCGCGTTTGGTGTGAACGCACGGTAATACTGATCGCATGATGATCAACATATAGACTCGAGGCCATGTTGCAATATGTAACATATGCACCTTCCACCACAATATATGTACAGCACCACAAACATCACAGCCCCTGACTTTGTTAAGTTGTCTTGTCAATCCTTGAAATAAGTTGTTTTATATGTCCCTCTATGTTCGTGTTTTTCCCCACCTGTCCTGTAACCATAGCACCTAATAATAATAATTTAAAAAAGTGTTGCATTGTGTACTGATACTAGAAAGGTATCACATTAAAACAACAATACCATTTCTCACGTATTTAGTACTGAAAATAACAGCGTTTGTTGTCTTAGCGGAGACACTAACTGCAACACAAGCTGCGTGGGTGTGGCTGCCTTTTCTCACACACACAGCAGGCAGCTCTTGCTTACAGGATTGAGTGACTAGGATTATCAACATGTCCTTTGAAATACAGAACAGTATGTTAAGGATTAAATAGTGTGTCACATTCTGAGCCATCACATGATGAGGTTTGTCCTGAATTTCAGAGTTGTCTTGACTGCAGCATCATCTGGCTCTGCCTGTGATAGGGTAAAACACGCTGCCAACGTTGGTTGGATCACAGACAAAAGTTGGAAAATTCAAACAACTTGTCATATGGACATGCAGTGCTGCGCCGAGCCCCCCTGTAACTCAGAGAAGGCACGGAGGACTCTGAAACTTCTCTCAGCCCTTAGTCCACATGAGGTTGAGTAGATAATGAGTGAAATTTCAATTTTTGGTGAACTATCCTTTAAAGTATTTTTCTTGGTATCTCAAGTTTGTAATTTTAGTATTATGACAACCCCAGTTCCGTTAATTCTCCATGTCCTGCTATATGTGAGTGTTTCAATTCCTAAGTTCAATCAGTGCAAACCGGAGCTAAACCATCACCTCATCCTCATGTATGTATTCACTCATTTAAAATTATTAATTATAAATCCCACTTATTATGTGTCTTTTTTTTGACAAACTGAATTTCTGATGAAAATGAGGACAAACACATGGGCAAGTACCTGGATTTTCTGGATCCGGAGCGTGAGTGTGACAGGGAGTTGGACGAGGATCTGGATCTGGAGCTAGAACCAGTATAACTACTACCACTTCCGCTAACACTTCCACTCACGGTTCGCCTGGAAGACAGAGAGGAAGATAGAGCTGAAACCACAGCAGGCTGTTTTTCATGATATCAGAATAGAGAGTGAGCCACACAGCTTCACGTTCAGCAAATAAAAAAGGATGCACATAAAAAAAGGAAGCAAAAAAAGACTAAAAAAGAGGATGAGAAATAATAAATGAATAAATATCAATCTGACTCAGACAATAAAGAGCAACTAAACCCCTCAGTTTTGGATGGCGTGCTCTAAGCTTGAAATTCAAAAAATGCCTTGATTGTGGGCGGGGCTCCAGGAGCACTCTCCGATCCCCCCTCCCACCTGCGCCGCATTCACACCATATAAAAATAATACACACCCACGAAATCACACAAAGGAGAAAAAAATAATAATAAACACACATCGACACTTCTGCTATAGCGCTAACGAGCTACTAACAAGCGACTCTAACAGCACTAGTAGCGCGGACACTACTAGGAGAGGACACCGGAGCCGTGACACAGTGCATCTACAGCCGATCCGCCGGTCACCGGCTGCGGGCAGAGCCACTAACAATAGAGAGCCTAAGCGGAAGCAGGAAGTAACGGTCACCATGGGACCTCAACTCTGAAAAACTATCCATGCAAGTGAACGGGACTGAAAGTTTTATTTCGTGATCCGATTGAATTGCGCCATGAGAAAAAAATATGACCTCTACCTGTTTAAAACATCATGTTTCATAAAGAGAAATCAGCAGTTTATCGTAAAACTATTGTAGAATAAAATTAGGAAGAATCTGTAACCAGAAAGACTACAAGTGGCGTAGGTGACGTCACACACCAAATGCCGCCCTTTCCCGTGTCAGTTGGTGACGTATTTTTTGTGGGACACCAGATCTGTAGTCCGTAGAGCAGTCTTCACACAAAATACATTCTGCCGTTGCCGTTTTACGATAAACAGCTTTTTTTCCGGATGAAACGTGATGTTTTAAACAGGTAGAGGTCATATTTTTTTCTCATGGCGCAATTCAATCGGATCACGAAATAAAACTTTCAGTCCCGTTCACTTGCATGGATAGTTTTTCAGAGTTGAGGTCCCATGGCGACGTTACTTCCTGCTTCCGCTTAGGCTCTCTATTCCCATCCAGGCAGCTGTTAGCAGCCGTTAGCGGCAGGCAGCGGCCGGTGCTGATTGGCCGGGGAGCTGGTGGCCGGTGACGAAAGCGGCCACCAAAACGTCATCGACCACCATCTCAGCCAATAGAGGGTATGCGTTTACGTCACGTTGCCCTCGGCAACGCCCCGTTCGATCGGACTGAGTGGCAAAGCAAGCGTCCCTCAACATGCTGGCGGATAGCGGTGGACTCATAAACTGGATAAAATATCTTATATCAAAACAAATTGATGTCTAATCAACAACCAGCTCCCCAAAAGCGTCTGCTCCACTGACACTTCCTGTAACCATAGTAACACACAGTGTGACCGCAGTACCTGCAGAGTGACTGACAGGCTGCTGTTACTGTGCAGAGGGACGAGATTACAGCTGTTGTCGTCCTGACAGTGACTCCCGACACTTAAACACGAGCTGCTTTTATTCTGAAAAACTCTGACCAGTCAAACTGTAGGATGTGTTAGAGGACTGATTTATCTGTCTAAACATCAGAACTATGACACCTGAAACTGTAAACACAGCTGATCGATCGAAAAAAATGACCGCTCCAGTGAATTTACTTTCCGTCATTGAGTACAGGTTCACATGCTGGCAAAGCTAGACATGTCAGACTTGTATTGTTGTGTCAACCCATAGAGGGCAGTCACTCTTAACATTTTTACTAGAAAATACACCAAATTTAAATATTTTGACTAAAATGTCAAAAGTTGGACCAGAATCAATCGTCAATTCTTTCTCACACTTGAGTGCACGTAATGACCAGTGCAGCACAGTGCTTGGCACCATGGGCGCCGATTTATGTTTTTGCCCGTGGGTGCGTGCGCGTGTCGGGGGGTATTATATTATAAGAACTAGTGAGGGGGAAAAACGGACGCGCGGACACCACGAAAATGAAACACTGTAACTCCTGTGACAGTGACCACAGCTGGCCACGGTAGTCCAGGTTAGCCCCACGTGTCAATCACGGGCTACAGAGGTTCAGCGCAACGTGTGGGCACGTGAATTAATATTATCATTGATGACGTATGACACGCATTGCCAGGAAAGATCCGATCTGTCTGTTTAGACGCATTGGCAGATATCCGATTTGTATCTGATTTATTTCCACATATAACGGGGGCCTGAATCTGATCTGACAATATCTGATTCCATGCGCATTTGTCCTGTTTACACATTCATGTTACAGATCCGATCTGAGCCACTTGAGAGGAAAAAATCGGAATTGGGCCACTTGAACCATGCAGTGTAAAGACAGCCATATATTCCCCTGGCAAATTAATATTGGAGGGCTACATGCCACGGGGCGGGTAAGTGTCCCGTGTTGTTGTTGTGTGTTGCACTGAAGTAGCTCCCCCAACGACCCCGTGGTAGAAAATCCTTCCCCTCAGAAGCAACGTGTGCGCAATGAAAATGGCCCATGACCAGGAGCCTTCCTGTTCACACCACATACGCATTTCTCCACGCCGGTTGACAAGCGCTTCTGCCCCTCAGCTGTGTGTGTGTAGGCCTATCTCTTTCTCACGCTCAGTAGTCTATAGATTGACAAATAGGCCTATATATAAATGCACACATGTATTGTACCTATTTGTCAATTGCTGTGTTTTATTTTGAAAATTGTTTTCAAATTAAAAGCAGCAATGTGGCGACACATATCCTACCTGGTGTGACTGAGTAATGAATGAGTGTTTCCTTTGTTAAAGTTTTGCAATGTTAAAGTTTCCCAATTTGCAATGTTTTGATTATTCAATTAATAAGTTTAAATAATACTTTGGCCTCTTGCCTAAGCATGTATTGCTATATAATACTGTTATCTCAATGAAAAGTACTGAAACAGATGTATATGTAACAAAAAGAGGCAATTTATTATTTGGCTGGTTAAAGATTTACTTGGCCGGTATTTTTTATATTTTTTTTCTTGAACAAGGGGACTCTGTAGCGGCGTCCTGATGGGAGCGGGTGGGTGGGGTCTTATGTGATGGTCTTAGCTCTCCTTATGACTGCTTGAGTATGGAATTCTGATAGTGGGGTTTGAGTTTTGCCTGTTATTTTAATTACTTGCTTGATTGATGATCTGGGAGAGATTAGATTTGTATTTTACTGAGGTGTGTGTGAACCAGTTAGGGCTGCACAAACATCAAATTTTAATCACGATCACGATTTTGGCTGCCACGATTAAATTAAGATGATCGTCGGCGATTTTAACATTTAAAAAGCGGGCTCTGTTGCATATCAAATCAAGCATTTTCTCAACCCAATAGTCAGCCGACCACCAGGGGGCGACCGAAAGGTTAGGGCTGCCGAAACAGCAAGCGAGTGCACCCTGCAGCAGCGGCAGCTTTCTGTTGACAAGCAAGTTATCAGAGAGAGGAGAATATGAGAGGAAAAAACACTCAAAGATGTGAAAAACGGCAGCCAGGAAATGCCAGGAATCTCAGAATAGCGCCGCAAGTTTGTGTACGTCCCTCGATAATTTGATTGGTTTGGATTCTGAACCAATAGAATATACTCGCGACAAAATCGTCACGCTGCATATCAGGACACCTTCGCGCGAGTTTTCGTTGGTGTGAGAGTGTGAGATGCGATGTCGGGAGCAGCATCTGGAGGTGAGGAGCAGCTTGTGCCTCCTAAGGGCTCCACTTTCATTGTGTGGAGGTTTTTTGGTTTCACAGAAAGTGATGCTGACCAGAAGGCGGTCCTGTGCAAAGAGTGCCGCAGGGTTGTGTCTGCGCCACAGGGCAATACAACAAACTTGTTCAACCACCTGAAAAAACACCACAAACCCAAATATGATGAATGCATGAAGGCCAAAGCTAACGCTGGCCCACTAAATCCCCGTCAGTGTTCAGCGCCAGCCCAGGCAACAATAACGGCAACCCTGCACCGGGCAACGCCGTATCCCTCCACCTCTCAAAGACATGCAGAAATAACGGATGCCATAACGTTTTATTTGGCCAAAGACATGTGTCCAATAAACACAGTGAACAACGAAGGCTTCAAAAGCATGGTCAAAACACTGGACAAGAAGTATGTGATCCCCTCGCGCAATTATTTTTCCAAAGTGGCATTACCTGCACTGTATGAAAAATGTCGGGGGGAAATAGAGAGGGAAATAACAGCAGTCAAGTATTTCGCAACTACGACTGACCTATGGTCCAGCAGAACAATGGAGCCATACCTGTCCCTGACAATTCACTATATTGACAATGATTTTACAATGAAGAGTCGGTGCTTGCAGACATCATTTTTCCCACAAGATCACACAGGAGAAGCTATAGCCCAGGGACTGTGGGAAGCACTGGCCTCATGGAGCCTGCAAGAGGAGAGACAAGTCTGCATCACCACAGATAATGGATCTAACGTCGTCAAGGCAGCTTCTCTAAATAAATGGATGAGGCTCCAGTGCTTTGGCCATAGGCTCCATTTAGCAATTGGCGAGTAGGAATAAAAACGACAATTTAAAAAAGTACACAATTGAATGGTACCTATGTATTCTGTGCTAATATGATGGAGTTTGGTCATCAAATGTGTAGGCATTTTATTTATATTTAAATTGCTTTACAAATGACCAGATAAAATTACAGACAAATATATAAATAAATAAATAAACAAATGATTGAAATAAAACATCTGTATCTTAACTGACCAAAATTTTACTGTGTGTGTGTTAAGGTGATTTGTATCTATTTATGTACAGTTTTTAGCCTTTTATTTCATGTGATGCTGGGACAAACTAATTTCCCTCCTCTGGGATCAATAAAGTTCAATTAAATTCAATCCAATCTTAAAACAACACATGAAAATAAAAGATTTAAAAGGAAAATGTATGCAAGGTTTGTTTTGTTTTAATTATGAATCTCATTTTCTTTTACAGAGAATGCAATGAAAGATCCTCGGATTGACTGTGCAGTAGGGATCTGCAAAAAACTTGTGAGCAGTTTCGGCGTAAAAAGGAGCTAGCACGGGCTCAAAGGAGCTGAAGCTTCCAGAACATGGGCTGAAGACGGAATGCCCCACAAGGTGGGGGTCAAGACAGGCAATGATTGAAAGAGTTCTGGAGCAGCAGAGGGCCATCTCTCAAGTCTTGTCTTCTGACAGAAAGTCCAGACATCTCATCCCATCATGGCAGGACACTGAGATCCTTGAAGCCATCCACAAATCCCTCCACCCTTTGACTGAGTTTACTGATGCACTGTCCAGTGAGAAGTATGCCAGTGTTTCCTTTGTGAAGCCAGTCCTCCATCTCTTCACTTCCTCCATCCTCAAAGTGAACGATGATGATTCAGAGCTCACAAACACCATCAAGACAAAAATCCTAACTTACCTGGAGGAAAAATACAAGGATCCCGAGACACAAGAGCTGCTCGACATGGCTTCTGCTCTGGATCCCCGTTTCAAGCTGCGATACGCAAGTGAGGACAGGGTAGAACCAATCCAAGCCAGACTTGTGTCTGAGATGGCTGCATCTGTGAGCATGGTAAGTAATAATTGTAGATACATAAATACACTATTTGTTATAAATTCAAGAAACTAAGTGGATTGAAATGTGCTAAAAAGTAATTAATGTGCTGTAATCTACATTCTGAATGTGGATGTCAATTTCATTTGACTGAATTTGTTATTCATATTTTATTTACCATGCACTTTTCAAGGAGCAGGGCCCAAGTGATGGGACTGCAGACAGGGCAGAGGATACACCCAGCACATCCAAGAGAAAGAAGACCTTGGGGAGCTTCTTCAAGATCACTGAGAGAGCCAGCCCAACCCATCCTCCTCACCAAGCTGTAGCCTCTGAGCTTCAGTCCTACCTGCAGTGTGCTGACCTTGATAGTGAGGAGAACCCACTGGACTGGTGGAGGGAACATCAGCGAGTCTACCCCTGACTGTCAAAGCTGGCCAAAAAATATTTGAGCATACCTGCAAAAAGTGCCCCTTCCAAGAGGGTCTTCAGCACTGGGGGAAACATAGTGACCTGCCTTCGGTCGTCTCTGAAACCACAAAGTGTTGACAGGCTGGTGTTTCTCGCCAAAAATCTGTAGGCCTGTACTAGTATGTTCCTGTTCCTTGTAGTATGTGCCTTTTCTGCATAGGCTTCGTTTTTTTCATTTGTTTGCACTTTATGATTGCACTTTGCAATGGCATATTTAATTTTTGCCCTTTGTCTTGGGTAAATTTTAGGGCCGGGACTTTAACGCATTAATTACGATTAATTAATTACACAAAAATTAACGCGTTAAAAAAATTAACGCATTTAAAGCAATACTTACCGATCTGGCATTTCACTCAGCACAGCACAAACATTTGAAAATCAACAGCTCCACCTCCCTCACAAGTCCCACCCACCTTTCCCTCCTCCTGCAGCTCCACGAGCCCCCTCCCTCCCTGCTGCATGCGTTGGCATGGCAACGGTAAACAGAACAGGAACGCGAGTGAAATGGGAACAACACAAACAAACACAACACCGGAGTTTTAAACCGTATAAACGGACTCAGTGATGATGACTGATGAGTTTTATAATAAACTGTTGTTAGCCTACTGCTACTGGAGACGCAGGGGAAGTGATTGTTACAGATTACAGTTCTCAACGAGCCGGGCTGGCGGCCGGACCAGCGCCACCTGATGCGCTGGTTCAGGCCGAAAATAAATCCAGACCGAGCCGAGTCGAGCCGCGCCGGTCCAGAGTTCCACCGGGTCCGGACCGCTGAGAACTCACAGAGCTAACAGTAGCCTAGCCGTTAGCACAGAGCTAACAGTAGCCTAGCCCCCTAGCCGTTAGCACTGGATGCTTTAGACACATGTGACTTCCTGTGTTTACGTATCACTCGGGGCTGCTCACTATCAACGTTACAATATCAGACATGAAACTCCACGACCAGCTGCGGCTGCAGTTATTGGTCTTTTAAAAAACTATTTATTTCCAAAAACCTTCTTTCTTGTGTGTGTTGTGACTCTAGTCTCCTCTGCTCTCTGTGTCCTGCTACTGCTCTGTCAATAAGCGTTCTTCCTGGTCGGGAGGGGGGAGAGGAGGAGAGGGGTGCACAAAGTGATTACAGATTAAGTAGGTTCGGTCGCTCGTCAAATCTTATTAATCGGACCGAATAATATTATTGGTCAGACTTTTCTCAGAATTATATGAGAATGAAAAAATGATGAGTTTTTAACCCTGTTGGGTTTCTCTTACATTTTAATGTATCATCAGATTATTAATAGCATTTTAACTTAGACAAAGAAATGTGCAAAAGTTCCAGAAAGGTAAGTATTGCTTTAATCGCACTTATTAAAAAAAAAATTCGATTTTTTTTTTTTTTTTTTCAATTTATTTATTTATTTTTCTCACGTGTGTCTACGTGCGGTGCGCCTTCACGCGAGAGAGGCGGCAGTTTGAGGGGCTGACTGGCAGAGATGAGAGCTGGTGAAATGCTAGCATGGTTATTTAAAACACCATCTCTGATCTCTGCCTGCACATAGATACACAGACACGGGCGCATGCTAAATGCGCTATATAGCGCTAATTGCTCAGCTGCAGCGCTATATCTATGACCTGTCACTGTCACAGGTGCATCTCATCTCATTATGATAGGACTTCACCCTCAGAGCTCTGTCTTCAGACTGTCCTGACCTGTCCCTGAACATCACACAGGGACAACATGGAGCAGCCTGTGTGATTGGTTACTGAGTTTTATTAATGTTTACATCAGGCTGAGTTCAACAAATCAGGTTATGCTACTGTGATTTAAGTAGCCTAGTTAAATACTACAGTAATCATCATAGTGTATTGGAAGGAAAGACCATTTCATCTGTATGTATCAAATATCGATTAATGAATTAATCGATAATTTGCATCCCTAGTCTGTTGGTCTTGGTTAAGTACCACCTTGAATGCTTAAGCTTATGTATTCAGTCATTCAATGGTATACTAAAATCCATGTGAAAAAAAAATGCTTCTCACTGTTCTCAGGTCAAATATTTATATGCGATTAAAATGCGATTAATTAATTACAAAGCCTCTAATTAATTCGATTAATTTTTTTAATCGAGTCCCAGCCCTAGTAAATTTTATTTTATTATTTATGATTTATGATTCTTAAAAAAGAAAGTGCAATAAAAAGACATGTTTTACCGAACATAATGAATAGTCGTGATTAATAATCGTGATTACAATATTGATCAAAATAATCGTGATTATCATTTTGGCCATAATCGTGCAGCCCTAACCAGGATGTGATGTTGAAGGTCAGGACAGATTCAATTAGTGATGTGCATGCCATTGGGGAACCTAGCGATGGCTTCTGTGTTACAGATCTTATCTGTCATTTCTAAACCGAGCACATTGATCTGAAGTTCGTACTGCAGGTGGCTTGCTTACTGTAGGTAAATACCTCACACAACTTCTCGTCAAATGAGAACTATCACATTAAAGATGAGGACATGAAGTGAAAATGATCACAGCCCAGCATACATAACAGAGGGAACTTAATTAGACACGGTCAAACAAACAAACTTTTCTGAGCAACTAATTTAACAAACACACTGTTTGAGTTGTGTGTGCCGCAGTAACCGAGACTTCTCTCTGCTCTGCAGTCTGCATGTGGGGTGTTAAGTGGAGATCTATTAACTGTAGCATCTCACTAATAGGCAATGCTGGTCAAACGGCACATTAACGAAACCTACACAGAAAGAAGAAAGAGCAGCCAATTACAACGTAATAGTTTCAGACACATGGTGGTGGAACTCGTGGTATTTGACTGGCATCTTGTCATCACAGTACGGAGAAGCCAATCCTAAACCAGCTGCATATCTGACTGAATCTAGTTGTGTCGGGTTAAAGTCATTCCCCGTCTTAATGGAACCACAAAGAGACACGACAGCTATCTGGCCAAACGCGTGTCAAACTAAATGATACTCTGCTTCGCTGCCCCAGGTCATATCACTAATCTATACATCTGTCAATCCAACTGTTGTGTTGTGTGTGTCAGCATAAACAGGTACTGGAACTGGTTTTCCTGGATATTTTCCATGTTGTATGACCCCTTCTGCCCACATACACACCTACATACACACATGAAAACAGTCTCACACTCTCTCTCTCTATGTTATTCCCTGCCCTTTAACTGCTCTTCCTCTCCGTCTCGCACACATACACACATGGGAGCACATGTACGCAACTTACAAATATGTAGTGTTTCCACAAGTCATCCACCCACTCCCTCGCCCACACACAATACCTATGGTCTTCTTCCAAAAAGCACAGCAGGGGGATACACCCGCAGTATCACTCATGGCACGACAAATATGCAAATGTAAATGTGTTTGGAAACACGGCTCTGCTTGATGCAATTCTATCTTTTCATCCACTGTTGACATATTTTCTTTGCAAATATGGGCCCAGTATACAAACCAGAGGAAAGCCTACATTCTCCCTCGCCCACGTACACACACACCCAAACCTGACGGCAAGACAGGGTTTCTCTGCAACCCACGCTATGCTCGGCAAGGAATCAGAACCAGTTTTTTCATTCAGTATCATAACACACGATGAAACCTCGCGGTGAGATAATATCTGTGACAGGTCCCAAGACTGACCACTAAACTGTTGCAATTTAACACTGTGACTGATGACAAGTCAATCTATTTCTTTAGATATTATAGACAGAAACCAAGGCCATGTGTTGAGGCTGCTAGTGAAACTACTGTACTGTAGCGTAAAATCACAAAAAGACCAAAACAAAACGCAACAAATCCTGGAGTAAATCACTGGGTATTGCATTTGTTTTACATTTCCATCATCATGGTACTGTGGAATTTTCCTATTCATGAAATAATTATGAATTAGTAGTTGAAGTGATTAGTGATTCAACATTGTAAGTACTGAGTGCATATAAATGGACATATAAATGGACACTTTGTACTTTTTTGTTATTCTGTAACAGAGACAAAGAAGGGTACAGATAACAGTAGTGATAACTGTCCTGTTGACATACAGTAGATGATGGATAAGCGGTATCCATTTAAGAAGTACCACCATTAAAATCTTAATGATAACCATATCCAAAAACAAAATGATGCACAACATCTTTATGAAAAAACAACAATCAAAAGACTGGATTAACTGCTTAAATACATGTCACATTCAAAGACTGGTTCTTGATGAATGGCCCTGCTGCTTCCATTCTACTCTCTTCTTCTCCTTAATTCTCCATAACTGGAGAGTCAGCTGCCAACCGAAACTGTACGTTTTCCAAATATGTGATCATCATCATCATCAACTAAAATGTTGACATTGTCACAGCTTCGGTGTCGTGTCTGCTAACAGGTCACACTGGATCTAAGTGAACCAAACCCCTTTCTCTTCCTGATTCCTGGAAGGAACTAAATTCCTTTGAAATCAAATGTAATCCAAGAGTCTGACCTCGTGGGTGGATAATAAAAAATGTATGTATGCAGCACTTCCTATTGTTTTAATACCAAGGGCTTGAAGATGAGACACCTACCTCCGAGGAGGGTGCTGCTGTCGTTCTTTCCGCCTTCCCTCCCTTGGGTTGGGAGGTTTTCCAGGTTCCCGTGGTGGCAGTGGTCTTCCTGCTCCACTGCTACTAGCCCCACTACCTGGGCCGCCAGCCTCCCGAGGGTTGGGGGGAGGCTTTCCTCCCTCTAGAATTGGTTTTGGGGGCCGACCCTGTGATCCCCCAGGTGCAGGAGGGCTGGGAGCTTTCTTCATGGGAGGCTTATCCCTGCGAGGGGGGGGCATGGCACCGGGCTTCACTGGTACACTAGGAGAGAGAAAAGGCAGTTAGTTACTTTTTCTTGCATGTACACAATGACAGAATGTTTTAGCTAATGATCAATACATAATTATTAGTAAATAGACATGATGCAATATGACGATGAAGAATTGTTCGATCCTAACAGATGATTAGGATTTACCCTTTGGCTAACATAGGAGAAAGTTCTGGTTTGTTCTTTGCGTTTCTTGGCGCCGCTGGGCTTGATGAGGGCGATGTGGAGAATGACCGAGACCTATAAATCAATAATGCTGTTGTCAATACAGTGTTCTTATGTTGTTCAATTTCAAGGTTAGACCACGTCACACACACGCCATTCAGAAAAAAATAAGGAGTTGTGTTTTGTTATATTTCAAGTGTAATTGACTCAACAATCGAGGAAACGCAGCTCATGTATGTAGTGAACACAAACCTGTTGCTGTTCATTTCCACATTCAACATATATTTCTTTAAGCCCAGTGTATGCCTTCTCTTAAAACACATATGTGGCTCTTTTTTTTTTCACACATGACAACCCTGAATTTAAGGAGCCTTTACCTAGTGGAGTTACGTAATGTCTGAATCAGCTGGACAGGCTGTGAAAAAGACTCTCCAGCTCCCAGCACAAAGTCACCTGATGCATGAATGAGTGGGTGCATCGATGACATCTCTACCCTGCCACGCTGTGCCATATCTCACTGCAGCTGTGGTATATAAATGACCAAATGGAGAATTAATGGGTTGTTTCTTGCAGTCTCCTTCCAGAAATTAGCCCTCTAACACTAGTTCATACTCAGTGGGCATACATAGTATATTAGAGTCATCTTAACTAACAAATGTATGTCACTTCTCCCTACAGTATGTCACTGAAGACGAATATTAAACACACATTACGTACATTAAAATCATACTGTCAACAGTCTCCATTTCGTAGTTTATGTACTGAATGTTTCCCAGCTCTGGTGTGGCTAAAAACACATTTGATACTATTATGTGGGTGAACTAAAAACGCTGTCTCAACATGTCTTCAGGCTGAAGGGAGGTAGAGAAAAGACTGTATAACTGACTTTATTTGCATTGATACAAACCCAACACAGTTTTGTGTACCTAGAGCGGCTGCCGCTGAAGGAGCTGCGCTGGGAGGAGTGGCTGGAGTAGGAGCTGAATGAGGAGGAGCGGCTGCGAGAATGAGATGACCCAGAGCCTGTGTAGGATGAAGAGCGAGATGAAGACCTGCCAAACACACAAACATAGTTAGGATTAATGAATGACTTCTTGAACAATGATCATTGCCTTTTTTGCCTTTGCATCCTACACACTTGAAGACCAACCAAATGATGTCCAGACCAGGAGAGGGATCTAACCTCTATAGAATCGAGGATCCATTCAATAACGACCTGTAGCTCTCACCTCTCAGGGTTCGACATTAACGGTTGTTTGATTGCCCGGGGCAAGTAAAAATTACCGGTAGGCAGGTAGAACCTGTGCAGACTTGCCCAGTCGTGCAAGCATCGATTTAGATTTTCTTATTTTTTATTTTCAGGCTTTTTATGCATTTATTTTGAAAGGACAGCTGGAGAGAGACAGGGGAGGGGGGAGAGATAGTGAGAGGCTGACACGGAGCAAAGGGACTGTCAGGTGGGATGGAACTGGGTCTCTGCAGCGGGTGTGCTCTACCAGGTGAGATATACGTCGCTCACGGCTCGTCGTATTTAATCGGTGAGTTCACCGAGCGTTTCAGTGACGGTGAGCGGCTTCATTAACGCCGCCGCTGTTTCAGACTCGGGGCAGACGCACCGTCACGCACGCACTAACAGTCACCTGTTACCGTCCGTTACCATACCGACGAGCTAACGTGTACTTTTTAGGTTATTACCCTGTTGTCAATAAACACACGTGGAGACGGTGCTTCAACCGAACTACACAGCTGTTAGATGACTGGCTGTTTCCCCGTCACTGCTCAGTGTCCTATATCCTTGAGTTTTACAGGGGCAACTCAATAAACTAGAATAACATGGAGAAGTCTGGGCTATCTCCAGTAGTTCAAGTCAAATGGCCCCAACCAAGTACTGAGAGCATATTAAAAATGCTTTTTCAAATTGGTCTTTTCTAATATTAATTTTTTTAGATGCATTAATACTGAAGCTAAATTATCCACTGTCCACTGCAGCATGTGAATGCAATGAAAAGAATAAAATCTGATGGAGGAGGAGCCAGCTATCTGTTAAAATGTTGGCCATGTTTTTGGCCATTAAAGGCCCTTCAGTTCAAGATTTCAACTGTGATCAGGCATTAAACAGGTGGCTGATCTGTTCAGATAGGGCATGGAGGGTGTAACTGCTACTGGTCAAATAATGTGAAAGAGCAGTTAATTTTACATGTCTGCAATGACTGCCATTATAGATAATAATAAAAACTGCTTTCTGAAGAAAGAAGCGTTGTGTAGTGTTGCATATGGTCAACAGGAAGTATTTTAGTAAGATATAAGTGATGAGCAAAAGTATGCACCACACCACCAGAAAAAAAACCTAGGCTGGGCAAGTAAGAATTGAGATGGGGCAAGTAAATTTGAGAAGTACTTAACGTCGGACCCTGCCTCTCTCCCTCTCTCTTCCTATCTCTCTTTAGCATGGAGAGAAATCAGGACAGGACACAGTGTAACCCAATAAAGAAGTATCTAGAGGCCCTAACCAGACTAGACGGCACCGTGAATCTGGAGTTTTTATTCAGAATTACCCAAGGTGGGTTTTTTTTATCACGAGGGAAGGAAGGCAGGTAAAAAAAAAAAAAAAACCTGCCACATGAGGATAAATAATGAAGTGTTAAATTGTAACAATTGTGTTATCTTGTGAAAAATGTACCAAACAAAGAGGTCACGGCCCTGATCTCCACTTCCCTCTTGGCCAACAGTTTAATTTGTTTGCACATATTGGAAGTAAAGCTTGTTTCAGTGCTCGGAGTTGACCAAAAATAATTCTTTAAATTTGTTCTTTCTTTTTTTTAGATCTTATCTGGAGTCAAAGCACATGAATCATAACCTGATACAAGGCTGTGGCTGTTGTTCTTTGTATTGTACAAATGTCACTGTGCTAAAACTGAAATTTTATCTTTCAAGTTGCAAGAAATGAAGCATCAATTTAAAAAAAAATCCCCTTCATGGTCTCTTATGTGTTTTCTAGAGACCAAAATCATCAGTGTTTTTGCTACCAGTTCTCAGCCACAGACGACACTGTGCTGAGGGAAATAAAACAAGTCTGTAATGCTAATTACTCAAGTTACAAAACAACAGACTGCCAACAATGTTTCTACACTTTGAGTTCACAATATATTTACAATATGCTAGTTTGCCCATCTGTAAAAGATCATCACTATGCATTTTGTCTGCCATATAAAGTAGAGAAATGTAGATTACTTGTGTGGATCCATGTGACAACAGAAGGTTAATTATTAGTAAAGACACTTAACCACAGCAGGATTCTATCAACAGTACTTGTTTTTAGTCTGATGCAGTCAGACTTTCATTATGGAAACGAGGAGGAGTTCATACCTGGAGGAGTTGGACAGAGAGACGGAGGAGCCTGAGGGCCGGTGTCGCCTGCGGCCTCGTGGTGGAGAGCCCAACCCAGGTCGTCTCCTGGGCGATTTGGACCGACGCCATGGGTCCTTCCACTCATCCGGTCGCCTCATCAACGGAACAATCTCCTTCTTAGAGGGAGGCTCCATCGGCCTGCTGGAGGGATTGAAAAGCTGGTGAAAGGCTGGTCAGAACAAGTGGCAGAGCAGAAATAAATCGAACTCAACTTCAATATCAACTGAAGCATTTATGTGCTTTTTAAGAATACTAGTGTTTACACATGAGAGACATTATGATCTTTTTTTTTTCAGGGTTTCCCCCATTGTATTATAAGCCAGGTTTTACTTGCCCCCCCGCCAGGCTAAGCATCGTTTATTAATTTTTTAAAATAAGTTTTTGTACTCCATCAACATGTGATCAGGTGGGCACCGGTGGGCTACCACCGGGCTTAACAAGTTTTCTGGGGGAAACCCTGTTTTTTAATAGGTGACTGAGCCCAAAGAGCTGCAGTGTTTCAACGAGCACTGCCGTTGCCACATTATGAGCATACCTGCTAAGATTTCACACGCTCATTAATCAACAAGCTACAAATGATATACTTGCACAGTGTGTGCACAACACCTAACTTTATCTTGGAAATGTTTCAAGTCACTGATATAAAGCTGCCTAGTGCAAGAGGATAGCAGTGGCAGAAAAGTCAAAGTGAAGCCGTGAGGTGGAAACCCACTGGCCTTACTGCAGCTGAGATGTGTAATTGTACTATATTCAACCATAGTGTCAGGAAAATGCGTGTTAATCCTTTGGAATTTCCTAGTTTTCTGCATTAATTTGGCAATTTAATGCGATCCAATCTACATCTAAGTCACAAGTATAAAGTTTAAACAAACACAGTGGGTCTCATTCATGAAACGTGAGCAGCACGGATTTGTGTGTAAACTCTGTGCAGCGCAAATTTACGTGGATTTCCGCATTCATCAATCTTTTAGTAGTGCAGATTTTTTCGTAGCTACTCACAAAATCTACACCTGCTCCGGACTGTGTGTAGCACTTGTGTAAATGTAGGAATGCAAAGAAATGCTGCTTGTCACTGTTGAAAATTACAATTTTAATCCGTATTACTCTCTCTCATGTTCAAAATACGCCGACGCCTTTGAAAGACGTCATTTAAACATGACAAACAATTAGAAATATTTGGAGAGAGAGACGTTTTAGGGATCGGACACGCACAAACACGTCAAGGCTCCATCTTATGATGATAATAATCTGATATAAAACCGGAAAAAACTTTTTTGTGTTGCTACACGCTCGGTGGGCACACACTTCACCCTGCGCAGCAGCGCAGTCGGCACCGGTTTGGATGGAGCTGTGACAGACGGCTGGTGCTTCTGTAACAATATAACCTGCCTATATAACTTCATGTGTTGATACAACTATGCTCCTCTACAGCTGAGGCAGTGAAGAGCCTCCTCCTCCCGTCGCTGCTGTAGCTCTGTAGTTGTGTGTATTTTTTTTTTTCATGTGTCAAATCGAACTATTCTGGCTTTACTTCTTAAACGGTTCTTTAATAAACCAAGGACACTTAATTCACTAAATCTGTTTCTTCCCTCCACGCCTTTGACCTGTCCCAGTCACACCACTACTAACAGAAGAGAATTAAATATTTTTTCTGGACTCCACTTCACCCAAAATGACTTCGATTCCCGATCGCTCTCAATTCTCTCTCTCCCTCTTTCCTTGTTTGCGTCATGGCCGCAGGTGAACAGGTTGCACCTACCTCCTGATATGGTGGTCAGGATCTCCTTATATGGCTATTCATGTATGGAGATCTATGCTAATTGCTGATCACCGGGGGCGTGTTGTTAGTTTACGATGGGTGGGCATTCATGATCTTACACACGTGCTTACGATCAAATCTGAGTTTCCCGCACCGTTCATGAATCCGGAGTAGAGTTTTAGTAGAGTGAGCTTTTATGTGCAAATCTACACACAGATTTATGAATGAGACCCAATGTACCTAATAACACACAAACAAGTATAATACTTAATGTCTATATTGAAGGTTGTATTAGGTGACTGAGCCTAAGAGTTGCAGTGTTTCAACGTGCACTGTCGCTGCCACATTATGAGCACACCTGCTAAGATTTCACACGCTCAAATGCTATAATAGTTCATGTCTTTATTGAACATATCCATTAATCATTCACAGTGCTGGTGGAAAAAGTAAGTGAACCCTTGGATTTACACTCAGGATGAATTCTGGACCATTGGTCCTGACAGAACTGCTTCGGCTCAGCCATGTTCTTAGGATGTCTGGTGTGAATAGCTCATTCCACAGCATCCCTATTGGATTCAGGTCTGGCTCTGACTGGGCCACTCCCAAAGGTGGGTTTTCTTTTTTTTTAAGCTACTCCAGATTAGCTAGATAGTAGATTTATTTCAATGTTCAGTGTCCTTGGCCTGCTGCATCTCACAACTTCTACTGAGTTTCAGCTGGTGGACAGCCACCCTGACATTATCCTGTAGGAAGCCTTGATAAACTCTGGAAGTCATTTTGCCCTCGATGATGGCAAACTGTCCAGGCCCTGAGGCAGCAAAGCAGCCCATAACCATGCTCCCTCCACCAAACTTCACCTTTGAGATGATGTTTACATGCTGCTATGCAGTGCCATTTTATATCATACGTTGAAGAAATACAAAAAAAGTTAAATTAAATAAATAAAAAACCCAAAAATTCAATCTTAGTTTCATCAGACCACAAAACATTTTTCCATTAGTGTTGTGGAGTGGCAAACTTCAGGCCTGCAATGGAAAGCAAAGCAATGAATGCAGAAAACTAGAAACTTCCAAAGGGTTCACATACTTTTTCTTGCCAGTGATTGGCACCAGGCAAGTATTTTCTGATTGACTGGCTGAAAGTTTAATTTGGGTTTACATACATATAAATAATCTGACAGAAACTGAATCTCGATGAACACATGAACACAACACACTGTGTTGCAGTGACCTAAATTCCTGATAAGCTGTGACCCATTTAACTTATTATCTAAAAAAAAAATGGTAGACCAGAAACTCGAAGTCAGTCAGTCATTAAACCAACACTAAGGGACTTTTCAACCTTCATATAATATTTTCATAACTTTTGTGATGGTACATCGACTTACGACTTACTCTCTCCTCATTGGATAAAGGTTGTAGGATACAAGGAAAGTTTTCTCCTCGGCTTACAGCAGAGCAGAGTGACTGACAGACCCGTGTTTCAGACCAAACACTCTATATAAGTGATTGCCGTTGGAAGATATAACTATTTAAGACTTATATTAACATAAACATTCCGCTTACTTTTGCTTTTACAGCATTCACTTAAAGCTACAGTTGGCACATCGACAAAATCCTGGCGACTTTTTCAGAAACTTCAGAATGATCATTTCAGGTCCCTACATCAACCTCTGCCACTGCTAAATTTTGCTGGCACCATTTGCACAGTTACTACAAAACAAAAAAGCCCTCATGCCAAATGTTGAGGAAAGTGACAAATCCATGGATCTGGGTGGTTCATCACAAGCACACAAGAATACACACTGGGTTTTTCAGGTGCAGCCCCCTTGTCCAGTGAACCAGAACAAGACAACCAAAACAGGCTGGATTTGAACCTACAGCAACTGCGACTATTTGCCACCTCATTGTTGTGTCACAACATGAAGTCAATCGAGTCAACCAACTACGTGGTTGCCAGCTCCGCCCACCAGCTACCTGCTGCTGGTGAACAACACAAATGAATAAGACTGCACAGCTAAGAAGCTGGAGACGGACCAGGGGACTGTTGCAGTTGGTTCTGCTAAATGGATGGACAAAATGAAAACATGAGAAGTATACTAAGCAGAAAATTCGGTAACACTTTACAATAAGGGTCCCTTAATTAACGTTAGTTAGTACATTATTAAGCATTAATTAACTGTTTACAGATATATTAACAACCATTACTTTGTATTACTTAGCATTAGAAAACACATTAATTAAGGTAGCCTATTAGTAAGCAGTTAATTCATGTTTACTACTCAAAGTTAGTTCATAAATTATTAAGCATAATAATGTAATTAGTTATCATTATGTATGCATTACTCAGCATTAATTATACATTATTTAATATATTAATGCTTAATAATGTGCTAACTAACGTTAATTAAGGGACCCTTATTGTAAAGTGTTACAGAAATTTATTTTCTCATTTTATTGAGGAATTACTTGGTATTAAAAAATGCTAAAGTAGCAAGTTAAAATGAAAAATGTCCCCAGAGCTAAAGCTGACCACTTTTAATTGTTTAGAACTAGCTGACAGATGATATAACGTCATGGCATCATCCGCAACTCTTATCTACTGACAACACAAACATCCTTTTAATGTGGGAGTTGTCTCAGCCTTTTGGACCCCACTGTATGTGGGACCTTGTTTGCAATACACAGTTAAATAATGCACAGCTACAACATTTATCGGCAGTGTGCATGGGATTTTCCCTAGGAGAGAGGCTACTGTTTATTTTTGCAAAAAAAAAAAAAAAATACAGCAAGGAGTTAATCTTCAGGTGTATCTAAATATTTGTTGGAGGAAATTACATGATTTATGGATATTCCCACTGAAAACAATCCGTTGTTCCTGAACTTTTGATTCAATGCTGAAAGGTGTCTCACCTTTGTATCAGTTACTATGGTGTCTGGTGAGGATAAAGTCTTGTTATTTCAGTGACTGAACTACACCTAGGATTAGTAATGCAATAGAAACTGCCTTCAAACAATGTGCGGCACAACCTGTACAGCTTGAACTAAGCCCATCAAAAATGTGGAATAGGTAGACATATTCTTTAGGGAGTGCATACGACATGCAAGAGCGTAAGAGTTACAAGATCACCTCCTGTTAAGTGAGAAATTCCACAGGTGTTATGCAAGAGCAAACAAGTGCGGTGACGTCGTCACTATTCCCTGAGCTAAAAATAGGACAACAACATGGGAGCTATTTTTAGCTCTTAGATATTCATCACCAACATGATGCTTCCTTTGAGGAAGCAATGAAAAAAAGGAAGTGAGGCAAACAAAGCAATTAACTCAACAGAATAAGTCAAAGATAAATAGGATGTTTGCAGACCTATGTGGGTTTAATGAATCAGCCTAAGGAGCGGCCTGTTTGGAGGAGGTTTAGATGATTGTATAGGCTATATATGAAGTGCATTGACTTGATATAACTGTTACTAAATATAGAGCAGGTGACAGTGACAGGGAGAGTGCATGTTTAAGCAGATACACGCAATACCAAGGTATGAGGCAACAGTCTTGCAATAAGTTGTACTGAAATCTAAAAAAAAAACGTATTTGAGCATATTCACAAATATTTTACTCTATTTCATATCAGGGTTTGGTAAATATGCTTTTCTGGGCCAAGTCTAATTGCTGATAACAGATTATAAATGCACTACTAGTAGAAGTGATGTAACACAATACTAACACGGAAACACAGAAACAGTCCGATCGCAGCCTCCGGTCCCTGGACTTTGTAACATTTCAATTGAACCTTTCAATTAAATTACCACGAAAAGAACGCTTAAGGGGTTCAGCAAAGAAATGTATCGGTAATCAAATAAATGGGCTTTCAGTATCGACCTTTAAAGTTCATAGTAGTTCCCCCTATTTAACACACCCCCCAAAAAAGAGAGAGGAAACAAAACAGCCAGCCGCCTCTTTGCACTTATAGGTTCTTTAGTAAATTATCACTCAGCCCACACAAACAATAATAACTCATAAATCAGATTCATTGTCCACTTAAAGAAAAAAAAGAACAACAGTTAATGTTCCTGCCTTTGATTAAGACCCCCCCCCCCCCTTACTGTGGCGGTGTCACAACTTCATCTCGTTTGCCATCCAGTCAGTCCGTACTGAACTTGGCAAGAAGGCATTGCAGCGCCTGCAACCTGGAACATGCTCCAGCAGAGGCTGGAGCTGTCCAGCTTTATTCCTTTAGGGGACTTCAAATTGCTTGTAGGAAGGCTGTAGACAGTCTGTGGGGGTCTGCACATGTACTGTAAGTCTTATTCTTCTTTGTACTTTGTAGTTTGCACTAACTACTTCAATGTTTGTATTCTGTGTTGTGTCTCCTGTATGTTCAGTTAGTCTATAACTTTGTGTTTTGCTGCTGCCTACCCGGAACAGGTCTCTCTTGTAAATGAGACCCTGGGTCTCAATGAGATTTTACCTGTATAAATAAAGGTTAATATAAATAAAACATTTACTACAGTGATTAAAAAAAAAAAAAAAGCAAAGAAGAAGTTGATAAGCAAAGAAGTATTATTAATTATAGTCCACACAGTTAAACTTAAATTACATTAAATTAAATAACATTTTAATTTACTAAAGTTGAGACCACTTGGCTCCCAAAATCTTCAAATGGAAATTTTGAGCAGGGATATATTTCTACATCTTCTACACAGTATGGCAACAGCAAGGTTCACCCAGTTCTCATTCAACCATGACCGTGTGCAGATCATAGCGGGACTATCCCAACACCGGAGATCGCCCACAGATTACAACTTAAGTGTTTTACGTCACTTGTCACTTAACACAATAGCAAAATATAGGTGTTGCCTCCTTGTTGACAGGTTGTGTCTCAAGGCATGACAGATATCTTTAAGCTCCACAATTTCAAAAACAAGAGTAACTGTGGGTAAAGCAATGGAAATATGTGACAGTGCCATTTGTTATCAGTCTTTAACTGGTGGACTGTAACCGCATTTGTCAGTAATGAATCGCAATGTGGGATCACAAACATTCAGTTACATGATATGGTTGTTGTTCCATCTCTCTTCTTTTTTTAACTTCACGAAATGTATCTGACAATTTTAGTCATTCATTAAATAAATACATGAATTAATACAAAATAGATTGCGGGCCAAGCATTGCTTAATAACTAATTGAGAGACCAGACAATGTTATTTTATATGATAGTCTGTGTGTATGTGTGTGTGTGGGAGGGGGGGGTCCCTTGTGATAAGATTATATGAGGATAGCGGAGCATTGAGGGGCCCCCTGGTGGCCACAGGGACCCTATGCAGCCGCTTAGTTCACTTAAAAGTGTACAGAAAAGAAAAATGGGTAACACTTTACTTGAATAGGTATTCATAAGATTGACATAACACTGTCATAACCATGACATAACAGCTGTCATAAACATCAATGAATACTTATGACAGCTGTCGTTAAGTGTCATTCGGTAAGTTATGTCACTTTTAATTCAAAGTTGACATTGTTTGAGATGTTTTTGTTCTGACAACTTGACATAAAGACAATTTAAACCGTCATAGCAGACCTAATTGCCAAACTTTAATAATTATGTCAAGTTGTCATAACAAGGACATCTCAAATAATGTCAACTTTGCATCAAAAGTAGGGATGTCACGATTATAAATTTTCTTGGTACGATTATTGTCAGAGAAATAATCACGGTACTACGATTATCACGATTATTATGCATTAATTAATTTCACAACACTATGAATGTGTAAAATCAAATATAGTCAAAATATAATTACATTACTCATTGTTTACACAAAATATTTCAAGTATCTATTAATATAGGACCAATTCTTAATCTCCAGGGGAAATGTTTGAAATATTCAGGTCATAAATTGTTACAGTATCTATACCAAATGTTTGCGTTTATTTTAATCGTTTTTTGTTTTGTTTTGCTTTTTTTTAAAATTAAAAATAACACGCTAACATTTAAATTCCTACCAATTCAATGTTACGTTAGTTAAATGGACCAGTATCTGTGCATTTACCTTTGTTTTTGCACACATCTGCCAATAAGGTTCCAACATCAAATTTTTGTGAAAGTAACGGTATTTAGGAATCTTTACGATCAATTAATTGTGGCGTTTAATACCGCGGTTAATTGTGAAAACAAGTTATCGTGACATCCCTTATCAAAAGTGACATAACTTACCGAATGACACTTAACGACAGCTGTCATAAGTATTCATTCATGTTTATGACAGCTGTTATGTCATGGTTATGACAGTTTTATGTCAATCTTATGAATACCTATTCAAGTAAAGTGTTACCGAAAAAGGAATTTAATTCCACTCTGGGTCATAAAATTAGTGTAATAACTCATCTATCAGACGATGGATCCCAAACTTTGTGCAAAATTCTATTCGAGTAAATCCGGGATGAAAGTGCTGTGGGTTTTTTTTGCATTGGACAATGCAGGCACACAAATTATGCGTCACGTTGCTCACGATTCATCAGCCACTGATGTTGGATCCGTCAAACAAACGTCTGAGACACACACACACACACCGAGCTCAGTCTCACCCCAAACATTGAATATCCCGCCCACTCGATAACGACCAATCAAATTTGTTTTCCTTACTCGGGTAAACTCGTGTGGCAACTTGTGGAAACTCGCAGAAGGAGGGGCGACAAACGGCCATTTCTGAACACCTTTAATGCTTCGGGCTGGCCTCAAAACTAAGCATAAGTGAGCAAAACTGATTCATGGTATGTGATGTAACTAATTGATGTGCCTGGTATCCAATAAGAGCTTTACGGTTACTTTTTCTCCAAGTAGCACATGCTGCTGAGTTGAGAAAATTTAGAGGCATGTGAAAAATTTAAGAGGTGCAATGAAAACTGTTGCAAACATAACTGCACAGTCAAGCACAGCAAATATGATGGATTACATACTACATCAAAGTCAAGCCATTATTGAAAAACAAAATTATATTCTATACATTTTTATAACACATGGATTGGCAGCCCAATAACATCAGAGATCCACACTGTGTAAAATGAACATGGTGAAACATGGAGGGTTTGTCGGTTGCTAGTTGTAAATACACCATTCAAAGTTGGCCCCTCCTCCCCAGCTCAAAAGTGAAAGGTAGAGATCAGAATGCATGAAAGGAGTTAGTGAAGCAGTGAATTTGAAGTGCAAATAAACAAGCACACACCTCCTCACAGCCTGCGGCAAGGTGCCACAAAGGGAACACACAAACAAAAACACATACTTTCTCTAATCGTGTTGGTGTGTGTGGCTCCCTCCCAACAGAAACACAGACCTGCCACTCTTTACACATCCATGATGACTCAGACAGAGCAGAGGGGAGAAGGGGAGACAGTGGTTTGATCCCCCCACCCCCACCCCCCACTGTTATTGACTGGAGGCTAAACACCCACTACCCAGAAACATGACGCAGCAAAGACACCCAAGATAATAAGATGACGTGACTGGTATTTACATGTATGTTCTCTATTAAAAAGAGGGTGAAACTCACAAACGGAGGGAAAATCTCAAATTTACCAATAAGCAAACTTCTGTTTCCTGTATTTTGGTCACGACAATGGTATGCACAGAATGCATTGTTGTTGTGCTGTTGTTTATTTAAAGCATGTCTGGACTGTTTCATCTGTCTCCACCTGGGCATTTTCAAGAAAAGCCCAGCTACCAGGTTTGTTTTATTTATGTCTTGCTGCTATTACTGGAAAGCTTTACACCTTGCCTGAAAAATGATGGTAACGTAGCCAGCAATCAGCAAATCCCCACAGTGCACCCAGCTTGAAGAATGTGGTAGTTCACTTTGTGGAACTGACTTTTGTTTTGGAGAAACAAATGGAAATGGGGCCAAGAGGGAAGCTGATTAACCTGAACTGTGATAATGTATCCTTCACTCTAGTTATGATCACCTAATCTTAACTATCAACCCACCTGCCAGTGTGGTGAAGGTGTGTCCTACTGGCCATCACATACATTAACATAAGTGCTGTCTGATGTGTATATGTTATATGTGTGTGTATATTATACTTCTTCATCCATGACTTTTATTTTGAAGCAGAATAAGCCCAATAATGATTTGCATACAAAATATACTACAGTGTTGGTTATTTTTTATATCGGACCAGATACAAAACTAACACATTCACTCATCTGGAATAACAATCAATTTTTTTGCTGATCATACTTCAGAATGAATAACTTAGACATAGTAATGTCACAGTGACCTTTGTGTGATACACTTCATTAGCTGCATGATACTTAATGTGTCTTGGAGTATCAAAACTGCTAAAACTCGTGCATCAGTGACTTAATCGACAGATCAAATGCAGTCAAACATTAGTCAACAGAACACATGGTCAGAGAAGGAAGCGCAATTTTGAAATTGCTTGTCTCAGACATCACTATTGTCAAAGTTCCCCGCTCTTGCATACTTCATTCCCATTAATACTATGCCAAGTCTGTACTTAATTTAAATTAAATTAAATGTTTTACCCAAATTTGATCTCATATTTGTGTTTTTGTGGAAAACGTTACGTTACCATTATACTGTAAATGACATACTGTCACTGACTGATGAGATGGCAATTTCATCCACTTAAAATACAACAAGTGTAACAACGAAAGTTACAATATGCAGCACCAGGCACACAGGATACAGTGAAAAGACTCAAGAGACTCTTGCAGTCAAACCACATCCCAGCCCCTGTTGGTTTTGTGTATTATTACAAACACACTGGAATTTCCCTTATGGATGGCCTAATTCGGTGATGCCCTGTCATTTGAAATACTGTGGCATGGGATAAATATAAAAAATAACTTCCTGATTTCATGGACTTTGTGCCCTACATCCAAAGCAAAAATAAACCCCACTCCTTTAAAAAACAATTCAAAGAAGCTCCCAATCTCCAACTCCACCGTGGCGTGTACTGTCTAGACAAAACAATACCCAAAAGATGGCCGAAACTTCACTTACTTGGGTGGCATGCTGAGGGGAGAGCGTGGTTTCAGTTTGTCTTCGTCTTTTTTCTCCCTGGCGTCTCGAGGCGGACGCATCCGTGGCCTCTCCTTCTCATCCCGCTTCATCCGGTCCCTCTCCCACTCTTCCTTCCGCCGCATTCGCTCCTTCTCGCGTTCCCGCTCTCTTTCCCTCTCCCTCTCTCTCTGCCTGCGCTCCCTCTCACGGTGGTCTCTCTCTCTCTCTCTGTCCCGGTGCCGCTCCTGAGGGTCACGCTCACGTTCACGCTCCTGTCAAAACGGACGTGCAAAATGTGAAATGTGAAAATGTGCTATTTAATGACTGTCATTCAGAGAAACAGGCATGACCTTTTCAGCCCGTCAGTCACCCTGCTTTTATTAATTATCCCCAGCTCAGAAATTTATAGCTTCATCTTTCAAAGAAAAAAATCACTTATTTAACAGTCTCATGCCCTTTTACGGGCATTGATGGGGCGGTTACCTATGCTAATCCTATGTTAATTAGACTCACCTGGCACGTGCTCTCAACTTATGAGGAGGTGGCATTCATTAATGTAGGAACACAACTAGAGATGGTCCGATCAGGTTTTTTGGGACCGATACCGATCACCGATCACCTAAAGCCTCACCGATCCGATTACCGATCAGAACCGATCGATCACATGAGACGACATTATTAATATTTATATTTTTTTTACTCTTTTTTTCCCCATTAATTCATCCACTCATGCAAAAATACTCTGGTAAAAGTAGAAGTACTGATTCAACTCCTTTACTCAAGTAGTAAGAAGTACAGGCTCTGAAATGAACTTAAATGTAAAAGGGGGCTTCTTTGCTCTGGGCCCCCCAGACTCTAGGACCGGCCCTGCTACCCATAACTTTTTTTTCATATTCCTGCTCTGTCTGCACATTGTTGGACTTTCCTTCAGTAGAGGAGTTTGATGAGCAGACACTAAGTAGGCTACAGCATCTTACTGGGAGTGACACCGAGTCACACACCTAAGGGAAAAAGATCGTTTTCTATCGCTTATTTGCGTATCTATATGTCAATAAGGTTGAAACAAGTAACGAGCCTGTTTTGACAGCGTAAGGAGCATTTCGTTTAATTTTGGAATCCAGCCGCGGGATTCGGTCCGTGGTCCGCCGGTGTCGAGAGCGACCGGGTTCTCTCTCACTCACGCACAAAATAGACCACACGCCGAAACGATTGCTGCACACACACACTGGTCGAAATCCGTTGTTGCGACGGAGAACTTTAATCCCAGCAAATGCCGCTATTGGGCTTCATCATGATGCAGCTGTCTATGCTGCCAGTCACACACGCAGAGAGAGAGGGAGAGAGACGCTCGTTCCCTCTCGTGCATGCTTTACACACATGCAATTGTGATACAGGCAGCCTTATTTTACTGTCTGCATGCGTGGATGCGGCAGGGAAACCCTGCTGTATGTATCCACAAGTTTCCGATCATCATCTATGGTCAAAACCGGCTTACGTTTTTGACGTTCGTAAAAAGGTGGATAATGCGATCGGATCTGTGATTTTAACCTTTGATTGGATTTCCTGATCGATCGTTTTTTTATCATATCGACCCGATCCAATCAGTTGCCGATCGATCGGCACCATCTCTAAACACAACTGCGAACAATTTGGAGGCTTGATGAATCTGATGTAAGGTGTAGTCAAGCCTCTAGGCCACCCACTGTGCCTACATGAGGGATCCTACCTGGGGCTCTGGGCCCTGAACAAGACCATGTTGGTTGAAACCAGTCTGCGTTTCACTATTGTTTTATGATTATGCCCCAATTCATTAAAGGCTTTTACGTAACAATCCTTGGCTCTAGCGAGTGAGTGCCTGAAGCAAGCCTAGTGCTTTTTTGTCAGTCTATCACACTTTTTATTGTCTTGGGCTTTGAAAAGTCACCCAGAGTGACCCAATAGCAGAGTGGTTAGAGCACATATTCTTTTGCATATTCTCTAACAACTCTGCTATTGGGTCACTGCACTCACCTCTCACGTCGGGCAGCATATGGAAGGTACTCACACTGTAGTGGTAAGGAAGAGGAGCTTCTGTGTACTGCACTCTGAAGTTTTCATACTGGCCACCTCGCCAAAGGGCCTCCATTTCATAGTCATAGTACGGATCGTTATATGGGTCACTGTAGAGGCAAGCACATTTTTTATATGTTTACTGCACAGATTTGGAAAAAAAAAATTCAAATGGCACCCCATAAAATAACAGGTGTGTGTTCACTAGAGGTGTGATGAGATCTCGTTCCATAAGGTCTCGCGAGATTAAACTCGACGACATTTCTCGTCGCGTTAAAAATCTGTCTCGCAAGATTTTTTTTTTTTTTTTGTTAAAAAATGTAAAGCAGCGTTTCCACTACCAGTTACCATTACTTTGCACCCCTTTCCACTACACAGTTATAACTCTACTCGACTCGGTTTAGGTGCTTTTCAATCACAGCTGAGTTCTTCATAGTTCCTCCTTCGCTGCCACTACTTGAAAAATCTTAGAGGAAACACTGCACATAATATTGTTTGCACTTCAAAAAAAGAAATAAATATTTAATTTTAGTTTTAGTTTCAATTTGTGGAAGAAGAAATGTAGCTTACATCATGCAAAGAGTTATAATAAAACATTTCAAAATGCATGTGCAGTTAAACAAAAGTCTGTTGGCCCAGTCATATATTTTGTCATTGTAGTTTTAAAATCTTGTTTAAAGTCTCGTCTCGATCTTGTGAACCCAATATCGTGTCTCGTCTCGTCTCGTGAGCTGAGTGTATCGTCACACCCCTAGTGTTCACACTGCCTGTATCTCCTCTGTGCTACCGTTTACAGGTTACATGAACATAGGAGTTCTCTCCATTATGAATTCCTTATTTTTGACAGAAAATATCAATTAGGTGCCTCTGTCAAAACGGCCCACAGTCAGCACACAGCAGGAGAAGCAGTATGTTCCTGACCCAGGCTGGTGTGAGGTACTGAAGTTTTTACTACGGCTGCCTAGCATAAAAACACATTGGTGCTGCAGCTCTGCAGTACGTCATATGTTGCACATCAGTCAAAAACAACCGAATGGCAGCAACAGCAACGATTAACCTGAAATCAAGTGTGGACAGCCAGTTTTTAAACTTGATTTCCTGAAGAGCCTTCCTCCAGAGCTGTGGCTCACCAGGAAACATCTTTATGGCCTTTGTCTTTGTGAGTCATATGTCTGATATATTTCTTAAATTCAACATTTCATCTTTCTTTACTCAGTCAATGCATGCTGATAAGAGACAGACACGGCAAAGGGAAATCAAGCTCCGCTGGAACCCAGGAAGTGTAAAACTGATTTATCTCTGTTGACTAAAATATTTTTATTTAATTGTTGATTTATATATTTGTCACGGGGCGGTACATGTCTCGCTTGGTTCTATACATAGAAGACGAAAGGGGCAGATATTTTAACATGTAGTTGAGCAGTTGTGTGCTTTTGTGTTTGGTCAACACTTACCCATAGGCTGGATCTCTGAAGTCCATCTCACTGAAAGAGGAAAAACTAATTTAAAAACGAACTTACTAAAAATACTACTAAAAAAATAAATATCATACATGCATTGATTATTATAATTTCTTAATACAGAACACTGTGCTGTGTGCGTCAATGTGTGTCCCAGTTGATGAGCACAAATGAAGTTCATACTCTCTAATGATGCGGTAGCTGCGTTCTCTGAAGAAGTCGTTCTCTTTGTCAAATTCTCGCTCATCCTCTCCGATGGTCACATTGAAGCGCTTCTCCTCAAAGTCTGGTTCCTGTTCCTTCCTGATGGTGGCTTTCTTCAGCACCTATGGGACACAGTACAGTCTGTATGAAAACCTGTGAGTCATTTCTCCAGATAGCAACAAAAGGAGGAGCTGCTGCTTTTAATAAGACTCAGTGTGGGCATTATTACAGCTAACTAGTGTATATGTATGTATCAAAGGGTATTTATATAACTTTGTCGACCCCATTTAAAGCCCCTACAAGGAGCTTTCAGTTTGTGCTGATTTTGGCAGTCCCTGTGGCCAAAAGCGATAGTGTTTTGTCTGAATGAAGACTGCATTTCCCATGAGCTCTAGCGCGTATTGCCGTAAAGATGCTTATCTGGCTCACGTGTCAGGGCTCCAGACTAACTTTTTTGTGAGCAGTTTTAGGCAAATTACATTGGAAATGTATTTAAAATACAGCAGAGCAGGCTGACGCTATAGCCCAAGACGGGTGCTCTGTGGGTGAGAGGAGAGACTCGGCTGGCTGTAAACCAGCCGCCTTGCCCCGACTGAGCATGTTGAATCGGCCCCGACGAGACCCGACGGCTTCCGACGCTCCCTGACGGAGATGAACACACCAAACAGACGAGACCTGACGCCTGACTGTCGGGCCGGTGTGTCCCTGGCTTTACAGTAGTGACTGTGGAGCTTCCTACATGCCCCCTGCTTTCAGTTCAGTCCTGAATCTTTATCATTAAATAAAAAAAAAAAAAAGGTCTGAGAACGCATCATTTGGTCGATGTAGGGATGAAGGTGGGCCGCGAACATTGTTTAGATTGTCAAGTGGGCCCTGAGTTGGAAAAATTTGGGAACCCCTGCTGTAGGGGCTTTAAATATCACAGTAATGGAAGGCTTAATATCATCAATCAACACACAAAACTGATTGAACAGTTTTACAATTACAGGAAAACAGTTTACAACCTGTAGTAGTTGTAACTACGGATGCCATAAAAACATAAACTTTGCAATTTGCAAGCTCTTCTGTTTGGTCCACAGTGTCACTAAACAAACAGCCCCACAGTGGAAGCTAGTTTTACGCAGACAACCAACTGGAACATCTGTTTCCGTGCGTCGCAGTGGACTTGTTTACCTCTTTGGCGTGCCTCAGTCCTCTCTCCCAGGCACTCTCCACAGGAGGTTCCACTGGGGGAGGAGGGGGAGGGAGCTCCTCCACTGCAGGCGCAGCCTAACACAGTGGCAAATTAATTCATTAGTATAATTAGTTAGTTACTATCCACATAACTGCAGCTGTGTAAATCTCTTCAAAGAACACAAATGAAAAACACTGTTTTCAGACATACCCAGGGATTGTTGGGTATGAGCGGGTGTGGTCCTCCAGGGGGCGCTCCATTAGGTGAGAAGAGGTCTGGTTTACTGATGAGGGAATAGTTACCCTTGTCATTGACTCCAGGGTGGATGAATCTACAGTTCATACCCCAAGTGCAATTCCCTGGAAACAACAAACTGTACGTTACCCACAGTGAGAAGAAACACGTCATGTTACTTGTCTTTCTTGAATCAAAAGACAGAAAAGAGAAAATTAAAGACAACTTCACATTTTGCCTTAGTATAATGCAAAAGCCAAAATATACTCTGATTATGATTTCCGCTGGAAGAAACAATATGAGCGCTTCAGACAGTATGATATGAATTTATCTTCATTTGTAATCCTGGTACAAAATAAATCCTGTTGTTAACACCAATTTATACCATTTCACAAGCAGAGAGCAGCCACTCTCTAGTGCTCCAACAATTATAGGGGCTTAAATGTGCACTAAGCCTGGGGTTTTACTGTTTTACTGGTCATTAGTGCTCTCTGGTGGACAAACTAGGTCATGGCTGACATAACTCTGCCAATGTAGCACTCTAACTTCTAGTTACTCATCAGCTCAAATACAGTGGTAAGAAAAAAAGTGAACAGTTGGAATCACCTGCATTAAAGAATAAATGTATTTATTAAATTCAGATCAGAAACAATCAATGTTAATTAACTAATGACACATTCATTTTTGTACTCTTTGTACATTTTTGAAAAGCTACGTGAACCCCTTGGCCAACGACATCCACTAAATGAGGAGTCATGAATCAAACCTAGAGTCAAGGCACTAAAGAATGGAGGTGGGTGTCTGACATACAATTTGAATGAGTGAACTAAGCCTCAGGACTCTGGATTACTGAATTATTGAATTGTGATTTCAAAGAGTAAAGATAGTTGTCAATCCACAATTATATAAGAGGCTTATAAATGGAGATGAATTACTTGTAGTGAATGAATGAACTGAAATGAACCCCAGAGAAACAGCTATGGCTCAAAGTATACAGTGGAGCTGCTTAATATCTCTTCACAAGACAACCACATGCACATCATGGTGCATGGCGCAAGGTGTTCACGACAGGACATCAAGGAGCCACTGCCTGTGCACCTGCAGTTTCCAAAAGAGCCACTGCAGGGTTCGACATTAACGGTTGCCCGATTGTACAGTATACAACCTGTGCAGACTTGTCCAGGTTCATGTTTTTGGCCATTAAAGGTCCTTCAGTTCACGATTTCAACTGTGATCAGGCATTAAACAGGTGGCTGATCTGTTCAGATAGGGCACGGAGGGTGTAACTGCTACTGGTCAAATAATGTGAAATAGCAGTTAATTTTACATGTCTGCAATGACTGCCATTATAGATAATAATAAAAACTGCTTTCTTAAGAAAAAGTGTTGTGTAGTATATGGTCAACAGGAAGGATTTTAGTAAGATATAAGTGATGAGCGAAAGTATGCACCACACCACTAGAAAAAAAACCTAGGCTGGGCAAGTAAGAATTTAGAGGGGGCAAGTAGATTTGAGAACCTTAACGTTGGACCCTGCCCTGTCTCCACAACTTTGCTGGGAAATGAATGAGGAGTCGAACGCACATCAATTTGCCTACAGAGCCAACAGATCCACAGAGCTACGCCGGGTGGATTACACCTTAGCCTTTAATACCACCCGGCTCATCTCTGGGGGAGATGAGTCGGCTCACAGGGACGAGGTAGAGCGGCTGTGTGAGTGGTGCAGCAACAACAATCTGGTCCTGAACACCACCAAGACCACGAAGCTGATAGCAGACTTCAGGAGAAATAAAGCAGAGATTCATGTGGGGTCTGTAGGGAGAAGGTGACAACATTCAAGTTCCTGGGGGTCCAGATTGTAGATAACCTGACCTGGAGCGACAACACCACACAGCTGGTTAGGAGGTCACAGCAGAGACTCTACTTCCTGAGACTCCTTACTGTGCGTTCACACCAAAAGCGCCGGGAGCGTCGCGGCGGCCAGAAGTCATTCATTTTCAACTGAGACTGTTGAGGGGCGTTGGGAGCGTCGACGCGCGTCGAGAGCGTCAAATTAGAAGTTGAGAGAAGTTCAACTTTATGCAAATGAGGAGCGTCGCCGCCACGGCGGCAGCCAGTTGCAGACCAGGAGTCTCACAGCGGGAGAAATTGAGAGTGCCTGAGTGGACACATCTTCTGCGCTGCTTGAAAGTCCCGCCCCTTTCGCCGCCGGCCGCTGGAGCTGGCAGCCGGTGAACAGAGCGTTGAGAGCATCTGCTGCCCATGCTGCTGACGCTCCTGACGCTTTTGGTGTGAACGCAAACAACTGCCTCTCCCAGCAGCTACTTGTGGCCTCTACCACTGCTGCATTGGAAGTCAGCTGACATACTGCTAATGTGTGTGGTATGTCAGCTGCACAGTAGCAGAGGAGGTGGCGCTTCAGTGGGTCATAACTATTGCTCAAAAGATCATTGGCTGCACTCTCCCCACTTTGGATTAACTTTATGGCTCCCGCTGTCTCACAAAAGCAAAAAAAAAATCCTAAAAGACAAAACACATCCAGGTCACTGGTTTTTTGAGCTACTGCCCCTCAGCAGGAGATACAGGACAATCAAAGCCAGTACAAACCAATTAAAAAACAGCTTCTACCCCAAGGCACTAATTGCACTTAATGCTGAGTGAGGATCGGGGACGTGAGCATAGAAGGTGAGATAGAAGTAAAAGGAAAGTATATTGTATGTTTCTTTTTGTATGTGTTTTACGACTTTGCACTGTAGGAGATGCACAATTACGTTGTTGTGGAAATGACAATAAATTATCTGTCTATCTAAATTATTTTATGGACTGGTGAAGCTAAACTGAACATGCAACTCAACATGTGCTGTAAATAGGGCACTGCACACCAACATAAAAAATATCAAGCAAAAAGGTGAAGCATAGTTGAGGCTCAGGATCGGTCCAGTTTAAAGCAGAACTATGCAGGATTTCGGCTGTAATTATTGTGGCTCAGAGTCACTGTGATGGTAGAGTGACCTATTATGAGGTGAATGGGGTCTAGGCCAATGCGCTCACCCCCCCCACTGGCTGAAAACCGCACTTGCAAGATCAGTCCTCCGTCTCGGTGTCACAAATCTCATCAATGGATAGAACTATCGCGAGAAACTGCCTTACGGCAGTACGAGATAAGAACGCAGATGACGTCATGCATGTCATGAATCGTGATTGGTTTGAGTTCGGAAAGTCGGAGGAAACCATGGAAACATGTTTGTACTGATGAAGTTCGGCTTGTGGCTAACACGGAGCTAATGCTAACAGACACACACACACCATGGATCTTTTATAAGATAATGTAATACATCATGACACACACACACACGCCTTCGCGTTTTGGAACCTTTATTCATGTGTGTGTGTATGTCTGTGTCTTTGTGTCTTTGTCTGTGTGTGGCCGTATTAGCGTTAGCTCCGTGTTAGCATTAGCTCCCTGTTAGCGTTAGCTCCGTGTTAGCATTAGCTCCCTGTTAGCGTTAGCTCCGTGCTTAGCAAACACCGCTCTCTACCTTCAGCAGTAAACACAAGCACGTGTAGGGAGGGGGTGGAGGAGGTGGCGGCGGCAAGTTTTTTTACGACAGTGACATGTGCCTCCCAGAACTGTGGGGGAGCCCCGGAGAGGGAAAAAAAGAGAAACCAACGAAGGAGCGAGCTATTTCCGGCCAAGTTGCATAGTTCTGCTTTAACATCATGCAAGGCAGTCTGTAGGATGAACAGTCGTGTGTAGATCAGCAGCCTCTTGACATTACTGCTGCCAAAGGAGATTCAGCCAAGGGCAGAGGTGGGTAGTAACACACTACATTTACTCCATTACATTTACTTGAGTAACTTTTTAGATAAACTGTACTTAAGAGTAGTTTTAATGCAGCATACTTTTTACTTTTGTGAAGAAGAAGTGGTACTTTTACTCTGTTACATTGAGCAACATTCTACTTTTTATCGATCCAATGCGAGATCAGTTTGTTTTGTTTTGACAAAGATACTTCCAACAGAAAAAAAAATCAATATCACATTTGTGTTTCACCAGTCAAAAGTAGCCACTAGCGAAGTTTGACGCACACAAAATCTCTGCTGTAACAGGGCAGCCACTGCGCCTCAAATTTGAGGGAACACACTGCGGTTAGCAGATGTGTTCTGGCTGTGAATAGGATGAAGTCAGCCCCGGTATCTGAGGAATAATGTCTGAGGAGGTGTCACTAATCAGGAATCAATGGATGTGGAGGCGTGAGCCATCCGACGCGAAGCGTGACACACACACACAAAGGGTTTATGGACAGTTCATAGACCTCTGTATGCAAATATATGTAAATTACTGTGGCTGAATTTGCCTTAATTTGTGTTACTTTTTTAAGATTTCATTTATTGTCTTTATTTATTGTCTTGTTAAGTGTTCTTTGGCAATATCTGAATTTGTTCATTGCTATTTCATATTTTTGTGAATTTGATTACATTCATGTGCTGATCAGTGTGTAACTTATTTGGCTTTTTATTAGCAAAAATCAAATATTGCTTTCATAAATATGTATTTCACTGAAGTGGATACAAATGAAAGCTTTCTGGTACCTTAGAATGAGTTGTTACAAGTCGTTACAAATACATAAGTGGGCGACGCACCGAACCGAGGCGGCCATGTTGCATCGCGACCGTAGGTAACCACGGAAACTAACCGGAGCTGTCGGCTCGGGGAGAAAGTTTTCCAGGTAGCGCCTGTTAAAACTGTCACCACTGTGTAGTGTGAGGAAGGACGGAGGCACTGATGTTGCATTCAGGTGCAGTCAGGCAGACGGCCGTCGGCAAACCAACCGGATGTCATTTTACTCCACGAGAGAAAGATGGTAAAACGTGTGTTACAAGCTACAAGTCATTTATCTAACATCACAATTAGTCCGAAGCTGTTTAACGACGGTTAAAATGAAACTTAAGGTAAATATCCTGCATAGTTTGTTTCTGTTTTCTGAGCTCCTGTGATCAGAGCGCCGCTCCGCAGTGTGTTGGCTACAGAAATAACAATAAAACACACGCTTTCACATTTTGAAAGTGCTTGCGATTTTTTCCATACAAGTGGAGTCAAACACAAGGCAGAAGAGAGAGGGACAGCCGAGCTGCTCTGACGGCTCAGCTGCAGGTGAGCCAGGCAGCGCAACGGTGCTGCCCTGGATTACTGGCACACGCCATAGCCACACGCATTCTGTTTTTAAATATGAATATGAATATTAACAATTAATCGATAATTGATCGTTAATTTTCCTGATGATCAATCAAAAAGATTTCTTCAAATGCCCATTCCTACTACATATAACTTTAAAGGTGTTCAGAAATGGCCTTTTGTCCTGTTTGTTGCGCCTCCTTCTACGAGTTTCCACGAGTTGCCGCACGAGTTCACCCGAGTAAAAAAAACTAATTTGATTGGTCGTTATCGAGCGGGCGGGATATTCAATGTTTGGGGCGAGACCGAGCTCGGTAGGGCTGTAATCAACCAAATAAATTGTTGGTCGACTGAAGCCCTGAAATTTCGACTTGACGTTGGGTCAAAAAAAAAAAAAAAACTCTGTCGCTTGGAACACACTGATGCACTGATATGATCAGAAACTCTTTCAATTTGTGTGGACTGTCTGTGAAGACTGACAGGAGTGAAGCTGACCTCATCCTCTGCTTCAGAGAGGGACAGCCTTGCACTGTCGGACCTCCTCAGCAGGGGCGGGGTCGTCACGGGGGCGATCGCGGGGCCAAAAACTCACTCGTCTGCACCTCGATTACGGACCACAGCGTGGTTTTACACACAGCATCATTTGACTCGGGTGAATGAATAACATCAGTCTCGGTACAGATCAGTGGTCGCTGTTGCCGCTCTGTTTTTGAAATTTCCGGGTTTGATTCTCATGTCGGACGTAGCGCTCGCACTCTTTCAGTGACGACGCTCTGTCCAATCAGTAGAAGGCAGTCGGCTGACGTCACGTTTTAGTATCGCTTCGGCTCGCTTGGAACCAGGGCAGAGGAGGTACAAAAATAGTACCTGGTACCAGGTACTACGGCTAGTGGAAAAGCAAAAAAAGCAGGCCGTGCCGTGCCATGCCGTACCGCGCTAGTGGAAAAGCGCCATTACTTTTCTCACCAGCACTGTGAATATTTGAGGCTTGAGGTAAAGTTTAGGATCTGCTCTCCTCTACTCACCTTTAATGAAGAACCTGCAGATGGGACGTGGTCTGATTTTCCTGTCGGAGGGATCTTTGACCTCGCCCTCCTCCAGGTCATCATCCTGCCCAAACAAACACAGGGAGTGTTACACCAAAGTATCTTATGTAATAACATACATACACAAACTCCAGTGTCTGTTACAATGTATAAAAACTATATCACTTAATTACAATGGGATCAAGTTGAGCCAGAGGACAGAATATGTATTTAAAGGAAGGACAGCCAGACAGTGGAAAATCACAGTGATTATAATGGCTCCTTGTATATGATTGCAGACTAATAGCTTATTTAAATCACACTATTTACTGTCCAGTGAAAATGTGTTTTAATTTAGGCACAAATATAAATATGCCTCAGTGAAACAGCGCAACTCAAAATTGAGCAATACAATTACCTATATAACAGTTGTTATATTTATTAACTCGTTTTCAACCTTTCTTGCCTTGCCCCTCAATATGAGCAGCATTAATCATATTTTTTCTTTCTTTTTTTTAAAAAAAAAGGAAAGAAAAGAAAAGACGAGGACAGCTGGATGGACAAATCAAAGTGTGGGATGACGGCTGAGTGCGAAAACAGGGTCAACCAAAGAAATTGGAGTTGACAAAAGTTGTTTTCACAGGACAGACGTTTAGTTTTTGTAGATAAGTAAATAAGGGTAAAAGGCATAACACCGTATGACCCTTGAAATGAGTTCGGAAAGGACAATTTTAAAACACCAGACTTGTTATTATTTGTTATGTGACTGAAAACTTTGAGTTTTTATACTTTTACAGAAAATGCAGTGTGGAAATATCAGGTGAAAGTCAGAATAATAAAAGACCAGCACCACATGGGTTGTCACCATTATTAATTCATCATTTGACACATAAATTACGTTATCTAGCATAATACATAAAAACTCTGGATGTGTGTACCATGTATTGTCCAAAATGATAATCATGTGACGTAAATATTGTCTGAATAATTGTATTTATTTTTTTAAGTAATAATTTGCCCCCTATCCAAGCTCTGTAAGAACTGACATTGATGCTGATATAAAGTCTGATCCAATACCTAACATTGCAGTAGAACATAATATGCAGTGCTGATTTAAGATATCTCTGATAAATAATAAATCTAGCCTAATAACTTTGCCACACCTAATTTTTCACAACTTACTTGTTCCAGGTACCAAAAGTCCTGGTTCAAAACTATGACATTTATAAATTTAAATATGATATTCTGATATTAAAGAAAGCTTAACTGAGAGATTGTGAATCCTTAAATTGACATGACATAATTAGCTTGATCAATTAGTTTTTTTTGTGAGAAGCAAAAAAACACAGCCTGTTTGCACCTCGACAGTGGTGTTACAACGCACAGTGTCTTCCCACACAAATGATCTCTGGCTGTAAACTGCAGCTTGCAAAGAGCATGCACAAACAACAGCCAAGTTTAATTATGGACTGAATTTACAATTATTTGCAAGAGCAAACATGAAGTGCTGCTGGCAGAATTAGTGAAACTAAGTAAATGCTCCTGGATATTTTAGACACTACTCTTTTTTTCAGAGAAACAGATTCAGATTTATTTTACTAACCTGGATGTCACATTCACATGCGGTATTTAAGAACAAAATGCACTGTACGCCGTAGAGCAGGAGACTAGAGCTGAAACACTATCAGTCTGAGATCGAGGGACAGATCAGCCTTAGATGTTTGTGCTCTGATTTAGCTGATATAACCTCAAAATGCAACATACAACTACGAGGCAAACTGTGATCACTTACATCAATCTCTCCTTCATCAATCTCTCCGTCATCCTCATCCTTCCTCTTGTCTCTGAAGGAGTCTCTGCCCATCCTTTCAGGCCCTTTAGAGTCGTCTGTTCTCTTGGATTCATTATTTCGAGGAGATGGGGGGAGGATTGGTTTCTTCTCCTTCTTCTTACTGCTCTTGTCCTCACTCTCCTCCTCTTCTGCATCTTCCTCATCTTCCTCGTCCTCATGTGGAGGAATGCTCGGCTCCTCTGGGACTTCCTCGTCGTAATCCAGTTCGTGCTCATCCAACTCCCGGGAAACAGACACAGAGTCGTCCTTCATCTCCTTCATAGCAACTGCCCTTCTCCTGTCTGCCTCCTCAACTCTTATCCTTTCATCCTCCTCCTCTGCCTTGCTTTTGTCTTCCTCCTCATCATCTTCAGCTTCAGCTGGATCAGGCTCTGCCGAGGCGTCCTTCCTGGAGCCACTGACACCATATCCTTCCTCCCCATCTTCTCGGTTGTCTTCATCAGTGAAGCTCTTGACATGCTCTGGTTCTGAGTCTGGAGACTGTGGGGTGTCGATGACTCTGTCCTCTTCCTCCTCCTCTTCTTTCTCATCCACCCCATCCAACTGGTTCCCCTGCGGCCCATCTTCATCCCCCTCCATCAGCACAATGTTCTCATCCTCCTGCCCAGTCCCTCCAGGCTCCTCATCAGAAACAAAGTCAGGGGCCACCTCATCCTCTCCTTCAATCTCCTCCTCCGAGTTCAAACCTCGTCCTCGGCTTACCGCTACCTCGTCCTCTTCATCCTCCTCAACCAGCCCTCCATTTTCCTCTTCATGGACCATCTCACTGCCTGAGATGACCCTGTCCTCCTCTTCATCAGAAGAATCCAGGAGGTCACAGTCAGACAGGCCCTTCTCCTCCTCCTCAGGAGACTGGGGGGACTGCGTAGGGCTTTCGGGAGAATCCATTAGGAAATAATCTAGTGTAAAAAATACAATAAAATTATAGTTTGTTATGATAACATGCTGACTGAGCCTGCACTCTAGTAATGTAAGTTTTACTGTATAGTGAACAGAACATCAAGCCAAACCTCATTCAAAACCTGTCAATTTAACATCTCAACCTATCAGCCAGGTTAAATACAAAAACATGATTTCAGATAAACTGTCAATTCACCAATAAGGCTGTCTCTAAATAAATACGAATTATAAATACCAACTACTCTTTAGCAATTGCATTCAGCACTCAAGATATTTCTTACATTGACTTAACTACCTATGAAATACATTCAATTAGCATTTGCACATGATCCAATACAGCACTTATGACTTGTTAATTCACAAAATAAATGACAAAGAACTCTAAATATCTGAGCTGAGACAACTTGGTCAGCCTGTCAACAAACAGATTTATTAAATCACAAAACTCTCCATGTCAGAAATAGCCTCGTCGTTATGTTTATAATAGGTTTTCTGACAGCAGGATTTTTCTTCTCTCTTTTTTTTAAGCTTCCGGTGCTACTAATTCAAAACCTTAGCTTTTGTCCAGCTACCTGACAACTTCCAACGACATGGGTTAACAATAGCTCTATAACACTACACATGTCACTTACAGGTTTATGGTATATACCTACTTGTGTGTAGAAAACTAGAGTATTACATAAGTTGAACTGTAGCGTAACATCTCTGGTAATAAAGCCTGGGTCGCGCTAGTTGGCAACAAGGCCCACAACTAAACAACGAGACGAGACCTTGCTAAGCACCGAGCACCGAGCACCCTGCCTCCACTTAACGGGAAATCTTTACTAACGAACAGAAACAAACAGACCGGTTAGACGAAGGACACAGCGATAGCCGGAAACTGGCGCTTTCGCACTTAGCCTGCTGCTGCTGCAGTGTAGCAGCACATTTAGCCTGCCGTTCAATTAACAATGCAGCCTCCCATGTAGCTAAGCTAACAGCGGAGCTGTGCCCTGCTAGCTGCTCAATACCACACACTTAATTCACCTTGGCGACCGAAGTTGTGTAAAGACGGCGCTGTTTCGTTCAAGAAACCCCCCTCGCCCGCGGATACAGTTTTTTTTTACAGTGTGCAATTAATATTAAACGTTAGATTTAGCCGCTATGCTAGAGAAAATAAAATACCCCGCACGGCACAGCGAGAGCGGCCATTACCTATACGTCATCAACATACGACGATCTGAGAGGAGGAGGAGGGGGAGGCGGGGTGGTCAGAGAGCAGTTCATACTATTTGAACTGAAAAGGTCTAAGGTCCAGATAGCTATCTATCTATCTATCTAATGCACACACACACACACACACACACACACACACACACACACACATTTATAGATGAGATTTCGCAACTGTGTCATGTTAGAAAGCATCCCGTGTTTGGAGGAGATCAGAGTGAATGACAGACAGGCCACGAACGAAGACCCAACCTATAGTTCATAATGTATGATAATGTAGCCTACCTATGTTGAACTGATCCTGTCTGACCATAACTCACTGGGAGATGTGATGGAGAGATGCACACTGGTGGAGGCCATTCTGAACAACTCGGATCATCCACCTCAGGCACCTTGATGACCCAGGAAAGGTGGACAGCTCCTCTCTCTTCGCTGCAGGACGAAGAAAGACAAGCCTTTGTACCTTCTTATTCTTCTGCAAATGGTCGATGAGCTGACAGACAAATTGATTTCCCTTTGGGGATTAATAAAGTATTCATATTTGTATTTGTATCGTATAATGGACGACAAGAAGCCTATAATAGGCTACAGCATGCCCGTGTAGAGACCTTTGGAGGGGCAGGTGCTCCAAAAAAAAAGGCATAAAAGCCATATATATATATATATGGCTGAGTAGCAATAAGCTTAAATAGGCCTATTTGGGACATGTGATCACTGATGATCTGTCTGATGATGATGATGGCAGGGGCATGGTGTATATAGGAAAAGCCAATGTCTTAAAACTTAATTATTTTGGTGTTCAGATGATGTTAAAACCAACCTCTTCAGAGCTTACTGTACCCCTCTATACTACACTGCCCCAGTGGGTTAAGTTTAAAAAGGCAAGTATTTACAAACTTCAGTTTGCCTACAATGACTGCCTACGTATTTTGATGGGGAAACCTAGGTGGAGCAGTGCAAGTGAGTTATTTTGTCAACTGCAAGTGAATTCATTTCATGCTCTGTTGCGGAAATTGATGTATAAATTCATCTGTCGACTGAATGGTACACATAATTCTGTTTTAATGTTGTTGTCCAGGTCTCAGTGCAGTGAGATACCACTCTTTTAAATGTTTGTGTGTTTGTTTTTATGGACCTGTGGAGTCTAATAAAGTCTTGATTGATTGATTGATTGATTGATTGATTGATTGATTGATTGATTGATTGATTGATTGATTGATTGATTGAGTGAGTGAGTGATTGATTGATTGATTGATTGATTGATATGGGCCATTCTACAGAATTGGTGCAAACTGCTGTCCCGGACAAAAAAACAAATTTAAAAAGCATTTAAGTATGCAAATTTTAAATGTTTACTAACATCTTGCAATTATCTATCGAAACCCAAAATAATATTTAAGATGTCAGTATGCTTAATATATATAAAATCAACATTTCTAGGGGACTTAACATTGGGAGATGGCTGTCCCCAACCCCAACTCCTAAATTTCAATTCATGAAAATGATACTGAAATGATATTTATAAATTTTTCGTTTGGTGTTTTTATAAACATCCTTTTGATTTTTTTGAAAGTGAAGTGTAAAAAAGGACATTGATTTTATATATTTTTCATAAATCTTGAAAATGTACAGTATGTAAAAATTGTTGTCCCTCATTTTTTTGTCACTAACGAAACATTGTAGGTTTTAGTCCATAGGCTGAGACTGATTTAAGCCACACCTCTAATTTTTTTTGTCAGGAGGTATTCCTTTGTCCCTCTCATGTTGTGGCTGCATGTTGAGTAGCTAGGTCTCATCATTTTTGAAGAAAATGTGTTCAAAAGTCTGACAATCAGTGTGTAACTTTAAGAGACGTCACTACCGAAACACCTATTTTCTGCACTTAAACATTTTTTTTTGTTTTATTGCAGAAAAAATAGTTTTTATGTGTGTGCAATAGTTCAGAAAAGTGCTAGTTAACCATGTGTTGATTATCATCTTTAAGCTAGGCTCAAAGTTATCTAAAATTGTTACTACCGAAACAGTCACTACCGACACATTTGTTTCGGTAGTGACATAACTGTTTCTGTAGTGACAAAATGGGACACTTAATCCTTTAATTAGGAAATATACAGAAATATGTTAGCATAGTTATACACCAAAACAGCCTCTTCTCTGGAGAGCTCAATGGAGGGACTTAAAGATTGGCTGTAAACCTGGACCAAGGCTGAATTTGAGGCAAAAGATCCAATGATTCTGATAAATGATGCTTAAACAATTTGTTAAAATGATATATTTCTTAATTTACCTGTGAATTTTGAAAAATAACATTTTAGAAAAATATATTTACAAGGTAGATGTAAAAAAAAAAAAAAAATTAATAGATCGGTAAAACCCTTCATTTTATGTGATATGCGATTGTGTTTCGGTAGTGACAAATTTTGGGAGAGGAAAAATATTCCAAAACTGAGAACTGAGAATTAACTGTACAACTACTAGAAATGTGTACCTTGGATATTATACAACTAACATACCTGAAAAGTTTTGGGGAAAAGACACATTTATTTCAAGATGTTTCCAACTCTGACTTTGCACCAATTTTGTAGAATGGCCCATATAGATACTGTATACTGTGCACCAAAAAGTGCCGTAGTGTCATGTCCTGTCTCTGTACCCTCTTCAAGCCCCCCCCCCATCACAGAGCCTGCTTTTTTGATGATCTTGTTCAGTCTGTTAAGGTTCCTCTTGCTGGTGTTGCCCCCAGCATACAACAGCACACTGGCAACCACAGACTGATAGAACACCTGCAGCAGCTTTGTGCACCAGTCTCCTCAGGAAGTACAGCCGGCTTAATCCTTCTTGTAAGGAGGTGGTGTTCTGAGCCCAGTCCAGTTTGTTGTCCAGGTGGAGCCCCAGGTACTTACATGGGCCCCTGTAGCCTGTTTACCTCAAGTCAGGCAAAGTAATGCTATTCATTTTGCAGCTGGCTTAAAGTGCAACAGTAGGACTAGACTATTGATGTTCTCAGTGAGATAAACAAGTGGCCCTGCATGTGGTGGGGAAGCCCTAAATGTTCCAAGTTCTTTCCAGGCTGAAACTTCACAAGAGGCAAGGCTTCATTTGTAATGACATTAAGTGATGTCATGAGACTGGGTTCAGAGGTGGGTTGTCAAAGACCTGTGATATACACCAAGCTTAGCATTAAGGCAATTTGAAGTTGAACAACCTGAAGCAACCAGGACCTGAAGACAGAATAACTCAAGGAAATGAACGCCGTTTGTGCAGCCTACATCCCAATAACCAGTCTTGGAGTTGAGACGATATTGGTTGTATACCAGAACCATTGTTCTGGGTCAGACAGCAAAAGCCTCGCCTTAAGTGTTACAGGTCAACTTTTAACAACAGCCATATTTAACTGACGTAAAGTCAAGACCAGGCACAAGATTTTGTAACAAACATTTTAATTGGCATCAGGTTGTCAACAAGAAGAAACATTGGGGACCTGAAAGACAAAAACATGGGCAAGTTGAGAGCAAAGATAGTTAAGCAGCTATGGTGTTGATTTAACTGCATCTTACCTGGAAGGTCTCTACCAGCCACCTTTAGCTGGAGCTGCAGCAGGGCCACTTTCTGTTGAAGTTTTCCTGACAGGTTTGTATACTGGCATGACAGGGGAAGCTGCGTCTCCTGGGCTGTAGCGGGTTTGACCAAACACAAACCTTCCTCGCTGGTAGCGTGAACGGGAGCTGAATGAGGAGACTGGCTCCAGGTCAGACACGTCACTGAAAACTGGTTGAGGGGCTTCAGGGCCAGCGTTGCCATCAGATCCAGAGCTGGCCCCATCTTGATGGCTTACATACCCGTAAGACCTGCTCCCTCCATATCCACTTGCTGAGCCATCATAGCTGCCACTTGGAGCACTGCCTTGGTACCCACTTGCATGAGAGGCTGCGTAAACCCCATATCCACCGTGCTCAGGGGCTCCATGGGCCTCAACCCCGTAACCTGCATAGCCATAATTGAACCCACTGCCCCCAGCCATGTTGGTGCCAGGGTGGAATGGGAGTGGCACCTCCACAGGTTCTGAGACAGCTACTGGTGCAGCTTGTGGTCCATGGGCTGGAAAAACATTTGCAATTAGAGTCATTAAACTGCAGCATCATCAGTCTTGAGTAGGCAGCAATATCATACCTTTTAACACAGGGCTACAAGTGATGCTTCCAAACAGCAGATATGGAATCCAGAAGATCCTGCAAACACATCAACGTTAACTTTTTTTAAAGCCAGGAACATATTCATGAAAAGTCAGTTGTCTACTTACACCATCGTGGTTCAGCAGGTGGATAAACTAAAGATGTCTGCCCTACAATTTCACTCCAAGAAACTACAGAGATAAAGCACAGGCAATAGTGTTCCTGTTAACACAAAGAAAAATGGACAATAAACTCTTGAACATTAAGCAAACGCTATGTCTCACCTGCTACTGGCACAACAGGCTTCCACCAGCACTATGTCCTCAGGAGCCTCAGGAGCTTCTTTTAAAGGACTCTCACAGGTGTGTTCATTAATGAAGTGGGCACAGCTGATGACAATGAAGCCTGAGGTGTGTTCAAGGGAAAATGTTTTGCAGTGGTTTTATTTTCAGGTTACAAAAGAAATTTGTATCCAACAAAGAGTAAATACAAGAGCATCTCAGTAAATTAGAATATCATGGAAAAGTTCATTTATTTCAACAGTTCAATTCAAAAAGTGAAACTAATACCTGATATAGATCCAAGACACACAGACTGAAATATTCCATGTCTTTATTTTGTTTAATCGTTATGATTATGGCTTACGTTTAATGAAAACCCCAAATTCAGTATCTCAAAAAATTAGAAAATATTACATCAGACCAATTAAAAAATGATTGTTAATAAAGAATTGTTGGTCTTCTGGAAAGTATGTCCATTTATATGCACTCAATACTTGGTTGGGGCTCCTTTTGCTTGAATTACTGCATCATTTCAGCGCGACATGAAGGCAAACAGCCTGTAGCACTGCTGAGGTGTTATGTAAGCCCTGGTTGCCTTGATAGCGGCCTTCAGCTCGTCTGCATTTTTGGGTCTAGTGTGTCAAGCCATTCCTGGACCAGAGACAACATCAGAGTTGTCTTACCTGGGCTAAGGAGAAGAAGAACTGGACAATTGCCCAGTTGTCCAAAGTCCTCTTTTCAGATGAAAGTAAGTTTTGCATTTTGGAAACCAAGGACCCAGAGTCTGGAGGAGGGCAAGGCACGAAAATGTTATTTGTATATGTGACAGTGGTGGTCCTGTCACTATGCCTCCAATTGATCATGTGCCCTGGCTACTTGGCCAAGGGGATGTCCCTTTGGGTGACTGGCAAGCGCGCATGACTATTACCCGGGAGGTGTGGGTTCAATCCCCGCCCGGGCCCTCTTCACCTTGCCACATTCTGGCGTTGTTGGCAGGATCCATGTAGCACTAGGGGTGGGTCCATGGATTCCTAATGTGTGGCAGCCTGCGCGGAAGCACGAGGACGTGCTTGTGAAAAGAGGGGGAGAGATGTGACAGTGGTGGTCCTGTCACTATGCCTCCAATTGATCATGTGCCCTGGCTACTTGGCCAAGGGGATGTCCCTTTGGGTGACTGGCAAGCGCGCATGACTCTTACCCGGGAGGTGTGGGTTCAATCCCCGCCCGGGCCCTCTTCACCTTGCCACATATAGACCATTTTTACAAACAGTTTGTCTCAAAGGGCTTAAATTTCTCTGGGATTTCTAGCCTAGAAATCTAGACGCATCCTAGCGGCAGCAAATATATTTGCTCCGCAGGTGGGTCTAGAAACGAGCCATAGGAACTTTTTGAGTCTCGAACACTGTTTGTGTTCACCAATCACAGCTCTCTATCTGTTTAGAGAGTCGTTGGGTGGTCTTAACGCGATGACAACATACATTTTAATTGGCTTGTCAGGCTAACGTCATCCTGCTCTTTGCTCTGATTGGTCGTAGCGCTACCCTATTGCGTGCAGAGGCAGTTTGAGACAGCCTTCATCTCGCCCCCTGGATTGAGCCGAGGTCTACCGCTCGTTGCCAGACTATACGTGTTAATGATATAGTCTGGCTTGTCAGGCTAGGGGATTTCATCATTACGATGATTATGGCATTAGCATTGAATTTACATGTTTGTAGTTAATTGTAATGAATTCAACTACTATCATTCAGCAAAAGGGTGCAATATTTTCTCCACAGAAACAGGTGACTAAATTCTCACATATTTCAAAAACATTTTTAATTTTAGACATTTTAGTTTTGTTTTGCACAAGTACCACATCGCAGTGTTGCCAAATAAAGACAGAAAAAGAAAAAATGGTAAAGATCAATCATGACTTGTGATTTTGCAGGTCAAAGCCACCAATAATGAACTGAGCCGGGTGACTACACAGAAATCATCATCCCCAAAGAAATTTAACTCAAAAGCAACTGGACTTGGTTATTTGTCTAGGAATAACCAAGTCCAGTTGCTTGGACTTGGTTATTTGTCTGGAACTTTCCTAGACAAATAACCAAGTCCAGTTGCTTTTGATTTAAATTTCTTTGGGGATAACGATGACCTGGACAGATGAGAATATTCACAGGCTTATTACACAGAAAACAGGTGTTGATCTGGGCAATGCTAATATCTCATGATGGGATCAACACCTACATGTAGATGTCTAAGACATAATGAAGTATGGCCATGATTGTATTGATCATGATGTATTTAAACCAGGAGTGGGTCTTGTGATGTCTACGGGGAAAATAATCAATAGTAAAGTGAATGTGACAAGCAAAACAGCAGCAACACAGTGGAACAATAAGCCTGTGTCCAGGTCATAGTTATCTCAAGGAAATTTAAATCGAATGCAACTGGACTTGGTTATTTGTCTAGGAAGACGTTTCACCTCTCATCCACGAGACTTAATCAGTTCATGTACGCATCTGACCAGGCTGGGATTGGAACAATACAGTTAATGTATTGGGGACATTTTTGAACTGAGAGCAAACAAGCCTCACCCTCAGAATCAGAATCAGAATCAGTTTATTTGCCATTTGTGGAAAGAGACCATATTGGAAAAGGATTTGCAAGAGCTCAAACAGGAACACTTAGGACAAAAGACAACAGACAACATTTTTGTTAATAAAACAATCAATAAACAGATACAATAGATAAAATAAAAAAAGGACAATTTGCTGACGATGACCAAGAAAAAGTACAGTGCATATAAAAAAATTCATACTATATAAAGTGCAAAAGTGCCTGCCACTGGTGCCTGCAGGAGCATAATTTAAAGCAGAAGTAAGCAGAATGTCTGTGTTAAGTCTTAAATAGTTCTATCTTCCGACAGCAATCACTTATAGAGTGTTTGGTCTGAAACACGGGTCTGTCAGGACCTGGACCTGTAAATGACTTCAAGATATGGCAGGTCAATACCAGTGGTCTTGCGAGCAAGATGGACAATTCTGCTCAGAGATTTCCGATCACGTACAGTCAAATTACCAAACCACACTGTAAGTGAGGAGGTGAGAACACTGCTGATAACACAATAATAGAAGTTTGATCAAATCTGGCAGTTTGAAGTGAATTCCTTTAGTTTGCGCAGAAAAAAAGGCGTTGAAGAGATTTTTTAACAATTATGCTGGTACTGAGATGCCAGCTGAGATCATTGGTGATAGTAACACCAAGAAATCTAAAATTACTCACCATCTCGACCTCTACACTATTAATGGTGAGAGGGAGATGGGACACTTTTTTCACAATTTCCTTTGTTTTGGAGGCATTTAAGACTAAATTATTGTTCTCACTCCACTTGATTAAGTTTTGTACCTCTAGTCTATACTTTGATTCATCATCTGAGTGTATAAGCCCAAGGATAGTAGTATCATCAGCGTATTTTACAATCAGATTGTTCTGAAAAGAGGCAGTGCAGAGTCATATGTACAAAAGAAAACAACAAAGGACTAAGGATGTAGCCTTGTGGCGAGCCAGTACTTAAAACAAGTTCGTCAGAAACACAGTCCACATTTTCTTTGTCTAGATGTTCATAAACAGAATTTAAAACAAAAGAAATAGCATCCTCCACAGATCTGTTTTTCCGATAAGCATATTGAAGTGGGTCCACAGAAACAGGAATCTGGCTGTAATATAGTCCAGTACTAACCGCTCAAAAATTTCATAAGTACAGAAGTGAGAGCAACTGGTCTATAGTCATTGTGACTTGTCACTGGTGACTTTTTGGGTACTGGAATAATAATCAATTCCTTAAAACTGCGAGGAACACAGGGGAGCTCAAGAGACATGTTTTGATTGATTGATTGATTGATATCTTTATTTCGATCATGTAAACGACAGTGTAAAAAAATAAATAAATAAATAAGATAAAATAATAATATAATAAGTGAACAGAAAAATGTATACACGACATCTCATAAGCAACGCAGTTTACATGTTACATGTTTACATGTTGAACAGGTCTGTGAGCACAAAACAGAGCTGTTCAGAGCATAGTCTAGCAACCCGGGGAGAAATGTTATCTGGGCCAGCAGCTTTCTTCACCCTGGTCCTGGCCAGAACCTTGCAAACTTCAGTTGCTGACACAATAAGACGGCCCTGATCGCTGGGTGAGAAGGAGCAAAAACAGGAGCCACAGAGTTCATAACATCAAATCTGAAATAAAAGTGATTGAGCACATTTGTAAGAGCAGGGTCAGGAACTGCTGAGGCATGGCCACCAGGTTTATAAGAGGTAACAGTTTTCATCTGTCGGGGGTCATTCTCCATGAAGTGACGCTCAATACGCTCACTGTAGGCTTGCTTGGCAGCTTTAATAGACCGCTCTAATGAGTATCTGGCCAGCTTATAGTTAGTGATATCCCCAGATTTGAATATATCCAGTGACAGCATCATAGCCGATTTAAAAACAGACCAGTCTGTGGCATCAAGACATCCTTGTAGTTACTTCAGCGTCTTTGGACCAGCATTGAATAGAGTGGACAGTTGATTTTATTAATCTGTTCCTCGTACATTATGTAGCCATGCTGTTCGCTTCATACAGGCAGCTGATTGGCGGGGCGAGAACAAAGCAGGCCTGTTGTCCAATGAAATGTCCGGTATGTAAACTAGGTATCAGCGTGCACACACCCCACACCAGAGAGAGAGGCAGAAAAAAAAGCCGATTTCAAACACAAAATGTATACTTTCAACCAAAACTCTTATTTGAACCACTGGGTGGCACTTTATGCAAAAAAACAAAATTGAGTAATTTTGAAAAAAAAAAAAAAAGCGCTGATTTCTCGCACTCGGCTTTGCCGACTTGTCTCCGTTTTCGTGTCACATATGTGGGAAGGATAGACAGGTGATCTGTTGCGCTGACTTGCCCACACATGAGGGGCTACATTTCAATTTGTTAGAATATGACAATGAATAAAATTTAAGATGTTTCTGTAGGCTTCATAATGCCAGATAAAACAAAGACTCTTTTGTGTACGCACAGAGAAGCTGCACATGCAAGATTAACATTTTGTGATCAGTATCTCTAATGTGAGTGCATTGTTCTGTGCTGGGCAGACAACAGCCTCCGTCTTAAATGTTACAGGTCCATTTCAACTACAGCCATATTTAACTGAGGTAAAGTCAAGACCAGGCACAAGATTTTGTAACAAACATTTTAATTGGCATCAGGTTGTCAACAAGAAGAAACATTGGGGACCTGAAAGACAAAAACATGGGCAAGTTGAGAGCAAAGATAGTTAAGCAGCTATGGTGTTGATTTAACTGCATCTTACCTGGAAGGTCTCTACCAGCCACCTTTAGCTGGAGCTGCAGCAGGGCCACTTTCTGTTGAAGTTTTCCTGACAGGTTTGTATACTGGCATGACAGGGGGAGCTGGCTCTCCTGGGCTGTAGCGGGTTTGACCAAACACTGACCTTCCTCGCTGGTAGCGTGAACGGGAGCTGAATGAGGAGACTGGCTCCAGGTCAGACACGTCACTGAAAACTGGTTGAGGGGCTTCAGGGCCAGCGTTGCCATCAGATCCAGAGCTGGCCCCATCTTGATAGCTTGCATACCCGTAAGAGCGGCTCCCTCCATACCCACTTGCTGAGCCATCATAGCTGCCACTTGGACCACTGCCTTGGTACCCACTTGCATGAGAGGCTGCGTAAACCCCATATCCACCGTGCTCAGGGGCTCCATGGGCATCAACCCCGTAACCTGCATAGCCATAATTGAACCCACTGCCCCCAGCCATGTTGGTGCCAGGGTGGAATGGGAGTGGCACCTCCACAGGTTCTGAGACAGCTACTGGTGCAGCTTGTGGTCCATGGGCTGGAAAAACATTTGCAATTAGAGTCATTAAACTGCAGCATCATCAGTCTTGAGTAGGCAGCAATATCATACCTTTTAACACAGGGCTACAAGTGATGCTTCCAAACAGCAGATATGGAATCCAGAAGATCCTGCAAACACATCAACGTTAACTTTTTTAAAAGCCAGGAACATATTCATGAAAAGTCAGTTGTCTACTTACACCATCGTGGTTCAGCAGGTGGATAAACTAAAGATGTCTGCCCTACAATTTCACTCCAAGAAACTACAGAGATAAAGCACAGGCAATAGTGTTCCTGTTAACATTAAAGAAAAATGGACAATAAACTCTTGAACATTAAGCAAACGCTATGTCTCACCTGCTACTGGCACAACAGGCTTCCACCAGCACTATGTCCTCAGGAGCCTCAGGAGCTTCTTTTAAAGGACTCTCACAGGTGTGTTCATTAATAAAGTGGGCACAGCTGATGACAATGAAGCCTGAGGTGTGTTCAAGGGAAAATGTTTTGCAGTGGTTTTATTTTCAGGTTACAAAAGAAATTTGTATCCAACAAAGAGTAAATACAAGAGCATCTCAGTAAATTAGAATATCATGGAAAAGTTCATTTATTTCAACAGTTCAATTCAAAAAGTGAAACTAATACCTGATATAGATCCAAGACACACAGACTGAAATATTCCATGTCTTTATTTTGTTTATATTTAATGAAAACCCCAAATCCAGTATCTCAAAAAAGAAAATATTACATCAGACCAATAAAATATGATTGTTAATAAAGAATTGTTGGTCTTCTGGAAAGTATGTCCATTTATATGCACTCAATACTTGGTTGGGGCTCCTTTTTCTTGAATTACTGCATCATTTCAGCGCGACATGAAGGCAAACAGCCTGTAGCACTGCTGAGGTGTTATGGAAGCCCTGGTTGCCTTGATAGCGGCCTTCAGCTCGTCTGCATTTTTGGGTCTAGTGTGTCAAGCCATTCCTGGACCAGAGACAACATCAGAGTTGTCTTACCTGGGCTAAGGAGAAGAAGAACTGGACAATTGCCCAGTTGTCCAAAGTCCTCTTTTCAGATGAAAGTAAGTTTTGCATTTTGGAAACCAAGGACCCAGAGTCTGGAGGAGGGCAAGGCACGAAAATTGTATTTGTATAGACCATTTTTAAAAACAGTTTGTCTCAAAGGGCTTAGACCCTCACATCGACTGAGGAAAAACTCCCAAGAAAACCCTGAACAGGGAAAAATTTGGAGAAACATCAGGGTGAGCAACAGAGGAGGGATCCCTGGGCAGAGGTGCAATAGATGTTGTATACAGACAATAAATGGTGCAGAGGCACAGAATCCAAGTCCAGTGTAAAGTTTTCACAGTCAGTAATGATATGGGGTGCAACATCATCTGCTGGTGTTGGCCCACTGTGTTTTCTAAAATCCAAAGCCGCTTACCAGGAAATTTTATAGCACTTGCTGCACTTGCATTCTTTCTTCTGCTGACAAGCTTCATGGTGATGTTGATTTAATTTCCCAGTTGGATTTGGCACCTGCCCACACTGCTAAAAGTACCAAAAGCTGGTTAAATGACCATAATGTTACTGTGTTTGACTGACCAGCAAACTCACCGGACCTCAAGTAGCCTACATAGAGAATCTATGGGATATTGTCAAGAGGAAAATGAGACACACTAGACCCAAAAATGCAAACAAGCTGAAGGCCGCTATCAGGGCAACCTAGGCTTCCATAACACCTCAGCAGTGCCACGGTCTGTTTGCCCCCATGCCACACTGAAATGATGCAGTAATTCAAGAAAAAGGAGCCCCAAGTATTGAGTGCATATAAATGGACATACTTTCCAGAAGACCAACAATTCTGTATTAACAATTTTTTTTTTAATTGGTCTGTAATATTCAAATTTTTTGAGATACTGAATTTAGGGTTTTCATTATGTCAGACATAATCATAACAATTAAACAAAATAAAGACATGGAATATTTCAGTCTGTGTGTCATGGATCTATCAGATATTAGTTTCACTTTTTGAATTGAACTATTGAAATAAATGAACTTTTCCATGATATTCTAATTGGGTAAATTTCTCTGGGATTTCTAGCCTAGAAATCTAGACGCATCCTAGCGGCAGCAAATATATTTGCTCCGTAGGTGGGTCTAGAAACGAGCCATAGGAACTTTTTGAGTCTCGAACACCGTTTGTGTTCACCAATCACAGCGCTCTATCTGTTTAGAGAGTCGTTGGGTGGTCTTAACGCGATGACAACATACATTTTAATTGGCTTGTCAGGCTAATGTCATCCTGCTCTTTGCTCTGATTGGTCGTAGCGCTACCCTATTGCGTGCAGAGGCAGTTTGAGACAGCCTTCATCTCGCCCCCTGGATTGAGCCGAGGTCTACCGCTCGTTGCCAGACTATACATGTTAATGATATAGTCTGGCTTGTCAGGCTAGGGGATTTCATCATTACGATGATTATGGCATTAGCATTGAATTTACATGTTTGTAGTTAATTGTAATGAATTCAACTACTATCATTCAGCAAAAGGGTGCAATATTTTCTCCACTTTTTTATTTTATTTTTTTTTTACCTTGACCCAGATCAGAAACAGGTGACTAAATTCTCACATTGTCAAAAACATTTTTAATTTTAGACATTTTAGTTTTGTTTTGCACAAGTACCACATCGCAGTGTTGCCAAATAAAGACAGAAATAGAAAAAATGGTAAAGATCAATCATGACTTGTGATTTTGCAGGTCAAAGCCACTAATAATGAACTGAGCTGGGTGACTACACAGAAATCATCATCCCCAAAGAAATTTAAATCAAAAGCAACTGGACTTGGTTATTTGTCTAGGAATAACCAAGTCCAGTTGCTTGGACTTGGTTATTTGTCTGAAACTTTCCTAGACAAATAACCAAGTCCAGTTGCTTTTGATTTAAATTTCTTTGGGGATAACGATGACCTGGACAGATGAGAATATTCACAGGCTTATTACACAGAAAACAGGTGTTGATCTGGGCAATGCTAATATCTCATGATGGGATCAACACCTACATGTAGATGTCTAAGACATAATGAAGTATGGCCATGATTGTATTGATCATGATGTATTTAAACCAGGAGTGGGTCTTGTGATGTCTACGGGTAAAATGATCAATAGTAAAGTGAATGTGACAAGCAAAACAGCAGCAACACAGTGGAACAATAAGCCTGTGTCCAGGTCATAGTTATCTCAAGGAAATTTAAATCGAATGCAACTGGACTTGGTTATTTGTCTAAGAAGACGTTTCACCTCTCATCCACGAGACTTAATCAGTTCATGTACGCATCTGACCAGGCTGGGATTGGAACAATAAAGTTAATGTAATGGGGCCATTTTTGAACTGAGAGCAAACAAGCCTCACCCTCAGAATCAGAATCAGAATCAGTTTATTTGCCATTTGTGGAAAGAGACCACATTGGAAAAGGATTTGCAAGAGCTCAAAAAGGAACACTTAGGACAAAAGACAACAGACAACATTTTTGTTAATAAAACAATCAATAAACAGATACAATAGATAAAATAAAAAAGGACAATTTGCCCCCATGGATAGGCTGACGATAACAAAGAAAAAGAACAGTTTTATAAAAAATTCATACTATATAAAGTGCAAAAGTGCCTGCCACTGGTGCCTGCAGGAGCATAATTTAAAGCAGAAGTAAGCAGAATGTCTGTGTTAAGTCTTAAATAGTTCTATCTTCCGACAGCAATCACTTATAGAGTGTTTGGTCTGAAACACGGGTCTGTCAGGACCTGGACCTGTAAATGACTTCAAGATATGGCAGGTCAATACCAGTGGTCTTGCGAGCAAGATGGACAATTCTGCTCAGAGATTTCCGATCACGTACAGTCAAATTACCAAACCACACTGTAAGTGAGGAGGTGAGAACACTGCTGATAACACAATAATAGAAGTTTGATCAAATCTGGCAGTTTGAAGTGAATTCCTTTAGTTTGCGCAGAAAAAAGGCGTTGAAGAGATTTTTAACAATGATGCTGGTACTGAGATGCCAGCTGAGATCATTGGTGATAGTAACACCAAGAAATCTAAAAGCTTGGCATTCAGAACTATGCAGGATTTCGGCTGTAATTATTGTGGCTCAGAGTCACTGTGATGGTTGAGTGACCTATGAGGTGAATGGGGTCTAGGCCATAGACTGTAAAAAGAATGGACGTAGCGTCCGTGACGTCACCCATTGGTTTTGGGGAGTCGTTTTTGTGACTCAAATATGGCGGCCTGGACAGCGCCATGTTGGATTGGCCGGCCGAGAACCCGCCCACTGGCCTCGAAGCAGCTGTCCACGGAGCTGCTCGGACCTGTCACTCAACGTTTCCGCGCCCTAATTGGCCAGAGTTTTAACCTAATAACAGTAAAACGGTAGAGTTTAAAAAAAATTCACCCCCCTCAGAGTGTGTGCGGGGGTAGAAACTATCGATTGAGAAAAAAAAACGTTCTGACACCAGGCTTTTAACATGTTTACTGAGGATGTAAAATCAGCGATTTTTTTGCAGTACGAGATAACGCAGATGACGTCATGAATCGTGATTGGTTTGAGTTCGGAAAGTCGGAGGAAACCATTGTTTGTACTGATGAAGTTCGGCTTGTGGCTAACATGGAGCTAATGCTAACCGACACACACTGGATCTTTTATAAGATAATGTAATACATCATGACACACACGCCTTCGCGTTTTGGAACCTTTATTCATGTGTGTGTATGTCTGTGTCTTTGTCTGTGTGTGGCCGTATTAGCGTTAGCTCCGTGTTAGCATTAGCTCCCTGTTAGCGTTAGCTCCGTGCTTAGCAAACACGCTCTCTACCTTCAGCAGTAAACACAAGCACGTGTAGGGAGGGGGTGGAGGAGGTGGGGCGGCGACAGTGACATGTGCCTCCCAGAACTGTGGGGGAGCCCCGGAGAGGGAAAAAAAGAGAAACCAACGAAGGAGCGAGTTATTTCCGGCCAAGTTGCATAGTTCTGCTTTAAGGCAATTTGAAGTTGAACTGCCTGAAGCAACCAGGACCTGAAGACAGAAAACCCCAAGGAAATGGAACAATGCCGTTTGTGCAGCCTCATCCCAATAACCAGTCTTGAGACAATATTGGCTGTATACCAGAACCATTGTTCTGTGCTTGGCAGACAGCAGCCTCTGTCTCAAATGTTACAGGTCCATTTCAACTACAGCCATATTTAACCGAGGTAAAGTCAAGACCAGGCACAAGATTTTGTAACAAACATTTTTATTGGCATCAGGTTGTCATCAAGAAGAAACATTAGGGACCTGAAAGACAAAAACATGGGCAAGTTGAGAGCAAAGATAGTTAAGCAGCTATGGTGTTGATTTTTTTAAAATATATTTTTGGGCATTTATGCCTTTATGGATAGTTCAGTTGAGACAGACAGGAAACGGGGAGGCAGAGAGAGGGGGGATGACATGCAGTAAATGGCACGCGACGCGGTGCAGCGAGGACTGCGCCTCTATACATGGGGCGCCCGCTCTAACCACTACGCCACGAGACGCCCCCTATGGTGTTGATTTAACTGCATCTTACCTGGAAGGTCTCTACCAGCCACCTTTAGCTGGAGCTGCAGCAGGGCCACTTTCTGTTGAAGTTTTCCTGACAGGTTTGTATATTGGCATGACAGGGGAAGCTGCGTCTCCTGGGCTGTAGCGGGTTTGACCAAACACTGACCTTCCTCGCTGGTAGCGTGAACGGGAGCTGAATGAGGAGACTGGCTCCAGGTCAGACACGTCACTGAAAACTGGTTGAGGGGCTTCAGGGCCAGCGTTGCCATCAGATCCAGAGCTGGCCCCATCTTGATGGCTTACATACCCGTAAGACCTGCTCCCTCCATATCCACTTGCTGAGCCATCATAGCTGCCACTTGGAGCACTGCCTTGGTACCCACTTGCATGAGAGGCTGCATAAACCCCATATCCACCGTGCTCAGGGGCTCCATGGGGCTCAACCCCGTAACCTGCATAGCCATAATTGAACCCACTGCCCCCAGCCATGTTGGTGCCAGGGTGGAATGGGAGTGGCACCTCCACAGGTTCTGAGACAGCTACTGGTGCAGCTTGTGGTCCATGGGCTGGAAAAACATTTGCAATTAGAGTCATTAAACTGCAGCATCATCAGTCTTGAGTAGGCAGCAATATCATACCTTTTAACACAGGGCTACAAGTGATGCTTCCAAACAGCAGATATGTAATCCAGAAGATCCTGCAAACACATCAACGTTAACTTTTTTAAAAGCCAGGAACATATTCATGAAAAGTCAGTTGTCTACTTACACCATCGTGGTTCAGCAGGTGGATAAACTAAAGATGTCTGCCCTACAATTTCACTCCAAGAAACTACAGAGATAAAGCACAGGCAATAGTGTTCCTGTTAACACAAGGAAAAATGGACAATAAACTCGTGAACATTAAGCAAACGCTATGTCTCACCTGCTACTGGCACAAAAGGCTTCCACCAGCACTATGTCCTCAGGAGCCTCAGGAGCTTCTTTTAAAGGACTCTCACAGGTGTCTTAATTAATGAAGTGGGCACAGCTGATGACAATGAAGCCTGAGGTGTGTTCAAGGGAAAATGTTTTGCAGTGGTTTTATTTTCACGTTACAGAAGAAATTTGTATCCAACAAAGAGTAAATACAAGAGCATCTCAATAAATTAGAATATCATGGAAAATGTCATTTATTTCAATAGTTCAACTCAAAAAGTGAAACTAATACCTGATATAGATCCAAGACACACAGACTGAAATATTCCATGTCTTTATTTTGTTTAATCGTTATGATTATGGCTTACGTTTAATGAAAACCCCAAATTCAGTATCTCAAAAAATTAGAAAATATTACATCAGACCAATTAAAAAATGATTGTTAATAAAGAATTGTTGGTCTTCTAGAAAGTATGTCCATTTATATGCACTCAATACTTGGTTGGGGCTCCTTTTGCTTGAATTACTGCATCATTTCAGCGCGACATGAAGGCAAACAGCCTGTAGCACTGCTGAGGTGTTATGGAAGCCCTGGTTGCCTTGATAGCGGCCTTCAGCTCGTCTGCATTTTTGGGTCTAGTGTGTCAAGCCATTCCTGGACCAGAGACAACATCAGAGTTGTCTTACCTGGGCCAGGGCTGGACTGGGACAAAAATTCAGCCCGGGCATTTTCTGTCCAGACCGGCCCACTAGGATACTGATCAGCGGACACAGCGTAGAAGTCCACAAATCTTGCGGCGTCTTCTCTAACGTATACTACAAAGGAGAGTCATATTCCTTGATAGCAGTTAACAAATAAAGCACGTAGCTATGAACTCAAGGACTAAAATTGATCAATCAATAAATCTTTATTCATTAGTGTCAAATCACAACAGAAATTATGTCATGACTAGAGGTGGGCGCTACCTCAATTGGGTGAAGGGGGGGGGGGGGGGGGGGGGGGCAAAGAGAGACGGGGAGATAAGGACAAACAGGGACAATAATAACAAAATATCCTGACAAATAATCTAAATAGAAACATATTACAGACAGTAGTAGCATTAGAGCTGGAACTCATTTGTATTAAAGGTGACTCAGTCATTATGAAACCATAGAGAATTGAAAAAAAAGAATTACAGGTCTGAATATATGCATTCTCATATGTGTATGTGCACAAGTATGTATTGCCCTACTTCCTGGTCCGCAGCCAGCCAGCTCCACTCTCACCAAATTTGTGACCTGCAAGAAACAGCAAACAGAACTTGTACTCAGCATCTGTGTACTGACAAGTATATGTAGCCAAGTATACTTTTTGTGCAAACTGCAAAACCTTTTAACCTGCAAAAGCATGTCACATGCTCAAAACCAAGTATTCGTATCAATGAAAGTGTGTGTATCATAAAACAAAAAGTCCTGTCACCATCATTTATGAACAAGACAGTCAAATGGCTTTGTCGTGTTTTCATTAGGACACTTTAGTGTTTTCCAATGCAAAAAAGTCAGATCTTTGTGACCTGAACATGCTCAAGACAGCACAGCCATTAGAGAAGTACAGTAAAAGTAACACATTTACACACAAATTATACCTATTACTCAGTAAACTATAAATGAATTGAAAGATTACAATAAACTTAATGGTAAATATTGTTAAACTATTATTTCCTATAGGTTTACTTGTATTTTGTGCTAAAATTCAAGTATCTCAGCTTCCACGTGAATGTTTACTGTTGCTACGGCAACAAGAGACTGCTGACGTTAGCAGCTGTTAGCTAGCTTAGCTAAATCATCTGAACAATAATAATCCATAATATCACAATTCGGCATATTTAAACAAAACCAACCACAACTACCAACAGTCACAGCCCGTCCACTCTGGGCTAATATGTTATCACATGTTCATTTATCAAAGTTAGAAAAATAACGGCTTTAATCCCTGAGGAGCTACGTTAGCTGCAGCTGCAGCTGCATTCACCAGCAGCCTATGCAGTTATCACATCAATGTAAAAACGTTTTTTACTTTGTTTTGGACATGTCTCAGAAGTGTAGCCAGCCCCAGGCTAATGTTACTTACCATGTCTGCCTCCACTCGCTCATCATCGTCGGGTCCTCCTCGCTCGTCTCCCGGCGCAGCAGCACCTGTGGCTGCTGGGGGGTGGGGGGGGTGGCGGTGGTGATCCCCAGCACTAAAGATCCGTCAATTTAGCAGCCTCCACCTCCAGAGACTCCGGCTTTTTAATCGCTGTTTCTCAGCGCCACCCGGGCGTTTCTTACACTAAATACATTTTCAAGTTAGGGAACAGCTTTGAAGACGTTCACTACTCTTTAACTGGCTCAGCAGCAGCAGCAGCCCGTCCACCGGCCCATTGAGGTCCCGCCCCACCCTGGTTCGTGTAGTGATTGACAGCACTGTCAGGGCTCTCTGAGCCTGTCAGCCCATGATTGATTGACAATGACAAACAATAGACCAATAATATGTGTCGATGCTGGCACACACGGCTAGCCCTCTGTAGCCTGGCCCAATTGGAAAGAATTTAGAAAAAAAAAAAAAAAAAAACAGCGGACCGGCCAGGCCGGCCCACATTGGGTCAACGGCCCACCGGGCATTGCCCGGTATGCCCGATGGCCAGTCCAGCCCTGACCTGGGCTAAGGAGAAGAAGAACTGGACAATTGCCCAGTTGTCCAAAGTCCTCTTTTCAGATGAAAGTAAGTTTTGCATTTTGGAAACCAAGGACCCAGAGTCTGGAGGAGGGCAAGGCACGAAAATTGTATTTGTATAGACCATTTTTAAAAACAGTTTGTCTCAAAGGGCTTAGACCCTCACATCGACTGAGGAAAAACTCCCAAGAAAACCCTGAACAGGGAAAAATTTGGAGAAACATCAGGGTGAGCAACAGAGGAGGGATCCCTGGGCAGAGGTGCAATAGATGTTGTATACAGACAATAAATGGTGCAGAGGCACAGAATCCAAGTCCAGTGTAAAGTTTTCACAGTCAGTAATGATATGGGGTGCAACATCATCTGCTGGTGTTGGCCCACTGTGTTTTCTAAAATCCAAAGCCGCTTACCAGGAAATTTTATAGGGGACACTTAGGACAAAAGACAACAGACAACATTTTTGTTAATAAAACAATCAATAAACAGATACAATAGATAAAATAAAAAAAGGACAATTTGCTGACGATGACCAAGAAAAAGTACAGTACATATAAAAAATTCATACTATATAAAGTGCAAAAGTGCCTGCCACTGGTGCCTGCAGGAGCATAATTTAAAGCAGAAGTAAGCAGAATGTCTGTGTTAAGTCTTAAATAGTTCTATCTTCCGACAGCAATCACTTATAGAGTGTTTGGTCTGAAACACGGGTCTGTCAGGACCTGGACCTGTAAATGACTTCAAGATATGGCAGGTCAATACCAGTGGTCTTGCGAGCAAGATGGACAATTCTGCTCAGAGATTTCCGATCACGTACAGTCAAATTACTAGGGCTGCCCCCAAATAGTCGACCAAGCACTGGTCGACCAAAAAATCATTAGCCGACCAAAATTTCATTGGTCGATTGGTCGCAGGAAAAAAAACAAAAACATTTGGAGCCGTGTCTTGTCAAAATTAAGCCAACGTCAATGACTGAACTGTATATGAAAGGTTATGGGGCTTTTATTTTGAAGGGCCAGATACAGGAAGTCGTGACGTGACACTTTTTTTTTTTTTTTTTTTTACACGGCACCGCAGTCTCTCTCTCTCGTATCACCGCTGTCACCATTAGCGGGTGCTGTCTGAGCCCCGGTCCCGTCCCACAGCGCTCACCGGCGGGCAGTGTCACGGAGCGGATCCATGATAGTCCCCGCTGCAGTCAGAGACCCGCACCCATAGACATATGTCTATGCCCGCACCGCTCCACGCCGCGGACCCCCACCCCCGCACCCCCGTCACACAGCCTGAGCTCAGTAACTTTTTACCCTCCTCATCTACTGTGTTTATTGGTGATAAACGGGCATTCTGCCGGTAATAACGGTGAAACCCGACCGGCTTGTTGTTGAATCTCGGACCCAACACGGCCGGAGTCACGAGCATTAATTAATTAATTCTCAACCTGACCGCGGTCAAAAAAAAAAAAAAATTTTTTTTTTTTTTTTTTTTTTTAATTTTTAAAAAAAAATTTTCCCTCAAGGTGGGGGGTCGATTAGTCGACTAATCGCCATAAGTGACGACCACTGGTCGACCAACAAAATCTTTGGTCGGGGGCAGCCCTACAAATTACCAAACCACACTGTAAGTGAGGAGGTGAGGACACTGCTGATAACACAATAATAGAAGTTTGATCAAATCTGGCAGTTTGAAGTGAATTCCTTTAGTTTGCGCAGAAAAAAAGGCATTGAAGAGATTTTTAACAATGATGCTGGTACTGAGATGCCAGCTGAGATCATTGGTGATAGTAACACCAAGAAATTTAAAATTACTCACCATCTCGACCTCTACACTATTAATGGTGAGAGGGAGATGGGACACTTTTTTCACAATTTCCTTTGTTTTGGAGGCATTTAAGACTAAATTATTGTTCTCACTCCACTTGATTAAGTTTTGTACCTCTAGTCTATACTTTGATTCATCATCTGAGTGTATAAGCCCAAGGGTAGTAGTATCATCAGCGTATTTTACAATCAGATTGTTCTGAAAAGAGGCAGTGCAGAGTCATATGTACAAAAGAAAACAACAAAGGACTAAGGATGCAGCCTTGTGGCGAGCCAGTACTTAAAACAAGTTCGTCAGAAACACAGTCCCCAATTCTGACCCTTTGAGGTCTCAAGGTTAGAAAACTAAAAATCCACTCACACACAGCATCACACAAACCGAGACGCTGGAGCGTGCAGATGAGGTTAGAAGGGATGATACAATTACTGTAAAAGCAGAACTTAGCATTCTAGCATAAACATTTTCTTTATCTAGATCTTCATAAACAGAATTTAAAACAAAAGAAATAGCATCCTCCACAGATCTGTTTTTCCGATAAGCATATTGAAGTGGGTCCACAGAAACAGGAATCTGGCTCTTAATATAGTCCAGTACTAACCGCTCAAAACATTTCATAAGTAGCCTACAGAAGTGAGAGCAACTGGTCTATAGTCATTGTGACTTGTCACTGGTGACTTTTTTGGTACTGGAATAATAATCGATTCCATAAAACTGCGAGGAACACAGCGGAGCTCAAGAGACATGTTGAACAGGTCTGTGAGCACCAAACAGAGCTGTTCAGAGCATAGTCTAGCAACCCGGGGAGAAATGCTGTCTGGGCCAGCAGCTTTCTTCACCATGGTCCTGGCCAGAACCTTGCAAACTTCAGTTGCTGACACAATAAGACGGCCCTGATCGCTGGGTGAGAAGGAGTAAAAACAGGAGCCACAGAGTTCATAACATCAAATCTGAAATAAAAGTGATTGAGCACATTTGTAAGAGCAGGGTCAGGAACTGCTGAGGCATGGCCACCAGGTTTATAAGAGGCAACAGTTTTCATCTGTCGGGGGTCATTCTCCATGAAGTGACGCTCAATACGCTCACTGTGCTTGCTTGGCAGCTTTAATAGACCGCTCTAATGAGTATCTGGCCAGCTTATAGTTAGTGATATCCCCAGATTTGAATATATCCAGTGACAGCATCATAGCCGATTTAAAAACAGACCAGTCTGTGGCATCAAGACATCCTTGTAGTTACTTCAGCGTCTTTGGACCAGCATTGAATAGAGTGGACAGTTGGTTTTATTAATCTGTTCCTCTGTACATAATATGTAGCCATGCTGTTCGCTTCAAACAGGCAGCTGATTGGCGGAGCGAGAACAAAGCAGGCCTGTTGTCCAATGAAATGTCCGGTATGTAAACTAGGCATCAGTGTGCGCACACCCCACACCAGAGAGAGGCAGAAAAAAAGCCGATTTCAAACACAAAATTTATACTTTCAACCAAAACTCTTATTTGAACCACTGGGTGGCTTCCACATTGCACTTTCTGCAAAAAAAAAAAAAGAGTAATTTTGGAAAAAAAAAAAGCGCCGATTTCTCACACTTGGCTTTGCCGACTTGTCTCCCGTTTCCGTGTCACATATGTGGGAAGGATAGACAGGTGATCTGTTGCGCTGACTTGCCCACACATGAGGGGCTACATTTCAATTTGTTAGAATATGACAATGAATAAACTTTAAAATGTTTCTGTAGGCTTCATAATGCCAGATAAAGACTCTTTTGTGTATGCACAGAGAAGCTGCACATGCAACATTTTGTGATCAGTATCTCTAATGTGAGGGCATTGTTCTGTGCTTGTCAGACAACAGCCTCTGTCTTAAATGTTACAGGTCCATTTCAACTACAGCCATATTTAACTGAGGTAAAGTCAAGACCAGGCACAAGATTTTGTAACAAACATTTTAATTGGCATCAGGTTGTCATCAAGAAGAAACATTGGGGACCTGAAAGACATAAACATGGGCAAGTTGAGAGCAAAGGTAGTTAAGCAGCTATGGTGTTGATTTAACTGCATCTTACCTGGAAGGTCTCTACCAGCCACCTTTAGCTGGAGCTGCAGCAGGGCCACTTTCTGTTGAAGTTTTCCTGACAGGTTTGTATACTGGCATGACAGGGGAAGCTGCGTCTCCTGGGCTGTAGCGGGTTTGACCAAACACTGACCTTCCTCGCTGGTAGCGTGAACGGGAGCTGAATGAGGAGACTGGCTCCAGGTCAGACACGTCACTGAAAACTGGTTGAGGGGCTTCAGGGCCAGCGTTGCCATCAGATCCAGAGCTGGCCCCATCTTGATGGCTTACATACCCGTAAGACCTGCTCCCTCCATACCCACTTGCTGAGCCATCATAGCTGCCACTTGGAGCACTGCCTTGGTACCCACTTGCATGAGAGGCTGCGTAAACCCCATATCCACCGTGCTCAGGGGCTCCATGGGCCTCAACCCCGTAACCTGCATAGCCATAATTGAACCCACTGCCCCCAGCCATGTTGGTGCCAGGGTGGAATGGAAGTGGCACCTCCACAGGTTCTGAGACAGCTACTGGTGCAGCTTGTGGTCCATGGGCTGGGAAAACACTTGCAATTAGAGTCATTAAACTGCAGCATCATCAGTCTTGAGTAGGCAGCAATATCATACCTTTTAACACAGGGCTACAAGTGATGCTTCCAAACAGCAGATATGGAATCCAGAAGATCCTGCAAACACATCAACGTTAACTTTTTTAAAAGCCAGGAACATATTCATGAAAAGTCAGTTGTCTACTTACACCATCGTGGTTCAGCAGGTGGATGAACTAAAGATGTCTGCCCTACAATTTCACTCCAAGAAACTACAGAGATAAAGCACAGGCAATAGTGTTCCTGTTAACACAAAGAAAAATGGACAATAAACTCGTGAACATTAAGCAAACGCTATGTCTCACCTGCTACTGGCACAACAGGCTTCCACCAGCACTATGTCCTCAGGAGCCTCAGGAGCTTCTTTTAAAGGACTCTCACAGGTGTGTTCATTAATTAAGTGGGCACAGCTGATGACAATGAAGCCTGAGGTGTGTTCAAGGGAAAATGTTTTGCAGTGGTTTTATTTTCAGGTTACAAAAGAAATTTGTATCCAACAAAGAGTAAATACAGGAGCATCTCAATACATTTGAATATCATGGAAAAGTTCATTTATTGTAATAGTTCAACTCAAAAAGTGAAACTAATACCTGATATACGTAGATCCAAGACACACAGACTGAAATATTCCATGTCTTTATTTTGTTTAATCGTTATGATTATGGCTTACGTTTAATGAAAACCCCAAATTCAGTATCTCAAAAAATTAGAAAATATTACATCAGACCAATTAAAAAATGATTGTTAATAAAGAATTGTTGGTCTTCTAGAAAGTATGTCCATTTATATGCACTCAATACTGGGGCTCCTTTTGCTTGAATTACTACATCATTTCAGCGCGACATGAAGGCAAACAGCCTGTAGCACTGCTGAGGTGTTACACACTAGACCCAAAAATGCAAACAAGCTGAAGGCCGCTATCAGGGCAACCTAGGCTTCCATAACACCTCAGCAGTGCCACGGTCTGTTTGCCCCCATGCCACACTGAAATGATGCAGTAATTCAAGAAAAAGGAGCCCCAACCAAGTATTGAGTGCATATAAATGGACATACTTTCCAGAAGACCAACAATTCTGTATTAACAATCTTTTTTTTTAATTGGTCTGTAATATTCAAATTTTTTGAGATACTGAATTTAGGGTTTTCATTATGTCAGACATAATCATAACAATTAAACAAAATAAAGACATGGAATATTTCAGTCTGTGTGTCATGGATCTATCATCAATTGAACTATTGAAATAAATGAACTTTTCCATGATATTCTAATTGGGTAAATTTCTCGGGGATTTCTAGCCTTGAAATCTAGACGCATCCTAGCGGCAGCAAATATATTTGCTCCGCAGGTGGGTCTAGAAACGAGCCATAGGAACTTTTTGAGTCTCGAACACCGTTTGTGTTCACCAATCACAGCGCTCTATCTGTTTAGAGAGTCGTTGGGTGGTCTTAATGCGATGACGACATACATTTTAATTGGCTTGTCAGGCTAACGTCATCCTGCTCTTTGCTCTGATTGGTCGTAGCGCTACCCTATTGCGTGCAGAGGCAGTTTGAGACAGCCTTCATCTCGCCCCCTGGATTGAGCCGAGGTCTACCGCTCGTTGCCAGACTATACATGTTAATGATATAGTCTGGCTTGTCAGGCTAGGGGATTTCATCATTACGATGATTATGGCATTAGCATTGAATTTACATGTTTGTAGTTAATTGCAATGAATTTAACTACTATCATTCAGCAAAAGGGTGCAATATTTTCTCCACTTTTTTATTTTATTTTTTTTTACCTTGACCCAGATCAGAAACAGGTGACTAAATTCTCACATTGTCAAAAACATTTTTAATTTTAGACATTTTAGTTTTGTTTTGCAGAAGTACCACATCGCAGTGTTGCCAAATAAAGACAGAAATAGAAAAAATGGTAAAGATCAATCATGACTTGTGATTTTGCAGGTCAAAGCCACTAATAATGAACTGAGCTGGGTGACTACACAGAAATCATCATCCCCAAAGAAATTTAAATCAAAAGCAACTGGACTTGGTTATTTGTCTAGGAATAACCAAGTCCAGTTGCTTGGACTTGGTTATTTGTCTGGAACTTTCCTAGACAAATAACCAAGTCCAGTTGCTTTTGATTTAAATTTCTTTGGGGATAACGATGACCTGGACAGATGAGAATATTCACAGGCTTATTACACAGAAAACAGGTGTTGATCTGGGCAATGCTAATATCTCATGATGGGATCAACACCTACATGTAGATGTCTAAGACATAATGAAGTATGGCCATGATTGTATTGATCATGATGTATTTAAACCAGGAGTGGGTCTTATGTCTACAGGTAAAATAATCAATAGTAAAGTGAATGTGACAAGCAAAACAGCAGCAACACAGTGGAACAATAAGCCTGTGTCCAGGTCATAGTTATCTCAAGGAAATTTAAATCGAATGCAACTGGACTTGGTTATTTGTCTAGGAAGACGTTTCACCTCTCATCCACGAGACTTAATCAGTTCATGTACGCATCTGACCAGGCTGGGATTGGAACAATAAAGTTAATGTATTGGGGACATTTTGGAACTGAGAGCAAACAAGCCTCACCCTCAGAATCAGAATCAGAATCAGTTTATTTGCCATTTGTGGAAAGAGACCACATTGGAAAAGGATTTGCAAGAGCTCAAACAGGAACACTTAGGACAAAAGCAGTGGCGTAGATGACGTAGGGTTGGTGGGTTTTGTAAACCCATGGGCCCTTCTTGTGGTGAAATCCTGCGACCCCACCACACTGCAGAGGATTTTTTTTTTTTTGGTTTAAATCAGGGGCGGGCTGGTCATAGGGAGGTTCGGGATGCGGTTGACCGCGGCTGCCTTCCGTCGCAGCGGCAGGTAGCACAGAGTGTAACATCAGACTGGGTCACTGCATTATGTTGCATATTAAGGGGGGATACGAGCGGGCGCGGCCCCTCCCAATTTGAGCTGATCCATTCGTTACATCAAATTAAACAACAGAAGCTGGTCTACAACGTGTAAAAACCATGTTTTTATGACCCAAACACAGCCCAAACACTACTCAAACAAACAACTAAACATCAAACTTCATGAAGCACCTCTGTGTGGACCCAGTCGCCACATTTCTGGCTGGTATACTACTGTACATTATGCAAAACAGTAGCCTACACAGCTACCGCTCATATGAAAGGGCTACAAAGATTGGAACGTTACATAGCAACCGCGGCTTCACAGCAGCACGGCAGAGAGAGAAGACAACAACCAGCAAAGTCCAGCACACACAGACACTGCTTGGCCAAAACATGGTTGTAAATTTCCTCTTACCTTTGCTGTTTTGCTGTGAAAAGTTTGTTTTATGGGCAAATCCCATAGACTGTAAGGTAAATCCACAATATTTCCAGTTTGAACAGAACTTTGACAGGTGTTACATCTAAACCGGTCCGGACGGGCTTTAGGAGCGGCAGAAACTTTGTTGGTTTTTTTTCGTTTTTTTTCCAACTTTATTTAAAGCAGATATCAGTGGAATGTTTTTGTTAATATAAGTCCTAAATAGTCCTATTTTCCGTCAGCAATCACTTACATGAAGTATTTCAGCCTAAACACGAGTCTCTCCGTCACTCTGCTCTGCTGTAACCCGAGGAGAAAATTTTCCTTGTGGGATACAAGTGTTATCCAATGAGGAGAGAGAACGGCATGAAGGGCTGTGTGTGCAGCCAAGGGATGCGCGTGAATGTGGTGACGTAGCACGAGGACCAATTGATGCCTGACAAGGGCGGGGGCTGCTAACTCATGGTGCGTTCAAAGAAACTCGTACTTTGTGTTTTTCCTTCCTGTGAAGTCATACCAGTTCGATCTGGTACGAGTTCACGGGTCGGAAGTTACGAGTGGCCGTTATAGGGAACTTTCACAGACAACAGGATGGTAAAAACACGAGCTACGGGTTACCTGGAACGCTACCAAGTCGTAGTTGTGACTTGAAGCTGTAACTTACAGTTTCAAAAGCCTGCCTTGAACGCAGCATTAGCCGAAACGGCCGTGAAGCTGATATCTGCTTTAAAGTTGTAGCAACAACAACATTTCAGTCTTTCCAGCTCACATTCGTTACAACAGTAACAGCACACTTTATCAGAATCAACCACTGCAGAGATAATGTTCATACATTGTACAATCATTTGATAGAGGTTTTGAGCTTTAGCAGCATCATTCTGAAGGACACTCATCTAAAATATGATATTTTTTTTATTTGGGGGGGGGGGGTATTATTATTTATCTATTTATTTTTCCTGTGTGCCATCTTCATTTACTCTTCACCAGTAGGCTAACATATACTGAAATTTACACATCTCAGCAATTTCAGATGTTTTTCTAATCACTGTCATGGTTCATTCTTGATGCACTTTTTTGGCTTTTTTTCTGTCCTCTATTTGTGTGTGCAATGTGGCCCGCTGCGCACGCGGGCCCCTTGGACCTCAAAACCCATGTGGAATACAGCCCAGCTACGCCACTGGACAAAAGACAACATTTTTGTTAATAAAACAATCAACAGATACGATAAAATAAAAAAAGGACAATTTGCTGAGGATAACCAAGAAAAAGTGCCTGCCACTCAGGGACGTGCACATGACTATAGAGGGGCAGGGGCTCAACATCAGAAAAGGGCAGTATCTACAATTTTTTCAGGCCTTAATATCAAAATAAATAAAAATAAATTACAGTTGCTATTTAGTTGGTAGAGAAAGCCAGCTTATAGTTAGTGATATCCCCAGATTTGAATATATCCAGTGACATCATAGTATTGGTCCAGGTCCGCCGATTTAAAAACAGACCAGTCTGTGGCATCAAGACATCCTTGTAGTTACTTCAGCAAGAACAAAGCAGGCCTGTTGTCCAATGAAATGTCCAGTATGTAAACTAGGTATCAGCGTGCACACACCCCACACCAGAGAGAGAGGCAGAAAAAAAAGCAAGATTTCAAACACAAAATTTATACTTTTAAATCAACCAAAACTCTTATTTGAACCACTGCACATTCTGCAAAACAACAAATGAGTAATTTTGGAAAAAAGCGCTGATTTCTCGCACTTGGCTTTGCCGACTTGTCTCCCGTTTCCGTGTCACATATGTGGGAAGGACAGACAGGTGATCTGTTGCGCTGACTTGCCCACACATGAGGGGCTACATTTCAATTTGTTAGAATATGACAATGAATAAACTTTAAAATGTTTCTGTAGGCTTCATAATGCCAGATAAAACAAAGACTCTTTTGTGTATGCACAGAGAAGCTGCACATGCAAGATTAACATTTTGTGGATCAGTATCTCTAATGTGAGGGCATTGTTCTGTGCTTGTCAGACAACAGCCTCTGTCTTAAATGTTACAGGTCCATTTCAACTACAGCCATATTTAACTGAGGTAAAGTCAAGACCAGGCACAAGATTTTGTAACAAACATTTTAATTGGCATCAGGTTGTCATCAAGAAGAAACATTGGGGACCTGAAAGACAAAAACATGGGCAAGTTGAGAGCAAAGATAGTTAAGCAGCTATGGTGTTGATTTAACTGCATCTTACCTGGAAGGTCTCTACCAGCCACCTTTAGCTGGAGCTGCAGCAGGGCCACTTTCTGTTGAAGTTTTCCTGACAGGTTTGTATACTGGCATGACAGGGGAAGCTGCGTCTCCTGGGCTGTAGCGGGTTTGACCAAACACTGACCTTCCTCGCTGGTAGCGTGAACGGGAGCTGAATGAGGAGACTGGCTCCAGGTCAGACACGTCACTGAAAACTGGTTGAGGGGCTTCAGGGCCAGCGTTGCCATCAGATCCAGAGCTGGCCCCATCTTGATGGCTTACATACCCGTAAGACCTGCTCCCTCCATATCCACTTGCTGAGCCATCATAGCTGCCACTTGGACCACTGCCTTGGTACCCACTTGAGGCTGCGTAAACCCCATATCCACCGTGCTCAGGGGCTCCATGGGCCTCAACCCCGTAACCTGCATAGCCATAATTGAACCCACTGCCCCCAGCCATGTTGGTGCCAGGGTGGAATGGGAGTGGCACCTCCACAGGTTCTGAGACAGCTACTGGTGCAGCTTGTGGTCCATGGGCTGGAAAAACATTTGCAATTAGAGTCATTAAACTGCAGCATCATCAGTCTTGAGTAGGCAGCAATATCATACCTTTTAACACAGGGCTACAAGTGATGCTTCCAAACAGCAGATATGGAATCCAGAAGATCCTGCAAACACATCAACGTTAACTTTTTTAAAAGCCAGGAACATATTCATGAAAAGTCAGTTGTCTACTTACACCATCGTGGTTCAGCAGGTGGATAAACTAAAGATGTCTGCCCTACAATTTCACTCCAAGAAACTACAGAGATAAAGCACAGGCAATAGTGTTCCTGTTAACACAAAGAAAAATGGACAATAAACTCGTGAACATTAAGCAAACGCTATGTCTCACCTGCTACTGGCACAACAGGCTTCCACCAGCACTATGTCCTCAGGAGCCTCAGGAGCTTCTTTTAAAGGACTCTCACAGGTGTGTTCATTAATGAAGTGGGCACAGCTGATGACAATGAAGCCTGAGGTGTGTTCAAGGGAAAATGTTTTGCAGTGGTTTTATTTTCAGGTTACAAAAGAAATTTGTATCCAACAAAGAGTAAATACAGGAGCATCTCAATACATTTGAATATCATGGAAAAGTTCATTTATTTCAACAGTTCAATTCAAAAAGTGAAACTAATACCTGATATAGATCCAAGACACACAGACATATATGAAATATTCCATGTCTTTATTTTGTTTATATTTAATGAAAACCCCAAATTCAGTATCTCAAAAAAGAAAATATTACATCAGACCAATTAAAATATGATTGTTAATAAAGAATTATTGGTCTTCTGGAAAGTATGTCCATTTATATGCACTCAATACTTGGTTGGGGCTCCTTTTGCTTGAATTACTGCATCATTTCAGCGTGGCATGAAGGCAAACAGCCTGTAGCACTGCTGATGTGTTATGGAAGCCCAGGTTGCCTTGATAGCGGCCTTCAGCTCGTCTGCATTTTTGGATCCAGTGTGTCTCATTAGGGTCCGGGCAGCGCAGCTGACAGGACACTATTGTATTCCTAGGAATTCTTCTTCTTCTTCTTCTTCTTTCTTTCTTTCTTCTTCCAAGGAAGTCATACTTCCCATGGGCGAAAACTCACCAAACTTTGCACAAAGGTTCAGTCCCATGCCAGATTCACTCAACTCCAAGGACATGTGCCCCCCCCTCCTAGGGGGGGCACAATAAGCGTTTAAATTTAAAAACTTTAAAAATTCCTACCAAACCAACGGTAGATGCTACAGTGTTGAAACTTAACCACAATGTAGCCTCAATACTGCTGAAACTTTTGTCCACTTAAACTTATTACAAATTATGAAGTCCATCACTCTGTTTTTTTCAATAACTGTAAAACTTTAAAAATGTATCTCCTCCCACAATTTTTGCTCAATTGACACCAAACTTGCTACAGAGCATCTCCAGACCGTACTCCACAAAACTTGTTTCTCGGATTTTTGATTAAGCAAAAATTGAGCCTACAGTGCATGAAAACGTTTGACTGCAAACAGTACTGTAAACATATACCATCAAATTCTTGATAAATACATTTTCAATCTTCCTGAAAAAAAATGACAATATTCTGGAGTCATGGTTGATGAAGTTTGGCAAATATCAGAATTTTAACTCAAAAACTGAATTTTTGAGAACATTTTGAATTCTGCTCTCATGGGAACAACTGCAGTCAATGTGAGAGTGGAATTTATAAACATCAGATTTTCTCTTATGAAGCAAAACACTTATCATTAAAAACAAATCACCAACATTTCCATGCTGTCAAGATGCAATTTATGTATTATCAGATTTTTGTTTAGATGACTGAATTATTGACATTTTGACCATTTCATCACAACAGCTGCCCGGGCACTGGCTCACCTGAGTGGATAAATGAAGCTACACAGCAGGTCTCACTACCAGCTAATTAGCTCAGCGAGTTAGGAGTTGGTTCTTGGTGTCAGAGATTGTGAGTTCGAGACCCAGCAAGGCTGATGATGATGATGATGACGGATCAAAATGTCACATGTCCTTAAGCTGTTTTGCTGTCTAAATGCAATTTATGTATTAACAGATTTTTGTTTAGATAATAGAATTTCTGACTTTCTGAAATCTGCCTTGACAACAGCTGCCTGGGCACTGACTCCCTGAGTGGATAAATGAAGCTACACAGCAGGTCTCACTACCAGCCAATTAGCTCAGCGAGTTAGGAGCTGGTTCTTGGTGTCAGAGGTTGTGAGTTCAAGACCCAGCAAGGGTGATGGTGATGATGACAGATCAAAATGTCAGTTGACCTCAATATGAAACACAAGACAATTGTCCTAATGGTGGCATCACAGCAAGCCTCTAAATTAAAAAAAAACAACAAATAGCTTGGACTGGTCCATGCGCGAAGGCTCCTAACATCTTAGACTCATAGTAGATGTTTGACAAATATCATTATTTTACCTCAAAAACTGATTTTTCTTTTTACTGTGGTTTCAAATCTGCCTACACGACAGTGAATGGCTTAGTCAATTTGTGAAGCCACTATTGAACTGCCACTTGTCAATTAGCTCAGTGTGATAGACAACGGTCTTTGGTTCCCGAGGTTGTGGGTTCAATCCTCAACTGATGCAAATTGAACATTATAAGGTCAACTGTCTTGTCTTCCTATTCTCCTGTTTGTTGCTCAGAATTGCCTAAATTTGCCCAAAAGTAGCCCGGACCCGACCCATTGCTGCGCAGCAGCTATAATAATTTTCCTCCTTATTGTTTCACTCTGTTGAGTGCAAAGTAACATATCCTTGTAACTGTAACTTGTAACACAAACATTTCAATCTTAATTGTCACAGTATCTAGCACATAGATGACTGATCTGTAATCGGACTATTTGTCCTATCTAAGCCACAGTCATAGTCTGTCTTTGTGAAACCAGCCCCTGGTCAGAATCTAATATATCCATACAACATATTTTGAGGGAAATGGGAAAACTGTCAGGAAAATGAAGGAGCAAAAGGGAAAAAATCTCACACCTGATTTAAACCACAGGAATACTAAAACACACATAAACCATGTATTTCAGCTGATTTTTCTTCCCCAAAAACGCTTCCTTTTCTTTTATAGCCAAATTTTATTCAACTTTCTGCAAGTTTGACAAGGTAGTGTTACAGAATCATATATTTTCCACCAGTAAACAATTGCAGTGAACCTAGAATAATAATATACAATCAATCAGCAAAGTGAATAAATACATAAATATGTAAAGAGTGTAAAGGGGAGAAAAAGAAAAGAAAAAAGCAGAAAACGATAACAACAGCAGCAACAAAAAGAGGACATCATGAGATACAGTATATTGTAAACATGTACTTCCTGGATCTCTAGGCTGCCAACATCTGTAAAATTTGTCTATTGAACCACAAATCGAAAAAGCTTACTTAAACAGGAAAAAAACACACATTTAACATTTCACTAAACTTTCCAATCCTGTTACAGAGCAGACAACCAAACAATATAGTGATTTAAAATATTTTTGGAAAGATCAGTAAATCAGAATGAGCTTTTTATAACCCCCCAGTTCTGTCATCACACACATCATTTATTTCTCTATTACAGTACCTCTCACTCAGGTCAGAGACGGAAATTATCCCAGAAGAAGTCATTGACTAAAATGATAAGAAAAAAGATCAATACAGAGATTTTGTTGCATCTTAAAAAAAAAAACCTTTCTCAGTTTTAAATCGATTTAGTCAGTTTGTGTTTTTGTATCATTTTTTGTCTCATAGAAGTATTACTCTTGTAGTATTGCATCAAGGAAAATCTCATGACATTGTGATGATGAGGACAGAATATAAGTGGATGGACACTTAGATGAACTGGCCCTTTAATGATGTGGCGATTTCTGCCATATGGATTTTCGTGTGTGGTGACTTGAGGGTGTGAAAGAAAAATGTTACTACCTGTGGAGGGCAGGCAGTATATTCATTAACTGTCAGACTCAACTGGCAACTGCCATGACTTCTACAACACTAAAAGAAAGGCTATAATAAATATTACACAGGTTACACAAATGTTAGTAAAGTTGACTTCACACCATACTGTATAAGCCACAATGATTTTGACACAATGACCTTTATACTTTTTATTAACCATGAATGAATGTACATATACAGTATGATCTACAGAGTGAATCTTCCTTCCAGCTTTAAGTCACTAGATGGCAGCAGTGACAGTTTGATGGGAGACTCTCTCTCTCTCTATCTCTCTCTCTGTGTGTGTGTGTGTGTGTGTGTGTGTGTGTGTGTGTGTGTGTGTGTGTGTGTGTGTGTGTGTGTGTGTGTGTGTGTGTGTGTGTGTGTGTGTGTGTATTATGATTATTTATTCTGAACTGTGATTTACAATTCATTGTAGCCTACAGTGGGACTATTATCACAGGGGAATTTCATGTGCAGTTGAGTATTTTTGATATTTTTGGACCAAGTTAATATAAGGCATGATCACACACTCTTTCCTACTGTATTGAGGACTTGTGAACATACACATTCACTGAGCACATTATTAGTAAAACCATAGTAATACTGGGTAGTTCATCCCTTCTTTCTCAAAACAGCATCAAACTTCCACGGGATGGTCAAACCTTCCTCTGCTCCATGTTGTCAGGTCTGCATCACATCATCACAGCAGATCAGTCAGCTGCACATTCAAACTGTCAATCTCCTGTTGTACCTCATCCCAAAGGTGTTTCACTTCAATTCTGGAGATCAGGATTCCAATAAAGGCTGCATATTATCATGACCATGCTGTGTAAATAATGGAACTCATTTTCATTTTGCTTGTATCTTGATGTTCTTCCTGTAAATTACCCTGAGACATAACAATGGTGCTAGAGCGCACAGGAGGGAGCTGCTTACTGAGGGCACTGTGAGGATCAGTTGTCAAGCTGCGGTGTAGACAATACATAACTTCCTCCTGTGAATTTCAAAATAAAACGATCATTTATCAGAATTTTCCTTTTTTTCTCCTTTCAGTCTTTTCAGTTTGTATACCATTCCCTCATGAGGGCTGATTGAAGACACCTCTGTTCTAGTCACCTTGACATGTAGGCTGGTTTCCAAATCCTTATAATTTCAGATTCATAGGTATCCACTGGTTTATGTGTTCCATTGTTTTATGTTGATATCAATAAGTTAAGTTTTGGCTTCACTTACAGAATAATGTTAACTTAATTAGTGCTAATCTGATATAACTAATCAAATTATATTGAACTTCATCCTAGAATAATATGTGTCCACTTTTATTTTGAAGGCAGAAGTGCCGCTTCCCATGAGTTTGTGTGTGCATGTGTGTATGTGTGTGTGTGTGTGTGGAAGTGCCCAGTGAGGAGCGAGGCACAGCGCTGTGTAGAGTACACACAACAGTTAGGACATGGCTAAGCTCCAGATCCACGCACTAAGGAAAAAATAAATTATTTTATTTTGTGATGACACATGAAGGCTTGAAGAAGATTCTACAAGAAGCTGACATGATGCAAAGATGCACAAGGTAAATCATCTTTATTTTCTATAGTAAACTTGGAGGGATAATTCGTTCTTCATCAGTTGGTGACATCATATACCATACCATAACATCACCCATTCATTCATGGTGTAAAAAGAGTGAAAAGAGAGAAAGAAATTAGCCTATGTCATTTGTTATACATCAAAATCAGATAATTTCTGAAAAGATGAAAATAATCAAATGTAGCAGGGGCACAAATACAACACAAGAAAAACTGGGACATGTCTATTATTATTTCACTTTTCATATTTGAAGTCATTTGTAGTAAATCTTGTGTCATATAAATGATCAGCCTTTCCAATTTCTGTTACATTTCCTTTAATCCTCAAATGACAGGTCTGCGCTTCAGTCCTGAATGATCTCAAGCTGATCCTCTTCTTGACAGTTGTCTCATACCTGATAACTGTCAGTTGAGCCACATGCTGGTTCATTCACACATACTCATAGTGCGTCACTAATCATATACTGTAGTCATGTATTCATGGCCACTGGGACACAGTGTTGTTGGTGCCTTGCTCAAAAGCAGCTCAGTTCTAACCCGCAATTATCCTCACCAACATTATTGTTGCTTGTGTAGTGATTTACTCGAAGTCAGATGCCTCAGTGTGTTCGTCTTACAGTATTTTTAATACTAAGAATGTTGATGAGTTACGTAAATGAGAGCTCCTGAGAACCAACGTCAGCTGAAGGGTCATCTGGAATTTGGACCACAGAGTTGAGTCATAGATATGGATGTCATTTGGGGTTGATGGTCTGAATTTGTGACCTATTAAAATGTTTTCCACATAAATATGTCAAAAAAAGAAAGACCAGACCCAACTTATATATTTCATTGGGTTGTGTTCTTATATCCAGAAATATTTCCAGAAATGTTCAAACCTTGTTTTATTGTAATTGTGGTTTTGGTCAGCTGTCAATGGCATCATCATATTCCCTTTCTGCATTTATTTCAGTTAAGTGTTTCCTTGTATTCATCCTTCTTGTTGTAAAGCTTTGGTCCAAACTACTGTATAGCCCAAATTCAGCCGGATCAACGCCAGGTGTAGTCTCACACAAGTTGTGTTACAATGTGCTTAGTCCTCAGTGAAACACAGATTGATACCACTCCAACTAACAACCAAGAGATGGTTACCCTACCTTAGCTATTATTCATTTATATTCATTATTGATTTGTTTTAAATTGATAAGTTGTCTCCTCTGCTTTATTAATATCTCATGTTAAGGAGAGCAGTGTATGTGAACAACAGCTTAACGCTCCAACCAACCAGTGCCTCACACAGCAGAGCTCCATGGAGCAGCCTGAGTGGTGGCCGGTGATGGAGCGGTGAGGAGATGAGCTTTGATGTATCACAGAATAGTGGAACTAAATTACTTTTTATTTTATGTCCACCTCAATTTATTAGAGGCAGCCCTCTGGAGGCAAGGTCCAGCATGTGTATGTGTGTATGAATGTGTGTGTGCTCAGGCTGGGTGAGAGCAGTAGATGCCTTGCAGGGTTACACAGTAGGTCTCCTGCTCACTGGTTAATTAGCTTTCAGCAGACTGTGAAACCTCAAAACAAACCTCAAGACCCTGTAGCCGAAGAAACACTTTGTCCTTGAACCCCCTCGAAATCATATGAAGCTGTTCAAATTGAGGAAATAGCTTCATTCAGTCATTCCCACTGCTGTGCAGGATTTTAGAAATCTGGCTGTAACTTTACTAGAAATGCACTAGGAGGCATCATAAGTGCATTATTGTCAGAGTATTATGTTAAAATGATCTTAATGCATTCATTGAGTGTGTTTATACCTTGAGCACAGGATTAGGGGTTATTTGTTACACCTGCATGCTCGGCAGCGTCTAATTGGCTAATTTGAATATTGCCTGATAATGCTTATCCAACGGGGATCTTATTAATGATTGACTTGGCAACATTCATCTCTGGCTCTCAATCTGGGGTCTTCAGACCTGCAGGGAGAAAGGGGACAGGGCTTCATGAGATCAGGTTTTTATTTTTGTTATACAGTCCACTCCATCTGTTGATTACAGTATGTTCACCTTTCTGACCAGCTCAGACATGTGCATGCGACTTGGCCATGAAGAGAGTTCCCCCGATCTAGTTCAAGTGCAGCTGCAAAGTGCTCTGTGTACGAACACTTTCTTATGTTCTGCTAAAGTCAGTGCGAGCCTTCAGTGGTCTGAGACTCTGAGCTAGACAGATTAGGGTTTCATCTAGTGTCACAGTCTCTTTCTCTTTTTTGCAACATATGCTGCTTTAGTTTTCCTAAAGTGTCTCTGTCTGCACAAAAGTCACCTACATAAGAAGATAATGTTTTACTCAGACTGCTTTAGCCTCATATCAATTTCAGTAAACTCAGACCAATGTGAATTCAATTAAATTATTTACTGTCATTGTCATAATAACACAGTTATAAATGGCAACGGGATGTCATTTGAGCATCTTAATACTGACATAAAAGTAATAAAAGAGCAAAAGTGCCTCCCAATTATCAAAATATATCCAAAATATGAACTGTGGGCTATTTAGAACATTAAATCATAAATGAGAGCCATAAGAGACTAGCTGTAGAGTTCAGTTACTCATCCTCCTCCAGCCCAGCCATGTCAAGGTGACAAAATAGGTTCTCGACAACCTGAGTGCTTCCATTTATAAGCCTGCGATCACGTCAGACCTCCAGAGGGGTTTCCATTCCCTCAGAGCAAGTCTTCTCAGAGCATCACAGGGTGTTGTACGGTTAAAGGGCAGCACAGAGTGGACTGTGACCCGCCAAAAATGGCGAGTCCGGCTTCTAAAGGCAGTGACCTTTCAGAGGCCCTTTAACACGATTAAGTTAACACTCCACAAGAGCTCGCCCAAAGTTCAGCTCTCACAGATTAAATGAAGTAGTTCACGGTCATTTCTTTTGTCTTCTTAAATGAACTGCTCTGCTTCCCGTTCCCTTCACTGCTACATCCCAAAAAATAAATATATAGGAATATAGGAAATATAGGTAATGAGTAATTACATATATATATATATATATATATATATATATATATATATATATATATATATATAGGAATATAGGAAATATAGGTAATGAGTAATTTATTTTTTGGTCTGTTTTTCGAGGTAATTTTTTCTGTTTTTCCAAGTAATTTTTTCCCCCTGTTTTTCTGACTATTTCTTTCCCCTGTTTTTTTGAGTAATTTTTTTCTGTTTTTCTGAGTAATTTTTTTCTCTCCAGTTTTTCTGGCTATTTTCTTTTCCCCCAGTAATTTTTTCTGTTTTATATATTAGAATATCATGGAAAAGTCTATTTCCAGTAGTTCTAGTCAAGTAGCCCTAACCAGGTATTGAGTGCATACTGAATTTTAGGTCTTCATCAAATGTAAGCTATAACCATTACAATTCAAAGAAATTAAATAAATAAAGTCATCAAATAATTTCATTTCATTCTCTGTGTAATGGATCTAGGCTATATAATGTAGCCATTTCACTTTCTGAATTGAATTACTGACATAAGCTAAATAAACTTTTCCATGATATTCTAATCTATTGAGATGCACCTGTATGAGCGCCACAGCGACCCAGACCATCATATGTAGCCTACAGCATATTCTCAAATAAAAGCTGAGTCTAACAGACGCCGGTCTGCTGTATACTGGCCAGATCTGCCTCCAGGTTTGAGCAAGAGGTCGGGTCTATTTCTATTTTCTGCAAGTTCTTGTGAATGTACAAAACCTCTCAAAGTCCACAATTGCCCGTCTGAGAAGATTCTCAACTGCTTAATTCGTGCAAGAGTTCTCAAAGTCTGGTCCGCAGGTGTTAAAGCCTGGACCAGACGGACTCACGACGAGCACTAATTCTCAGCCGGACCGCGGCAAAACAAAAAGAAGAAGAAGAAGATGCCCACGGTCCGACCCGACCTGGGTTATTAAATGCTTTCGAGCATTCATGCGCATTCATAGGATGCATGCTTGGAGCGCTGCAGAAACCCAGACTTTACCCAGCAACAAGAAATACTATTTTCCGATTTGCTGACAGGTCGCAGACTCAAGGCAGCTGTATGGATGGACTGAGCAATCTGCCTTTCCATCATCAATTCTTATATTACTAATTCATGTGCGGCGACTTTTGTCACTTCTCAGTGTGAGACTTGTCATGTGCGGCGTGTGAGCGTGTGAACTGATTGAAATGTGTGAGAGCCCTGGACAGTAACACTCAGTAGCTCCTGTGAGAGTTGCACCCATTGGTTACAGTCATGTAGGCTTTGAAGACCAGTCAAATATTTCACACTGCAATCCTGTCAGTAAAAAGCAGAACCAGATGTACTGTATATCAACCTTTTGAAGGCATCCATATCTTGCCAGATATCTCAAGCCAGATGAGACAAAACAATTTATTGATTCTGATTGATATTCAGATGTTGTATCTTGTAAGCTGTTTCTTCCTTAAAGCTGTACCAGTGTTTCTGCAAAACACCCGCACACCTGTCTAAGCTGTTTGTGCTGCAGTTATTATGTAAGCATATAGATATTTTTGCATGTCTATTTTTCACAAATTTAAAAATGTCATAGAAAATTATCATATTGATAATTTTGACATGTTTGTGTGTTACTATGGGGATTTCATACTTCCTCATAGAGGTGTATTAGATGTAATAACAATATAGCCTCTTATATTTGACATATAAGGCATCACTCTCGATATAGAGAATATATCGCCTTTCTTAGTAGGTTTCTATGAATGACACTTTCTGCCTCTAAATTCTCCAAGTCTTTGCATGCACATCATTCACACCCACCATCACAAGAAAACTCTCAACTTTATAAGACAAACAACAGTGCTGTTATTTAAAAAAACAAACAAAAAAACAACCTGCAACCGAACAGTTGTTTTAAATCATACTGTTATGAGATCGGAGTCCGCATATTCCCAGGTTTCTGAAAGAGGAAGTGTGCTCAATCACAGAGAGACTGTGTATATAAGTCTGTGCTGACATGAAGGGTTTCTGTGAGTTCAGCTCCCCATTTCTTCAATTTAATGAACTAATTTTCTGTTATAGGTGACTGAATGGAGGCCTGGGTGCTGTTTGGAGGATTCAACACGTTCTTCTTATTTACTCTTTAACATTAGTTAGAAAGAAAACATAGAAGGTGAATGCCACATGGAAACATTATAAGACTGGAAAACAAAAGTAGTGTGTAATTCTCTCTCAGTGATGAAAGACTAGCTATTTACCATGGTGAAACTCTGAGCTGTGAGATGTTTAAGGTTCACAGTCAATATCAGATGCTTTTAACAGGGCTGACATTAGATATGAGTAAATGGCGAGGAAGAATCATGCCCCTCATCACTGAGCTTCAATGAAATGAACTGAACCTTTCATTAACACCAGTTTAAAGAGACCAGACGTTAGCAGATATGACCAACAACGTGAGCTCCAGGATGGACACCCCAACCAACATCTCTCTGAGCTCCATCATCCCTGTGACTGAGCTACTGGAGTACAAGACAGTGTCTGTGTTCCTGGTTCTGTTGGTATGTGGTGCGGGCATTGTGGGCAACATTATGGTGGTCCTTGTGGTCCTCACCACGCGCCACATGAGGACACCCACCAACTGTTACCTGGTCAGCCTGGCCATAGCTGACCTGACAGTGCTGGTGGCGGCGGGGCTGCCCAACGTGTCCGACAGTCTGACCGGCACCTGGGTTTTTGGCCACGCCGGCTGCTTGGGGATCACCTACCTACAGTACCTGGGCATCAACGTGTCCTCCTGCTCCATCACTGCCTTCACTGTGGAGAGGTGAGCACCGACTACTGTCCTCTGCAGCTTCTTCTGGCTAGTACTGTAGACTTATCATTTGCATCTGTTGTACTGATACTGGAGAATGAGTTACCTTCAAATGCATGCTACACAGAACAAGTGTTAACTTTATGCTCTTAATGATGCAAGCAGGGCCGGCCCTAGGATTTTGGTGGCCCTAAACAAGATTTTTTGTTTGTGGCCCACTCTAAGCGCAAACACCAAATCACTGGTTAAAACTGAATACAGACATGTTTATGCCCTCTGAGGTTTGAGGCCATTTTCTCGACTTTTACATATTTTCTTAAATTTATCTTTTTAAGATACTTGCAGATGTAACAATACTCATGTGTTTTATGTTTAAGTATTAGAACCTCCGCTGTAAGCACACTGAGGCCAATTTGTCCTAGAACACTGTATAAAGAAATAATTTAGGCCAAATGCTGGAAATTTGAGATCTGCTTTTTGAAAAAAAATCTAATCCCTTGTGAAAACACACCTTCAGTCATGAGAATGAACTGTTTTGGTGCTTGAAATAGGATATGAATACAGTAGCCTAATAGATACGTGTAGAAAACAAGTCTAAAATGAAATTTTGTAAGATTGCTTTTTGAGCACAAATGTTGTCATTCTGCCTCTTCTATTTTCACCAAATGTCTCAAATGTGAGATAAAAGAAGCTGAATATTGACTTCAAATTACATATAAAGCTCATGGCGTGCACGTGCAGACCTCAGGATGTTTAAATGACTTGAATGAACCCCAGTACCTTTCTGATCATGTGGCCCCCCACCTAACGGCTGTGGCCCTAAACAACCGCATAGAGTGTTTATGCCAGGGGCCGGCCCTGGATGCAAGGAAACATCAGCATGTTGTCACTGGAGCCCCAGAGAGAAGAGATGTAAATGATTATATAGATACTGTGTGTCTTCTAACAGTTGTCACTACTTCAAATAAAACAAAAAGTAAGATAAATTATTTGGGACATTTAATCACTAGTATTACCCAAATCACAACCTTACCAACCAGAGACCATTTCACAACCTTAACCATTAATATTACTAGTTTTTTGTTTTTTTGTTTTTTATTATGGATCCCCATTAGTCCTCACCTTGGTAAGGACTATTCTTCCTGGGGTCCAGACACTCATATAAGACAATCAAAACATAATACAATAACTTACAGAATTAGATAAATGACAAACAACAGAATAAAACAAAATAATAAGAATAAAAATATTTTACAAATACAAACCAACTATGACTTTTCAAAACCTTAAAAAAAATTAAGTTCTTTACTAATAATGGCCTCTTTTATTTTCCTTTTGAATCTCCATTTATTTCCAATGTTGGTCATGTTTGGTGGGAGCCTATTCCAGTATGTCACTGCTCTGTACATTACAGTTCTCCTAAGTGCCTCTGTTCTTGGTAGAGGCAGGGTGAAATGAGCACTCAATGCATGCCTTGTTGCATAGCCATGCCTTTCCTTAGTAGATTGTAGCTGCAACACCAAATTATTAGGTTTTCCCACATGATAAATATTAAACAAAAATGTGACCAAACTATAAGCAAATCTTTGTTCTACTGTCATCCAAGACAGCGTTTGATGCATCCCCTCTACCCTACTCCTCCCCGAGCAACGGAGAGCGAGTCGTGCTGCTCTATTCTGTGTGATTTGGAGTTTTTGTAAGTCTTGTTTTGAGGCGCTAGACCATATTATTGGGCAGTAGTCAAGACATGACAATACTAAAGATTGCAATACCAGTTTAACTGCTGAACCTGACAAAAGATGAGCAGCCCTCCTTATCATTGAAATGGTTTTGCTCATTTTAGATACAACTCCATTAATATGTGTGGTTACCAGTTAGGACAACTGTTAAACTACAAGATTCAGATATCACCATCCACTGTTAGTTTGACGTCCTGTCCTGTCCTGTCCTGTCCTGTCCTGTCCTGTCCTGTCCTGTCCTGTCCTGTCCTGTCCTGTCCTCCTCTTTGCTTGCAGGTACATAGCTATCTGCCATCCAATGAAGGCTCAGACAGTGTGCACAGTATCCAGGGCCAAGCGGATAATTGCTGGGGTCTGGATCTTCACCTGTGTCTATTGCATGCTGTGGTTTTTCCTGGTGGACATTCAGGTTAGAGAAATATTCAGTGTTATCCATAACAGTTTGTGTGTGTGCGTACTGTTTTTACTGGATGTGGGTCCCATCAGAGCCCTCAATAAAAAATAAGGTTGAGGATAAATAAAACTACACAGAGTGCAGATTTAAGTTTTCCATATATGTGTTTATATTTTCATCAAATGGCTAAATTGTATTGTTATGTTTTAGGCAACACTCAAAGATAAAAAATTATAGTGCCCTTTACAGGCACCACATAGTGTTTCAGTAAGTGCATGAGCCATGAACAGGGAAATAAAATGTTTGTGATTACCAAGACCCATTTTGTATAAATGCTTGTTCTACTGCAGGGGAATGTGAAAAGCTTTTCGAGAGTAGTATCATTATGTTCAGATGCAGTAGATGATTATGTGCATCTTAGCCCAGAACCAGTGTGTGAGGCAGTTGCCTGTTTTATTACAGTGTTGTCTCCGGTAACTGTGTGATATTCAGGAAGGTGAGGATGGACATGTGCAGTGTGGCTACAAAGTCAAACGGGAGCTCTACCTGCCAATCTACCTCATCGACTTTGCCATTTTCTACGTCATCCCACTGCTTCTCGCCATTGTGCTGTATGGCCTGATAGCACGAATCCTCTACCTCAGGTACTGCAGAGCAACTGAGGCCTGAATAAGGAATTTATATATTACTAAGGCTGCTAATAAGTGTCATTGCTCCATTTTACAGATGAGTACTACTACTATATTATAGCATATTAAAGCTGCTGCAAAATGTCATGTGTACCTAGATGAACTTTGTCAAGTCTGAGTCAATAACCATGTCACCATCTGGTGACATACTCTCAGTTTACTTAAATCTCAGTTTGACTTTGAAGCCTAGACATTTACAACACATGACATTTACCATCAACTAAGTTTCATTAAGAGAAATACCTATGAAAGTGGATAGCTACATTTCCATCGGACACCCTCGAAGGTACAGCCAGTATGTACGTAAATATTAAATCTTCATAAAGTATAAAGGTGGATGTGCATCTGTAGTGTATTTATAAATCAGGTATAGGTTCTATGTTAATAGTGTAAAAGTATCAAACCCTCAGCCCACAGAGAGATGTACACAGTCTGTATTCAAAGATTAAAGGGACAACGAGGAGTTTCTATTTGGTTATAAAAAAGTCTCACGTTAATGTGGATGAATCTACGCTACCCACACTTGTTAATGGGCCCATTTTCGATAAATATATCGTTCTGTCTCTATCGTTATTTTGTTATTATTAGTGGTGGCGGAAATGCTGGTCGAGCCGACCAGCGTTTCTTTACTTTCGGTTTCGTGGCGAGTCATGAGAATAACGCCGCCGAATCGCTGTTTATGGTCGGAACTACGCCGGTATGTGATCGTCTTCCAACCTCTGACTTTAATTCTTGATGAATAAAAACATGAGTCTGTCTTGCGCCGGTCAAAGAATTTCACGGTGCGCGCGGAGGCTCATAAATGTAGTGTGAAAACACTTCGCTTTTCCAAAACTCCTCGTTGTCCCTTTAACCCTAAAACAGGATTCCTGTGACTGTGTGATGTCATAACAAAGCAGTCACACAGCCCCGCCCCCAAGCTAACGCTCACAGGATCTGGTTTCTGTGAGTGTTTCTGAAATCTGCCCTATTTTTTATTGGATCAATCAGAAGTTAGTCAGCCAATCAAGCTTGTTCTTTAGAGCTGATATAATATAATTGCAGAGTACTGCAGCTGCAACTTTGCTATCCATCTAGCAAAGTGGATAAAATGACATAATGGACATTACTTTTGACAGCTTGTGTTAAAAACTGGCTGAGACAGGATTCAGAAGGTCTTTCACCCAGACAGGATTAAATCCTGGGAGAAAAGCAAAGTCTGCTTGTTCAGAGGCCAAATCTCCTGGCAAATAAAGGTGGAGTGCAAAGATATCCAGCACTGACATAAAATATTAATGGCAGATGTAATCTAAAGCTTTGTTATTGTGATTCAAAAGGCCCAGACCAGACCAGCTGAGCCCTTTTGCAGGATTTTGAGCCCTGTGAGGAAACCCTAAAGACCATGTTAAATCCAACCACCAACTCATGCATGATCTGAATCAAGAATCTTAACCAGCCAATTAAAGCCTCTCACTCCTCTGTGGGATAAATGCTCTAACACCCTGCACATGTCCCCCCAGCCCTCTGCCAAACCATCCTGACACCAGCGCCACCACGCTGCGGCGGAGCTGCCGGGAACCTTCTGAAGCAGGGAAGGGGGGTCGTCAGGGCCGGCCAAAGACCACGCTCTCCTCCAGGAAACAGGTCTGAACCTCATCCCACATTTACCCCCTCTTCCCATTAACTCCTACTGCACTCTCCTTTCTTGTCGTAACATCTCGTCTCATCTGTCAGGTAATTGCTCTGAGATAGCTTTGGTCACATTTGACCCGAGTCTCATCTGTGGCTGTCCATGTGATCCTCTGAGAATATAGAGGCCATGATTCCCTGCTTACAGCGTCAGGAAAGTGCCCTCTTCTTGGCTCTTTGTCCTGGCTGTTATGAGGTCCTGCAGGCAATTGAGGCGGTTATGGTCTCTTTTCCTTAGGCTGAGCAGTCAAAGAGCCTTCTTGCTGAGAAAGCCTCGCTCTCTCTCCCTCTCTGTCTTGGGTTGCTCTGCGGTGGTGCTTTTTCTGTGCTCATGGATGTAGAACATATTCTGTCAGGGTTTTTAGACTTGAAAGCACAAAGTTTCATAAGCCCTCATGCACTCAGGAGTGCAATGACAAAGTCCTTTTTTTTGTCCAGAGGGGACCAGTTTTGTACCCATATTTTGTTCTTTAAAAAGTTGTAATGCATGTGAACAGAGATTTGTGTTCTTTACAAAGCAACAGAAGTATCTGTTTCTGAACATCAGAGGCTTTTTTAACATGTTTACATGAAAAACATCCACATATTTGAACAATATGAAAAGAGATTGGCCCATAATCTTTCAGAGTTTCAACTTCAATTAATGACTGTATCACTGTATGACTGTACCACTGGATGGATAAGCATGTCTTAAAGTTGTGCTGCGTCGAGTAGATAAGCACCTGAGTGAGTTGGATACACTAAAAAAATGCCCACAGACAAAAAGCAGGTGTCAGCTGAAGTGTGCACTTTATTTTGAATACCTTCACATAAACTACACTGCAGTGCATAATGTATTATCCCCAGTTTTGCTGGTTGAGACACAAAGAGCTACACACAGGTGGACATGTACGTACTGTATACAACCTCCCCTCAAATAACCACTTTAAGCTTTGCTACTGACCCCCAGGTGCCTCACTATGCTTCATCTGAAGTGCTTGTTGAGCAGCAGCTGATATGTGAAGTCAACAGGACAGTGTTTAACAATTGTTGTAACTCACAAATAACAAAATATGCATGTGACCAGGAATCTACAATCGATTCATTCAGTGAGCCTGTGAATATTCTCATTTGTCATAGTTATCTCAAGGAAATTTAAATCAAACACAACTGGACTTGATTTTTTTTGTCTTAGAATCGATTCAGTGGAAAAACCATACCCTTATATTATTCAAGATGTAATTTATAGAGGGAGACTAACTGACATAACCCTTAACACCACAGATAATGACTCATATGCAGTCTGACAACTATTGCTACCCCTTTTTGGATAACAGCCAAAGAAAAATCTATGCCCACCCCTCTGTTGGATTAGAGATATTTCACAAACCAACATTTTACCCAGAGGTGAAATAATCTTGCAAGCCAGCAGCATGCATTTAAAGGGGAAATGTGTGTGATTTTAAGTTCATGGGACAAAATGACCACCTCTCCAGATCAATACTAGTGATTTGGTGATCTTTTTATTTTAGGCCCCCATTGGATAATACAATCACCATATAATAAGAGATGACCATGTCCTTCCTAACACTAATCCTCCAGAAATATGCAGATATGTTGACATTAGAAAGTCCAAATCTTCATATCAATGCATTTTGATGTTTTCTGTGATATTTCAATAGTATTTCCGTTTGAGGAACTTATTTGTGACCCAGGTCATGCTGAAGTTGTCAAACTTATTCATTGCATAGAGTTCAGTATTTTAAATGTACTTAATAGTCTAGTCTAACTCAGACATCTTAGGTTGCTCAATTGGCTGTGAGCTGGAACACACTTAAGACCAGAAATGACGAGCAGATACTTTAAAAGAAGTATAATTATAATCAGCCTGATGGTGGCGAAGTAAGAACTTTGAACGGCTGACCACCCTCATATGACTTGAAATTAGGCACAGACATAACCTACATCTCAATTTCCTCTGCAAAATAACATCTTGAATAATAAATAGCTTTTTTCCCCCACATCACATTGTATCATACAATTTATATGAGAAATAGTATGACACAGACCTTATGCATTCAGGCTCAATGAAGACCAAATCCGGCGTATAGTCTTGTAGGAGTAGGACTGAGATAATTAAGACAGGATCACCTAAAAAACATGATTGCCACAAATCAAAAACTGAATGAACACTTAATACTTAATTTATTCACGAGTACATAGCACTTAAGGCTCCTCCTTACTCAGTGTCCCTTTCAAAATAAAGGCAAAGAACCTGTCTAAAATAAGTTATTTCTCAGCTTCACTGAGCAGCAGTCACAACAGGGATTATCAGAAACGACGGAGAGGTGGTGCACATCTACTGCTGAAGGAGCCACCATCTGCACTGTAGCATTTACCACATCTTTGAATTAGATGTGAGACCACCGGCTGCTTGTACCAGACACCAAGCAGGGTCTGGTGCGTACTTTCAAGACAATTAAAGTCGTCTTGGAGGAGGCAGGAGAGTGGACCCGGATTATCCAGTGTCTGCTAATGGGCCTTGAGGGCCATGTTTGACGTTAGACAGACCCCCCCCCCCCCCCCCCCCCCCAGCAGCAGGGGAGCTGCTGACCTGCTGTGACCTTGATTTCACCTCGAGAAATATTCTTTTAATCTACACGGGACTTCATACAAAAGAGTGGATAACAATTCTTCAAGATGGGATCAAAAGAAACTGGAATCCAACATCACTGTGAGACTCACAGAACCAAGGAGGAGACTGTCCTATAATATGTGTCTGAAAACATAACCTCAGCCTGAGGGCACTTCCTCCTGGAGAATCCAAAGCTCCCTCCCTCTGATTGCCTCCTATTCATTCAAATAATTTGTGCTCAAGGCTATAATGCCATTACTGCATGATTTTTTCCTATTGTTTCAATGTGCAAGCATCTGTATCTCTATAACTATCAGAGATAAGATGTGTTACAATTAGTCTAGTTGTGTGTGGATATCTAAACATCAAATGTTGCTTAATTGTAGTCATTTAGTCACAAATGAAAGGTTTTAAGGGCATTATCTCAAAGCAGGCATGTGGCCTCTATTAACCAGGGACATGAGATCAAGTTTGAACATTGACACCACATGGATCGGGTCAGATACTTCCTCTGATTTGTCCAACCCTTTCCCTCTAAAAGGCCATATATGGATTACCTTTGTTACCAGTGTCCTACCCAGTTCTCTCTCTGTGATGTCTTTACAACGTCAAACATGTTGTAAGCTGCTGCCCTTCCACACACCTATCCTGAGATCACATATTTGTTATTTTATTCATCTGTTGCATATTTCGTTGGACCATTGTTGTGTCCTTATTGTGCTAATTTGTACCATATAGATGCTCTTGGATTATCACCAAGACAAGAGTTTTATTGGTGTTGGTACAATGACTCTTTGTTATATAATTATAACACCGGACAAATAATTGCTTCCATGTCATAACTGTAATAATTACCACACTAGCTCCTCAACTGTATCCCACATGAAATAATGTTATCTACTAATGGACACTTTTTTTAGTGTGTATTTGGCGTGCACAGTGCTCACAGCAAGAAGCATCTGGATCCCTTGGGGGTCTCTCTGAATGGAGTTTACATGTCCCTGTGCCTGTGGGGGTTCTCTCTGGGTTCTCCAGCTTCCTCAGTCCCATGGTCTAAAGACATGCACATTAGGGTTGATTGGTGCTGTCACTGTGTGTGTGTTTGTCTCTATGTTGGCCCTTTGACAGACTGGCCACCTGTCCAGGGTGTAGCCCACTTTTGATTGGCTCCAGCCCCAAACCACAGTGGGTGTATGTGTCACGAGAGACCACCACAGGGGTTGGACTCTCATTGACCCCAACTGGTAGTACCTTTGCTTGATGTAGCACAGAAACATGTGTTTGTCTTATTTCATCTCACTTGGTTTGTTTGGCTGCACTACAAAAAACACAAGTTTACCTTCTTTTAGTGCATTTTTGTAGCTCCTTCAAAGAGAGTTTGCTGCCCCTGGTACAGTATAGGTGACTATGAGATCTGTTTTTATTACTCCTGCACTGTTACCATCTGTAGTCAAAACTGTGTCCAAAATAACCAAGAATAAAATATTATAATATTAGCGCAATTCTTTTTTCTTTTTTTTGTCTCTTAAGGCCAATGGTTCTTTAAGTTTGTGATGTATGAAACTCTGCCTGTGTGAATCTGTGTTTTTGAGATAATCAAGGTTAACTCCACAATATGCAGTCATAGTGCACTGATAATTTCATTTATTTTGGGACTTGTAGTAATAAAGAAGCATCATATCATCATCATAATTATATTATATCAATGTAACATTCTTGATTTTCATCGGATCCCATGCAGACCTACAAGCTCTAGCATTTTCTGTGTCTCTCTCTTACAAGAGCAGAGAGACGATGGTAATCTCATGTGTTCAAGGGGCCCCATCTAGGAGCAGAAGATTTGCATAATGCGATTTGGGATTTACATTGAAGTGCGTTTAATACTGCAGATGATTTCACTCTCTCAGTTCTTCAATAGGCACTTCATGCTCTTTCATTCATCATTTGATAGGCCAGCTTAATCTGATAGCAGTTTGATAAACTTGTGTATGCCAAAGAATGGCACTTTTATGATTGGAGATTAATACAGTGTGGCGTGGGATTACTGTATAGTTTTAATCTCTGAGAGTTTCCTCATGTCTGTGATCTCCTCAAGTGCATGTTGAGGAAAAAGCAAAGCTTGGTCATTGTTGCCCTGGGCGATTCAATAGTGTAGCATGAGAGGCTAAAATGCTAATTCTTTGGCATAGTGGGCCAGGGATTCGGGCACGTTGCTGTGTGGGTGGATGCTGTTATTTTCTGAAGAAAAAAAAACAATAACAGCATAAAAAAAACAACACATTTTATTTGTAATACTGGAGTCAAGTATCCTGCCACCACATAATTACAGTCATAATATGCAAATTCAGAATGTCATCCTGCTGCTTTCTGTTTCATTATCACAGTACAGAGATAATTAGAAAGCTCTCCTCTTCACCTCGTTTGTGTTCAATTAAAAGCTTTGTTGTGCAGAGATCTTACCTTTTTTTATCTACCTGCTGAGCTGGCTGTCACCGGCTCACAGCTGAAGGCATGGACACAGACCCTTATCTCAAACAGCCTATTGCTGCAAGGAGGCATGTGCATGATACCTGGTATCAACCTGCCAGACTTTATTTTTCAATTTTTTTTTTCTGCTGTGGTGTGGAAAAACCGGAGCAGCTGGGTGACAGGCAGCCACGCTTCAGCAAAGGTGTCACGCTGACCCCATTTTCTTTGACAATGTCGGATGTGGAAACCACATCTCTTACTGTTAACTTTAACTTTCTAACAGGGAAAGAGCTGCTGATGGTGATCCATTTTTCTTTTAATGAAAATATGAAGAATCAATAAGCAGCCAACATTTATTTGATTAGTCTGCCCTCCTCTAAGAAACAAGTCCACAGGTCATTAGGTTTTGGGGTGGTGTGATGTGGTGCAGTGGTTAGCACGGTCACTGTGTTCGAACCCCGGTCTTGGGTCCTTTCTGCGTGGGTTTGCATGTTCTCCCATTGTCTGCATGAGTTCTCCAGCTTCCTCCCACAGTCCAAAGACATATCCTACACTATGTTAACTGGTGACTCTAATTTGCCCATAGGTGTGAATGTGAGTGTGTGATAGACTGACTGAACCCCACCCGCCCTGAGTCAGCTGGCATTGGCTCCAGCCCTCTATTGATTTTGCGGTCAAAGTGATTATCGGAGCAGAGGGAAAAGTATCAGTGAAATGATATGAAGACAAAGTTTTTAATTCCACATCCACGACTGCTGAACAAAGTGAACCACATCATTATTATAGTAACCATGGCTACAAAGATTGTCTAAAGTTGAGAAAGTACTTATCTAAACCAAATCACAACCTTTCAGTGAGGTCGTCATAACTAAACCATGGTTATTATTATACCAACCATAGTGACAGATGCAGTGCACATCATGCTTGGTACGTGCTGCTACAGTACATGCAAGTTCATTATTGTAACCATGACAACTGAGAAGCAGCACACCTGTCACCACGGGGACACTATTTCAGGAGACGTTCTGATGGCATGTATCAGAGGTTGATAAAAGCCACCTGTGGTTGTTCAGGTTGAAGACCAGTTGCTTTTTGTTGGTGAGACAGTTTCTCCTTTGCACATTTTCTGTGTGTTTCTCAATTTGTCACTTCATAATTCCACATTGTTTGCCCCCCCCCCACACACACACACACACATTTGTAATAGATAAAAGTAACACAATACTGTGAATCTTTAATTGGTGAGATGATAATTGCTTGAGACATGTAGCACCAGAAAGTGTTATACACATAGCCATCGACAGCACATTTATGGGTTTTTTATAGAAACACTAATGAGTAAACCAGAGGTAATAATGACTGACAAGTTCTGCCACTCACAGATCCTTCACAATTAACTGATAACCGCTCCTGTTTATCATTCATTTTACAGGTGCAAATTTCCCCAGTGTGAATAAAGGACTATTTTAGGCCTCCTGGTACCTCCTTTTTCCCCATCACTTCATTTTCACAGTCATTAGGTTAAGACGCCTCAGTTAACCCCTCTTAACATGCACTCAGACTTGCATGTTATTTATTTGTGTCAAATTACCACACGCAGGAGAGGACCCTCTAACACACTCACTCTCTTTCGTAATTGCTTATAGGCATCGTACAATATTCTGCTGAACTCAAATAATCATGAAGCAATCACAGGTAATCAGGGAAATTATATCGATGCATCAGCCCATATTGCACAGGGCCTTGAGGATTTGGCATGAATGTTCAGTGCCTTGCTTTCCTGCTGGGTGCACTGATTGTTGTGCACTGTAGATGAATATCAACATGATTTCAATGATGCTCAAACCCCATCTTATTGTTAATTTGTTTTCACCAATTAATGTAACTTAAGTCATGATTATAATGACTGCGACAGTGCAGACATTATCATGGACACATGAGACCACCACTGTTAAGACTAACGTCAACTCCCAGCCTCTTTACTATATTGGAAATTGCTGCCAAAGACATCTATATAGTGGGCTGCAGTGTGGAATGGAAACAGCAGAGAGCAGAAGGTACACCAAATATTTAAAAAAATAATTAAATGCAGTTTAATGTTGTTCTTGAGTTTGAGAAATGCTTGTAAGTAATTTTTGTTGTTGTTAGGTCGAACCAGTGTAGAAATCACTCCATAAAGCTTTGCCATGTGTCCATGCCATGTCATGTGCCATGTCATCATAGCCCTTCACTCTCATTTGTACCAGTCTGTATCTCCTTTCCAGATCCCCAGTTTGTTTGGGTGAACCCTTTCCTGTCTTTGACCACTGCCTGACTGTGTCAGCGCTCTTCTTCACATTCACATTGCCAACTGCAAACCCACCCTACCTTTAAATAAACCATCTAAAAAGAAAAACTCTCATCAGATGGAGTCAGTGGTCTGATTTATGTCTGGTTTTGTCATCTGTCTTTGATGTCAAAAAGTCTGAGAACCATGCACTGACCTAAAGGAGAGTAACTGGACTCCAGCAAAGCTAGCAACATGTTAATATTGCTCACAGTGTCTACAGATAAATGATAGTAAAACATTTGCCCTATAACAACTTGTTAAACCCACAATATATCATGACTGTGAGTTTACTTTCTGTCCATATAGTCAAAATGTAATCACTTTAAGAAGCTCATATCATTTTTCACATTTATGGAGCACCACATTTACATGGTTAATGTACCAAAGTAGTGGAGAAACAACATTAGCTAATCGCCATCTTCCATATTCACTACTGTATACTTATCAGGGTAATTCTGGTCCAACAACCTTTGAAACTCCTTTGCCCCTTCCCCTTTTCTGAGCAGATGTCACAGGGAACTGAAAAGTTTTAAAGCTCAAAGCCCCCATAGCCAATGTAGTTAAAACATCTGTGACTATGGACGCCACAAGTTGTTACAGTTCTTAGACCTCTTAAAACAACAACAATTATAGCAATGGTCGGGGCCGGGCAATTTTTTTTATAGACAAAATTGGGCAATTTGAAAGTGAAAGTCGCAAAGCCGTAGCACATATTTGGTTGATCTGATATGAATTTATTTTCAAAGTTTTGAAATTTAGATACATGCTGTAACGCCACCATCAAATACTGTCCAATGACAGCTGAATATTTGAAAGTCAAGCAATGATGTGTCATGTCTGAGACAGGAATCGAACACATGATCTCATGATCAGTAAACCTTTACTCTGCCACTAGGCCACCGAGAGCCAAGAATAACATCAGTTCTATACTGTCATAAATCAAAGCTGTTTGAATGCCAGGTGGAAGTCTTGTGAGCATTTTACAAGACACATGTTACAGTAACATAAACCAAGAGAGAAAGACGAAGAGGTAAAGAGACAGATCAGTTGGAAAATGCACCAACAAGGTTATTGAAGCGAGATGTAAACCCACAACCTTGGTGTTGCCAAGCTGACACCATACACACTGAGCTACAGTGAGACTTGTTTAAAGGGACAACGAGGAGTTTTGGAAAGCGAAGTGTTTTCATACTACATTTACCATGAGCCTCCGCATGCACGGTGAAATTCTTGGACCGGCGCAAGACGAATGTCTTGCTAAGAATGTTTTCATTCATCAAGAATTAAAGTCAAAGGTTGGAAGACAATCAGATACCGTCGTAGTACCGACCATAAACGGCGATTCGGCGGCGTTATTCCCATGATCCGCCGGGCAGCGTCTGCGAAACGTAAAGAAATGCTGGTCGGCTCGCCCAGAATTTCCACCATTAATTAAAATAACAAAATAACGATAGAGACAAAACGATATATTTATCGAAAATGGAGCCATTAACAAGTGTGGGTAGCGTAGATTCATCCACATTAATGTGAAACTTTTTTATAACCAAATACAAACTCCTCGTTGTCCCTTTAACAGGGATTTTGCACTGTGATCAATTTGATGTTATTCAATGATGGCTGAAGGCCAAGCAAAATGCTAGAAAATGAGACTGATGGTAGTAGTTTAAGTTCAAAGAGGCTGGTACACTAACAAAGTTGGGTAACACTTTACTTGAAGGTATCGTCATAAGAGCGACATGACACAGTCATGAACGTGTCATAAAAGTTATGTCAATGTCATAACGTTGTCATTAAGTGTCATTCGGTTAACCCTAACCTAAACCTAACCCTTCAAAAACCGAATGACACTTAATGACAATGTTATGACATTGACATAATGTTTATGACACGTTCATGACTGTGTCATGTCGCTCTTATGACAGTGTCATGTCACTCTTATGACGATACCTTCAAGTAAAGTGTAACCCAAAGTTGTCATGGTGGGATTACAACCAGTGACTTTACGGTTGGGAAGCAGCCACCTTACCGCTGGACTATAGCAATACTTGAGAAAATTAGAGGTTGAGACTTTTATGAATGTGAGATTATTTATTGATTCACACTAATAATAATAAAGAAAATGGCGGACACAAACAACAATAGTGTGAATGCTGAAAGAAAATGGCAGACACGAACAACATTCAGCATTCACACTAATAATACGGTCAATGGTTGGTGCTGGGGCAAGTTTTTTTTTCCCTATTTAAATTTAAAGGCATGCTGTGACACTAGCATTGAGGACATCTGGTATTTTAATGTGTCCTCATGTGTCACCCTTACTGGGACTTAAACCCACAACCTTTGACACCAAGAACCAGCACCTATCTCACTGAGCTAATTGTCTTGAAGAGAGACTTGGTGTGTTGCTTCTCAAATAGACTCACCGGGCAGCATCTGTCGTAGCAGTTGTTGTAGCAGATTTCGAAAATTGTCAAAATGTCACAAATTGTATTAGCTAAATACAAATCTGATAAAACATCAATTGCATCTTGACAGCATGGAAATGTTGGTGATTTGTTTTTAATGATAAGTGTTTTGCTTCATAAGAGAAAATCTGATGTTTAAAAGGGTTAATAAATTTACCAGATTTTGAAAATAACAGAGTGATGGACTCCATAATTTGTAATGAGTTTAAGTGGACAAAAGTTTCGGCAGTACTGGGGCGACATTTTGGTGAAGTTTCAGAACTGTAGCATGTACAGTACCGTTGCTTTGGTAGAAATTTTCAAAGTTTTTAAATTTCAACGCTTATTGTAATAAACTATCATCAGGCAGTTGAACAGATCAAATGGAACAAAAGGCCCTTTTATTTCAGTCCTCCACTTGCACAATACTTTTGCATAATTATTTGACTGCCTGATGAAGGCTTGATAGTGAAACAAGTCACAGTTTGTTTGTTTTTAATCCCATGACAATGAAAAGTTAGTTTCACAGAAATGTGCCTTTTTTGAGTGCATATACCATGTCGCTGTCCAAATAGCACCTCAAACAGATTGATTTTGAGTCCAGGAAGTACTTTTCTAACATTTCTCACTCAGTAACATGTAATCAGTAAATCATTTGTTGTTACACATGGTTTTGGTATGGTAAACTCCATAGGCTACTTATGGTAGCCTACTTGTTTTTTTGTTGTTGTTGTTTTTTTAATGAAGTGGCTTGTAAATTTCGTAGACTTCGACTTCCAAAAATCTTTGCTGTGTGGTGTGTGCCTAGATTAGACCGACAGACCACCATTTGACTGTCACTAATTTAATATCTATTCTCTGCTTCTCTTCCCCACAGGTGACTAAGATGCTGGCAGTTGTGGTGATCCTGTTCGCTCTTCTATGGATGCCCTATCGGACTTTAGTTTTGATCAACTCTTTTGTGTCCACACCTTATCTGGATGCCTGGTTTCTCCTGTTTTGTCGGACATGCATCTATGCCAACAGCGCCATAAACCCTGTGATATACAATGCCATGTCTCAGAAGTTTCGCTCTGCATTCCGCGGACTCTACCGTTGCCAGCGTCCAGAGGCACATCAGAGGACACTGTCTACATTCCAGAGCGGCTTCAGCACTGTCCGTGACCCCCGAATCTCCCAGGCCAACAGTAACGGGACCAACGGGAACACAAGGAGAGCCATCCTGAGCACTGCCACCAATCTGACTACAAAGCAGAATGGGAGCAGCCATCAGGAGACGGCCAATGGCAAGAAAATCAACCTGCCCAATGACATAGGCCCAGCTGCGTTCAGCTTTGGAATGGGTCCAACAGAGACGTTTCCAAATGCTGAAGATGATTTGGATCAACTTCCCTTAAATGATACCACAGTAAATTTTGCAGACAAACATGCAATAAATGGAAAAGAGGAATAAAAGTAAATAAGTGGTGTTAAAATTAGATTAGACAACAACAACAGGCCTGCTACAACAACAACTACTGAACCAAGCTGTTTCTGTTTGGTCACTAAACAGCTGTGGATCACTAATGCAGGGGATGAAAAGGGGCAAATAACAAACCTGTAACCTTCATTTATTTCAGAACTCAATAGTGGTAAATTCTACCTCGACCACTGAGGTTACTAGTAAATGGTATCATTCAGTATCATTACCCTTTAAAACCCATGATTGATTCCTAGAACCTGTTTTACATTCCGTAGTAATGTAATGAAGGTCCATTATGAATTCAAATATTGAGTAGGCTAAATTACTTCATAGATGACACAGGTGGACATTACCCAACTTCATGAGTGGGGTCACAGTTTAGGGCCCCGTCTACATGGAGATGGGTTTGGGAGTATCTGCAAGTTTGTATCCAGCACGTCTACTTCACTGTTTTCGGTGTATTTCTGTGGCAGCTTTACAGCGCCACATACAGGCCTGCGTATGTACTACAGTGTTCTGAGTCGTTTTCACTGGTTTCGTGTGTACGCAGACATGTTTTGATACAATGTCGTATTAAGAAAAGTACGAACAAGAAAATGACCGTTTTGGGAAAGCTCAGTTTCTGTGTGGATAAGGCCTCATACAAATTAGTTGAGTAATTTTTTTAAACTTCAAGCGGTAGTTCAACATTTTGGCAAATTCGCCCATTTCCATAATGCCTATAGTCATTGGAATAGCGTTCATTACCTGTAATTGTCGGTGCAAGTTTGAAACTAGTGACTAAATGAACTGACTGAGCCTGTAACATAAAAAGGTGAATGATACTGAGTCTATGATATGACTACATGCCATTTGACATAAAAGTGTTATATGACTACTACAAAGTCTCTCTATCTGGAGTTAAACAAAATTACCACAACCTGCTTTTTCAGATTGGATGGTAAGATGGTTTCTTAGGAAGTGATGAGGTTTGATAAGCACTGTAAAAAACTTAAACAACAGGAATATGTTTATTTCTAACCCCTCAAACACAGCAAACACAGAGCAGCTCATGAATGTGTGTGTGCTAGGTAGGATGCTCCGAGAGCATCTGCAAAAGTGTGTGAGTCATTTAAGAACAGCTGTAAATTCTATCTACCAATAGTCTGCAAATGGACAGTGTGGTGGGGTTATGGGATGGATGGTGATGGTGCTTCTTTAATGTGCTTCTTTCGTCATGGGTGTGTAGACATGTGTAATGATGGTGGTTTTTAGTTTCTAATTTCTATATCAACCACCGACTTTTACTGTAAGTTCTTTTTTATGATGGTGAGCAGTAGCCTACTCAATTACCCAAACCCAGTAAAGTTACACAGAAGAGATTTATTTGTAAGACCATGACCATGAGGAATGATACCGTTAGGGCAAAGTCTTTTGTTTCAAGAGGGAGAGGGCTTCTTTTTTTTTAAAGTAAGTTTTTAAGAACAATGTTAAAATTCGACAGTCCAAGCTCATGACCACGTTCCAGTCTTTGTCCTCCTATAGTCTCTTCCGCCACGCCAAGTAGCCACCACGAGCCGTCCTCCGTCCGAAGATCTCTCTGTTGTTTGTGCTGCTTCCTCCGCTCACAACGGTCTCCACTTTGGCTGAAGCTCCTCTCAGCACCGCCATCGACCTAAGACACAGGAGATGGCCAGCAGTCTATTCTACAAACACAGGATGCACTCTCTCTGGTTTTCAGAGTTCTTCAGGCTGTAGCTAGCTAACAGTGTATCGGTCAGGGACTCGCAGCTTTTTGGCAGAAGCTTCAACTTCTGCCACATCATGTCCAAACGCCTTCGATACACTGTTGCTGAAGTCACTGGACGGCCCTCGTGGTCGCCTCTCCTACTGCGCTGCTTCCCTTCTTTCCAGCATCTTTGAAAAGAAAAAAAGAAAAAGGCACACACATCCGGCTACCTGGCCTGCCTATCAATCAGTCTGTGGGCTTGCTGTGGCAGCCGATTGGCTGGCTGGTCAGAGGTTGCATTCACTGCTTCAAATCATAATCATCCATTTCTAAATCATGTATGTAAACTCAAATCAAAGGAAATAACCACAGCAATCATAATTAAAGAAATCCCAAAACACACATAGAATAGGTTGATAAATAAACATGCAGTTAACAAAATACGGCACATAACAGAAAACAAATAACAGCAGTAATGCATTACTGTAACATGACACACGCTTACTGCTGTTTTGCTGTATTTGCTCTTTTATATGAATTAATCTGGGATCTTTTAAGTATTGCTTAACAGTTAAACACTGTTAGCTGTTTCCCTCTGAATTGTGTTATTGTCAGAAGGGTAAAAAAAAAAAATACAAGTAGTACTTGTACTAGAAATAGCCTATTATTGACCAGATATGTAATCAATAATTGAGCCATCAGATTATAAACATGCTAAAGACTTCTTGTTCTGAGATGGTTGTCCATAAACTCACCCCTTGTCCTTACCCACAAAGACAGGATGAGAGTTGATAGTGTGTTTGGGGTAAGATATTGCTTTATTTGCTTAGAGTGAATTTTTCTGACAGTTTACATTAATGTGCTCTTCTCAGTGACAGAGCTCATTAGCAGTCACTTGGCAGGGATGAAATCCACAGCTCAAGTCAATTTCATGGTTTACAGCCATGAAGTAAACTGCCCATTAAAACTGATTGTTGCAGCCCTGTGTGCAACGTTGACTCTGGCTTACCCTGGCAGAGAATATGATTACTATTAATTTATTTTTTGTAGGAGCAGTAGCATGTTTCTTTAGTTTAATATGCCAACAGTGATATGCTGGAAGCAGTTAGTTCACATAGTACACCAATTTCTCTAAAAACAATTTTAAAAGGACAGTTTTTAGTATGAATAGAGTCTTTCTGCCTCCTGTCTTTGTGAGACATGCTGGCATGTCCTGGACACATGTTCTGTATGTCCAGTACATCAATATATCAAACCAGAATTTTGTGGAAGAATATTAAAGGTTTGGGGGGGGGGGGGGCAATATGGAACGAAATTATGACCATGAACATTTGAATCCCTTAATAATTAACCAAATAATTTCAATTTCAGAAATATCACTGGATTTATATTTAAAGTTTTATTTCCGGTGCTTCATTAAATGAAGAGTCAGTTAATTGTTTCCATAAACTTGTCTCTTAAGTCAGCTTACCCTTTAATTAACAAAAACATGACACCAGTCGTCATGACTTGCAGCCAGTTTTAGGTTCTACTGTGCTAATACCTTAACATGTTTGCATAGATGTACATTTTATACACTTTGTTGAGTCGTATTGACCTGGCTTCATGATGTAAGAAAGAGAGTGTAAATAGTTTTCCTCATAAACCATGAGGCTACAATAGATGTGTTTGTGTGTGTCAGTTACACTTGCACTCTGAAGCTATGTAAATATATTTCCAGGGGGAAATAGGAAAATGCAAAGAGTGTCATTTTACAGAGAATACTGCATGCAAATTAGTTGTTCTTGTTGATATTTCAGTTAATACAGTACTGGATTGTTTTTATTGTTTGTACTTGGTTATTTTTCTGGGATTGATATACACTGCATGCCTGCACTTATCCTGCTGGATCTTGTTGGCTTTTTGGCACAAATAACCCCAAAAATGTTTTTGTTGTTTTTATGCCTTTAAAAGTTGACTTAAGTATAGTTCTTGCCTAATACAGTAGGCCAACCTACATGCATGCAGCTGTGCTGATGTTAAGTTGAAATGAATAGCCAAAACATCCACCAAATGATAAGTCAATTATTTCTGGGGCTGTGAAGCTGTAAACACAATAATGACATTTTATCATTTGTACATTTCTTTAGTGAAACGCTTCAGTGAGTTTAGCATGTAGTTGCTAACTGTTTTTGTCATGTTTGGAACTGGGCTGATAGTAAACAGAGGGAGTATGATTATCGAGCAACAGCTGATGAAAGTCTATAGTTGATTAACCAAAATATTTCAAACATGTCAAAACTCTATAGCTGAGGACAAATGGAAATGTTCATCGCCAGCACACGTGATCAGTTGATCCATCACTTGTTGTATCTTCAAAATTCTTCACAGTAGGACAAAGCTGTGTCACCACTGAGGTGATGATTGATTGTTAAGGTGGAATTGCTTTGTCCGTCTCTTTCATGACAAGCTCTTCTTCTACACAACGTTGTTCCCTTCAATCACATTGAACCACTGTTAAGGACTTTGTGTAGTGCCTACCATTATGTGTTAAGCTTTAAATTTCCTTTGGCAATTGTAATGGTGGCGCATGTCATGTGGCGATGATCAATTATAATGTTCTATGTTTAAAAGAACATTTCCTTTGTAAACTTAAAGTCTTATATTGGCTGACAGTTTAATTGATGTGAAATATTTCTTGCATTGTATGTGTGTGTGTGTGTGTGTGTGTGTGTGTGTGTGTGTGTGCGTGCGTGCGTGCGTGCGTGCGTGCGTGCGTGCGTGCATGCGTGTGTGGGTGTCTAAGTCATTATTTAGCCCTGGAGAGCTGCTGGTTTGTGATATGTGATACTGTATAAATGTGCAGTAATGACATATTTTTCAATTGTACTGGTTTTACATGTGGCTTGTTTTATCGACTTGAAGAAAGATGATTATGGTGGATTGTCAGAAGAGCTGTGCCATGTTCTCTGATCTGTGGTTTTGTAATGTGCATGCACAATATGGCGGCTTTCTTTCAGCAACTGGAAAAAGTAAATAAAGATGCATTTGTTGAAGAACCTCTCAGTCACAACTCTTTAATGTCGCATCAGTGCAGTATTTCATTTTATTTTATGCTGCTTAACCAGGGCTGGGTCCTGATAGCAGCAGGTCAAATGTTTCTGATGTCCTTCTCCTCAGCAACATTTTCCTGGTGTCCCCTGGCCAGATGATATAACCTACACTGTTGCCCATAATGTAGGAACAATTTCATTTTCGGACAGATTCCTGTTTTTATTCCTATTATAAAGTGTGGTTTAATTTTCACTGTAATGATACTGTATGTTTGAAAGAGGTTGATCGATAAAGTTTTGAGAAGATTTATATATCAAGAAAAATTAATCACACACACACACAGATATTCTAATATACTTCACTACAAGAGTCCCATACAACAGCTGATTCACTGCTGTCCTCACTCATGAACAGTATCTGATCATCTCCATTTAAAGAAGAGTTCGCTTTTCCATTTTGGCTATCTATCTATCTATCTATCTATCTATCTATCTATCTATCTATCTATCTATCTATCTATCTATCTATCTATCTATCTATCTATCTATCTATCTATCTATCTATCTATCTATCTATCTATCTATCTATCTATCTATCTATCTATCTATCTATCTATCTATCTATCTATCATTACCAGTTTTACCCCCGCCTCGCCTCATAACCAATGGAAGGCAGTGAAGGATCTGAGGATGGTGAGTCAGAGTGAGGTGAGATCTCTGCTTCTGATACTTTCTCCTATAACAGGAGTGTGTGGATGCTCTGTGTGAAGTGGAGCAGAAATGTGACTGTCTGCAGCCTCTGGCACAGAGCTGCTGTCCTGCTCCATGTTTTTCATTGCTGAAATATTTGTTTTTTGTTTTGAACATTTTGTTATAAATATTCTAGCAAGTGTCACACTGGATGATGTGAGAATGAAGTGTTGCATTTGAATGTTTTATTAATAATTTTTTCAGTTTCACTTTTAACAAAAAACATACAAGTCTCTTTCCTTTCTCTTCTTTCCTTTTATTTTGCGCCTAATGCACAGATCATTTTCTTCCACTTGTTTGGTCATGGCAACATTAGATGGATGGATGGATGGATGGATGGATGGATGGATGGATGGATGGATGGATGGACAGACAATAGACAAGTATCTAATCAGGCCAAGTGCTGGCAGAGCTGAAGCAGTGCTCCTTGACTTTTGCATACAACAGATCATGTGTCTTATTTTCCCTTGTGGCAGAGTCAACATATGAGTGAGACAGACACATCTGTACATTTTCAACAGTCTTGTGAGTACATACATGCGACTGACTCCTAACAGTTCAATATCCTTGCAGCAGATCCTCTCCTTCACTGTGAGAAGACCAGTGTTGTACCATGTATAAATGTAATATTTACATAACTATAAGGTAATTTAGCCCCTGGTATGGTGATAGACCATAGTAAACAACATAGGAGCTAACCATGGACTGTAGTTATGAATAAAGTATTGTTACATCCCCGGCTCTCGGGAAGCAACACAAGGAAAACAGGGGGACAAAACTAGGTACAAGGCGGTTTATTAAAGCAGAAGTAAGCAGAATGTTTGTGTTAATATAAGTCTTAAATAGTTATATCTTCCGACAGCAATCACTTACATAGAGTGTTTGGTCCGAAACACGGGTCTGCATTTAACCCATCCCTGAGGAGCAGTGGGCAGCCACCCCCAGACCAACTCCAGATTATGGGCCAGTGCCTTTGGTCAGGGGCGCTGACTGGAGGATTAGCGAGCTGGCATGTTTTTAGTGGTGGGGGTAACCGGAGTACCCACGCAGACACGGGGAGAACATGCAAACTTCACACAGAAAGGACCTGGGCGGCCAGGGATTTGAACCCAGGACCTTCTTGCTGTGAGGCAACGGGTCCATGGCACTGGTCCAACCTCCCATTAGTCCGACCTCCCATTAGTTCGACCTCCCATTGGTTCGAACTCCCATTGGTCCGACAATCGGAGTAATGAGAGTTCGAACTAATGGGAGGTCCTCATTAGTTCGAACTGGACTAGTTATTAGTCCAACTCTCCATTCTTACCGTTCACTATGCATTTATATAATTATTCATATAGGCTCCACCTGTCAATAAGACACACGTGGAAGAAGAGGTGCAGTTTTGGGTTTCACCAAGGAGGAGCTGTCATTACGCACGACTTTTACGCACTGCTGCGCGCTCATTACTGTCTGTAATTAAACCTTGACACTCATATCAAATCAAACTTACATTACAGACAGGTGGATTGGGTTCTCTCTCTCTCTCTCCCACTCCGAACCGACAGACGGACGCAATCAGAAAGGAAACGGAGGCTGCGCATTGATCCTTTTTTCCTTTCTGGGATCAAACGGATCATGTGCAAAACAAGCACTTCATATTAATAACATATAACACTCATTATGCTTCCGGCCTGTCTAGCCTCTACCTGGTGTTTTTACTAAACTTAAAGCAGATATCAGCTTCACGGCCGTTTCGGCTAATGCTGCGTTCAAGGCAGGCTTTTGAAACCGTAAGTTACAGCTTCAAGTCACAACTACGACTTGGTAGCGTTCCAGGTAACCCGTAGCTCGTGTTTTTACCATCCTGTTGTCTGTGAAAGTTCCCTATAACGGCCACTCGTAACTTCCGACCCGTGAACTCGTACCAGATCGAACTGGTATGACTTCACAGGAAGGAAAAACACAAAGTACGAGTTTCTTTGAACGCACCATGAGTTAGCAGCCCCCGCCCTTGTCAGGCATCAATTGGTCCTCGTGCTACGTCACCACATTCACGCGCATCCCTTGGCTGCACACACAGCCCTTCATGCCGTTCTCTCTCCTCATTGGATAACACTTGTATCCCACAAGGAAAATTTTCTCCTCGGGTTACAGCAGAGCAGAGTGACGGAGAGACTCGTGTTTAGGCTGAAATACTTCATGTAAGTGATTGCTGACGGAAAATAGGACTATTTAGGACTTATATTAACAAAAACATTCCACTGATATCTGCTTTAACCAACTCCTTTCTTCATTGCCTGAACCTAACCAAAGCGAAATTTACTTTTTTTTTCTCTCTCTCAGTCTGCTGTCAGCAGGAGTTCGGGTTCAGCCACGCTCGGGGCTGAAATACATTTTTTTTAAATGTCTTTTACTCTGTACTCTGGGAGGGGGGGCTTTGATTATCAGTTTACACATCTTGATCAGCATTTATGATGGTTGTGCGCGATCTGACATGATCTGGCTCCTTTCTGGGCCGAGTGTGTGTGTGTGTGATGTGCGTTTCTGTGTGTTTCTGAGAACTCTCTCTCTTTCAGTATTTCTCGTTATTTTGCTCTCTCTCACAGAGAGAGAGAGAGAGAGAGAGAGAGAGAGAAAGAGAAAGCTACATGCTCCTATCAATGGAAGAGCTTGTCACAAAGTAGCCTAGCGATGACAGTTCGAACTAACGGGACCACCCATTGGTTCGACCTCCTATTGGTCCGACTTGTGGTTGATTTTGTCGGAGTAACGGGAGGTCGAACCAATGGGAGGTCGGACCAATGGGCAGTTCCCGAGGCAACAGTGCTAACTACTGCACCACTGTGCCATGACCTGCTAATATAAGCCAAATAATAGACAACGTAACATAACGTGGGTCACAACAAGCACACCAGACCGCTTAGAGTTGCTGAAGAGTCTCTGATGACTTTGGGTGGAGGCATGCTAACACTACCTATGCACTTCCAGCGTTTGAGATAAGCTAATTAGCAGTGCACTAGCTCTGCCCATATCTCCCACATTTGAAAGGATGGTGTCTGCTTGTCATGGACTCGGGAGTGAGGCAAGACACGAAGAAAAAAAATGTTGACATATCACTTTAAGAGCGACCGCTCATATTGTCACTGAACAGAACATTAGGAAGGAGACAAGATGTGTGTGATAGATGCAAAATTATTCTGCATGTTAATTGTTAAGGCCATGCTGTGCCATTAAAGTATGCTTTAAGTATTCATGTAAATTACTTGATAACTTTTTGTTTTCAAACAAGACGGAGGGATTTACAATTTAGATTAGGCCTTATGAATTAGCAACAAGGGCTAATTAGCATAAGGAAACGAAAGCATGGTGAAGAGGGTCATTCAGTGCCACAGCTTTGATGTCAATATGACCACTGAACTTGGGACTGACAGATTCTCTGGGGCCTCATTCATAACCAATATGTACACAAAAAGAAATTCATCTGAAAACGAACTAGTTGTAAATAGAATATTTTACTATATCTGAGAATATCTGAGTTATATGTCCTGACGGATGTGGTGGCTTGGTGGCTCAACAGGACTCTTTATCCAGACTAACGGCAGTGAAGGGAAGAAACTACAAGCAGGCGCAGAGCATGATGGAAGCTTCTTGCTACTTCAGCGCGTCAACACATTATAGGGCCCAGTGATTGTAATTCATGCCTGATGATGTTAAGACTCTTACCCTCTAGTTGACAGGCTTCCCCCTCAGGTGCTGACTCCTCACCCTATTTCCAAACCCACAGAGCGCAGAGCTAATGTGCTATAACACCACCCACACTCATGCACAGGTGTGGAGCATAGACTGTAAAAAATATGGACGTAGCATCCGTGACGTCCCCCATTGGTTTTGGGGAGTCGTTTTTGTGACTCAAATATGGCGGCCTGAACAGCGCCATGTTGGATTGGCCGGCCGAGAACCCGCCCACTGGCCTCAAAGCAGCTGTCCACGGAGCTGCTCGGACCTGTCACTCAACGTTTCCACGCCCTAATTGGCCAGAATTTTAACCTAATAACAGTAAAACGGTAGAGTTAAAAAAAAAATTCACCCCCCTCAGAGTGTGTGCGGGGGTAGAAACTATCGATTGAGAAAAAAAAACGTGCTGACACCAGGCTTTTAACATGTTTACTGAGGATGTAAAGTTGGCGATTTTAACATGGGGGTCTATGGGGAATGCTCCCTTCTGACACCAGCCCCCAGAGGAAGCCGGGGGGATTGCAGTTTTTTGAACGCGGAAGTGAGCTTCACTTCTCAGACCGACAACTGCCCCCTGGTGATGTTTGGATGCATCAGTAGAACAGCTTTTGTAAATGTGTCAGATTGTCATGGCATCTGTGGTTTTTGCAGTGGGGCGGCAGTGGCTCAGGTGGTAGAGCGGGTCATCCAATGATCAGAGGGTTGGCGGTTCGAATCCCGCTCTGTCCCGGTTGCTGCCGTAGACACCTTACCCACCTTACTCCTGATGGGTCATGGTTTGCACCTTGCATCAGTGTGTGAATGTGTGTGTGAATGGGCAAGAACCACTCGCCTGTTGAACAGCTTCTTCCCCACAGTGATCAGACTCCTTAAAGACCCACTCCCGTGAAAATCGTGTTTTTTGAGCTTTTCACATGTTCCTGTGGCATTTTTCTTGTGTTAGAGCACATATTAGCAGAAAAGTAAGTGCAAAATTGCATTTCTGAGTTTTTCTGCCTTCAAACGGCTGTGAACCAATGGCAGACGCAAACTGGCAGTTTCAGGGAGACTGGAGCTGACGTGTCACAGCTCCAGGGGAGGGCACTAGTGCTACAAGCTCCCGCCCCGCTCTGCATCTGGCTCAGAGGTGAAAGGCTTGACAGCTCGGTGTAGCTGTCATGGTATAACAGGTATAGCTCACCTGGTAGAGCAGCTTGCACCGTGAGCAAGGACTATGCTCCAGTCTGGGATCAAATCCCAGTGTGAAGTTTTACGCTAAATGCGCTGAATCTGTAATTGTACAATGTCCAGCTGTCAGCAAGCGGGGGGTGGGGTGCGAGGAGGTGGCTGGGCGGGTGCAGAGCAGCGCAGTCTCCGCCCACCCTCCAGAGGTGCATTGCTAATGTGCATTGCTAATGAGCTGGTTTTAACATGACCGAAAAGGGTCGCGGGAGTGGGACTTTAACAGAAGAATGTGAATTGCATAAACTGATTTTTTAGAGTGTTTATCTAATGATAATTTTTATTCTCTTTTATTTATGATCATTCATTTTATATGTTGTTTTTAATTATACATGTTTTATTTATTTATTGTTGAAATGAATGCACTGATCTTGATCTCGAATGGTGGATGTGTGAAGCATAATTTCGTTTTTATGTGATGCATAAGAATGACAAATAAAACCTATCCTATCCTATCCTATTCACTCTGTAACACGTTCACCGCACTTACTGAGGGACGGTGCGTTCATGGACCACGATTCACGAGTGAGTCACAGAACAGCAGTTCCACTCCCGGCCGGCATGGTTGCAGCTGAGCTCAACTGAACTAAGAAAGGAACGAATCAGTTCATTGATCAAGTGATTCTAGTCAGTACATTCACTCAAAAAATTTGTTCTTTTGAACGAATCATTCATGAACGACACAACACTACAGGACTGGTCACCAGGCCACATATGGGCAATACTATGGGACTGACAGACACTGTGAGCATGTCTTTTGACTGAAAACTAATATGATACATTTCATTTCAACCAAAGAAATATAATGACAGGAAATGGAGAGAAGCATAAGATTTCCAGAAAGCAAGTCTTTGAGGAGGTTTTTAATGGTGTTTATTAGTTCTGAAATAGAAGTTTCCAAATCTTACTAATGCGTCTTTATAATGCATCTTACTGATGGCTCTTCTTTTATTTATTTTGTATAGCTTTTATGGACTAAATATGGTGTCACATGTCCATTATGAAGCTCACTTGTTATCTCTCATCATGTGTATTATTGGTATCAGGCAAACTCCTCAATACTGGTTTTACTTTTCTACGCGTCCACTTTCACATATTCCTCGTATGTTTCACATATTTGTCTTTAAAATCAACTTGAAAATGTGTCTGCCACATCCGACTGAATGTTTCAATCTGATTCACCTACAGAAATTAAGTCAATAATTATAATAGTGTAAAAATAAGACACATCACGAGTGTTGATTACTTGTGTGGACTTAGATCATATGAAAAAGGGGAAAATCTACTTGATGTAAAATTGTACTTATGAAATCATATCAGTTATTACACCAAGTCCGTTAAACCTGAGAACAAACATCCTGTACACACAGTATTCACACCTTGATCCCTGAGCGATAAATATGTGGAGTAAACACCACCCACTGTTGACACAAATAAAAGCCAAGAAGACACACGTCATGAGGTACAGCAGAGCTGGAGGCTCTGTATCATACATGAGACAAGCAGTGTGAAGATAAATGATTAACCCTCAGTGCTTTCTTAGATGGTTCTCCAACATTACAGGTGGCAGCATCAGTCATGCATAATTCATGTGCAAATAGGGTACATGAGTGTGAATACTGCATGCTTCTGTGTGCCGAGGGGTGAATACCTCATACCATTAACATTACAGTGTGGCCGTGCAAATTTTTTTACAAAGGCTACACATTTAGGTTTTAAACATAGCTGTTTAATTTTAGAGCCACTTGTACTTAAACATCTTAAATAGTTTTTCAACTTTCTGCTTGTAGGCCTATATGGGTTTAGTTTCTCTGTCATGTGTATCAGCATAGAGTTAATGTAGTGAGATCTGGGGAGTGATGTGACAGTCTGTTCACCCAGGGCGTCCACCAGGAGATGAGAAGAGTGATTTCACTTAAGGGACGTATGTTGTTGCTACGGTGACTATACCCCCAGGTCGGTGATTTGTAGCCATTGTCCTTGCTCAGTGTAGCTAATGTTATGTTCAGGGCTCGCATGCTCTTGTTGATCATGTCAGCGTGTACCTTTTTGGTCCATTATGTCCATGTGGTCCATTTAGTCCATATGTTTGCAGCTGTGTTGAAAATGCTGTTGAACACTAATATTATCCTTCTTTTTCTCACAAACTCCAACATTTTTTTTAACATGGCAAAGCCCCATTATCTGGAGATTCATGAATGAGTTACAATATATCAGTCAGCCCGATTTTCGATTTGTTTTATGACCAGCTATATATGTGAAAACAGAGGGAGTTAAATGTATCATGAAGACATGACACACACACACACAGCACTGCACAGACATTAAACTGTCAACAGGGTTATGGTGGTGCGACTGAGGCGGAGCAAACAATCTCCGTAGACCGCAGGGGCATTTTTCATTGTTCTTGAAAACCCCTCTCTAACCCAGGAAAAACACTAATTTCTTATCATCCTCCTCTTTTGCCCTCTTTGTCTGCCCTCATCAAAAGATGTGATGATCATGATAGTCGGAGGTCGTCGCCGTTTCCTGAGCAAACCCAAATCTCCAGTAAAAAGCGAGCCCTGCCTTCACTTGCCGCAGATTACCAAGCAACCAGCCAGCCAACTACTGAGCAGATGAGAGCTACTCAATCTGAGCATCGGTAGCAGGAGGAGGAAAAAGTGTCCCTGATTTCTGCTTTCCCTGTGCTATCACTGACTTGCAGACAGGGCTTAGAGGATAAAGCCACAGAGGATCAGAGATAAATATTGATGCTATTAATATGTAGGTCTGCAGTTAGATGGCCTTCCTGCTGCGTCCCAATGTTAGTCTTAAATGTTTTTTTTCTCAGAAAAAAAGGATTTCTAAGCAATATACCTAGATAATTCATTTCTCTCTTTTTTTTTCTTTTTTTTTTTACAGTATTTCTTCCCAGGTAACAAGGTCAAGGTATAAAGTTTTCTATACCAATGAACCAATAACAAATTCTGTAGCAGGTTGTATCATTTCAGTGTTTGTTCGCCATCACGAGACTTAAAACAGTGAGGAAGGTGCAAACAGCTGAGCAGAGAGCAGAGCGTGATTCACCAGAGCAGCATTGTCCTCCTCTCCTCTGGGAGACGCTACAGGACTCTCTGCTCTAGACCCACATGCTGAGGAACAGCTTTTTGCCATTAGCTGTCACTTTGCTGAACTGCATCAGGGTGATAAGCCCTCCTCCCCTCCACAGTGACTAAACTTTTCTTTCCCTTCCATCCTCAACCTCCATTTGCTCTGGTGTCCTACAGCAGAGCTGCCTGCGCCTCAGTGGCTGCCGACTGACACCCACTCAGTTACCACTTCCACAGTGTATTTATACAAAGTAGAATCATACAAAACAGAAACTACTCAAACACAACATGTCAATGGTCTGTTTCTGGGCCTGTGGTGAGTTTGTAAACAACGCTAAACAGCTATATCAGAGAGACAACATTAAGCTATTATTAATGCAACATAGCCTATATAAATGCTTTAACCATTCAAAGGCAACACAGATTACACACAATATCTTTATCTGCCTTTAATGCCACTTGACCCCAAACCACAAGAGTCGACAACTCAGCCTCCACTTCTCAGTTGTATAACACCTGAGATATCGCTGCACACCCTCTCTCCGCCCACTCTCACCCTGTTTGCACATTCATGTGGAGGGTCTGCCACATTAAGTGTCATTCCAAACTAATTATCCTTAAGTGGGAGTGGGTTATAAAGCCCTCCAACACTTAGCCTGTGTGGATACAGGCTCACAAACCAGTTCTGAATAAAACCCCACATATCTACAAATGTCAGCTCTGTGCAGACATGATAGACATGCACACTTGACAAAATTGGAGTGTACATTGTGTTCAGCCGACATGCTGTTGTGTAACTAAAATGGGTGTAGTTGGAACCCAACGTCAGCACAAAACAGCGTAGCAGTGTAGGACAGTTGGTAATGACCTTTGACACCCACAGCAGACAACAGCAGAGTGAGATGAGGAGGATCCAGCCGATAGGAGGGAGCTCTTGATGACAGGGCGGCAAAGGTGAACGTTGTTTCTTGAACGGTGGAGGACAGGCAGGTAAGTGGGAGCAGGGAGATGAACCAAAGGAGAAGCTCACCAAGCAGCCAGGGAAGAGGCAGAGCACGTGGTCGAGGAGAGGGAACTGAACTGTGCCGAGGCTTCGGAGCATGTGTTGAGAAATCCAGCAAGTCTTTTATGAAGCGCGTATTATTATTCATTTAGTGAAAGTGACATCACTTGTAAGGTCTAAAGCCTAGCTGGTTCAGTAAGTGGTTCGAGTGATTTACGAACACAAAATTTTCGTTACTGTTCGTATTAGTGTTTCGCCAATTTCCAAGCACAGTAGAAAAAAAATGTTTCTTAAAAATGAATAAAGACACCATCATCCCAGTATTCATAAGCACAACTCCCATCTTTTGAAAACACTGCAACAGTTTTAAATAAACATTTCCTATTGGATTTATTTAAACATTGACTGAAATAATACTGACAAGTTTTTTTTTTTTTTTTTTTTTTTTTTTTTTTTTTATATTAATAGACCTATATTACCATTACCCACACATTAATAAAAATGTTAGATAAATGAATGAGTGAACCACACAAAATCAAAGTAAGATGTCCTTATTTCTATTCTTGGCGGTGATAATTCCCATTCTGACATTGGCCAAGAGGCCATCACAAATAGTTGAAATGACAACAAAGGTTTTGACCAGCAGGGGGGTTTGTGTGCACATGAAGCCTCCAGAAATTCAAGGCTTCATGGGGCTTCATCTGGCCATCATCACTAGGTAAGTCAGAGACAGGCAGGGTTGGCAACAGGGAATCAGTACTGGAAAGTCTTGAAGAAACAATCTGGCCGAGGAGTGAGTGTGGAGCTGGTGCACACATGCTGGGCTGATTGCAGGTGATGAGGAGCAGCTGTGTGCTCAGGTGAGTAGTGTTGGCTTGATGAGGGGGCGTGGCTTGGCAGGCAGCATATGGGGCAGGGGCAGTGAGTGGAAAGGTACCGGGTGACTCAACTGTGCAAGTACCAAAGAAAACTGTTAGTACCCTACCTGTTTTTGAATGGATGTGATCACATTAAATGGCAAATGAAAAGTTAAACAGAAAAATAAATTCTTGACCTCACACTTTATGAATGCTGTTTATAAAGATGATTGATTTTTGCATTATTATTTTGGCAATTATTTGATTTCCTGTTTCCACTGGAGAGAAATAAGGGTGTCTTAAAGCCCCAGTATGTAGGAATTCCCCCGGTGCGGTTGCATATCAGAACGTATTCTTGATGTTGCATTCATGTGAAATCGGGCAGACGTCAGACAGACAACAGACGCTGCATGTAACAAGCGTCTATGTAAACAAGTGGTCCGCCAGCACGAGGCAAAACAATACAGGCGTGACAATATGTTGTCATGGTGATGTCGTATTGTTTACCTGACCCACGTTTTATCGTCTCTTTCTCTTGCCGAGTATAATGAATAAGGAAAATTGGTCACAAAAGAAAACCTTGGTCATAACAGTATTGGAAAAATAAATAATAATAATAATAATAATATAAAAAATAAATGAATAAATAACAGTTGTGACAGCAAATAACCACAAAACAAAATGAACAAACAAACAAACAAAAAATAAAAATAATAGTAACAGCGATGATTTTAGAAAATGGGGAACCAGGGATTGAGGAAGAGTGTGGGAGCGGAGGATAAATGAATAACATTTTTGAATGAGAGAAAAAATAAGTAAATGAAATACAAATAAATGATAAGGTATATAGTGATAATAAATTAATTAATTAATAAGTAAAAATGACAATAGTGGTAACATTAATAGTAAACATAATAATAATTAAGTAAAGAGAGAGAGAAAAAAAAAATCAATTTGACAAGCGGGGCATTGGCCTGTGGTCCCACATCCCCACCTCCCCCGTGCAACACCCCACCCCACCCCACCACACCCAGCCACCCCAGAGCGCCCGCAGCATCCGCCCGCCTCCCTGCCTAGATGGGGAGTTTTTTTTTTTTTTCCCCTTCCCCCTTTTCCTTTGTTTGTGTATGTTTACTGTATGTAGTGCATTAAAAGAAGGGTGCATGTGGTGCATTAAAAAAACGGATAGGTGATGATGCAGGGTGTTTTGGTTGTTTTTGTTATAAGTTGGTGCGTTTAAAAAGAGAAGCAGGCCGTAGGTAACCGCCGGAGCAGAGAGCCGGCGGAGCAGGCGGAGCAGGCATGCCAGAGGGGAGGGATGGGGGATCACCGGCCTGTCAACCTACGCGGCCAATCAAGTTTTTAATTGTAACAATAAACAACAATAGTAAGCCATGTTTAGTAATAGTATTCTTACTATTCTAATAGTAAGAACAGTAAATAATGAGGTTATCCCTTATCCTCCCTCCACCTACTTCTTAACAAAAATAATAGAACTAAATAAGAACAGTAGTAATTAATATATACTGTACATATATTTATATATACACATACTTTTTTCCCCCCTTTAACATATACAGTATATGTACATATACACACACACACACACACACACACACACACACACACACACACACACACACACACACACACACACACACACACACACACAGACAAACAGACAACAAAAAAAGGGCAGATACAAAAAAAGGGCAGATACAAAATAAATGAATAGATGCATAAACCAATAAAGAAAGAGTGTGCTTGTGAATGTATTCATGTATGCTCGTCTGATTTCTATGAGGAAAGTGTAATGATAATGATATGGATGGTTGATAGTTGGTGATTGGCTCTCAGAGAAGAAAAAACAAGAAACAGTAGGTAGATGACTTAAGAGGTTAATAAATCAATGAGTTTAGGCCAGGTGGCTAGAGGTTCTGCTGTGCTGTTGGGAGGGGAAGGTGAGTATTCCAGTGAGATGTGGTCTATGAGTACATTTTTCCAGTGAGTTAGGTGTATGGTGTTTCTTGATTTCCAGTTTATGAAGATAGTTTTCTTGGCGATAGTTAGAGATGTAAGGAGCAGTCTATGGTTGGTTTTATCTATTGTGAGTGTTGTGTCTCCTAAAAGGCAGAGTGACGGGGATAGGGGGATGCGGCAGTCCATAAAGTCAGACAGAGATCCAATGACTTCTTTCGAAGTTTGAAATTTGAAATAAATTATAACACCAATTAATTGGAGGGCCCAATTCATTCAAAATAAAAACATCACACACAAAAATAATAATTTCAAGATTTTCATGGGCCCTCTCCGTACTCGGGCCCTAGTCAGGTCCCCTTTTCCCCCCACTACCTCCAGAAACACACCAGACAGCCAGTGTGTTTGTGGCCTCACATGGCCTTGCTTGTGTTCAAACTAAATTTAAAGTGATTTTTGGAGATGGCATGATGCTGATGGACATGAGCGACCATTTGCCCAAGGTCCCGCAAATTTAGGTGCAAGCAAAATCCAAGTTGAAAATTCTTCCACTTGAGCTAAAAGGATGCAATTTCCCTGAAGCGTCTGACTGCACATCAATGTGCAGAGAGAGAAGGAACAGACAGAGTGGTCTGGAAGAAAACAACACAGAGGAATTCCTGGTTTTGAGCTCATATCAAATTATATCACTGTAAGGTGATGTTATACAATAAAATAAAAAAAACACAATCCACAGGCTAAAATAAGCATTTTTGCTTTTAAAATGTCATTTTTTTTACTCCACATCCCACAACCTACAGAATTTATCTTGCACCAAGAGCACCATTGATCTGCAATTTATTTTTATTAGTTTGTGTGTGTTTATATACTGTAGCCTACTGTGTGACAGCTGTTGGCAGTTGTTTGTGTCATACTCACTGTTGTGACAATGCTCTTAAGTTGATTCCATCCTAGATTTCAAATAGGCACATTCCATAGTAGTATTGGTTTGGATCTATTTTTAAAGTAGGGATCAGGTTGTAGGGAGCACTGAGCTGCCACTGACAGGGCAGAAAAGCCAGGAAGTACTTGAGAGATGAAGAGACACAGTCAGTGAACAATTCATTTGGGAAAACTCACTTGTGAATCATTCACACGGAGCCACATCCCTGACTAACAAGGCAGCAGCAGCAGCAGCAGCAGCAGGTCGACTGTAGCCAAGTGTGAAGAGCCACTACTACTTCTTGTCAGTCTGACACCAATGGAAATACCACTAGACAAGAAATAGTCGATATCAAACAAAGCTGCACTGTGATGTAGCACTGTGATGTAGCACTGTTCACAGCCGTCCTGTGGACCAGATAATAACAAAGAAACATGAATTTGAAGAATCATCAGAGAGCTCAAAAGAGTAACTATTGACACTTGAACACTTGAGCCTGCAAGCTACCAACACGGCTAAAAGCCAAGGTGGGCTGAGTGACAGCCAGTCAAAGGGGGCGTCATTTAAGTTGTGTGGCTGAAGATAATCACCCTTTGAGTGACTGGGGCAGGTACCATTTTTTGTGGCACCCACATTAGCAGCTGTATTACTGTCTGTGTGTGCCTCATGTAAGATGCAGAGATTGCAACAAGACATTGTCGAGTGATGTGACATCTTTGTGTGCTATCTGGACACCTACCTCCTCTCTCTTTAGGGAAGGAGCTCACCACTCTTCTTGGTACAGTGGCCCTGAGATTTCAAGAATCTTTCTTACCCCTTTTCCACCAAGCTGCTCCCAATGCTAGTTCGGAGCCAGAGCCTGACTTAGCACAGGTTCTTTGCTTTTCAACCACCTACAGTAAGCACAGCTCCTGGCTCTCAAAACTGGTTCAGGACAAGCACCAACTCCTTGCTGGTCTAGAGCCAAGAACCAATTATGCCAGGGCCCGGTCAACAGGACCAATACAAAGATAGACGTTATCAATATCTTATTATGTTTTTTTAACTGCCATGTAATCAATGCAAGCACAGTTGAAACGAAGTACAGTAGCTGAGCTACAGCCTGTGGCTAACAATGGCTAACGTTCATCAAAACATCTCGCTCTCAAAGCGGTTTGATGCGATTACAACAAAGACAACATCCTTTTTTTCTTTGTTGTTTTGTTTTGGCCTGGTTCTGGTCTAGAATTAATGCTAGTGAGACCAGCTGCGTCGGGTCTGGGCGCAGGCACCTGCAGGTCAGACTGGGTTTTCATTTTTAGGCCTATTACTGCATGGGGAGTGTGGCTCGTTCTTGTCCGTTCTTATTTCAGCAGCTTTCTGTACTTGGTCATGTTGTGGGTATTGGCAGCAAATACAAACTGATGAAGAGCTTTTCTGAAATTTGCTTGTGGGGTTTGTGTCTGTTTCCCTGTGTTTGCAGTGTGTTGAGCTCCCAGGACCTCCATATGTCATATTAGTATCATGCTATTTGCTGCCGACAGCAGCAGCAACAGACTGTCACAGTCACAGTAGTCACACTCAGGAGGCACCAGGTGACTTGACAGCCTATCATCAATGACCCTGACTTAAAACTGTTCCCTGCAAATTAGCTGGTGGAGCTATTTTCCCTTATTAGGATTATTACTTTTTTTAATCACAAAGTCTTGTTATGGCTGAAATATCAACAGACAACAGCACATCAATCAGGAAATTACCTCCTCCTTCATTAAATAGGTGTTGTTTACAAATCACAAATCCCAGATAATTACTTTGAACCTTCTTTGTGCAGCAAGAAGGTGAAATGACAGGATTCCTCTGGAGGACTGGCAGTGGTTTGTTGGAGGTGAGTCATGGAAGCAGGATTTAAATGTTGCATAAAAATAAGTATAGAAACTTCATCCCAAACATTTCCATACCCTGAAAACAAAACCATCCACACAGCTCATTAAAAGTGGAGCTCGTAATGACAATATTATCTGATGTAGATTACTTTGCTGAGGGAAATCTGGAGCAGTTACTCATCCAGCCGTCCCATTTTTGAAGGAGTTTTTTTCAGAAATACTGTAGTTGTCTGATTACATGAAGAGCTTTTTAGAATAGTCTTCTCAACAAACCTTCCTTATTGTTACAGGATGTAGACTCTTAAGTCTCCCAGATGTTTCCAAGGACATGGAGGCTGAAGTCAGGGACCTTCAAAAGCTCAATACTTGAAATTACGAGGGATGATGTAAATAGTCATTTTACATTTTTTGATCTGACCATGCATAATGGAAAGTGAGTAGGTGCGATTATATGATTGTAATTGAATAGAATTGAAACTGACCTAATCGTTTTTAAAATATATTCATGTATCTGTTTCCTGCCAATTATCTTGAATTGGTGGTGTTGGCAGCAGGCTGCACAGCACCTCCTGTGGGGTCTCAAGGCATCACAAGTTAGATGAGATATAATCTACAAGCTTTCATGGGTCTACTGTAGGGTCTCCTACAGGTGGATGAACTCAGAACACAGCCAGAGGAAGGCTCCCTGGTGGCACCTTGATCAGATACCTCAACCACCCTAACTTGCTTCTTTTGATGTGAAGGAGCAGCAGCTTTGCTCTAAGCTGTGGTTATTTTTTATGAATTCTGAAAGGTTTGATTTTATTATTTCATATTTATTCAAAAGGAAAAAAAACTGAAAACACTCACAGAATGAATCCAGTGTGTTGACATTTTTGTGAAAAACAGACTAAAAAACAGCTTCTACCCAAGACCTGTCACAGCCATCACCCCAATCATCTATTGACAGTACAGATAGCAATCTTATGCACCATTTGCACTTTAGATTATTACTGTAGTGCCACTGACCCCTATAGCCATGAAACAGCACACATGAGAATTTAAACAGTGAGCCACGACTCCCCCCTCTCTCTCTCTCTCTCTCTCTCTCTCTCTCTCTCTCTCTCTCTCTCTCTCTCAATTCAATTCAATTCAAATTCGCTTTATTGGCATGACAGTTAAAATAACTATGTTGCCAAAGCATTAGGAATCAATGACACAATACAACTCATGCAACCAAATATATACAACAATATACAAATAAATAAAAAAAATACATAAATATACAAAATACATAATATTTGTGTGTGTGTGTGTGAGCATGCACGTGTGTGCTGATCAAGTTCTCTCTCTCTCTTATACACAGTCTAAATGAAATGAAACTTAAAAAAATAAATAATGTGTGTGTGTGTGTGTGTGTGTGTGTGTGTGTGTGTGTGTGTGTGTGTGTGTGTGTGTGTGTGTGTGTGTGTGTGTGTGTGTGTTATAAAACATACACATATTGTTCTTAAATGATGACAGTAACAAATGATAATAAAAAACAACAACAATATTAAATGACATCAATAATGGTTTTGATCAGCATTCGTGTACTTTTCTCGTATCGTGGCAGAGTGTTATATATTGTGCAGCTAATTTAGTAACTAATTTTAGTTTAGTCTCTCTCTCTGTCTTGTTCACTGATTCTGTTTTACTGTAGCAGGTCCAGAGCTGCATATTATATAACAATAATTTAGTATCACGCTATTCTAGTATCATTTTATTTACAGTATAGGGGCACTGTGGCGACAGATGTGAAGAGTGAATGAGCTGTATAATGTAGAAAGATGATGAAAATTCAAATGATCATGTTTTGGGAGAAAAACAATACAGAATAACAGAACAAAAAGAATAAAGTCATGAGTAAAGATGATGAAGATGTTGCTTGGTTACAGTAATTAGTGGTACTGTTGTGTTTTTACAGTTTACTGTTGTGAAGGAATGGCTTGAGCACCGTGAGTAAAGTGATGTGAATGAATAGTCCTGTCACTCCAGTTATTGTTTTAAAGCCTTTCTGCGGAAGAATTTAGGGTCCCGTACAGTTGCAGAATGTAATTCCTTTTTAAAGTATTGTTGTAAATATGTGAATTGAGCCCCACTCACTCATGTACAGCAGTAGCTACCATCTATTTGTTGTAGCTGAAGCCTATGTGCCCAGCAAAGACAATGAAGCATTTGAAACTGCAACAACACAACATAATTTACTAGTCCAGCAACAAGATGGGGAGTTCAGTATAAGTCCTAACTTCCTGTATTTTGTGTATCTGAGTGCTCACCAGAGTTAAAGCCAGTCCAACATTTACCCTTGTCTCGTCCCTTTCTCTCTCTTCTTCTTCTCTTCCTCCAACAACATCTTCTTTGGTTGCTTCAGCACCTCTGACTGATCCCTGCCTGGAGAGCTGGGAATTTATATCAGGCCAGGGCCATTCTACCTGTCAAATGATTTTGAAACTACCATTTTAAGGTAAAATAGTTACATGGTGCTGCTCTAGGAATGGCACATACAACTGTACAAAACGATATCCTGCACTTTTATCCCTGCAACTTTGCTCTAAATTTCATGATGAACTTAGGTCATTCACAAAACAGACAATTAAATGAATAAAAACAAGGACTGCACAAGCTCCTATATGAAATGTCAACATTTTTAAGTCCAGTTAAACTGAAGATTTACTGACCTGTTTACTGACTTTACCCACATTCATTCAAGTGCTGTTTGTAGTATTTGTTGTACATATTTTTAGTGTAGTCAGGTGGAGTGTTTTACTGGGAGAATAAGCCTCACAGAAGGCAAAGAGTGTGACCCAGATGAGACAGGTGGAATCAATCAGAGTAAGTCTTTCCATTATAAAAAGAGAAACTATTGACTATCAGACTAACTCAATTGACTCTTTTTTAATGGCTAAATTTACCATGTGAGCTGTGGCTACAGGTAAATGCACTTATAGCGCTTTTCTAGTCACTCTGACCACTCAAAGCGCTTTACACTGTATGCCACATTCACCCTTTCACACACACACATTCATACAGCACTAGACACAGTTCTTTTCTTTTTTTTAAAGTATATTTTTTGCCTTTATTCGATAGCACAGTGAGATAGACAGGAAATGGGGAGGCACAGAGAGGGGGAATGACATGCAGGAAAGGTCTGCCCGACGCGGGACTCGAACCGGGGACTGTAGCCTCTACATGGGGCAGCCGCTTTAACCACTGCGCCACGCACCGCCCCTAGACACAGTTCTTGAAAGCTAACCATTATCAAACGTGTACAAGAAGAACAACTCGCTATACCTCCATGCTTCACGTTCATTCTCTTAGATCTGTTGTTGAGCCACTGGAGCCTAAACAATAGAAACTGGACATGTTAAAGAAAACTCATAGCACTTTTTTGAAAAATTAATATTGGCTGTTGTTTACAGATGATGCAGATCAGTTGGTCACGCTCCTTTCCCCAACCTCATACACTGGCTTCAGACAAGGCTTCATAATGTGGATGAAAATACCTTATTGAGGGTGATGATGGCTAAAGTGGAGCTGAGGGGACAACACACAGCATGCTGCACCCACACCAAAGTACTCCAGCACACTTGAGCCTCTTGTGTTTTCATCTCATCTCAACACTTATGTGACATCTCCAGTGTGTGTTTTGACATGGAAATTGCAGTGAAACCACCACCACCACCACCCTGAATTCAGAGAAGATGTGGTTCGACATATAATGCCACTGGCCATGGAAAACACAGCAAATAATACATTAGAGGGACACAAAGATGCACATGGTCTCCTCTGTCTTCATGTCCGACACTGAAGTGGAATCTGTTTATGCTGAAATGATGACTGTCAACACACTAATACATACACGCATTGCAACAGCTGCATTTTTGATCAGAGAGACCCATGTACTTCCTTTTGATAGAGAACAAATGCAAATAACTAATCATTGTTTCCTGAGGCAGAAATCATTGTACTATGTATGTGCTTGTTGATAGTTAATTATCTCCATCAGCCAGATGGCCTCCGCATGTTGAATGATTCAGCTGATTCAGCTTCATGGAGCATAAAAAGCCCCCAAGTGCCCAGGCATGTAAATCGAATATCCTTCTGTAACTTCATGCAACCAGTGGGTGATTACTGCTGTGCAGTGATCAGATTTTTAAAAAAAACATTGAAATGAACATTATATTGAAATTATTATTATTTGTAAAACAACACATGACATGACACGATGACATAATATGGATGAATGGAACAACTGAGGGCTATTTGTTGCTGCTCAGGGATGGTAATTCCAGTGTTTGAGTGTGGATCTAGCTAACAACAAATTAATTAGACAAATTGCATTAGCTAATTTAATAGGTATGCTTCAATGTCAATGTGAGGAAAGAACAACTTCTTAGTTTCTTGGTAGGGCTGTTGATGTATATTCAGTTACTTTCCACCCACACAATGTAACTTCTGTGCAAACTTCAAGCAACTGAAAGCTTAGCTCTGGGTGCTGTTACCACATGTGCAAAATAAACTCTGCGTGTGTTGAGTCAGAGCATAACGCTTAGCTTTAACTTCTTTATGATCACTCTTCGTATTTTCTCACAGATAAATAAACCAGCTGAGTTCCTTTGTCAAGCTCTTCAGCATAGGATAGGGACATTAAAGAACATAGATAGATAGATAGATAGATAGATAGATAGATAGATAGATAGATAGATAGATAGATAGATAGATAGATAGATAGATAGATAGATAGATAGATAGATAGATAGATAGATAGATAGATAGATAGATAGATAGATAGATAGATAGATAGATAGATAGATAGATAGATAGATTTACAAGGACCCCTTAGGAATTCCAACTGTCTTCATTCTCAGCATTTGATTTGTGTGGCTAATTAACTTCAGCGTTGCTCAACTTAAATCCATTGATTAAATCACTCTGTATATTATGATTTTAGTCTCCCATGAGACATGGCCCCTGTTCTTGTTTTGGATGGTTGCGAAGGGCTTCCTTTTGAGTTTGTACACTTGGAGACACACAACTCTCTCCAGGGCAACAGATGTCTTTAATCCAAGATGGCCAAATGGATTTTCAATTGGTGCAAATGGGTTTGGCAGGTAACTGAGTTTAATTTCAGTTCAGTGAGAGGCATTTCAAAAGTGAGTCAGAGAGAGAGGAACTCTTTCTGGCAGGGATGTATGAGTTTTCAGCACAAATCAATAGGACTTTGGCACAGATAGACTTAGACATTGGTAAACATGTTTTGTATTCCCTCAGTGTTTCTTTCCTAGGTTTTATATTTATGTCTTTTCCATTTCTATTTTTTTCAAGATGATTTCAACAAATGACATTTAGGTATTTGAACAGCAGATTTAGATTTAGACAGTTTCAGCCATTTATTCACATTTTTCCTTTTTTCCAAACTTATATTACATCATGTTGTTTCAATTTGAGCAAAACTGTAACCAAACTATTAAAGTTTTTGCTGCAGGTATACTGAAGTCAATATATGGCCAGAACAGGTGCTAAGCATCTATCCCTATGAGTAGATTCATCTTTGAGCATGCTGCTACTAGTTTTTGAGCTACTGTAACAGCAGGTATGCTATTTTACAAAAACAAATAATGAAAAGAGAAAGACTGTAATATCACACTAACATAATTTTTCAAACCCTTCACTGGGGACTCAGATGAAGCAGTGATGACACCGTCCAGTCGTCTTGAAACACACTCTCCACATCTGTATTTGCCTCTGCATCCGCTGTGTTCTGTGAGGTTGGTTGCGTGTTTCTCTGGCCGGGCTACTCAGGAGTTGTCCTTGAGCCATATCATTGACAAAACCAGTTTGTTGCTGTATGAATAAAAACTGAATTGCCAGATAATTTTTATGAGCAGGGATATGCATTCAACATTTCTGTTAGGCCTAAAGGAAACATAAAGCAGTGAGCAACACTGAATGTGAATATAAATTGCATGACAAAACACCACAGGGTGCTTTAAATGTTTAGTGTGTTAATATATTGTATATTCTGGAGGTCTAATCTGGCTATAAGGATTTCTTGATGAAAGCTGTGAGTTTCAAATCCTTACAGGTGTGTGAGATGCTTCATCACTAATGGTAACTCACACAGCCTGAATTTAGTCTTCAGACTGGAGCAGTACTGTGTTTTGATCAAAGATACAGAGAAGCACATTCAACCAAAAGTGTTGCTAATAACATTTTTAAGCTCTGACTTTATACTTAAAGTGGTGAAGAACTAAAGACTAATTGCCCACAGTGACTTCACTGCAGAAGAAAAAAAAAAAACACTGACACTTTGATGTTTTGTTCCCAGTCAGCTTTGGTGAAGGCTTTTCATGTTCACTATGAAGGTTGGCTTTGACTTGTCCTTTACAGTGGGTTCATTTTTCTTCCTACAAGACTCCCTCACTCTTTCGCTCTCTCTGTGAACAGAGTGCTTTTTTACATGCCAAACTAAACAAATGGATGTCGACGTCCATCATGCAGCAGGTGAACAAAGCATGAACAAAAGCGAATGTCTCCCATGCAATGAGAAAATATTTAAAGGGGGGGGGGGGGTGCTGGCATTTTCATCAATATTCTTTTCTACGCTCAGTGAACACTTTGGTCCCTGCTGCCTCGCCATTTTCTCAACATTACAGACACGCATTTGTAGATTTAAAATAAAAAGAATACATCCTAAACTCGTTTCACACTAATATTCCCCACCCTTTGTAATATCTCTATCTTCATACTAAGCAGAACATGAAATTCCCTTTTGATCCATCTCATTTTGGTACGTACATGTTCTTTCAGTGTTTCATCAGATCTTAGAAACAGCAGCTGTAAACCAGACGGAACCCGAGTCAATCAAATGGTCCTGACAACTGCTCACCAACACCTACACATCCTGTCAGTTAGTCACTGCCACCCACTGTGGCTGACTAACACAGACTCCTCATCGGCATTACTCATCCTCAAACTAAACTGAGTTCAAATCTGTCAGTCAGATGATTTTGGTTGCTCATCTTCATGGAGACAGCTGCGGGTTAGAGGAGGTTCAGGAGAAATGCACTGAATCCCAAAACCACTGTGGTGGACTGAGTCCTCAGAGGATGGATGATCTACACAATATCGACTCGGTACAACCTTCATGTGGCTATTGGAAGGAAAATGTGTATTCTGCACAACAATCGTTTGTTGTATCAAGTGTAGTCTACCGTTATGGAGGATAAACAAACCACCCTCAGGTCTGTGAGGTTAAACTGGCAACTCATTTTTACTCACCACATGTGTAGCAGAGAGCTGATGAAAACAAATTGAATGATGAAAGTTGCTGTTAACACTGATTGATTGATTGATTGATTGATTGATTGATTGATTGATTGATTGATTGATTGATTGATTGATTGATTGATTGATTGATTGATTGATTCAACATTCCACCTGCCAGTGAATAAATTTGTTTCTACTCAGTCATTAACTTGTAAAAATGAAAAGGCAGCAAACCATGCTTCCACACTTTCTTTCTTTGTCATGGATTTACAAAGAAATATTGCAAGAATTATTTAAATAGATTAAATAATTCAAAACACACTCCTACACACACACACACACACACACACACACACACTCCTACACACACACACACACACACACACACACACACACACACGCTGTGTTCATTCACCTGTTCTGCTTAGTGCCATGCACACGTGCCATCATTAATACAACAATATGTTATACAGATCGAAGATTTGACTGTGCAGTCAGTTACAGCTGAGTAAGGTACACAGTGGTTACAACCTTCAGAGTGAGCCACAAGCATATTGTGTGCACACGAGTGTGTCATAGGTACACTCTGCTTCTCATGAGTTGTAAAAAGTTGTGAAGAATGGCAGGCTGCCGTTTGTCAGGATCCATTGTGTCATCTTCGATGTCTCATGTTGCTAAATTGCATCAGTTTTTTTTTTTTTTTTGGTCATCACTATGATCACCAAGTCTGTCACAATGTCCATCTTAGTGTGTGATCATGGAGACGGGACGGAGCTATAGGGATGATACTATGTTTAGTGTATAGCTATACAGTTGCTAATATGGGGTTGACAGACCCATCATAATAATGTGTTTACATTTGAGATCATGCTAAGTGGACGGCATGGATCTAAATGTTACTAAAATTTGCATGTTTTCAACTACTCAGTAAGGATACAATCTTAAAACTTTTTATAGTCTAATGTCAGCAGCTGAGAATAAGACATCTTGACATCAGACTCATTTGAGAATCATGGACATGCTGTAGGCCTGTCCTTTTCATCATCTCTAAGTGAGCTAAGAATAGCAGTCATTATATTTTTGATATGCTTCACAGATGTTAAAGGCATGACTGCACATTATTAGCCTGTCACAAATATGCAGCTGGAGTTAAGAGACCCATGTTGTAAGCCAAATGCCCAGGCAGCTGGAGATTATAATGTGAGAGTCTCGAACACTAGAATGTTTCCTGCTTGCAGTCAGATTAAATTCATAAACACTGTCAGACTGCAGTCATGGTCCTGAAAATGCTGTGACAGTATATTCTTAATCGATGCACCAAGGTGAGAAGTTTAGCCATTGAAAGTTACAGATTGAATTGTACTTTTAATCCTCCACAGGATTTACTTACCGAGCAAATTAAATTTAACAGTAGGCCTACCGTTAGTGGTGTGGTGAGAGCAGGAATGTGTGAAAGTGTATCTTATGTAAGCATTAAAATGGCAAACTGACCACTTAGTAACAGGAAAACTTTAGGTCTTTTTTACCAAGCATTAGCAGAAGGACAAAGCACTCCTTACTACTATGTACTAATGGCAAACAAAGCTTGACTGAGACCTAACATTATTCTTGGGTATTCCTAATATTCATTATTATTCAACAGTTACATTTAATTACAATGGCCTTTAATTAGAGCAGCAGATGAATGTATTTGCTGATCATGAGCAAGTTAGAAAGATCTCTCACACATACGTATAAAGTAAGGCATTAAAACATTAGAGAAAATGAGTTCATTTGGCCTTCTGTAGATATTAGAGAAAAGGGATTCAAAGGTGCCAGTGGAGCCATTCTCATTGAGGCCATCTGTTTTTACAGTGAGAACATTACTGCACTGGAGGTATGCTTAGGTGAGCAGTTTTGACATTAAAGCAGTGAATTAACAGTATACAGCTGACACTGTACTACTGAAAATACTGGGAACACCAAAATCACAAAAAGAACAATTGAGAATTGTGTGCCAAGGGTTTTTTATATATTATTATTATTAGTATATTATCCACTCTATATTCTCCCTCTCTGTCTCCTCCGCCAACATTATGTATAATCAGCAATGTTGCTGCTCCCTGGTGTTTTCACCCCCCACAGAGACAGAGGGATGTGTTAATCAGTGTCACTACGGCCAAACCAGCAGTAGCTCACTAAGGCTTTCAAATGTCAAACCCACTGACGCCCACGCTGCATGCCTCACACAATATACTGTATATAAGGTTGAGGCATGTATGTTTTGTCCCCCAGAGGTTAATATAAATACACTGAGCACAAGTCTTCTACACTGTTTGTGGTTCTGCTCGAGAACAGGGAAAATATTCAAGGGAAATAATTAAACAATGAGGTGAAGTTTCAAAGGACAACTTCCATCTGTTTATGTGAATGTGTGTGTGCAAGTGAAGCAGTTTATTACCCCAGAGGAATACGGACCACATCTTCTCTTGTAACAATATACTCCCAGTGTAACTCAATGTCTTTGTTGTGATGATAATTGCAATTATGAGATAATGGAATAAAAAAGTAATGTAATTATCACATCGTACTGGCCCAGAACTGAATTCACTGTGGAAATAGAAGATGTTTTGTGACTTGATGTGATTAAACAGCAGCCACAAGGTCTGATAATATCATCCTTCAATCTTTTCAATTGCTAGTAGCAATAATATGTGAAGACAAATCATTAAATACCTCAGTGTTTTATTTAACTTGTCTTTGTTTTTGTTTTTTGGGAGATAATTCAAAAAACTCTCAATAAGTTAGTAGTTGTATTTAATTAAATAAGAGCATCAAACAACACTGAAAGTATAAACTGAAATGAAAGTGTTAAAGCAAGCATAATGTAGGCTAATATCAGTCTCTTTTTATGGGGTTGATTTTCTGACCATGCACCTAGACATATAGCCTGGCTCTCGCCAGACCCTTGTAGTTCCGCAAAGCTACGCTGAGCTCCACACAAGGGTCTGGGACTGCTCCATAGGCGATTCATTTCAGAAGGCGGGGCCTTGTAAAAAAATCTTGTATGTGATTGGATAAACCACTTGTCCGTTATCTTGAATTACGTGCTACTTCAGCCACTCACTGCGAGCCGCCATTGTTGTTTGACTCAAACAGTCGCTTCAGCGCTACGTCACACCTCAGAAAGTCCCGCCCGGCGATCCTGATTGGTTCATTATTTTTTGCTCCGGGGAAGAAGTTTGCATTGGCCTCGAGTCCAGACCCTTGTGTGAAGCTGAGCGTAGCGCCTCTGGTGGAGCTTTGCGGAACTACAAGGGTCTGGCGAGAGCCAGGCTACTAGACATATTGTGTAGTGCGAGAGTCACAACATAGTAGAGCAGAACAAACAATCTTCACGTCCTCATGTGATTTATGTTGGATCAGATACACTATAGTTACTAATCCGGGACTAGTTGGGGATGGGGACTAGCTAAAATAACAACTAACATGCCAGCCAGACAGGAATATGTTCTGGTCACGACTTTGATCCATAACCAAAACACTTGTTCTTCTCAAGTGGGTGAAGGGTCCTGTTGGTGTTGGCAAGTGGGGCTGATCTGAGGCAAGATGCCACCATTGGTGCAATGGTATGAACAGTTCCTGATGTTGACTCCACATGCAAGGGGAGCCAACAGTTTGTTTGTTTGTTTGAAGTGGTGGGGGAAAAACAAAACAGGTCTCTTGCATTTTTTATTGTATGGTGTGGATTGAGTGCTAGTTTCTATGCTGAGAGCATGTAGAAAGTCCAGCAGGATAATGGCAGAGATGGCCTCACACATCCACAGAGCTGAGCGGGCAAACAAAAACTAAACTGGCAAGACGAGTCAGAGTGTGGCAGAACGACAGGAGCGTGAATCTGAAGCAGAAAAACAGCAGGATTTAAAAACGACCACAAAGACAGGTAGCAAACTGAGTTTCGCAGTGAAAGGTAATACAATTTTAAGAGGCAGAATGAACTGGTGAACAACTGTGAGCTGAACCTTCAGCAGGTTGTGAAGTGTGCATTGCATGAGGAGGGGGCAGGAGGTCACACCAAGATGACACATACAAATGCAGAAAAACTGTAGTATATTGATGTGTTGATGAAAAGAAGGGATCACCGCCGACACGTCTTTTCTTGCATTCAAAAATGAGTTTATTACAAGAAAAAGAACAGTGTCAAAAATGCCAAATCGTGGAGCATCTCTGGTGCCAATATGAGATCTCTCTCTCTTGGCCTAAACCCCAAACCCTTTATACGTTTTCTAAAACTCTACCTTTTTCCAATATAAGGATATGTCTGTCCAAGATGGTCAGACAAAGACAGGATCTAAAAACAGAATCTAACCTATGCCTTCTGACATTTAACTTTAACTTGACCAAGCTAACTTAAACATAGATACAGTGTCAAGTATCCCCAAAAACTATAACCCACAGAGATGGGTAGATGGCAAGAAACATATTTCTCAGGGTACATTCCACACTACTATACACCTAATCTAAACATCTTGCTGTAAATGTATGTGTGTGTCTTTTCTCTTGTAACATCTGAATTTATTTATATTTATTCCATTTAACTATAAACTGTTACTTATCACAAATTAAGTTCCTATCCAAATGGTGACTGACCTCTGACATATCCCATAACTTTTAGGCTAAGAAAACATAAGATAATTCAAGATATTAAAGCAAAAAAGCTCAGGTGGATAATACACTACAAAACATAATGGGAATCAGCATCATGAGAAACAGCTGAGCACAAGGAGGGACAGAGAGAGACAGAGAGAGTAGCCTAGTAGTTCATAGTATACTGCTGTCATCTACAGGGTCATACATTACTCACTCTGAGACTTGGCTATTATTTGTCATGGTGACCTGGTTTCTGACAATACCTGCATATGACACTGATAGTAGATTTCTTATTAGCCACTGACCTGGATTCTGCTTGTAATACCACTAGCTGGTTAAGTTGTTCCTGCTGTCACATGCTTAAACTCTGTCATCTGTGCTAGCTGTGCTAAAGGTCATTACCTCCCTAGATGACTGCAAGGCACTGAAGAGAGTGAGCAGGCTAGCTCCTACTTCTATGATTGTGTGGCACTCGCTCTCCCAACATACAGCTTCAACCCTAATATCTAAAAGTGTAATCAGTGCCTCAAGACTTTTTTTAAATTCCTATTTCCAAAATTCAACAAACAGCTCTCTTCATAGCCTTAGGGGTAAAACATTCAATTTTCTCCAAGAGACATCACAGCTTGTGAGAACTCTTGCAGAGACTCTTCCTGTTGCTTTTTGGAGAAGAACCTCTGTTTCAACAAAACCTAATACTTAAATAGTGTGAATGCTAAAATACTGTCTGTAGTGCTGCACCATAACACAAAAAAGGAGCTGCTCTTTAGGAAGTATCATGAGCCAGATCCGATCAGAGAGCAGTAATTAATAACTGAAAACCTATCAATGGGACCTTCCCCACTGTAGCTTTAGATGTCAAATGAAGAAGTCATCATCTGTCCTTTACTAAGCCCCATACATCCCTACATATGAGCCCTCATCATCATCATCATCATCATCATCATCATCATCATCATCATCATCATCATCATCATCATCATCATCATCATCATCATCATCATCATCATCATCATCATCATCCAGAACATCAAGAAAGAAGCAGGTTTGGGAGATGGATGACGTTGCCCTTCTCCGGGTGTCGGAGAGTCAGAATATATACAGCATCTTTAATTACATCACCGTGTCTCTTCAGGAACTCCCTCAACATGACGCCAAAGACATTTTCAATCCCCCGCCGTGCTCTGGAGTGGAGGTACCTGTACACCTGCAGTTCAGAAGTGAGATTAGACCCTGTTAGATAATGACTAGTAAGTAATGACTGTGTACAGGTACAGTGATGCAGTAATCATGCATGACACAAATATGGCACACAGAATAACACTGCCCACTCTTTTCATTCATCTGTCATACATATTTCATCTGTGTGACAATACTATGGGTGTAAACTGAATAGAATTACATCACGTTGACCTTCACTGGAAAAGGTTTCATCTGCTATGAAGACAGGGGGGCTCAGTACTTTAATCCCAGGTAGAGCAGATGGAGGTAGCAGGGGAGGCTGGTCCTGGATAAGCTGGGATCCGAACGCACCCCATCACCACGCCAACATCGCCACCACTGCCTTATGCACCTGTGTGTCCACGACTGCCTCACACCGCACCATCAGAGAAACTATAGTATGACTGTGTTGTAAAAGTTGTACAATCCTAAAGTTTTACTTGTTTCCTATTGTATCATCAACTCTGAATTTTTTTTGCCATTAGAAATGTTCCATTAATTAAAACACACCATTTCCCCCTCTGTGACAACACTGTTTGCCCAGCCATTATCCATTATCGAGCTGCTCTTTACTTGCTCCAGTGTCAGCTACAAACAAGGTAAAGCCTGCAAGCAATAATGATGTCTTCACCTAACAAGGCCTGGACAAACAAGCATCCAGACATTGTTTTATAGCCCACTTTTAATGGCTGGTCATCTGTTCACTCATGTCTCATGGACAGAGAGAAACACATGCACACACACTCACTCCCGCCTTCCCAGTGGCTGTTAATGATTCTGTTGGTCGTTGTTATTCTTCATGGGGTTAATAGGAATCAGTCTGCAGGTGATCAGTACACACACAGAGCAACACAGACACAAGTGTATAAAAGCATATTTGCAATTATGGTAACTTACTGATGATACATAAAGACATTAGTACTGTACTTTTTAATTTTTTTGACTAGAATTACTTTGTTTTAATCTCTGTTCATGAATTAACAATATTTTTGGTTAATTGTCCGGTATATCACTCGAGTGATACCTTGTTGTGCTCGTCAAACAGCATGCTAGACAGTTTTAATGTCATGCAATATAGTGTTACTGTAATATATCATTTAAGTTTAGACACTCTGAATAGAGCAAGATAAAATGTATGCAGTCTCTGAGTAGCAAATGTCAAAATCTGTTCCTTCTCCCTGTCTCTTGAGACAAAGAAGAGGACACTGATTGGAGGAAAGGTACAGTTCAGGCCACGAAGTCTGGTTTCCCACCCAGAATATGTGATTGACCACAGCTGATGCCATTTCTTCACTCTCTTTCCTCAGTCTTCTTTAGTGCATTAAGACACATTTGGTATCCTAAAATCCCACATTTTACTTTATTCCAACAATAATCTCAGAATAGTTTTAAATCCCCAATGTAAACTACATTAATAATTACTGTGTGAAACAGGTCGAAGAGAAAAGATCATTTTATATTTGGTTTAAGTCATGAATATTGCTGTTTTCCATCAAGATAAGTGTGTAGCAGAGACCTTTTCTGTCTGTGTGAAGGACAGTTATGACATATGAGGTTGTACCTCATTATGTCCCCAGACTATGCCCCAACACAAACCTGTGGTCCCATTGAGAACACTGCTGAAAAATATTGGAGGTACTATCCAACTCCTTTATCGGTCATTAAAATGAACTGCATCCCATTGTGAGGGAAGCTGAAGCATCCATTATACATTTGCAAACACCAAGTACAGACGTACAAGTAGTCCAGGTGCTGCTCTGCTCCAGAGCTCCAGTGCTTCATATATTGGTACAGTTTGGTGTTTCCATCATTGAGTCAACCTCCAGTATAAACACAATAAATTACACGTGTCCCTTATAGCTGTTTGGATGGATTGCTTAATTTTCTCTGTTGAGTACACAACAGATTATAACTGCCGTAAAGACAATATGTGTAATATCATTGTGTATTTGGCAGAAAGTTATTATGAAATTCAATAATTCAGTGATCGTTGTTGCTGCCTCACTGTGGTTCATTAAATTGAGCTGTCGGAGAATAATGCAGCATATTGCATATTTTTGCGGCTATAAAGGGAGCTGTGAGATACTGATACAGGCATCAACCAAAACCCCTGTCTTCTCTCTCTGTCACTCTGCATTTGTGTCCTTTTATCTGTGTTACACACATACAGTTTGTCTGCATGTGTCCATCTGAGTCCTCTGAGCTAGCATCACTCCCCTGCCCATTAAGTGTGAAAGGCACCAGTACGATGGCATGTAATCAGTCATTAAAGATACATTTAATAGGAGTGGGTGTCGCCGCTTAGACCCAATTATCCATGTCTGAATCTCTGTCTGTCAGGTTGAATGCAATGTTAATTCTAACAGCCGGAAAAATATATTAAGCCACTGTAAAAAAAAAAAAAAAAAAAAAAAAAAATCAGCCAGAGAGTCCTTTAGCCTCTGATTTCACAAAATTGCCCCAATTGTGTCAATTTCATACTTGCAGGCATCTGATCAACATCCAAATGCTTCAAATGTGCAACAGATTCTTTTTGTGCTCAAAGACTGAGGCAGAAAAATGATTCAGTAATCATTTAACACAGAAAGACAACCACATCTACCACAATGTGACACTACTGTGTCTAATTACGATGTCAAACGCCATCAGGAAGGAGACACAAGAGATACAGACAAAAACAAGATATGAATAAAGTTCTAAACGAACGATTCATAGTGTTAACTTCAATTACAAACAAAAAACTGTACTTCTACACAACTGCAGCCTGCGCTTCAAATATACTCGATGCTTGTTGTCTTATGTCACTCGCAACACACAAGGGTATATAAAAACAAACTTCAATGGGGGAATTTGTGCATATGTAGCCTATGAAAACTGACCCAGGCAGCACAACATTTTAGGTCACAGATGGTGAAGCAGTGAACTGGAGCCAGATTTTTACTGTAGTCCTTGTCACTTCACATCAAATGTTTAAAATGCAATATAAATCTTTACCTCAGTATAATTGATTTTTTTTGTACTAAGGTCTTTGCACACCGAGTCCGTTTTTTTCGCATGCGTTTTTCGTATCCGTCATCCGACAAAAAACGTTATGGTACAGACACACCAACTCCGGCTGCGACGGTTCCGGCCACATCGGACCGGCGAGCGGGCAGGACTATGTGACGTTTATGTGACGTAGTGCCGAGCTTGAGTTTCGCTCTGCCGTTTCCAACATGGCGGCCGGGTCACAAACGATCTCATTTTACAGTTAAAGCAGAAGTAAGTGATATATTTGTGTTAATATAAGTCTTAAATAGTTATATCTTCCGACAGCAATCACTTACATAGAGTGTTTGGACCGAAACACGGGTCTCCCTGTCACTCTGCTCTGCTCTGAGTCGAGGAGAAAACATTTATCGTATCCTACAGTTTTTATCCAATGAGGAGAGAGAACGGCATGCAGGGCTGTGTGTGCAGCCAATGGACGCCGTGAATGTGGCGACGTAGGGACGAGGACTGTTATGGTGCGTTCAAGGAAACTCGTAGACTCGTGTTTTTCCGTCCTGTGAAGTTGTATCAGTTTGATCTGGTAGGAGTTCACAGGTCGGAAGTTACGAGTGGCCGTTATAGTGACTTTCACAGGTAAAACAGGTCGGAAAAACACGAGTGGGTTGCCTGGAACGCTACAAAGTCGTAAGTTGTGACTTGAAGCTGTAATTTACGATTTCAAAAGCCTGCCTGGAACGCAGCATTAGCGAAAACGACCGGATCACTCACTTCTGCTTTAAACAACACACTAAAGTATGTTTCTGAAAACATTTGAGGCGGGAAATGTGTAGTGCAGTAACAGAATCTGGATTTATATTTGATCAACACCGCCTAGTTTGATAGTTTGAACGAAGTTTCTGGAGCCGGCCGCATTGCGTTGGACGGACCTCATTTGCATAAAGTTCAATCTATCGAACTTTATGCAAATTCACATACGGCGACGGGGCCGTCAACTCCTCCTGCTGTATCCATCTGCCCCGCCCGGCCGGAGCTCCTGCTCCACATAGACATGAATGGAATCCGTTGACTGAACGTCGGTTGACGGAGTTGGTGTGTCTGTACCATTACGCGCAGGCTCCTTGCACAATGAGTCCGTTGCGTTTTATTCGCATGCGTTTTTATTTTGTGTTGGAAATGTCAGAGAGGGAGACAAAAATCGTCGTGATGCACTTTGTGGTTCTCTCACATGTTGAGAAATGAAGAGAAAAATTTAAATATTGTGTCCATATGAGGACGCCAATAGCGAGGGGATCTGCCTGCTTGTAAATGACCAGGAACTATCATGATCACTTTAGTTCAACAGTTTATTTTAGGGTGTTAGTGGTCCAGTTTGATAGATATTGATTATTAGCTCACACATTAAACAGAAGACGGCCAATTTCCGGTTACATCCTGCTATTCCGACATGCCGCTATTTCGACATTGACTTCTAATCGTCAGAATAGCTACATTAACATTATTTTTCAAGCGCCCCACTATTTCGACTTTTTTTTTTTATTGTCGGAGTAGTGGCACTTTACTATTTTTCAGACATTCCGGTATTCCGACATTGATTGATTACGTTGTTGTCAGACGTTTCCTTCTGTTTTTTTTGCATCTCAGACACTGTTTCTCATAGTGGCGTAGGCAGAATTTTAAATTTGGGTGGGCCAGTACAAAATCGGATGGGCCATCTTTTCTCAGAAGGACAGTACATTTCATCTAGCGCACATCACTGTTAACCATTTTATTGCACAACTTTTTTTTTTGTAACTTGTTCTTGACCAACACAATATTTAATACATATGAAATTATCTTTCCTGCCACTATGATCTCCGAGATGGTCAGGGGATTTGGTTTAGCAACTGTGACTACAAAGCTCGTAAGGGACTAATGTGACACGTTTAGCCTACCGTATCGTTCAAAAATGAAGGTTGTTGTCACTTCACAGGCCGCTGCTCAACCCTCCTCTACAGCATCTACCAGAGTCAGTCAGTCTGTCTGTGCCTATCTAGTGATCTGCTGCATTCAGCACCACGGACAGCAGCCTATGCACAGGTTGATGCAGTTTGTTGTCAAATTAACCTGTCACCTTCAGCACCATGGACAGCGCCGCGGAGGAGTCACAGAGAAGCTGCAGCTGTGAGTGTCTGGGCTCTGGGTTCATTAGGGCCTGGATGACGCCACTGAGAGACAGCCACTCTCCACAGACAGTAACTTTGTTCCACCTATACCCTTTCCCATTTTTTTTTAACTTGCAAAACCGACTCCTCCTGATATCCGCACATCAGACAGGTAGCTAGACATAGTTAGGATAGGAGTACAACACATACGCTACTATAGCTAATGCAGTGATGTTGATAGGTTTTCAATGTAGTGAGTCCCCGGGACCCACAGGTGGTGATTTGGGTGGGTCCCTGGGAAATTCAATGGGTCCCCAATAGGGTTGTCATGATACCAGAATTTCTGTAAATTTCCACGATTCTCGATACTTATTCGATACCACAATTTAAAAAAAAACTAGGGCCTAGGGATGCAAATTATCAATTAATTCATTGTTAGTTGATGGACCTCATCGATTGATTAACTATTTACGATACTGATGAGCAGATATTTTCCTGAGAACCTAAATGTAAGGTTAAAGTTTAAGCTCAACATTCCTTATACAGGACTCTACACTAGTATTTGTTAGTTTATTTTTTAGAGCACAGCACAATGAAAAATGTTTAAGTAACACGTTATTTAACCTTTAAATAATGTTGAGGGTCCAATGTGACCCATTTTTACATTTAGGAACGGTTAAAACACCCTAAACATTTTTCCTCTGACTTTAAGTTGAACTTGTTCTTGACCAACACAATATTTGATACAGATGAAATGGTCTTTCCTGCCACTACACTATGATGATTACTGTATTTACTTAAATCACAGCAGCATAAACTGATTTGTTTAACTCAACCTGATGTAAACATTAATAAAACTCACACAGGCAGCTCCATGTTGTCCCTGTGTGATGTCCAGGGACAGGTCAGGACAGTCTGAGGACAGACAGCTCTGAGGTTGATATCAGCTGTTCAGCTGCAGCAGAGGAAACTCCGCTGTTCTCCGCTCCACCGCGACTAGCGCTTTCTTTTTCTTTTTTTTCAATTAAGCTCCGGTAGCGACCGGCTAAACTACGGCAGGATAACAGCACGGATCCGGTTTGTTTATCAAAGCTTGGTCGTCGTGCTGAGGCACCGGGTCGGTTTGAGTTGCGTTCCGGCTGCATTAAAACTCCTCATGCAGTGATCAGTGTCGGCGGCTTTTTGACTCGTTAAATAATTGTGCTCTAGCAGGCTATAATCAGTACGCCTGAAACTCATCCAGTGAGAAACGTTCCGCAGTGCAAAAAGGCAAAGTTGTATTTTTTCGGTACTCGCGGTGACAACCCTACTAGTTCCCATGATTTTAAACACGAGTTGTTGTTAACAATGTATCATTTTTCATGGGAAAATGAGGTGCGTCCCCAGGACGCATGGATAGTTTGTTTACTGCGTCCTTTCAGATTTTAATGCGTCAGAGACGCAGGACGCGGGGGAGCATACATCAGTCCGACTGCCCAAAAGTCCGACGGCTCATTTCTCCGACTACCCATTCTACAGTGGTTAGGTTAGGTTTAGGGTAACGTTAAGGGTTAGGGCTACTTAAGTCAGAGAAATGGGAGGTCGGACTAATGGACGCAAAAATAAAGAAATGTATGGTCGGAGAAATGGGTAGTCGGACAGACGTCATGCGCCCCAGGACGCGTACCTAGCAACATCACTGCTAATGTAACTACAACAAGTATTTACTTAACAGACATAACATGTCAGGGTTGAGGTAGTAGGCTAGACACAAATGCAGACTCACGAGCAGGGTGCAAAGTGACAAAAATAACTTTATTACAAAAGAAAGGTAGGCTAAAACACAACACAGGAGCCAAAGTACAAAGGAAGGACAAATACAAAGTAGCAACTAAAAGGGTCAACAGGCCTAAGTCCTGGACCAGCTCAAAAATCAAAGTACCAAATGAAAATCAGGATGCTCAACAAAAGACAGAAAACCACGGACTCACAGGAGAAACAGAGGAACAAGGAACACATGGTGACATGACAGGACCGACGACAGCAGCGGTCTTTCACTCAAACTGGACAATGTTATACTGGACAGTAGGGGTGTAGTACTAACTTGCATTTTTCCAGTAGCACAAACAGCACTGACGACGGCCTGCTACACGATTGGGTCTCTCTCGTCGTCTGTTTATCTGTTAACTGCTAACACATAAGGCCACATTAACATAAAACATTTCAGTCTGTACATGCATTACTCTTAAACATATATCAATTAGATATTTCATGTAAACAGCCACATTTATGTTATATTTACCCTCATAAACCTCTGAAAACCGTGGCGTGGTCGCACCGCTGTGAACAAGATGGCGACTTCCGGTATCTTTTTGAACTGCTCTCCAACCAGTTCACCAAACTGAGAAAGTGTCCTCTGGTGGCGTTAGTAAGCAGTTGCACTACATTTTCCCACCCGGCTACACTCGGTTAGTTATTTTTGGAAAGGCGTCAATACGTTTGAACAGAGCATCTTCTATCACTTCTGCAGAACCATAAGATTGTTCAAGTCTGTCCCATATCATGGCCAACCCTGCTGCCGGATGATTTATGTGTATTATATTGTGTTCGACATGTTCTGCTGACTCCTTGCCGAGACACATTTCTTCGCTCGGTGTCGGGTCTAAACCACTGGTTGCGTTCTGAAAAGAACGTTTCCACGCTTTGTAGTTTTGAGGTCTATCATTGAATTGAAGTAGGCCTGTAGTAACAAGCTCACGACGAGCAAAGTATCTCACGACATCGCTAACGTTGGAGCTGTCATTATTAGAGTTTGAAGGTAAGCGATGTGATTTGCGAGCAGAATGACGTTTCTCATATTGACCGTGATCAGGAGTGACATTGTGGTTGTCAAACTGCACATTGCGTGTTCCATCAAACCTTTCATCTTCACGAATGTAAGGTTGATGTGGAGTGAGGCGAGATGGTTGAAAAGCTGCACTGTGAGCATGAGTGTGAAAAGAAGTGGTGTCGACTTGGGCTGAATGGAAAGAGCTGACTTTGGACTTGATAGTTGAAGCTGGAGTTCTGTAGCCTGGGCTCGGCTCTCTTTTGATTGTGACACCATCGTCGTGCAGCTGAGCGTCTGTTTTTTGTGATTTGGCTTGGTCGATCACGTATTGTTCTGTGTGTTGTGCAGCTTCCAAAGGGTTGGAATCCAAATTTAACACACAACTATGTCTTTCACTGTTTGCATCTACCGCAGCTTTGAGGCTTCTGCCTCAGCTACGGCTGCAGCTGTCTCTTTTTTTACAATTAAGCATTTCTATTGAGGCTTCCAGCTTAGCTTTTTCTAACTTTAGGCTCATTTCCTCTTCAGCGTAAGACATGCGTGCCTTTGCGGCCTCTGCTTTAGCCCTTGCCTTCGCTGCAGCGGACCCCGTTGATGATACATTTGAGAGTGCAGCAGAACATGAAGCACGGGACCGCATCTTTAATGAAGTTGCTTTCTCAGACATGGGGCCCTAGTTTGGTGGCGCAGCGCAGGTGGCGCAAGGTAGCGCAGCCGGTGTAATGCAAGTTTCGACCAGCGCAGCCTAGCGCAAGGTCAGATTGGCAGATTTGTAGATCGCGCTGCGCTGAGATAGGTGTGGCCGCGCAGCAGGGGGAGGCGTCACAGATTCAGCTTGGTGCAGTGGAAGTTTCGTGCAAAAATGTCCCGCCGAGGTTGCGCTGAAAGCTCGCCACCTCAAACCAGGTCTACTCTCAGCGCAGGGCGGAGCGCAGCAGGTGCAGTGGAAGTTTGGCTGCCCAGTGTCCACAATAACCACTATTTAATGCAACTAATGGAATCAACACGTGAATTTATATCTATATAGATTGTCCCGTCACATCTGACGTCAGATCAAAGGCTGTCGGCAGCGTAATGGAAACTCCACCTGCATTAACACAGCAGGGACGAACTGGCACTGAAAAGCAGCTGTGGATGTCCCAAGCAGGACTGAGGGTGGATGATGACTGCATGTCACTGCCGTGTTGAGATATGCACTGTGCCATTGTGATGATCCGCTTTATTTATTTATTTATTTACTTATTAATTTATTAGCGGGCGAGCGACCGCGTTGTCACGCAGCCGTAATGAAAAACAAAACACAAATCATCATCTCTCTTAGCCCACCACAACAGCCTCGATATCAGATAGTCAGTATATAGCCGATACTCAGCATCTCTATCACAGAAAAAAAGAGAGACGGACAGAGAGAGAGAGAGAGAGAGAGAGAGAGAGAGAGAGAGAGAGAGAGAGAGCGTGCTTTACGCTGATTCCATCCCTGTTACCATGATGTTTGTTTATGTTGTGATTAGTGTCCACCTCTCATCTGTCTTACACAGGGTTTGAATAAATGTGAGTTTCTTTATTAGTTTATTAGTATGTTTTTTACACTGGGCAGCGGTTCTCAGTGTATCAGATCAAACCTGATTAAGTATATTAGTAAACTCATTATTCGGCCACTCTGAGCTCAGACCTCCGGACCAAAACAGCTGTTTCCTCCTGGGAGAGGTTCGGCCTCTGGCGTCGCTGTCTCCTCCGTCCATGTCAAAGTATAAAATGACAAACTTGCAGTGCGCATCGCCCGCGGCGCAGTTAAAGGTGAGGAGAGGAGCTCATTTGATTGGTGAAGATCCGAATCGGCTGTGTTAATCCCACTTCACGCCTTTCTCTCCTCCTCCTGTCTCCCTCCCGCCCTGTCTCCTCCCCGTTTGCCGTTTGCGCCGGTAGGAGGGACGAGGGGAGGGTCTGTGCTGGCCTGAGTCGGACTGCGCTGCCCACCAAACTTGCAAAACGTCGTTAGTACAGTAGCATCTGTCAGCTTGCTGCATCATCGTGCTCGCTAGAAAGCCGTTGTTTTACTATGCTGCCCTCTGCTGTGATACACTTTGGCAGTTAGACAAACTCCTCCCTGACATCACGACTCTGAAGACAGTTGTCCGTCGTCCACAGGTTTATTGATGTAAGAAAGAGTAAAACTAAAACATACAAAGAGCATAATGAATACAAATAAAGTTGCTTCTTTTTTATACTTACACACACCACACCATGTAAATATACTGATTCTTAAATGAACTGAAGTGCTTGTTTTTAACTGCTATTTTTTTTTTAAGTATATTTTTTGGCTTTTTTTGATAGCACATAGTGAGACAGACAGGAAAGAGGGGGAATAACATGCAGGAAAGGTCTGCCCGACGCGGGATTCGAACCGGGGACGCCTGCGTTGAGGACTGTAGCCTCTACATGGGGCGGCCGCTTTAACCACTGCGCCACGCACCGCCCCTTTAACTGCTATTTTTTAATGTATTTATTACATGTTTATCTGTAAACCATTGTATTTTAACATATTTTAACGCATAATCAACTATTTATTGACTTACATGAATTACAAGGAGTAATCATGATGACTCGATAGACTTCCTGCATAAACTTATCAAACTAAACATTATTACAAAAATAACCATCTGCGATCATTAATAACATTAAACTAAATCAATACATACCAACGATGCCATCAAAAGGCATAAAACGCAGGAGGGAAAATTAGCCAAAACAGTGTCTCTGAAGCATGCATGTCTTCATTTCCTGGTTATAAGCAAGGAAGTGAGTCACCTGACCTGTTTACATTTACTTCTTATTTTCAAAATAAAACCTACAAAAATAAAAGCATATTGATTGTAGCAAAACAATCTCTGTCTGCAAAGCATTTGTTTGATAGTGACTTATTAAAATGTATTCTTCATTCATAGGACAATGATAGAGGTCCTGCTTCATTTTTTTCATTCCATTCAGCACACTTCCACTGTGGATGAATTAATCAGGAAACAATCACGACAACTAATGCTGCTATCTTTTCTTCCTGAACAGGCAGGGCATATCCTAAACCTGTCCACACACCGTGTCCCTAATAAGCCTGGTTGAGTGTAGCACAGGAGAGGAGTGAAAAGAACAGACAGAGCAGAGAAAGAGAGATATGAAGATAAAAGTAGCTTTTCATTAAAGGAGCAGTGGCACTCAGTCATTTCCATTTGGAGTCATCAAGGCCACTGATATCGTCAAGAGGGATTATTACTGTATGCCGCCTTAGTGCCATGACTACCAGCCAGTTCAGTTTCACTGTGCAGGGGCTTGAATGAAATGTGAAGGAAGTCTGAGAATTTGAGTCTTTCTATAGAAAGAGTGCATCTCATCATCATGGCATTATTTCCACCAGTCTTCTTCTTCTTCTCCCTAGGAAATCCTACTTCCCATGTGTGAAAAATCACCAAACCATCAATCACCAAAGGTCGCACGCCAGATTTGCTCAGGTACAAGCACATGTCAATAGTCCTCATGGGGGAAGAAGAAGAAGAAGAAGCTCTCAATGAGCTCAGGCAGCTACTACCATGCACTTGAGTCCACGACAAATTTCCCCAAGGGGACAATAAAGTTTATTCTATTCTATTCTCTTGTAGCGCCAAATACTGGCATTTCACTCAACATAGTCAGTACTCTCAACCAGTGGCGGCGGGTGACTTTCACAGATAGGCAAGCAGAGCCAAAGACCCCCACCGCACAACCAGAAATCACTAATTCAATCAGTTATTAAGTTGTTTAATAAACTAGGATCCACACTAAAAGACAGAATTTCATGATTGTGTGCTGCCTGTCTTTCCTCCTAAGCTTAGAGTCTCTCTCCTGCATCTTGCTGCCCTCTGCCTGGACATCTTCAGCTTTACTGCATTGAAAACATTCATAAATATGGTAACTGTGAAAAACTGCACCAAAATGTTTAATTAATTCAGTTTACATACTTACAGTTAACCATTTAACATAATTCTTAAGTCTTAGCAGACCAGGCTAAAACCAAAACTTGTAAGAGCAGTGAGACAGACCAGGGTTTATGAGAGCTAAGTCAGACCCTGACCCAGAGGAGGCCATTAATAGCTGCTCCACGGTTCACCATGCTGACTACTGTGGTAGTAGACGGTTGGCCCCGCCCATTTAGGAGACAGGAAGTGTATACCATTTCTATCATTGGAGCAGCCTCTCATGGGGTATCTTGGTAAATAGAGCATCTTTGCTTCCACCTGGCGTCTCATGGCTGAAAACCAACCTTACATCAGTGCACTCGGCCCCCGGTGTCCCAGCTCTCATCTCTGCAGCACCGCGACACAAACGTGCTCTGTGACTCTTTTTGTCTACACAAATACACGTCCTAACATCGTATATGTTATTAACGTTTTCCACCACTCCATGTATTGATTTTTCGCTGGCTTTGTTGTAAACAAATGCACATGGACAAGAGGAGCGTTACCAAAACAGCGGAAAAGCGACCAGACTGGCATTGTTCCCCTTTAAGTAGCCTACAGTTTATAAAAGTTAAGGAACGGTGGACATTGCTATCAGGTTGACTTTTGAGTGCAAGTATAGAGGGTATGCACGTGACGTCACGGTACTCGGAAGTCGCTGTGGAACATCCACTGAGTGGCAAAAAGACGAGTGGCAGAGCCGCCAAAGTTTAAAAACGATGCAAGTAACGAAGCGATTTTCTCCGAGCCCACACAAGTCTGACATGTCTAGCTTTGCCAGCATGTAAAGCATGCATGAACTAACAGAAATTCTAAAAATCTTGAGGACATGTCTCACTTTGACTGAGTTACATTCAAGAACCTGTTCTCAATGACGGAAAGTAAATTCACTGGAGCTGTAATTTTTTTTTCGATGGATCAGCTGTGTTTACCGTTTCAGGTGTCATAAGCTGTGTCTCAATTCAGGGGCTGCAGCCTTCGGAGGACCCAGCCTACGCGGTCTCCGGAGGCAACGGCTTCGGAGGCTCCTCCGTCGGCTGCATCAACGGTCGGTAAATGGGACGGTCTAGCCTTCAGAGCCTTTCCTGATCCGAACGTAAACAACGGCCGAACGTAAACAACGGCCGGACGTTAAACATTTAAAAGTGCCGCTTGTAACGGCTCTACCGCTCTTCCGCTCCTCCTCCTTTTTTTTTTTTTTTTTTTTTTTCAAGAAGTAGAATCAATACAAGGGCAGTTATCATTAATATACTAATAAACAAACCATTGAACAGCAGCCAGGGGGGGGGGGGGCTTCAGGCTATTAAGTGAATAGAGAATAAAGAGCACAAGTAATGTGTTTTCATAGCTTTCTTATTAAAAGTTGTCACACACACCTCCGCTCCTCACCTGTGCAGCCAGAGCAGAGCTCAGCAGCGGGCAGCCACACCTCCGAGCCGGCCGCAGAGCCGGGTTACCGTGGCTACAGCACAGAGCTGCTACGTTTGATAGCTAACGGCTAGGTTGCTAATAACAACAACGGTGCAGCAAAGCATCTTGGGATACGGGAGGCCGCGAAGGATAGTAGCGATGCATCCTCCGAATGCAGGGGAAAGGAGGACGCATTTGGAGGCTGCATTTGGAGGACCCTTCGAATTTGGACGAATTGGGACAGCCTTCGCGCAGCGCTGTGACATAATCGGCCTTCAAATGCACCCTCCGAAGGATGCAGACCCTGAATTGGGACACAGCTATAGTTATGATGTTTAGACAGATAAATCAGTCCTTTAACACATCCTACAGTTTGACTTGTTAGAGTTTTTCAGAATAAAAGCAGCTCGTGTTTAAGTGTCGGGAGTCACTGTCAGGACGACAACAGCTGTAATCTTGCCTGTCTGTCACTCTGCAGGTACCGCGGTCACACTGTGTGTTACTATGGTTACAGGAAGTGTCAGTGGAGCTGGTTGTTGATTCCTTTAGACATCAATTTGTTTTGATATAACTTATTTTATCCAGTTTATGAGTCCACCGCTATCCGCCAGCACGTTGAGGTAGGGCTGGGCGATAAAACGATAACGATATATATCGCGATATAACTTTACTCAATAGCAATATGAAACATGGTCGATAGAGAGTCGATAGGTTTCATTCATTCATGTTTTGAAACAGCCAATGAAAACGAGAGTTGCGCCGCGCTGAACCAATGGCTGAGCCAGCCAGGTTAGGTTGACACAGCACAGGAAGACTGTACACAGCACAACAACACGTGTGTTTGGGCTGCTGCAGCCTGGCGTCAGCAGCGGGGCATCGCTAGTAAAAAAGAGAGAGAGGATGAGTGTTGCCTCGAAAGAAAAAATGGAGGAGAACTAGGACGAGTGACCGCGAAAAGACGTGGTACGTCATGTTTACATTAACCCCGAGATACAGTACTAGTCTGTAAACAACGCTAAACTTTAACCACGGAGACAGCAGGCAGTCGGAGCGGGTCGAGCTCCGGCCGCCGTCACACATCAAAGGGAGCGCAGTCACGGCGCGGCCGCTCTGCTGCTGCTGCTGCTGCTGCTGCTCCTCACACTGGAGCGACACACAGACAGACGCACCGCAACTGTTGTGCCGACCTAAACACTGGCCACTGGCGAAGCAAGCGCTAACCGCGGCGATTTCTCTTCCTTTTTCTTTTTCCGCCGGGTTTAGGCTGTGAATTATCGCTAATTAGACGGACCACGTCAGGTCCGGGTTTTAATTTTCAGGTCCGTTTATAACTGTAGCAGCAGAGAGATGGAGCAGCTCCTGTATGGGGAACGTGGCTCTGATTTAACACACTGATGTAATGTTAAAGAACGCCTGAACAGTGGAGTGATAATGTCTGTAAAAAGACCCAGTGCTGTTGTACTGTATATCAGCACTCATGTAATGTCTCTTGTCCAATCAAATAATAATAATAATAATAATATTATTATTTATAACTGTATAAATATAATACCAGTTTTATTTATCTGAAACTGTTATTACTCATTGCTTTTATATGTTCATCATCATTACATCTGAAATGTTCAATTTTTGACGGAAAATAAATATTTAAAAAAGGAAATAACCTTCTGATATCTTCAAATCTCACTTGTGAGTATGATGGAACATTTAGGCTTGACAAAAACAGTGACTTGAGTCATATCGTGATATATATCGATATCGACTGATATGAAAAAATTTATCGTGATAGGATTTTTTCTCATATCGCCCAGCCCTACGTTGAGGGAGGTTCGTTTTGCCACTTAGTCCGAACAGAAGGGGCGTGACATAACAGATACCCTCTATTGTTCTCCTGCCATACCCAAGCACAGGCTTAATGTCATTACAATAGGAATATGTAGGTAATGGGGGCAGCAAAAGTGAAGAATAAGGAAGTTGTGACACCAGTAGCAGTGTTGGTACTAAAGAAGAACTAGAAGAACAGGAAGGGAACACTTGTTTCAGATAAAAAAGCACATTGAGTAGCTAGTGACTGAGGTTCCTATCATGGCAACAAGGCAAGAATGGCTGGAGTGGATGAAACTTAAACTGAACTCAGAACTGGTCTAGTGGGGAGCAAAAACATATCTCATATTTTAAATCTAGGGTTCTGGACCAGCCCTTCAAGGGCCCGTTTCCTCTGCTATTTGTCCATGCAGCGGTGCAACATGCAAAAAACAAAAAACCCAAAAAACGAAGCCGAATGCGCGCCGTTACGTCCACTCAGACCGCGGCCACTCAGAACAACAGGTCCGCTCATGCCGACGTCCACAGCGGTTTGTGGTCCCCAGAATGCATTGCGGTGAAGCCAAAGCAAAGACGGTTTATAGACCTATAAACCAAGACCTTCCATGACCAGTCAGCTTCCTGTATGATAGGGTTAGGGTTACGTGGGCTTCTGCAGGGCCACGCCCCTTTAGGGAGACCAGAGGCAGCCTGGAGTGTATAGAGTGCCGAAGCGGAAGCAGGAAGTAACGGCCCCATGGGTCCTCAATTCGAAAAAAGGCTCCATAGAAATGAACGAGACTGCAAGATTTATTTCGTGATCCGTTTGAATTGTGCCATGAGAAAAAAATATGTCCTCTACCTGTTTAAAACATCACGTTTCATCCCGAGAAATCAGCAGTTTATTGTAAAACGGCAACAGAAGAATGTATTTTGTGTGACGACGCTCTACGGACTACAGATCTGCGTCCCACAAAAAATACGTCACCAACTGACACGGGAAAGGGCGGCATTTGGTGACGTCACCTACGCGACTTGTAGTCTTTCTGGTTACGGATTCTTCCGAATTTTATTTTACAATAGTTTTACAACAAACTGCTGATTTCTCGGGATGAAACGTGATGTTTTAAACAGGTAGAGGACATATTTTTTTCTCATGGCACAATTCAAACGGATCACGAAATAAATCTTGCAGTCTCGTTCATTTCTATGGAGCCTTTTTTCGAATTGAGGACCCATGGGGCCGTTACTTCCTGCTTCCGCTTCGGCACTCTATTGACTCCAATGGGAAAATTGTACGTGAACACACAGATTATGGTCGAGTCTTTCTCCCCACAGTCACTGAAGTAAATTTTGGACTAATTTTTCACAAGCCACATCTCTTCTGAACAGTTTGACATGACAGACGGACACATCGGGAGAAAATCCACTTTGTTCAAGACCTGTCTGTCTCTACGACACACTCTCGCCAGATTTGGCACAGATCTCCTAGGCAACGTCAAACAAACGGCCGCAAAATCCCGTGACAATGATTTAAATTATTTTTGTCATGCTAAATATTACTGTTAGTAGTGTAAATATTTAATGTTATCATAAGAAAATATAAATATCTCACTTTCATCTACCTACAAATTGTATAAATCCACACACACGATCACAGACGAGGTGGTGACGGTTGGCCACGCCCATTTAGCAGCCTCTCATGGAGTATCTTTCTATTTATTGAATATCTTTGGCCAAAGCAGCTAAAAGCTGCTAAATCAAAGCAGCTAAAAGCTGTTTTGATTCCCGTGGTAGCACTGTTAATATGTCACTTTATTAAGTTTTAATTTTTAAGTTTTAATTTAGAGAAAGTAACCGTTTCGATCCTTAATGTGCGGTTAGTTTATCCAAATGACGCCTGTTTGGACATTTGCTCCGACTTTTTTCGGATCAGTGAAGCTCCGCCTGTGTGAGCAGCCACCCGGGAGCAGCCAGTCACCTTTCCCAGGCTGCAGAGCTGGTCGGCCGCCTAACGTCCGTCGTCATCCCGGAGAGAAAACGATCGCTAATTAACGTACCCGCAGGTTTTAGAGGGTTACCGCGGCTAGTTAAATGATTTTTTAGGAGATAAATGTTGTTCTCATTGATGAAATCTAACAACTGTATCAGCAACATTAGTTTGAATGAAAAGTGAAGCTCCAGTGTGTAATCTATTGGACAGAACAGCTGCGCTACCCCGGGGCTCTGTGTGTACAAAAACCACCACATTTACATCAATAAATAAATGTTTTACAATCAGTCAACGTGACATTTTATTAAGTTCTATAGCATGTAACAACGACCGAAGGCTTCATATGGCTATTTAAAGCAGAGGAGTGTCTGACGCAGCTCAGACACTCCTCTGCTTACCGGCAGATAAAAAAATATTTATTTTAGAACGTGTTGAAATGAATAGCAAATAATAGTGAGACTTCCTAATGTATAAAATATTAAATACATGTAAATGCTTATCCACAATGGATGACAGCGAATACATTGTGTATTTATAACAGAAGCAAACAGTGTAGGGTTAGGGCTGGCAGCTGAGTGCCGTATGGATTAGGAAAAAAAAAAGTCTGGCGAATATTCGACTATTCGTCGACTATTGGGAAGTATTTGGCGAGTACTAAAATCCAGTATTCGTCAATGCCCTAGATGGCTGTGAATGAGGGAGTAGCATCTGAGCTACTATGACTGACCACAGGGTGGTTAACAATATGAAATGAAAGAGAAAGCAGGGTGCAGCTGAGAAGAGTCAAATCATTATGAAGGAGAGTGGAGAAGACCCCAGACTTACTCACCACACAACTGCTGATGCTCAGCACTCAAAGTGCACACCCACACACTTCACCTTCACTCCAATACATCATCTGAGGCCACTCAGTCGTTTATGCCCGGGACTAGGAAAGATCAGAGCAGAACAATGCAATAAAATCAGAAGTGCTGTGTACTTAGCATCTGCTGCTCCAGCTTTCCGCACGTGCTGATGCAAATACCTGTTATCTATCACAGTCTGGGTCTGTGTAATCATGGAGAGGTTTATTTACAACCAGGACCGTGGTTACAAGTAACATTTCAGTATGTGACCTGTGGAATGGAGCATGGAGCCAGTTCAAATCATGCAAATGTTGTGTCGGCACAGAACGAACACCTAATAACTACTTCTACTTGTCCTATAATAAACTAGCCTGAAGGTAAGACAGATAAACATGCATTCACACAGACATGCAGATACATGGAAATGGCTCAATTAAATACACACACATTCCTTGTGCTGAACCAGCATGACCTACAGTATATAGCATATGTATATGTCCATAAATTCATGTCCAATTCCAACTACATAACAACAGATATATGGAGACAAAATTTAATGAGGTGAAAGAACTGGATGTCATATAACAATTCACCAGTGAGCTGTCAGAGCAGAGAAACAGTGAGATTAGGTGGATTTCAGGACTTGGACTGTGTGTGGGAGGAGTGGGAGGTTTTTTGGGGGGCGACACAGTCTGGCTGAGCTCACAGAGGCTGTGACATCCCTCATCACCTGTGACATGAAGCAGTTTGGGCATCTTGTGCTTTCTGCAGCAGCTGAAGAAGTTGAACTTGATAAAGACCATAAAGGGGAATTTCTCCAATGCCATCGTTTGCTGATTGCAACGGTTCAGACAACAGTGACATGTACTCATTGTGATTAATCATTGGCTCAATATTTTCATCACCTCTTCTTTGTATTTTCATTTTAAACAAAGCACACATTGTGTTGAAGTGGCAGAAGTTGAACTAAACCTGTCCTGGTTTATCCCCCTTATCCTACCTCTTAGTCCTTTCCTTCTGTTTCATTTTCATGCCTTTTTATCTCACTAATTCCCACCTGGCTCATATAAGGAGAGTTTGGAACAGGACTTATTTACTGTGAATTATTAATGAAAGGAAGAGCAAGAAGACAGGTGTTGGATGTTTTAAGCATCTTCATGTGCCTAAGGCCACTAAACAATATAAAAAAATGTATACAAACATGTCAGTAGAAAATAAGATTTTCTCTAATTCAACTCAGCTACAGAAAATATGGATAGAATCAAAGACAAAGCACAATAATGCTTGTTAAATTACAAGCCACAAATAATATAAATTGCCAATCATAGATCAGTGATTTGAATGTACAGTTTTGTTATCATTGTGTATGTATGACAAAATGATCACCCTGCAGGTTTCATATAGGCAAGAGGGATTGTAAGATACCTGTTACCAACACATACTTTCAAATGACATACAGTTTAGTCCATGCAAACTGACCCTTAAGAATATTACACAGACGTATGGAGCAAGCATGAAGGAATGAACAGACCAATGTACTGACATGTAATTATCTTCAGATTCCTAAATTATAGCAGTGTGCAGTTACCAAGCACTTTACCAGGAACACCATATTAACACTGTAAAGCTTCTTTCTTAGCTTTCAAACAGCTTTACTTCATCATGTCACGGATTAAACTGAGACTGCGCCATGTTGACATGACAAATCAGTCAGAGCACATTCAAGCTGCCAATGTCCTGTTCTACAACAACCCAAAAGTTTTCTACTGGATCCAGGTCTGCAGACCGGAGAGGTCACTGAAGTTCACTCAACTCGCTGTCATGTTGATGGGACCAGTCTCAGACATGGAGCATAAACCAGTTGGAGATCACCATAAGAGGATGGTGAACGGTGGCGATAAAGGGACGAACATGGTCAGTAACTATACTCAAAGAGACTGATCAGATTAGGGCTGTTCGATTTTGCCAAAAAATAAAATCCAGATTTTCTTCTCTCAAAAACCACAGGTAGCACAGGTGCTGAAACGTTGTGACGTGTACATAAGCAGGCTCTTGTCCCAATGTCATTACGCTTTCCCAACTGGCTACTATGGCTGTTGCTGTTCGGGAACGTCTACTTGCAAGTGAATAAATCGGCAAGACGCTCATCTTGTTTTTGAAAATTCTCACAACAATTTGGTGTCAGAAGTGGGATTTCCTCCGACACACAGCTAACTAAACTTATCAATATCACCTGTGCCTGCAGCCCTATATGGCTGCGCCCTCAATCCCGCATTCTCCACCCGCAAACACCACAAGAAATAGTCCATATTAAATATCAAGCGGCCTATACACCGAGTAAAACTGTGAAAACGCAAGAGACTGTTGCATGTGAAAATCCAGCAAATCAACAGCTTGAGAAACACTCACAAGACATTTTCCTCATCCTAAAGTTTGATGTGAACATGATTTGTATCTGCAGGGTTTTGTACACTGCACTGATTGGATGATTGCATTAATTAGTGGGTGCACAGGTGTTCTAATAAGTGTTTTGTGAGTGAAGGTTTTTCACATACATTTCCTATTCAAACCATCTTTTATGGTCTACCTACAGAACAACATTACAGTGACTGTGTAACGCGTGGCACCTGGTGAGCATCAGTGGGCACAAAGTCCCTTTTCATCTCAGCAAGCAGCAGCAGCACTCTGAAGAAAAATGAAAGGCAGAGCAACATGTGGATTTATCTATCCTGCTCTCTCTTTCTGTTGGTCTGTTGTGCTGGGCTACCTTCTCACCTTCTTTCACCATATCTTATCTTCTTCTATCTTATCTTCTATCTTATCCTAATAAGACAGATGGCTAATACTTCTACTTCAATGTGGGGTAAATAGGACTACATAATTATTCAATGTAATAATGCTACAAGAAAATTCAGTGTGATTTGTTTATGTAATTTTATTTTATTTTATTTCTTTTAAATAAGTTGTTCTACCAGGCTTTTAAGGCTTCTTTTTCTTTTTCTTCTCTAAGGGCAAAATTTGGTCAAACCTTTTGAGCGGTGACTGACAGCTCTGCTTTTATAGCAATTATGAAATAATATGTCTACAACAGCCACACTGCAAACTGCTCCTTGATGCCAGTAGCCAGCCTTGAGAGGTCTGGAGAGTGGAGGGTTACTTTGTCTTTGAGCCTCGTGAAGCACTGTGTGATTGTTACTGGTGCACAAGTATGTTATCAATGTTGTTTTTTAAGATTCATCATTTAAAATGATCTATATGCAGACAATCAGTGGCACAGTTACAATTACTTTTTTTTGTTTTGTTACGGGCTTACTACTATCATCAGTTCTTGAACCCTGCACAGATCCCCCAGGCGTCAGAAGAAATCTGGGGAGGTCATTTGTGTAATGTCCAGCTCTGCCTTCCTGTGTTTCAGTGTTCTTGCAAGACACTGAGCCCCAAATTGCATGAAACGTATGCTCTATAATCAGTGAGTGAGTGAATGTGTGTGTGCATGATAGAAAAGCATTGTATGAATGTGTGTGTGAACAGTTAAATGTGTGAGCTGTAGAGCTGTAGAGCTGTAGAGAGGTGGGCTGCACAAGTGTAGTCCATTTACAGTGAGCATGAAAAAAAAAAAAAAAAGAATGACTCACTTCACCTTTAATCTAAATTCACACCTTTCTGGTATGAACAGTGAAGTACTGCATGTACTGAAATGTTAGAATATTTTGAACTATGAAACAGAACTAAGCCTGAGAAATGCACATTACCAACAATAAAAGATTGGAGAACACATGGACCAGATGCTCTCAGTGATGCTCACTAGATTCCTCGTTTAGGAACAATGACAGCAGAAAGGCAGACAAACATAAACTCCACAACAGCTGCAGCCAACAAATAGACAAAATGCTATGTCGCTAGGCAACGCAGCACTTATTGATGCTGTACTGTGAGTCATCAGTCATTTGTTGCACTCACCTGTCCGAATGTGAAGTCCACAACCTGCTCTATCAGCAACTTCTCCGCTCATTCACTCCCACGCTGCCTTGTGTATCAGCATCATCTGTGGAACAAAAACAAGACTTCAGCAGTTCTAGTCCAAACTAATTAAAAAAAAAAAAAAAAAAAAGATCAAATGCGTAATGGATAATGATTTAATAGTATCATACAAAAAAAAAAAAGCTAGGTGGAGTTTGCATGTTCACCCTGTCCCTCCCTATGGGCTCTGTCCAGGTTCTCCTGCTTCCTCCTACAGTCCAAACACAGGCACACTTGGCTGATTGGTGACTCTACATTGCCCGTAGATGTGAATGTGAGTGTGTGAGATCGTTCTTCGCCATTAGCCGCCCGCATGATAGACTGACAAGGTAAACCCCGCCCTCGTTCTGAGTCAGTCCAGTCACTGTGACCCTGCATGAGAGCATAAATGGATGGACAATAACTGCTTCAGTATGACTAACACTCATCCTGAGGCTGAGATTCACACAAAGGTCAAGTGTGGCGTGGACAGACAGACAAAATTGCCTGGACATGTTTTCATAGTGGTTGACAGTTGTCAGGACTTGTTGGTCAGACAGTTGGTCGGATCTGGAGCAACAAAGTAGACAGATTTTTTTTTCATTTGTAACAGAAGTTATGACACTAACAGTCTATTAATAGCAGATCTGCGTTATGGACTGAGCAACAATAAACATTTTAATGGCCTCCTCTCTTTGTCTGTGAGTCATTTCCTCTGAGGACAGGGGAAGCCTTCAAACATTTAATTTGGTAAATCTACAGGATTTCACTTGGATTTTTTTTCGGTGTAATAGTTTTGATAAAATCTCGTGCCGTCCACTGTGGGACTTTGCTTTCACTTGCCTTCAAACATTATATAGTTAGAGTCAGGTTGATTTGATACATTGATACAATTATTTAAGATCATCCATCAACCTTACATACTGTATGCAGTTGTGTAAAAATTTTGGGTACGGTACTTGAGATGTTTAATGTCCATCCAAGAATAATTCTGCTGCCTGTTTCCATGGCTCCACATTCAGTCTGCAGCAGGACAATGACCCATGCTGCAGAATGACCACACGTTCTTCAGCGATAAGAGGAACAAAGAGTCCGCAGCAGATGGTCTGGCACCCACAGAGTGCAGTTGTGTATGTGAGAGTTTTTCATTTGTGTATGAGAAAACATAATTTTTCACTTGCATGTGTGAGATTTTTTTTGGTTACAGATGGTTTTATATGTGTATGTGCATGGCAATTCTAGATGATGTTGCTGATAAACCTCCATGCAGACACAGCACACACACCCACACACATCGTATTTTCCACTGGACTCCCTTCTCCAGAATAAATCTTCCTAGTTGAAACTACAGTGTTTCATACACTACCAGCTTTGTATCCCAGTTTATACTACTACTATATAAAGAGGTAACTGGGTTATACATTACTAAATACTAAAGACATGTAATAGCATTTAATGCAGAATATATAGAATAATGACTTTTAAGTGAATTAAAAAAGTCATTCTGCAGAATCAAGCTATCAGCTATAAGACTGGTACATTCACTGGACATCAGAGTGTTTGCTGTGGTTTTCAATATTCATTTACTACATTATAGCAAAAACAGAAACAGGAATACCGACACTGTGCAGTTACCGTGTTGTGGCTTAATGTTAATATCATGGAAATATAAACATGATTTAAAATGCCAGCATGGCATTTACCCACAGTGTTATTTCCCACCTTCCCCTCCGCCCCTCCTCAAGAAAAAAAAAAAAAAAAAGATCAAAGTATTCATGATAATGCATGACTGATTTACAACACAACACCAAAGCGAAAAGATATCAAATACTGCAGACTGACTGATTTATCTGTGGAATCTATCAGCTCTAACAAGTCTGTTTTCTTTAAGACTTGTTGGAGGACCTTTCACTGACATATTTATAGGATTGAGTTCTTTATGATAGAAGGTGCAAAGAAAAGCAGCTGATGGGGATGTGTGCTGCTGTGACTGGTATGACCCTGTCATCCATGAAAACACAGTCTCCACCCCCCTGCTCTCCAGAAGTTAGAGTAAAATAGAGATGATGAAAGATAAGAGTTCAATCTCACAAACATGCAAGGGAGTTCACTGTCAACCTGGTTGAGCTTAAAGCACACCCACGTATACATCCAATAATGTCTACTCATAAAGTGATGCAGGTAGCAGCATTTCATTGTCACCACATTAACATCTGTTTACAGGTCAATCTCTCCGTTGGATGCCTGAATGCTGAAAGTGCAAATGTTTATGCCTGTCTCAGAGTGACAAGACAGGAGTATCTAAGTGAAGCAAACACCTGTTTGCTGTCATAGCAACAGGGTGACTAGAGCGAGCAGGGATGTCACCATCCCTGTTAGCAGCGTCTCTGAGACTCCTCTCTGGCAGTACATGCCAGGCTCTTTCAAATGTCAAACTCCTCAAGTTATGAACTAAATCTTTGTTTTTAAAAAATATCTTCGGCTTCTGGTTTGAAATATTAATCTTCATGATGATTTTCTCAGGATTTAGGAAGTCTCCCTCTGTGGCCCAGATGTAATACATCTGTTTGAAAAGGGTGAACAATACTGCTTGTCCGCCGAACATCAGCTGAATGTCTGAAACACAGTGGTGAGGCTGGTGGCTCAGTTAAGGCACAGTAATGATAGGTTGTACACTGGCTGGACAGACAGATTGAGGGTTGTGAGCAACAGTGCTGCCAATAATGGCCAAACTGGAGGTGTTTCCAGGCTCCAGGTGAAGCAAATTAGCATTTCAAGTCAATGTAAAGTTGAGCGTGAAAGGAAAACAAACTGAGGACGTTAATATGGAGTGAAGATTTTTGTGCTCATCCTGAGGCTTGATCTAGCTCCTATTTATAAATGCAGAGGAACAAAACAAAGGTCAAGAATGAGAAAGGAGAAAACCTCTTTTAGTACACAGCCCCCACTCGGTGTGCTATGCTCTACTAGTTTCTCATGACTGGAGTTTCTGGTTCTCTCTATTCCACCTCCTCCTCCTCCCCCCCCCCCCTCCTTCCACCAGTCACGGTGGGGACACTCACCTCTGCCGCTCAGTAAGATGTCAAGATATTAGTGTCCCACTCCCTTCATTAGGCCGCAGAGACTCCCAAGAGTATAATGGGCACCTGTCTACGGTCCCATTTCTTGTTTGTTCTCTATAAAAAAGAAGAAAACAATCAGTCTCTGACTATTATTATTGGTGCCCTGTCCATGTGTCCCCTCTCCCCTCACCCTATGTGAACAGGGACTGGCTCCAAAACTGTACGGATGAGTGATAGATAATGAATGGACGGACAATCACAGTGTACCTCAAACAATTTAGCATATTATACATTTCTGGTAAATACTGATCTTGTGGGTTCCCATCAGATCTACAGCCGTATCTCTTGGACACTCAGGTACAAACTCCAGAACAATTCCTCCTGCATCCAGCAGGAGGGTGGGGACATGGGGTCTGAGAGAGCATTATTCACTGCCTCCATCACAAAGGATGCAAAGTCTGGACTTTGGCGCCATGTGCTGCACACAGTGTGCCTCTAGAAAATCCACAGTTTTTTGCCATTAACAAGACTTTAATGTTGCCTGATTTAACCAAACAGTACGTTGTGTTGAGTTCTTATGTAACCAGCCCTTTTTGTTTAGTTGTAGGGTCAAATATTCTCTGGCTGGGTTCAGAAGTTCAACACATTTGCTCTGAGGGCATGAACATACCAGGACTCATCTCTCTTCTGTGTGTGTGTGTGTGTGTGTGTGTGTGTGTGTGTGTGTGTGTGTGTGGTTGTGTGTCAGGGTCTACAGGTTCAGACAGCCAATACGATGCTCGCAGTCTGCCAGGCAGATAACATGCCCAGCTGGCACACAGTCAGTCACACACAGATACAGATACACACACACACACACACACACACAAACTGCCACTCTAGGTGAGTGCTCCCTCCCTTCTTCTAATCACATTGCTTATTTCTTCTCACATGAGTAATCCTGTGTAAGTGAAAGTGTGGATAAGGGTGACAGCTGCTACCCTGACAGCTCTGGAGGGTTTCATATAAGAGTTGTCATGAGCATTTCCATGGAAAGTAAACAGATGAGAGTGAACGACAGTGAATGCTATATGGAAAAGTGATGGCGCTCAGGGTGTGGAAGAAAGGGGGTGAGGTGACCGATATCTGAGGGACTCTAACTCTGCATCTGTTCAGCGAGGGTCCAGTCAAGTGAGTTCAGACACACAGATGACTGAGGTAGAAACATTGTGTGGAATGGAGAGATGGAGAGAGAGAGAGACACACAGAGAGAGACACAGAGAGAGAGAGACAGAGAGAGAGAGAGAGAGACAGAGAGAGAGAGACAGAGAGAGACCCCTTGCCATTAAATCTTAAACTGGCTTTGACATTTATATACACTGCTGCTCAGATAATCAATACTTGTGATTGCAGTGCTCTTTGTCAAATTAACTACACAATTCTTCCCAGGGCCATTAATGTGGAACTTTTCATTCACTTCCTGCCCGATTGACCTGCATCACAAAAGGAGGTCTTCGAACAAAACACACTGATGCAGAAACCACCCACTGTGGCGTCCTGATAGTTCAGATGGTAACACGCACTTGCAACATGCTGAACGCCCGAGTCTGGCCCAGGAAATGAGAAAACAGAAAACATACATCACTGGTTGTTTGTTCAAACACTACAAGCTCCACTCAAAAATATAGTATTCATAATTACTGCACCATAATTGCCATCCACTTCTACAGTTGGACTCAGCTCATTGTTTGACTATTGTGCCTGCCAGTTTACTGCTTTGTCACAGTGTTAGCACATTCAACGCGAGAAGAGACGTTTTTGAAGTCAGCGCCGTCAAATTACTGAAAAAGCTTCTCAGTGTTTAATGGTTGTCATGGGTGGAGGTTAAGAGTTGGTGACATCACAGTTAGTTAAAGGGATAGTTCACCCAAAATTCAAATTTCACTCATTGTCAGAGGCGCCGCTTGTGAACAGGCAAGGCAGGCAACTGCTTGGGGCCCCGAGCCATTAGGGGAATGCGCTACCCGCAGTGACCGCACCCCCCTCCCCGTATCGTCGTATAGCGTCGATTTGCAATGACATCTCAGTAGGAAACCCCCCTAACGGGGCCCCATGTCATTCTCCGGACCTGATCCCATCTAACGTAACATCTAACAACCTGTATGATGCACCTTATCACCGGGAGTTTCTAATGAAGCCGAGGGAAAAAGAAGAGTCCACCTGGGAGCAAGACGAGAAGAAAAAAGAGGCTGAAGTAAAAATGAATGCAAGACAGTGGTGGTAAGTGGAGCAGAGTGTAACGTGAACAGTAAATAACTGTTGAACAAATGCTAATAGTCTAATGTTAGCTTCAGACCAGCGGTGACCAGTTAGTTAACGTTAGCGAGTGGGACTGCACTGGACTGAGGGACTCGGTGCGTGCGGTTCTGGTGCTCCACTCGGTTACGGTCATTAAGTGACAAAAAAAGAAAGAAAAAAGAGCAAGATTAACTTGGTTAACGTTATCTGCTGGCCTCCTTGGCAGCAAGTAACAACACTATTAACTTGCTAGCTAGCAGGGTGACATAGTAAAGCTATGTTACTGTATTGAAGTGAGTAGCCTATTATTATTATTATTATTATAATAACATGAAAGTGTAAAAGCTATTGGTGCTATGAAAGCTATGCCCAAGGAAAACATTTAAAAATCACTTTCTTATCTCTCCTCAGGATTATTATTTAGGTTTCTGACAGCAGCAAATCAGAAGGACAAAGTGCCCCCTCCCAGTGCTGACAGTGAAAACTGTAAGTGTATATTGTCATAAAGAATCTTTAGAGGGCATGGCATATGTTATCAATTAAAGTAAAACTGTCTTTTGTTTTTTTGTCATATCAGTTGAACGTACACCTCCAGTGAGACAGCAACACCTGCCCATCATGAAGACGACATGTCACCAGCTCACACCATAACTGGACATTTGGAATAAAAAAAGTTTAAATTTCATACATTTTTTGTTGGTGTTCGATTATTTATAAAATGATGGTGATAAACACTGGTTGGAGGGCCCCCTGGGGATTTTTGCTTAGGGCCCCAGCAGACTCTAAAATCGCCTCTGCTCATTGTCTACCCACCCTCATGTCGACTAAGAGCTGTGAGAATTTTCAGAGTCCTCCGTTCCTTCTCTGAGTTACGGGGGGGGGGGTCCGTGCAGCAGTATAGAGGGTATGCGTTTACGTCACGTTGCCCTCGGCAACGCCCCGTTCGATCGGACTGAGTGGCAAAACAAGCGTCCCTCAACATGCTGGCGGATAGCGGTGGACTCATAAACTGGATAAAATATCTTATATCAAAACAAATTGATGTCAAAAGGAATCGACAACCAGCTCCCCAAAACTGTCTGCTCCACTGACACTTCCTGTAACACACAGAGTGACCGCGGTACCTGCAGAGTGACTGACAGGCTGCTGTTACTGTGCAGAGGGACGAGATTACAGCTGTTACAGTCGTCCTGACTGTGACTCCCGACACTAAAACACGAGCTGCTTTTATTCTGAAAAACTCTGACTAGTCAAACTGTAGGATGTGTTAGAGGACTAATTTATCTGTCTAAATATCATAACTATGACACCTGAAACTGTAAACACAGCTGATCGATCAAAAAAAATGACCGCTCCAGTGAATTTACTTTCCGTCATTGAGAACAGGTTCTTGAATGTAACTCGGTCAAAGTGAGACGTATCCTCAAGATTTTTAGCAGCTCTGTTAGGTCATGCATGCTTTACATGCTGGCAAAGCTAGACATGTCAGACTTGTGTGGGCTCGGAGAAAATCGCTTCGTTACTTGCTCGTTTTTAAACTTTGGCGGCTCTGCCACTCGTCTTTTTGCCACTCAGTGGACGTTCCACAGCGACTTCCGAGTACCGTGACGTCATGTGCATACCCTCTATTTGTCCATATAATGGTTGCCAATGGATACCAACTTTCTTCGTCCAAAAAGACACACCAAAAAACATCCAAATACCTCCATACTGCTCATCTGTAATGTCCCTCTTGTATTGAAGCCCCGACATGAGAAATTGTTCCAAAAAAAAGTTGTTCCGCCAGTCAGTGCAAACCACGAGAGATTTGCACTGACACAGGAAGAGCAGTGAACTGAGACACTGGGAGCTTCCGCTACAAACAAGCTTAAAATACAGACTTATTTAATTTTTTTTCGGAACAATTTCTCATGTCGGGGCTTCAATACAAGAGGGACATTACAGACGAGCAGTATGGAGGTATTTGGATGTTTTTTGGTGTGTCTTTTTGGACGAAGAAAGTTGGTATCCATTGACAACCATTATATGGACAAATACTGCTGCGTGGACCCCCCCCCCCCCCCCGTAACTCAGAGAAGGGACGGAGGACTCTGAAAATTCTCACAGCTCTTAGTCGACATGAGGGTGAGTAGATAATGAGTGAAATTTGAATTTTGGGTGAACTATCCCTTTAACTTGGCCACAGGTTTCTCTCTTCCCTTTATCTCTGAAAATATAAACCTTCAAATAACCAGTTACCATATATTACTGGTAAGCCTGGGAGATATAGTTCAACTGAATCTGTGTTTTACTTAGTAAAAACTAAGCAGCAAAAATCACCATGACAACCTCTGAGTGCAGGGAGCACGCGGCTGATTAGAGAAATCTGTGACGGCTGTGGCGTTTATCACCTACTTTACTGTCAAAGTGCAGCTACAGTTTAGTCCAGCTAAGACTGAATACAAGACACTAATTTACACACATTTCTACAGTTTCTACTGGAAATATTATATTTTCAGTATGGTTACAATTCAGGGAAACAATCAACAGTTAAAGGTCGTGTCCGTATGTCGCTGGCATTTCATAAAATGAACCCCAGCTACAGCCAATGATTTAGAAATTGCATTGTCTACTTTTTTGTGTAGACTACTTGCAGGCATTTTTGCCAAGTATTTTCTTGTAGTAGTAGTTACTTCAAGTATGTAACTTCTCTACATCCAGAATGAGCAACAACAAGAGTCATCATGTGATTAAGTTGTTATTAACTGTCAAGAGTCAAAGAAGAAGCTGCTGATTGGATCAACACAAACATCATCAGCTTCTGTGTTGCCTAGCAACATAGCATCCTGTCTTTGTGTAAAATATCTTCTTATTTTTTTATGCCACTAATTTGATAAGAAGCAGCAGCTCTTTGAGTAATGCCACTTTTCCTACTGCAGGTAGTCCATGAACACCTGCCTGGTGTTTCTACAACACAGGATAAAATAACTGAGGCGTTTTTCTGTATAATGGTTAAATGTTATACAGCTCAACAGCATGATCCTTCAAAATTACAATACAACTCCCTACATCAACTGATATTTCTAAAATTACAGAACTGTTGGACTTCACGACATTAGTTTTAGCTAGATGTTCCTAAATGGCCAATGATGTGTACGTATATCTATATCTGTAATGCTCAGTTGGATGCCTATAGTTGGATGTCTATAGGGTGCCAAAGTGCTTCACTGAAATGTATTCCAGGAGGAAGGGAAGGGTTGCATTTAAGGGATGTTTGCCTGAAATTATCAAATTCTCGTCCTGGGTGAGGGATCCCTCCTCTGTTGCTCACCCTGAGGTTTCTCTAATTTTTCCCTGTTAAAAGGGTTTTCTATGGAGTTTTTCCTCAGTCGATGTGAGGGTCTAAGGACAGAGGATGTTGTTATGATGCCATGTAAAGCCCTTTGAGACAAACTGTTTGTAAAAAAACGGGCTATACAAATAAAATTGCCTTGCCTCCCATGGTTACAGTGAACCAGCTGCTATGTGGGAGGAGGAAGGTGTCAAAGGCGACAAGGACACACAGAAGCACGACCCAGACACAACAAACCAGAGTCAGACCTCTTCAGCTCAGCATCAATTGATCCACCACCACCAGAGTGACTTAACCTGTGATCTTTTGTGAAGAGCCTGTGTTGTGGCCAGATATAAGGAAAGAGATGCCTAAAGCAAAAAGTTTCCAAAAAACAAACAAACATGAAACTTCAAAATAAAAACTATGGTGATGAAAAACAAAGAGAAAACAACAAATGCTGAGACTATTTGTGTCTATATCTCAGGACATTCTCAGTGAACTTGGAGTTTCATATTGTGTTATTATTTGCTATAATATATCAAATAAACAAACTCCTCCAGAGTTTAAAGTGGAGCAGTGACTGGTATGAGAGGTGGAGAGGCAACAAGAACCCACTCACATGAAGGAAGAGAGGACACGGCCGACCTCAGGAGCATGATTCAGGGAGGAGTCCTTCTTGCCACTTGTTGATCAGCTCAGTGATGGATCCACCGGGGTGGAACATGTCTTTGCTCTGCGGTTCCTGTGTTCAGTAGATAACATGAAGAAGAGGTGAAGGATGTGACACTGGAGCTTCGCTGCAGGAACATGGAGGACTTGCAGGCTAAAAACTTTTAACTGGAGATAAGAGCTGCAGTTGAAAACCTTCCTCCCACTGAATGTGTACAAGAAGAGAAATACTGAAACGTGGAAAATCTCCTTGATTCATTTCAACCTGAACATCTCGCTCTGACTGCTCCAAACCAAACATCCAAAAATCAGCATCTGTCATGTATTTACATCATAACTGAGTTTAATGTGGCATAACGTGACTGAGTATACACACCTGTTGGTGGCTGCGTGCGGGGATGATTGCGCCTGTCTTTTAATGGTATTTTTGTGCTCCCTCTGGGCTCAGACTGTCATTACCTGGAGTCTCAAGTCTGACCCGCAGAAAGGAGTGGATGAGAGCAGAACAAAACAGAAGAGCATCTTAGATCTGCACAGAGGAGAAGCGCCAAGCACAAAACAGGACAGAGCAGAATAAAGTAGAAGAGAGCTGAGCAGAGAAGCAGAACTCATTAGTAACAGTAAAACAGAAACACAGACACAATAGATCAGGTCAGCATCAAAACAAACAGACAAGAAGAGCAGATTGTCTGTGTTCGTAGAGAATGGGAGGAGACCTGATGCTGAGCAGAGAAACTGTAAATCACATCAGACTACACATCACGTCTACACGAACCTTTCTCTCACATAAACAAGAGAGTTTCACATTTGAAATGTTTCTAATCATTTACTGAAATATTTGCTGTGCGAGCGGATTGTCAAAATAAGCCTGACATACATCATACACACACTCACACGCAGAGTTATGAACTTTGGATGTTTAGACCTAGAAAACAGTGTATTCTTTATCAAACACTGTGTAATATACTTTTGTTGTGAGAGAATTTAATATTATAAACGTATAATCTTATTTATGACGCCGTTTTCTTCTAACTTTCAGACTGCCTGAAATCGTTTGCAGCTCTTGTGTGAACACTGTGACTAAGTGACTTCTTTCGTTTTGTTCTGTGTCTTTGTTAACTGAAGGGATCTGCGTCGGAAAAGTTTTTGTCCAACAACTATGGCTCCACAGGTCAGGTCAGGTCAGGCTTTACACTGGTCTTGCATGCACATGGCCTAAGTGTTTTCAGGGCCAGGGGTTCACACAATGGCCACACTATGTACAATATATGCAAGATTCAAGAGTCTCTTTACTGTCATTCTGCAGAAACATCAAGGATGCAGAGCAGAACAAAATTGTGAGCATGACTGTGTAAAAACACAGATAAATACTAAAATACAAAAGTTCTCAATAAATACAGTGGGGAAAATAAGTATTTGATTCCCTGCTGATTTTGTAAGTTTGCTTCCCACAAAGAAATAGACAATCTATCGTTTTTTTTTTATGGTAAGTTTATTTTAACAGTGAGAGATAGAACACCAACAAAGAATCCAGAAATCATATCATCATATAAGGTTAGAAATAAATGTACATTTGATCAAGTGAAATAAGGGCAAAAATCAGCAGGGGATCGAATACCTATACTCCCCATTGTATATAAACGTACCTATCTATATCTATACACAAAAAAGGATAAAAAGATCAAGTTATTTCCAAAGGAATAAAGCAAGGGGCGGTTAGTGCAAATATAAAACTGTTATAATAATAAAGCCTGTTACTCAGAACACATCCCTAGGAAGAAGCTGTGCTCAACATGATTCAGTGACACTTACTGTAACAGATAACCAATCCACCAAAACCATGTTGTATTTTAGGCCAATTACAAGTTCCCTGGAAGATTTACAAAGTGTGTTGCAAACGCAGTGCGGCAGAGCAATGGGTGATTATGGCGACACATAAACAGTGTTTATCTTTAGATCCTCTGAAGGCCACTGTTCTTGCCAGACATGATGCTTCATAATCTTGGCACTGAATTTTTCCTCTGTTTAATCCAATTTCCCTGAGATGACGGTGTCAGTCAAGAGTTTCTGCAGAAATAAAACAAACAACCACCAGTACTGTACAAACAAGTGCCAGATGCCAGTAGCTCATTTGTGCCATCCACTTTTAATTTGCACCAATAACACTCTTTTTCATCCTCATCCCATTACATGGGATAATTTGGGTAATTTTGGAGAACTCTTTGTCAACTTTTCCCATTTGCAATATCATGAAATTAATAAACCTTTCCTCCAAGAGGCAGCAATCTATATACTATAAATTAAATCAGTGATAAATAAAATATAGTATCTGTCTGACTTATGTTGTCCTTCCACCCACAGAGAGGATCATAGAAGTAGTGGTATTAATTGTAGTGGAGTTGTTTTTTCCTAAATATAACATGACTTGATGACTATGATGCCATTATGCTACAGTGTGATTAAATAAATGATGGTGTGTGGTATGGATAATAATAATAATAATATAGGACATCTAAAGAATACCATTTGTCCTTTTTTAAAGAATATCCCTTCGCTCCCCCTTTCCACCCTGATGAAAGGCACTAACAATATAGAGGTGGGAGACACTAAATAGTGTAGATGATTATACCCATCGTCATTGCTGGTATTCTCTCCAAAGTGCTGGAAATAATACTGCTGACAAGCCAGGAAATGCTTGTGCTTAAAGAAACTGTTGCTAAATATGGAGCAAACTTCATGTGTCATGCTGATGCATAAGCACAGCATTTGACAGAATTAATCAATAAAGAAATAAGTCTGAGATGTTCTACAGCATATAACTAAAATACTAGTCTTGTGCCCTTCTAACAGTTTTGGGGAAATGGGGGTATGTTAGGTCTGCTCCATTTCATCTAAATAAGGGTGGGACTCTGTCTCCAGTTTGATTCAGTGTATGTGGACAACTCACCGAAACAACCGAGTGGGTGTAACACAGGCTCTTGGAAATTCTGTGATGGGATCCAATGATGGGATACCTCTCTAATGGATGGCTTCAGTCTCCTTCCCTCACATTTCATCAACCTGTACACAAACAGACACACACATGCACTTATAAACAAAGGGTTACAACAGAGCATAAAACGCTGCGACAAGAAATGTCCATATGCAATTATGTTAATCACAGATTGAAATCAGAAGCAGTCACATCAAAACATGTTTACATAATGTGTGTGTGTGTTAGGTCCTTTGTGTATGGAGGCATCTGTTTTTGGACACAGCTGAGGCATTTTGATGTGCTAGAGAGCCTGAGAGGAGGAGGAGACAAACCTATGAGAGCAGAGAGTGGGAATGAGGGACAGACATTAATCCTCATCATTATGTCTGGGTCACCCATCATTAATCACAGGTTTGTGGTTTGATCCCCAGCACCTCCTGTCTCTTTGTTGAAGTGTCCGTGGCAACACACTTAACCCCAATTCACCACCCATGGCCAGTCCACTGCATGGAAGCTCTACCACTGTGCGTGTGTGTGTGTGAAAAGGTGAAGGAAAGGTCAATTATCAGTGTGACTGGGCCAGGGAAAGCATTAATTTCGAGAAGAGTCTCCGGTTGCGATCGCCCTTTAACTTTACATATAAAGAACCAACCAGACCTGTTACTACAAATCTGGTGTGTAACAAATGATAAACTGCAGCCATAAATAAGACTGCATAACAAAGCAATATTGAGCAAAGCTAAGTATCCAAAGGGTTTAAGAGCTAAAGCATCTACAAAAAGACAAAAAAAACACATACATACACACACACACACACACACACACACAACACAATGAGCAATACCTCATCAGTCTCATCTCTGTGGTCATGAATCAGCCTGAGGCAAGATGTGCAAGTTAGTATTTAGCATACAGTGTTGGGTGGCATAGCACTGACCTACTACTGGTGAAGAAACGGTTGCAGTGACATGAAGGTGAAGTGTGGGAGAAGCTGAAAGAGCAGCTAGCCCTACAGTAGCTCAAAGGAGTTCACTGAAATACAGTACTAGCCCATTTTGACTGCTGACTATGTACTTTGTTGCTGAAACATTTTAACTTTTTTAACTTGTTTATTTCTGAACGAATGTTCAATAGTGTTACAGAGAGCATCCATACACCTGTGACTCTGACCTCAAACATCACTAATGTCAATCTCAGGTGACAAGAGGAAGCACACTGGCTACGGCTTCAAAAACAAAAGCAAATAGATAATTTCAATGGATGAACAAAATAAGCCTCGTTGGTAAATTACTCTGGTTTGTCACTGATCTCGCGGGCTGGACAGAAGAGTTGGAGAGGTGGTCTGCCCCTGACTGATAGATTATGATCATAAAAAAATGTGAACCTGTATAAATTAAGTGGCAGGCTACTTTGGACAGTTTAGAGTCACCAAACAAACTTCTCAGCCTAATTATGTAAGAAGGCCACTATAAACTCAAGAGGACAAGGATACTCTGGTAATCGAACCCAGATCCTGCTTCATAGGAGGCGAGAGTGCTATCCACAGTGCCACCGTTTTTAGAGCCGGTGCATATTCTCATTTGTCCAGGTCATAGTATTTCAAAGGAGGTTAAATCGAAAGCAACTGGACTTAGTTGTTTGTCTAGGAAACTAGACTCACGCTATACTGACACATTACCGAGCGCTAACATGCTAACGTTAGCCACTTTCTCACTTCATTAAACAGTTTCACAGCTGGTTTCAATAGTATTAGCCAGAGCGGTATTAGCATTACCACGCTGATATTAAAATCACGTCTCTTGTTGTATAAACTCTTATTTTGACAAACTCACGGCCGCCTCACGTCTTTCTGGCATCCAGTTATGTTAGCATTTGGGACATGAGCCTTCATTTATTCACACAAATTAAAGCATTGAAAGCCAATTTACATCATGCGCTAGCCTGTTACTCTCACCAACAACACTGTTAGTGTCTTTGTTTACTGTCTCATATTTCTCACTTTGGTAGTTTCGTAGCTTGATGCTAATGATATTGATAGCATTAGCATCTCCCGCCGTTCAAAGTCACGTTGATTTCCCTTCACAGTCACAGTGGTGAAAACAAAGACATCTTTGGTGAAGATAACCCTTACCGCAAATTAGCCTGTTATAGTCTCATCCCGCAGGCCAAATATAGATGAAAACATTGTTAGCCTGTAACCTATGAACTTTAGAAACACAAGTAATTGCAAAAAGGAGGGGAGGTTTCAGCCAGCCTCGTACATAGTGCTCGTACCGCCGCCCACCAGCGATCCCTGCGTACATACCGGGGCGACGTGTTGCATTACGTGGTGGATCGCTGGTTTATAACGAGCACTCTGCTTCAGACTGCTGTTCACTCATCTCCCCTCCTAAATAAGAAATGTTCGGCACGTGCTATTTAAACGGTGCTTACGCAGTAGCAGTCTCTGTGATGGCTCAAATTTTAAAATGAAGTCATATTTAATGCTGAGGTTGAGCTGCCAAAATACAAGTGTGTAGCCATCGTAAAAACCCTCGTTTTTCACTCTGTTAATTTTAATTCACGCTAATTTACCGGATACACGGACACCTGTTGCCTGTTGGGAAATGGAATGTTATCAAAAGTGTCTTTGGAATGTTGTTTTTTTAATACGTTTCATTTACATTACATTGGTTTGCTGCTTTTGTTTGTGTGTAGATTGTCTCCCTGATGTATCCCCTGGTGTTTATTAGACCAGCAATTCTTCTACTTTGTTTTGATTTCACATGTTATACTCACACTTGTCCTCTCTTATTTTTCCTACTCAAATTTAACAGACATTTGTTTAAAATAAAAAAACATCCACCTGACACCTACGCCATTCATATGTAGCCTACTACCAATCAGTCAATTCATCCATGGCCATGGTTGACATGACAAATTTATTGGTTATCAGAAATGGTCTTCTTCCTATGGAAACTTTGTGACTCAGAACATAACAGCCCAGTTTAGTCCAGTAGCAGACGGTTTAGAAAAGTCATAGTAGAGTATTTTTGGTGACCGATCCTTTAGTATTAAACCCTGAACTGTCTACATCGTAGGGCATGTTTCAGCCTTTGACATGTAAACCTTCCTTTGCTCCCAGAAATCTGTGAAGATCAATTTGCTTTTGCTCATCAGAAATATTCTCACACTGTCATCCCTTGTTTCTGATTTGACCCTCATCACAGTCATGTCATCTGTCTTCCATAGAGCGTGTACTTGGAGTAACCGCAATGGTTTTTCTCCCCACTTTCTTTTTCCCCTTGTGCTCTTTTCCTAGCTGTCTGTTTTACACATTTAGTTTTCGGTGGTTGACACTTTTCTTCCTCTTAGGTCTATTGTGTGCTTCTTTCTCCACAATATCTCCCAGTACTTGATCCTCTGCCCGTTCTTTCTTTTCCCACTCTCTCCACTGTTACTAGAGTCTTCAGTTTCTCCCTGCTTGTCTTTGGTAGGGTTGTTAAGTTTCATCAAGGTCAGAGTCATCTATCTATGGGGACTCGGTAACAGATACTGTAGATATTTCTAAATCAGACTCAGCAATGGATGTGAATATCACAAATTCCTCATAAGAAAGTTTCTCTGTGATTACTGCCTGTAGTTCCCACTGTCTTGAGGATGGTTTGGGGTGTTGCAATCACCAGATCCTTCACATGGGGTCCGACCTTCCAGGTAGTTGGAGGCCTACCACAGTCCTGACAGTCACTGGTTGGCTGGCAGAACCAGTGGTTGTGTCAGTCAGGGTCACATGCAGTCACTGGGTGGCAGATTGAACTGGTATGGTGGCTGTCAGGGTTGCCCAGGGGATCACATTTTTTCCTATAAAAGAAATGTAATTTTGGCAGTATCATGATGTGTTAAATCGTCTTGAAAACTTTCAGTTATATCTCTTATCTCATCATGATACAGAGTTAGAGTTGTGACATGCTGTAATAACTCATTTTACTATGAATTGTGGTGGTATGGGGCTGGATGGATGCCATTCACATGTACAATTAACCAGGCAATTCATCAAAAGTCATCAATACAGTAGCCAGAGTAATTTTATCTTTCTTTTTTCATTATAAAGTTAAGTCTTTGGAATGTGTGTGTTTTTTTTTTAATATGTTTCAGTTAATTTCATTGGTTTGCTTCTTTTGTTTGTGTAGATATACATTTTCCTCCAGCTCATCTCCCTGATGTATCCCCAGCAATTCTTCTGCTTTGTTCTGATTTCACGTTATATTACTCACACTTGTACTCCTTTTTTAAAAAAAATGTTTTAAACTCATAATCCAATTTACCAGACATTTGATAAAGACAACATCCATCGGACACCTGCACCATTCACATCTACTACCAATCAGTCAATTCATCCATGGTCATCAAAACAGTAGACAGAGTATTTTTTTAATCTTTTTTTTTCCATTAGAAAAAGTAAACTCTGTTGTATCAATTCTTATAATTAAGCAATGGCAATTTATGTGGCTCAGGGGTGGGCATCTTTCCTGGGGGCCATAAATGAAACTTAGGCCCCGTCCAGACGAATCCGTTTTTTTCGAATCCGGATAAATACTTTATCGGATCGGCCTCGCGTCCACACAAATCCGGCGTTTTCAGGGGGTGAAAACGGTATTTTTTGAAAACGGGTCCCAGAGTGGGAAAATTTGAAAACGCCGCCCCAGCGTTTTCGTCTGGACGGCCAATACGGATTTTTTCAGAAACGATGATGTCATGATGCCCCCCGCCGCTCTACCTGTAACCTGAGACACACAGACACACAGACACACACACACACACACACACACACACCGCTGCAGCAGCACACTGACAGTCTATGTGTAGCCGATGTCGATCTGGCCCTCTGCGTTGTGTTTCTCACGGCCTGCCCTAGGTGGGGTTCGATCCCACGACCTCCCGCACCGGAGGCGACGATGCTAACCTCTTCGCCAAGAGGTTGACAACCGCTTGGCAGGTTGGTTAGCACGTCTTTTATGGGTGGAGTGAGTGCACATCCGTTACATATGCACATAACAACAACGGCCGACTAACGTCGCGTCGCTCAGACGCTGCAGCTGAATCACGTCTGTTTAATCATCACTGATCGTCATATTTACTCTGACATGACTCCCTGTCAACATTTAATCCCATGTCTGAGTTTGAATACAGCGGGGAACTTCTTCTATTGAATTACAGCGGGGACTTCCCGTCTTCTTCAGCTGTCTTAAGTGTTTATGTGTGGCAGGCAGCGCTGCAGCGCCACACACGCTCCACACACACGCCTGCAGTATGTAGGTACTACAGCGTTTTGGGTCGTTTTCAGCTGATCGTGTGGACGCAGATATTTTTGAAAACGATGCCGTGTTTACGGAGATTTTTTTCAAAACGATTAAGAAAAAGATCGGATTCGGTGAAGCCGCGTATTCGTCTGGACGGGGCCTTAGATTGTTAGGTGTCACACAAATTTTCACCACCCTGTTCCTAAATTCCACCATATAGAAAACATACTGTGCACTCACTCTTCTTTTTAAGTATTTATTGTGTCAAAACAATGTCTTGTAGGCTACACACAAAACAAAGGTCTGCTCTGGTAGGTCTCATTTTAGGTGGTCTTCTTGACAACAACACTTCCTGTTGGCATCTGTGTGACAAGGACTTTTGTGTGACAAACATCTCCTGTCCTGTTTGTTTGACTTCTACAATTCAGTGTCAGTGTCAGAAACAAGTAGCTCAACAAAATCACCACATTTCCACAAACACTACGTTCAGTGATCCACAGACCTGCTTGACAAGTTTACTGGTTATCACAAAATGTCTTCCTCCTATGGAAACCTTGTGAGCCAGAACATAGCGGTCCTTGATGTCCTTGCTTCACTGCATGTGTGACACTTTGAGGAATAACTCGGTGGCTGCTCCTTTGTGTTGCACATCAAATTCATTCCTGTAGGAACAAAATACATTTAGGGTGTATTCACACCTGCAGTGTTAGTGCGCACTAAATCTGGTGCGCACTAAATTTGGTCCAGTTTGGGTTGGTGTGAAAGCAAATCGCACTCTAATGCGCACCAAAACTAGTGCGACCTGAGGAGGTGGTCTCGGTTCGGCTCCAGCCGAACTCTGGTGCGCACTAGTTTAGGTGTGAAAGCAACCGCACTCTGGTGCGAGCCAACTGCCAGGCGAACTCAACAAGTTTGAGCTAAAAGGGCTCCCGTAGTCACTGACAACGGGTTAACGCAGCGGGGAGACCGCCCGGTGCTCCGGTGCTGCGGAGCTCTGTCCCCACAAACGAAGCAGCAGCAGCGGGGCAGCCGTCGGTGCGTGTCCGCTGAGTCCGCTCAGACGCCGGACAGGTCGGCGGGCCCGTCCCCTGGGTCCGCGGAGCAGCTGATTACCGAGCAGCGGCAGCAGAGGTCCGCCGTGTTTAACGTTTAACCGGGAACTAACGGGACCGAGCTGGGTGAACGCAACCGGAAACCAGCCGGAAGTACCAAACAGAGTTATGCATGCAAACAATATAGAAATAAATGACCAGAGCTACTAACAACCGGCCCTACTTGAGTCTCCATCATGAAAGTTTTATCAATCAGCGCTTCCAGATACCAACCGGTAGTCATGGAGACGTGACGTTCTCCAAGTTTGGTCCCGAGTGACAAAAAGCAGGTGTGAACGCAACCGCACTAACTGAAAAATGAAACAATGTATCATTTTAACATTTGGTGCGCACCAGGGTGCGCACTAAACAGGTGTGAATACACCCTTAGTATCAGTCCTTAGTGACCTTGTTGCTCTGCATCACTCCTGCTGTGACGTCACTCTGCTAGTGACTGCCATTCAAACACATCTTACAAATTAAACAAGTCATAAACATTGAAATGACAGTCATGTAATCACGTAAGAAACTCCTATACAACCAGAAGGATTTATCTTCAATCAACTGCTTATCTTTAACTTTTATTTTGACAAACCCACAGGAAACTGCCCAACTCTTCCTGTCATCCAGCTATGTTAGCATTTGGGACATTAGCCGTCGTTTATTCACACGAATTAAGCTTTAAAAACCATTTAACACCATAAAATAACAAGCGATAATCTGTTAGTCTCCAACCAACAACACACTCCATGGTTTTATTTACTGTTTCACATTTCTCACTTTAGTAGTTGTGTAGCTAGTTTCATTAGCATCTCCCGCCATGTGACTACAGTTCACCACTAAAGACTCATGGTCTCCGTTCAAAGTCACGTTCACTGCCCGTCACAGCCACAGCCAAAGGCTTTATACACTCTCATGTATATTTCTTTTTGGTTATGATTTCTGAGCATCTCACCTAGGAACAGCAGTTAAATACATTCATGTCGGTCCTAGGCAGGTCCTGGGTGTCTGTGTTGCTCTGCATGGCTTCACTCTGTAGTAGCAGCTATGATTGTGCACACGGCGCCCTCTACTGACCATGTGTCCGACCATGTAAACAACCAGACCTGCTAGAAAAATTTAATTACATAGAAAATATTAGCATAGTAAATTCTAACACGTTTTAAAGTCTAGAACTGCTTCTAATGAGTCTGGATTTTAAATTGGGCAAATGAATTATTTTTTATGTTGATAGCCACACTGTCAACATCAAAGAGTGCCGCAAATTGTAAACAGTAGGCTACTGACACTCACATTCACGCCAATCTGCTCCTCTAATGTGCGAAGACAACAGACTAAGGAACCTCTGATTACTCCTCTCGGGAACACACAACCTTTTTGCTGGGAAGCGGGAATACTAACCACTAGACCACCCTTTTCCAAATCAACGCTGCTCGGTTTTTTTTTGTTTTTTTTGCGGTTCACATTCCCACTTCAGCTCGTTTTAACAGCGTTAGTAGGCTGACAATGAATCGAGATCGTGTCTGAGGCAGTGCAGGTCTGATATAGATAATGATCTTAAAACAAATGTGTTAAACTGTAGCCTATGAACTTTACAAACACAAGTAATTGCAAAAAGGAGGGGAGGTTTCAGCCAGCCTCGTACATAGTGCTCGTACCGCCGCCCACCAGCGATCCCTGCGTACATACCGGGGCGACGTGCTGCATTACGTGGTGGATCGCTGGTTTATAACGAGCACTCTGCTTCAGACTGCTGTTCACTCATCTCCCCTCCTAAATAAGAAATGTTCGGCACGTGCTATTTAAACGGTGCTTACGCAGTAGCAGTCTCTGTGATGGCTCCAATTTTAAAATGAAGTCATATTTAATGCTGAGGTTGAGCTGCCAAAATACAAGTGTGTAGCCATCGTAAAAACCCTCGTTTTTCACTCTGTTCATTTTAATTCACGCTAATTTACCGGATACACGGACACCTGTTGCCTGTTGGGAAATGGAATGTTATCAAAAGTGTCTTTGGAATGTTGTTTTTTTAATACGTTTCATTTAATTACATTGGTTTGCTGCTTTTGTTTGTGTGTAGATATTTTTTACAGTCCATGTAGATGTACATTTTCCTCCAGCTCGTCTCCCTGATGTATCCCCTGGTGTTTATTAGACCAGCAATTCTTCTACTTTGTTTTGATTTCACATGTTATACTCACACTCCTCTCTTATTTTTCCTACTCAAATTTAACAGACATTGGTTTAAAATAAAAAAAAAAACATCCACTTGACACCTACGCCATTCATATGTAGCCTACTACCAATCAGTCAATTCATCCATGGCCATGGTTGACATGACAAGTTTATTGGTTATCAGAAATTGTCTTCTTCCTATGGAAACTTTGTGACTCAGAACATAACAGTCCAGTTTAGTCCAGTATAGTAGCAGACGGTTTAGAAAAGTCATAGAGTATTTTTGGTGACCGATCCTTTAGTATTAAACCCTGAACTGTCTACATCGTGGGGCATGTTTCAGCCTTTGACATGTAAACCTTTCTTTGCTCCCAGAAATCTGTGAAGATCAATTTGCTTTTGCTCATCAGAAATATTCTCACATTGCTGTCATCCCTTGTTTCTGATTTGACCCTCATCACAGTCATGTCATCTGTCTTCCATAGAGCGTGTACTTGGAGTAACCGCAATGGTTTTTCTGCCCACTTTCTTTTTCCCCTTGTGCTCTTTTCCTAGCTGTCTGTTTTACACATTTAGTTTTCGGTGGTTGACACTTTTCTTCCTCTTAGGTCTATTGTGTGCTTCTTTCTCCACAATATCTCCCAGTACTTGATCCTCTGCCTGTTCTTTCTTTTCCCACTCTCTCCACTGTTACTAGAGTCTTCAGTTTCTCCCTGCTTGTCTTTGGTAGGGTTGTTAAGCTTCATCAAGGTCAGAGTCATCTATCTATGGGGACTCGGTAACAGATACTGAAGATATTTCTAAATCAGACTCAGCAATGGATGTGAATATCACAAATTCCTCATAAGAAAGTTTCTCTGTGATTACTGCCTGTAGTTCCCACTGTCTTGAGGAAGGTTTGGGGTGTTGCAATCACCAGATCCTTCACATGGGGTCCGACCTTCCAGGTAGTTGGAGGCCTACCACAGTCCTGACAGTCACTGGTTGGCTGGCAGAACCAGTGGTTGTGTCAGTCAGGGTCACATGCAGTCACTGGGTGGCAGATTGAACTGGTATGGTGGCTGTCAGGGTTGCCCAGGGGATCACATTTTTTCCTATAAAAGAAAACAGAGTTAGAGTTGTGACATGCTGTAATAACTCATTTTACTATGAATTGTGGTGGTATGGGGCTGGATGGATGCCATTCACATGTACAATTAATCAGGCAATTCATCTAAGGTCATCAATACAGTAGCCACAGTAATTTTATCTTTCTTTTTTCATTATAAAGTTAAGTCTTTGGAATGTGTTTTTTTTAATATGTTTCAGTTAATTTCATTGGTTTGCTTCTTTTGTTTGTGTAGATATACATTTTCCTCCAGCTCATCTCCCTGATGTATCCCCAGCAATTCTTCTGCTTTGTTCTGATTTCACATATACTCACACTTGTACTCCTTTTTTTTTTTACTCATAGTCCAATTTACCAGACATTTGATGAAGACAACATCCATCGGACACCTGCGCCATTCACATCTACTACCAATCAGTCAATTCATCCATGGTCATCAAAACAGTAGACAGAGTTTTTTTTATCTTTTTTTTTCCATTAAAAAAGTAAACTCTGTTGTATCAATTCTGTATACTTATTTAGCTATGGCAATTTATGTGGCTCAAGGGTGGGCATCTTTCCTGGGGGCCATAAATGAAACTTAGATTGTTACCAGGTGTCACACAAATTTTCACCACCCTGTACCTAAATTCCACCATTAAGATTAAATATATAACACATACTGTGTGCACTCACTCTTCTTTTTAAGTATTTATTGTGTCAAAACAATGTCTTGTACACACAAAACAAAGGTCTGCTCTGGTAGGTCTCATTTTAGGTGGTCTTCTTGACAACAACACTTGCTGTTGGCATCTGTGACAAGGACTTTTGTGTGACAAACATCTCCTGTCCTGTTTGTTTGACTTCTACAATTCAGTGTCAGTGTCAGAAATAAGTAGCTCAACAAAATCACCACATTTCCACAAACACTACGTTCAGTGATCCACAGACCTGCTTGACAAGTTTACTGGTTATCACAAAATGTCTTCCTCCTATGGAAACCTTGTGAGCCAGAACATAGCGGTCCTTGATGTCCTTGCTTCACTGCATGTGTTACACTTTGAGGAATAACTCGGTGGCTGCTCCTTTGTGTTGCACATCAAATTCATTCCTGTAGGAACAAAATACATTTAGTATCAGTCCTTAGTGACCTTGTTGCTCTGCATCACTCCTGCTGTGACGTCACTCTGAAAACACATCTTACAAATTAAACAAGTCATAAACATTGAAATGACAGTCATGTAATAACGTAAGAAACTCCTATACTACAACCAGAAGGATTTATCTTCAATCAACTGCTTATTTTAAACTCTTATTTTGACAAACCCACAGGAAACGGCCCAACTCTTCCTGTCATCCAGCTATGTTAGCATTTGGGACATTAGCCGTCGTTTATTCACATAAGTAAAGCTTTAAAAACCATTTAACACCATAAAATAACAAGCGATAATCTGTTAGTCTCCAACCAACAACACACTCCACGGTTTTATTTACTGTTTCACATTTCTCACTTTAGTAGTTGTGTAGCTAGTTTCAATAGCATTAGCATCTCCCGCCATGTGACTACAGTTCACCACTAAAGACTCATGGTCTCCGTTCAAAGTCACGTTCACTGCCCGTCACAGCCACAGCCAAAGGCTTTATACACTCTCTACTACATGTATATTTTGTTCCGGCTGTGATTTCTGAGCATCTTACCTAGGAACAGCAGTTAAATACATTCATGTCGGTCCTGGGCAGGTCCTGGCCTGGGTGTCTGTGTTGCTCTGCATGGCTTCACTCTGTAGTAGCAGCTATGATTGTGCACACGGCGCCCTCTACTGACCATGTGTCCGACCATGTAAACAACCAGATCTGCTAGAAAAATTTAATTACATAGAAAATATTAGCATAGTAAATTCTAACACGTTTTAAAGTCTAGAACTGCTTCTAATGAGTCTGGATTTTAAAAATTGGGCAAATGAATTCTTTTTTTATGTTGATGGTGTCACTGGCACTGCCGCAAATTGTAAACAGTACTGACACTCACATTCACGCGAATCTGCTCCTCTATGTGCGAAGACAACAGACTAAGGAACCTCTGATTACTCCTCTCGGGAACACACAACCTTTTTGCTGGGAAGCGGGAATACTAACCACTGTACCACCCTTTTCCAAATCAACGCTGCTCGTTTTCTTTCTTTTTTTTTGCGGTTCACATTCCCACTTCAGCTCGTTTTAAGAGCGTTAGTAGGCCGACAATGAATCGAGATCGTGTCTGAGGCAGTGCAGGTCTGATATAGATAATGATCTTAAAACAAATGTGTTAAACTGTAGCCTATGAACTTTACAAACACAAATAATTGCAAAAAGGAGGGGAGGTTTCAGCCAGCCTCGTACATAGTGCTCGTACCGCCGCCCACCAGCGATCCCTGCGTACATACCGGGGCGGCGTGCTGCATTACGTGGTGGGATCGCTGGTTTATAACGAGCACTCTGCTTCAGACTGCTGTTCACTCATCTCCCCTCCTAAAGAAGAAATGTTCGGCACGTGCTATTTAAACGGTGCTTACGCAGTAGCAGTCTCTGTGATGGCTCAAATTTTAAAATGAAGTCATATTTAATGCTGAGGTTGAGCTGCCAAAATACAAGTGTGTAGCCATCGTAAAAACCCTCGTTTTTCACTCTGTTCATTTTAATTCACGCTAATTTACCGGATACACCGACACCTGTTGCCTGTTGGGAAATGGAATGTTATCAAAAGTGTCTTTGGAATGTTGTTTTTTTAATACGTTTCATTTAATTACATTGGTTTGCTGCTTTTGTTTGTGTGTAGATTGTCTCCCTGATGTATCCCCTGGTGTTTATTAGACCAGCAATTCTTCTACTTTGTTTTGATTTCACATGTTATACTCACTTGTGCTCTCTTATTTTTCCTACTCAAATTTAACAGACATTTGTTTAAAATAAAAAAACATCCACCTGACACCTACACCATTCACATGTAGCCTACTACCAATCAGTCAATTCATCCATGGCCATGGTTGACATGACAAGTTTATTGGTTATCAGAAATTGTCTTCTTCCTATGGAAACTTTGTGACTCAGAACATAACAGTCCAGTTTAGTCCAGTAGCAGACGGTTTAGAAAAGTCATAGTAGAGTATTTTTGGTGACCGATCCTTTAGTATTAAACCCTGAACTGTCTACATCGTAGGGCATGTTTCAGCCTTTGACATGTAAACCTTCCTTTGCTCCCAGAAATCTGTGAAGATCAATTTGCTTTTGCTCATCAGAAATATTCTCACATTGCTGTCATCCCTTGTTTCTGATTTGACCCTCATCACAGTCATGTCATCTGTCTCCCATAGAGCGTGGACTTGGAGTAATCGCAATGGTTTTTCTCCCTACTTTCTTTTTCCCCTTGTGCTCTTTTCCTAGCTGTCTGTTTTACACATTTAGTTTTCGGTGGTTGACACTTTTCTTCCTCTTAGGTCTATTGTGTGCTTCTTTCTCCACAATATCTCCCAGTACTTGATCCTCTGCCCGTTCTTTCTTTTCCCACTCTCTCCACTGTTACTAGAGTCTTCAGTTTTTCCCTGCTTGTCTTTGGTAGGGTTGTTAAAGGTACAGTATGTAAGAAATCTAAAGCAACTGGCTGTAAAATCATCCTAATATGTAACAGAGACTCAGGAATAATGTTCATATAACATACTGAACTCACCAACAACAATCCTACAGCCAAGATATTCGCATTAAAAAAAAAATTTTGCGGACCGCAAATCATGTTTATGTTTTGAATTTCTATGGTTGGCAGGTGTCGCCACCCAGCGCTCTCTCCCTGTCACAGCGTCTGTGGCATTTCAGACTCCGGGTTGCCAGTTAGCTTCCACTGAGCTGCAAATACGGCTGGGAGATAAAACGAGATCGTGGGAAAAAAGGATTGTGTTCTATTATCGGTTATTGGTCATATTTGCTTGATATCACACGGTAGAAGCGGCTTGTCGCTCTGTCGTTTAATAGGCTACACAGCTTGCTGTTGTGAGCATGTAGCCTAGTTAGTTTGAGCTGCTGCTAACGCTAAAGCTAAAGGGAAGAATTACAAAGTGAAAGTTAGAAAAGAGGGAGGAAATGTGTCGCCTGTCTCCGGTCCTCATGTTTTATGATCCGACGTCAGAAAGTGGAGGAGAACCGGAGCGGCTCGCGTCGTTTATTCTGCGGTAAGACGTCTCATATGTTGGCTCATCTACAGCGTGATTAACACGCACTACGGCTCCGGTAGATGCGGGGTTACAGTGTGTGTGTCTGTGTGTGCGTGTGTGTGCGTGTCAGCGCTGCAGACACAGCATCGGAGCGGTGAATGTAACAATAACTTGCAGATCACCTGAGTGACGTGAACTCCGCTCGTAGTTACTGTGAGTCAGAGCAATAAAACAGTGAGGTTGTTGATGAATATTTAGCTTTTTACTCTGCTTTGAGACTTTGAGACTGACTGAGTGAGCAGAGCGGAGGTTAGCGCGTCGCTGTCTGGCAACCTGGAGTCTGGTGGGTAGGGGAGGGGGGACAACGCGCTGCTGTGTTTTGAATTTGACTGCAGCAACAATTTTGGCCACATTCTTACATATCGTACCTTTAAGTTTCATCAAGGTCAGAGTCATCTATCTATGGGGACTCGGTAACAGATACTGAAGATATTTCTAAATCAGACTCAGCAATGGATGTGAATATCACAAATTCCTCATAAGAAAGTTTCTCTGTGATTACTGCCTGTAGTTCCCACTGTCTTGAGGAAGGTTTTGGGTGTTGCAATCACCAGATCCTTCACATGGGGTCCGACCTTCCAGGTAGTTGGAGGCCTACCACAGTCCTGACAGTCACTGGTTGGCTGGCAGAACCAGTGGTTGTGTCAGTCAGGGTCACATGCAGTCACTGGGTGGCAGATTGAACTGGTATGGTGGCTGTCAGGGTTGCCCAGGGGATCACATTTTTTCCTATAAAAGAAAACAGAGTTAGAGTTGTGACATGCTGTAATAACTCATTTTACTATGAATTGTGGTGGTATGGGGCTGGATGGACGCCATTCACATGTACAATTAATCAGGCAATTCATCTAAGGTCATCAATACAGTAGCCAGAGTAATTTTATCTTTCTTTTTTCATTATAAAGTTAAGTCTTTGGAATGTTTTTTTTTAAAAATATGTTTCAGTTAATTTCATTGGTTTGCTTCTTTTGTTTGTGTAGATATACATTTTCCTCCAGCTCATCTCCCTGATGTATCCCCAGCAATTCTTCTGCTTTGTTCTGATTTCACATGTTATACTCACACTTGTACTCCTTTTTTTTTTTTACTCATTATCCAATTTACCAGACATTTGATAAAGACAACATCCATCGGACACCTGCGCCATTCACATCTACTACCAATCAGTTAATTCATCCATGGTCATCAAAACAGTAGACAGAGTTTTTTTTTTATCTTTTTTTTCCATTAAAAAAGTAAACTCTGTTGTATCAATTCTGTATACTTATTTAGCTATGGCAATTTATGTGGCTCAAGGGTGGGCATCTTTCCTGGGGGCCATAAATGAAACTTAGATTGTTACCAGGTGTCACACAAATTTTCACCACCCTGTACCTAAATTCCACCATTAAGATTAAATATAGAACACATACTGTGTGCCCTCACTCTTCTTTTTAAGTATTTATTGTGTCAAAACAATGTCTTGTACACACAAAACAAAGGTCTGCTCTGGTAGGTCTCATTTTAGGTGGTCTTCTTGACAACAACACTTGCTGTTGGCATCTGTGACAAGGACTTTTGTGTGACAAACATCTCCTGTCCTGTTTGTTTGACTTCTACAATTCAGTGTCAGTGTCAGAAATAAGTAGCTCAACAAAATCACCACATTTCCATAAACACTACGTTCAGTGATCCACAGACCTGCTTGACAAGTTTACTGGTTAAATGTCTTCCTCCTATGGAAACCTTGTGAGCCAGAACATAGCGGTCCTTGATGTCCTTGCTTCACTGCATGTGTTACACTTTGAGGAATAACTCGGTGGCTGCTCCTTTGTGTTGCACATAAATTCATTCCTGTAGGAACAAAATACATTTAGTATCAGTCCTTAGTGACCTTGTTGCTCTGCATCACTCCTGCTGTGACGTCACTCTGCTAGTGACTGCCATTCAAACACATCTTACAAATTTAAAGAAGGAGTAAATATACTTGCTAAAGATATATTTAATAGAAATGAAATGAATTCAATTCAAAAATGGGAATTCTTTAAATTTAAAATTAGAGAAGCGGCAATTAAACGCAGCAAAGAAATAAAAAAACAAAAAAATGAAAAAATGAATACCTTATTAAATCAATTGCAACTGCTAAGCTCCAAACAAGACATATCTGAGGATGAATTAAAAATACTAGGAAGTCTCAGTGAAGACCTTGATAGGATGTATGTAAATTTAGCTAAAGGTGCCTTCATTAGATCTCGAGCCAAGTGGTTGGAAGAAGGTGAAAAAAATTCCAGTTATTTCTTTGCACTAGAAAAAAGGAATAGAAAGAGAAATAATGTTACGTCTCTCAATGTAAGCGGTGTCATAAGTTCTGATCCTAACAAAATTTCTAATTACATAACCTCATTTTACAGCAAACTATATACATCTGAATTTAGTCAGGAAAAGTGTGATACTTTTATGAAGCACATACAAAATTTTACGCCCTTGATTTCAGAAAACTTTAAGAAAGAATGTGATGCTACCCTTTTATGTTCAGAAATTACTGATGCTGTACACTCAATGAAATTGAGAAAATCACCTGGAAGTGATGGCCTTTCAGTAGAATTTTATCTTTGTTTTTGGGAACTAATCAAGGATCATCTTTTATTAATGTATAATGAATGTATAACCAAGCAAGAAATGACAGCAACCATGAAGCAAGGACTTATAACCTTGATCCCTAAGCCAGGGAAAGACCCTTTAATAATAGAAAACTGGAGACCTGTTTCACTTTTAAATATTGACTATAAAATCTTAGCTCAAGTCTATGCTAGACGATTAAAAAAGAATTTAGAAGAGATAATAAGTGAAAACCAAAATGGCTTCATGGCAAAACGTCATATTAGCTGTAATGTCAGATTAATAATGGATCTAATAGACTATTCTGAATATATAAACTCTAAGGCATTGATGGTTTTTCTTGACTTCTACAAAGCATTTGATTCGATTGAGCACTCCTTCATTATACAAACCCTTCAAATTCTTGGTTTTGGTAATACATTCATTAGTAACATTGCCATGTTTTATAAAGACATAAACAGTTCAGTTATTCTGTACCCCAAAATGTCCAAAAGATTTTCTGTTTCAAGAGGTGTACGTCAAGGCTGCCCTATTTCCTGTTTCTTATTTTTGGTTGTTGCCGAACTTCTATTTTTAAACATTTCACACAACCCAGGTATTCAAGGTTTAACAATATTCAGTCGAGAGGTAAAGATTTCACAGCTGGCTGATGACACGGTTTTATTTCTCAAAGATAAAATGCAAATACAAGCTGCACTACAGGCGACTGGTGAATTTTCAGAAGCCTCAGGTCTTAAACTTAATATCAACAAGAGTGAGATTTTATGTTTATATGAGACGAATGAACAACATATGTTTAATATTCCTGTTAAACAAACTGTTAAATATTTAGGAATTTCTATCACAAAAGATACAGAACTTAGACAGCAACTTAACTTCTTGCCTAAAATTAAAAAAACCAAGTCAATTCTTAATATGTGGCTGCAGAGAGACCTTTCCATTTATGGAAGAGTGTTGTTATCAAAAGCTGAGGGTGTGTCAAGGTTTGTTTACCCTGCTCTGTCACTTTTTCTTAATGATACATTCTGTAAAGAAATCAATAGTTTATTTGTTAATTTTGTGTGGAAGAATAGACACCACCATCTCAAAAAAGATATTATTTGTTTAGAGAGAGCAGAAGGAGGTTTGGAAATTTTAAATTTTTTTCATTTAAATTCCACCTTCAAGGTTAAATGGCTTAAAAAATGTTTGGAACTACCAGAGTCACTATGGAACTTTATTCCGCACAATATCTTTAAAAAGTTAGGAGGCTTAAAATTTCTAATGGGATGCAACTTCACAGTTTCAAAATTACCACTGAAGCTTTCAAAGTTTCATCAGCAAGCTTTACGCTGTTGGAAACTCTGTTATGTCCACAACTTTTCTCCACACAAAGAATTACTATGGAACAACGGTCAGATTACTGTTAACAACAAAAGTATATATAAAGAAGCTTGGATTGAAAGAGACATAATATTTGTAACAACCTTGTTTGATGATAATGGGAATATTTACAACTATGAAGACTTCCTGAAAGCTAAATCCTTCCCTGTCAAATACAGAGAGTTTGTTTCTATTGTAAAAGCTATTCCCGCAGGTATGATTGAGTTAATAAAGTGTCACCTACGTTTTCAAAATGTTGAGGTTCTGACACCTTCTCTAAAGATTGATGGGATTTATATAATGGATAGAAAATGTACAAACAAACACATAAGGAAGGTACTACAGACACATAATAAAATCTCACCAAGAGGAAAATCTTTCTGGAATTCACAGTTGGCTAATATTAACTGGCGCAAAGCCTGGTTATGTCCCTTTCAATTCTGTATCTCAAACAAAATCAGAGAGATTCACTTTAAAATTTTGCATTGTATTTATCCTTGTAACAAAATGATTTCTAAGTTTGCTGATATAGATGAAATGTGCACTTTTTGTGGAGATGAACCAGAGACAATGTTACATTTATTTTGTACTTGCCCATTGTCATTTGTTTTTTGGAGAGATATGGAAAGCTTTGTGTACAACAAATGTAAACAACACATAACAATTAGTAACAGAGATATTATTTCAAAGTTTGAACATGAAGAAAAATCAATTAATTTCATGATAAATCTCATGATTTTAATGGGAAAGTTTCACATACACAAGAAAAAATTCTCGAAGTCTCTTCCTAACTTTAATGTTTTCATAGAGGAGTTTAATGTTTATATAAAAACCTTGTCACTGACGCTAAACAAAAAAAGTGAACGCACACTGATATACTTGAACTCATTTTCACTTACCCCAGAATAGTGGAGTAAGAGTGCCTTATCTTTATATTATTAACTGTTTTTTTTTACACAGCATATTTTTTATTTTTATATTTCATTTATTTATTTTACTTATCTCAACACTGAAAAGTGTCTTTCAATGTCTGTTTCCATGAACATTCCAATTGTTCTCTGATTGTCTGTACTTTGCAAATATGAAATAAAGATTTCATTAAAAAAAAAAAAAAAAAAACACATCTTACAAATTAAACAAGTCATAAACATTGAAATGACAGTCATATAATCACGTAAGAAACTCCTATACAACCAGAAGGATTTATCTTCAATCAACTGCTTATCTTAAACTCTTATTTTGACAAACCCACAGGAAACGGCCCAACTCTTCCTGTCATCCAGCTATGTTAGCATTTGGGACATTAGCCGTCGTTTATTCACATGAATTAAGCTTTAAAAACCATTTAACACCATAAAATAACAAGCGATAATCTGTTAGTCTCCAACCAACAACACACTCCACGGTTTTATTTACTGTTTCACATTTCTCACTTTAGTAGTTGTGTAGCTAGTTTCATTAGCATCTCCCGCCATGTGACTACAGTTCACCACTAAAGACTCATGGTCTCCGTTCAAAGTCACGTTCACTGCCCGTCACAGCCACAGCCAAAGGCTTTATACACACTCATGTATATTTCTTTTTGGTTATGATTTCTGAGCATCTCACCTAGGAACAGCAGTTAAATACATTCATGTCGGTCCTGGGCAGGTCCTGGGTGTCTGTGTTGCTCTGCATGGCTTCACTCTGTAGTAGCAGCTATGATTGTGCACACGGCGCCCTCTACTGACCATGTGTCCGACCATGTAAACAACCAGACGTACTAGAAAAATTTAATTACATAGAAAATATTAGCATAGTAAATTCTAACACGTTTTAAAGTCTAGAACTGCTTCTAATGAGTCTGGATTTTAAATTGGGCAAATGAATTATTTTTTATGTTGATAGCCACACTGTCAACATCAAAGAGTGCCGCAAATTGTAAACAGTAGGCTACTGACACTCACATTCACGCCAATCTGCTCCTCTAATGTGCGAAGACAACAGACTAAGGAACCTCTGATTACTCCTCTCGGGAACACACAACCTTTTTGCTGGGAAGCGGGAATACTAACCACTGTACCACCCTTTTCCAAATCAACGCTGCTCGTTTTTTTTTTTTTTTTTTTTTTTCGGTTCACATTCCCACTTCAGCTCGTTTTAAGCAGAGCGATCGCTCTGGTTTTAAGAGCGTTAGTAGGCTGACAATGAATCGAGATCGTGTCTGATATAGATAATGATCTTAAAACAAATGTGTTAAACTGTAGCCTATGAACTTTACAAACACAAGTAATTGCAAAAAGGAGGGGAGGTTTCAGCCAGCCTCGTACATAGTGCTCGTACCGCCGCCCACCAGCGATCCCTGGGTACATACCGGGGCGGCGTGCTGCATTACGTGGTGGGATCGCTGGTTTATAACGAGCACTCTGCTTCAGACTGCTGTTCACTCATCTCCCCTCCTAAATAAAAAATGTTCGGCACGTGCTATTTAAACGGTGCTTACGCAGTAGCAGTCTCTGTGATGGCTCAAATTTAAAAATGAAGTCATATTTAATGCTGAGGTTGAGCTGCGAAAATACAAGTGTGTAGCCATCATAAAAACCCTCGTTTTTCACTCTGTTCATTTTAATTCACGCTAATTTACCGGATACACGGACACCTGTTGCCTGTTGGGAAATGGAATGTTATCAAAAGTGTCTTTGGAATGTTGTTTTTTTAATACGTTTCATTTAATTACATTGGTTTGCTGCTTTTGTTTGTGTGTAGATATTTTTTACAGTCCATGTAGATGTACATTTTCCTCCAGCTCGTCTCCCTGATGTATCCCCTGGTGTTTATTAGACCAGCAATTCTTCTACTTTGTTCTGATTTCACATGTTATAGGCTACTCACTCTAGTAGGCTACTCCCTTATCTTTCATACTCATCATCCAATTTAACAGACATTTGATAAAGACAACATTCACCGGATTTTGATCAGGGGTGGGCTATCATCTTTCCAGGGGGGCACATGAAACTTAAGCATGAAAACATTTGTTACCCAGGGGACACACACATTTTCGCCACCCTGTACCTTAATTCCACCATTAAGATTAAATATAGAAAACATACTGTGCACTCACTCTTCTTTTTAAGTATTTATTGTGTCAAAACTAGGCCTGGGACGATAATCAATAAATCAATTAATCGCACGATAAATGAAAATGAACTCGATAGTTTTTCCGGCCTCGATAAATCGCCATTTGCATGCACGTATTTGTTTTCCTGGTCTCTCGCCTCCAACCAGGCTGGATGATAAGAGGCTTCACTCTGTGCATCGGTCTCAGCACCTGGCCGTTTGTTTTGCAGAATGAACGGAGTGAACCCTCTTTTCAGTCATTCAGGATCTTTGTTTCCCAGAATGCATTTGGCAGCAACCGGCAGCGCTAGCTGTAAAGCTAAGCAGCTAAAAGCTATTTTACGTAATTCTTGCTGCCGCGCTGTTAACACGTCACTTTTTAAAGTTTTAATATTTTTTTCATGCGAGAAAGTCACAGTTTAGATCCCAGTCTGTGGTCAGTTCATCCACATATCGCCTGTTAGGAGATTTCCTCCGACGTTTTTGGAGCTAATGTGGTAGCAGCCAGCAGGAGGAGCGGGGCTTCCCACAGTCTGCAGCCGTCTGCAGCAGCTCACGGGCCGGTCAACCTCCGTCATTGGGGGAGAAAACGACTAAGAAAACGTATCAGCAGGTTTTTAGAGGTTTACCGCCGCCGGCTGGTTTAATACTTTATAGGAGATAAATGCTTGTCTCATTGATTAAATCTTACATGTCATGTGTGGAAGTCACATTAGTTTGTTTGAATGAAAAGTGGAGCTTCACGTAAAGTTATGACAGAAGAGCTGCACTGCACTGGTTTTTTATTTTTTGTTTATTTTATTTATTTAGGATAGTAGCTATATAAGTTCTTGTCATTCCAATTACAATGTTTAAAAACAATACTCAGAGAAATAAAAGTTTATCACATTTAAAAGGGTCTACTTGCATTATTATGAAATATTATTATTATATTAGTGGTTATTAATTTGTTCTCAAAAAATTTGTCAATAATATCGTTTATCGTCAATAATTTGTGGGACAATATATCGTCCAGCAAAATTTGTTATCGTCCCAGGCCTAGTCAAAACAATGTCTTGTACACACAAAACAAAGGTCTGCTCTGGTAGGTCTCATTTTAGGTGGTCTTCTTGACAACAACACTTGCTGTTGGCATCTGTGACAAGGACTTTTGTGTGACAAACATCTCCTGTCCTGTTTGTTTGACTTCTACAATTCAGTGTCAGTGTCAGAAATAAGTAGCTGAACAAAATCACCACATTTCCACAAACACTACGTTCAGTGATCCACAGACCTGCTTGACAAGTTTACTGGTTATCACAAAATGTCTTCCTCCTATGGAAACCTTGTGAGCCAGAACATAGCGGTCCTTGATGTCCTTGCTTCACTGCATGTGTTACACTTTGAGGAATAACTCGGTGGCTGCTCCTTTGTGTTGCACATCAAATTCATTCCTGTAGGAACAAAATACATTTAGTATCAGTCCTTAGTGACCTTGTTGCTCTGCATCACTCCTGCTGTGACGTCACTAGTGACTGCCATTCAAACACATCTTACAAATTACACAAGTCATAAACATTGAAATGACAGTCATGTAATCACGTAAGAAACTCCTATACAACCAGAAGGATTTATCTTCAATCAACTGCTTATCTTATCTTGACAAACCCACAGGAAACGGCCCAACTCTTCCTGTCATCCAGCTATGTTAGCATTTGGGACATTAGCCGTCGTTTATTCACAGGTGTGGTATATTGATGTGTTGATGAAGAGAAGAGAACCGCCGACACTTCTTTTCTTGCATTTGTGGCAAGGTGAAGAGGGCCCGGGCGGGGATTGAACCCACACCTCCCGGGGAAGAGTCATGCGCGCTTGCCAGTCACCCAAAGGGACATCCCCTTGGCCAAGTAGCCAGGGCACATGATCAATTGGAGGCATAGTGACAGGACCCGTCAACTGTCACACATTCAAAAAGAGTTTATTACAAGAAGAAGAACAGTGTACAAAAATGCCTAATCGTGGAGCATCTCTGGTGCCAAAAATTGAGATGACTCTCCCTTGGCCTGAAACCTCAAGACTTATATAACTCCACCTTCTCCCAATATAAGGATATGTTTGACCAAGATGGTCAGACAAAGACAGGTTCTAAAAACAGAATTTAACCTTAGCTTGACCAAGCTAACTTAAGAATAGATAGTGTCGAGTATCCCCAGAAACTATGACCCACCAAAAAAGGTTAAAAGACAAGAAACACATGTCTCAGAATTGTCAATAATAATAATACCTATGTTACAAAATGACATGTGCATGGCAGGATGTACCAGAAAGAGCAGAACTGAGAGTCACCATGACTTTAAGATAACTACACACAGAATTTCACTACACATAGATCATGTGACCATAGGCCTGCACATCAGCACACGTCAGAGCTCACATAGACCATCACAGTAGTCCACGCCTTGCATGCTGGGAGGGACCAAACCCCCAGTGTGTAAGACGGAACAGAAACATACACAGATCAGATCGTTCTCAGCTCTTCCTGGTAACACTGTCTTTGTGTGCTGTATGATCTCCGCTCTCTGCAGACTGCGATTAAATACTTATCTGTTTCAACCTTCGCCTCCTCCACTTTGTGTCTTGCCTCCCGACCTGGGTGAGATCCACACGAGCGGATCTCAACAAATGGGGGCTCGTCCGCGTTAAAGGGGGTGCAAGGACAGTGGATGGACCATTCGACCTAAAAGCTTTTCTTCATGGACAGAGGATAAGGACACAAGCCGGCACATAAAAGGTATGCAGAAAACCTGTTATAACGAATTCTGCATATTGACTATCACTAGAACTGTGTCCTGTCCAATGTACATGTAAGTAAAGTAGCAAAAGAATCAGAAAAGTATTTTAAAACTTAAAAACAAAGGTATATAAAAAAAAAAAAAAAAAAAAAAAAAAAAAATAGAGACATAAAACAGCAGACGATAAAACCTTGAGAGTGGCGTAACTCCACCTGACGACCCGACGGGGTCCAGGAGCGGTTGATACCGCGGCTGGGTTGGATTCCCGGGGGTGAGGTCCCCTAATTCTACTTGTTGATATCATTCTTGGAGAATTATCAACATTTAAAAGCAGGTTGAAGGCCCTAATATCTTGGAGATATTTAAAGTATCTATTGGTTAAATTATTGCGGTAAGGGTGAAAGGCCCGGGGAGGAAGAACAGGCTTCCAAACCAAGCACGTCTGTCTGTCTAAAATTAAAGGGTGCGAGGCCCGTAGGAAAAACAAAATAATTTCTTACAAATACTTCTGAAGCATGCACAGTTTGATATACCTTTGTGAAAGCGCTGAAATTTATTTTTTTCTATGAAAAAGTTCTAACTTGTCTGTGTTGTTGGAGTTATTGTGAGCAATATATGGGTGGGGAAGAATAAGACTCTGAGAAAACTCGTTGTGTGAATATCCATTTCGCTCAGCGTCAGCAGTGTATGGTCTCAGTGGCGGGGTAACCTTGCGGTGTTAACAAACGCCACCAGTTCACTGTTGTTTAGGGCAGCGAGTGCGTAAAAGCCACTCTGCAGCCCAGCTGTGCGCTTTGGAGGCTAAAACACCCAGTTGATAAACGGTGTGGGGTATGAGTGTAAACTTTGCAAAATCCTTGTGATTAGAACACCCAGAGTGAGACCGGGTCACTATAGAGTGATCTAGAAGCTTGTCTCCTGAGGATTTGCAAGGGGCTAACGCAGCTATCACTTCATTCCCTGCAAACGTACCAGCTGTGGAGCTCAGAGTCTAGATAAAATATGGATGGAGAATTTGATACAGAAATGAATGGCAGTGGTTGGGGTCCCTGGCAGACCCTCTTAGTTCAAGTAGACACCACTGCAGACGCCCTAGGCGCCCTCACAAAACATGGCAGTAGAGAAAAGAAGGTTGAAAAAGCCAAACAAAAGATGCATACATTAATCACTGATATGGGGAAAACATTGCAACATCGAGAGCCTTTACATACTCTCTTAGTAGCTAAAGTAAAAGCAGCAACAGAAAAAAAGAAAGCGGCTGTAGAGCAGGGAAAGACAGCAAATTGGTTTCACAGGAATGGGTGGAAAAAGGAGGAGGACGCGTGGGAGGAGGACTGTCGAGGTTGGTCTGAGTTGGCTATCTGCTGGCAGGGGATGAAACACAAACACAGGAGTCCAACTCCCTCCAAAATGGTAACTGCACCTGACATCCTCTCATGCTCGCCCACATGCCCACCTCCATATGCACTAAACCCACCTGGCATGTTTCCCACATATAGGATTGGTAAAGGTACCATGCATATTATGCCCGTAGGTGGACCCACATTAGAAGATGAGTTAGATGACGCCGACCAACAACGCACGGGGACGGCCCAGTTATACCCCACTGCTGAGTTGCATGCACACCAGGCCGTACACACTAACCCTTTCACGTCCGCCCATTCACCGGCTGCGCCATTACACACACCGTCGGCTCCGCCCTCCGTCTTTACCCCCGCCTTTAACTCGTCTCCACCGTCCATCACCGCGTCGGCTGCACCCACCGCCGTCTGCCCAGCATCGATTGCACCCTCCCAGGCGTCATCAGCCGGTTCACAGCCCCCACCGTTTCAAGATAGGGTAGACAGAGCAGGAGTAGAACGAGAGCAGAAAGTGCTATTGGAGGCAGAACAGACAGAACACTATGAAATGCTGATGGAACAGGCAGCTAAGCTACAGGCTACGACTCCAGAGCTGTTAGAAAGAGAGGTTGAGGGAGCTAGGCTAAGGACCCTTTCAGGAGCAGCTACAGGGCAGTTAGCTAGTCAGTTCTCCCCCTCAGCCCGCAGACCAGTCGAGGAACTATCCCCTAGCGGTAAGAGGAGTGTTTGGAGGTCACAGCCAGCTCAGGAAAAGGCACCTGGTGCACCACACACAATCACAATGGCAGCCGGAGTCCAGAGAGATGACGACCCTAACGAGTTCGGCATGCTCCTTGAATTAGAAGCTGAATACTCAAAATTAGAAGAGGAATCGGTGAATGCCTTCGAGGCCCGTGATTTCTTTGAAAAATTACTGATAAAAGACCATCAGAACGTACAACGGGCTAATGAATGCCTTGATGCTCAGCGGTTAGAGCGTCAAGCTGTAAGAGAGAAATTAATGAAGTCCCTGTCCCCCGCCAGAGATAGAATATTGCAATATGTTCCCGATGCCCAGCGCGGCGCTACGCGTTCAGGCACGCTCTATACCCTACCCCCTCCTCCTCATACCATTCTTCCTTTAACCACGGTCCCGGGGAGTCAACAACCAAAATACAAGTCGTTCTCGTTCGGTGACCTTCAGGCTCTGGTCGACAAACTGCCCCCTGTCACAGATGGAGGCAGTTTGTGGCTCAGCAAATTGGACTCCCTGACAGCAGGACAAACATTGGCCTTAGGTGATTTCCGCGCGGTTGCCGGTAGATGCATGACCTTAAGTAACAAACGAGACATAGAAATGGATGCTCAAACCATCAGGCTCCCAGACGACTCCCCACTCACCAACCACATAAATAGCATAGGCACAGCTATGCGCGCGCAATTCCCTCTGCCTAACTCTACAGCTATGCCCAAAATTCGTTGGGATCCTAAACAAAATCCACGTCAATTCCTGAACGCCGCTAAAGATATGTGGACGAACCAAACAGGACATTGTCCTAAGAATTCGGGCTCCCAAACTGAGTGGTACCGACAGGCTGTATTGAACGGCCTCCCTGAGTCTGTGCAAGACACAATGAAAAATAACCCTGACATGTTAGGATGTGACTCCTCCACGTGGGAGAAGCACCTCGTGCACCACCTCACTATCTTTCAAGATAAGACACAGAAAGAGGAAGAAGAACATTCTGACCTCCAAGCTCAGCTACTTAAACTGCAACTAGCTAAGGCCAGGGATGACGTCAATGATAAGAAAAAGAAAAAGGAGCAAGTTAAAATACTGATGCAGTCAGCACAGGGACCGGAATGGGATGATCATATTGTTTTTCCTGACATGAATCCTACTCCCCGTGGGAGTCGCAGCCGCACCATAGGGGAGGTAATAACATGCGTAGGGGAAGGGGAGGCTCACGGGGTGGGGGCCTGAGAGGAGCTTACAGGGGGAGGTCACAGAGAAGAAGCCTTGCTTGTTTCCTATGTGGAGATCCCTCCCACTGGGCGAGGGAATGTCCACAAAACAATGACAACCAGCAAAGGGGCGGCCGTCAGCAGAGGGGAGGCTTTCGAAACAGAGGAGGCAGGGGTAGACAAGATCCCCAACCCACCACAGGGGGAGCTACTGGGCAGTTCCCCCAGCTGTTCGAAGAGTGACACACCCCACAGAGAAGTCCTGAGCAACACTTAACGGCAGAACCAGTGTTGCCAGTGGCGGTCAACCACGACACGCTGCCATTTTTAGTGGATACAGGTGCTACTATCTCCACTATACAGACTGTACAAAAGAACTTGCTCTCATCTAAAGTCATCACAGTCATGGGTTTCTCTGGGGTTCCTACTACTCTGCCATATACCAAGCCTCTCACCACGCAGCTGGGGAACCAGACTGTGCTGCACCCCTTCGTGGTCTCTCCTGATGTCCCTTCAAACCTACTGGGCCGAGATTTGTTGACCAGACTGGGAGCTAACATTCTATGCTCCCCTGATGGTCTAACTGTCTCGTTCCCTGATGGTACCCAGATGAACTGTAACAGCACCAACACAGCACGCTCTGGACAATACCTCATGTCTCCTGTAGTGGACATGTCGGCAGACATCTACTGGGGCTTACTACATAGTGAAACACGAGAGCATGGCGGGATCCTGTCGGCCTACCTACAATGGAAGCCCTGGATAGCCCAGCTACACCCCTACGTGGCCCCTCCTGATCCTCCGCATGTTACATTGTTTTATGATAGACAAAACACAGAGTGGTATGAAGAACAGTTCAGCAGTCAGATAGAAGGTACTGATTGGAGTATAGCCACAGACAGCATCTATGTTGCTCCCATAGGTGTAGTAGCCAGTGTTAACCTACTACCTGCACAGTTACAATGGTACATGATGGAGGATGAGGCAGCACCACATGTCTCCCTCGCTCTCCATCCTGACCACCAAGCTAAAGAATTAGGTTCTATTGTAAAAACTGCAAAACAACAGACAGATTGGAAACAGCTGACGCCACAAATAATGTATTCCTCTACTGCTAAAACATATAAAATACAGGTTTCTTGCACAGATCAGGCACTCATGGAACATGTTCAGATCTCCCGCCACCACGGCCGTGAAAAGACAGATCACCCAGATTCCGCCGCCATGTTGGACTCTCTCCCAAACTCTCTGTGGGCCACTGGTCCCACTGATGTGGGTTTGGTAGACTGCCCACCTGTCACATTTTCTTTGAACACCACGGATCCAATCTGGCTTCCTCAATATCCGCATAAACTACAGGCCGAACTCGGTATTGCAGACACCATTGAGGGGTTGTACAAAAAGGGGGTGTTGATTGACTCACACTCTCAATGGAACACACCCATCTTACCTACGGAAAAGAAAGGTACTGGCAAATATCGGATGGTTCAAGACCTGCGTTCCATTAATAGTGCATTACGTACCGCTACGACACCGGTCCCAAACCCCTACGTTGCTCTCAGCACTTTCTACCTTGATGTTTCTGGAACACCACACTGGGTTAACGGGGTGTTGTTCCAGAAAAAAGGGGGAGAGAGGAAAGTATTAATGTACATAGTATGATGATGATCTGTCCAGAGAAAGACATTGACACAGATATAAATGAACATGGTCCTGATGGAAGGATCATTTTACCGCCAGGAATCAGAGAAATAGCACTAAAAGAAGCACATGGGGTGGGGCATGTCGGAGCAGCACAGATGGTGAGAAATTTGGAAAATTGGTGGCACCCTTTTATGAAACAAATGTGTAAATATCATGTAAATACTTGTCCTGAATGTACGATGTACAACGCCAGACCAACGGTCAGACCCCACCCTGGACGTTACCCTCTGGAAACAAAAGCAGGAAGAGAAATTATCATAGACTACACAGATATGGTAAACTCGGTTCAAGGTTGTAGATATATGTTGGTATGTGTTGATGCATATACAGGTTGGCCAGAGGTTCTTCCCACAAGGAGGGAAGACAGTAAGACGGTGATAAAGTTCCTCATTAATCAGTACATTCCAAGACATGGTTTTCCGGAACGAATTAGGTCTGACAATGGCACACACTTTAAAAACCATGATCTGCAGAAGGTGGAGGAGGTACTGGGACTCAAACACAAATTTGGGTCTGTATATCATCCCCAGTCACAGGGAAAGGTTGAAAGGATGAATCAGACCCTTAAAAGTAAAATAGCTAAAATCTGTGCCCAGACCAAGATGAACTGGCTGGATGCACTCCCACTGGCACTTATGTCGGTACGTAGCTCAGTGAATCAGAGTACAAGGTTCACCCCATTCGAGTTATCTACTGGAAGAATGTTTCCAGGGCCACAAACAAAGCTCGTGGGGTTAACTTTGAATGATCAGTCTCTAACCCCAAAACAGTACTTTCATGCTCTGCAGACTCTTGTTTCAGAATACGCAAAGCAGGTTGGTGAAAACACTGGAGGAGAAACAACAACAACTCCCGACTCCGAGTGGGTACTGCTGAAAGTGACCAAGAGAAAGTGGACAGAGCCACGCTGGACAGGTCCGTTCCAGGTAAAGGAGCGCACCTCACACGCCGTTCGGCTGAACGGCAAAGGAGACACGTGGTTCCACTGGAGCCAATGTGCAGCAGCTGAAGCCCCCGCCAGAACCCTGGGGGAAATCCGAGAAACACTGCGTGAGCAGAACAAAGGAGCAAAGTCCACCGATCAACAAGGGGCAGAATAATCCCCTGGTGGCAAAAGGGTGAGGTAGTCTAACCAATACCCCTAGGGAGGAAGTGAAATAGCGTTCCTCTCCAACAAGTGGTGTGCCAAACCACCAACCAGGATCGTCGAGGCGCCCAGAAGAACATGCCGCTCACCTTCCTCATCATCTGTTGGTTTGTGGTAATGTTGGTTTTTGCTTGGAGTCTCCACCACCTGTACACCACAGGAACAACTACATTATAATACCTATAGCATTACATCTTGATGGGTACATTTTATCTTCTTGTCCTATTTTACCTTATTATGTTTTAAAAGTACTGCGCATATTGCTAAAAGAGTTGTGTGACTGAGATACATAGAGAGTTTGAATCTGTCTTGGGAGTAACCCTGCCCTGGACTACTTGTTGGAAAATTCTCGTCACTGAAGGTTTTTACTGCTTGCTACAATGTTACAATATGGGAAATGGAAACCTCTGTTGGGACACAGATAGCATGTGTGGCTCTACCAAGGGGTCTGTGATATATCTGAATGGAATAATAAAGTGGATGAGTGTTGATTTTTTGCTTACAGCTCAGTTTCACAGAGTGCCTTATATGTGGTGTTGGTTTTGAGGTTGTTTGAGATGTTTTTCTTTTCATTTGTGTGATCTCTGTTCAGAGATCAAAAGGGGGATTGTCAATAATAATAATACCTATGTTACAAAATGACATGTGCATGGCAGGATGTACCAGAAAGAGCAGAACTGAGAGTCACCATGACTTTAAGATAACTACACACAGAATTTCACTACACATAGATCATGTGACCATAGGCCTGCACATCAGCACACGTCAGAGCTCACATAGACCATCACAGTAGTCCACGCCTTGCATGCTGGGAGGGACCAAACCCCCAGTGTGTAAGACGGAACAGAAACATACACAGATCAGATCGTTCTCAGCTCTTCCTGGTAACACTGTCTTTGTGTGCTGTATGATCTCCGCTCTCTGCAGACTGCGATTAAATACTTATCTGTTTCAACCTTCGCCTCCTCCACTTTGTGTCTTGCCTCCCGACCTGGGTGAGATCCACACGAGCGGATCTCAACAGAATACATGACAAGACAGATTCTTTCTGGGCCAAATATCGAACCTGTGAAGCAGGACATTAGTTAACCTTACAGTCTATGGCTTTAACACACTTCTTTACTCTAGAAAATACACAAAGAAGAACATAAGATAATAAAAGACAATAAAGAAAAGAGTTTAGGTGGATAATATACTACACACGAATTAAGCTTTAAAAACCATTTAACACCATAAAATAACAAGCGATAATCTGTTAGTCTCCAACCAACAACACACTCCACGGTTTTATTTACTGTTTCACATTTCTCACTTTAGTAGCCTAGTTGTGTAGCTAGTTTCAATAGCATTAGCATCTCCCGCCATGTGACTACAGTTCACCACTAAAGACTCATGGTCTCCGTTCAAAGTCACGTTCACTGCCCGTCACAGCCACAGCCAAAGGCTTTTATACACTCTCTGTAAAAGACATGTAAACATATATGGTTTTATTTATAATTCATAATTGTTTAATATTATCATTAGTAGTAGGCTATCACCATCATAATTCTATTTTGTAATTTCGAATGTTCAGATTGTTGTCATAACGACGGAGGTACAGTAGGCTAACGGTAAACGGAGCAGAGACACGAAAAGGAAACAAGGAGTGTACTTTGCATATTAATGTAAATATTTTTGAGCGCCCCGTCAAAATGGCAACAAGGTATCTTTTATTTACTCTTCTGACTTTGTAGTAATTGTGATTGTGTTGTATTTGTGTGATTCTATAGATATTTATTTGTGTATATTTTGTGTTTATAACAGCTCTTACGGTATGGATGGATGTTAACGATGGAACGCTATTAAACGAACAAAATCTACAGACGTCTCATACTTGTAAAGCAAAAAACCATAATGATTGACCGGGGACCGCTACAGTAAGAGCTTGAGCAAGAGCTTGACGCTGCTGCTTGCCACCGCAGAGGAAGGAAATCGCCGCTGCCGGCCGCTGTTACGGGAGGATATCACCGCTGCTCGCCGCCGAGGATATCCAAGCTTGGCCACCCGTTGCCATGCTGCACGGCGCCTTAGCAACGGCTCAAGGTTCACAACGGCAACGGAGAACGGACACAGCAAGTGGCAGAAGTTGATCTCACAAACAGTATGGAAGACACTCAAGCTTCATCCGAGAGCCTTACGGACATTAACGGACAGATTGTTAGCCTTCAAAAAGATATTCAGGACTATAAAGGACTGCTTCAAAATGCGAGTGAGATTACAAGGCAGGATATCCGGCAAACGATACAGTGTAAAGAGAAGACGTTGGCTGCGCTACAGTGTAACGTCCAGAGTGCCACAGAGGATCCTCGCCGCTCTGTGCGTCCAAAAGTCCCCACAGAAAAAATGCTTGCTTATCAAAAAGAAGAATTAAGTAAAAAAGAAAAGAGACTCATAGGCTTATATGAACAGTGGAAAATGCAAGCACGTGAAGCAAGAGAGAAACTTAAATTAGATATAAGTGACACACTCATGTCATCATTTGTGGACATTTTAGAAAAAGGAAGAGATGACATGTTGATACTTTACACTGAAATAAGAACTCACATCGCACCATCAGCTGATTTGAGGAGGAAAATTGATGCATGTGAAGCAGTAACTCATGACATCACCAAAGTCATATATGAAAGACTAACAGGCATTAATGGAGATTTTAATGCTGAAGATGAAAGAAATCGTCTGCGTGAGCTGCTGGATCGTGATTATGCCATCTCCATCTATGGTTCCACTGCTGCACCATCAGGAATCACTCATCATTCTTCATCTTCATGCATCGCTTTGAGACGAGCTGAGGCAGCTGCAGACCTTGCAGCAAAGGAGGCTGAGTACAGGATCGTACAAGAGGAAGGCAAACAAAAAGAAAGGATCAAGGCTTTGGAAGAGCAACACCAGAAAGAACTTGAAATTCAAAGGTCTGAGCTGGAACGTCTGAAAGCAGAAAGGGATGTGGAGGCAGCACGGGCCAGACTGGAATCCTACAACAGAGAAATGGTACAGTTAAGTGATGCACAGTCATTTAAAGTGGAGGTGAAGCAGCCAGCCAATTTAACATAATTCATTAAATGGATTTCCAGTGTGCTTAAACTTAGACAAACTAACACATGAAACACAAGCATTTAGGAGAAAATGCGAGTTGAAAATTGCATTTTTTAGCTAGTGCGCCGCCATCTTGTCGTTCGACTGTCCGTGACGTCACGGTGTTGGTTGCCTCTGTTGGCTGACAGCCACAGACAGTGAAAGTGAAGGACATAGCTACAGACAGAGACGGTAAAACATGAAACTGTGGAGGCACTGGATTAGAAGAGACTCAGAGGAGACCTCTACTGTGTTGCTCCTTCTGTGAACTAGTTTTACAGTGTTAAAAACTAGGGGGAAAAACCCTCTTTTTTTCATTAACTGCCGCTAATAAGGAGCCGCCGCAGCAGCGGAGCTGTTATCAAGACTCCTCTGCTGATCTCGGTGTGATCATTTCTTACAGCATGTTTACATCAGTCTGGATGTGGTCCAGAGGAAAATTCTGATCAACTCTGAAAGTTCATCATTCACCGGATCAACCGACAACAACTTGACTTTACGCCGACAGTTTTCAGTTTAGCTGCCACAGCCCGTCCTCCCCCGACCGGCCCACGTTCACACCGTGATAAGCATCAGTCACCGCGGGGAGAGAGAGGCTGGACCCTCCGCTAGTCCGCTCACACACCGAGGGATCATTCAACCACACACACACACACACACACACACACACACACACACACACACACACACAGCAGCGATCATGACATCGGTATTAACTGTAATAGCGCCCATCACCAATTATAAGAAGGGAAACATCTCTGATCTCATCCTCCACACACCCAGCCCTCAGCAGAAGACTATTCAAACAATAAATATGTCTTACCTTTACAACAGGTGTCCAAAACAGTCAGCAGCAGCAGTCATCCAGCTCCAACAGTTTAATAATCCACCGATATTCCCGTTTACATCGCGTTCCTCGCAGCCATAGACTGTAAAAGCTCGCAGCCAGCGCGGTGTTTCATTCATTTGCATTGTGTGAAAAAAAAAAATTAGCGGCGGCAACAGCCGTGTTTCTGATCAACCGGGTCTGTGTTGTCCGGTTCCACCGCGTTGTTTACTCCCGGTGCAACGTTACTTCCACACGGACACGGTCCGGCGGGTCCGTGCGGCTCGGACGCGGTGTGTCGGACTGTCTGGACCTCTGGACCGTGGCCTGGACTCGGTACCAGCAGTGGAGAGGCTTCACTGTCTCCTCTGTCAGCCTCTCCTCTCAGGAGCTGAAGCTAAAGCTAACGCTAACGTTAGCTAAAACTTTTTTTTTCACACAATGCAAATGAATGAAACACCGCGCTGGCTGCCAAAGATGAGGAACGCGATGTAAACGGGAATATCGGTGGATTATTAAACTGTTGGAGCTGGATGACTGCTGCTGCTGCTGACTGTTTTGGACACCTGTTGTAAAGGTAAGACATATTTATTGTTTGAATAGTCTTCTGCTGAGGGCTGGGTGTGTGGAGGATGAGATCAGAGATCTTCCCCTCTTATTTATTGGTGTGTGTGTGTGTGTGTGTGTGTGTGTGTGTGTGTGTGTGTGTGTGTGTGTGTGTGTGTGTGTGTGTGGTTGAATGATCCCTCGGTGTGTGAGCGGACTAGCGGAGGGTCCAGCCTCTCTCTCCCCGCGGTGACTGATGCTTATCACGGTGTGAACGTGGGCCGGTCGGGGGAGGACGGGCTGTGGCAGCTAAACTGAAAACTGTCGGCGTAAAGTCAAGTTGTTGTCGGTTGATCCGGTGAATGATGAACTTTCAGAGTTGATCAGAATTTTCCTCTGGACCACATCCAGACTGATGTAAACATGCTGTAAGAAATGATCACACCGAGATCAGCAGAGGAGTCTTGATAACAGCTCCGCTGCTGCGGCGGCTCCTTATTAGCGGCAGTTAATGAAAAAAAGAGGGTTTTTCCCCCTAGTTTTTAACACTGTAAAACTAGTTCACAGAAGGAGCAACACAGTAGAGGTCTCCTCTGAGTCTCTTCTAATCCAGTGCCTCCACAGTTTCATGTTTTACCGTCTCTGTCTGTAGCTATGTCCTTCACTTTCACTGTCTGTGGCTGTCAGCCAACAGAGGCAACCAACACCGTGACGTCACGGACAGTCGAACGACAAGATGGCGGCGCACTAGCTAAAAAATGCAATTTTCAACTCGCATTTTCTCCTAAATGCTTGTGTTTCATGTGTTAGTTTGACAATTTTTAAGTACAGTGGAAAACAGTTTATTGAAATATGTGTATTTGGCTGGCTGCTTCACCTCCACTTTAAAGGTGAGCAGATGAGCCCACTTACAGCCCCTCAGCCCCCTGCACCATACTCACCTACTGGGCTGTCAGCGCCCTCTGATGTTGCTCAACTGGCACAAGCTGTTCAGGACAGTATAACACTTAACAGACTTCCCATACCTGAGCCTACAGTGTTTAGTGGTGAACCTATACATTACATTGAGTGGAAAGCCTCTTTCACATCACTAATAGACCAAAGAGGCGTTTCTGCCTGTGATAAACTGTATTATTTAAAAAAGTATGTCAGTGGTCCAGCTCGTAAATGCTTAGAAGGAACCTTCTTTAGAAATGATGAGCAAGCTTATCAAGATGCATGGAAAAAACTAAATCAGCGATATGGCCAGGCTTTTGTTGTCCAAAGAGCATTTAGAGAGAAATTATCAAATTGGCCAAAGATACAGACTAAGGATGCTGAAGGACTAAGGAGTTTTGCAGACTTCATTAATGCATGTCAGCTTGCCATTCCCCATGTAAAGGGCCTAGAAATATTAAATGACTGTGAGCAAAATCAAAGACTGACCCAAAAATTACCTGACTGGGCATCTTCCAGATGGAACCGTCAAGTTACAAAGGCCCAGTTAGATGGCAAAGACTTCCCGAGTTTCAAGGATTTTGCTGATTTTCTGTTGCTAGAAGCAGAAATTGCCTGCAACCCAGTCACCTCCATCCATGCTCTTCGCTCCTCAGAGTTATCCAGTAACAAAGATAACTCGAAAGATACTAGGAGAAATAAGGCAAGTGTATTCAGTACTGAAACAGCTGTGCACAGTGACAAAACAACATTGAGAGAAAACATGGGGCCTCAATGCATATTATGTAAAGGCACACATCAGCTCCACAAATGCCCCGTCCTCATGGAAAAGTCACTGGAAGAAAAAAGAGCATATGTTAAGGAGAACAGACTTTGTTACGGCTGTTTAAAACAAGGCCACAGTGCAAAAGAGTGTCGTCGTCGCCTAAAATGTGACACATGCTCGAAAAAACATCCAACCTGCCTTCATGATGACAATTTCATAAAAAGAGAAAGGCAAGTAAATACAGCAGAAACAGCACACAATAGCATGTCAGAGACAACAACTGCTATATCACTCAATGTCGCCAGAGAGGGACAACCAGCTAGTACCTCAATGATTGTTCCAGTATGGGTGTCAACTACTGTTAACCCATACAGAGAAAAGCTTGTCTATGCCTTGTTAGACACTCAAAGTGACACTGCATTCATTGATCAGGAAGTGAGCTGTGAATTACAAGTAAATAGATGTCCAGTAAAACTAAAACTCACAACCATGATGGGAGAAAATGCAGTTATAAACAGTGAGAAAATATCTGGTCTCCGTGTTAGAGGTTACAATTCTGCAACACACATTCTCCTCCCTCCTGCATACACAAAGGACCATATTCCTGTGAACCGGGAGCACATACCAACCTGTGAAACTGCCAAACGCTGGAGTCACCTATCACCTATCATAGATGAAGTTCCACCACTCCTCAAATGTGAAATTGGACTCTTGATAGGTTATAACTGTCCAAAGGCACTAGCACCTAAACAAGTGATACTAGGCAAAGATGATGAGCCTTATGCAGTGCAAACAGAGTTAGGGTGGAGCATAGTTGGCAGTGAAACACCTCACCATGAAACAGACATGATAAACAGTCTCTGTCACCGTGTGGCTGTAAAAGAGATTCCCCCAGTAACTCCTATGGATGCAATTCGAGCATTAGAGAGAGACTTCAGAGAAGGCAAGGAAAATGACAAAACAGTGTCTCAAGAGGATCTCATGTTCTTGGACAAACTTAAGGAAGGCATAAGAAAGGATGAACAAGGACATTATGAAATGCCATTGCCTTTTAAGGAAAGGCCATATATGCCCAACAACAGACAGATTGCAGAGATACGTCTTAACCACCTCAAAAGAAGATTGTCTAAGGATGAGAGATACAAGGAAGATTATGTTAAGTACATGAATGACATAATCAAAAGAGGTGATGCTGAGGAAGCTAAAGATGATGGACTTAATGGCAACAAATGGTATATACCACACCATGGTATTTATCATCCAAAGAAACCAGAAAAGCTGCGAGTTGTATTTGACTGCTCAGCCAAACACAAGGGAACCTGTCTGAATGAGCACCTATTATCCGGCCCAGACATGATAAACAATCTAACAGGCATCCTCATACGCTTTCGACAACATCAGATAGCTTTAATGTGTGACATAGAAAAAATGTTCCATCAGTTCAAAGTTCAAGAGACTGATCGCAACTACTTCCGCTTCTTATGGTGGAAAAATGGAGACTTAAGCACACAACCACAAGAGTATAGAATGACTGTACATCTCTTTGGCGCAGTGTCTTCACCAGGATGTGCAAACTATGGATTAAAAAATCTAGCCAAAGAGCACAACCTTGCATTTCCTCTAGCTGCCCAGTTCATTGCCAGAGACTTTTATGTGGATGATGGAGTCACAAGTGTAGAGACAGTGAAAGAAGGAATTCAGCTGGCACAAGAGGCACGAGAAATATGCGCAAATGGTGGACTCCGGCTGCACAAGTTTGTATCAAACAGTGACACTGTTCTAAACAGTATACCAAGTTCAGAGCATGCAACTGACATTAAAACAAAAGACCTTGCTTTCAGTGAGATGCAAATAGAGAGAGCACTAGGCATTCACTGGAATATAGAAAGAGACTGCTTCACTTTCAACATCACACTGAAAGATCAACCACCCACACGTCGTGGAATATTATCCACCATTGCATCTGTATATGATCCTCTTGGATTTGTTGCTCCTTATCTCCTCAGTGGCAAAAAGATCCTGCAAGAAATGTGCCGTCAGGGTACCAGCTGGGACGATCCTCTGCCTGAAGGTCTGAAACCACGGTGGGAGCACTGGAAAAGAGATCTCATCAATCTGGAGAAAGTACAGATAGCCAGATGCTATGTACCTACTAACTTTGGAAAGGTGGAGAAAAGAGAACTGCATCATTTCTCAGATGCAAGCACCACTGGGTATGGACAATGTTCCTATCTGAGACTTATAAATAAGGATGGAGATGTTCACTGTGCCTTCATCATGGGAAAAGCCCGCGTCTCCCCCACAAAGGTCTCCACTATTCCAAGGTTAGAGCTCACAGCAGCAACGGTCTCAGTCACAGTGAGTAATATGCTTAAAGAAGAGCTAGCTCATGACACTACAGATGAATTCTTTTGGACAGACTCAAAAGTTACCCTTGGATACATACATAATGAAGCAAGACGGTTCCACACCTTTGTCGCAAATAGAGTGCAAAAGATCCGCAACAGCACAGCACCCCAGCAGTGGTTGTACATTTCCACCAAAGAAAACCCTGCAGACCATGCGTCCAGAGGAACAACAGTGGAGGAATTGCTGTCATCTGAGTGGTTCACAGGTCCAAGGTTCCTGTGGGAAAAGGAAATACATCCTCCAGCAAAAGTAATTCTGGATCTTCCAATAGGAGACCCAGAAGTTAAAAAGGTTCAAACATTCTTAACAAAGACTACTGCAGAAGTGAGTCTGTCTGACCGCCTCGTGAAATTCTCATCCTGGTCTAAAGCTGTCAGTGCTGTGGCTCGTCTCAAACGCAGACTCCTGAAAGACAAATCAAACACTCACTCTACAGTCAGTGAACGAGAAAATGCAGAACTTGTGATCATCAAAGACTTACAAAAACAAGCATACACGGAAGAAATAAAGACATTAAGAAATGGAAATCTGTTACCAAGGAATAACAAGTTACATCCCCTTGATCTCTTCTTGGACAGAGATGCTGTGCTCAAGGTGGGAGGAAGACTACGCTGCTCATCCCTCCCCAGCTCAGAAAAGCACCCAACAGTCATCCCCAGGCAGCATCATGTCACACAACTGATAATTGCACACTGTCATGAAAAGGTTAAACACCAGGGCAAAGGCTTCACCATCAATGAAATCCGGGCCAGTGGCTATTGGATCCCAGGTTTAAGTCAAGCAGTTACTTCCTACATTCGTCAGTGTGTAACATGTCGGAGACTAAGAGGACATGCAGTAGGGCAAAAAATGAGTGATCTCCCAACAGAACGGATGGAATCCTCTCCCCCTTTCACATACTGCGGAATGGACTGTTTTGGCCCTCTCCTGACTAAACAAGGTCGAAAAGAACAAAAAAGATATGGCTTGCTCTTCACATGCTTCAGCTCACGTGCTATCCATGTTGAAATGATAGATGATTTGTCAACTGATACTTTCATTAACGGTCTGCGTTGTTTTGTGGCACTGCGAGGCTCAGTGAGACAAATTAAATGTGATCAAGGCACTAATTTTGTAGGAGCCAAAAATGAACTGAGAGCAGCTCTACAAGAACTGGATGTTGAGAGACTGGCAACCTTTCTTGCAGAAAAACAGTGTGACTTTCTGTTCAATACGCCTCATGCAAGTCACGCAGGTGGAGTGTGGGAACGACAGATCAGAACTGTAAAAAATGTGCTAAACTCCACACTCTCTCTCTCACCTGGAAGACTCAATGATGCCTCCTTAAGAACTCTATTATATGAAGCTTCTGCAATTGTAAACAGCCGTCCTCTTACAACAGATAACCTGAACGATCCAAACAGTTTAGAACCACTCACTCCAAACCATCTAATCAACATGAAAGCTGTCACTACACCCCCTCCACCAGGCAAGTTCATCAGAGAAGACTTGTACGGACGAAAAAGATGGAGACAAGTACAATATTTAGCAGAACAGTTTTGGAGCCGGTGGAAAAAGGAATATCTACACAACATCATGCTCAGGCAAAGATGGCATGCACCCAGGAGGAATCTTCAAGTGGGAGACATTGTAATGGATACAGAGGAACAGCTTCCAAGATCAGACTGGAGACTTGGACGAGTCTCAGAGACAGTGAGAGATGATGATGGACTTGTAAGAAAAGTCAAGATATGTCTAGGAGATAGACATCTAAACAGAAGAGGCAAAAGCTTAAACAAAGTATCCATGGTAGAACGTCCAGCTCATAAATTAGTTCTACTATTAGAGGCCTCTTAAGTGAGCAAAAACAAAACAAACAAATCTGTTGTGTTAATGTATTTACTATTTATTCTTAAGTAATTCCTCGTAAAAATTAATAGTGTTTTATGTTTTGCATATTGTATAAAACACTTATAATTTGGTGGGAGTGTAAAAGACATGTAAACATATATGGTTTTATTTATAATTCATAATTGTTTAATATTATCATTAGTAGTAGGCTATCACCATCATAATTCTATTTTGTAATTTCGAATGTTCAGATTGTTGTCATAACGACGGAGGTACAGTAGGCTAACGGTAAACGGAGCAGAGACACGAAAAGGAAACAAGGAGTGTACTTTGCATATTAATGTAAATATTTTTGAGCGCCCCGTCAAAATGGCAACAAGGTATCTTTTATTTACTCTTCTGACTTTGTAGTAATTGTGATTGTGTTGTATTTGTGTGATTCTATAGATATTTATTTGTGTATATTTTGTGTTTATAACAGCTCTTACGGTATGGATGGATGTTAACGATGGAACGCTATTAAACGAACAAAATCTACAGACGTCTCATACTTGTAAAGCAAAAAACCATAATGATTGACCGGGGACCGCTACACTCTCTACTACAAGTATATTTCTTTTTGGTTATGATTTCTGAGCATCTGAACTCACCTGTACGAACAGCACGTAAAGGACAGTCCTCTCCTCTGTTAGTGTGTGGCAGCTTCACCTCTATCTGACGCCTTCTTCTTCCACCGCCTCTCTGCTAGTGGCTTAGCTGGCATGTCAAACTCATGATACTGTATATGAGTTTGACATATAACATGTAAGGAATACATATGGTTAATCTGAGAACATGTTATATAAAACATGTTCTAAGATTAACCATTTTACCTTTGCATTAACCTTTTAATGTAGCCTAATTTATTAGGCAAAAGGGGAATAACTGTGAATAAATGAAATAAATAAATACTGGCTACATACATAATTAATATAAATAAACAAATGCAATAACTGTTCACTCTGGGCAACTGGATAGATGGAAAAAAAATTAACATGATTAATACTATGACCATTTTTGTCACAATATGTCATTATTAAGAATAGGCTATATTACCTCATTATTAGATTAGATATGGTAACTTTCTTGGTTTAAGGGACTATTTTGAGCTGGTGCGAATAATCTAAAGACTAGAAAACAGAAGATCATTAAACACTGCTCCACTCAAGAGACTAATCTCTGCACACAAGTGTTTACTTGACTGGAGGCAGTGCTCTGAGCTCAGCTCAGTGCTGAATCAATCATTATCCAGACTTTTGAGGATGAGAAGTGCTCTCTTTGTGACACCTTAAATCACTTTGAATCTACATGAGATGTCAGATAAAAGTCATCCAACTCTGTAAAATCTTTTTTGAAAACAAAAAAGAAAAGAAAAACGTTTAGGATATAAATAGAGTGTGGTCCAGTGGATCCACTTGGACACAAATAGCCTATTGTTTATGTAATATTCACATAAATGCTCAGTGTGATGTGACAGAAAGTTGTTTGATCAATATTGTACACACTTAACTAATGATCAATGAGTGTCAATGTGCAGATTTGTACATGTTTTGAGTTTGAAAAGCCCCCAAAGCCCAATTCACCAAATTAAATCCAATAAATCTCAGTTCACAAACTCTGCTGCTGTGATGGATGCTGTCTCTGATGACATCACCCATGGAACATAGAAACCACTTATCAGCTCAAACTCAAAACTCAAGCTTGACTTTTTCTTTCATTATTCTAAAACATAACTTTTTTTTTGACGATGTTTCAAAAGCTCTGTTATCACTTATTACAGCTCTTAGTTTCCATGGATTTGAAAAAAAGATTTTGGAGAGGTTATTAATTATAATTGACTGAACCAACCTTCAGGATCTTTACTGGGGAATCTTTTATTTCTTTGAATTTCCATTGAATAGCCTACCTCCTGTTTATTCAATTTGGCAAATTACAGCAGCTGACTGGGGTGGGTTATTAGTACATCACTGTGCCGCACTTAGTCCCATGAGTTTCCATGTAAATGGAACTTCCAACAGTTCATATTATTCATTTGAATAGTTTTTATACTAAAAAATGATAAAACAAACAAAAAATCCATCCATGCCATCAAGCTGTTCCAGAGACAAATTCAGCTGGGCAGAATAAAATGAGAATATGTTCATGTTTATTCTATCACATGATTTCTCCATAAAATGAATATTGCTGTTGTTTGTTTAATGTCAATATGATGCTTGTTGAATAAGAGCTGATACACCGGCAAAGTGACTGAATACAACAAGGAAAAGTGGATATGCACCTTGTAATTGAAGAGCCAAATGTAGGATGAAAAAGTCAAATGAAAACACGCATGAGTTCACTTGGTCTGTATGAAACCTAAATGCAGAAGAGTTTTTTGTCAGTGCACTTTGCCATTGATTGAAACAGCCTTGGATCCCTGAATGGGCACAGAAACATTTTTTTCCGCAGAGGTACTATTACTCATGTACCTTATTTTAAAAGGAGAGCTAGTGATTCATTCGGCCTTCCTTCATCAGCCAGTATCAAACAGAAACAGCGCATGGAACGTTGTTATGAAAGGAAATGATTTACAATTGACTTCACATGCAGACCAAGCAGCTCTAAAAGTCAAGGACTCCCACTCAGGTAGATGACGAGACGCTGTGTGAAGGCACCGACACAAAAAGGACTGACGCCACTAGAAAGAAGTACACTCACACACTCTTCATCAGTGTCTCTCAGAACTTTTTTTTTTATTTCCCATGCATAGTTTGGACAAGAGTGTAGTGGAACAGAAATGAAAAACAAAAAGGAAATAAAAGTTTTGACACTAATTGAGATTTTCTCCATTGTGGTCATCATCTGTGAAATCATCGACGATACATGTTTAAAACTAGAAAAGGAAAAAAAAAAAAGTTTTAGCGAGGGTTAGAATTCAATAAGTTTCTTCAAGGTACAACAACGTCCTTCATGGTAGAACAATGATGCATTTTTGGATGGGGGGAAAAGTGCTGTATAACATAAATACATTACAAAGAAAACTAGAACCTAAAACATTCAGCACATATTTATACAACACAGTGCAAAAAAACCAGGGATAAGTTCAAAGGACGATTTTTCCAGCACTCGGTTCCTCGATTTGTGATGAGTTGATGTGACTCTGCATCTTTTTCTCCTGCTTCTCTCTCCTTTCAAAAGCAGAGAGAGAGAGACACACCAGCACAATTGTAAACACTTAGCAGTAAGATGTGTCTGGTACAGCGCTGCTCCGAACCACAGCACAGCAGAAACTCAACCCCATCAACCAGGGATTTGAATTCTGTTAAGAAATCCTACACATTTACATTTAGTTTCCAGTTTAAGGGGGTAGGGGGGCAGGGGGGCAGGGCAAACGTTAATCACCGAATAAGTTTCCAATGACTCGTCACACATGTGGACAGGCTAAGACAAACCTGCACAGCAGATGCCTTTGATAAGATAATGTAATTGCTTGTGCACATAGAAGATGCAAAGGTTAATGCTACCATCCATGTCCCGAGGTCTGTTAGGCAGAACAGTCATTATTAAAAACCCACCAGTGAGTCAGTGTTTTTATGACTCTGCTTTGTTTATGACTAAATTTAATCAGTGTTTTGGGATTATTGGGCTGCAATTACATTGTTGTGGTTCTATCTCATGTCTCTAATGAGAGGTAATTAACTCTGAGTTACATGCCCCTCCCAGCTCAACAGATACAGTGGGTAAAGTCACCTAGCGACAGGTGAACACAGCACATAGAGCCAAATGTTTTTTCCTCAGATGCTGGTGAAGAAGTAGCAGAGCTGTGAACGTGAATCTTGTGTTTCTGTCGACCTGATACATTTTTGCTGCATTCACCATAGCAACTTCAGAAGGTGATATGTCGGTGTTGTGTGAACAGCTTGTTCTGCTACTTAGTACTTCAGGCAACAGTTAGGGGCAAGTGTGGGTCCTGATGAAGAGACAGAGATCTGAATCTGTACTGTGTTTGCAGGTCTGTGCTGTCCACAGGTAATGAGACAATGGGTCTAAGAACCTGCAACTAAACTTTTGCAGTATACGTTTGTGACTTTTAGTGTCTCGTTAAGGTCCAAATGCTGTGTACTGTAATATGGGTAAAGTCTTAAAGGGAGAAAAAATTGTGAGCGTCTGGATGCACTGTTGAGTATTCTCCAAATTAAATTCTGGGCCTAAAGAAAAAAAGATGAGCGCTACATTGGCAGATTTTACCATCAACATTGGAGAAAAAAATGATTTCACAGTTCTAGCTAACACTGTATTGCAACTCCAAAAGCAGCATGGGAAAATATGGCGTAAACTCTGTGTCTGTGTGTGTGCGTGTGTGTGTGTGTGTGTATGTCTGTGTGAGCATGAGTGAGAGAACAACAAAGTGAAAGAGGAAGAGCACAGTCGCTCCATCACACACACACCACAGGCCACGACAAGTGGTTTTTACACATGTGCTTACTCTACTTGTGTGAGATATGACTACTCCCTGCTACGCCTTCATCACCGGACAGAAATACAATCATTCAACAAAAAAAAAAAAAACATCTTTTAAGATGTGTGTTACATACTAAAGCGTTGTGTGTTTTGTGTATCACTTCGTATACATCTGAAATGGCAGTTTGCAACAAAGAATGTGAAAGCTGTGTGTCCTCAAAGGTCATTACTTTGTATGGTGCGGAGCTTGAACCAAGGATAGACTTCTGACTGTGTGTATTTTGTGTCGCCCAAAATGTTGGGTACAAATGCAACAGTATCAGCAGCTTCAAGTTTCTGATGTGAGAAGCCGCTCTGATTTAATCGTGTTGCTAATCAGCGATCAGGTATGGGAGGAGGGGATAAAAATAAACACACCACTGGTTTCAGATCTCACCATCAATTAAAGACTACAACTTAACAGAACGACAAAATGCTAATGTGATAACAAAGTTCAGTGTGATCCGAGTGATTACTGTGAGAAGATATTACATATCTACATATAGAAAATACACTTCAACACAGCCAGATCCAAACAGTTCCTTCCAACAGTATGAAAAATATACAAATAAAAAATACAAATACTCTCAGACACTAGGTAGGTAGTTTTCTGTTGACATGAAATCAGTGAAGACTAAAAGATAAATATTTCACATTTTTTCTCTCCCTTGCATTTTAAAGAGAAAATAAAAATTTGTGTGTATGAAAGAAAAGGAAAAACTGTCCATTTTTTTGAAATATCATCCTTCAGTAATTAGTAACATTGTGATAACACATCTGTTTTTCAGCTAAAAACACTTTAGCTTCTCTAGTAAGCAAAAAAGAGCCAGTGTTGAAACCAAAAGCATTATAGAATTCTTTTTTTCAGACATCATACACTATGCACAGATAATAGAAAAATTAACAATGATCAAGTCTTTTCCACACGAGAGAAACGACGCCTCCTCTGCTCCGGCTTGGGAACATGGAGAGCTCGGGAAAAGGCCGGAGATTCATTAGAATCGGCGTCATCGCTGCTGCGTGATCATCAGTCAGAAATGCCTCCGACAGTCAGAATGTAATTACTACCATTATAAACTCAGTCCGAAAGAGAGACAGAACAGAGGTCGCCGACATACATATTTTAACGTCCCATAATGCAACATACTGAGAGGCCCAGGAGTGGTAGATGTTGAATTGGGTGATGAAGACAGACGGTGATCTAGGGGACGAGGGCAGGTAGCGTCCGTCTCAGCTCTTAGTGTATTACAAACTTTGACCCATGGAAGGAGGAGTATCAGTCACTGTATGTTGGTAACACCACCTGCAACACGCTGCTGTGGAGCAGCCGGGGCATCAGGTCCTGCCAGGTGAGTAACAGTCATTCATTGTCTTTCAGTTGTGCCAGCGGAGCGCCACTGTGGGGGGGGGGGGGGGGGGGGCACGAAGGGACATCGGAGCTTCCTGGGACTTAGTAAAGGTGAAGAAGCCCTCCAGTCACAGAGATAAAAAGGTGGGGAAGAGGAAGAGGAAGAGGAAGAGGAGAAGATTACTGAGCTCACTTGACGTGTTCGGCACTGTGGGAGGAACAGTAGTATTTCTTGTGAGCTATGAACGTGGAGAGGCTGCTGAACTTGATGTTGCACAGCCGACAGAAGCGGGAGTTCCCGTTCTGGACCGGGGAGATGACGGTGGTTTTGGCGGCGGGGACGGGGGAGGGCTGCGGCGCGGAGGCCACGGTCGCGCCGACCTTATCCGGATGGTTGGACGATCCCACCGTCTCCCTTAGGACCTCAGGCACTGGTGACAAAGTCAGAGAGGGAGCCCTTGGGGGGGACACGGGCAGAGGCGAGCCAGCCGAGGGCGACCCCCCCCGGGGCGAGGGGCTGCCGTTCAGCAGGGGGGAGCCGGGAGAGGAGGTCCCGCTCCTGGCCTGCCCGTTGACACTGTCTCTGTGAAGGTGGGACGCCGGTCGGGACTGGCTGTTGGGAGTCATGGAGGTGGCTGCGGCGGCTCCATCTATGGGACTGAGGCTGCCCAGCAGGGTGGGGGGCTCCTGCTGGATGGTGACAAGGAGGCTGTGGGCCGTCTTGAAGTGTTCCATCAGATCGCAGCTGATAGGCCTGTTGGGGCAGTACGGACAGACCACCTGAGGGGGGGACGCGCCTGTGCCTTTGGCTCCGGCTCCTGGGGTGGCTGCGGATGTGGTGGTGGTGGCGGTGTGGGGTGGGGGTGTGGCATCAGAGGCGGGTAAGGTGGAGGAATGAGGGCTGGATGACGCTGCCCGAGTCTGGGCAGCCCATTCAGCTGGGGGGGCTTTGGCCTCCACAGGGTGCACCAGGTCGGGGCGCTCCTGCTGAGTCCTGCTTTTGGGCGAGGTGGAGGCGGATCTCTTGAGCCGGTGAAGCTGCTCCAAGGTGTGGGGCTGGAGTGTGGTGGCGGGGCAGTAGTAGGTTTTATGAGCCAGGTAGTTCTCGATGCTGTTGAAGCTGATGCTGCAGGCCGTGCACTTGTGATAGTCTGTCAGAGGCAGAGCGGGGAGGATGCTGCTGCTGCTGCTGCTGCTGCTGCCGCCGCCGCCGTGCCGGGGAGCGTCTCGCAGGCGCGGCCTCTTGCTCAGGTCGATGGGGCCGTCCCCCTCGGGGCTGGAGCCGCCCGCCGCGCTGGGAGAACCCTCTCGCTTCACCGCCAAGCCCAGAACAGAGGGAGACGGGGCAGAGGCGGCTGCAGTGGCGGCGGTGGCGGCCGCGGCGGCTGCAGCTGCGGCGGCGGCGGCGGCGTTGGCTAAGGCTTCAGTTCTCGCCATGTGGATCTCGTACATCTTCTTCCGCTTGCGCGTGCGGATGGGTTGGGGGAGGAAGGCTGCTGTGGTGGTGGTGGCCTTGGCCATGTGTACGGCTCGATGGTTGGACGGGTCGTGGCGCGACGCGCAGTAGAAACGCTTGTGAACGGTGTAGTTCTCGTGACGGCTGAAGCGGATGTTACAGGCCCCGCAGAAGGTTCTGTTGGGATCGTCCTCCGCGTCCTCGGCGGAAGCGCTAGCGGGACTCTGGCTGCCTTCGCTTGCTCTTCCTCCTCCGCCCCCTCCTCCCAAACTCGCACCTCCGCCTTCCCCCTCGGAGGAGGACGAGACTCCCTCTCTCCCCGCGGGGGTTTCTGCCTTGACCTCCACCGCTCTCCTGGATTCTGTGGCTCCGGCTCCAGCGGGAGAGTCGGAGCCGGCGGGGGAGGCGGAGGCCGCTCTGCTGGCCGCTCCGCCCTGAGGAGAAGCAGACCGCGCTCCGCCGGAAGGCACCGTAGCCGGGGCCGCGTCCCTCGTCGCCCCCGGGCCGGAGGCTGAGGTTGCGCCGTCCGCTTGGTGCCTGCTGGAGCAGTACAGCCTCTTGTGTGCATAGAAGTTGTTGATGTTGTTGAAGGTGATGTCGCACTCGAAGCAGGTGGCTCCCTTGTGAGGCGGGGTGGCTGCGGCGGCGGGGGCCGTGGTTCCAGCGGGGAAGAAGGCTGCTGGGTTGTTCTGAGGAACCGTCTGGCCCTGCTTCAGACGGCTGTGGACCATCTCTGACATCTTAGCCAGTATCTCTGAGGCCTGGGGCAAGATGGCTGCTTCTGGGTTAAACATGTACTGAGGCAAGAACATGGCTCCTCCCGGAAGAACTGACTCTGTCCCGCCAACGTGGGCGGGGCTAGAACCAGGCGTGGGACTGGTTGGTTCTGCCTTTACAGTTGTGGTGGCAGGACTCTTTGAGGAGTCTGATGACAGTCTAGATGAGGTGGAGGTTTGCGACTCCTTTGTCTTCCTTCTTGCTTCCTGAAGGCCCTCCTCCCCACTGTTCCTCTCCTCCTCCTCCCCCTCCCCCTCCTCCTCCTCCTCTCCATCCTCCTTCACCTCCATCTCCATCTGCTTCTCTCCGGCCTCTGAGTCTGAATGCGGCTCCTCTTTGATTTTCAGCTCACCGGTGGGGGCATCAGGAGGACTGTAGTCTCGGGGCGTGGCGGAGCCGCCGTTTGCGCCCGGGCTGGACGAGTCTGGTTTGGGGACACAGGCGAGCGGCTCCCTCTCATGTGGAGAGAGCTGCAGCTGGGGGGCGTCCACCAACGATGGGGTCATTTGGCGAGGGGTGGAGCTCCTGTCCACCGGGACCCTCACCTCCAGGTGGGTCCGTACGTGCTGCTGCAGCTGGGCCGGGGAGTCGGAGTTGTGACCGCACACTTGACACTTCAGCACCACACCAGAGTCTCCTGGACTGAGACCTGATAACCAGAGACAAGATTAGTCAAGTGTGAAGCTGAGTGGATTTTACACACTGGCCATAGTCTACAATTTCTCTACTGACACTGCACAGATCAAACGACTGGCTACAAGCTGGGATGTACATTGTTAAAATACTGGAATTTTAATGGCACTCTTTTCTCTACTTTGTTATTTTGTAAGAAAAAAAAACTTTATTTTTTGATTGATTGAATTTGCAAAGAAGGAAATGTAAAACAATGATTTACTACAGGACTTTCTCTTTGACAGTATGTGGGCTGTTACAGTAGCTTCACCAAATCAAGCCAAGTTTATTTTTATTTTTTTATTTGTGCCCTCAGATTTTATTATTTCTTTTATTCAACATGCGTAGGCCTACTCTCTAATGATGAAATAAGGGCTGTCAATCTATTAAAATATTTAATTGCGATTAATCTCATGAATGTCATAGTTAACTTGTGATTAATCGCAAATCAATCGCACATTTTTTAAATGTATTATAGCCTAAATGTCCCTTGTGTGTGTGTGTGTGTGTGTTCATCTCTCTCGCTCTCTGTTTAGATAAATAAACACAAATAAGCTACAAACGCACACATGGCCTCTCGTATTCGCTAATCGCTGTGTTTTATTTTGAAAATTGACTGGATTCTCTTGTGTTTCTTTGTTTGACTTCCTGCCAGGATTGACGCAATCGCTCGCGGCTCGCGCACAAAACGGAGAGGGGGGATGGCATTTTTACAGGGGGGATGATTTTGATCGTTTTTATCTCATCCCCCCCTCAACTGGACTACTGAGGACAACATGTTGTAAAGATGAAAATGGGACAGCCTGTTGAGACTTGACCTGGATGTGACATATGGGTGGACTCACCAGTGGACAGGGGCAGCTTGGGAAGGCCTGGCCCCGGGGAGTAAACCTCGCTGCGAGAGCCGGGCTGGCAGACCATGTGGCTGGTGACCAGATGGCTGTAGAGGATGTCCCTGGTGGTGGAGACGAAGCCGCAGCCGTGACACAAGCCGTTCAGCGTGTCTGTGTGGACCTTCAGGTGGCGCTCACAGTTTGCTTTGGTGGTGAAGGCTGACAGACAGATGAGACAGACAAATGGACGTTCGCCTGTGGAAAGACAGGGAGGGACAATGAATGACGTGGCCTGGACCCTCAAGGAACCAATGAAACGGCCGGTGAAGCCACACTGGTTAAAGTACACACAAATTAAGACCTCAATGTTCTCACTACTGTCAGTTTGGCATACCGTGCGTATAAATCTTGCTCTCACCACTGTGTGTGCGCATGTGGATCTCGAGAGAGCTGGCGCTGGGGCAGCTCTTGTTGCACTGCGGAAAGGGGCAGATGCGCTCGTTGGGGTAGGACTCCTTGGGTTTGTCTTGCGGTGGTGAAGAGGCTGCGGCCGGCTGCTTCTGACGGCTGGCACAGTAGTACATGAGGTGGGCCTGCAGGTTCCTCTCGCTGCGGTACCAGATCCCACAGTCCTTGCACGGGAAAATGTCCTCTGATAACCAGCAGACACAGAAAGTTACAGTCAGTCCACCCAACAGGAACAGGTAGAAATAAAAAACATATTGCAGTAAAACAAAGACTGAAAAAGGGAGGAAGATGGGGTTTAAATGACCACACGTGAACAGGAAGTTACCCAGCTAAACTAAGTTAATTAATTAAAGGTGTTCAGAAATGTCCTGTTTGTCACGCAGAGTTTCCATGAGTTGCCGCACGAGTTTATCCGAGTAAGGAAAACGAATTTCATTGGTCATTATCAAGCGGGCGGAATATTCAAAGCTTGGAGCGAGACCGAGCTCGGTGTGTGACAGATCCAATATCAGTGGCTGGTGAATCATGAGCAGGCTGACGTATAATTCATGTGTCTGCATTATCCACTGCGAAAAAAACTACCCCACTTTTATCCCTGATTTACTGGAAAATAGAATTTTGCACAAAGTTTGGGCTCCATCGTCTGATAGATGAGTGATTACACTAATGTTGAGACCCACAGTGGGCTCAAATTCAGTTTTCTTTTCTGTACAGCTTTAAGAAAAAAGAATAAAGCTTGGTAAAAAAACTAGGTAAACAACTAGGCTACTGATCAGAATTCAACTCTTGCATTAAATTCACGTTAAATATGTTTGTATAATACAGACACTTTTATGAAATTGCTCTACAGCTCTAGTGGCATTCAAGTTTGCTACACACACACACAGACACATTTGCTAAGGTAATTATTGCCAGTTGCCATGGATACTCATAACTTTCAGTTATTTTATGTCAATATCCCATTATTTGCCACAATCTAGCAATGTGTAATCATACCGCAAAACTTTGAGGAGAGTTATTCTGCTGGCTGTCAAAGAGCTGCACTGTCATCTTGTGGCCAAAGAAAACATTACAACTTTGGGACTGATGGTAAAATACAGTGGCTGATTATGGGGTTGTTGATCCAGCTTATGTTACAGAGATCAGACTAACAAGGCTGGGTAAAGACTGACCAGATATAAAGGGAGTGTAGTGGATCTAATACTTTACAGGCCATTATAAGTCATTTTACTGCTCTACATTGTTGGTGCTGCAAATACCCTTAATACCACTATACACCATAAAACTGTTGTAAATTTAAATCAATCCTAATGAAATCAGCCTGACCTCGAACATTTTCAGGCCTCAAACACAACAACACTCACTGTTGACCACGGCTGTAGCCAAGATGGCGGCCATCCCAGCTTGCTGTGGGAGGAGCTGAATGTCTGAGTGCAGCGCGGCCGGGTACAGAGGCTCCTCCTTCACCACAGGCTGTTTGTGGGTGACCAGGCTGAGCGGAGGGGAGAGCTGGGCCGGCGGCGAGGAGGAGGAGGAGGAGGAGGAGCCAGCAGGAGGCGACAGGAAGGCCAGGAGCCTTTCACCAGCTGTCAGCTCTCTGCTCACCTTACAGAACAGCTCACCACCACCTGACAACACACAGAGTCCAGTCACAAAATTGAAGTCTGTATTCATCAAATCACAAAGAGCCACACTTCAGTCACATTAAAAACTCACCTCGGCTGTAGATGGTACAGTTGGCGGCCGAGGGGTCAGAGGTCAGACGGAGGCGACTCATCCAACAGTTTGGATCTTCACACACGAGAGTCAACTTGGAGCTCTGCACACAAGAACACAGAGAGAAGAAGATGAGGAGGGAACACAAGCTTTCCATTGGTCGTCAGACACACCGCTGTTTAAACAGTACTGTGCAAAAGTTTCAGGCTCTAGAAGTAAAGTGAAGATGCTTTCAATAGGAATGACAGTGACAGAATCTTTATTTATCTATTCAGTTCATACAAAGCTCGGTCAACAGAAGAAACCTAAATCAAATCATAATTTAGTGTGTCCATGCTTTTTCTTCAAAACAGCATCAGTTTTGACAGGCAGGTTCTTCTGTGGATTGGGGGGGGGCGGGGGTTGGGGCAACCATCTGTTGCAGTGTTCTTCTTGTGCATTAAAATAGTTATTTTTGACATTGTATTGCATAATGGATAAGAATGTAAATATCTAAAGTGCCTAAAAGTACTGTTTTACAGTAGGTGTCTAACAAAAATGCTGCATATTGAGGTTAAAAGTCTTTTTATTTTTACTTTTAAAAGTAAAAATGTCAAGTGTCAAGTGTTTTGGTTCCAGCTTCTTGAATGATGAGTCGTGGGATTTATAACTTTTTAATTTCAGCATTTCAAATATACAATAAAAACTGATGAGATTTTTCACTGTTTCCCGATCAATCAATCCAGTCAATAAATCCTCAACATTGTCACACAGACTATCTGTTCATATCCATGGCCGTTTTGATAGAGCTAACAGGTGTAGGGTTACTGTGTCACAGCTGGAACATTATACACACCTTCTCTCCCGGCCATCCTATGGGATCACATGTTTCCCTCAGCCTTTTAATATGAACAACATAGTTAAAATGAAAGAAACTAACTTAAATCAAAGAGAAGCTCTTCAAAGACATGCAATTGTTACTTTCAAGTGTCATCTTTAACTGGGCAGCTGTATTGTACACATTACTGGCCATGAGATAATAACACTTTGAGTCGGCCTTTGTCACAACAACCATGACCTTTAACCTTTGGGCCACAAATTGTAATCGGCTCATCTGAGTCTGAGTGAATGTTTGGTCCAAATTTGAAGAAATTCCTTTAAGGCCCTTTGGAGATATCGTGTTCATAAGAATGGGATGGTCAGACATAATGGCTCTGGAATCGAAAGCTTTAATTGCCGTCAATTGGGAAAACACAGTCACATGGCTGTGTCCAGTGTGTGGCCAGAGGTAAACAGTGTTTATAAAGAGGCCGCCAGCGAGCAGAGGATGATTACAACCCAAAATGGAAATGAGGAAATGAGGGGAGCATGGTCTGAACAAAGCCACATTGAAAATGAAGGAAAAGAAAGAAGAGAAGAGGAATAAAAGAGGAAGAGAGACCCTGGGGGAGAGTGAGAGAAGAAAAGGAAGAGAAAGAAGATCTGATGAGGTCGACAGGCTGCTATTCAGTCAGCTGCCATAATAAGATCCACAGTGGATACTCTGGACAAAGAGCGGAGAGTCAGCATCCAGTGTAGGTATGAGAGATAGAGAGAGAGAGAGGGAGAGGGGGAGAGAGAGAGAGTGAGAGAGAGAGAGAGAGAGAGAGAGAGAGAGAGAGAGAGAGAGAGAGAGAGAGAGAGAGTAGAGGGGGAGGGAGGAAGATCACATAAAACACAGAGACACACTGAGTACAATCTGGTCTTTGTCCACATAAGGCTCCAGGAGCATTCCCTCTGACAATCACTCCCAGGACACAGGCTTTTCCCATGTCTCCATGTCTCTCACACACACACACACACATAGCGTCATATGTACAGGGGAATGTGTGTATGAAACTAATGCTGTATTCACATTTGGTCTCAGCGCACGGGAAACAGTCAAGCTCACATTCATTAGTTGCAGATACAACAGAGAGGAAGTCATGGACACACATATTAGAACATATGGCTCTACTACTGCTGTTTTTTTGGTACTACGTGAGTAGTAAAAACCATTAAGCTGATACAAAATAAAATGTATTGAGTGTTTTCAAAACTTTAAATACATATGTTGTACACAACTGTGCAGCGGCTTAAACACTGTGGTGTTTCCAACCCACAGAGTGTGGACAGCGCAGCAGGTCTGTGGTGCAGTATTACTCTGTCTCCACTAGGAGGCAGCATTTCCTTAGCAGCAGAGCAGAGAGTCCTCAGTCCAGACCGACTGAGCAGTCCAGGAGGGTCAGAGTTCACATGATGGTGCATCCTGCTTGTCAAGTGTTTTCTTTATGTTGCATTCAAAAAGGTAGTTTATATAGACAGAGAGTTTATGGGAACATGTGATTGCAAAGGTTCTCACTCAAGACATGGGCTGATGGAAAAAACCCGATAGCGCTGTGGTCCAGGAGAAGAAAAAGTGGATGGCGAGATAGGTGCTTGAGTTTACAGACGGCTGTAAGTCTCTCCACGGTGCTTGTAAAACGGTACAGCAGCCGAAGCTGAGGCTGAGAGGAGTGGACCGAGGAGAGGCAGTGGTGGCGACAGGGAAAACGCCAAACCTTTCTGCACATGGTCTGCTGGAGAGGAGAGGATGTTATGGATCCAGTGGATTAGTGGCGATGAAACTTGCAGGTACTGTAGTTTCTTGATTAGCTGATGGATGTGGGTTGTGTTAAAGGAGGAGCTGAAATCAATAAAGAGAGGTCTTGCATAGTTCCCAGGGATGTCCAGGTGTTGTAACAGTCATGCCACCGCATTATCTGCGCCTCTCCCTTGCTGATATGCAAATCAGAGGGCATCCATGAATGGTAAAATATATGCAAGGATGATGTTTTGCACAGAGGTACGAGCTGCAGGCCCATGCGTATGATTTGGCTCTGATGAGTGTGTTTTTTTCTAGGAACAACGGAGTGAAAGATGGGTATTATGTCCCTAGATCTTAAAGCCACAAAGCTAACTACCTGGGATAGGTTCAGAGCAAAGCAAAGATACACCTCCCTGGATGATTCCTCCATAATGCATTCAGCATGATGTCCGCTTTATTTTTAATGAACAGATGTTTGAAAGACAATGAATGAATGAATGAGACGATGAGAATAATCTAAGTACAACACAAGAAGTTCCTCATGAACTTCTTGTTTCTCATGAACCTCTCTTTAAGTCAGGGAACACTTTCACCACTGAAGATGGAAAAGACTACCTAGATGTTAGAAAAACCTAATGTAATTTCATGTGAAATCAAAAGTAGCTCTTGCACAATATCACTCATTATCACCTTCCCACAGGTGCCTTGGTCTAACATTAGGACTATTGTGCATTTAATTTCAAGGTCAGAACACTGTCCTTTATTTATCCCTGCAAATGATCCCTGAGTGTATTTTCAAAGGTCCGTTTTATACACTTGAACTAAGCTCATATCTGAAACACTGAATCTTCCCAGTCCAGACACAGAATTCTCAGAATTAGATATTTCAGGGATCACATGACCAGGGAGTCTTTTTAAAATCTTAAAAAGCTAATCAGTTCTTGGTCATCAAAATCTAATCTCCCTGTTTCTTTCTATTGTCATTTTACAGTGATTATTTTTCCTCTTGTTATCAGCACTGCGGCATTTAAAGGCAGGCTGATCAGTGTGAAAATGAACCTTCCTGTCACTGATACAGGGATCTATCAGTGGCTTTCTCTGTGATTAAAACTAAGCAATGGACAGTGTGATGTCATGGAAAGCCGGTGGGAGCGCAAAACAGGAAGTGTGTTTCATATAAACTGGCACATTTCGTGCATTTGGCCAAAAAAGGATTACCTAGACTGATAAGTATTCTCATTGCTCATGTATCTGACCTCCATTCTTTCCATCTGTAATAAACTGCCAAAATCCTGGTTCTGCTCTTCCCTAAATGCCCTTCATTAGAGAACTACAACACACACACACACACACGCACACACGTTGAGTACTACATACAATCCTCTACTTTCATTTGATTAAAGAACATCTGCATCTGAATTACATACTCAAACAGAAAAGGTTTTTATATAACTGAATTGTTGATAGACTCTTGAATTTTACTTGTGTGATGCAGATGATGCTGGTTGTGGTATTGCAGTGCGGACTTTTTAAATGTCACTTAATGCGAAAGTGATTCATAATCACCTGGACGGATGTAGGCATCAATACATTCACTCTCTGGTTACAGTACCTGCTCATAGCTCATTGAAAAGATTTGACAGGGTTATAGAAGGTCACAAGCCAAAATGTTAGGAGGCACGTTCAAACATGCAGAGCTACTGATCTTCATTCATTTTCTTCTTCAGAGTAGGTGGTGGAGATTGTTGCTTGACCAGCGCGTTGGCCATTGTTATATGTAGGCTACATGAGTTTATAATACAGTGGAAAATATGTGATAGAAACAAGAGTCAACATCGTCAACATCAGTATTTCCTCCCAAATCTGGAGACAGATGTTAATGACGAGTGAAGGAATAAAGTCAAATGCTAAACTCCAAAGTTTCTCCATTGTTTGATATCTGCTAATGCTAACAATGACTATGTAGCACTAGCAAAACGTATACAGCTCCTTTAAAACATCATTGGTGTAGGTTAAAATCTAGAAACCCCCACTGATCCACATGCTCTATCCCTAATCTCAATTCTGCCTCTCCATAAAGTGAAAACATCTACTTTCCTGGTGTGGACCTCGCAGCCAGAGCTGAACCTTCAGAATACCTGGGGAAGATGGACATTGTGACTTGGGAAGACAGTGAGAAGAGAGAAGGGTAGAACAGAAGGAAGGAAGGAAGCCTCTCAGTCTGTTGTATATTGAAGATTGAGGCAGAGCGTATTGTATTTCATGGAGAACTAGCGCTGATGTGGAGATACGACTGCTTTTGTTTTAATTTGTAACCCAACGCTGGAGCCGTCTGAGCTGTAAGTACTGCTAATTTGTTTCAGACTAATTCATCACGGCCACGGCTTTGGAATTCACCATGATAGGGCAATGGGGAAAGCTCAGTAGTGCGCAAGTGGAACACACACACACACACACACACACAAAATAAGAAATAAAAGGAAAACACTCACACATAGGCTCGTTCTTCAAAGATCTAAAATAGGTAATTACTTATAAGAGTATGATCGTCTGCCATTGTTTCGTAGTTGTGAATGAATCACTCTCTTTAAAAGTCATTATTGTCCATTTCTCCCCGACAGAGTTTGCTCTCGGCTTAGTCAACACGTTTTTATGAATGGTTTTATGAAGTCAGATTTTTACTGTCCTGTAAGACACAAAAAGGATATACTGAATCTCAGTCAAGTTATTTAACCTTTACTTTGAAATGTGTCATTCTGATATCAGAGAAAGACTTCCAACATGATGTAGCTAAATGCTTTTTTAATTTGGTATTTCACTGCTGAAAATGACATATTTATTAAAGATAAATGTTAATGTTTAAAGGCTTAATATCAGACACTGTAGGAAAATGTTTTTATTTAGGGGCCCTGTCTGTGGATGCTTTGGGATTCAGGAGCTACAGCAGCATGCAAATACACACAACCATATGTAGGCTGTGTGAAAACTCTGAAATCTCCTGGAAATCTATCAGTCACTTAGTCAGCATGTCCTCAACGTGACCACAGCTGAATTTAAAGGAGATACTGATCAATTGTTGCTGCTGCTGCAGATTCTGCTGCTTTTTACTTGCACAAAGCATAAGTCAAGGATTTAACTAAGTGAACTAAATTGCAACACAACAACAGCAGTTACAGATAATCTGCAATGTTAAGTTGCAACAAGGGAAATGTGTTATTTAACACTTCACTGTCACAAACACACACACACAGAAAACACAGATTCACATGAGATACTGAAAATAAGGAAGGCACAGGGCCAGATCACACACTGTGTGTATATGCATGTGTGTATATGCATGCATGCATATGTGTGTGTGTGTGTGTAATTAACCAGGCCAGTAGAGAATGCAAATGCCAGAGATGTGGACGGAGTTAAGGAGACGGAGAGGAGAGGCCGCTGGATGCTATCAAACCCTTTTCACGTGTTTTGGTCTGACGCCGATCTCATCGACACAAATGGCTGCCAGTCACCACAGGAAGTTTGAGAGTCTTATTGTATGATGTTAATTCGATACCAAGCCGTTTTTGACATGAGTACATTCATTTGTAGTTTTTGGCAAAATCATCGCTTCTTGTCATAAAACCTGTGTTTCATTTGTCTAAAAAGCTTCAGTGTGATTTATTGATGATAAATATTAATGTTGCTAAATCTTTTATCAACTATGTTCATCTGGAGGCGATGAGTTGAGGTTTTTGTTCACTTAAGTCTGTTGCTCTGTCCTCACATGTTTAGGACTTGGTGTTGTCCTATTATGGAAATCTGATAATAGTGGCTCATCTTAAATATATTGTATATTTTATATGTATTAATGACAAACGTGTAGCTGTCACATACTGTAGATCTCCTCAACAGACAAACACTTGGTGAAAGTGTGAGGACACGGCGCCACGCGGTGATGGGGACAAGGATGAAGATGCGGCTACATTTGACTTCAGTTGTCAGGTCGTTTCCATTTCATAAAAACAAAATAATCAAAAATAAAGATCTAAAGATCCAGGTAGATGAAGATGTCTCTGCACCTGCACACCTCGCCGTACCTCGTCACCTTCTCCTCTCTCCTCCTCTCTCCTCACAGCCCTCCATCTATCAGTGGGATGTCAGGCCTCCCTGGCAGAGCTCCATCTTGGTGGAGAGCACTGCCTTAAGCCCCATCAGCCTGAGGAGAGTCTTTGAGCTGCAGTCTAAGCCCCTCGCCCGGACCCTGGTCCCCTCATGAATATTAACCAGCCCCCAGCCCGGCTTTAATCTGCCTGATACCCGCACTGCTGCCGCTCAGACGATAGCGAATCTAATTATTTGGTCTGATATTAACCCCCCACTCCCACACCCCCACCCCCACCCCCACCACCACCACACACACCATTTCCACCCCCAACGCCCTGTCCTCACTCTCTATAGCTGCTGTAACATTCACGTGCGTGTGTGTGTGTGTGTGTGTGTGTGTCAGTGCAAACACACACTGACTGAACTCAGAGCCACCTTCTTCTAACAAAGTCGATTCACATATTACATTCATACACACTCTACAGCTCTAACACATAGCCTTCATATCCCCACCCGCACACACACACACACACTCACACACACACACACACACACACACACACACACACACACACACACACACACACACACACACACACACACACACACACACCTCCAGCTCAGCCTGCGACGCCCTCTCTCCTTATCAGGCCCAAAAACGCCCTACACCGATAAAACTTGAATGCAAATGATGCCAGGCTGATTTCATTTCTTCATTTTCTTCCTCCATTCCCTCTCTCTCAGTATCAGAATGGCTCCCCCCACCCCCCCACCCCCCACACCCCCCACCCCAGCTCTTCCTCCCCCTCTGGAAGGAGCCAAATAGCACTGATGATGATGATGATGATGATGATGGTGGCGGTGATGGGGACAGGAAATGGGAAGCTGAGAACTTTCCCCTGAAGTGACCTCAAACACAAACATATATATTCATGTTTACACACGGTACATACATATAGCCGTGCACTTCTATTAAAAGGGGAAATGGAGAACACATCACCCCCCCCCCCCCCCCCCCCCCCCGCCACCGTCATCCTCTGCAGATGAGAAGATTAAGATTTCTCTGTACAGCTGTCAACGGCCACAGTTTTACTGCCTCCACTGGGGAATAAGTGTGTTTGTATATGCAAATCAGCACTGGTACATCTAACACATCTATGTCTCAATGGCGTACACTGTTTCACGCGCTCTAATATGGTTTACACTGCTCTGTAATGGCCTGAACAAGTCTAATGGTCATTAGACTGGTAAAGTGTGCAAGTCAATAATCCACATTGCTGCACGCTTTACATGCATTAAACAATGCTTCACTGTCTGTGGGAGAAATCGTCACTGTCGCCATGATATTCAGTTTTCACTCGCCTTACAGCACATGGAAAGGATTTCAGTGAAATATACAAATGAAGGTATACAGATTTCATTTCCGCAGAAGACTCGTATTAGTCTGTATGCTGAGTTTGAGTAGCTCTTTGTGTTGGGAGAGAAAAAGTTGAACCAAAACTACACATCTCTAACTTTTTCTTCTTCCCTATATCAAGTTTAGATTTTTTTTAACAGATCCTAACAATAGAAGATGCATCTTCTTTAAAATTCATGTTATCTGTAACCCTTGATGCTCCTACAGTCTCAGCATCTGTCTGAACAAAGGAGACGTAAACTCTGCTACGAATCTGAATCTGCAGCATTTGATCATTTCAGTATTCAGTCCATTCAGTTTGTACTGAAACAGATAGATTCAGCTTCTTTGCAATACCTATCTGAAGATAAGGCAGGCTTGGTTTGTAATGGACGAGGTGCTTCGACAGCATCTTTAGTTTGGAGGTTATAGTTGAATTGCATTCTAATTTGCTGAAAGACGTCAAGCACATTCATAATCCAGTCTTCTGCTTTTTCTAGTAACATCCTGAACGACATATTCACCAGCAATATGAAATTGTGGTGTCAGAATATTCAGAGATTTTGTGGCATGAAATGCTTCATCGGGTAACAATAGATATAATATATTATTAATCCAATAAAATATTATGATTAATCAATAATGAAAGTGTCTGCTTCTGAACTCAGCCATAACTGTCCGGGCCAATACATGTATATCAGTAGCAGCCAGAAGGGCTTGGTCCAATATATCACACATGTCTAATGAGTGATATCTCATGCACTTATGATGTGGAGCGAGTGAAAAAAGGTGAGTTTGTTTTTCTCGCATTAAGTGCTTCAATGTTGTGTGCTCCTCCAGCCGCTCCCCTCCTGACCTCTTCACCCATCGTTCACTCATTGCTCCTAAAATCTTTCACTCAATCATCCAATTCACCCTCTTCCTCTCTTCTCCCCTTTCACTCTCTCTCTCTCTCTCTCCCCTGCACCACGTCCGTTCTTTTGTACACCTCTTTCTTTCTTCCTTAATCTCCAGTTCTCTTCCTCTCTCCAACTCTCATTCCTGCCCTTCTGTCTGCCTGCCCCTCCTTCTCCATCCTATCTCTCCCTCTTTTCTCCCCCTCTCTCTCTCTCTCTCTCTCTCTCTCCGTCTCTCATTCTATCTCTCGGCTACAGGAAATGGTTTCTTCCCCAATCCATGGGGTTGGAGGGTTGTACTCACTGTCCCAAACAAAGAGGTCACTGTGTGAATCCTCCAAAAATACAAAGAAAAGGAAGGCAGATAAAAATCAGAAACCTGCTCTCATCCGCCTCTCAAAGACACACACACACACACACACACACACACACACACACACACACACACACACACACACGCACCTCAATTGCACTCCAGCAAAGCATTTCTCTAACATTCACCAGGGACACCAGATACTATTTTATACTGTATATTCCACTCACGGGGCACAAATATCAACAGTACAGTACCGAGCCGTGGCTTGGTGCTCACTCCGCTCATATCGGCGCACACCTCCGAGAAGAAGAACGCAAAGAAAAAAAAATATAGAGGGAGCCAGGTTTGATGAGCTGCATGCAAATGACATGTAAAAATATAAAACTGCAATACTTAAAACGGGGGCTGAGATAAGAGATTTGAAAATGAGGCACTCTTGGAAAGCGGGCTCCTGAACTGCCGGAGATGAGGCTCAGAGATAGAGAGGATAGAGGTTTTCCCTCTCCTCTTCTCCTCCCTTACACTTCCTCCTCCTCTTCCCTTCCCTTCCTCCTCCACCCTGCAGAAGCCGCTGCAGATGACAGGGAGATGCAGATACCAACCAGTCATTGCCACTGAGTGATGAACACCTCCTCCCTTTGTCTCCTCCAGTCCTCCTCCTCCTCGATGCTCACCTCACCTCTCTCACACTTCTCTTTTTCTCTTGCATTTCTTTTAGTCTCCAACATTTTGTTTCAGTCAGTGGGCCCTTCCTGTCTTTCTAAGGTCTCTTATTCCTCTTCCTTCCTGGCCTGGCTGGGTGCATTTCTGTCTATCAGTATTTTATCTTTCTTGGCTGTTTTCTCTCTCTCTCTCTCTCTAATCATTCCTCCACTCTCTCTCTCAGGGTGATACATGTAGGCCCAGATAGACAGACTAAGAGACAGAGAGCTACTGTCATGGTGTGGGCAACTCAGACGACATGTGAGAGCAGAGGTAGCCTATATAAGGCACACTGATTCAATCCCCACAGATAAAAGCCGAGATGCATGTGCTCAACACTGAGGTACAGTATGACATTGTTGAAATATCAGAAGAGCATCATTATTGTTAATGAATGATTATCATTTAAAGCCGGACACCACCGCACACAGTTTTATAGGGATTCTTCGCTAAATTAGCCAACGGTAAATGCTGAAGGATTACTGAGCTAATGAGTACAGTGCTGAGTTCCACAGTACATGTTTTAACCGGTTATTATGACATCCATATCAGCTACTCAAGTTTCCCACTGAGCCATGACGGTGCAACAGTGAGTCAACAAAACCAGGAGCCTGGAAGTGAACTTGCAAAAATTAAAATTTAGTATAATTTCGACAATGACACTCAAGGATCTGCTCTTGTCATCTGTCAACGTGTCTGAAACTTATCTATGAAGCGCTTTAAGTGGAGGACAGGACTAGAGAAACACTTTACAAGTACAGTCCATTAAACCGTTTCCGTGGTCACTGATGCACAGACTGCGCCACTCACAGGGTTGAGCGGAGCAGGGCTGTTAAAGATTCCAATACTCCAAGTATTTAGAGTAGATATATTGATGAAGCTGCTCTCCTGCGAGGTTTACATATAATGTGCAAGGCTTTTGTGAAAGGACATTCAAACACACACTGCTCTGCTAGCTACAGCAACCCACGAGCCAGCAAAGACCAGTGTGGGTTGATATGATGAGAGAAGTTACTAAATGACTTTAGACTACATCTATGTACCTCACGTAGACGGAGGAGGGACTTGATCTTTAAAATAATCAAAAACAGTAACAGTGTGAGATCTTTGGAAAGGACTCACTAAAGGTAGAAACTCTTGTTCTTCCTCCTCTTTTCCAGAAGGTTCCTCATGTATGGCGTTCTTCTGGGGGGCATCACAGAAGGTGTCTCAACACTCTCTCTAATCATCAATTTGTCATCTTCTGTAGGAGCACCATTTTAATTAATATTGTAATTTGATGGGCGGAGGAGGGAGAAAGAGAGAGAAACGGAGAGGCAGAGAAACACTGTTGATGTATCCAGATAAAATTTAAAGATCAAAATCCGGTTGTAAACAAACCAGCTCGGAGTCGATGCGAAAAGGGAAAAAAAAGAAAAAGAGAGTACGGAGGAGACAGTGATCACCTTCACTCGTCCTTCCAGGGGAGTGAGGGAAGAAGGAAGTGGAGAGGAGAGTAAAGGAGGCAGAGAGGAGGAGAGATAGAGAGTGAGAAGAGACTACCCAAAAAGTGTTTGAAAAGCCGTGGGTGGCGCGCCTTATCGCCCCAGTTCTCCTGGAGAGATTATTGGGGGATTAGTGCGAACGCTTGTTTCTAAAACATGATGAAAAGACGTTTGGCGCGTGATAACGCTTTGAACTCCCCTACTCTGCTCCTTCTAGGATCGTGCCTTCAGGCTGCCTTTCCACGAAAGACAGGATTGGGGTGGGGTGAGCTGCTGGGTGCAGCTGAAAGAGGGAGAACAATAGAAACAATGTTGGAAGTGGAGTTTCTCTGGTGGTACAGAGGGAAGACTTCACTCAGGACACACGTCCTCTGGAGAGGATGCAACAGATGCAAACAAACTCTGGGTCCGCCGCTCACACTTTTAGCATCATCACGCCCTCGCTCTCACTTCATCCCAACATGTGAGCTCAAATTTTTTTTTTTACAACAAATCTGCAAATTCAGTCCAATAACATGCACTCACACTATCAGTTAATTAAAGCAGGATCCAATCAGAAGAAGAGGAGATATAATATCAGATTTGTTATGTACGATCCAATCAGAATAGCAGCGGTGGCGTGCTCGCTCCTGGGTTGCCACGGGAGGCTTGCAGACGAGGACTTGGTTGTTCACTCAACCAAAAACTGTGAGGAATCAGCAGCCAGCTGATCAGTTGATCAGTAAACATTATTATACCCTGTTCTAAAGTCCAACAGCCATATCAGCCAGAATATATTTAAATAGATAAATGGTTTTACGCCTCTTTCTCAAGAGATGCAAATGACAGGATTTCCATATGACACAGGCCAGTTAACACGCTGCTAATCTAATGAAGGAGATCTGTTGGAGGGAGAGCAAGGTCTGGATCTCATCTGCCTCCCTCTCTCTCTCTCTCATTCTCTCTCCGCCCCACCCCGATTCCTCGCAACCGACAAACTCACCACTGACCTCATGGTGAAACACAGTCTGAGACAACATCAAGGACATTGAATGTTACATTGTTTCATATCAAATAATAAAAAGTCCCAGTCTGCATGTACATGTGTGACCCGAGGGTGAATGCACATCCAGACTGTCCGCAGTCTGGTTTGGGTCGGCCTAAAACTGATACCTTATCTGTACGGGACAAATACAGAGAGAGAGAAGTTGAGAGAAAGAGGACAACGCTGCTGATGGGGACAGCATGTCCAGTGGAGGAAAGGATGTACAGTGTCCAGACAAAAGAAAATGACTCTGTGTAGATAACATACAAACCCGACAATGAAGCTATAAACTCGTGTTTGTTTTGTCCACTTTTATGTGGACTCTGATGATTTAGCTGTGTTTATGTTAAACAATATTTCATATACTTTCATATCCAGTACATCCAGATCAATATGAAATGGAAGGATTGTGGGTAATGGGAGTTAATATCCTCTCTCTGCCTTCTGGAAATATGAAGTGTGAGATTTCCAAAATAAGATACAGATGAGTGAGAAAGTAAAAAAGAAAAGCCTGTATTACCGTGCACCGATAGAACAGGCAGGTCGATGAGCCTGAATGGTCTGATGTCACTACATCTTAATTCAGCCTGACACCAGAGTGACAGTTCTCCCACCATCATCACCAAAGCAACAAATGAGGAGATGAAGAGTGATGCTGTTCTGGAGGCCGATGGTGGAACAGCATTCATTTCCTCTCAGTTGTTTAATGTTGTATTTCCATCTACATTGCTATATTACATTTCACTGTATGTTTAACCTCTGTTTTGTGTTGTTATTCTGTGGAAGTGGTGGATATGAACATTTACCGCAGGCCTGTAGATCGGTAATACAGTACATGCAAATGTTACATCTGATGTTTGTCAAGTAGCATCAAACAAGTGTTCATTCAACTTCAAGATAATATTTGAGGCCATAGTTTGTTTCCAGAGAAAACAGCTTTATCTCCAGCTCCAGTGATGATAACGGCTTCAGGGTGCAGGCAGGTTCCGAAACCGCCTGATAGATTGATAGGCTGACCTGTGCAGTTAATGCTCGTCAGGAAGTAAATGTGATGTGATGGCAAAAGTTTTCAGGCACGCTTCAACTTCCAGTGTTCAAAAATACTTCTTTTTTTTAAACTAATAAATCTTTCATTGCCCATAGTTTTCTTAAACACTGGCAGAGTTTGGCCACAAAGGAGAAGTGGCAGGTTTACAGTATGTTTCCAAGTCCAACAGTAGCAGGAGAAGCTCAAACAAGCCATCTGTATATCAAACTGTAACCTCGACATACTTTACATACGGTATCTAACTGTGCTGTGTCTGCACCACAGCGAGTCCGAAAACAACTGGAGAGAAATAAGCAAATCTTTCACCCTTTGACCTGCTCCAGCCATCTCTGTAAGGAGGCCTGGATATGATGGGATACCACCTCCAATCAATTTCACAAAGGATTTGATTATGAACAATGACTCTTTTTTTTTTTAAGTATATTTTTTTGGCGTTTTTTTGCCTTTATTTGATAGTAGATAGTATGGTGAAAGTGTAAACCAATCTATCCGATATGACCCTACATGTCAGATGAGAGTGTACCCACGCGATATTTGATGCCTGAAAATGTTTGTTGCTCCTTGGGATTTTCTTTAATGACTTTGAGGATATCTATCTGTGTGTGCATTATAATATAAACACTAAATTCATAAATGTTGCAGGTTTAACTGTTAAGTATAAAGAAAAGGTCAGAGTGTGGTTGTAAAGGACGACGGTCTCCAGGTGTGAAACTGTGCAGCTAAATGTTTTACTACCCTTTTCCCCTTTACCTCTTTTTGGATTTAAACGATAGTAGTTATCTTTTCTAACTACAAACAGTGCTCTTCAACATGAAATACTATTCTTGTAGTCAAATGAAAAGGATGTGATGTGAGTTTACACTTCACATCCACTGTAATCCACTGTAGGAATGCAGTGTGATGGCTCAAGCTTTAGCGGAGCAGCGGGAGATGAGCAGATTTCTCCTCTCCAGCAGGAGGATAGCCCTGACCCCTGCTGACCCGCAAGGGAGGGAGGCATGGAGGGATGGAGGGATGGATAGAGGAGGGGGAGGATGTGGAGTGACAGGGGGAGAAACACAGGAGGAATGTGAGATTACAGCCACTATCTGCAGTAGATACTGAAGGTCCGTCTCCTTAGTCCTTCAGATAGGAGGGGGGGAAGGGGGGGTTGAGCAGAAAATGAGGAAGAAGAGAGAAAATGGGTATTAAGAGTCAGAACGAGATGCTTTCCATATGAATGCAAAGCCCTCAAAAGAACAAAAATGGACTTTGCAGTTTAGAGGAGGAAGAGGACGGTATGGGCTGCGGAAGGGAGGGGAAGAACAAAAGGTGATTGGTGAGTGAGTTTGTGTGTGATTGAGAGCTTGGGCACGCGCACGCACGCACGCACGCACGCACGCACGCACGCACGCACGCACGCACGCACGCACACGCACACACGCACACACGCACACACGCACACACACACACACGCACACACGCACACACGCACACACACACACACACACAGACATCTATCTGTACACTCAGAACCTCACTGATAATAAACGAAATCTTAGAAATGAGAGCCTATCAAGCAGGAATCAATCACTGGGGTTTGTTGTCCAGGAGGATGGCGCCATGTGGAGATAAAAGGCAGGCGGACGTCTGGGGAGGGCTGGGAGGAGAGGAGGAGAAGAGGGGAGAGTATGGAACAGGAGAGGAGAGGAGAGGAGAGGAGAGGAGAGGAGAGGAGAGGAGAGGAGAGGAGGGGAGGGGAGGGGAGGGGTGGGGAGGGAGGAGAGTGATGCCTGGTGGTGTTGTATAAACTCCATCTGGCTTTATTTGAACTGGGTGGAATTTTCATTAACCGGATAAGAACTGGTTTGGACCCAGTTAAACTTGACTGTGCAGCACTAAAATTCATTAAGCTCAATTTTAGCACCCAGAGTTAAAAAAGAGAAGCCTATAGCCTATAAATAACCTAAGATAAGATGAGCAGGCCAGGTAAAGTGAGGCGGTCAGTTACAAAAATGAAACAGGAATGTCTGTGTGTGTGTGTGTGTGTGTGTGTGTGTGTGTGTGTGTGTGTGTTGCGTGCCAGGAAGCCTCTCCCAGCATCAGTATCATATGATTAGATGGACTTGCACATGATGCACGAACCCAGCCTCTGATAGGACTTCATCCGGTCCCACACACTGTTCCCAAGGAACACACACACACACATAAAGACACACACACAGCTGTTTTCATTCCCAACCACTGTCCAACACTCATCCGTGATAAGATGTTTATTCATTGTGTGTCCCTGTTAACTGACCAGCCGACCTTTTGACCTTTGACCTTAACGAATGAAAACCCCTCAATTAAACAACATGAACGACTCATCTCAGCGTTTCATTGACGTGCACTTCTCCTGGCTCCTCATTATAAGGTTTCATTCTTTCGCTCTCACACACATTAATTAGTTTGTTCCACTTAATTGCTGTATGCCATTATTATATTTACTTTATCCAGAATCTTCTCTCTGTTGATTCAGTGATTAAACATGTAAAATATAGTCTCCTCGCAAACTAATCGCCAAAATCTAATATCTATGCTACTATGATACAAACAAGTTTGAATAAAACAGTGACTTGCACCGTCTAAAATACCAGATATGACACAGACCTGTTTAATATTGAGTTCAGATATCACTGATCATGTGCAGACTAAACATTAATAGTGTGAGTCTGAAACTTTTGGACTGGACTAAGTTCAACAACTGCTAATGAGATGTTAGGGTAACATCAAAAAATATTTTGAATTTAAGATTAAAAGTCAACCTCTCTATTTTTCCTTTAACAATGGGTATTTTATTATGTTTATAATTTACTAATATGACAGTACATCTTTTCAGAACTCCTCTATCAGAAAAACAAAACAAAATGTTCAACTGTTCAAAAAAATCTTTAGACAGTGATCACGTCAGAGCTCTTACCTCCATCTCCTGATCGTCCATGCTGCCCTCTGATTGGAGGATTCCCGGGTAAGGTCCCCACGTTGTGTCTGGGAGGAGGTCCCTCCTGGCTACCACCCTGCTGCTGCTGCCCTCTTCACTTAACTCCAGCTCATCTGATGGAGGAGGAGGAGGAAGAGGAGGAGAGGAGAGGAGGGGTTATCATGAGGGTATTGTTAATGTAGTGCAGTGATAATGACCTGGAGTCTGAAATCTCTATGAAAGATCAGATTCAGCTTGAAAAGCTTCAGTGGGGAGTTAAGATTTAGATTTAAAAATCTAAAAGACAGTATTGGTAGAAAAAAATATCAGTTCCAGCTATCAAGAAGCCCTACACTGGCCCAGAGCATTCAGCAGAGACCATGTGACTAAGCTAAAAAACATTTCAAAAACAATCGGCAGCAGCATCATGTGGCTTGAACTTGACCTGAACCCTCACAACAGCTCAGGCCGTGGAAGCCAAAGCTATCAGAAGGCCAACAGCAGGGGGAGTTTGATACAAGCCGAGCACTGACTGGTTCAAACAGGGAAACTTCTTGTGTACTTCCTCAAAGTGATAACTGCATAAGGATGGCAGTGACGGCTGTGGTCTGAGCCTGCTGCAGCCCAGATAGAGCCAGATAGCCGCCAGCCACAGAGGACTGATCCATTTATTTCTAAACTTAAGACAGCTGGGAGTGCAGGAGGAGCAGCGGTCTGCACTTTACTGAAGTTTCTCAAAATGTGGGGAGCAGCAGCGCTAATGAGTGTTGCAGTGGGAACTCCTCTGACTGACTGACTGACTGACTGACTGACTGACTGACGGGATTAAAGTCGATGCGTGAGCGGCCTCGGGGTCTGCCTCTGGAGAAGCTTTGGTGTTATGACCATCTACCCCACTCTGATCAAAACATACAAAAATCTCACCTCCCACACACACACACACACACACACACACATACACACACACACACCAGCCCTCCTCATCTGGTCCACGGTTCAGGCGACTGTTTCGGGGGGTCGGTCTAAAGTGGCGGGCCTGATAAGAGTGTTTGTCTAACACTCTCCATGTCAAAACACTCATCTATCTTCTCTGTATCTATCCCCACCAGAGAACAACGGACAGACGCTGATAAAATGGCTTTCCCACAGCCGATGGGGAGGGGGATGAGGGAGGGAGGGGGCGGCAGCGCGGGGGGGGGGGGGGGTTGGGTTATGGAGGGAGCAGGAAGGAGCTTGGTTTGAGGGAGGAAAGTCAGACATGAAATGTGGTATCATGATTGTACCCACCAAAATGATCAGTTAATCACTATCATCATGCTCTTCTATTATTAAAATGAACTATAAAATGTTAAGAAAGTCATAAAACACAGCCTGATATTATCCACCAGGTGAATTAAAACATTAGAACATGTTGAACACATGTGTGTCAGCAGCACGTGGATATCCTCTCTGAACACAAGTGAGTGAGCAGCAACTATATTATTTTGGTGCCATAATGTCTTTCAGACATATAGTACGCTGTTGAGACACACACCGCAGACAGACAGACAGACAGACTCACTCTGTGGTCATGTCATGTGTCAAACTCATCTGGCCAAGTAATTAGTCAATCATCTTATTTTAAGAAGGTTTAGTCATTTAAAAAATACATGTGTGAACTAAAAATGTGGCAAGTAAAGTGTTTTTTTTTTGGGAAGGCAGAACAAGTTTACCTCAGTTTCTGTTTAATTAGGATCAACTCTGAAATAAGTGCAGTGAGAGCGGGAGCAGGTGCCGGCTGTAACCAGCCCTACTTTTTCATTCTCTTGCCCCGGTGCACATGACAGCCTGTTCCCTGGTGCCAGATGCAATATGAGCTGAGCTGACCTATTGTTGTATCAGGTTGGGCTGAATTTTTAATTTGAATGCTTGATTTCACAAATAAACTTTGTTGCACTTCTTTGTCAGAATACACCCCTGATAAAAAAAATAAAAAAATAAAAAAATAAACTTAAAAAAGGTCATGCTATATTTGGGTTGCTGGGGTTCGGCCTCCTGACACATGATCACTGTCAGACTGTGTTGGTGTCAGATTACAGTCCGAGGTCAAGCACTAACCCAAACATGCTGCCTCAGACGGTCCGACCTGCTGCCTGCAGAGGCTGAAGTCCAGTGTCTGTCCAACCCCGACCCAGTCTCCTATCGTCCTATGGGGCCTCAGTTTGGCCACTCTGACCCTCCTTATCTCTGCACTCCATCAATGTCCAGTCTGCCTCCGTCCCATTGGCCAAGCCTCAACCACATGGGACCCTTATCAGCCTGACCAGCACCATTGACCCTCATTGTGAAACACTGTGAGGATTTGAACCCTCAAACCTCAGAGATCCTTAATGACTTGTTGCATCAGACTCTCACCTTCAGATGAATCAAACGGGTCATTTGTTGTTGTGGCGTGGTCAAAACTCAGTATCCAAATGTTTCCATAGAGTCTTCTCAAGATGCAGTTTATTCATTAACAACTGACCCTGTCATTGTAGCTGATGAGCCAGCTTTTTGGTACATTTCTAAAAAAAAAAACGTTCTGTCCCTTCTGATCCAGTTGTGATCTTTGTATCAACCATCACAACAGAGAAGTGGACAACAAGCATGTTTCTCTCCTTTTGGGTAAGGCAAGGCAAGGCAAGGCATCTTTATTTATATAGCGCATTTCATACCAAGGCAACTCAATGTGCTTTACATAAAGACAAAACATAAAAAAAAGAAGAAGCATAAGACAGAATAAAAACAAACAAAACACTGAAAACAGAGTTAAAAGCAAGAGCAAATAAAAGTAAAATAAAAGAAAATAGATAAAGTTTTAAGTTCTCAGCTATAAGCACGTGAAAAGATAAATGTTTTTAACCTGGATTTAAAAGTGCTTACAGTTGGGGCTGATTTCAGATGCCTCAAAACATTTTTTTCTTTCTCTAGTTTTCCGCAAAACTTTTGATTTATTTTTTTGTTTTTTCCTCTGAGACAAACATAAACGAGTGCACGGAGTAGATAATGATATGAACAGTGCCGGTACTGTCCAGATCAATGCAAGTCCAAAGTTTAAAAAATATTTTTTTTTAACTTTGATTAGCAGAAGCTGTTTGATGTATATATATATATATCCACAGATGATACTGTTTTGGTCAGACTTAGTTGTGTGCCAATATCCTGTCAGTTGCTGTTGATAATTTGTGCAGCTGTGAGAGGGAAGGTTAAATATTCCAACAAAGTGGCCACAGTCTAAATTCGGTGCAGCCTACAACAGCAGTCGTGTGTGTAGTGTGTTTGTCCTCCGGTGGGGACATTTGTAAAATGTCACTCAGATCATCGTGACACAAAAGCAGCTGAGCAGCAATGTGTGGCAGCATTCAACGCCAGCAACAGAAAAATCAAAGATAAAAGGTAAATCTGTCTCCTACCTTTGTAAAAGAAAAAAAAACACCTGTCTGCCAACTGTGACGTTACCACGACGACAAATCTGAAATCACCTGTGAGCCTGTCAACCACTGACTCATAGTTCAGGATTAGGTTTATGTATGTACAGTATGTCTGTTCATTTTGTGTCTCTACAGCTACTGGATGGAGAGTCACAACTTCAGCTTGGTTTTTCATTCAATGCTAATTAAGGCATGTTAGCATGATGACATGCTAAACCAAGATAGTGAATACGGTAAACATTAACAAACCTGCAGAACATCTTAGTACTGCTTTGTCCGACAGCTTCACAGAGCTGGTAGAATGACTAATAGTCTTAATCTGAGAGAAGCCTACAGATTAACATGATCAATCTTAGATACGCTAACATTATTATTATTGGTGATCTTTTTTTTTTTTTTTTTTTAATTGTGAAGTTGGACAGTACAGTGGACAAAAACAAAATTTGACACAGATAACAAGAACAAATTGTGAAACAAACAACAATATTTGTGTTATTATGTGTGTGTATGTGTGAGAGTGTGTGTGAGTGCGTGTGTGTGCGCACATGTGATATCTATGCAGGCTGATAACAGTAATGATAATAATAATAGTAATACTTCAATTAGGTAAAAGGGAAAAAATAGATAAATAGTTAATAATAGACATGAGGGAGGGGGGGGGGGGCAAAAAAACAGAAAGGAGAAAAGAAGAGGGACGTAACAATAGTAATATTAATATCAACAACAATGCTATGCTAATGATAATGATGAAGAGTAATGACGATAACAATATGGAGAGAGGATGGAGGAGGGAGGATCTAAAAAGCAAATCTTATATGAAATGTATTTATTTATTTACTTGACTCTAGTTTCTGGTGATCTTAAATGTACATGTATGCAAACAGTGGAATGGGACTGGACTTGTAGGCAGCATCAGTGGCTGTGGGATAAGTAGCTGTTTAATAAAGCACTGCCTTCTCACAGTGGTGGAGAGAAAGTGCTATCAGTGCACCTCTGCTAATGAGTAGAGTTGACTAATCCCAGCAGGTTAACAGTGTTGGCTGGGGTAACACGAGGCCTCCGACAATCCTAATCCCTGTTAATTACCCCTCCTGCCCACCACAGACCTGCATAATAACCCAGTGCTCCTTATCAATAAGGCTGCACTGGCTGCTGCTACTACCAGCACTGCACTGTATGATACTACCCCCATCAATGTTGTAGTGCACAACTGCACACACACATGCATGCACACACACACACACACACACACACACACACGCACGCATACACACACACCATTCTTTCTGCCATTCCAAAGAACACAGGGTTGGATGGGCTTGTTATCAATATCAACCAGCTCCACAAAATCCACACAGCCTCACTGATTTAGCTCTGACACACACACACACACACACACACACACAAACACACAAACACACCCACCCGCACCCACACAGACACACAATGACTGCCTCTACGCCGCACTTAAGGAAGCAGGTTATAGTCAGCTCTTTGCAGTTGGATGATTTATTAACCGTCATGTAAGCAAGAAAGCGGTGTGTGTATAATCAGGGAAGTGGATTAGAAGAACCTGACACCACAGGTAGATTCTCATCAAACACAGGGAGAAATATTACAGTGGACGTTTATCTAAAACTAGTCACAAACAGAACAGTAGAAGTTTGTTTGTGTGCGGTTTTCAACCACTCAACATTGTTGTATTTGTTGAATTCAGACAGTCGACTGTTCAAACCAATGAGCTACAGGTAGAGGAGGAATCTGCTGTGTGTCTTTGTACATCTCCAACTACACAACATCTGAACACGTCGTTTCCCAAGGACCTGTGTCACTATAAGCGCATGTAAATGCACACACACACACACACACAAACAACCTGGTTCCACAAGATGACACGTTGACACACTGCAGGCAAACATACACTGCGCATCATCACACCAATATACACACACCCTGTCACCGGCTACACACACATATACACAGACACAAAAGCTTATCAATACGGACGCTTCAGCAGCCACTGGGGCGTCCAGCCCTCTTTGATGAGCCAACACAATAAAACAATCAGTCTGTCATTAATGAAATGACTAACGCAATTAACGGATGAGTGTGTATATGTATGTGTGTGTGTGTGTGTGTGTGTGTGTGTGTGTGTGTGCGTCAGTGGGTAGGGGAGGTAGAGTACAGGGCTGAAGGTGGCAGACAGCCATTAGGAACAGAGCAGGATAGTGGTGATAATGTTGTTACAGGGGTTTTTGGAGTTGACTCATACAAATGAGTGAGATCTGTCGATGGAAAGTTTTTGTCATATGTTTTAGTTGAAATGTGCCGCAACTCCACAGCAACGTGGAGAGGTGTCGTCAAAGGCTCCTGTGATCCAGAATATAAAAAAAAGACTGTCTGTGTGTGTCGGTGGGAACTGGACATGTCAACGCACCGTTCCAGAACTTGCACATTGTAGCTTTAATAAGAGCAATACTGATGTACAGAAACTACAAAAGAGATTATGACAAGCTATTGCCAAATGTAGGAGGAAGAGTCCACCCATCACCATTAAGCTGCATACACACCGAAGTGTCAATGTTGCGTGGTCGTGTGATTTAGTCAAATTAATTTGTGGCCCTTGGCCGAGCAGCAGTGACAGCCGGCTGGGGGTGGGGGCTAAACGCTGTTGTGTTACTGCAACAACATCCTGCCGAGGCCGCGGCGCATGCAGCTTGGGGAGTTTCACCGCCTTCTTCAGGGGACTGCGCCTGGATGACAGCCATTCCCAGCGTTACCCGAGGCTCCACCAGTGCCCAGTTTGACCACGAAACTTGTAATTGTACATAAAAGTCGTTTTTAGTATATACAAAGCTTTAGAGTCATTAGTTTTAAACGTTGTGTTTGAGAAAGTCTTGTGCTTCTTGCATGTAACACAGATGTGATGTAATGGACTTCGTGCTGATTAATGTGTGCGAATGGATATTTGATGAAGCTGTTGTTGGACATGGTCAAGAGTGTAACACATGTCATGGACTAATGAGAAGTTCATTTTACATGTTCTGAAGTGATAAATCTCAAAAGGAAAAGTATCAAACACAAAGTTAGAGAGTGAAATGATGTTATAGCAGTGAACAGTAATAATGAAACAACCTACTGGAAATAACATGAAGGACATTCAGTGTTATTCTGTACTTCATCAAGTAGATTAATTGTTGCATTGCTGGGTGTAGTCATTCTGGGGGGAGAATTAATTAAATCTGCAGGTGGTTGTTATCTTAACATCTCGACACATTATATTTTTATTACATGACACTAAGTAGAAACTGTCCACAACTTTGGGGAGTATTCAAAACTGTATCTGTATTCAAAGATGGAAAAGCTGATGTTCTGGCTTGTTAGGAAGCTGGTGGTGCTTATTAAAAGTATGGTCATCTCTTTTTATTTTACACACAACAACTTCTCATGTTCTTTGTATTTACTTTCTGATGCATTGAGTTAAACGTCTAATATTTGTTGTTTCAAAGCCCCTAAAATGTGAGGATTTCCTCCTTTCCTCAAATCTGTGCTGCTGCAGTTGGTTAAATTTATAAAACAAAGATCATTTCTGAGTGAAATACATGAAATAACACTTATTCTCAACATTTTCTGACATTTTATATGCCAAATAATTGATTCAAAAATGATACACTGTACACCAGTGTGCAGGAGATGAAGGCAAGACTGTCATGGCTAACTAGGCATCACCATCTGCATCACAATACAGTTTTAAATCAAGTTACACCAAATCCAGATGAAGTTAGTTGTGTGGATCCACGGTGTTGCATAAAGTCATAGTACCAGCAACCTCTACAAACAGTCTTATTGGATATCAGTGTTAAATAAGGGTAAAAAAAAAGGAAAGGTGTAACCCAACACTGATGTTCTCCTCTATCCAGCCTAATTGATTTTTAAAAAGACTATTGTTGATATCAAATGAGCACATCGCGGCAGAGCTATTGATTTTTTGACACCACACAACAGGAAATCTTTATCTGCGTGCTGCTCCGACCCCGCACTAATAGGTGGGGTTTAACCTTTGCTGAATGACAAATCCCAACACCTCCCACTCCTGTTCTCTCTCTAGTCCTCGTGGGAAAACATGACAAATGTTGCAGTTGTGTTACTGTGGGAAACTATGGGATTCTGTGTCTTGGGCTCATGTTTTTTACAAATTGCATTACAAATGCCTGGACCACGGTGCACCATCAAACTTAAGTGATCACAGTGATCTAACTTTTAGTATGCTGCTATGAACCATGTCTCACAAAGAGGGGGTGGAAGAGAAATGGTAAAAAAAGGAAGGGGTTACAAAGTCATCTGTAAGAGTTTAGATATTGATCAGTCCACAGTGTGATAAACTGTCTAGAAATGGAGATGTCTTAGCTCTGTGGCTCCTCTCTCTAGAGGTGAATGTCAGCTAAGATGACTCTGAAGGCACAACGCAGAATAAATAGCAACAAGAAGAAGAATTGCAAAAGAATAGCAAAAGAAGCTCAGACTAACAGCTACAGGCTCAGAGGAGTCATTGACCTGGTTCAGGTCTTGGGTCATGAGTCAATGGCTGCATGGAGCAGGACACCAAGCTGCTGATCACCACAAAGTAAGCACAACGACTACTACAGCACGTGTCTGAACTGAAGTAGTAGCAAATAGAAGAATCGTCCTGAAAGTTGTGCAGGTCTGATCAGCAGCTACTGAACCTCAGTCTTCATTTAGCTTCCCCACCAGCACTGTGAATGTTTAGTACTCCATAAAACACAGAGGATTACGATGTTCTAACGGTTATTGTATGATGAGTACAAGGCTATCTGCACATGTTTGTATCTTTTCCACAAATTATTAATTTGTAGGCTACACATGAAAAGTGAAAAATGTTCTCACACTTTTTCCTATGACTGATGGGAACCTACAACAACACACAGACCTAATGCAACCTCATAGAGCTAGATAGTTTTCATCTAAAGAAACAATGTTTTCTATAGGTTGATGTTCGTTATTACTACATGTCACAGAGAAAGATTTGCAGCCGAGCTTGTCCTTGATGCTACATATGTTTCAGTTGTCATGGTTACCTTCTTGTTTTGGCTACAATCTGTTAACATACTAAAAACAATAAAAATTGTTAGTTCCTGGATTAACTAACGACACCTTAAATGAGCCGCCACATATTTTATTGGATACAGATGTTTTTCTGTCCAGTTAACATGCACAATAACTCCCATTAAAGCTTCAGGAGTCAGGTTCATTAGTAGACATATTTAAGAATTAACAAGCTAAAATACCCAGCGGCCCTGACAGAGTGTATTATCGCCTGATAAATTTATGGCCAATGTCAATATTCATAACTGCTGCCTCCATCAGATATGTGACAGGATTATTGAGAGCAGTGAGACTAAAGCATTCAACACCAGGCAATAAAACCAACAAGTTAAAAGAGGCTAACACACTCAAGAGTGATAAGTAATAATCACATTTCACAGAGTTGCTTGATTAAATATCAATATAATACTTAATGCAGCTTTATGTGTTGTTTTCTGCAGTCTTCTTTATTTCTGATGGTCACATCTGCATTTTCTGATAAACACACATTCTGTGAAGAAGGGTCTATCTAGACTCATTTAAAGCTTTTATGAATCTGAGAATTTACAGAATACTAAAATGCATTTCCAACAGGAGCCAGGATTATTTATCACCAATCGATGGCAGGCTTCAGTCTTCATCCAAAATAGGTAAATAAATGCATCATGATGTCTCACATAAAACATCTGGACCTCATGCAGCTAAACAATTAATTTGATGCCGTCTCTGTTATCGTGGTTATCAGTGTTCAGTCAGTCACGGCTCAATTTATCACCTTTGTTTCATTATTGTGATGAAGCTCTTGAAAAGACTTGAATTTGCATTCATGTATTTCTAGCCAGCGTTTCACATTAATGACCACCTATGCTATTTAAAAAGGCCGACTGATAAAAAGGCCTCCGTCTAACAACAAGCAAAACGGCCTGATTGAGCCTTCTTTTCTCTTTCTCCTCTCCCCTCTCTCTCTTTCTCGCTGCGATCTTCCATGCAGCACCCCTGGGTCCCTGGAGTCCGGCTGGCTCGGCTCAGCAGCAGATAGACATTTCTGGGATAGACATCTACTGCTCAGGACCACGCAATCATTTCCATTTTACCCTCTGTTGCACAGGCAAGATAAGACACCTGCGTAGCCCTGCTAATCAGATGAGCTTCAACAGAACTTTATCATTGACATTTACCACTGTTTACCCAACTAATTTCTCTTAACTGCACTGCTGAACTTTTATCTACAAAATACATACACCACCAGAAAAGAGCAAGAAGCAAACATGCAAATTCACAAATATGCGAAGAAAGATAAAATGAGGAGGGGGGAGGAGGGGGCTGAAAACTAAAAGCATTTTTTTTCTCTTCAGAGGACGAAGGGGGTAAAAACAGAACAAGTGACAGGGCTACTGTTGATGAGATGAGCCCCCCCTCCTCCTTCCTTCCTCCCTCCTTCCTCCTCCTCCTCCTCCTCCTCACTGAAGACTGACAACAAACAAATGCAAAGAACACAAAGAGTCATGAGAAAAAACTTCATTTTGGAGTTCAATCACCTGACTGCTGCTGCTGCTGCTGGGGAGTTTTATGTATTGACGATAAAAATATGCCTGTGTTTGCATGTGTGTGAGAACGAGTCCTTATCCAACCAGTCATAAGACGGATGGAGGGAAACGGCACACTGTTGTAGAACCATGTGTTCCACCTGGCTATCCTATAGCTCTTGTGTATTCATATTAATCCTCTTGTTGGCCTCTGAACTTTCAAGAGACAATGCTGCGTTTATTAATGAATAGGAAAAACAAATATCCAATCATTGCATAACCACTCTGTGCTTATAATGGAGGTGGAAAACAGCATAAATAAATAAATAAAAACATGTAAAAGAAGAGATGCCGCTTAATAAGATTGATATTATTTGATCTCATGTCATTCATTCACTCATACTTTAACCTGTTGCCTATTTGCTGATTTTAAAGGGATAGTAGCATTTTTTGTGGGGTTGTATGATCTACAAATAGCCCCTAAGTACTTTAATTGCAGTAGAAGACTCTCTGCACTCCTCCCGTTAGCAACGCCAGCCCATAATAGCCCTGCCCAGAGATTTACAACATACATTGTTGTAAATGGACCCAAAGAAACGGCCTATTTTCGTGGCCTAAAAGAGGGTTTACCCGAAAAAAAAAAAAACACAGTTCCATTGTTCGCTATAATATAATTTTTTCAGGTAAAACCTCTTTTAGGCCGCGAAAATAGGCCGTTTCTTTGGGTCCATTTACAACAATGTATGTTGTAAATCTCTGGGCAGGGCTATGGGCTGGCGTTGCTAAAGGGAGGAGTGCAGAGAGTCTTCTACTGCAATTAAAGTACTTAGGGGCTATTTGTAGATCATACAACCCCACTTAAAAAAAATGCTACTATCCCTTTAAAGTTGAGAAAGTGGTGAGAATGTCGTCCTCACACAAAGCTCTGATTTATCAACTGTTCCTCCAGCGACTGCAAACATCAGACCTGTTGACAACAACTGTTGGCAACAAAATGGCGATGTTATTCAGAGACAAGGCAGAACTATTTACGTTGTAAAAAGATGTTCATGCCAATGTCTTACTCTGCTGATCTTTTTTCTAAATGTTCATGTTATCATCTCTTCAGCGTTCCCCTGCAAACCTGTGAGACAAAAGGAGTTCTCATAGTGTTTTGTAGGTCGCACACTACCAGGACAAAGATACACACTTCATTTTTACAGATCACTGTTGCCTCATATCTGAGATTGTCTGTGTACAAGCTACAAGCGGAACTGTCAGCCAGAAAGAGTACGTTTGGATTTTGTTACCCAGGAGGGTTGGGAGCAATTCTAATGTGAAAGTGTGAGTCTGTAGGTGCGTTTCCATTACCCCTTGAAATGCGCAAAACCTAAATATCGAAATTAAAAACTGGTAATGGAAACACCTACATTTCGAAAAAACTCTCAAATATCGCAACAAAGTTTTTACGCTCTCATGAGGTGGTTTTTGAGACGTATCGATACAAACGTGTATCGCAAAAGTGTAATGGAAACACTTTTTTCGCTTTTCTACACGTCACCGGCGTCACCGGAGTTGTGTGTGTCCACGCTGTGTTGGTTTATGTAACTTGAGGGGACAAATGAACCACACGTTTATTGTCATGCATTGCTGACCTGGGCATTGTTTCTCATTAAATTAGAAAACCCTTTCCTATCATTCCCCTTTTCTGTGCATGGTTGAAGGAAATGTGGCTCGCATCCACACTCCCACTCCCTCCTGCGCCGAAATGTCACCTTAAGTCACATAAACCAGTACGGGTGTGTGGTCACAACCACCTATTGTTGTCAGCGCCTCATCACCGCTGGTGTTTAAAAGGCTCCGTTCTTTCTGCAGTCAGGTTAAAGCGCACATCCGCCGTGTTGGTAAACAAATAATCCCTCTATCAACGGAGGAAACCGTGCTTGAGCAGCTTGGGTTGGAGGTGGTGTGAGTGCGGGCCAGCGGGGGAGAGGGGAGGGGGGGTATTCGGGCTTCAGCACGGTGCGGAACAACTGGCCCTAGTGTGAGTGCGCCCTTATCTGTGGCCGCTGCAGCGCCACACGGGCTTTGCCTTTCAGCAATCAAGCGCTGTTTTTGTCTTTGTTAAAAACAATAACAGCAACAGCTGTCGGCAGCTGAGATCGCTGTGCCGTCACCATAGAAACGCAAGACGCATTACGGCTCATTCGCAAAATACCTTTCAATGGAAACACCCACAAATAGCAATTGCACTTTTTCGAAGTTTCAGAAATATCGCTTTTATTTTGCGAAAATCTGTAATGGAAACGCAGCTAGTGAAAGAAAAAGCAAATGTTAAGTGTGCGCGTGTGTGCACCTTAATGAGCGTGTGTGTGAGTGAGCAGCACGTACATCACTCCCGCTCCCCTCCCTCGTTCACACTCCACCTCCATCTCTTCCCTCTCTCCTCGTCTGTAGCCTGTCAAAAATTGAAAGTGGAGACCTTCCAGAAACTATCCCTGATAATCACACATAAATTAATTAGAAAATGTTTCTTGACATTCTCTACACACAGACGGGGAGAGAGGAAAAAAGACTGAGGCAAAGCCACAAAATTAATTGTACGGTATGTGACTCCAATAATTAATTCAATCATTAATTCATGTCTGCTTTAACAACTCCTTCTGGCTCCCTGTGAAAAAAAAAGAAAGGAAAAAAAAAAAAAAGACATTTCAATCAGGCCGGTATCGGCAGCGCGGGCCGGGGTAGGAGACGTGGAAAAGTTTAAGAGTGATAGACTTGCTCGACACACTCAGGGTCATTTAGAGGTTCACCAATTAAACAGACAAGAGCATGAAGAGAGCAGCGAGTGAAGTGAACACACAAAGGAACATGCGAGCGGCTGTACAACACAGAAATCCTTTTTTTCCCCGCACAACGCTCTAGTTAGTGTCCATATCTAGATGGAATACACAAATATGTCTGTTGGCTCGAAAATGTCAGGCAACTACTGAGGGCAAGATTTTAAAATTCACCTTCTGACCTCCAACCGAGCAGCAACGTCTGAGAAATGAAGCCGACAACGAAGTGCTAAAAACTGCACTTCTTCAAATGCTAGAGTGGGTCAGTGAGTCACTCCCCATTGACTCCCATGTTAAAATCTCCATATTGCTTTGGCAATATTGTATATCACAGTCAAATTGAAATTGAAAAATTGAAAAATTGAAATTGATCAACTTTTGTTTTTGACAGGGAATTTGACTTGGGCAAGTGTGCCAACACACAACAACACACTTGGCGTACATGTACATTACTTTGGACAGTAGTACACGTGCTGCACATTACACGACAGGAAAAGACAGTATGCTTGACAAACCATCGTGACAATATGACATAACTAGGGATGTCACGATAATAGATTGTTTTGGTACGATTACTGTGAGAGAAATAATCACGGTATTATGATTATCACGATTATTATGCATCAATTAATTTCACAACACTATTAATGTGTAAAACCAAATATAGTTAAAATATACATTACTAATTATAAAATATTTTAAATATCTATTAAAATATGACCAATTATTAATCCGCCAGGGGAAGTCATTAATTGTCATCAATACCAAATGTTTAAGTTAATTTTAATCTTTTTTTTTAAATTACAAATGCCACTCTAGCATTTAAATTCCTACCAATTCAATGCTACATTAGGTAAATGGACCAGTATCTGTGCATTTACCTTAACTTTGGCGCACATCTGCCGACACGGTTCATACTGAATCTTTTTTTTGGAAAGTGACGGTATTTAGGAATCTTTACGATCAATTAATTGTGGCGTTTAATACCGCGATTAATTGTGAAAACAATTAATTGTGACATCCCTAGACATAACTGTGGTTTTGTCGACCTAGACTCATCATCATTTAGGCACAGACATCTCTGCTGTAGGAGCAGATTCCACCTGCTCAACTGTGGATTGCACGTAACTACAGAAGTTAATAATAATAATTGTATTAATTTTAAAGTGATTGCGGCGGCAGACACATCTTAAATTAAAATAAGTAAGAAACATACAAGATCTGTAACACGTTTACATATATGATGACTGCATGGGAGGTGAATTTCAAATGTTTGGATTTTATGAAATGTTATAGATAAATGAGGGCGTGGCCGCTAGCTTGGAGTCAGACGTCCATCTTCATTTAGAGTCTATACCTACAACACATATTCAGGTTTATAGACCTTGCTGCTAAAAAAAATACAAACAATCCAAAGGGTGAATCTGCATCACCTAAAATAAATCAAATTGATCAACAGAGCTGCAAGACAGAGAAAGTATTCGGATATCCACCTTCATGATTGTTTGATGTGATCGCCTTTTGGTGTACAATAATGAGCAGCCAGTTTGCAAAGCTGAAAGGTTCATTTAGAGTCAAAGCTGGACAAAGTGGAAGTAAATCCATGCAGGTGATTATGATAATGTGATAATATTTACAGCTGACTAAAATGAAATAACATTTGGCTAAAACAACTTGTGTTTTCCCCCTTTTGCTGCTGCAGACATAAAAACTCCTTCAAGACTTGGGTAAACAAGTGATTGTTGTCTAATAAAGGAAGGAAACTGGTGAGAGAGAGATACTGGGGAGGACACAGAGAGAAAGAGACAGACCATGATAAGAAAGAGATATTATGAGGATGGGGAAAACACGCAGAAAGCAGAAGAAGTGTGTTTTCTTTTTTTTTCTTTTTTTTACACGGTGTGAGAATCCAGACCAGGACAGAAAAGTGAGAAAACTCTCCACCGTCAGCTTTTGCTTCACTGCTGCAATGGATCAGAGCAGTTAAAGAACGGAGCCTGTGTAGCCAGAGTATCAGTGTCGTAAATGGGAAATATTCAGAAAACACATCAGGGTCACTACAGCCAGTCTGGTGTGGGCCAGCACCAGCAGGTTTACACTCTATCCAAGATATTGAAGGAGTCTGGCTTTAGCATTTTGGTTAATGTCTAGGGAATTCATTTACACAGTAGATCACCCTGAGTGTGAGAGAGAGTCAAGTGCAAATGAGTTGATTTTTGTGTGCGAGGTATGCAGGATGTGATGTGGTGGCTGCAGGAGAGGCCAGGAATCTGATAGGCTGGTAATCAGTGTGCCAATGTCCTGTCCCAGCACCAGCAGCAGCACCAGCAGCAGCAGCAGCACTGCCATGGGCTCACACACACCGAGCGTAAGGGAGCAGCTGGGCTGATAGCAGCCGGACAGCACCGAGAAATGTTCCTTTAGATTAGGGCCTCGCACCTATCAATCATCAGGGATGGAGGAGGGTAGTGACACATCACAGACAGGCTGGAGAGAGGAGATGAGAGAGGAGATGTGTGACAGAGTGTGTGCGTCAGTCAGAATCTGTGGCGTAGATGGAGAGCGGCTTGATGGAGGCAGCGGCCGGCGAGTTATTCTCCGGAGCTCCTGCTCCAAGTTTGTACAGTCACTTACAAGTTTTGGTCGCGCAGCGCGCACACCACATCCTCTTGCTTAATATTAAGATGACAGACCAAGTTGTTTTTCAGTTACACTCATTAGACTGCAGGACAAACAAATGACATGAAGAAGTACAAACAGAGAGACAAACATTTTACAGGAGCTTTGCTGATATAAGTTTAATATCTGGAAGCTCTTTCACTTTCAGAAACTGGTAATATGCACAAAAAAGTCATTGAGTCAATGAGTTACACTGAAGTGGTTGCTTTTTTATATATCTAAATGACAACATTATATTGTTGTGTCATTGTACAGTATATTCCATCTTTAAATGTTGTAGCTCCATCCAATAATACAGCATAAAATACTTCTGTTCCAAAGTTAGAAGAATAAGAATAAGGCCTACGAATCAATCAACAAATCTGTACTTGATCGATGTTAATATTTTTAAATTTGATTATGTTATAATTTTCATAAAATCAATAGAAAGTTATTGTTAGTTGGAGCCCTAAACATTGGACACTATGCTGGTTGAAATAGCTAAAACATTACTCCTACTGTGGATTCATGGGACAAGAGGGAAACTTCTGAGTTCAGTTCAAACTTCATATTGTATCCTAAGGTATCTCAACCTCACTGACAAGACAAGCCCTCTGGACAAATGACAACCAATCACCATGCCGTAGCATTTTGATTGACAGGTGAAATTGACATGGTGCTTGCAGGGAAACGTTGGGAGTCTGCAGGCTGGAGATATGGAGGGAGAGTACAGTACAGTATGTCAGAGTGTGTGAGGGATGGATGGATGTGGGTCAGCCCTGTTCTACAGCAGCTCACTGTGGATGTGGAACAGTCTACACTTTATTTCTTAAGTCAATATCATCCAATTGAATTTTCAGATGTTGCTTCTCAACACAACCCTGTTGTGATTAAACGTGTTAATTCACCTGTGACCACATCTCAGCTCCTCCTCTTCCACTGGCAAAGCCCCGTCAGTTTCCAGTTGTGGCCATCGTTTTCATTTCCCAGATGCTTCAAACTAAGTGAGATCATCTGAAAACTCCTGCCACCACACATCTTTCCAACATCTCAATACAAAGAGCTCCAACCAGTAATGACGCCATCCGCCCCATTTCCTAAAATCAACCATCCAATAAGCAACCAGAATTAAATTAAGTGTAGCTTGAAAAAACTATAAACATATTGATGATATAATAGTACATAACATTATACTAGATCTTTTCAGGTGTAACCTGGCACATAAGCTACAGAAACACTGATGACAAACAGCTCAATATAAAGTCATGCTTTCGTTATAATATATTTAATATTTAACCAAGACCAGGATCTTTGCCTAAACTGACAGCAGGTGCAGTGATGGATACAAAAATGATGATGAAATTGTTCATTGTTCAAAAGTCATGCTTCAGTTACGATCAGCAGGAAAAGCAGTCACACCCGGTTCCCTGAATGTTTTACAAATATGTCGGGCCTTAGCAGACACACTCATTTATGCTTTCTGGTTACACTGTTAAACAAGACCAAGAGTCGACAGTCATGACGGTACGACTTTGTTGCTTTCATCCTAGCACACACAGTGATGAAGCATGCTAACATGTTCTGGTCATTACCAAACTACAGAGCCTGGAGAGTGATGGGTATCTGTCAGGTGATCACCAGTCAGTAGGTTTCACTAAATGTTGCTGATGCAGAGATGCTGCCCAGGATTAGGGCAATCTTTACTGGTGGCTCTAGAGGAGAAATCATCAACATGACAGGGTTTATCCTCCGGAGACCAAGAGAGTTTGCACAAAACTTGATGACTGTTTATGGTTCAGTCTGGAACAAAAGTGGTAAAGTGACTGACACAGTAAATGACCAACCAGCAGACCACTTTATTCAGGCAGCACCACCTTTCTCCCTAAACACAACATAGCAAACTTGTAATAAACCAATACTAGGCCTGTAACAGTTACTACATAATTGCCTGATCACAGTTATTTGAGCTGACCGCAATCATCGTTAAAATGGTTTCCATTCATCTGTAAAAACATATTTCCATCACTATTGAGGTTGGACTGGTCCTTTTTTTAATGACATCATCATGTTGTGCCCCCCTCTTCTTCTATGGTTTACTGTTTATCTAGAGGAACTCAATTTCTAATATTCCACGACCACATTATCGATGAGCATTGACATTAGCATCATGGATTTAGTTGCAAATCCAATGAATGGCTCTTCTGTGTATGTGTGTTACTAAACTATAGGTTTACACTATAATAGTGGCATAAAACGATCATAAAAAGACAATTAAATCATTAATTGTAATTATGTGTAGGGCAATTAATCATCAAATTTCATGATTGTGACAGCCCTAATCAAAACCATGCTTTAAAGAGAAGCACTAGAATTACTGAAAACGTTCTGTGTCAAACTCAAACCTCTCATGCTTTGTGCACCGTCACACAGAGCCAACAAGATTCCCCAACTGTCATTTCATCATTTTATATCTCCCTCATCTTTATACCTCTTAACCTTACCCACTTCTCATTCCCTCACCTCTAATTTCACTATCTGAATTGCACCTCTTAAAATCTCTCAACCCCTAATTTCTGGCTCTCATTGATCCTTAAACATTCACCCCTGTCTCACCCTTCATTAGTTATCTCTGCACTCTAAACTCAATATTGTGCTTCTTTATTCCAAACCACTTCTCTTGGTCCTCTACTCCCACTTTCAGCTCCTTCTCTCCTATTTCTCTAATCTTCCCTTTCCCCCGAACCCCTCATTCATCTCTCACCCTTCATCTTTCTATCGAGAAGTTCGCCCCCTTTAACCTCGAGATGACATCTTGTCACAACCCTGGGAGTTAACTGTCAATGCTCCTTGTTTACCAGATAACAGATAAAGCACATAGAGACGCAACAACCACAGATATCTCAGCTTCTCATCAAAAAGGCAGAAACTGCTCAGTTTGTTAAATGAATCAGCTACTTAGTTTGGTTTTGAAAGAACGATAATGATGATTCAGTGAAAAAGTTTGAACGAGGCAAAATCCATCATGGACACTGATTAAAACCTTTTAAAACCCAGTGAATAAACCACGTCGCAAGGCAATCATTAAAAAAAAGTGAAACAAAGTAGAAAAAAATGTGTTGTCCTGCATTTCTGGGATGTGGAGATATTAGCATTTGGAGGTTCCTGGTTTTGTGTGTGAACCGTGCTGCGAAGAGATGAGCACCAGCAGCAGTGCAGAAAACTGGAAGCTTTTACACAAACATCTTATCCTTGAGCTGCTACATCCAGCCATCCATGACTAGATAGATCAAAGTGAGAAACAAAGGTCTTATCGCATGTGGACAAAGTGATGAGGGTGCACCTTATCCTCTTCACTATGATTTCAAAAAGGGGGAGAAGTTGTCATGCACAGTATGCAAATGTGACACCGCCAACATCTCCCGTCCCTCCACCCAAATAAATGAGATTCTCAGCAGTTCTAATATGCATATACTGCACCTTCATGCTCCATTATAATTAACTGCTATTATGATAACCCTGCAGCACACACCCCCACTCACACAACCTGGTAAATAATAACCGTTATTATTGCCGCCACCACAATGCTTTATTGAGGTATTTTAAATAACTCTGCTGGGGGGGGGGATAAGGAGCCAGGAGTGCTGGGCAAGCAGGAAAACATTCTCCTTGCTCGGCTGACTTCCCGGGGCCTCTGGAGTCGACTAGTTGTCAGAGGGTGTGATTGGACGGACTGGAGAGAGGACCGTCTTTGCCATTCATGTCACACAGCAGAGGGCTGGAAGAGAAACGAGTCGACCTGGGCTATTCAATGGTGAGGTTGACTTCACCGCTGCTGCAGTGATAAAAATGCACATCTCCCAGCGATTTCACTGCTACTGGGGGAATGTAATGCTATTAAAATCATTTGTCAAGAAAATATACCAAAATATTCTATCTTCAGCCCCAGTTTCTTCATTGTGGGGATTTACTGCTTTTCTGTCTGATGCGATAAGAGCTGATTAAAAAACAAACGATGTCAGCAGGGAAACCACGATGGTCCATTTTCAGATTTTATAAAGAAACAAAATAACGTGCAGGTTGAAAGAACCTGTGGAATCGATTGTTATCGGTGTTTGTTGTTTGATTGTTGCCTTTGAGCAAATAGTTAAAAAAATGTAGCCTGATGCCAAGATGGCGACGTTGGAGCAGCTCACTCTCAGCTTCAACACAAACCTGTGGGTGACATCACAGAGGCCACACCCAGCTTTATTTAGAGTCTACGGGGTCATGCATTGTCCTGCCATGATATTTCCAGGACGATAACATGGTGACACTCTCCTCCGTCTACTCCACTCATTAGGACTGAACTAAAGGAACATTTTCTTTTTTTTCTTTTTTTTAGAGGCACGCTCGATCTGACACACTTCCTGTTCATTCGTTTTAGCTAACTGGTTCCAGCTATGTTTCACTTCTTTATCCATCGCCCTGGATACAAAACACTTCCTCCATTTCCTGATACATTCTCTCTGGCCACTGACAAAGGGTGTACACCGCACAGTACTGGAAGGAGAGAATGTGTGGGGACCGCCAGCCAGCCAGCCAGCCAGCGAATGACAAGGGATTACTGTGACATCCATTTGCATATCAAGAATTTTAAGCAGCGAGGGAGAAAATATCAAACCCTCCAGCCTGCAAGGTCATTCAAAAGATACTTTTTTTCCCCCTTCTCTTCATAATTTATTTTGCATATCATGCAGTATGGACACACTGTAGATTAAAAAGGCCGCTTTAGCATATCATTCCATCCCTGATAGGGACCGGCTCCCACCTAGACTTCTCAACACTGTGCCACCACCACCACACCCTCAACAAACTGAGGACACACAAACAGACATCATCAGCATTGTTTTAAAAGAAAAACACGCTGGAGAAAATACACAGAAAATCGCTGAAGCCTAAGCCATTCCAGGCTTATTGTCCCTTTAATTTTAATGTTTTTTCTTGTCTTTTCTCTCTTTTTTTGCGTATCAATAGGAGCCACACAGCCAAAGCTTTGATAGCCGGTGTTTGGAGAAAATGGTGAAATTTAAAAATAAGAGACAGAGAAACAAAAAGAATCACTATCATCAATGACTAAGGAATTTATTCAGATTGACATATAAACAACTCATTACATACTGAGGAGACAGTGTCAAATAGTTGATTGAAAAATTTTGTGTCCAGTAATGAATTGTATTATCTTGAAGCAGGAAGGAAAAAACAGGCAGAGGATGAATTGAAATGTTCTGTTGTTATTTTCTCTGTTTTATGTTAATATCAGTCTGTCTGAACAGTAATGACTGTGACAAGGAATTATGTGAATAAGTTATTTGAATAAACTAAAAGATTATTATCATAAGGTTAGAAGACAAACTGTGCACAGAAAAAGAAATTAAAATTTTCATAGTTAGGAATTATTTCATTTCAAAGGAGAAAAAAATCATATGTTATCATGATTGAATATGAAATATAGTTAGAAAAATAATATTCAATGAATTTAGACTTTCTATTAAACTGGCCTGCATGTAATATGGACTACTGTACTGAAGGAGGAAATATAATGTAAATGTAAATGTCTACCAAGGTAACCTTACTATATTCTGTAGATTACCAATTACACAAAGCAGCTTTACACATGCAGAGAGGCCGGAAAAAATGGACAGAAGACGGATAGAGGTAAGAAAGAAAAAAAAAACTGAACGCGGTATGAAGAGATAAGAAGAAGAACATGAAGAGGAAGGAAGGAGAAACAGATGAGGAAAGAGAAGGGATTGCAAATGAAGACTAAAGAGGAGCAAAAGCCTAACACGTGTTTAGATGTGCTCTTTCTCTAACTGAACAAGCTTAGCAACAAACTTCTATTAAATCAACTCACAAATCCTGATGAAATAAAAAATCTACGAAGAAAATACAGAGGTCGAGTGGTCAATCAACTTTTGTGTCAAGAAGGAAAAAAACTATATTCTTGTGGATTTTTAGAGTTTATTTATGGTGAAAATAATAAGTTCATATGGGATGTTAAAATAACTTCTCCTCCAATTCTTCTTCAGTTTCTTTCTACTTAAACTGACAAAGTCAAGGAGGTTTTTAATTCAGTTTTTAAAACAGAAAACATCTAGACATTTGCAATCTATGATTGTGCAATTTGTTTAAAGCAAAAGGTCAAAATGTCAAAATAGTCTTTGTTTCCAGCCCCTGAACTGTGATTATTTGGGTCTTTTGTTGTTGTCACACATCGTAGTTAATTGATTAACTGTTAAATAGGTAATGTATTTAAAACAAACTTGGCTCTGAGAAGTTGTAATGTTTGTATTGCAGTATTGTCTGACATTTGGAAATGGAAACAAAACCGTCTGTCATTAATCTGCAGACTAACGATCATGAAAACATTACTTTCTACAAGATATCAAAGGATGTCAATCATCTTTGAGCTCATTCTCCACGTCAGTGATAGAAACTGACACAAGAGGTAAAGCTTCACATTTGGTGAAAGTAAATAATTAACAAAATTACTGTTTATCAGTATTTTTGTGAGTTGATTAATTGTCTAACCAAGTGTTTTTTCTAGCACTGATTATAAGAAAGTCTCATTTAAAAACGTGATCTTCAAATTCTTCACATTCATATAGAACATGAGACTCAATCCAACACGGGAGCTCGAAAGACAAAGACAGACAATATAAAGTGAAGGCGGGAAAAATACTAAGTATAAATACTATGTAACACAAACAAAGTGTTGTGCATAAAGGATGGAGTGACACCGCTGGACCTCAGGCATAGTTGGCCTCACACTGAAAACCTCAGGAGATTAAAAGCTTGAAACTTGTGGTCCCGGGAGCACGAGTGTCTGAGAGGCAACAACAGTGAGAAACGAGAGGAATGCCAACACTCCCAGGAGATAAAACCCTGTTTATTTCCATAGCAGCCAATACACTTTTCCTCTCATCTGTTTATGGGAATGCTCTGATACATGGCGAACATTTTGTAAGAACAAGTGCACATTAGCCAGCGATTCTGGTCCCACATGACGGGCGGGAGGAAGAAAGAAGAAACAATGAGAAGATGGAGGAAAAGAGGGGGATAGATGTATGTTGTTAAGGGGGTGGAGGATGGAGAGGAGGGAGGGAGGGAGGGAGGGGGGTGGGCTGTTAGTGGGGTTGTTAGTGGTGATGGAGAGACCAGAGGAGGAGAAGGTGGATGGATGGAGGGAGGGAGGGAGGAAGGGGAGGCTTGACGATAAGAGAAAAATTCAGACCGGTCAAAGTTTCCTTTTTGCCAATCGTGCTCCTGATAAAGACAGCGCCTGCTCCGGAGCTGATAGAGGGGCTATCTCTCTCTCTCCCCCCTCCTACTCCATTCCCCTGCCTCACTCACCCGGCAGTTAGTTTGTGAGGAGGGGAGGAAGGAAAAAAAAAAAAAAAAAAAACGATGGGCCCTATCAGTGCGCATCATAGTGCTACCATCAACCAGCCACCGCACAGCAATTAATATCGCTCCAATTACTGTTAAAGGGACAAGGCTGGGACAGGACGATAATGAACACATCCTCTCTTCCCCACCAGAGGAATTAAAATACATGTGCACACACACTCGTAAACACACACACACACACAACACTGTATAGACACACACACACACACATGCATAGACCTACATAAAACGTGCACAGCTTGAAAAGGAAATAATGTGAGATAGTGCGGTAATCTTCTTGCATTGTTTAACTCATTGAAGACAACAGACAGAGAGAAATAAATAACCAAACAAACCTCGATAAGAGGGGAAATAAATAATAAAATTATGGCGATTTACTTGTTATCTCCTCTTAGCCGCGTGTGTGTGTGTGTGTGTGTGTGTGTGTGTGTGTGTGTGTGTGTGTGTGTGTTTGTTACGACTTGAATAAATTTCCCCTGGCCTGTCATATTTACATCTCCTACAGGGGAACAGTAGGACACAATGGACCCTGAAAGACACTTGCAAGAGGAAACACGAAAGAACGCCTTCAACGCCCACACAGACACACAAATGCAGCCGCGCAGTGTCCATCAGATCCACCTGAGAGCACATTAAAGGTCTGTACAGTTCGACTAAGTACACACCCGTGTCTCTTTGTAATTACAGAGCAGGTGTACTGTAGCTTCTATATTAATACGATATGAGAAAACATCAATGACTGAGTCCACAGAGAGATGCACAAAGCCTGTGTTTAGAAACTGAGCCTTAAAACCAGCTGTCAGGACTTCTGCCACTTTGTGATGTCACAACAAAGATCACCCTAACCCTAACGCCCTCAGCCACAACCCCAAGCCCTGCCCAACACTTGATTAAATACTGTAGTATCCCTTTGTTTTAATCCACCTTTAAGTCTTTTGATCAACATCAACCATATTTTAACCAACACAAACTTTCCACATAATTATTTAGATTCATTCAAAATAAACAAAATGATATTGCTACTCCACTGGGTACTCAATATACAATCAATAAATAGTAAAATACACAAACAAGTTAAGTCGGAGAGCGAAGAGCCGCTGCACTCACACGCGCCGCCATCTCCCTCAGAGCAAAATATAGAGCATGCACTACAGTAACAGGATTTTTCACATGAATGGGGCAAGGTGAAGAGGGCCCGGGTGGGCTTCAAACCCCAGCCTTCCGGGTAACAGTCATGCGCGCCAACCACTTGGCCAAAGGGACATCCCCTTGGACAAGTAGCCAGGGCGCAACTGTCACATTCATATATACATTAATGGAATATTTAATTTTCAGCCTCTGCTTCCTGAATATTTCATTTGCATTAAGCTGAATCATTTCTTACATTTGTGGAGTTTCTCATTTCACATAAAAACAGGACCTGAATGAACAAAAATACTCTGGAAAAATGGAAACCATACAAGTCAAGTCAGGTTCAATTGCAGTTACTGACAACAGAACAACAACTAGCATCTGTACAGACCTGAGGAGTCCTGTTTTATCTAAGATTGGTCATGGCAGAGCACCACGCAGGCAAGCGTGTCTAAACACAAGTATTCTGACATGAAGCCAAACACCAGGCCAGACTCGTGTACAAAGTTCTACCACTAGGTGTCGCTTTTGAATCCCGAGTGGAACATAATGAGTCAGACTGTCTCGTAAAGCACCTCAAGGCCAGTCCTGCCTGCGCTAAGTTTGATCTCCAGTAAGTCGCTACCCTTCGCTGTGACGTCAGACCCCAGCGTCTCCGTCAGTACATTTAGAATCAAAAATAATATTATGTTACGTGCAGAACTGACACCAGGAAATGTGTTAGCTCTGCTGCCGCATTTAACACCTTGATTTTGTTTCATGAGATGAAAATAAAAACAACAAATAGAGAAAAAACCCAAGAGCTGCTGACACACAAGAGAGTAAATGATTCCTAACTGGTATGTAATTACTGTAAGATAACTCCAACCTGACCTGTTAACTTGTGACTACTGACCGCATTAACATCTAAACACGGGCAGGAGCTGCCATCGCCAGGAAACATGAACATGTCTGTGGTGAAAAAGGCACATTGTCTGGAGCTCTGCTGCCTAGAATGAGTGTTACACATTTCTTTACAATCCTTGCTACAGTTGTCTGTACCTGTCAGTCTGAGTGGATTTGTTTTGGTATGTTGAAACAATCAAATCAATGAAGCATAAACTGACCTGGACCCCTCCACTGTAACACCTCCTCCTCTTCCTCCCCCTCCTCCTCCTCCTCCTCCCCGCCGCTGTGCGTGGGCCCTCGCTCCTCCCAGTCCTCGTCTTCGTTGTTGGTGCCTCCTCCAGAGTCCTGCGTCTTGGGCTCTGGGTGCACAAACACAAACACAAACACATTTAAACATCCTCACATTTACTATTGACTCCTCACGGCTTCAGGTCTGAAGTTCAGTATCGGCTTTCAAATCCCTACAACCACTGAAAATGTGTGTGTGTGTGTGTGTATGTGTGTGTGTGTCTGGCCAGTGGCTGTTCCTGTCTGTTGATCAAAGGCAGCGGTGAAATGACTCTGTGTAACACAACACCTCGCCACGTGAGATGGACCCTTTGATTGTCACTGCAACTGTGGAGAATCAAAGAGTGATCAGACATCATGTCCTCCCTCTCTACACCTCCACTCTTGTCTTTCTCTTCGTCTCCATCCGTGCCCAGCCAGCGTACCTTCTCTCCGGTCCTCCTCGCTCAACGCAGGTGGGCCCTCGTGCTCGTCTTTTCCCTCCATCTTTCTCTCCGCTATCTTTCCATCTCCCCCCCCTCCTCCTCCTCCCCCACAGCCTGTCACCTTCAGCAGAGACTGGGGCTGCCTGTGTTCCTCTAATCAGCATTGATATCCCTGCCATTGATCAAGCTGATTACACAGCCTCCTGCACGCTGATCAAAGAGATCCATGTGTGGTTCTGCACGTGGCTGGACCTGTGTGTGTGTGTGTGTGTGTTTATACAGCATACACAGGATATGTGAACCCTGACCTTTGTCTCTGCGGCTGCTATCAGTCAGCTCATCACACTGCTCGGTCCCTCCCTATTAGTGTGACTCTTGATTAGTAAGATCAGATTAATAGTTACATCACAGCACCTCAGCGTATCTGTGCTGAGGATCTCTCCTTGTTCTCTGCTCTTGCATCATCATCATCAGAGGGTCAGGGTGACTCAAAGACCGACTGCGTGGAACTGGATCACAAACATGTCACTATTAACCTCACTGATAATTTACAGCAAAATGTTAACGGCCCAGTTTTTCGGGTTGAAGAAAACGAATATTATATAATAATTATAAATACTGCAAGGTGCATTCTTATCAGCGCTACAGAGACAGAGACTGTCCTGTCTGTGCAAGCAGCTTATTGAGACCAGAGTTAAAACTCACATGAGTTCCTCTATTGACCACTAGAGTGAGTCTCCAGCAGTCTCCACAGGCTCCCAGCTTAAAACGCCCCAACTTCAACAGCAGTTCTGGCCTCTACAGCTCATTTCCTCCCTTTTCATAGAACTCACCTGTTGACATTGTATTAAGGCTTAAAGTTCTACATGACTGACTTCTTCTGGCTTCTTTGAGAGACAGGTGGGCCAACACACATTTGCCTCAAACTGTCATGTACCCAACTCTTTGCTCCACTCACGTCCTTCCTTTTTGCTCATTTTGTCAGATTAGCTGAGAGTCAGACGCTGCCAAGATGATGAAGGAGGAGCAGCTCACTCTGAGTTTCAAAACCTAGAAATACACATGGACATGGTGAGGTTGTATTGTTATGTGACCTACTGGAAGACTACCTATGATGTAAAGTAGGAGGAGTTCAGGGAGGATTGACAGATACGACTTCAAACACCTGACTGCCGTTCAGTTCTGTAGTTCTGTTCATGATCTAAACCTAAAGATGCAGTCATCATGTCTAAACATTAGGGCTGGACGATTAATCGAATTTTGATCGTGATTACGATTTTGGCTTCTCACGATCATAAAAACACTGTAATCGAAGAAAAACGATTATTTTTTTTGTCTATTGGTGTTTTATTCTGAAAAACACACATGCGCGCTTCTGCCCCCGCGCCTGCACTCCTCTCCTCTCTCAGTTAATGCTGTGGACGAGTCCACTCGTGTGTTGACGGCGGCGTTTAAAAATCAGCGCCAGTGAAGAGAGAGCAGCGGCCACCGCTCAGGACAAATGAACGGGAAATAATAATTTAAAACACTCGCTCGTCTCCTCAAAGCGGCCGCACAACAACAACCCTCCTCCTCTTCCTCCTCCTCCTCCTCTCCCCCCGGCCCGTAGGCTACATGTGCATGTTTACAAAGCCGGCAAGGAAGCAATCTGTAGAGCGGCGGATAACGTTATACGATGTTACGACGTGTATTTGTGTAGTTTAATCGGTCATAAACAAGAGATCACTTATGGGGTGCGTCAAAAAAAAAAAAAAAGTTATGGGGTGCGTTTGTGACGAGAGCTGGGATCTTCCCAGGTTGGATTTCATCCCAGAGACGCAATATGCGACGCACACGGAAGCAGAGAGCCTCCATTCTCCCTATTACAGTAATAAGTTCAACCATGACAATTACTCCAAATCTGTTTATTCAAGGTAAAAATGTAGAAAAGTTAAGCTAAACATCCTGTATAGTTTCTGCTGCTGGATCATAAAACTTTAAAAAAAAGTTTTAAATAAATTTTGAATAAATATTTAAAATTATAAACTTAAAAACCTTAAACACACATTGGCACTGTTTATTTAAGGTAATAATGTAGCATAGTCAAGCTATAAATCCTGCATAGTCCCCCCCCCCATAATCGTGTAAATAATCGTGATTTCAATATTGACCAAAATAATCGTGATTATGATTTTTGCCATAATCGTCCAGCCCTACTAAACATAACCGGATAATTCTGTCATTCTGACAGCAGATGGTCTTCTGGGTTGTATTATTGTTACCATGTCAACAAAGATCCCAGTATACTACGCCACAGGTACGCTCTACTAAGTTATGGATGAAGACATGAAGACAAACAACTGTTGTGGTTGGTTGAAGGTTCTTGTGTCTTGTGTTTAGGATTGGGGGAAAAACCTGTAAATATAATAAATAAATAAATGTTATGTATGAAAAAAACACACCACACATTATTTATAATTCGATGGATGGTGTAATTAATAACACATCAGCTCAAGTAGGGAAATGGATTTCGGTTCATGGTTGTCCTGGCCTCTAACTACAATTTTTGGTGACTTCAGAGACGAAGCAGAAGGAAAAGACCTGAATAATATTATTAGTATGGTGGGAAAAGCTACAAAAAGACAACAACTAAATCTAGAAAGCTTCAAAATGTTCCTGACATTTCAGTGAAAAAGACATGAACAGAATATAATTTTCAAACGTGGGTGGGGAAGTTTGAGCCAGGGTGAAGGTTGGTTTTAACACATTTACCCTGAAATGGTAAATGATTGTAATGGAGGGTCATGTTTTGTTTTTTTCTATACATCATTTTCACCTTTGTCTTCTTGTTGTTGTTTTTAATGTTGTCATTGCTGTTTTTGTTTGTTGATGTTGCTGTTATTTCTTGTCCTTCCTTTTGGTTCAGATTTGCATGTACCATGGTCATATCTATTTGTTCATAACTATTGATTATTATTTTTGTGAAATAAAAAAAAACAAAAAACATATAAACTCTGAGTATCCACAGGTGAGAGACCTCCAGGGTTCATGAAAAAAGAAAAATCACTGTAAGTCTGTTTTTAAAAACAGTTGATTCTCTCCTCTCCCTCCCTGTCCTTTGTGTGAATCCCTGCTCTTCCAAGTTTTGCCCTTCTCTTTGCTTTCTCCTCACTTTGCTCTATCTCCTCTCATCCTGTTCCGGCCCCCACCCCACCCCACCCCACCTTCCACAAATCCCACCCCATCTTCAGCTCCCACCCTCGATAACACCTCAGCTGTCTGCACAAAGACTGTGTTTACCCTTGCATTCCCACTCCGATAAACAGCAATAGCTCCCGATCAATAGTAGCCATAAACGGCCCATCACCACGTGACGCCGTCACACTCCGTCGTTATTAATGTAACAGTTGAGAGATTGGATCTGCATTGTCAAATAAATCAACACTCACACAAATACACACACACACACACACAAACACACACACACACACACACTCTATCCATCTTCACGTCACATCCACCTTTCAACCTCATCCACACACAAACAATCATACATGGCAACATACTGTACACACTCTAAAGCAAGCAGACACACACACACATACACATTCACTCACTCACACTCACACACACACACACACACACACCTCCCCCTGCCTAAACAGTGCCATTATTTTCAGCTATAAATCACATTGAATGGCACATTGATTTTATCCTGCAGGGGCTGAAGCGAGGGAGGGGAGCTGGAGACACAGTTATTGCGTTTAATATTATCAATATTATCTCCCATATCATCTCAGACAGGGAGGCAGGTATCAGGAGGAGTCGACAGACACTTTTCTGCCAGCCAACACCGCACCCCCCCACCCCCACCGCCCCCGCCCCCATAGCAAGACAGTCTCCATCAATCTGATAAGCTGAACTTCCCCTGTCACACCTGCAGGGCAAAGTCACCCAACAATCTCGCCTCCTAACTTCTACAAGCCACTATACATTTTCTGTCTCTCTCTCCTTAAAGCTGCTTTTCACGTCTTTTCTTCACGCGTCCGTTTCCCTCGTGGTCTCGTGCCGACGGTCTTGGTGCATTGATCAGTTTTGGAGGCAGAAACGAGGCGGGAGGACAGCGAGGAGGTGTGTGGAGCATCCAGCAGACTCAGCCCAGTCCACGCAGTGACACATAGTAAGTCAGGGGGAAAATACAAAAGTACAAGTTTGATGCACTTTGACTCACAGACTATTGATAATGCATGTTGATAAAAATTAAGCGCATGTGATAACAGAGCTGCTACTGGAACTGAAGCGTGGCTGGAATCAACATTACAACTTTACATGTAAGAAGAATTATTTTTCCAGTACTGATGCTTCATGACATGTAAATCTGTACGTAAATACATGAGGAGCAAATCAAATATGTCCTTCTCCCATCATGCTTCAACAGCAAGAGATGGTTTTAAATCCATCAGCTGCTGTGAGAACAGAAAACAGTATCATCGTTCAATTCAAACAGCACTTCCTCACACGACAGAAGCTGAAATGAGCAAATATGTTATTTTATCATCTTATCTTGTCTATAATCTTTTAATTACTTGACAAATTAACGGTGTTTAATGCTGTGTTTAACTGTCCATCATCAATGAAAACTAGAAGAGATTATGACATTTGTCTGTTTATGCATCACCCACATTTTCCGTGGCAGTGCACTGATCAGATTCTGATGAAAAATCTCTCTCTCTAAAAAAAAAAAAAAAAAAAAAAACCTTGCAGGTTACAAAAATCTTTCTCACATTGGTCTAAACAAGGGCACGGCAATTAGAGTTCAAAAGGAGGTGACATACTGACTAATCAGTCCAGAAGTGGATTTTATCAGGTTTCCTGTGATGTATAAGTGTGATTGAAAAAAAGGAACTTCACTTGTTTTCAGCAACTCGCTGCAACTGTAGAGCAGTTCTGAGAAAAGAGAGAAAAAAAATCACACAACAGAGAGAGAGAGAGAGAGAGAGAGAGAGAGAGATGCTGAAGTCTTCCTCAATAAAGTTGTGTGTTTGTTTGTGTGTGGATCTATTATATCAGCATTACTGTAATATACAGGCTCTCTTTCAGGTTGGGTGGGGGGTTATGGAGAGAACAGAGTGCTGCTTGGTCCTAGGTTTTTCTCGCTAAAGTTATCAGGGCGGTTATCACCTCTCTCTCTCTCTCTCTCTCTCTCTCTCTCTCTCTCTCTCTCTCTCTCTCTCTCTCTCTCTCTCTCTCTCTCTCTCTCTCTCTCTCTCTCTCTCTCTCTCTCTCTCTCTCTCTCTCTCTCTCTCTCTCTCTCTCTCTCTCTCTCTCTCTCTCTCTCTCTCTCTCTCTCTCTCTCTCTCCTCCAGATGGTGGATAAGAGGCCTTGCCTTTATTAGCCAGCGCTGGCCAGATAAAGAGCTGGTATTGATCCTAGGTTGAAAGAGCAGGTTCGTCAAACATGGCTGATTTACAGAGAACTGATAATGGCAGCACTGGGCAACCCGAGGAACCTCAGAGAAGAAAGAGAGAAAGAGGAGTAAATCAACAGCCTGTGTGTGTGTGTGTGTGTGTGTGTGTGTGTGTGTGTGTGTGTGTGTGTGTGTGTGTGTGTGTGTGTGTGTGTGTGTGTGTGTGTGTGTGTGTGTGTGTTGAGAGTTGGGGGCGGGGGGAAGAGGCTAAAACACACAGACATAAATAAAGCAAAAAAAAAGACACCAAGTCGGTGTTCATGTGCAGTCTGCCCGAGTTCTCTCATCTTCTTCTTCTTATACAATCTAACACACACATAACCCACTCCTCACCTCAAACCCATACACACACACACACACACACACACACACAACCCCCCTCCCCCTCGCACACACACACACAGACACACACCTCTAGCTAATCTCTAATCTCGTCTCGATTAGCACCTGACAGGATTTCCATGGGTTTATCAAACCAAGCCAACCAACAGACGCTTATCACTTCCAGCCCCAAAATTTCACAAGAGCAGGAATTTTTGAGATTAAAAAAACACAGCTAGTGAAATCTTGAATAAGTCAAAAGAATATGACTGAAAACTCTGCTATCACATGGTACAGGGGGGGAGGCTCGGGATAAGAGGTGCATGAGGGGCAGATTCACTGAAGCCAAGCTTGAACCTTGTGAATTCTTCTTTCTTTTTATTCAGAGATAAAAAAGAGTGATACAAATGGAAAGCTGCAACCTCATAATGGTTCAACAGTTTTTTTTTTTCTCGGTGTTGTCTCTTGGTTGACGTTAACTGTCTCCTGCCAGATAACAGACAGATAAATCTGGTAATAACCACCAACAACCGCCAGTGAACTAGACATCTGGATTATTTTACTATAAGAGTTGCAATAAACATGTTGAGGTATACTGTCAGTGCAGGGATAGCGTTAAAGACAGGGTGCTACTGTATCATAATGTGAACGCAACAGACACAAGGATGGTGAAACATTTAGATGCTTATGGTTGAAATGATTAAAAAAAATAGTCCCTTCATCAACTTTCAACAGTACAGGAGTGAAGTGTTGCGTCTATTTGTTTGGTTGCTAGGCGGCAGGAGAAGTAAGGAAGAGCACAACTTCTGTATCCTGTGATATTTTGCATGAGCTGTTCTCGAGAAAAGCTTCAAACCACGTTGCAGAGGACATGAGAGGACAGAACGCGGCGCAGAATGATGACACAACGATGATACATGTACTGTATAGACATCTACACACACTGATCCTTCTCACCTTCGTTGTACAGCGGTGTGTACGGTGGGGGGCTGGAGCTGTCACCCTCTAATGAATCATCGGGGTCAGAGACTCCGCCCTCCTCTCCCGATAGGCTGAGGTTGTCGAGCATGTTGTCCTCGCCACCGTCGACATCCCCGAGGGAACCTGCGTGAGGAAAAAAGAGGGAAAAAGCTCAGAAGCTGCAACATCTGGAGAGCTGACAGATGCAGATACAGTTGAAACAATGATCAGATTCAGTATATTAAATATTACACATTTATGTCTAAGTAAATAACAATAATAAAAGGTCAGCACCAAATGCACCTTGATATGTACATTGCCAGAATAAGAGCTTCCTTCGTTAAGTAGAGATCCGTGTCTGTGGACAAAGAGCAATAAGTTTCACAGAATAATATCAGACTTCAGCTCTGCAGCAGAAGGATTTGAGTTTAATTGTCTTCCCTTGAGCCTCGAGTCCAAACAGACCGGAGCAGGAGAGGTGAGAAATAAAAGGAAGTTAGACTGTTAAACAAGCTACTTATGATTATGTATGTGCAGTATGTTCTGTAAGGGAGAAAAATACCCCAAACACACTGATCCAGTTTTTCTTTTTTTTCTTTTTTTTTAAACTGGACTCATTCAAAAGAGGGTTTGGAGAATTGGACATGCTGAACAATCTAATCCAGAAGATTAATAGCAAGAAGCCAAGGGGGACCTTAAAGCCAAATTACAGTATACCTAAAATTGTAGCTAAAAGAGTGATTAGTGCAGGGCTGATCTATATCAATTACAGTTTCATAATCCCTGCTGACCATAGTAATTATACAGTACTTTTGATCTATTTTAGCCTGTTTGAAGATTACATCCAAAAAATGGGAGTCAGTTAATATGAATTTAATGCGACTTTTTTTTTTTTTTTTGAAGTGCTTCATTAATGGTACTCCTTCTATAATATGAATACATCAGGGTGCTTTAACGGTCTGAACCTTGAAATTTAATGTCATATTTACCATCTGCTTCTCTGCATCTGATTATAAAAAAAGCCAATTTCTATTATGCTCATGTGCATCAGTTGACACTCGTAATTCTCAGCTCCCGAGAGGATACCACGAGAGAATTAATAATTCGAGGTAACCATTTCTTTTAAGAGGATTAGAGATCACCACAGTGAAGCAGAAATGGTTAATATGCTGCAGACTGCCAAGGGTGAAAACAACTCAACGTGCATAATGACGGTACGCTGGAAAGTCAAGGAGGGTGGGCATATTGTTTTTGAATAACTAAGTCAGAGTGAAATTAATACAGAGATTTCATTTCCCACCTTTCTCCCTCAATCCAGACAGGTTGTAAATTAATTTCCATTAGGTTGTGTCGAACGAACAGGGGGATTGTTTCAGAGCTAAAGCCGTGACTAGGGGCGTATATATTTACAATACTGGAACAAAAGGAGTCTATAATCTATACAAAGCACACAACAATACCCGTGAATAAAGAAGCTTGTAGAAAAAGGGAGAGGCAATTTTTCTAATTCTGTTAATTTCACTTCCAAAGCAATTAAAAGCAAGCAGAGATAATGCTGGGAAACAATCGCCGACTGAGAAAGTGTTTCTGTCTTTGTAAATGAAACATCTTTAGGCTAATTTCAACTTCCACGCCTGCATGGTTCACTCTAATTTCAGATAAAATTAACACAGCTAGATTTGGACCTTCATAAAGAAAAAAAAAAGAGTAGAGGAGAGAGAGAGAGAAAAAAAAAAGATCGATCCTGTACACAATATTTTTAGAATTAGGTCTATGTCGCCTGAGCTTTGCTAGATCTAATTTTCAGTATCTATAAGGACATTTTCATACAATTAATTTTCCTTTAATCATAATTGTACAAAGGGACTTCTCTGTATAAAATTGCAATTATATTTCCTCTTTAAAATGTAAGTTTGAATTATGATTTCTTTCCTCATTACGGCTCTGGTTTAATGAATCAATCACTGCATCACTGCTTTCAGACATCAAATTGTGCGGAAAAGTTTCAGCTCCACTTTCTCCCCTCTTTTATCCAAGGAGAAATATTCTCTCGTTCCCCTCCTCGTCCTGTCTCGGATAGTTGGCAGAAAGGATAGCTGGGCCTGTGTGATAAGTGCAGCACATTCTACTTCATTTGCCAGTTTTAAAAGTTAAAGCCTTATTAATTGTTACAGTGTGATATCCACAGGAAAATTGGACTGAACTTGTTCACGAGATGGAGCAATAATAAAAGACATGGCCCACATGTGTATCTCTGTAGGAGGGACATGAATTAAGTTGAGACTTATCCAACAGCAGCGCTGAACTAAAGGAGGATCTAAACTGTTCATGAACAGAGCCCGAGGCTCTCATTTATTTATTTTTTTCAAAATGGTTCGGAGGCAAATAGAAAAGTTTGAGCGAAACATTGAAAAATGAAATTCAGGAAATACTTCACAGATGTTCCTGGACACAGAGGAACTTCATGAATTTTCTCTGCAATGTGAAAACCTTGAACAAGAGAACAGCATCAAGCTGATCAGTGCAGTGCTCAGTGGGGTTGTTCCACATCAAACTGGCCCTTTGCTTTAAATACAGTTTTAGAATCATCTTGATGTTCTGTTTCTAATGTATTTCCATGTCTCTGAGCGCTTTGACGAGCCTCCTGTCTGAAGGGAAATACATTTGCCTTCAAAAGCTGCTACACTGATGTGTGGCACAAATCACTTTAGGTTAACTCACAGAATAAAAGACACAACAAACACTGGGGCTTATTCATGCCAAGTAAAAAGAAAGTGTTAAATGTGAAGCATAAAGCTGCAACAAAGCAGTTTGTCAATACATCAATTATTTGCTTCATACTTTAGAGAATCTGACAAATAAGGATAGATTCACATGTGAAATTTCTACAGACCACTGTGGAGTCTCCATAACGCCCAGATGCTTCAGTTTATATGGAACAGGCTGCTGTCATTTCAGTTAAAAGAATACAAAAAAATACAAAGTGTGTCGATGATAATTATTATTTTTTCTTTTTTTTAATCAGACCTCAGGTTGTGGTGGTGTTAAACATACGAGTATTAATAATAATAAAAAAAAAACAGGAAAAAGAGGTTTCCTGGATTAATCTGAGATATAAATTATAAATGAGGATTTCAGGGCTATAAATCCTGTCACACTGACCTTTGTTTTGTTTTTCAAATCTATTAATATTCAAAAGGCAAATTCAAGAAGCAATAACCAGCTGATATCATTGATATTTTTCACTATGAACTTTCAGTGTTAACTACCTGCTTTTAATTCAAGTCAATGAGCGAGAGTAGAGATAAACAGTTAATAACCTCAGCCACATGAAAACAAATAACTATTTCAATAATCAATAAAGTGCTAAGATCTTTTTTTTTAATGCTCTCAGGTTCACAGTTGGGAGGAAGTAGAGGTCTCTTCTTTGTCTGACTTTTTTTCTATTCAATTTTAAAACTTATTAGGAGTCAACTCTCAGACCAAACTGAAGGACAGGACACGAAGGCGTCCAGCTGGGGGACCTGACTGCTGCTGCTGCTGCTGCTGCTGCTGCTGCTGCTGCTGCTGCTGTGTGACAGTCTGTCCAGTGTCCACAGCTTAAAGAAACTGAATACGAGGAAAACAAAAAGGTGTTCCTCACAAACACAGTTTTAAAATGAGGCCTGATCCTTTAATAAAATCACAACTTCTCACTGACTGAGGACAAAATCCAGCAGTCCACCATGCAGCGTCAAGAGGAGACTGAGACAGATGTGCTATAGCAGAGCACAGCTGACGCTCCAGCACAGAGACAGAGACTCTGCAGCTGTCTGTCTTGGAGGTGTGAGGAGAGAGGCAGAACAAAGTGCTGCAGCTGATGAAGGCGCCGAAGATACTGCTTTATTAACTCTCCGTCCACATCAAACCTGCAGCGAGCAGCTCGCTGATTAAACACAGAGACAACACACATCAAACCTGCATGCTCAACAAGCCTGATTAAACACGCGCAAGCCTCGCCGCTCTCACGCTAATAACCCGCCGCACAAAAAATACATTAGACCTGAAAGCAAGAGAAGGAGAGGGAGGAGGGGGGCAGAGAAAGAGAGTGGGTGGGTGGGTGGAAGGGAGAGGCGTACTTGTATCAGAAAATCACAGACTTGTGAAGAGAAACATTAAAAGAGGATATTTAGAGAAAGAAAAGAGGAGAGAATGGGAAGGAGAGGAGAGAGAGTGAAGCTGAGGTACCTGACACAGAGTCACGCACTGGAGAGGAGCCACTTATTGATCAGAGTGAAGAGAATTACCCACCACTGAGGAAATACTTTTAATCAACTTTGCACTTTAAACAACATCTGGCTCACACGCTGCATGGGCTCTTATCACAGCTCCATGGCCACCGTTCCCTACAAGAGGCTCCATCCACACACAGCACCGCCACATCGATCCATTATATTCAGCTTCAATAAAAATCAGCTTTTTCTCCTCAGCCCTTTGGGATCTGAGCTGCTAACGGCCGCGCATTGATTACTGCAGGGATGACAAACTCAAGTAAAGAAATAGATTTTTTTTTTCTCCTTTGGACACATCTGAAATGCTGGGACGTATTGAACGTCCTGCACATCTTCACATCTAATATGAAGATGATAAAGTGGTGGCAGAGCAGTGGGTGCTGTTGGTAGTGAGGGGTGGGCCACCTCCATCAGGCCTCTGCAACATCTCACATCTTCCTCAAGTCCAATCCTTCTACGTTCATGATGCAAGATTCACATTTTCTCACAAAGTAACATGTGTCTGACTGACCGCCGTTAACACATCTGTGCTCTAAATGTTAAATATCTTTTTACTCGTTTATTTCATCTGAATTATAGCAGAATATTGCACAAGTCTGTTTACTGCACTGTTTCTGAATATCACAGAAGCACAGGCTGCAACGCCTGCTTTCATTATGACATTTTTTTTTGTCACGTAATCATCTGTAGAAAATAATGCAACACATCCGTCGGCTCTCAGAGCCGGGGGGGCTTTGACAGGTGTGGTTTGATAAGCCGATCTACAGAAAATTATAAATCAGCAGCTATTTTCATAACTAATCACAAAAAAAAAATTAAAAAAACACATCACCTTGCTCCAGTGTGTGAGTGTTAGTTGGCTATTTTTCTTTGTCTTTTTCTTTACAATGCATTAGACAAAGACTTTAAGAATGTCTAACTGGGCAGTGGCAAAATGTGATGAGACTTTTCACAATTATCGGACATTTTAAAGATCCAAATATAAAATGACTAACAGGGAAAGTGCTTGATTAATAAGACACCAACCTCTGACTGCAGATCTACTGGATTTTATATGATACACGTCTGCATGCAGCACTAACACAACGTCTGTTTTACTGTATTTTACATTGCATGACAAACGACAGACACATAAATATGTGTCAGTTAACTCCCAAGACCAGTGGAAAACAATATCTCACTTTCATGTATGCAAAGTGTACGTTATGGAGGTGCCAAATAAATCAGTCTGTGATTCGCTGTAGGTGTGTCCAACAAATACTCTACATGTAAAGAATACATGAATAGTGGCGATGGTGATTATCAGCAACTGTGCAGAAGAGTGTCCAGGTAATTCTGTGAGGAACATTTTAATTCCACGCCACAGCAGGTTTACCCACAGGAAATAAAAAGCACTCGCCAGCAGTGTGAAGAAACGGACGGAATGAAAAGATAAATAAAAAAAAATGCAGAAATAAAAAAGGACAAATTTGCATAAAGGTATAATAAAAAAAAAGAAAAAAAGTCCATCACAGCCACCAGCGAAATACAAACCGCAAGACTGGTGACAATGACTGATCACGCTGAGCTGATGCACTTGAACACAGGACACCAAACATCAAAGAACTGAACTGCATGGAAACGCTGTCTGTCTGCCTACATGTACATGTATAGGACACGGATGTGGAAGCAGAAACGGTGACGTGTCGAACCTGAAAAGTCATTTCTTAAACTGTTTGTGTTCAAGGCCTCCGCTTGAAAAGAATTCCAGGAATTTTTGAGACTTTCAGACTCTGTTTTTTTTTTATTTTATTTTATTTTATTGCTGCTCTGTTCACCTCTCAACCAAAAAAAATATATATTCACTCAGTCTCTGACTCCTCTCTCATCCCTCATCTCTCTCCTTTCTAACCTGCAGTCTCTCCTTTATATTCTGGCTTCCTCCTCTCTGTCATTATCTCTCCGTTCCTCATCCCCTCTTATCCCCATCCCCACCACCACCACCACCTCTTTTCTTCTTCTCTGTCCCCTTTCAATATCACTGGCGCTCTCTCTCTCTCTTTCTATCCCTTATAGTCCATTACCTTCCCTCTCTCTCTCTCTCACACTCTCTCTCTCTCGTTCTCTTTTTCTCCCTCCCCTCCATCCCTTTTTCTTTTTTTTTTTTCTCGGTGAAAAAGCGTAGTGACTGGGAGCGTCACTCTGTGCGGATAGCTGGGAGCCGTTGGCGGTTATCGGCTCCTGCAGACTCTCTCTGCCGGTCTGATCTGTCTCCTCTTCATTAAGCAAATACGCCGACGTGGAAATGAAAACATAATAGCTATTTGATTTCCAGCGAGATATTTTGCATATTGGTTCAGAGCTGATAGCGGAATTTCATCAAGTCATTTTTTTTTTCTTTCCTTCTCTCTTCCCTCCCTATCCCGCCACCACCACCACCACCTCCCTCCTTCCCCTCCCTCCTTCCCCTCCCTCCATCCTCACGCTTTAAAAACTGCATTACTGAGCTAGGCTGGCTTTCAGCTAGATTTCTTTACATTGCTGGGAAGAGAAAAAAAAGAGGGAGAGAGAGAGAGAGAGAGAGAGAGAGAGAGAGAGAGAGAGAGAGAGAGAGAGAGAGAGAGAGAGAGAGAGAGAGAGAGAGAGAGAGAAATCTAGTTCCCCAGAAAGACTACTTAAACGATTAAATATCCCCCCATTCCCATCTTTTTTTTCTCTCTCTCCGTTTTTGATAACAAGGAAAGGAAATTTAAAGAATTCACAGTACTTTAGGTTGACTATACTAATCAAAGATAGGAGTGAGAAAATTAACTCCTTAATGAGCACAGCCGTCTCCCTGATAAAGGTCCTGGGGAGACAGCAGGGTGGGACACTGGCTGAACCTTGGGAGAGAGACATGGAGACAGAGAGGGGGGGCGGGGGGGGATAGAAAGCGATAGAGGCCGCTGGATACAGGGATGGAGTGTAATCGAAACAGAATAAGAGAGACTTGACACCATGCGGGGGTAACAATGAATTCCCCTCCCCCTCCTCCTCCTCCTCCAAGGTGCAGATGTTTGCAGGTAAAGAAGCAGCAACAATCCCCCCCCCCCCCCCCCCCCCCATAGTGCCCCAGATACCCACAGCCGCTGTGTGTATCAGCGCTGGCCGTGATGGATGGTCCGGTAGCGGGGTATCCTTCATGCCCCCGGGGAGAAGACATTGCCCTGGAGGAGAGGATCATCAGCCTCCTCACAGCAGGCCTATCTGATAGTCCAGCTCCTCAGGAGGGAGCGCTCACCGGCCCAGCTCACCGAAATAAATCTCCCTGCTGTTGCTTTCCATGTTGGAACACCGTGTTGCTTCAGAGCTGATAGCGCTTCTGACCAACACTGTACACACACACACACACACACACACACACACTGGACCAGATACACACATCTTTGTCAAAGTGTTCTAGGGTGAAGAAAGTGGTCCGTCTGAATAATTGGAATTACCACAGTATCATTATCACCATGGTCGTATCAGTATGTATTTGCCAGGTGAGGCCAATGCTGCTTTCTTTTTTTAATTATTATTGTCAAACACTACAGATACCCATACCACTCTGTTGTTTAAGTTTAATTTTCTAAAAGAAGAAAAAATCTCAGTTATTGTTTAAAATTGCTGCAAGGTACTACTTTCAATGGTGGATGAATACATAGTGTGAATATAGCACTATTGTCCCCAAAATCTTAAAATGTGAGAATGCTTTACTTTAATAGTCTTTGATTCATTTGTAAATATGTTGCAATAACAGCAATTCATTGTAATGTCTCTTGGTCAATGCTGATTTTTTTCTCATACTCATTTTATTCTACTATTGATCATATAACCTGATGAATTTCTAATGAAAATGGCACAAAACTGCACCACTAATTTGAAATGCACAAATAACTTCTTCTAAATCAGCCGACTTGCTGATCTTCTTCTTCCTCTTCCACATTTACAGAATTGTGACATACATGATCTAATCAGGCAAATGAACTTGTCGGTGACATCGTGTGTGATAAACACACTGATTCTAAATGACCTCAAACATATCTCTGATGTTTATATTTATCTTTAAGAGAAGCCAGTTGCGTAGCTACCCAGACGTAGCTGAGTGACTGGAACTTGCAGAGAAATGTGGATCAGTCTCAAAATGGCCGATAACCAGATCCACTAAATAAGATCAGTATTTTTTTTCTTTTTTAGAAGCATGAAATAGCAGTTTAACTCTCTGCTTCTGCATTTAAACCTATAGAAATACTACAAAGAACGGCCGGTGATCAGGTATACTGTAGTAAAAGTCTTAGAGTGACAGACACCTGTATCAGAAATAAGTAATGTACAGTAGAGTGTCTTGTTATAGTTTGTTCAAAGAGTGCTGATAAATGAATCATTAAAGACAGTCTATGGGAAATAAGATATGTTGCTATACAGTAGGTTAATAAGGATGAAGTTTGTGGAGTTTTCATGGACCATTATTTCACTGCAGCGTCTCATCCGTCTCCTGCATGACATGCGGTGTGGAGACATCCCGTGATGTCTTTGATCACGTCTCTCTCTGGTATTCTGTTTCACAACTGTTTCTTCTCTGGCAGCACTTCAGACACACTCACCCCAGCAGACTGCTTCATTTCCCTGGAGGATAACTCACTCCCACATACATCACAGAGGAACGGCAGCAGAGCAGAGTCGAAATGCAGTGAAAACCCTGTGTTCCTCTGAAAATCTAAAGAAAACCTCAACATGTGTGTGTTATGATAAGAGAGTACAGCTATGACAGAGTGTGTGGTTTTTTTTTTACTAGACACCTATTTCTCAAAATAAAGAATTACCATACCCACGTTTCATGCAACTGATGTAAATTCAGACTGATCACTCCTCATATTTCTATTTCCCATGTTCTGTCCCTGTGATTCACGTTAGCCTGCCTGTTCAATAGGCCTGTTACATTCAGACTGTCTGCACAGGAGCAAGTGGTTCGTCCAACAACTGGACAATTCACATGTTTCAGTCCAGTTTAGCTCAGTTAGGTAGGAAAAGATTTTTAAAAATCAGCAGAAGCCCCCCATTCCTTGGCCACCAGGACACCCCCAAATATCACTATCCACGGCTCTGTCAGCAAACCCTCCACAAGCTCAGGGCTGAGAAACTCAAGGCCGTAAATACAGATAAAATGATTTCAGACATGGTATGAGCTCAACACTCTGCATGGTGTTTGTTTGTACGATCTACAGGAAAATCTCATGTGTTGCTCTCACGGCCAACAAAACCTGAGTTGTTGATACTATGATTCTGCCTTTTGATGCAACAACAGGTGGTTGGGGGAAAAAAGAGAAAAAAGAAAGAAAGAGGGGAGTGCGTTTAAGGGGGGGTGGGGGTGGGGGAGAGATAGAGAGCAGTTAGCTTGCAGCCCAAACCGAGACCCTGGACTATTGAAGCCAGGCATGCAGACGAGAAAGCCAGCCGATAAGCCCGCCTGATAAAAGATAGAAAATAGCAGCAGATTTGAACTTTCCCACCATCCTAAGATCCACAGAGGGAGGAGGGGGGGGGGGGATTCAACGACTTATTGAATCCCTTCCTATCTACCCCACGCCCCCGTCCACCCCCTCCCCCCTCCCCCCTCCCCCAACCCAACAAGGCCGCAAGTGGAGAAAGGATACGAGGATACACACACACACACAGCGGCGGCGGCAGCAGCAGGGTTCCCACTGTTGAACAATGCCTTGACTCTTCTAAAAACTGTACTTGTGATACCATGGAAACGCCATGACCAGTGGGAACCAACAAACATACGCATGCTGACACACACACACACACACACACACACACACAGAACAATGGTGCATATACGCGTATAGGGAATTATCAGCATAAACTCACACAACGCAATTTAAAAGTTCACATAACCAATAGGATTCATGGTGAGGTCAGGGGAAGGTCATAAAGAGCCAACCAGTTTATTCACACACACACACACACACACACACACACACACACACGGTCATAAATGATGTGAATCTACCCATCATTGTTCCATCCTCAAATCATTCAGACAGTGTTTCTTTTCTATCATATCTCTGCTCTTCTCCCTCGATATAAGAGACTTGGCCTTGAGTAAAATGGTGAGAATTTTCACACACTTTTATATACAGACACACACACACACACACACACACACACACACACACACACAGTTAGGTGAAATAAGGTCATTGTCGACATGGTTTTGGCTGTGAAATGTATCGATAGGATTCATTCACAAGGTCTGTGCTCAGACTGTTTGCCACCTGTGTGACTGTGACTCTCCACAGCAGCACAGGTGTGTGTGACGTGTGAACAAAACAAACACTTACTCAAATTTGTTCTATATGTTCAAGTTTGATTTTCAAACTTCTCTGTGGGGCTGAAACCAACGTACAGCCTCAGCCATTATGGAGGATAAAGTCGATCCTCAATAAAAAAATCCAAACACACGTTACCTAACTGGAGTGTTAAAGGCCAACAACATCTGCATCATGTGTGTTTGGTTAATAACAAGGTTGTGTGTGTGTCATGTGCTGATAGAAAGCGTCACATTAACAGAGCGGACGGATGAAAACTACAGGAGACGTCAGACCCAGATTAGCAACATGAGAGGCATTTCTCAGAGTGGAGCTGCAGCGTGTGGGAGAATCTCTTGGATGTATTTGACTTTTAGTTTGTGTGCATGTGTGCGTGTGTGTGTGTGTACGCGTGATATAATAAGCCTGATTGCAATCCCTGTCCCTTGATCTCAACCTTGAATGAAGACGGGAGGCAGATGAGAGATTATAATGGTATGCAGGAGGAAAGAGAGAGACTCCCCCTCCACTGTGGTCCTCCCTCGCTCGCCCTCTCACTCCACATCTCTGACATGAACCAGCTCTGTGTTCATGTCACTGCAAAACGCAGCAGCAGCAGAGAAAAAATGTTAACACTGGAGAAAACTAGAAGGTCTTCAAACTGATCCAGATCGCCCACATGACTTTTCTGATGTGTTTGTTCTATGTTGACATTTTAAATAAATATTTTTCCCACCTTTTTATAAGGTTTCTGTCGCTCCCCTCCTCTCTACATTTCCTGCCTCCTCTCTTCCCCTTCGTTCCTCATCACTTATTTCTCTTCCTCCTTCCCTGTTGGCCGGCCCTCCGAACCCAACCACTGACTGACTGACTGAGTGATGGAGTTACGCTGCCGGTCATCACGCTGCATGGGTCTGGTGTTTCCCCACCGGTTGTTTCAGAATGACTTGGCACAATCAGTTTCTATTAGGTCATGAGGGACACTTACAGTCAGTGTTATCAACTTCGAAACCTTTCATTCTTCTTTTTTTTTCCGAGAAACAGTTTTAGAAATATTTAGGACAACTTCCTGTAATGTGTCACCACCACTACTGAGCCACAGTCACTAACCCTTTCAGTGCAGCTTAGCACAACAGGTACGGTGCTGGCAACACAGTGGTATCATCAACAATTATATCACATTACATCACATTTCACATCTTCTCCTGCAGCTTTGGCTACTTTCCATCGTTGTTTACTGTCCTTCACTTGTTTTAACCACGTCACCAGTTTCACACGTTGATGATACACGGTCCAGTCACATACTAACGTCTGACCTGAGTAGCTAAATCCTCCTCCTCCTCCTCCTCCCCTTCTCCACCTCCTCCTCCTCCTCCTGATCACCATCTGTGGCCTTTGCTTTTGCTTTTTATCCAAGTGTCAACCCTGAAGTCTCATGTTAACTGTGCAGCTACACAGCGCAAAGCAACACACACACAGATGTTTCTGCTTGTCCCGGAGACTAAACACACTGAGGGAGGGAGGGAAAACAGCTCTGGCAAACAGAGACAAAAACACAACTAAGAAATGTAACAAGAAACAAGAACTGCTCTGCCACACATGCACCACACAACCCTGAACTTATGCAGACATATTGTCTGGAGGAGCTGCATGTGAGAAACACAAATGTCCAAACCAGAAGATTAAAAAGGACTGGATCCTGTCGGCACCATGTCCCACCGAGCCCACAGGTGAACACAGCAGGTGGTTGCCCAGAGCATTCACAGAGTGGAAGTGGGCGGCGTGCTGACCTGACCACCTTTCTGTTACACAACTGGTGTTAAACGGATAGTTCACCCAAAATTGAAATTTCACTCATTATCTATACTCCCCCTCATGTGGACTAAGGGCTGGGAGAAGTTTCAGAGTCCTCCGTGGCTTCTCTGAGTTACAGGGGGTCTCGGCGTAGCAGTGCATGTCCATATAACGGTTGCAAATGGAGACCAACTGTCTTTGTGACAAAAAGACACACCAAAAAACATCCAAATACCTCCATGCTGCTCGTATGTAATGTCCGTCTTGTATTGAAGCCCCGAAATGCGAAATTGTCCCGAAAAAAAAAAAAGTCTATATTTCAAGCTTGTTTGTAGCGGAAGCTTCTCAAAGCTCCTCTTCCCAGTTCGTCAAATTTAGACACTACAAACAAGCTTGCGTATTTAATTTTTTTCGGGACATTTTCGCATTTCGGGGCTTCAATACCAGACGGACATTACATACGAGCAGCATGGAGCTATTTGGATGTTTTTGGTGTGTCTTTTTGTTATGAAGACAGTTGGTATCCATTTGCAACCGTTATTTGTACACGCAGTGCTACGCCGAGCCCCCCTGTAACTCAGAGAAGCCACGGAGGACTCTGAAACTTCTCCCAGCCCTTAGTCCACATAAGGGTGAGTAGATAATGAGAAATTTCAATTTTGGGTGAACTATCCCTTTAAACTGGAAGTATGCAAACATCCAGGTGGTGAAGAAGAAAATCCATTTACACAAAGAAACAAAATTCAGGAACTACAGTATTGTCACTGAGGGCCGACGCTGAAATCAGCAGACAAGTTTAAGGAAAATCAACAGACTCCATGATGTAAACAACATTTCAATATCAGCAGCACTTTTATAACTGTAAGCTGTGATTGTGTATTGTGATTCTGATAGGTGACTATTTGATATGTGGTTTTCAGATATACTCTCTGACATGTTTTATAATGTCATACTTGATTCTAATTGATAAACATTGTCTTTACATAGCAGCTGGTGTAGTCAGGCCTCTAGGCCACCCACTGTGCCTATAAGGGATCCTACCTGGAGCTCTGGGCCCTGAACAAGACCATGTTGGTCCAAACCAGTCGGCGTTTCACTATTGTTTTATGATTATGCCTGTCCCGCCTCCTGCACGTTCTAACTAGACGCCACCCACACCACACCAGTGAAAGGGTCACTCCGCTCCAGACAATGTCTAGAAGAGCATATTCTCAGGACAATGACCTGAGTTCATGTAAGAAAACTGTCAGTATGAACCATCTGCATTATCGAAGACAGGATGCTCTTCATCATACTGTAGGGTCACAGGTAATCCATAAAATCAAGGAGGTACTCATATTTAGAGTAATATCTTATTTAATAACTAACAACACACAGAAAGGCTGGTGCATATTCTCATTTGCCCAGGTCATAGTATTTCAAATGAGGTTAAATCGAAAGCAACTGGACTTAGTTAAAGCAGAAGTAAGTGATATATTTGTGTTAATATAAGTCTTAAATAGTTATATCTTCCGACGGCAATCACTTACATAGAGTGTTTAGACCGAAACACGGGTCTGTCAGTCACTCTGCTCTGCTCTGAGCCGAGGAGAAAACATTTATTGTATCCTACAGTTTTTATCCAATGAGGAGAGAGAACGGCATGCAGGGCTGTGTGTGCAGCCAAGGGACGCCGTGAATGTGGTGACGTAGGGACGAGGACTGTTATGGTGCGTTCAAGGCAACTCGGCCGTTATAGTGACTTTCACAGGTAAAACAGGTCGGAAAAACACGAGTGGGTTGCCTGGAACGCTACAAAAGTCGTAAGTTGTGACTTGAAGCTGTAATTTACGATTTCAAAAGCCTGCCTGGAACGCAGCATTAGCCAAAACGACCGGATCGCTTACTTCTGCTTTAAATAACTAAGTCCAGTGGACTTAGTTAAATAACTAAGTCCAGTTGCTTTCGATTTAACCTCCTTTGAAACACACAGATACTGATTCTATAAATGATTTGATAACACACACATGGTGGATTGAGACCTTATGCACACGCACACTGCAACCAAATCTCACACACAAACACATGAGAGCACTTGTTCTAAATATACTTTTTTCCTCACACATCTTGTGTAATTACAGCTGCAGTGATGATTTGATTCTATTAATTCAAGGAGATAAATCATTTTAAAGGTCTGATTTGCCAACAACTATCTTTCTCTCGTTCCTCAACATAACTAATTGTTCCCAGAATGGATGTCAGCGGAGCGCGCTTTCAGCCTTAAATTGCATGTCTTTGTCGTTATGGATTCAGACGTGTTTCTTAGTCTGCTCCCCTCATCATCATTAGTCCACATCTCATATGCGAGTTGGAATTAACAGGTAAGATCAATGTTACTACCAATGAAATTGCAGTGGATGCTCTGAACCCTCAGACACAGGAACGGGATCAGGGAGGGTCTACATCCAGAAGTGGACATCCAGATAAATATATAAATGTGCATTTATAAGAAGAATACTTGAGAAGTTATCAAATTCACTTTGCATTAAAGGAATAATTAAAGAGTTTGGGAAACCAGGGGAATTGGAGTTGTCTGGTGTGTTTTAGAAGTGATTTTATATTTGAATATATCGTATTGATCAGCAACAGGTGATGCACTGACCCAGCCTCTCTGAGCTATGGCCTCTCCAGATTTAACTCAACCTGTAACGGCGATATGACCAATGGAATCTCGTATCTCATATCAACAATATGTACTGGTGCCAGCATACTTGATCTTTGTTGTCATGTTTACGTAATAATAAACACAAGGTTGACCTTATATGTAGATGTGCCATGCTGTGCTTAGCTTTAGGCTCCAGATCAACCCTGTTGGGCTGGACAACCACCACGTGAGAGCTGTGAGAGAGCAGGGAATCGTCATTCCTCCTTGTTATAAAAAAAAAAAATGGCTCCATGATATGATTTCCTGTTTATACTTGGACAAGATAAGATACACCATGTCTAACTGTTTCAATATGATCGTGAATATTTTGGGGCCGTTTGTGGAGCGTATTAGAGGGCAGGGTGTCTGGTGTGCAGCTCTTGTCCCCCACATTCACTCTGATTTTGCACAAGGTTGTAGGTTTAGACAAGGTTACAACAACAAACGTGCACCTAATGTTGTGTAGCAGTCATGGTTAAGTAACCGTGATGGCCATGGGTTTCAAATGGGAATGAACAGCCGTTTTGCACATTCAAAAAATGCTTATCATTGCATCTACCAAGCTTATACATTTTTTTCATTTTTAGTTCCGTTTTTCATTTGAGAAAAACAAATGACATGACATGAATCACATGACTCCCGTCATAATTACTAAAGACACTGATGACACTTTTTTAAATGACATCAAACCTTGTTGTCACACCTTCCTGTGCTGGAATGTCTAGTTATTTATCAGCCAACATATACACTGATATAATATAATATCTGTAAAAAAAAAAAAAAAAAACTAATATCTAATATTGCTCTCAGTGCGTCATTCACAGTAATTATTTTACCAGCAACTGCATTCGATAGTAAGTTTATTATGTGGAGACTTTATCTACTTTTTTTTTTACGTGTCACATGAGGTGAATGTATAAATGATCACACAGATGTGGCGTACCACATCTGTGTGATCTTTGGCTGTCCTGTGAACATCTGCCTCTCCCACTGCCAAGAGGAGGAAGGGTCTACCAGGAAACCCTCTGTGAGAAGTAAAGAGAAATACCAAGAGGATGGAGGGGGGGGGCGGGGGGGGATAAAAGGGCAGAGAAATGATAAAGATAAAGAGACAGACAAGCAAAAGCAAAAGAAAAAACAAGAGAAGAGATATGGAAAGATGGTGGCGGTTGGGGGGCAAGGGGGAGGAGGAGGGGGGGGGGGTCTTTTTGTTGGAGAGAGAGAGCACAAAATAGAGAAGAGGGGGGTACGCCACTCACAACTTGGCTTTGCATCTGTTATCTCCGCCTCCTGTCACAAGGCTTAAAATAAAAATAAAAATAAAGTGAGATGGTGGCAGCAGTGTAGCAGCGATAGCCCCGTGGAGCATGGAGAGGGGATGTAAAGCAGATATCTGGTTAAATATAACCCACTGCATGGCTGGCAGCAGCAAAGAAAGGGGGTATTTTCAAGAGGCAGGGCATCACTGGAGCCCTCACTGCCCAGATAACATCCATGTTAAGAGTGTGTGCGCGCGCGTGTGTGTGTGTTGTGTGTAAAGTAAAAAGACATATCCATAATTACTCTACTGATCGAACAAAATCACACAGAAGTATGCAGGCCCAGAAATACACAATTGCTTTTACACACTGATGGAGAAGAAAAACACATACGCACACGCACATACGGACACACACACACACACACAAACGGAGTAGAGCCAAGAAAAGATGTGCTCGCTCACATCTATGTATCTCTCTGCCTCGCCAAAGGAAGTATCAGCAGCCCCCCCCCCCCCATCCCCCCCAACCCCAAACGCAAAAAGTCACAACGGGATTTCTGATGGGAAAAATGTGCTTTCCTCAGATGATGGTCAGATAGAGGGGGAGTACAGCCAAATGTCAAAGATGATAAATGGAAGGGTGCAGAGACAAGATCACACACACACACACACAAACACACACACACACAGAAAAACAGGCAGGCACACAGAGAAATACTCTCTTTCTCACTTGTACTCATAAAAGCACACATGCAAATACGCGCGCGCACACACACACCAGAGATGCAACTGTCACGTTCACATTTGATGAATCTATCAGAGCCGACATCCAGCATTCAAGTCATCTGGAACCAAGAGAGCAACACTTTGAAAAACACCTTCCCTGAAAAATGTGAACATCTCCTTTGACCAGCGGACAAAAGTTCAGCTCAGTCTCATGTCAAGGTTCAATATGAGAGAAAAAACACAGTTCAAATGTTCAAGATGTTGAGTTCACACTGATATGAAACAGAGAAAAGCAGCAACAGGCTACAGATCTATCAACACTGTCCCATCATTCACTTCAATTCAAACTTCCCTTTTACTTTCAAGTCGGATGATGCTACGTGCAAAGTTGATTTCTGTCAGGCTGGTTTCATCCGTCAGGAGAACACGGAGGTCATTCACAAAACACCTGTTCAAAGATTCAGTTCAGAATTCAACATCATGCAACACAGAGCACGACCAGTGCTTCAGCTTCAGTTTATTACATGAACTTATCATTTTCTTTTGGCCATTTGATGCCAGACGAAGAACAACCAAGAAAGCCAAGGAGGAAAAGCGCCCAGTTGATTTAATGTTGATGTGACGACAACGACTGAACCTGCAGCGTTTGTTGATGAGAAAAGTGTTCACTGAACTACTGGCAAAATTTAGCAAAAGTTTAGATTTTTATCTGTGCTACATCACATGTCACTGCTCTGATTGGTCGGAGGTCGACCCACTCGTGTCCAGAAGAATTTGTTCAATCGCTTGGAAATAAAAAGTGCAAATCTGAGTGAGTAGTTCATTTGACATTTGTTACCATGTTCCCTTTGACGAGTAATAACACTATTAATAATGAAAATGATAAAAAAAAATATCAAGTTTTTTATATAACAAAGCTGCATGATGGTTGTAGTAAAGTAAAATGAAATGACAAGCAAGTAAAACATCTCAACTATGCAAAATCCACAGGAAGGAGGAGTGTAATGAGCAGGTGCTCTGCACTGAACGCCCTTTGTTTTAATGTCGATGTATGTGGTGTGTGATGTAGTCACACCTGTCGGCAGGTCACATTATAAATGGCTGATGCCTCGCCGCTTGTGTAAGTAACTTCACCACCTGCCATGTAAACAATCTTTGGACCGGGGCAATTATTCATGGGAGAGGTTTATTATAGAGACACAGACAGACTGTCACTGTTACAGCACAGCCTTTATTACAACTTCATTTGATTTGACACCAGGACAAGCTCACCCAAACTTCAACGCTGTCTTTGTTTCACACATGTTCAAAAACACACACAACCTTTCAGGAAGATTTGTTTCTGTATGTTTATTTACAGTACGCCCCAATAATCTACTGGTAGTGACCAGATACCAGCTCCGTATGGCTGAAACTTTTATGAAGAGTTTCTTTAACTGATTTTTTCCAATTAAAAAAAAACAAACAAATTCAACAAAACCTTTATACATCACCCAGAGTGGAGTCAATGTCTTCAAATGACAACGATCTGAAACTGAGGATCTGGACTAAGGCAGTATTAAAATTAATATCTAATACGTCTCTGTTGATCAACAAATCAATTAAAATATGAATCATCTCTGCTCAAAGTCATTTCAGGTACTCTTCTTTCCAGTCAAGTAACAGGGAGATATGTTCCTGGGTTGAACAGTGAGAAGTTTGAGTGTCTCCTGCCAGACGGGTAAAGCTCCACAGCAGTTAGTCTGTGTCTTGCTCAAAGGCAGCTGTGCCTGCTGAAGAGTTGAACCTGCACCACGCAGTAAGAGAGTGGCTTTGTGGACTAGATTAACTCATGGACTCAGTATCTGCTCGTTTGGTGACACCCATGATGAAAGCACCTTAGCCTGGCCTGTCCTTGCCCTTCCTTGTCTGGTGTCTTCTGGGGCTATAGAGTCATGCAGCACAGCCAGTGTGTGTGTGTGTGTGTGTGTGTGTGTGTGTGTGTCTGGATGACTTGAGAGATAATTTTAATATCGGGCCGGTGTGGATTGCTGATAGTGTTTTAAGGCAGGGCCCAGTGGACCAAGCTCTGGTAGTACCTATCTGTAATTAGTAACCATTCCCTATCGCTGATAAGATAAACTACGACTGACCTTTTCCATTTGGTCACCATGGCAACCCAACACCCCCAACCCGGCACCACCGCCCTCCCCTTCGTATTATTTTAGTGATTAAACAGCAAATAGTGCCGAAGATGTGAGGAGCTGATATCAGCATGATTAATAATAGTCCTCCACATGGTCCTCTGAGGTGTGTTGGTGTGTGTGTGTGTGTGTGTGTGTGTGTGTGTGTGTGTGTGTGTGTGTGTGTGTGTGTGTGTGTGTGTGTGTGTGTGTGTGCTGAGAGGAGGGGCCCCATCAGTGTCAAACAGTCATTGTGAACAGGCTTGGCTTGGCTTTTTCTGTTGAATAATTGAAATTCAAGATGAGCTGAAAGTGAAATAAAAGCATGAGGATGAGAGCGATAGATGTCCCTCCTCTCTGAGGAGAGGAACCTTAACGTTACCTTCTCCCATTCCCACTCAGCTTTTGCCCACCGTGGCCCTTTACGTTGCTGGCTGTGCTGTGGAAGCGCTATCTGTTGATGAATAATGAATGCTGGATTCCAGGGTTACCTCCTCCTCACTTTAAAACGCAGCGCTGTGGTTTTAAAGTGGCGGCAGGAGGACCAACCTCCATCAGAAGAAGTGGAAATGAGAGACGAGAGATGAGTGTAGCTGCTGGTTGCTGCTCCTGTCCCCTCAGTGGGACCTCACCCCGTCACTGCAGGGACAGTGTGAGATACACTATATTCACGTGTAGAGCTGCAACAATTAATCAAACAATAATCAATTATTAAATTAATCGTCAACTGTTTTGATAATCAAATAATCAGTTTGAGTAGTTTTTTTTTAGGAAAATAAGTCCAAATTCTCTGATTCCAGCTTCTTAAATGTGAATATTTCTGGTTTCTTTGTGCCTTTATGACAATAAACTGAGTCTCTCTTTGGTTTGTGGACAAAACAAGACATTAGAGGACATCATCTTGTGGTTTGGGAAACACTGATTGGTCAATAAAATGTAAAAAAAAAAAAAAAAATAGAAAAATGTCAAACAACTAATCGATTAATCATTGAAATAAACGACAGATTAATCGATAATGAAAATAACCGTTAGTTACAGCCCTATTCAGGTGTGAGTATAATGAAACGGGGTATTGAAAGGGTGTGTATCGTATGAACCGTGCCCACGTGTCACACAGATGACGACATGCACTGTGCAGTAATTTCACCAATAAAAGGCAATGAGGAACACTGCACTGTCAAATTTCTACGAATTGACTCTGCGATACTGCTTCATGAAAGAGGAAATGTATTGAATATGTTTATTAGGCCTCAGTGACACATTCTGTGTTTTGGGAAAAGTGACAAAGTAAAAAAACAGATCTTGTGAATCTATAATAAAGATATGAGGAAACAGAGCTTCATCACTGCTTGTGCAAATGATCCACATGTGACAAAACCCCCCAGACTTCTCAAACTTCAATGTCAACTTTCACCAGCCGGTTAATTATCACCTCTCCGTCAATATCTTCCTCTTCTCCAGCGTCCACTGTGCTCAGGGCCTGTAGCTCAGAGCCAGGCCTTCCCTACTCCTAGGAAGCCTGCTCTGTATCTCCCTCCATTTGCATGCCAGGGAAATGGCGAGTAGGTATGCAAAGCGGGACCAGTTGACTGAAAGGTCAGCTAAGCCAAGCAACCAAAAAAAAAGAGCTGAGCAGAACCTGGCCGACTGTTATCGGTCAGATGCCTTAACTGATAGGAGTTTGGAGGGAAAATGGGTGGAGAGTAAAGGAAGGGGGGGGGGGGGGGGGGGGGGGCACTCCTTCACTATGCTACAAAGGGAAATCTCCCTTTGCCTCCACTGGTGGATTAGAGCACTACAGGATGTCCTGATGAAGCTCCACACCAAACTATTTATAGACATTACAGGTGTTATCTGTTCAAACTCTAACCAACATCCAACACCTGCATCAACTGACTCAGAGACGTCACGGCCCATGATATGAACGCTTCCTAATCCACGTTTTGTTCAATGTGGCGCTCTGCATTTAATGACTGAATGCAGCTGCTTTAGAATAGAATATTTTATATAATCTTTATATTATAATATACAATCTTTTAATATCATCTTTTTTGCAATTAATGAACAAGTTCATATATTGCAATGGATTTTGAAATATTGAAACACATGAAATGAATGCAGTTTAAACAGCAGTGTTCAGTTTAGGTGGTGTGGTGGCTGAAACTGGTCCAGGAGGATTTCATGCACTCATCGATGACTCAAGATGATGTCAGATATTGTCCTGCTGACATAGTGTGTGTGAGTAAACTCATTAGCAGCCCATTGACATTAAATTTAGTGCTTATTATGTAGCAGAGGGGCACACACATATATAGCCTACAGTATAGATATAGAAGATAGATAGCTATAGATATAGTATATGTTTATATGTGATAGTAATGTGCAGTCTATGACATATCTTTCCCCACATTTTTGTTTCTCTGGGGATGACCGGATTAGTGCGGTTACAATTCCCATATTATTTCTCACACAGGCCTAAGCTCCAGAATAGGGACGGGTCTCCTGACATTGCAGTCATTGGGGTTTGGGGGGGTTCAGAGGAATGTGCCTACTGAGGAAGATTCAGCCAATCAGATGAGTGTCAGCCATCCAGAGATATTTTAGAGATAATAAGCATTCTGGGAGATCTCTGGAAAATTCCTGCCCCTTACAATGAAGTAGATAATGGATGCCATCCAGTGCTGAGTGATGTGGATGGAGGCAAGATCAGATTCACACATGCAACACAGACCGCACACGCACACACACACGCACACACACACACACACACACACACACACGCACACACCCATATATATATAAGTTTAAATATACTGTTGCTGGTATAAGCACTTCCCAGCAGCACTTTGAAGGCAATGTGGCTGTGGTATACGCACACACATACAGGCGGGCACACACACACAGACACACTCGTGCACACACACACACACACACAGGGACACGGTATGTCCGCATGATTGCTTGAGTAAGCGAATTAGCCTCAGCAATGGCTGAGGAGGCAATAAGTTGGCAGAAAAGAGGGATAATCTTTTATCTTTCACCCTCCCAAATGATTTCTTAAAGTCTGTATCACTTCCCTGACAGTTGACGTTCCACTTTTTCCTTTTTCATTATTTATTTATCTATTTTTGCTTTGTGTGAATTCAGCTAAAATACTTCTAAAGCGGTTAATGGCCCTATCGCTGCCTCAGATCTGCTGCCACATGCTGCCTTTCTCCCTGCTTTCCCCCATTTTTTGAGATATTCTCCAGCCCGACCCCCGAAGAGCCGGCGCTTTATCAAACCGTCTTGACGAGAATGACACGGCCAATTATTGACAAATTATTCCTTCATAGAATGACAGTAAGACAAGGAGAGGAGTGAAGAGAGAGAGGGGGGGGGTGAGAGACTGTTGGCTTGTTGAGTGGAAGCCACCCCAACACCCCCGTAACAGGCCTGAGGAGACAGGCGTCTATCTATCAGATTCTATTAAGAGCTTGGCACTTTGGCGAACAAAGCTGCCTGCGCCCCGCCACGCATTAACTGCTATTATACGCTCATGAACTTTGTCACAATCACAATGGTTCCCCCCCTGTTCTCTCTTTCGTAAATTTTTAGTCTCCCTTTGTGCACTTAAGAACCAAAGAACCGCATCACTTTCACTCTGTGTGTCTGTGTGTGTGCGCGAGTCAAAGATTGGATATATGAGATGATATATACAAAAAGACTGCTGTAAAATGGGGAAAAAAATCTATTCTGAACAAGGAAGCTGACAAAGCTTCATGTGCGTGTTTTTTTTTTCCTAACATCATTCTGCCTTACACTCATTCATACTGGGTGCTGCCCAGTACAACCAGTCTACAGCTGTCAAGTAAAAAAAAAAAAAGGATGTGTTTCACTTTAAAGCCCCAGTATGTAGGAATCCCCCCCATCTAGCGGTGCGGTTGCATATCTGAACGTATTCTTGATGTTGCATTCAGGTGAAATCGGGCAGACATCAGGCTGCACCTGAATGCAACATCAGTGCCTCCGTCCTTCCTCACACTACACAGTGGTGACAGTTTTAACAGGCCGAGCCCACAGCTCCGCTGAGTTTCTATGGTTACCTACGGTCACGCTGCCACTCAACGTAAAAAAAATGGCGATGCAACATGGCCGCCTTGGTTCGGTGCGTCGCCCCTTGTATATTTGTAACGACTTGTAACAACTCATTCTAAGGTACCAGAAAGCTTTCATTTGTATGCGGGTGTGATTCCACTTCAGTGAAATACATATTTATGAAAGACATATTTTATTTTTGCTAATAAAAAGCCAAATAAGTTACATACTGGGGCTTTAAGGGATAAGTCTGTCAACAAACAGGGATGCACATTGATTGAAATATAATTGAAAGCTCAATATGGTGAAATGATATGGCGATATCTGCCTATTTATTTGATTTTTTAGCATACGGTTCAGCCATACTACAACCCAAATGTAAAGAAATATAATAAAATGTCAGGTGTTGGACAATATTTCGACAAAATTCCCTGTGCTGACCAGAGGGATGTCTGACTACTCATCTTGTCTGTATGAAATCAACTCAATCTGATCATGTGTTTTCTGAAATCACTCAGCCACTGCAGCAGAGAGTATTTCTCTTCTACTCTTCCAGCTCATGGATACTGTCATACTGTATGTTGAGCCTGACAGTAAAGATACAAGTGAGTCATCAAGCAGCTCCAGTTTTGTTTTCAAGCTGTTTTTTGTTTTTTTGATGCGATGACTTTTCTACTCACATCCTCACAACTGGTAACCATCCAGTTTGAGTCACACAAGCCAACAGCACTTGGTTTCTTCAAATGTGCACCACTTTAAAAAAAAAAACCTCCCATGGATTTAAAAATAGCATGAGTGTAAAAGATATGGCACACTTGAACTAGCCCAGTAATCGTTAGTCGACTAACTACTAATGCCTTATCAGTTATTTGTACCATTGCTTTGTGAACCGCCTCTCTTATCTCCTGCATCATAATCGGAGGGACTTTGAGGCCTAACGGTCGGGTGGCTGCTGGGAGACAGATGGACCGCAGAGTTTGAGAGAACTTTGATATCAACACGACACAGTCAGGCCAGCAGGTAGGTAACCCTGAAGCATTAGGTAGGAGACGGGGGGGGGGGGGGGGGGGGGGGGGGGGGGGGGCTGGGAGCTCCATTTTCATCCATGGTTTGGATATTTTTCGGAGAATTTCACAATTGTTGTTGGTGAATAACTGAGGAACTTCAAAACTCTGCCATGAAAGGATAGAATATATTATAAGATATAATAACAAAGGTGTCTGGCAACTGTTAATGTGTTGTCCAGAGCACGGTTATATCAATATGAACCGCCATCGCAATGGCAATGGAATGGAATGATTTAGAATTCACCCCCCCGCCCCCCCAACCCCCAACCAACCTGCACACTAATAACAGTAACGTTAGTTTTTTGCGGTTGCCTCTTCTGATATCACGACACCAGATCATGGACCTCTGTATCAAGGTTTCTGTCTCAGTTTCACAATCATTAGACCCCCGGTCTTAACTCAATCATCTGGTTCGTCTGTGTTTCTCTGAAAAAATCTATTAAATCTGTGGCCTCCAATGTTTTTAAAATCTAATCTCCCCTCGTAAAGTCTAAAACCATGGGGAATCTACTCAACATCTTGGAGCCACTGCAAAAAGGTCATAATTGATAATTCAGTCTCTAAAATAAAATAAAAAACAGGTATTTTACAGATTATTTTTAACTAAACTCTGATTATCTCTGAGAAGCTACAACTTATAGCTTAATTCATTCTACCTTAAAAATCCTTAAATGGTCATCTGATCAAATCTGATCAGTTTCTGATTGATTTTCTGTTGATGAACTTATCAATTAATTGACTAATCAAATGTATGTTGTGATGCTTCTGACCTTCAGACCTGAACTCTACTGGAGATCCCCGTGTAAAGCTGGATCTGTGTGATGAAACCAATACAATGCAATACAATACAATAAAACTTTATTGTCCACCATTGTTGAAAATTGTCTTCGGCTCACCGTAAAAGATACATATTTAATTAAAAACACAGTTAAATAAGGATACAGTTCAAACACAATTAATCATACAATAAATAAATAGAAAGAGGGATTTAAATAAAGCAGAAAAACACAGAAGACACGTTGCTCTACAGCTTCGTCCTGTGTCCCAAGGTTAAGATCTTTTGGCTTAATATCTTCAATTTAGTCTCTAAAATAATTAACATACAGTTGGAGCCTAATCCACCCATTATTATTTTGGGAATATCAGACGATATTAAAAGGTACTACCAACTACCAACAGTGTTTCCTCTCTTATAGTCTCATCATCGCAAAGAAGCTACTTCTCATGCACTGGAAAAAGAAAGAAGCACCCACCACAAAGATGTGGCTTAGTGATCTTACTAACACTCTCCACTTAGAGAGAATAAAATATACTCTTATGGATAAACTCCCACACTTTGAAAAAATGTGGTCACCTCTCATTCACTATCTCACACCTTGTAGTGGAAATTAATGTTTCCCCCTTAAAGTAGTATTTAGACGGAAGGGTAAGGCTGGGTATGGGAGGGAGGGATTTATTTAGGTTTTGTTTTTGTTCGTTTATTTTTCTGTACTCTGTATACATGTTTATCTGTTCTTCATTTGCCATTGTTATATGTTCTAAAAAACAAAAAAGAGGATAGTATGTCCTAACTGCACACATTTCTATATGGATATACATTATACTCTTGGATGTGTATGATGTAGATAATGTAACAATGTTACAATGTGCTCTAATAAAAATATGGAAAAACTAGGGATGTCTGAAACAGGGAAGTCAGAGCTGAAAACATCAAAACATTCAAATGTTGACAGAAAAAGAGAAGAAAGAGAGAGAGATCATCCACCAGCAAAAGAAACTCAGGAGAAGAAGAGCTGATTTGTGCATTTGGAGAAAGAAAAAAGAAAAAAACACCCACCAGGGCCTGACCCTTTAGCCAATGCCAAAAGACCTCTCTTTCCTGTCTGACTCCCCTCCCCGTCAACACTGCCACCTCCTCTTCTTCCCCTTTTCTCCATTTTCCACCTCCACACACCCCTCACTATCGCCGCCTTGCCAAGTCCACATCGTCGGTAACGAGGGTGTAGTTTCTTAACATTCATCATCGCTGAACTCTGAAACTTTATCAGCTCTGGAGAGCGGCGCCACAGCCCCGGCCCCGGCTTTCTCGGCTCTCAGATAGGGCCGATAACACGCTGATAGATTACAGCAGATTGTTTTACTTCAGGGGACACTGCTGCTGCTGCTAATACTAATACACAGACAAGAAGACTCGCTGGTGGTGGTGGGAACGTGGAGGGAGGGGGGCAAAGAGGCACAAAGAGGTAAGGGCAAGGAAACGGTGATGAGCTGAAGGAAATTACAGCCATGTCCAATATGTCCTTATCCTACCTCCAGTCCTCTGTGGGAGGACGGCCTCGCAAACTCACAAACCTAATGCTGTGTCAGGTCGTAGCGCACAAGTTCAAAATAATTCATGCCAATTACACACACACACCTCCCAATGCTAACCTGAGCTAGCAGAGGGCTGGAGGGGGCAGAGGGTAGTGAGCCACATGACCTCTACAACTAGCTTCAAAACTGAAACTCAAGTCTCACTTTCTCTCCGTCTCTCTCCCTCCCCCTCTCTCTCCCTCTCTCTCTCTCTCAGACAGGCAGTTTACCACTTAATAAAATCCCTCTTTCTATAAGAGATCCTAATCTCAGCTAGAATAACCTAATAAAATCTAACCTTAAAATATAAGAAATATAACCTAATAAAACGTCTTCCCAAAGACATTAAATTAACAGTTTATCATTCTTTATTTCATTTCGTTAATCTTCCTACAGTCTCCCATTATTTCAGTTATGGATTTCTTCAGCCCGTTTTTTACAGGTGTATCGAAAATTTAAAAAGCCGTACCGTATAGCACTGCTGTAAAATCAAACAGTGCATTATGCAAATGCAGTTTTTTGATTGTGTGTAACGGGGAACAGCCCAAAAAAAATGAGCCAGTTCATTGTCACCACTGTAAGTGGGATACAAACAGGAGTTGAATGTGTTCAGCCAATCATAGTGCAGAGTGGAAACAGTGACGTTGACAACTATGGCTACGAGAAACGACCGCGTTTTGGTTTCTGAACGAATCATTGTGGTAAGTTTACTCCTGACATCTGCATGTATGTGATGTTTACTAGAGTCAAGACTCCAGGGTTGTGTTGTGGTCTGCATGGAATAAAACCACTGAAAACACGTACACGCACCTGATTGGCTCTTTACTGCCTCAGTGGTGAAACAAACAGGAACTGTTAATTATAGGTGTCGTCTCTGCTAGCAACTGCTGAGCAGAATGTTCTGTGTTTTAATGCTACAGCCTTTACTGTGCCTCGGTCATGGTATTTTGTGCAACAACTACAGTATTCAACTGCAGATCAGACAAATCATCTTGCTTCCTGTTTACACCCTCGCATGCACACAGTGTAGGTGAGTGGTGTGCGTTTTCAGGTGTGATTGTGTGGACAGTCAGCTTTGGTATAGACCGGGCATGTCAAATGTGCGGCCAGACGGATGAATTTGCCAGGTGTGAAAATGACATAGAAGACAGAAGAGGCATTATATTATTGAAATTGTGTGTATTTTTCTCAAGAAATTCAGTTCATAATGTTTTGTAAAAGGATCGTTCATAAACTGTAAGCATCTTAATAATGTACTTGTACTTCTTTGCAATAAAACAACGGGAAAAATGTAGCGTTCTCTTTGTTTAGAGGTTATTACGCTATTATTTTACTGGTCCGGCCCACAGGAGATCAAATTGCGGCGTATAGAGCTTAATGAAGAGGTTGTTCTCATTTTACACAGCGTTTTAAAATAAAAACATAGCAGTGTGGGAGTGGCCCATACGACCATGTAGTGACACGCCCCCTCTGACATCGTCCCCACTTCAACACAGACCCACAGAGAGACTCTTGAGTTTATTACTAAAACCTGCATATCTTGTGATTTTAGCAACTGCCGCTGTGCAAATGAACACACACACACACACAGACACACACACACACACACACACACAGTGAGTCAGCTGGGAATTCACAACCATTGTGTTGAGCACAGGAGCAATTAGGGATTCAGATGTAAATTGGGGTCAAGCTGGTGACCCGCCTGTCTCCGTGTCTTCTGACGGGACACCACCACCAAACGGCTCCATGCCACAAAGCAGCCAATCGCCCGCCGCCATTCCTGCCACCGCTGTCGACGTTTCAGTCTGTCATTGTGAGAACTCAAACCTGTCCGCTTGCTGGTTTTGCGCCTCTCTATTAGTGACAGATTGAGAACTGAGCTTATCTGGGGCCACCAGAATGTGTGTGTGTCTGTGTGTAGGGTGTACACGTAATGAATTGGTGTCAGGGAGGGCATAAAGAGTTAAATGAGGTCTAATCTGTTAATAGCAAGCAACAGCAAGAACTTATCAATGCACAGCTTGTACACAATGCAAAAACCTTCAGACACACACACACACACAAAACACAAATATCATTATGAAAAAACACTTGCAGAGCAAAAAAAAAAAGAAAAGTGGCTCCATGTATTGGTCTTAATTTCAGCATCAACATTTTATCAGCCAACCCCCATGAATAATCCACACTGTAATTTCTTTCTCTCTCCCCCTTTTGTTCCTGGCATTTTGGTGCAGCAAGATAAGGGCTAAAAAACAACAGAAGGGCTCACAGAGTGAAAAAAGACAGATAGATAACATTGATATCAACTCCTACACAACACAGTCATTCTCTTATCTGGGCTTTTTATCACAGTTTCAGTTTTTTTTCTCTCTTTCTTTCTTTTTCAGCTTTCCACTCCCCGTTCTTTGTGGACTCAAAAGGACAAAAAAAAAGAAAAAAAAGAAAAAGCACTGCCCTTAAAAAGTAAAGTCTGGTTTTGGTGTCAAATTAACCTTGCAACCATGCCGATTTCCTGCATCCTTACTCTGGTTAATGTGTGTGAACGTAGCAGCAGGAGCGCGCACGCTGTTGACAAGATAGATCTGGTCACATACAGTATAAGCAAAGCAGACTGTGGGCTAGAAAAGAAAATATATTTAGATAAGTGATCTGGTGAGGTGGGAGGGGAGTTGCTTATTAACAGACACAGACAGGAAGATTGGTTGGTAGAGTCAGACTGACACACACACACACACACACACACACACAATCTTGTCCCAGCCTACACTGCAGCCATATTTCTGAGAAGAGGAAAAACTATTTCACACACAGACTTATCATTGCTCTGTGTCAGACAGAAAAGCCTCTCTGGGTCTAATCTATCAAGGTCAGCTAGTGTGGCCTGGACAAACAGCATGTTGTTCCATCCCACTGCTCCCTGCTGGAGAACACAACATCTGACTGGCTCACTGCAGGGATGACTGACTGACTGACCGCTCCATGACAAGCTGACAAGACTCCTAATGTACTAACAAATAAACGCTGCTGTGCTGTAATGAATTCATTTGAGCTTGGAGGGCTTGATTGCTATGAATCATTGCGTCTTTTAATTGAAACACGTCGGTTAGTGTACATTTATGTCCCTGCTCTGCCTCATAGGTGGACTACTGCATTTCAATATGTGTGTTTCCCAACTTATTAAATTATGAAAAGTATCATTAACTGCTAGAATAAATCCCACCTCAATAAAAATGGTCATAATCATCAGGAAAATATGAGGAAAAGACTAAATATTATTGTGTGTGAGATTACGGCATTTCTACCTGCAGCTAGATTTTGGTTTACATTAAAAAATAAAAGAAAATAATTTTTAAAAACTACACATTTAACACAAAGCACAACAACAAAGGAACTGATTATTGCTTTTATGCAGCATTAACTTATTCTTATGAGTGATGTTTGCTTGAATGAAGGACCTGAAGGAAGAAACATGGATGCCATGTTAGCCTAAACTATGTAATTAAATATATCAGTATGACCGCTGTATGACACCATATGTAGTGTGTTTAAGACATGTGCCATATGACTGAGAGTACTACTGCAGCTTTATACCACAGAGGGGCATTTGTTGCATGTCACACCCCTTCATCTGCCCCATGTTTACCACCTGCCACTCCACTGAAACAGAAGGAAGGGTAGGAGCAGAGGGACCTTTCTCCTCTCCTGAAGAAGAAGAGTGGATGGGGAGTGAGGGTGTGTGGGTGTGTGTGTGTGTGTGTGTGTGTGTGTGTGTGTGTGTGTGTGTGTGTGTGTGTGTGTGTGTGTGTGTGTGTGTGTGTGTGTGTGTGTGTGTGTGTGTGTGTGTGTGTGCAGCAGCACAGAACAAAACTAATACTACTACAGCTGCTGCTGCTGTCTTGGGGATCATTTCTTCAGTGAAGCATTTATCTTCCAGCAATAATTAAAGTTCATTTAATTTGATTCCACAATTGATTAAGAATGAGCATGTGTTCTTTAACGACGTCAGGCGGGGTGTATATATGTATTTAACGTTTTCCTCCGAACGGTGAGGAAACCTAATCCCAAATTTGACCATAATGTTTTCCAGTGCGATATGTCACAACTTTGCATCCTTCAACTTGAATGGAAAGGCAGCTACTGACAGACGACAGGCGGCGTCATCACCGCCACCATCCTGATCAAGGGCTAGGGAGTGATAGTGCAGATGGGGAATTTCTCCTCATGGAAAGGAGGGAGACAGAGGTGAGAGGAGGAGGAAGGGGGAGGAAAGAAGTTCAGTTGGACAGACAGAGAGCTGGAGAGCTAAAGATAAGAGAAGGGAGGGAGATAGCGGTTGCTCGTGGTGTGTGTGTGTGTGTGTGTGTTTGGGGGGGGGGGGGGGGGGGGGGTAAAAAGCAAATGGGTTAGAGGATTTGGATGCAGGGAGCATATCCATCAGGGATCTTTCCTGGTATCAAACTAGAGCGATCAGTGATAAAAAGTCAACCTGGAAACAGCTGTAGCTGCAGTGGAAGTTCACTGGGCTGCAAATAGGCCTGTCTGCCCCTACTCTCTCTCTATCGCCCCATCTGTGCCCCTCCCTCCCTCCCTCCTCTCCTCCAGCAACGCTTGTTGCCTTTATAATGACTCGAAAAGCCAGTAATACAAGTTTTCTTACACTCCGGCTGGTGCTGATGGCCATTCTCCGATGATCTTTGTGCCTGCACCATTTTCACACATCTTTATTGGCAACAGGATCTGCAAATATAATACACTTCCACATCTCGATACTCTTCCTCCAATTGTGTGACCACTACAGAATCCCCCCTCCCTTCCTTTCTGCACATCATCTCCCTCCTCCTCCTCCTCCTCCTCCTCCTCTAAAAAAAAAAAAAAGCTCCACAAAAGAAAAGAGAAATGAAAAGAGGAGAGGGTTTTTCTTCTTTCTGCTGCGCCCCACCCTTTTCTAGATAGAGAGAGGGAGAGAAAAAGAAGAAGAGGAAGAAAAAAAAACATAATTTATCTGTGTATTATCAAGAAAGGCAGACACTTTAATCAGTCAGCTATGAAGTCAGTATTTCCATTCTTATCTGTCGCAGGAGTGGAAATGGAGAGGAGATAGCGTTCTGGGAGCCCATCGGTGGGCAGGAATGATAATGGGGGGGTGGGGGGGTGAAGGGGGGTTGGGGGTGGTGGGGGGGGCAGGGCTAGGCTATTGGACCGCTGTGCCAGCGCTATCTGCACCCATTATCAACAGCCTTATCAGCCCTACCATCAGCCTCGCTGTAATGGGGCCAGTTCAACTTTCCACATTATCATACTGCCAAGACCTGGTTAGCCAAGGCTAGGGGTCTGGCTGGAGACAGGGGGGGGGGGGGGGGGGCTATAGATGGGTAGAAGAAAAGAAGAGGTGATAGAGAAGTGGAGGCGGAAGGGTAGAGATAGAGGTAGAGGGTCGAGAGGAAAGGGAGAAAAGATTATTTTAAAGAGAGATGGAAAGGACTAAATATTATAATACATTAAAAAAAAACATGGCAGTGACATTGTGTTGTGCTCTGCTGTTGAGTCTACACACTGCAGGAGTGTTTATGGTCTCACTTCCTGCCTCTCTGGGCTGTTAAGTTATATTAGATCAACACGCCCATAATAAATGATGTTACAACAGGGCTTCATTAATCTGAGAGATTACAGAAAGTTAGTTATATCGATCACTCAGGCTTTTATCTGTGTCTGCATCGAGACAGAAGATGAAACCATTGTGTCAAGATGTTGCACAAATGTGTTTTTCCCAACAGTCTGAACCAAAACATACAAAGACAGGATGGAAATTAAGTAGTGCTGATTTATTTTTGAGAAAGACTTTGATAAGGAGTTTTCACAGCAGATACTAACAATCTGGTTGCAGCTACTGTAAAATGGACTATTTTTAAATTTGGCCATTTTATGCTGCAACATTTAAGCCTAGAAAATTAATCTGTCTCAAACAGGGTTTTATGTGGCACTTGTATGAAGTTGGGGAGACTCACAAGAGGACGGTCATATTTCAAGCTGTAAAGCCACAGATATCTGGATGTTTAGATCCCAGTACAAACCAGGCTCCTGGATCCTACATTTCCCATAATGACACTAGTAACATGTTTGTCTCAGATCCTCCCTTTGTGTTCTACAAGCCGATGATGAACAATAAACATATTACACCTCTGGTTCCACAGAGCCAGATTCCCTGTGACTAAAACTGACCACCAGAATAAGAGCGCACCTCTCCTGGGTTTATTCAATATATTTCTGTGTATAATAATTAGATTAAATACATCAGCACTATGTGCATATGCTACATCAAAATCTGCATACTGCAGCGTGCATGTGCACAACTATAAAATGAAACCACATTATAGACGTCGCTCCGTCGGTGGTTCACACCCTTTTTGTTTTATACAACTGGGATGATAAGCTGAACAATCAATATGTCAGCTGGCAGAAGGTAAATCAGTAACCACTCCCATGATCAATTCATTGTTTACATTCCCCATTTCCTTCTTCACAAATATAAGGAACACTGCATTATTACATCAAAGGAAACAGACATTTAATATGTCACTGAGGGCCGATGTGTGTTTTCACCATTTTCTGGGGAGGAAAAAAAAGAGAAGAAAACGCGGGGGAAAAAAAGACAATTTGGGAAGTTAAAGATAGTCGCTATACCCTTATTAATTCACATCCCCCAAGCTGAGAGCCATGTTGTCAGAAGCCCTCACTGTTTTCAAAGTGCTCTGAAGCTTTCACATTCAGAATAAAGACGACACAGTGCTGGAACACTATGAGGTATAATTAAGATAGTAATAATGATCTGAAATGATACCAAATCCAAATATGATTTATTTTCACCTGTGGCACATAGTGTGCAGGCTGTGAACATACTATAGGCCCCCACACACACACACATTACACACACACACGCCACAAACACACATACACACACACACACCACAAACACACACACAGCCATTTGATTGGCAGCTCACTTATCAGCCAGGGAGCCAGAGCACCACGGTTTACACAAGCACAAAGCAATCCAAAGGCCCGGATCACTGCAACACTACTGGCTCACATGACTCATAATGTACACACTGAGACGTGAGAGAGCCAGCGATACTGAGAGGCAGGGAGAGAGGGGGGGGTGGGGGGGTGGGGGGGTAGGTTACTCATTGCTCACCAGCACGGCCCTGTACGCTATACTGCTACCACACTACGTGTAATCCAATGTATAAACAGTCAATTTAGGATGAGAAACAAGTTATTGATGAGTTTTATCATCCTCTGTTGGCAGCCAGAGGAACTGCAACAACAACAACTGGCTCAGGTGCTTCCAGCAAAAAAAAAAAAAAAAAAAAGGTGCAGCGTTGTGATGCAGAGGAGTGAGTTTGAAAACCGTGATATTTATTTTCAGGTGGTCGCTGACCACGGCTAATTAGAGCCGTACTGCACCACAGATCTGCTCTCTGAGAGTCCTGATCCCTGACAGTGCTGAATTAGGGGAACAATGCTGGTTTTATGAAAGCTGATTGTGTTTGCGCATGTGTGTGTGTGTGTGTGTGTAGAGATAGACAGAGAGAGGAGCCGCTGGTCTAGACCCCCCCTGTTAAGGCGGCTCCCAGGAGGCTCCACCAGCAGCTCCTCTTTCTCCTGGCATTGTCTCGGACGCCGACTCACCCATACGACCCCCTCGGCTCCTGTCCTCCCCGTTTCCTCCCTCTCGCCCTCGTCTGCTTCCTCTATCCTCTTCTCCTGCACATAACTGCACTTACTGTATGCTGTGTTTCTGCCGCCTTCTCACTTCTTGCCTCTAACTCATATTTAGAACCAGCCTTGTTGCTTGCTGTTTAAATGTCTTTTCTACAGTGGCAACAACACGAGTCATGACAAAAACGCTACAATTTTGGTCCTGAAACATGACAGGATCAACAGCATTTATCTGTGTTAGAAATGTAAGTTACAGTTTGTTGTTTTTCTAAACTTTTCTTCTTGAAATATTCAGCAAAACCTCTAATGTGAAGTCGCTGTCACCTGGCTGCCAGCGGGGCCTCGAAAGTTTACCCTCTAATGAGTGGGAGCTCACAGGTGTCAATCAATACGTGAACTCACGTTCTGTCGACCGCTCCTCTCACGCAGATGCTTCAGATCAGTATTAGATGCTGACTGTAAAGGCTGACTCTGAATTAGAACAGATAGTGTCAGTGTGTTTTCATTTTGTGTCTCATGCAGTGATTTCCACAGATACATACTGTACAGTAGTGTTTTGTCATGATGAGAATGTTCACTTACGTGTAACAGTCTTTGTAAGAATTCAGCAGCAATGAGAGTTTTCATTAAACCCACTTCCTGGAACACAAACCTGGAGTTTGTGAAAGAGCAGCTTGACTCAGCACAACACTGCTGGAAAATGAGAAGTTTGGGGAGAGCATGCAGCTCTATTCTATGTGTGGTGTTAAAACTAACATGAAGACCTTCCAGAGGCGAAGCAGCGTGAGTGAGCAACATGAGCTCTGCTGCGTCTACCATCATGTGGAGGGAAAAATCATTCCTGAATCTATCCAGGTCTCTTCCAGTGATTACACCTGCTGCTGCTGCTGGAGCTCAGGAGAAGCTGCTGATGGGAACAGGACAACGAAAACAACAACGAAAAATGAATCGACTAGAGAATGAGCTCAAACAAAGAGAATCCAGCTCCTGGAGTCAGAGCCCAGATGCTGAGATCTGTACGAGGACGAGGAGTAGTCCAGACTAGAGTTCCTACTCGGTTTGACCAGGTATTAGCACCAAGGCCTTACTCATGTTTCTAATCAGCACTAGTGTGTTATTAGCTTGAGCTGCTTGTGACTCAGATGAAGATCAGATATGACACTTTATTACTCATCGATGCACAAAACCAGATCATTCCCAACAGTTCACTGACTTTGTCTTCTCACCGTCTGTGTATCTGCTCTCTGCACTGTGGGCAAACACACCGGCAGCTACTGAGAACTGGACTTTAATTCCCTGCATGTGTCACAACAAACTCGGTTGGTAAAGTTCATTTTATTTTTATTCATCTGCATACTGCTGATTAAATGAAAGCTGCAGTTGATCAACTTTCTATAAATCAGAGCTTCATTGATCCATTACAACATTCTTCACTGGAAACTTAGCACCGGGCCTCTGAGAACCCAACAACAACAACACAACATTACTGTCTCTACATTACATGCAAGCTTGTTTTCTTTTCGTGGGAAACCGCTTCCTTCAGGTAAAGCTGACCAAATAATGTCGCTCATCTCTCTACAACATCAAGGTGTTCAGATTAAACTGAGATCACAGCAAAGACAGCCAGTATTGTAAATGAATATAAAATGTATGCACAAATAAAATGCAGTTTCACCTCCTGTTTTTCAGTGAGAAAAAACCTTATGTGAGTTTCCTGTTTTGCCTTTTCTCTACATTACAGTTTATTACATAAGTAAGTATCCATGCACCGGAACCCAAACTAGCTGGTTCTATCGCAATGCATCCTGCACACTCCTGTGACAAAGCCCATGGGGGCGGAAATGGTTAAAGGGATAATTCAATATTTTGGCAAATTGGCCCATTGTCATAATCCCTATAGTCATAGCAGTAGATTCATTACCTTTAATTGTCGGTGCAAGCTATTTTTAGAACGGCGGAGCAGAGCCGCCAGCTGCTCAGAGCTACGCTACGGAGGCTAATGGGATTTCTTGGTTTCCCTCATCAAACTCATCAAATACACAATCCAACAACTCCAAAACGCTCTGGTGGACAAGTTGTGACCTGCACATTCACCACGCTATGAGATAATAACAGAACGTTACCAGACAGACACAAATTAATGCAAAACCGCTGATGCACGTTCCCGTCAGGGACAGTTTTTCATCAAGCGGTCTCTGCATTTACCTCTAAAACAACTCCATCTCGTAACGTTCTGTTATTATCTCATAGTGTGGTGAATGTGCAGGTCACAACTTGTCCACCAGAGCGTTTTGGAGTTGTTGGATTGTGTATTTGATGAGTTTGGTGAGGGAAACCAAGAAATCCCATTAGCCTCCGTAGCGTAGCTCTGAGCAGCTTGCTGCTCTGCTCTGCCGTTCTAAAAATAGCTTGCACCGACAATTAAAATTATCGAACCTACTGCTATGACTACAATGGGCCAATTTCCCAAAATGTTGAACTATCCTTTTAATTTATCAGTTTATCAAAAGAAATTTACTATCGAACTGTTTTGACGATTAATTGACATTCAAGAAAAAGAAACTAGTATGAGATTGCCAAGCTGTCTGAAGATGTTGATGAAGAATTTGTCATAGTAATTTTTTTTTCCTTTTTTAAATATTACAGATTAAATGTATTCCAGTGGGTGACAAAATCTCCCTTGTTGCCCATAAACTACAAAAATACTAAAATACTATCAACTAAGTTTTTGAGGCTTTTCTTCACTTGAGGGCTGAGTGAGCAGGTGCACATGGGTTCAAAGGTCAGTGTGAATGAATGTGTGTATTAAGTGCGTTTTAGGAACGGTGGAGTATTGTTCCGCGTCACCAGGTCACTGTGACCTTTGACCTTTGACCTCTTGACTGTTAATTCAGTGTAATATCGGTGAATAAGCTCACGGCTCCTAGCTACCGTTGCATTTATTGTGTGTGTGTGTGTGTGTGTGTGGCTGTAAAAGCAGGTCAGGTGGTGTTGTTTGTCCAGGTTGCCTTAACACCGTGCAACAGAGCGCTCAGCACAGTAGGAGTAAATGGTCTGTCTTATCAATGCCGCTGGGGGGCCTTGTCATAACACTGGCTGTCTCTATCCTACACACACACACTGACCAGAGATCAGAGCCACGTGGCCCACAGTCACATACAGTACACACAACTTCCACAATGGCACACACACAGCTGTTTTAGCCTCAACACCTCAGCACCCGGCCTCCATTTCTTCCTCTTGTCATCATTTGTTTCTGAAATCGACTGAACATCGCTGATGAGTTTTGAGGAAAACCCTTCTGCGCTGATCATCGTGCACATCTGCAAACCTAATACAGCTGGACAGTGCGGCTGGAGGAGAGAGCATGTGACTTTTTTTGGTTACTCAGGTTAAAGGGCCGCCGCCTCTAATAGAGAACGCGTCAGCCGTGAGTTAAGCCCTCACAAAGCTCCCTGGGAAGAGATGGCAGAGTGGTAATTATTGCTAGAGCGAAGCTGCTTGGACGTAGATTATGCTACTGTTGGTGGAGGTAATGTTTTCTCTCCTCCCTCATCTGTGAAGCCGCCGGCGCCAAGGTCAAGGGTGAAACCGTTTACAACAGTGCTGAGTTGGGGAAGCATAATTCACCACGAGGCTGTCCCCTGGGTAAATAGCAGGAAAGGGTAATAACTCATCCACACACTGAACACAAATAGTGTTTCCTCTGTAACCCTGCCAGCTTCCCCCTTTGGTCTATCTGACTGTGCATGTACACACATTACACACACACACACTCTTCGTGTGCAAACACACACACTAACGTAAAGACGCTAACACCTTTTATGCAGCCAATTGCGAAAGAACTCAAGAAGTCTAGTTCAATAATAAGCCGGTGGTGACGTGACCTGCACATTATTGACTGTGACCCCGTGTAGATTCAGTATTTGCATCATGCATATGTGGGTATGACTGATTGCAGTCATATGCAGCTCTCACGTCAAGCTATCTGATAGCGAGCATGAGAATCGTTGCGCGTCCGATACCTAATCAGTCACCATCTAGCCAGTTTAATATCTGTCAGTGGAATCAACTCTGTGCAAGTCATTCTGCTGATGCTGCTACTTTCCTCTTTTTCTTCTCCTCCCACTTACAGTACGAGCTTCAAGTTTCACGCCTTTAACAGAATATAAAAAAAAAATTATAAAAAATCACCCTGGAGATAGTCATCGATGAACACCAAAAATTTCGCAACATGTCTGCGCTATCTTACACAGAATCTGGAATGAGTAATACGTGGTATTAATTTTAATTAAATTAATCAATGACAATGCTTGTTAGGGAGGAGAGAGAGGAGAGATGGGGAGGGGGGAGGAAAGGAGGAGAAGGAGGAGAAGGAGGAGGAGGAGGGGCCTGAATGAGTGAGAAAAAGATTGAGGGAGAAAAGAAATGCATTCACACCTATCATCTAATTATACAACAACATTAATCCCATTAGGACTGGAACTGATTGCCAGGGTCCGAACCCCGGCTGCTCCTGCCTGGGCCTGTTGTTATTGCAGTGGAGCCTCAGCTCCGGCCTGCTCCAGCCTGATAACAACTCTAATCACACTTGGCGATCTCTATCTGCACCGGAGATCAGGCCCCGCGGCTTATCGAAAGTTCACATCAAGCTAAAAGCAGAACAAAGAAGGAGAGAAAAAAAACAAGGGAAAGCCACCAAGGCACTGTGTGAGTCTTCTGGGTGTGTGTGTGTTTGTGTGTGTGTGTGTGTGTGTGTGTGTGTGGGTCCTTGGAATTTAGACATGCTTGTGTGTTTTATTTCACTTTGGCTCACAAAGAATGAATTAATCTCTCAACTGCGAGGTCCATATAACAATCACGTGACCCGAGCCTGGTCAGACATCTGATAAAAAAACAACACAGCAACACATTCCTTTCACAGCTGCAACACACTCGCAAATACGCCGAAACCTATCTCGACGTGAAGAATCTAAAAAAAAAAAAGAAAAAAAAAAAAACACCTCCTCTGTAAGCTTTAAAGAAGTTAAACCACTGTTTTGTAAGAGAGAGAGAGAGGGAGAAAAGACAAGATGTAGAAGAAAAGGAGGATGAGGTTGGTGTGGTGACTTCCTTGTCTGGCCTGTGCAGGCGTCCTGGTTGGCTTTAAGCTGTGGGAGGCAGCGTATTATTCATGCTGACCTCTGAGCCCCAGCGCTGATGTCATAGGAAGCAAGCTTTCTCACACTCACACACACACACACACACACACACACACACACACACACACAGCCAATCAGCAGTGTGGATCTGCAAGGTGTTATCTATCTACCATCAGCAGGCCTCCTTATCAGCCCCAACATCTCTGACAGAGGGGAGGGGGAGCAGCAGAGCTCGCTGGGCTGCCATTAAAAACACACCACAACACATTCATCTACCAGCTCTGTATTCCACACACTTTTTTCACTCTTTCTCTATCTTCTCTCCTTCCTACTATCTACCTCCACTCCTCCTCTTCTCCTCCCTCTTATCACAGCACATTTTCCTGCTCTCCCTCTGCCTTTTCTCTTCTTTTAATTATCTAGAGATCCACCCCCAGCCAATCACAAACAAAACCACCAACAACAACATGACAATGCTGGCGAAATGGCATGCAACTGCCAGATGTAATTACAATGTGCCCTCCATCCTCCATCTCTCCTTCCATCTGCCCAGCTTCCCCTCTCTCACTCACTCAGTCAGTCCCCCCCCCTCCCCCTCCTCTTTTGCTTTCTGCGCTATCAGCAGGAGCGATCGCCGCCAAGTTTTATCACGTCTCCCATCTCAACCGCCAAAATATAAGCCCAGGGATCCAGCCTCAGTGGGCTGCCTGCCTGCCTGCCTCTATCTCCCAATCAAGGAGAGGAGCCTTATCAGGCCGAGAGATCACCAACCGTTGGGGAGGATGACGCACAAAGAGACACAGACAAATATCTATCAGCTACACAAACACCCCTTCTCCTCCACTGCTATGGGCCTCCAGAAAGCCTGGACTTAATCCACTGTTGTTGTTGTTGTTGTTGTTGTGTGAGAAAGAGAGAGAGTGTGTGTGTGTTGGGGTTGTTGTTGTTGTTGCTGTTGTCAACTGTTGCTTTTCTCGTGGCTCTAACAAAAGTTATTTTGGCATCAGAGAATCCGGGATAACACCACCCACCTACAGCACAGAGGGGGAGAGGGGGGGGGGGCATAATGTGTATAGATTTTTCATCTTTCATGACGTCGGTTTGGACCAACACCAACACCTTTGCTACTGCACTGCAAAAAATCTTTCCAAGAATATTTGTCTTATTTCTTGTCAAAATGTCTCATTTCTAGTCAAAACTAACGTCTTTCCACTTAAAATAAGACTCATCACCTAAAAATTAACTTGTTTTTAGATTATTTTCATTTGTTTCAAACTAATTTCCACTTGAAATAAGTAGAAAAAAGGAAAGAAAAACTTGTTCCACTATCAGATTCTACTTATTTAAAGTGAAAATATGCTTGAAAGACATAAAAAAGTGTCTAAAAACAAGCTACTTTTTATGTGATGAGTCTTATTTTAAGTATAATGAGATTAGTTTTGACCATAAATGAGACATTTTGACTAAAAATAGGACAAATATTCACGGTAAGATTTTGAGTTTTTGCAGTGTGTACAAGAAATGAGTGTGAGTGGTCCAGGCTGAGGCGTGAGTGAAGCTGTGTAACGATGGTAGAGTGAATCAGGAGGATTACAGTGCGCCGCGCGTTGACGTCTGGCATTTAACAGAGACAGGTTTTGGTAAACGGGCGGTCCTTATCATATGTTTACCTAATGGAGGTTGTTGAGGGAAGCACCTGTAGCCTTCCCTCTATCACCAGCTGCCACTTTCTCAGAAATCCAGATGAGAACTAACATGCGTCTTATTCACAAGCTCCTCCTTGAGCTGGTGATAATGAGTCTGAGGCCGATGCTTCGTCTGGAGCCCTTACTTTTATTCTCACAGATTCTCACACTTCTTCTTCTTCAAACCATCCATTTGTGTGACGCCCAGCTTCATACAACGCCTTATTAAAATGTCAGCGCTGCATGTCAGCTCGTCTACAAGTGGTTACCCATAACACCCTACTTCTGCAGAAAAGGAATTTCAGTTTTTTTTTCCATCTGTGGTGGTGAATTCAAAGTACTACTTCCTTACACTGGTTCAACAACAACAAACAAACAAAGAGTGGGTCGAGCCTTCAATCAACACAGTTTCCAGTCCGTTTGTAACCTCATGGACTCTAACCCAGAACCTGTGCATGGACGTGCCAAGTATGCAAATAAAAAAAAATGACAGAAAAAAACACAGCCTCTGTTTCAGACTGTTTTAGGTGGCACATATTCAAATGCAACATCAAATTGATTTTCATGTCAAAACCGCTAAAAGATTCAGATTACGCCTGACTTGTCACCACAGGTGTCCACTCCATTTCAGGCCTTTGTTCAGAGCGAGGCTTTCGCTGTTACACAACCAAATTTACAGACACACCAACACGGACTAAATTTACTAATTTAGCTCCACACACACACACACCACAAAGAAGGAAAGGACTAATTACCACCACACACAAACATCCATCACTCGACTTTGGCTTCATCACGTGACTCTTTCTCCAGCAGGAAGTTAGAGGTGTACTGTTGTGACATCAGAATTCTGCTCTGTGTGGTCATTTTGTCATAGAAAATGATCAGAATCAATTAATACTCTTAACTGTCAGATTCTTTTTCAATTATTCCATTGATGATTCCTGATCAGTTTTTTTCTGAATGGGAAAAACAGCACGATCCTCCTTCTATGATCCTCCTTTAAAACAAAACAACATTATTGAATGTTTTCCATTAAATCTTGAGCTGTGAATATCAACCTGAATAAGTAGTGTGGTCATACAGTGTAAACCTAAGCCCACAGGCTTTATTACATATGTTTAATGAGCTGCTTCAGGTCCGTTCATTTAGTGAGGGAGGAGGAGCAACCACCGTCTAGTCAACAACTGATCAAATCAGCAACTTCAAGTTCAATATTTAATCAATACTCAACATCAGTCCAATGCTTTTAAATCCAGAGTTGTGACTGACTGTGACGGAGAGGGTCGATAATCATGGTCATGTTTTTAAATGATGTGTGTGTGTGAATGACACATGGTTCTCCAGACAGAGACTAGAGATGCACATCCACCTAATGTCACTGTTATGTGCTGACATCAACCATAGAGAAAAGACTTTCTCTATGGTTTATCTGATTACTGTTCCTGTAGTTTACTTTCTCTTTTAGTGACCAGTTGGACCATCGTTCCACTTCATCTTCTCGTCATAGTTGTAAATATGTATCATTTGGGGAACTTTGTGCAGTAACTATATATGCTCACAACATGTTGACGTGGATAAAACAGTGGATCTCGACTGAAACCGTCTCTCGGCTCCAATATTAGTTTCAGCAAGCTAAAAACATGGTGGACACAGTGCATTAGTGGTAATAATAGTAGTAGTGGTAGTAGTGGTGGCACCACTAGCCCCCCTCCCTCTGCTGAACCTCCATACACCCCCAGCCAAACAACGTCCTTATCACTCTCACTCTTTCCTATCAAAATGTCTGCCAAATCACAAGAGAGTCACGGGGCTGAGAGCCTGGCTGGCCTCAACAGCAGCCGGGACCTGGTGTACAGGGAAGCATGGTGGACCAGAAGCACTGATAAAGACGGCCATGACACCCCTGAGACGCACACATGTACACACACACACACACACTCTCACACACACGCACTAAGTCTAGTCTGGATTTATCAGCCTCAGGGTCTGGAATACATCTCCAGGCCTCGCTGCTGGCTTTACTGTAGGTGCCTACTGGGAGTTCACAGCTGATAGGCCACTCTATGGAAACAGATATGAAAAAACAGGAAGTGACAAACCATATGTATATAGGCTACTTGCAGTAGCACCCTAGAGATTTTCATCGAGAGAAATCCTGAATGACAAGCCGGCAGATAGGCCTGATCGCCCAACATGGACCAGTCAGATCAGCTGTGCCAGGGAAGTGAGCAGCTAACATGAGCTTTGAATAGCAGAGTATCAAAACCATACCATAACCTGAAGAGTCCAACTAAAAAGTGTCAAATTTGTTAGTCCAGGTTCATTATTACTACTGATTAGATAGTTTGCAGCAGGACTGACAAACTTGAGGTAAGTAGCTCAATGACAGCAGGTGTGTAGTTGTGGTTTATGTAGTTTGAGACAAGATAAAGTTGTACCGAGTATTATCACACATAACAAACCAAACTGCTCAGTCCGTTAAAATCAACATCTCAATAAAGTCGGTTTAATTTCTATAGAAAACTTAAGATGTTAAACGTAGAATTAGGCCACTGTTTAATTATTAGTATCAACTAAATGGTTGTGTGTGTGTCTGTGTGTGTGTGATGTTTTATGACATAACCTAAACTAACTCATGTCTGACAATGTTTGATAATGGCCTGACACACCCTAATGACACTGTTGACTGTTTTGCACTTTAGCTTCTGGAGCTAACGTTAGTGTCAGTTCCCCAGACATGGGAGCAGACTGCTGCACAGCTCTGGATACCACAGGTCATATACGGCTCAAACAACAATATAAAAAACTGAACGATGGATATTCACACTCAAATCTACTGAGCCACCAGCCAGCACGCAGATACTGCAGCCAGGCACCGGGAACAGATCTCCCACTCTGCTGGAGTTTTTGAGAGGTAGAAAGAAACACCATCATATATGAACCAGAGAATAAACCGCAACTTTTATTTTTAATTTTGACCAATTCAGTGAATTACTGTTATACACACACACACAGACAAAAAAAAACTTTGCACCTCTCATAGCTTTATCTAAGCCATCCTTAATTATGATAAGATTTTAAATTATTTTGTTGGGATTTTTAAATGATTTTTTCTTATCTCCTTTTCCTTTCTTTCTTTTGCAACAAAAAACGCTTTACTTAAAAAAATGTTTCACACTGCAACATAATGACATGATATGATGTTCCTTTCTCCCTGACCTACACATTATACAAACACAGGCGTGTTATGCCATGAGAAAAAAGGTGATCTCTTGCATTCGCTGTATGCATTAAACAACTTGTGTGTGAAGGTAATTCTGTCTCTGTTTATCTTTTTGAAAACCTCTAGATGTGAAAGCCAAAGAGAAAACACACCTGCTGTCATCAGGGGCAGCTACTAAATCAGGTTATTTAGTTAGAAATGTCAACTCAAGCATCAACCTTACATGATATATGATTATATTTAAGTAATGTGATACCACAGAGCCCAGACTTCCAAATGCTGCTTTAGACGCTGGTTTTCTGGGAACACAATGACACAATCACCGATGACAAGATATAATTATTTGCTCAATGTGATAACTTACCAAACAAACTATTCAGCTGATGTCATGGTTTCCATTCCAGCTGTGGCCTCCACACAGGCCTACATTCACACTTTTTAAAACTTTATCTCTAATCTCATGCATAATTACATTAAATGTAGACTGAGACTCTTCATCAGTTCAGTGTGAAGCGGGCTTTTTAAAAAAGCACCGGCATGGGTTAATCACAACATCATTAATATGCATTTACATAAACTTTGAACATCAGTCAGCAGCGATAAGCCTTCACACGTTTTATAAACAGGAACAACTCGTCAAGCACGGAGACCAGCCAAGCGCCAGACCAAGAAAAAGGCCTGTCAAGCGGCTCCTAAGATGCATTATTGAGTTAAAAGGATAGATGAAAAAAAAGATCCAATTGTAAGCAGCTATCAGCAGAAGAGATCAGCAGGCGGCCTATCTGACGCCCCATCTCTGGAAAAGAGAAGTGAAAAGCCAGAGGGAAAAATGCAACGGCGGCCTCGGCGCTGGCTCAGACAGAAAACAAATAAAAAGGATCCAATTTTAATCTTTATCTGAGCTCACATCGGATCGCTGCTTTATCTCTGTTCACATCGGCTTTTTCAGAGAACACTGACGTTTCCACAACAGAATTAAACAGGAAGCCACGGCTACAGTTTTAGCTGCCAATGGACAAAAGCATTCTTTGCAGGGTAATGGGCTAAATGAAAACTTTTTTTTATATTCCTGTACAGTCCAGATAGCGAGGTTGCCAGAGTGACACTTGAATCATTTAATAAGAAAAAAAGAAAAGAAAAGAAGTGCAGACCGAAGCTACGTCGGTGTTTCTTCCGAAAAAAACCCTGCATGTGAAATTTATTCAACTTTGAGATTCAATTGGAGGATTATTATCAAGTGCGCAACAAAGCAGGCTCCCGCGCGCAGGTCTCGCGCTGTGTTTGAGACACTTTTTATGTTTAAACATAAAAGCGGCGTCGTAAAGCTACTGTTTGGTTTCATACTACTTATTAACTTAACGGTGAACGCACGTTCAACAGAGGCGCCGCTCACAACGTGCGGCTTCTGCTGTGAGTGCGCGTGGCACTGCACACAGGCTCCACGCTCACAACAACACGTAACAACACACAACAACACAGAGAAGACAGTCAACTTGTTTCATCCTTACGTTTTATCTGCCGGGGTTTGCTCTGCTTTCTCCGGGACATGGTGGCTCTTCCCCTCTGGTCAGGAGCCGCTGGGACGGACTGACGGAGCGGCGGAGACGGTCTGGCTCTTCTCCTCTCTTCTCTTGTCTTCTCTTCTTTCTCTTCTCTTCTTCTCACCCCACCTTTTACTGCTTCGACGCGGCGCTCCGATCAGCGACCGGAGAAATCCGCATGACCCGCCTGCACTTTGATTCTTCTGCCACGACAGCTAGCGCGTGTGTGTGTGTGTCTACCTGTGGCTGAGTCCGCTCACTTGTCACTGTCAGCCTTCTCCTCTTCTTCTTCTGCTGCTTCTTCTCCTCCTCCTCCTTCCCAAACGTGCCTTCACCTCACTTTTCTCTCCGTTTTTCCTGCTATCGTTATTCCTTGTCCGGGTGTCCCTCCGCCGCAGCCGCTACCGTGTCGGTTAGCGAGCAGTGTCTGTCTGTCTGACTGTCCTCACAGATATCAACAGTCATAGATAATAGCAGCTCTGTGGAGGTCAGCGAGTGACTGCTATTGTTTTCTGTCAAGTTTCCTCTCGCCGGTCGGTCCGCCCCCTCGGCCGCCTGCACTGTCTCTGAACCGGGGAGCCTCAGCCACTTTCAATGGAGCTCCAGCGCTACACTCAACTTCGCTTACTAGGTGCAGACGCGCCTCTTACGTCTGACGTAGCACACCGGACTCGTCTCCTATTGGTTCACACCTACCCTCGTAAAGCAAGCATTTTTTTTAAAAACATGCCAAAATAAAATAAAAAAGTACATAGGCCTACTTCATATTTCACCCCCATGATTATTATATAAGAATTATATGGGGGAAAATAGGCTAGAGCTCTGGGAAATCAAATTGAATATTCAGATTTTATTTATCCCTTAATTATATATATATATATATATATATATATATATATATATATATATATATATATATATATATATATATATATATATATATATATATATATATTATGAAAAACCATTGACATGTCAGATTATGTCAATTTAAAGATTGTAAGAGTGATGCTTTGTGAAAAACTGTTCTTCTAAATATTTTATTTGTTGTAGACTCATGAGAAGCATTAATAATAATAAAATTCTTAAATTCTTCACGTGGGAAATATTACTCTCATGTAGCCTAATTACCTGAGCTGTGTGTCACTCCCAGATTAACTTGACATGCTATTGAAAAGCCTCAGTAATACGTGGTATTGCAGGTGATTTCATTGTACTATACTTGAATTCTTGTTTAACAGTGATACAGACATGAGATTAGATGGGATTTCCTTTTGGGCTGATGACAGGCTGCTTTGGTTTCCTGTATGGATGACTCAGATTAAAGTTACTGCATTGCAAAGAACAATAGCAGTATTAGTTTTTGATGCATGTGTTGAGGGTAGATTGGTCCTTAATTTCTAAAATTCACAAGATGGTCTTAAACTGGCCTCGTGTTTATACATTTTTCATCACCTAAAAAAAAAAGCAGTAAACTACTGAACATTTAATTATAAAGTAATTAACCACCAAGACAGTGAATTGTTATTCAGTTGATCTTACTCCTTTCATTCCACTTCGGGAATCGAACCAGCAACCCTGGGGTATTACACATTATTTTCCAAATAGCCTATGCTACTAGCTTCTACATGACCAGAGAGAGGAGTTGTATTTGGCTTGTAACCAGCTAAATTCACTGGTGCCACCTAGTGGCCATGTTTCAAATCATGTGAGCAGCTCCCAGAGAGGCATTGAGGTAAGTGTGACAAAACACATCACATGCTTTGATGACCTGAGGAGCTCAACAAAGCAGGAGTATGGAAATCAGTCATGTTGGCAGGACCAAGATTCAGGAGAGATTTACCTTAAGAAGCAAAGGTTTTAAACTTTACAAACCTTAGCTTCTTGTAACCTGAACAGCAGGTTGGGCTTTCCTGCCATGCATGTAGTGTGAAAACCCAGCATGCCCTTGTTAAAGAGTTGCAGCACTGTATAGTATGTCTCTTCCTCATACTCATCAAACCAATCAGTGAGTTCTTATATGGAAGTAGTTGTATTCGTTGTAGTTCTGCTCTCATTTTGATAGGTTTTCTTAAATTTGTGATCCCTTTGTGTTTCAACCTCACCTGAAGGTACCTTGTTTACTTGTGAGCATCATGTGTGGCCGTTCTTGTGTTGTGGTACAGTATGCCCCCACTTAGATGCTACAGTGAAAAACACAGTAAATTGACTCTGAATCTAGTTCTTCACCTTTTGTTCAGCAGTGGGTAATTATCAGGGATTTGTGTGGCTTACTGTAAGTTTTAGTTAATAATCCAAATTCCAGACTGTTTCACCTGGGGTCAGTTGAAGATTTTAATCATGCATTAATGTCTTTTTTAGTCAAGTCAAGTCATGATGACAGACTGGTTGGACTGACAGCACATGTGTCTTTTAGGATATGATTGATTTCATGGATTTTAGTTGTATTGTGCAACATATACAAAACAACACAGGAACAGTAGCTCACTGCTTACCCTCATGTATGTATGTATAGTTATTAAATTTGGTACACATATTCCTACAGAATAAAAGGTGATATAATCTCTCTCCTTTTTAACTGGTCAGATGTTATTCCCTCGATAACTTGGTTTTGTTATGACCGAATACCTGCAACTGTTACAGTTACTCTTAATATGTTACAAGATCAGGGGCACATCTATAGAGGGTGTATGTTACCGCTTCACTGCCACTCTCTCTGGAGCTCTGGTAACAACAGCAGCCAATTAGAAGCAAGGAGGCTCTGGCTGTCTGTTTAATCCAACAGAAATAGTGCAGATCTCAGGTTAACATTCAAAGAAATACTGCATAGTGGCATGCTGGGTCCAGGTGGGCGGGGCTTGAAATACGATTTGGGGGTAGTGACTGATTTGTTGTGACATCACAAAGTTACAGAAGTCCTAATGGCGTTTTGTGTGCATTTCATTGTGGACTGAGGCCTTGATACTTTCCACCTAAAGCCAAAAATCTAGACCTGCATTATAATAAAAAAAGATAATGGAAATCTACCTTTATACAGCACGGGACCTTCAAGTATTTTGTATCTTTCATATCAGCCATCAGATTCTCACTGGAGTGGACTCGTTTTTTCTCGGAAGATAATTTGACTTGTCTCAGCAGGAAAAGTAGGGGTGTAATTAATGACATTAATTATAGATAGCTGCTTTCCATTTGACTGAGGCAGTTCCAGGACCTACTTCTGTACATGATGGGACTTAGGTATGTAATAGAATTGAGCAATCATTCATGTTAATAGTTGCACATGTGTTTTACCTTCTGTGACAGATGAAAATTTCTGCTGATATTTATTGCTCCTTGCTCAAGCTACTGTTCTGCTGCAGTTAAGTGAACTGCAGCATCATCGTGGGGTGAATTCACCATGTAGCAGAGGGATGTTGACTATTTTACCACACCATGGCCTTGTGCCAGGTTCATAGAGCTCACTGTGTTTGTTCTGCTTGATGGAACATGATGTTTTTCTGCTGATTATGGAAAGGCAAACACAGCATCGTCAAACCTGACCTCTGGGGTGGAAGACCAAATTGACAGTCATGGATCTGCTCTCTGATCACATCAGTCATTTGAAGATTGTTGGCAACACCAACACCTTTAACACCTGCAGCTTCTGACAGCTCTGATTGTACCGTGAAGGCTTCTTAGTGTAACTTGCTAGCTGTGGTGCTTTTGGAAGACTTAGTATAATTGTGAATGCAAGCAGAGCAGTCTTCCTGATTAAATTGTACAAAGCTTAATTTTTCTTTAACACGTGCAACATATTTTTTGCTCTACTGCTCGACATGTCATGTCATGTACTGTACACATACTGATCTTTGAAGTGTCAGGTTTTTCTTTTGCATGCATTAATGAGAATACGATAATAAAAAACAGCAACACATCACTTAACTTGATAGTGTTGTTAGATTAGCCATGATTAATAGAAATACATAGTATGTTACAGGTATACTCAGAAAGAAAATCAACACTATTCGGCTGTCGCCAAGAGAGGGTGCACTTCCTCTGAGAAAACAACAACAACAAAAAACAACCTTTCTCAGGTACACCCCTAAACTTAGCACCTTAGGTGACTACCTACCGTATGACTCCTATGCTGTGTACTGTCACACGCTGGTTGTCATAGCCACAATCTATCTATTACATTCACCCGCTCTAATGTATGTAATTCTAATGTGAAAGTGATTTGTTAATATGAACACATTCAAACATTTTACTTGGAGAAAAGGTGACTGGATTTGTGCAGCGAAACTCTTCACAAGCCCTGTTTACCCACAATTCTTGGTTCTGTGACACTTAACTGAAGTAAACATGAACATCAATTTCTACTTTTTACAGACCAATTTAGACTAATTGTAATCACTTCCTCCTCAGTCTGTGTGTGTCTGATAACAATAATCCGATCAGATGTGAAGACTAGACTTCCAGTCTAATGAGTCGTCTGCCCGTGGCAGTAATTCAAAATCACCTTGTAGTGTTCTGTTGCTCAAGAAAAAAAACTTTTTAATATGCCTCATCTTTATCTTTATCTTTACTGTCTCTAGCTTTATTGAGGCCTTATTAAATACTTAATTGATCATTTGTAATGCATTTGTACTACATCGATATGAAACGGTATAAACAGCGATAAATATTTTTATTTTTACACCTGGGATTGTGGTTTTGTCCCATGGACTAACAGTTATCATGGAATTGTACAGAGCAGCCCATTGAAGCACTCAGCAAGACAATTTGACAACAGTGTTCAGTGCAGCGGAGGAAATACTAGCAGTCTAACCTAGACACTAAGTTTCAGCCTCTGGTCACACACTCTGCAGTGCTTATAGCATATTCAGTGTAAAGTCACATTTACAGGGAAATAGTGTTGTGTTAGATGATGATGTAAGCCTGGTCACTGAAGGTGGTGGAGAGGTGAAGTCAACACTTTGTTGCCTCAGACTTGTCTGTGATCCATTTTAAAGTGACAGTGTGAGTGATCACACTGCTGCTGAGGCTGTTAAGGTGTATTTATGCTTAGTTTTGTCAGATTATGTTATGATCATAGAATACCTCCCCAGGACATTCAGTATATGAGCCATAATAAACCAATTGCTTTATGCTTGTTCCTAGATCATAGGTTTGGCTGTGTTAAAGCAGTGATCACAGCAGAGAGAGCAGGAGGGAGCAGATATATTATTAATGGTTCTTGTTATACTTTTCCTGCAGTGACAAGTCAAAATGAAAAAAGTAAATAACAAATGTTTTTCTCTTTTATCTGTTTGGTCAGGGGGACAAAGCTGATACAAAGCTGAGGATGAATTTGAGAAGTGTTTTTTTCCAGGGGAGGAAGAAAGTCCAGCCTCTCCACCTGTCAAAGGAACCAAGACTATAATTGAAGGTGCACAGATTCCTGATGCCCCGATGGCACATCCCTGCACCATATTACTTGGCCTCATCTACATAATGAATTTGAGCTACCCGAGTGAACTTAAATACACTTTTGATGCACGGCTAAAAATATTAATGGAGACTGAGCCAAAGCAAGTGATACACTAGGTTTTCAGTGCGAGTGTCAAGCTGGAAGAATCTGATAAGTCTGAGGCAGCGTTTTGGAAACAGCTTGTCATGGTCTGGCTTAATACTTGTATTTAACCACTTGACAAATTAGTTCAGCCTTGATTTAAAAAAAAAAAAAAAAAAAAAAAAAAAAAAAAAACTTGCAGTGTGGTTACTTAGATAAGTCAGTAGGAGATTGGTTGAAGGGAACAAAACCTTCATTTTAAGACTGGCTTTTATTAGAAACAGGCCTATAGTTCTAATTTCCTCCACTACATGAAACACTATACATTCACAAGAAGCTTCACCTTAGTTGAGTAGAATTTGTTTTTATTGTAATGACCCCTGAGCAATAGTAATAATAGTAGGCTATACATACAGTAATAACACACATATGAACAAATACGACCTGGACAACAATACAAAACAGTATTACAGACTACAGAGCAGCAAGTGCTTTTTCAAGCGTCTTCTGTAACATTGTGAGGAAATACAGTTTTTTTTGCCAGATGGAAGAAGTAATTCTATTGTTTGGTGCCCTGAAATCTTATTGAAAACTGAACTCTACAACTGAAAATATTAGGAAGATGAATAGCCTGTGATGATTTACGAGTTGAGTACGAGTACAGCAGTTAATTCTCTTGAAAATAAGTTTTGATCAGCAGGTGAGGTCAGACCAGGGGTGCTCACAGAGTTGAGGGTGTTTGACTCGACAGGCAACATCAACATAGGGCTCTCTGGATGACACCGAGGGGGGCCTGCCACACAGTCACAGTTGAAGTTATACTACACTGTTTCTACCTTTGAAAATAACTGACATTTATATAACAACATTGATTTAAGCAGTAGGCTACACTTAATTCACCTTTGCTACAACAATTTTTGTGATTCTGCAGTAGCTTTGCCATCTGTCTGTTTTGAATTGGTAATTGAATTAGATTCGTAAGAGAATAAAAACTTTAATGTAATGTAATATTGGTAGGTGATTTAAAAGTAAAAATAAATACATAAAAAACCCATGGCTGTAACATTTGTTACCCATGTCTATTGTATTAAATTAGATCATTTTGTGTTTGGTTTGTGATTTTGTTTTGAAGCAACATCTCCAAAGCAACCACAGCAATAATAAAGAAAAAAAAAACAGTTATAGTTAAAACAGTTATTGTGTAGCTATAATGTGAATGGTAACATCAGAGTTAGAACCAACACTGGCCAATGTTTGATGATGAAGAGGTAGTGACAGGGTTTTAAAGCACGGCATTGTGTAACAGAATTAGCATGTACATAAGTTGTCTTGTTGGGGTTCAGATTTCTGTTAGTAAAAGACCCATGGTGGCTTTTGAGAGGATTGTTTGACTGTTGAACAATTTCCATGAGTAGACCACAACCAAACTACCTGTCACCTGTTTTGTCTCTCAAAGACGAGTAATGTCAGAGTTGTGGTCTATCATTATCTATGGATTCCAGTAATTTTTGTGTACCATTGTTTTATTTCAGGCAGCAGGATGGTGTAGGTGGGGTTAGGTCAAAAAATATTTTTGGACTATACCTTTTAGCTTCAAGATTACTCAAAATCAGCATGATCTTTGCCAGTAGGATTTTTGTTTCAGAAATATTTCACCATACAAACCATGTGTATCTCTATTGTCAGTTTACCTTTCACATTTTCACAAAATTAAAAGTCTAATCTTATTCAGTGCCTTTCAGCCAAACTGGTTCCCAGTCCCTACAAGTAATAGATGGTCAAAGAGCAGGCTTTTGTAAATTGTGACTCAGCGTCCAGAGTCCTGCTGAATTGGAGGTTAAATCAATGAAGAGAGTACTATTTATGCTCTGCTGTTGTGACACAATATACTTGTTTACAAAGTCTCTGTGTGTGCGTGTGTGAGGATGAGGTTGATTGGAAGTGCATGTGTGTGTTTTCACGTGTTTGTCTGAGTACTTGTACTGTTGTATTATCTTTGTGAGGACTTGTCTGAATTTGTGGACATTGTGGTATTTGGACTTGCCCCTGTCGCCACGAGGCTCCGTACGAGGCCTAAAGACTGGGTTACATGGTCGGGGGCCAGCTGTGATACTTAAGGTTAAGGTAGGGGAATAAGCACTGTGTCATGTCCTCACAAAGATAGAAACGTGTGTGTGTAAGTGTGTGTGTGTGAGAGAGTGAGGGGAGGTACCAGAGGGCTGGGATAGAGGCAGAGGGCTATTTCTGTGGAAGTACACTGCAATTCTTTCTGTCTTTTCTTTGAGTCCGAGGCAGGATGAGAACAGCGTTGCTCTTTGTTTATCTGCTTCCTGCACTGACAGAGATAGCTCAGGCAACACCAGGTAAGAAAACACTGCATCTACCTATTACAGCAGGACACTCTGATGCACTGGCCGGCTGGAGCAGCAGACAGATGCATTTTGACTAAAGTTTTGTAATATTTTTGGAGCCAAAAGAAAAAAAGGGCAAAAGCTACAAAAGAAATTGCATTTGAAGGATTTCCATGATATTTTATTGATTCACATTGAAACATTGCCAAGTGGCTAAAGCAAACCTTGTTCACAAGCTACCAATAACAGCTTTCCTGTAGCTTCACAACTGTATGTGGGGTTTGTCCTGAGTCTTTAAGGGATTCTTTTGAAACAATAACTGGATTATGGGATATTCGAAACCCACCAGCTAATCCCTGGATTGACATAATTGTTAGTTTGCCTTGTTTGTTTTTACACCTGCACCTCCAGGAAATGTTGATAGTCAAAGTAAAATATACTTCACAAACAGACAGAACAGCATGTATTTTAGTATGTACACTGAAACTACCTCAGAGTTTGTAATGATATCACAAAAACTGGTCATGCAAGTACATTTAACACTTCACGAGAAATGTAGTGTCACAACATTTTACAATAATGGAGACATATGCATTATTATAATTATCATTAGTAGTAGTAGTAGTAGTAGTACACAGCTGTTGTCTTTCATTCATCTCAACAAATTAATACACAAACCAGAGACTTTATTATATAACAATGAAATGATTTTCATGATCATTTCAGCAGACACGACCTCACTCAAGCTTGTTTCTCTGAGTCTCTGCAAGATAACTTTGGTATTTGAAACAGTAAAGGATCTAAATAAAGTGTAGCATACCTTGGAGAATGTCTAGCAGTAAAGTAACATACAATACACACAATACTACACATTGACTGTATGTAACCTTGCAGAAATCTCAAACACGCTAAATACACACTTGTATCTTCAGCAGGGAGCATTGACCTTGTGGTTCAGCTGAAAAATGGCCGCATCAGAGGAGAATATGTGACCGTGAAAGGCACGGAGAGGAGGGTGAAGCAATACCTGGGAATCCCTTTCGCCCGGCCCCCAGTGGGGCCCCTCCGCCTCGCTGCTCCCCAGGATGTAGAGCCCTGGGAGGGGGAGAGAGACGGCACACGACAGCCCCCCATGTAATACTGGATCAAACTTGAATTACTAAATTGACATAACATTTTTTGTCTCCCTGTGTGACACAGAATTCACACCTCTTCTCTCTATGTTTATCTCAGGTGCATCCAGGATCCAGAAATAGTTGTGAATGTTTCGAGGACCATGTCGATGCAATACACTTTACCAGAGCTCTCAGAGGATTGTCTGTATCTGAACGTATACACTCCAGCTGACGCAACAAAAACAGACAGACTGCCGGTGGGTAAAGGAGACAGTCTGTATATACAGGGGTGCACAAAAGTATTATTATTATTAGCCAATACAATTCAACTGATATTTCAGTGGCTTTACATTTATAGTTCAACTGTTTACATCTTACAACAAACGTCAGTTATTATGTCGGGTTCTTGTTACAATCACCACGAAATCACACCTTGTGGCTACAAAAAGAAGAGTTCTGTAAACAAGAACATTTGTTTCACTTTGCTCGTTATAGCACAGAATTCTGGTGAGACATCACATCAGTTGTATCAGATTGTAATGCACAGTGTTGTGGCAGGTGATGGTGTGGATCCATGGAGGAGGTCTGTCGATGGGCGCAGCCTCTCAGTATGACGGTTCTCCTTTGGCTGCGTATGAAAACATAGTCATGGTTATTATTCAGTATCGTCTGGGCATTCTGGGATTCCTGAGGTAAGAAATTGTGTTGATAATCACATCAACCCAACATTTCTGTCATAGGTTTCAATTAAAGACATACGTACACTGAGACCAACCAGTGTATCACAGTGACTGTTTTCTAAATAGAAAGATTCTCCAAAACATCCAAAGTGTCTTGACTTTTCCTGTCCCAAAGCACCGGGGATGAACATGCTCGGGGGAACTGGGGCTTCTTGGATCAGCTGGCAGCTCTGAGATGGGTGAGAGAAAATATTGAAGCGTTTGGAGGTGATCCTGGAGCTGTCACAGTCGCTGGAGAATCTGCAGGAGGAATCAGTGCCTCCATGCTGGTAAAGAAAACTGATCACTGGATCAGTGCCACCAGGAATGTGATTTCAAACATACATACATAATACACATGTTGAATATTTCTAGGGGAGTCACATATTTGTATGTATCTTTCCTTATGACCAGACTCTGTCTCCACAAGCCAAAGGGTTGTTTCACAGGGCAATTTTTCAAAGTGGCGTGGCAACACTTGGAACCTACACCACGAGCCATCCTCTGGGTTATGCCAAGGTACAGTATGTAATATGTAAACTACATTCATTGTTTTGAGCAAGCACATTCAGCAACACCATACTAATACTAGGTGGCCTGTGCCCACCACAGCCTCAAGTTTCTCCTGACAGAAGTGTTTTATACTGTTTGTGTGAGTGAATGTCTTTTTTTAATTTTAATTTTTTTACATAATGTGAAGCACTCTGTACGCGTTCTATGATGGGTGCTATATACGTAAATAAAGTCTTACTTACAGTACTTACTAAGTAGCAGCCTACCGGGCGTGATCCTTTACTGTAACCATCCAAGGCTTTATGCACTGCATTGCTCTTATATGACTGGCTGAGAGGATAATTGCCTGAATTATGAGTTTGTAGCAGCAGTACATTAAACTGCATTGATTTTTTGTTTTGCTGTTCATGGGCAGTGGATTGAGACAACAACAAAGTGTTTAATATGATTGCCTCATGAAGTTTTGAGGTTGTGGGTTTAATATGAACTCTATAGGTGCTACCTGCCTCTGCTTGTTGTGTGATGAAAACAACAACAGAAAGGTTAGCTCTGTTCAGGTTGCAAGGGCTACTATAGTTAGTAAAAAAAAAAAAAGGTCAAAATGTTGTTGTTTTTTTGTTTTTTTTATCATGTCATATCAGGGGCTTAACTCTAGTCATAAACTCATAGTTTGGTCTCCGGAGCCAGACAGACGGAGCTGTGCAGCTGATAAATATTGATTTGTCTATGTGGGGAAAGTGTGTGAAGGGTAAGGAATGACAGAAATCTACTTTCAGTGTGGAAAAGCAGTTTCACCTTTATCACTATGAAAAACATCAACAGACCTGAGACTTCCAATAACAATGTAATTTCACATTTTTCCAGTAGAGGGAGTGAGGAAGCTTCTTAACAAGAAGCAAATCTGCTAAATATGTATACAAGAATACTTGACTTAGTGACTGTTTGGCTCCAGGTGTTAGGTGTTAATGGCACAGATTGAAAAGTAGAGTCATTACTGCTGCTGATCAACAAAACATCAAATCCTTGGTGTTGTGGCTTCTTAATACAAAGGCCAAATTATTTATACTTTATATGCACATGGCAACCTCCAATAGAGTGAAACTAAGGAATTTAACTACTAACAGAGAACTGCTGAATTAGGGTATGCTTCATTGTATTTAAGATTTTCATTCACTCTTCTTCTCATACCTAGATTGTTGCCAACTTGACTGGATGTGACCGGAGCAGTACAGAGGAACTGGTCCAGTGTATGAAAGGAAAAAGTAAAGAAGAGTTAGTTGAAGCAACCAAAAAGGTAAATGGTCTTAAGATATACAAGCAGAGGTTAGAGATATCGTTTAATTTGATAGTCTTTATTGTGTTTTATTCTATCTCACATATCCTGGCTCCTGACTGAAACCCTATAAAGAGGCCAAAACGAATCAGAATCTCAGCTTTTGAGTTTTACAACGTGTCAGTGTGAATTATGGAGGAATAACTATAGACCAAGCCTTTGTTTGTTTTTCAGTTGTGCTGAATTACTCAGCTTGTGTAAAGAAAATCAATACTAACTTTAGCCACAAGATGGCAGTATGTGGACACCTGCCTCTCAACCATGTGAGAATTATTCACTTTTATTAGGAACACCACAGAAACACTGCACACCAACATCAACTTCATCTCATTGAACAAGAAGTTGGAAATCTTACTCTGAGACTCCCCTCCATGTGACTATATCACATCATATAGAGATGTCCTAAGATCAAATAAAACTTTATTGTCAATTATATTTGCATAATGGTATATTTGTCTGAAATGAAAAACCACAAATATGTAAACCACACACGTGTATACAGTATAGAGTGATTCCTAACAGTGTAGTGTAGTTTTAGTTTTGCTTCATCATCTTGACTTACTGTTGTGTCTTGTGTTCAGATGAGGATTTACCTGGGAGCTGTGGTGGACGGTGTGTTTATCACTGATACAGCAGAGGAGCTTCTCAAGAGGAAAGAGGTGTTAAAGGTTCCAGTGATATTGGGAATTACCAACCATGAGTTTGGATGGATTTTGCCTCAGGTGACACAGATCTCAGTTCTCTCATTTCAAATGCTCAGACATAACAGACTCTGTCACAATGCCACTATCACCTGTGATCTATGCTTGTTGCTCAGTCTTTAGATGACTCTGTGGTGGCTTTGTGGAATGAACCCTGACACATTGTTTCATGTTGATCTCAGAGCTTTGCTCCACCTGGCTGGGAGAGGGGTATGGACAGAGAGTCGGTGCTGGCAGTCGTCAACATGTTCAATCCTGAAGGGGTGAGCTCAGTGTTGATGAGGATGATGATAATGGCTGAATGATGAACACGCAAATCTTAATGGTAGTTTTCAATGACAAGTCAATATACTTAATTCATTCCCAAAATTAACTCAGGGGGATGATTTACAAACAGAAATGCACACAACAAATCATTGATACACAAAAAATCTAAAACAGGCCAGAAATAATTCAAAAATAGAATTAAAAAGGTAATGTCAGGGAAAGGTTGAGATCTACAGGAGATCATGCTTATGACCAACCTACTGTACCTCTGAGTACCAATGTGAAAAACTGCAAAGCAACATTATCTCATAAAGTGCCAAATGTTTTACCTTGACTCGTCTTCAGTATAAACCTTCTGCTTTTTATGCAAGAAACCAGCCATTCCTGTTCCTTCAAAACATGTTCAAAGTCATTCAAAACTGAATATTATTTGGCTTTTCTACAAAAGGGTTCCTCTCCCTTTTTGAAAATAAAGATATTATTGATTTCTGAAGTTAAAAGACTAAACACAAGCTGTCTCCTGCATCACTGAATCAGTGTATATTAGCCAGTGTATATTAGCTGCAGGTTTCCACTTCCTTGTACCTGTGTAAGATGTGCACTGAACCATGTTTGTCTGCCCAAGTAATCCCAAATGAACCCGTTAAACTTTAATTCATTGTGAGCAGCAGAGAAGCTTTGCTACTTCGGACAATGAACGTAAAAATGTTTCTATGTTTTCTATGTTCTTCTATGTTCTACCAACACTTTGTGTGGTAAGTAAATAAGTAAAATGTATTTATGTAGCATCTCTCATAGAGAAAGATCACAACATGCTTCACAATGAATATCAATACAGAGAAATAAAACTGAGACACATAAGAACAGATGTATTAAATTAGACAGCCATAAAAACTTTAATCTAACAGTCTTCAGTTGCTTTTTAAAAGAATGGACAGACTTTAGGCAGCATAACGGGGGATGCAGTGCACTCCAATGTCTGGATGCCACTGCTTGAAAGGATAACTCCCCTCTGGTCTTAAAGTGAGTATGTGGACCCACTAAGCAGCCTCTGACCTGATCACCTCAGTGTGAGGTTCTAACAAATCAGAGATGTAAAAAAATGAACTGTTTACCAGTGAAGTAAGGCTAAAACAGGTGTGATGTGTATTCTTTTACTTGTGCAAGTTTAACGCCTTGCCACAAAGATCTGAACAACCTGGAGATGGTCAAGTTCTTTTTTATCCAGGCAAAGCAAAACTCACAATAATCTAAACAAGATAAAAAAGTATGAATGATCATCTCTAATTTTGCCTTCGACACCAGTGTTTGTAGTTTAGTGACTGATAAGAGGTCAGCTCTACCTGATAGTTCCACGTCTCCTCCTGCTCCAGGCCTCTGGTGCCAACAGCCTGATTGCAGATGAATACCTGAAAGACAGTAAAACACCAGAGGACATCAGAGACGGATTCACTGAGATGATAGGGGACCTGCTGATGACACTGCCTGTTGTAAACGTGGCTGGATACCACCTAGGTCAGTGATGCTCCATTCTTTAATTATCATTTCACCCGTCTTGACCTTTATCCTTCATCTCAACGCGCGCGCACACACACCTCTTTTCTTGTTTTTAGACGCAGGTGTTCCAGTTTACATGTACGAGTTTGTGCACCGTGCTGAGATACACAAACACACCAGACCCAGCTTTGTTAAGGCAGATCATGCAGATGATGTCGGCTTTGTGTTTGGGGGATGTTTCTGGAATGGACTTATCAGGATCATAGGTAGGTGTCATATGATCTTAGACCTAACACATGATAAATTGATTGTATAATAATAGGTACAATTTAAACTCCTCTTGTCTCATCTTCAGGCAATGTCACCAAGGATGATGAGAGACTTTGTAGGACCATGATGGCATACTGGGCCAATTTTGCCCGTACAGGGTGAGTAAACACTTACAAAAACTGAGTCATTGACGCGGCACTAATGAATATTCTTAAATTGGCAACAGAAAAAAAGTACGAACGAACATGGAGGTGTCATCTACAGAGACAAAACCACAGAGAACGATTAGGTTCAGCTCTATGGAGATTAAAGCATCTTCTCATCACATCACTCTCATCAGTAACACAGTACAGATTTAATAATTACACTGTGCATGACCTGCCAACCACCAAACCCTAACCCTAGTGGAGCAATCAGCAGATTTAGCACATTTCAAATTTAGATGGAGCAACAACATTCACTAATACACTTCGGGTGGTCAAAAACACATTAATTTAATGCAAATGTTGCTCTGCTAAAATGCTAACATTAGTTAAAGCAGAAGTAAGCGGAATATTTGTGTTAATATAAGTCTTAAATAGTTATATCTTCCGACGGCAATCACTTACATAGAGTGTTTGGTCTGAAACACGGGTCTGTCAATCACTCTGCTCTGCTGTAAGCCGGGGAGAAAACTTCTTGTATACTTCCTTGTATCCTACAAGCTTCATCCAATGAGGGGAGAGAACGGCATAAAGGGGCGGTCCTCTCTGTGTGTGCAGCCAAGGGATGCGCGTGAATGTGGTGACGTAGGGACGAGGACCAATAGATCCATGACGAGGGCGGGGACTACTTACTAACGAAGTTAGCCAAAATGACCGGATCGCTTACTTCTGCTTTATCAAAGCTAACTACTTTCTTAAAGGGACAACGAGGAGTTTTGGAAAAGCGAAGCGTTTTCACACTACATTTATGAGCCTCCGCGCGCACTGTGAAATTCTTTGAGCGGCACAAGACAGACTCATGTTTTCATTCATCAAGAATTAAAGTCAGAGGTTCAAAGAGGTTCAGTTACCGTCGTAGTCCCGACCATAAATGGCAATACGGCGGCATTATTCTCATGACTCGCCACAAAACCATAAGTAAGGAAACGCTGGTCGGCTCGCCCAGCATTTCCACCATTAATTAAAATAACAAAATAACGATAGAGACAGAACGATATATTTATCGAAAATGGAGCCATTAACAAGTGTGGGTAGCGTAGATTCATCCACATTAACGTGAGACTTTTTTATAACCAAATAGAAACTCCTCGTTGTCCCTTTAAGTAATGTCAGTACTCTGTTGGGTTTGTTTGTTTTGTTTTTTTTGTTTAAAACTGACATTTATTTAAAAGACTTACCATATTCAATGACTGGTAGACATGTAGTCTAGTATAAGGTCTGTAATTGGCACGACTGAATGTCTCCTCAGCTCTCCTGATGGTCCTGGTCTGGTCAGCTGGCCTCAGTACTCTGGACAGAAGCAGGAGTACATGGAGCTGGGCCTGATGCAGACAGTGAAACAGAAACTGAAGAAGGACAGAGTCCACTTTGCCACTGTCGTCCTCCCTCAGAAGCTGCAACAGTTAGCTGCAGCAGCTAAACCTGGGCAGTGATCCCTGGAAGATCCCACACTACTGATTCTGTTCATCCCAAGTTGACTTGATGTTTCCAGTGAAACTGATTTCCTATTTATTCCCAAATATTTAGCCAAATACATTTGATTGAGCCAAGGAAATTCATACTTCCAGTACAATGTAATTCTATTGCTTGTTCTCATAAAATAATGAAATGTTTCTAAATGATATAGCCTATTCAAACAAGAATCAAGGGAAATGACCATGGAATTTGTGTATTAGGCTATCTGAGGTGAACAAGTGAAAGAAATATAGAAAAAAAGGAAAGGAAAAAAGAATATAAATAAAACGAGTGTACAAATGATTAAATTGAAAGAAATTGTCAAAGAAATATATGTGCATGAGTAAAATAATACAAAGTGAGTATTAGTAAAGCCTAGTCTGAGTCAGAAGTAGGCCTACATGAGTTAACCCAGGATTAGGATTAGTGGTCTTCTACATTGATTTTCTTTTTTCAGTTTCCATTTCCTTTCAATTATCCTTTTTATTCGCAAATATTAAAATAATCCCTCATGACCTTCGTCAGACTGGTTTCTTTGACTCGATGCTGCTGGGGGGGGGGGGGGGGGGGGGGGGGGGGATCCAGTGCCTTCATTGCGAAGAAAACAACTTGACGCAGCACCACGGCTGCTCGGCCGCGCTCATTGGCTGAGCTGCTCGTTGACGTCATTGGGTTCTCCCCCTCGTAGTGTTGTCCTGTGTTTGCGCCTGCGCAGTCCCGAGTCCAGACCTGAGATCAGTCTCCAGCAGCAGCAGCAGCAGCGGCAGCAGCGACGTCTCCTGCAGGAAGGCACTAGGCAGCCCCCACGTACGTAGCTCAACTTGTTACTGATGTTCTGCTCTTCCTAAAACACCGCTTCAGTCATTCGGAACTTGTTCTGGTGAGATTTCTAAACGCCGTTTTTACTCACCATCTCAGTTAGTAGGAAGGCTCTGCTGAACTGCGCCTCATTTATTTCGTCTTCTTTGCGTCGTGTTTTTTTTTTTCTTTCTCATTTGCAAACCGTAGTGGTTGAATTGGAGCTGCTGTGCCGTTGCGGTGGGTGTGAGTGTTGCCTGGAGCCCAGACTGACCTGTGGTATCCCCCGTTTCCCTCAACATGGCTCCACAGTCACGTTCACATCAGCGCCGTCAACATTACAGGAAACGTCAGCGTTTGTTCATGGTGCTTCCTACCTCAGCTGTCAGGAGCCCAGCGCTGCACCGTCCAGCTGGCCCAGACACATTATTATGGTCTGCATCGTGCGACTACATGCGCCTGTTATTTATTTAGCTATCTATTATTGCACGTTTTTAACTTTTCGTAGGTTATCTCTTTCACTGGGAACCAAACCTCATTCATTAAGTTCGTAATTTGAATGTGGCCTAGTTATTGACACAGCTAAATGCTGAACAAAATGAAGCTCGAAGCCTTATGCTCATTGTTACAGAAGCATCTCATATTCGGCGTTTGTATCATCCACCAACAGCAATGCATTCATAGGAAGTGATAACTTTTTCATTCATCCATATGTAAGTTCAACCAGCTTCCAACAAACTCGCGTTTGCACAGTGATCAGACTGCGTTATGGAAAGTAGTAGGCTATATATATATATTAAAAGGTTCTATTTGATATTTTACAAAAAATATCATTAAGCAGCTGCCTGTTATTTGCATTGCATTTCGTTTACATCTGTTAGGTTTGCTGATGCAGATTTTGAATGCAGTTTGGTGATGTGATGTCCAGTAGCTGAAATGGGAGACAGATCTATTTTCAAAGCTGATTTATACAGTATCATTCTGCATTATTAGCAAATCACTGCACATGCAGATCTTTAACCATTTCTCAACATAGTTGGGCTTCAGATATTGTGTTTGCTTTTCTCTTGGAGGAAAACTTCCCTCCTTTTTTTTATAGCATCCATCACTCATATCACCCTGACTCAGTCAGGCAGTGTTTGTTTAGTTGCCTGGTTCTCCATGTTTGTGCCTATCAGTAACACTGAGCTTATCTTTAGTACCATCCTTCCTCTTGGCACCCTCGTCCAGTAAGGTCATGAAAGATGGAGCTCTGGCTTGAAATATTTCTCTCGGTATGAGAAGGAATTGCACTGGGAGACATTTTGTCTTGAGCCAATAATAGAACACAATGACAAAATGGCACAAGGGATGATGCCTGGTCCAGAGGTGGTAATGGTATTGGTTTGGAACAGATTGCTCTGATGCCCTCCTTGACCTCTTTATGACCTCTCTGTGATGTTATTGAGTGTCTGTGGCGTTCAGTGAGGAGTGCATTAAAACACCTCCATGTTAGATGTACTGGATGAAGCGCACCTCACTGCTTTCATGTTCACTTGAGGTGATGATGGAGTAAAAAATCCCATCGTTTTTCTCTCGGCTGGAATCCGGCTCCTCATCTGAGAGCAGATTTAGTGTTGTGCTGGGGAATGTAGCCTGTGGTGTGTGTAGATTACATCTGTAAGTGCAGTGCCCCTCAGCTGTTACACCGGCCTTCGCCTCAGCTCAGATTCTCCACCTGACTTATCTGCCATCAGCCACTTCTGCTTGTCACACATCTATTGAAGCATCTGATGTGAGCTTGTGCAGTTCACGTGTTGCTCTCTGGCACTATGGTGCTGCCCTGCGCCCGGACTGAGCTTTACATGTAGTACGAAGATATTTTGTTCTATATAACTAAATTACCAGTTTGTAAATGACAATAAATCAGCCTTGACTTCGCTGTTTCTTACGGTAACACAAAGCTATGTCATAGTGCAGTATTTCCTGTTTGTGGCTGAAGCTGATAAGAGTTATTTTTGTTACCATTACTAACACCTCCCTCTGATAAGTCCAGTTGTGTTTGGGTCCACAGTGTCAGAGCTCTGGTGTTGTTCCAGTACCAACCAGTATCTGTGATGCCCCTGACAATGCCTAAAATACTGTGTTACTAACAGATGAATACATGACTATGCACCAATAAGATACAGCGTGATTTAACAATAACTAGTGGATAAATTGGCAGTAGCCTACAGGAGGTGAGGATGCGCAGATGCTGGCGTTTCCTGTTTTTGAGCAGCATAAGAACAGATTTTCTGGTAAATATCGTGACTGTTAGCAGAGTATCTGCACAGTTTGGCAACATGTGACACTGGAAAGTCCCTCCAATAAAAAAAAAGACAATGCACAGTGAGGCTTTGATTTCAGAGGGTGGCACTACTGTTTGGACAGCTAGTGCAGATGGTATTCCTGGAAATCCAGGGTATTCCTAGATCCATCATCACTGACAGTCACATTAGAAACTGAAAGAAAGATCATGTGGAATCAATGTTCATGTTTCAAGGGTTTCAAACTTGAGTTAAACCAGACAACAATGACATCCAGACAGGGGTTATTAGTGTGCAACTCTTCAAGGGGATTGTTTAGCACGGTGGCGTTGGATTGGTATTTGGTATCAGATAATTCACAAGATCAGGTATCAGGAAGGACAAACGGATTCAGAACATCTCAGAACACTGCTGCCTGTAGAGGTGTGATCCACCTCACCATGGGGACAGCTGTCCCATCAGGGTAGAGCAGTGGTTCTCAACGTGGGGTCCGGGGACCCCTAGGGGTCCTTGAGAGATCTGAAGGGGGTCCCCAATTTATTTCTTGAAAATTTACCACTTTTTCTAGATTTTTTAAAACTTTTTTGTTTTAGAAATTTTACCACTTTTTTCTAGAAATTTTTTATTTTGAACATTTTTTACGAGAAATTTTACCACTTTTTTTTAAAGAAAATTTTTAGGTTTTTTTATTTTTTACTTTATTTTTTGAGAATTTTTACCACTTCTTCCTATTTTTAAATGTTTTGGGAGAAATTTGACCACTTTTTTCCAGAAATTTCTCTATAATATTTCCAAAAATTCACACCCTAATTTAAAAGTATAAAAAAGTAATGTTCTTCAGTCTCAGAACAAATATTTGTGTATTTCTGGTGTTTACTTCTAAATTTGGTCCAATGGGGGTCCGTGGTCTAATTTGTGTCAATTTAGGGGTCCTTGATGTACAAAAGGTTGAGAACCACTGACTTAGAGGACTCATTCAGTATCTGCATTGCATCTTTTCATTTGACATGCTACATCTATTCAATAGTGTAAGGGGATTTATATTAAGGAGGTCAACCAAAGTGCAGAGTAAGTGCTGGCAGGGATTAATTGGGGCAAAAAAAACAGCCCCGTCATTTTTGGCCCAAACCGGCCCACAACACTATCCTCTGACTGACTGCTACCAAAGCTTTCTTTCTTTTTTTCGCTGCTTTTCAGCGCCACCATGGCATTTTTTCAGCGTTTTTTTATTCATGTTGACACCTGAGACTTAGCTGGCTGATTAGCCTTGGCGTGACACCGTCATTAGCCCAGTCCATCCAGTATCTGGGTGATGCCCAGACAGCCCCTGACTGAATGACAGTTAACCAATGTGTCGATTGGCCAGTCAGCCACATAACTGCAGGGCCAGTTCTGTGGGAGAAAAACAAAAATCAGCTGCTGACCAGCCCATAATAGGCCTCAGCCCACCGGTACAGTGCCAGATGGCCAGTCCAGCCCTGAAAGCTGCTGAGATGTGTTTAGGAGAGGATGTTCCAATGGAAGAGATATTTTTGGTTTGTAGCAATCCTGAGTTTTTTTTTCTCCCACAACTATCATGTTTTGGTCATGATTCCTGTCAGTAATAATAACGACATAATACTCAGTCAGTGAGTAAATTGCAGAGCTCTGGGATCATGCTGCTAAAACTTCTCAAAAGAAGTTCAGCAGGTCAGGAAACATGTGCAGTCATATGACGAGACAATCTGTCAACAAACCCCCTGTTAGACAAACTCACAGAGAGCTGAACAGTAGCATCAAAGCTCAAACTGTCTTCTGTTAACATGTTTCACAGTTTACAGAGCAGCTCCAGCTTAAACTTACTGCAGTCGACAAATTAACTGTACAAACATGAATGTTAATCTTAATTTGACAGTGATAGCAATCCAAAAATATAATAATTGTCATTATATTTTAGCACACTGCAAAGCTTTGCAGCCTTTATTTACATCATATAGAGTGAGTCAGTTGTTAACACTTCACAAAATCACAGACTTTTATTTTGAAAACTAATGCAGATGCCATAATTTCCCAGAGTTGACAGACTGAAACTTGGTGAAATATATTGAATATATAACAGGCAGTGTTGAATAAATTAAACAGTGAAGTGACATAAATGAGATGTTAGCAGGTGAAGTGGAGGCAGGAGCTGTCAGTAACAGCCTCATTTCTTTGAACAAATTCATCTATTGAGAATGGAAAGACGAAGAACGTACTCGCTGCTTGACCTTCAGTGACTCACCTCTCCAGATAAACCAGGATCCCAATGGATTGTGGGTCAGGGAAGTGCCAAGTTGGACACTGGTTCCTCCATCAGGCTGAGTTGTGTTTGGGAATGTTTGAGACAGAAATGTGAGTTGTGGACCAGTGGCCTGAAAAGGAGACTTTGAAAACACACTGGATTATTGATATTCTATAAAAGCACATCTGACGTGGGAGAGAAGCTAATTTATTGCTTTGTGTTTGCTGCATATTGCTCATAAAAGCAGGGTGACAGAGATGGATGAACTGTGAAACAGCAGCGCCGAGCTCGTATCTTGCTCAACTGATGTTTTTGTGGACGAGGGTGCTGAATAACACTTCCTGGGGGTGGGAGAGGCTCGGGGCCACACGTTGCATAACTGTGCTGCCTTGTGTGTGTGAATCATGCCAAGTGCAGTATCCACCGAAGATAAGAGGAGGGTGCAGGATGCGTCTGGTGAGTCTGTGGTGCACAGCTGACACAGACTAACAGATGTCCTCTCCTCCAAACCACACCAGCCTTTTCACTCCCCCATCCATGTGTACAACACCTCAACAGATAGTGTGTGGGCTAGCAGGTTGTCAGTCTGCATTTGTTTTTGTGTAGCCTATGTGCTATGTTTTTTTTTTTGTGTGTGTGTTTGTTTTTCTACGTATGGAAGCAAAAAATACTGCTCCGTCACTGAGACCGCAAAGGCCTATGTGACGGAGTGCTGATCTGCAGTCTCCCAGTGTCTTCGTGACTACGTGTGTGTGTGTGTGTGTGTGTGTGTGTGCGTCTGCATGGGGGCCCACGAGGACAGGACGCTAAAATCAGGACAGACAGCGTCCCTGTCCGGCAGGTGACCGTACTGCTGCCATGATGCCATCCCTCCTCACCCGAGGGCCGAGGTCTGACTCCTCAACATGAAACACTCTGGACAATCATGAGATTACGTAGATCAACATCTCTGTTAGACAGATATGTGATCAAAATACATCTTTACAGCAGCAAAGTTCAAGAATTGTATCATACAAAGCGGTCAGCACACACACACACACAAACATAAAACATAATTGACAATAATAAAACATAATACATTTTTTTGTTGGATACTTTCCTGTTGCTTTATATTGTCCTGTTGGGTTTAGTCCTTTTGGTTTGTTTTCAGTTTTTCTGTCTTCCCGGTCCTGTTTTTTTTACCACCAAGAAGTGTTTTGGGTGAAAAACTAATGCTCACAATCAACTCAGAATCGTGAAAAACCCCTAGTTTGACCCCTCACAAGCTACTTAAGACCAAATTAAACACTTAGGAATGTTCAAAAATCATGTTAGGAAATCCAGGTGGTGGCAGCCAAAATAGCCTAAATAACATACATGGGATAATATTTCAGGTTGGGATCATCAACATTTGTTTACAAGACATCTTGAAGATTGTAAAAATATAAAAGTTAGGGAAAAAATGTCAATAGGGCGCATAGGGAAGGAGTTCCTGTGATAGAATTCTGCCGTTGTTTTAACATTTTTTTGTGTTTTTTTTATTTTTTATGTACCACACATGATTTAATCGTGGCAATCTTCATCTCTACCAATTCCTCATGCCAAGACAAAAAGAAAATGGGGTCAGTTGTCTCTGTAGGATGTATAGTTGAGGAGCTATATAGATTTAAAATTTTCATTTTTCACAGTCAGAAATCCAGGATGGCCACAAAAGATGTTAAAAAAAATATGCATGGGACAATAATTGGCGCGTTGATCATCAAAATTCATTTATAGACACCTTAAGGATTACAAAAAGCTAAGTTAGAAAAATATATCTTTCGGGTGCATGGGAACCCCCCCTGGCTACTAGACTATATGTGTGTGTTGATGGGTTGTATGTTACTACCACCTGATTATTTGTGTCATTTTTTCTTAAAATGAAAAAAAAGAATGAAAAGGGAAAAAAAATGAATGAGAAAGAAAGAAAAAAAGGGTCCCCACTAGGGGTGGTGGTGGTGGGGGGAAATTTAAAAAAAAAAACATAATTAATTTTAACAATCTAAAACTTCAAAGTCCATTACAAAATGAGTACCAGAAACCAGTCGTCTTCAGTGCAGTGTTGCTGTCATTTTAACTCAGCTTTTTTAGAGAAAATCCAGTGCACAAATTTGGGGAGAAATTTTTTATAAAATCATCAGACCAATAGAAATCATCTCATCTAACTAAATATTAGCATCAAAACATTTGAAAAGATCAGTAGAGTGTTGGTTTTATCATCGACAACAGTTGGCACGGAGACTTGGTGGAGAGACGTTTGATGTTTGCTCTTTTTTTGTATCTACACATTATATATATATATATATATATATATATATATATATATATATATATATATATATATATATATATATATGGATGCCTGTGTGTATATGATCCATACTCTGTGTGTGTGCGTGTGTGTCTGAATGTGTCAGCCTGAGTCTTACTCACTAAATGCTGCGTTATATAACCACTTCATCTTTAGAGCTGCAGACCAAACACAGGCCCAAGGCTCCCAGACTGGCGCTTGTGTAGTCTAACAATGTTCTATCTGTGTGTATTCAGTCAGAAGACCAAACGCTGCCTGTGATAGAGGAGCTAGAGCAGATTAGCTCAAGGACTGAGTGCACCGTGTGTGTGTGTGAGTGTGTGTATGAAGGACGAGCAGCTGCTGTTTCTCCCTCAGAGAGTGTGAGGCCGGGGTGAAGAGTCCTGTGTGGGAGTCCGGGTCGTGTTCTTCAGATCTGAGAGCAGTGCTGCTATGTCAGTTACACAATAGATGTCAGTCACGGTTAGTGATTGTAGGAAATAGTTTGAATAGATCAGATATGAAGTTTTAGATTTTAGTTTCCTGTCTGTGTGGTTTTCAATCAATGATTTTAACTTCCTGTTATCAGCTGATGTAAGTGCTGACTGTTGAATAAAAAGGAAGTAGTTGGAACACCTCTTCTTGAGATTTGATGAGTACAAGTAAAGGACACGACTTTCAGGTTTAAAGCTGCACTGGGAATGAGGTTTGTGCAGAAGTGGCTAATCTAGAGCTGTAACACCCTGTTCTCACTGATGGGAGTCTCTCCAGACTCTCATCTTAACAAATTCAATTCTGGGACGTGTTCTGTTTCCTGCCACATACTTCCTCCTCTTTTATCCCAGTCTTTTATGTGTCGTGAGCTGGAAACTGATATGTGGCAGTCTCACTACTGTGAGAAATAAAGAAGCTCTTCTTCTGACACACAACAGAATCCTATCAGGAAATCTTTTTTTTTTTTATTGCTGCGCCACAAAACCTGCTTTTTTTCTTAGCTTTGGCCTTTTAAAGCAGAATAACTGATCTGATCAGCAATAACAGGATGTGACCTTTCACACCTCAGCTACATATTCTAGTTAAGGGTGCACCAAAAGTTTGTCAAAATGGTTTCCACTTGTATTGCCTTATTTGCCACGTGTTGCTTTTTCAAATTCATATTGAAAAAGCATCTGAGCATCTCTTCCCCCTCGTACTAAAAGAAACACTGAAGTATATGTCCATTCTGTATCTTTGGAGCATTTCTGCAGTGAGTTATTCCCTGAAATATTGTGGCCTAGACAGATACAGGCTACATCCTGTGCTTCCTGTTTCCTCTCCATGTCTCTCCTTGGATGACACAACTGTTTTTTCATTCATTATCTGTTAACATTTAGACCAGGTAGTAGGACTTGAAGAGCAGAGGGCACAGGTGTCTCTGTATGCTGAGTGCATCATGGTCCCCGCCCTAGTGGGCTCTGCTGGGGTAACCTGTTGTGACTCATAGAACTAATCATTTTTACTGCAGCACACAATATAAAAGCAAAGCTAGAGAAACAATAGAATGATACAACACACCAGCCAGTAAAACCCATTGTACATTTAAACACTTTCTTAAATACTGTATTGCATGGCCACCCCCATTTCTGTCCATGCTTTTTTTTCCCAGTAGATATGAATGAAACATGTATGTCTGCTTGTATGAAACAAAAATGTTTACACTGGTAAGACTTTCTCAGCTCGGTAGTTTCAGCTGATTCATGGGGGCTCATTTGGCCACTTTTACACAAAGAGTGTTACATATATGGAAACAAAAAAAAAATGGTTTAAGCAAAAGGCCTAATTGATGCAAAAACTATGGAAAACAGTCTTTGGTCTGGCCACAGCTTTTTTTTTTTTTTTTTGGGGGGGGGGGGGGGGCGGGGGGACAGGGCTTATTGATGGTGATCTGCTCCTGGCCTGCAGAGCAGATGAGAGCAGCAGCAGCAGCAGGAGGAGGAGATAGTGTCTAAAAACTGCAGTGAAGATGGACAGTTTCCAGTCACAAACTCATCCTGTTACAGCCAGTCCCGATTTAATAACCTGTTATTAGACCAGTCTATTCAGCTTGTTCCCAGCTATTAGCTGTGCTGTGTTGTCAACTGTTGAAATGATATGAGACACCTGTGACTTGCCATGGTCTATGCTGTTATCTTCTCCTCCTATATGAGTTTGGATGTAAAGAGCACAACTTTGCATCAGTCTGTCTCTGTATATAAATCACCTGACTAAGATATCTTTCTCGAATGACATAAAAAACATTCAAAATAATAATTATCAAACAGCATGATGAGAGGAAAGTAACAATCAATTTGATTATTAGTCAATCCATCCATTGCAAACAGATCAGGGAGGAGCTGGGTGTTTCCCATCACAATTTGAAGAACTGCAGGCAGAAAGCGGAACGCCTGCATGGCCACGGACAAAGTTCCTTTCACCTCCAAATAATTAGAGTCAAATGACTATGTAGACAGTTTGAGCAGATCAGTGCATCTCCCTCTGCTGGACAATACTGACACACAATAAACCTCCTCGCTTTGTAGTCAGTGTTGTGACTGTATTCTAATGGATCCAAGTCACAGTGCGTGCGTGCGCACACACATCATTATTTAATTGAATAAATTATTTTATATGTTTGTGTTTATGTGTGTGTCTATATGGTATATATCTAAGCAATACATCAGGACAGGCTGTGGTATACGCTTATTATACCGCAGCTAAGGGGCATTCTTCAGCCAGACGCAAACATTGTTTATAGAGCCTAATACAATTTAGACAGAATAATGAAACGAAATGATAGCAGACCCTTTTCACAGGTTAGGTTATGACCAATTGGTTCAGGAACATGAAGTGCTCTAGTGATCAAGCATAGGACCTGTGAACTGGTTTACCTGATACAGAATATGGCCATGATATGTTGAAATGTTCGCTGAGCAGCAAGTGGGATTATCAGACTGTGGGAAAAGCACAGGTGCAACACACAACATTCATCTGTTCCACTGAAGTGGTCAGCAGCGATCCCAGGACTGTGGACTGACAGGCTGCCTGCAGCCAGTGTTAACATCACTGCCTCCACCTGGATTTGTCATTCACATCAACATTTCTGCTGTGGAAAAGGCCAATAAACTCATGATGATAAACGCAAACAGATGGGGTCAGGTGTCCACACTATAATCCTGTCTGTGTGTGTGTGTGTGTCAGACACAATCCATTTCTCCTTTCAATGCCACGGTGTTTAGGTTCTTTACCCTACCTGTAGAAGGTAATTTATAATAGAGCGCCTTGATAGACAAAGTATTATGATGGCTGACATTTCGTTGAGCTTACAGAGCAGCCAACACGTCTAGAGAAGGGATTTGCAACATTTTCCCATCAACCCCAGCTGCATGTCAGTGTTTAGCTACAGGAAACAACAACATACAATATTAACCCAATAAACTATAGTGATGTTGTCATTGTGAATGTTATTCACACATGTTGAAGGGGACATATTATGGAAATATCACTTTTTGAAGGCTCACAGGTTTGCATGTAGACTGTGGCAGGTGGTCGGATCGTTGGGGGGGGGGGGGGGGAAAGGAGGAGAGTTGGGGGGGGGGGGGCGAACGTGTCGCTATATATTGTTGGGGGGGGGGGGGGGGGGGGGGGCGTATTTCAATTTCAATTTCAATTTCAATTTGAAAAACTTTATTATCCACAGAGTGGAAATTCCTCTTTGGTTTCACCATAGACATGTCTCACAAAACAGAACACAATGACACAGTAAAAAACATTTCAAGGATAAAAGAAAATATATATATATATAAAATAGCCTACGGCAGTAACTGTACTTCACACATCACACATTCAAGTAGGCCCACATCATTTCATAAAGCACACCACAGTACGAACCTGCTGTGCAGGAAAACCCTCAGCAAAGGAAAAAACAGGAGTAAAACAGGGCAGGCTACCTAGCTACCGCATTCTGATCTTATTTATTGCGTTGACAGCTTCTGGGACAAAGGACTTTTTGTATAGGTTCTTCCTTGCCATCGGTAGTCTATTCCGCTTCCCTGAAGGAAAAAGCTCAAACTCGCTGTACATGGGATGAGAGGAATCATTAATTATCTTCTCAGCTTTATGTTCACTATTCTCTGCAGTTTGTTTCTCCCTTTAATATTCAGGTTTCCGTACCACATGATCATGTTAAATGATAAAATACTTTCCACCAGGCTCTTATACACTGTTTCTAAAATACTTTGACTCATTCCAAAACTGTCAAGCTTGCGTAGCAAGTCGAGGCGTTGTGAACATTTTTTAAAAACATGATCCGTATGAGTTTCGCTTTTACCGTGCACTGCTGTCATGCATGCGTGCTTCTGTGTGTGTGTGTGTGTGTAAACACCAATAACGGAGAATCAGCGCTATGCGGACATGAATGAACAGAACGATATTGCTTTGGTCAAGCCAAAAGCCGAAAAATCTATTTGTGGCAGACGTAATTTATTTGTGGCGGGCCACCACGAATAAATGAATGTATGGGAAACTCTTCAACAAATATTTGGTGTGTTTGACTTGCCTTTCGGTCCATGTGGTTTTACGAGCTGTTCCCTCAGTTGTCGTCCAATGATGTCATTAGTTTTCGAATTTGCAAATACCAGCCCTACCTGTGAGTAGCGGTACTGGTAGAAGGGGCGGGGGATTTAAAGGGACAGGCACTGAAACCAGCCGTTCTGAACAGAGCTGTTTTGAACAGATGAACAGATGAACAGAAAGCTGTGATGTTTGATCCTTGGGTTATTTTGACTGAAGCATGTCACAGACATCTCACCCGAGTAAGGAAAACGAATTTGATTGGTCGTTATCGAGCGGGCGGGATATTCAAAGCTTGGGGCGAGACCGAGCTCCGTGTGTGTGTGTGTGTCTCAGACGTTTGAATGACGGATGACGGATCCAATATCAGTGGCTGGTGAATCGTGTACAGGCTGACGTATAATCCGTGCGCCTGCATTATCCAATGCGGGAAGAAAATACACACTTTCATCCCGGATTTACTCAAAAATAGAATTTTGCACAAAGTTTGGCCTACAACGTCTGAAATATGAGTTATTACACTAATTTTATGACCCAGAGTGGGCTTAAATTCAATTTTCTTTTCTGTACACCTTTAAGACACCTGGGAACTATTTTAATTTGTGGAAAAGGAGCAGAATATGTCTCCTTTAATGTTGTTATGACCATGTTAGCATGGTGATGTTAGCTAGGATTAGGTCGAAGCACAGCAGTGCTGACAGAACTGCTGCTAGCACTAGCATAGCTGTAGATGTCCTCATGCCATGTGGATCTGTTATAGGTGATCACTGCTGACTCTCTCCTTCCTGTCTCCACAGATGCATTGGGTTTGTGGTTTCACCTGAGCCAGCACCCTCAGGGGTGGGAGGTCCTGCAAGGTCCAAACCCAGTAAAGACTGACCCTGGTTGAAACATCCTGCTAGCTCCTTCATCTGCAGCCGCCCCCATGCTCCTGCAGAGCACAGAATAGCTCCTTCTACCAACGCTGCTGCAGAGCTATATAAAAAAAAGGGACTTGTTTCCAATATGGAGGGCGTAGCAGTGCAAAACCTGATAGACTTTGACCTGCCCTCGGAGGCAACAACTCTCAGTGTAGACGCAGGCCAACATGAAGGCCACACAGACATTTTCTCCCCAGAGCCGACATCTTCCATGGGAGTTCACCAGCAGCCCTTACTGCCAGAGCCCATGGCCCCATCCAAGGCCAACTCTCACCACCACCACCACCATCACCACCACCACCACCACCACCACGAGGAAGGAGGGGATGAAAGTGACGCTACAGAGTCAGCCGACAGCGACAACGATATGGACCCGTCCTCTCATATGTGGGAGCTGAGGAGGTCATCGTCCTCGTCCGCTCATAGTCGGGAGGAAGACGCCGACGCTGAGACGGTGGAGAGGAGGAAGTTCATGAAGGCTTATGTGGAGAAGGTGTTTCATGGAAAGTAAGGAACAATGTTTTTGTTTCTAAGTTTTCCAGTATGTCCATCGGTACATCTGTACATCCATCCTCGGTGATGAACTGATTCGATTTTGGGAGTCAATGGTCACAGTGAGCAATTATGATGAAAATGAACACAAATAGTTCATATTTTCTAAAACTCTAGATTGGTCACTTTATCCCTTGTTGACCTTCGTGGCTTTGGATGATGATGACTACACCTGTCACTATTTCTGGCATGTCATTTACCTTACGAAGAACAGACAATAACCAGTACATGAGTTCATAAAGTGAAACTACAGTTTACAGACCTTGGCACTGTCAACCCTCTTGACAATGAGAAATTAGGGATTGTGGATAGAAGTGCATTTTCTCATCTCTACTGTAAGTTACACATATACCTGTGCCAGATCAACCATTACACTGCAAAAACTCAAATATCTTACCAAGAATATTTGTCTTATTTCTAGTCAAAATGTCATTTCTAGACAAAACAAATAAGACTCATCACATAAAAAGTATCTTGTTTTTAGACACTTTTTACTTCTTTCAAGCATATTTTCACTTGAAATAAGTAGAAAAATCTGATAGTGGACCAAGTTTTTTTTCCTTATTACAAGCACAAAAAACTTGGTCCACTGGCAGATTTTTCTACTTATTTCAAGTGAAAATTTGTTTGAAACAAGTGAAAATGTATCTAAAAACAAGTTAATTTTTAGGTGATGAGTCTTATTTTAAGTGGAAAGAGATTAGTTTGGACTAGAAATTAGACATTTTGACAAGAAATAAGACAAATGTTCTTGGAAAGATGTAGAGTTTTTGCAGTGTAGTAGTTGAGTTGCATTATGGACAATGAAGGCACCAGATTTAGAAGCGGAATACATGCAAAAATGAAGATATTTGCTCCTTCTACATTTATTCTTAAATCAGTGGTTGCTTCCCTATAGTTTGTAGCATTAAAGCAGATATCAGTGGAATGTTTTTGTTAATATAAGTCCTAAATAGTCCTATTTTCCGTCAGCAATCACTTACATGAAGTATTTCAGCCTAAACACGAGTCTCTCCGTCACTCTGCTCTGCTGTAACCCGAGGAGAAAATTTTCCTTGTGGGATACAAGTGTTATCCAATGAGGAGAGAGAACGGCATGAAGGGCTGTGTGTGCAGCCAAGGGATGCGCGTGAATGTGGTGACGTAGCACGAGGACCAATTGATGCCTGACAAGGGCGGGGGCTGCTAACTCATGGTGCGTTCAAAGAAACTCGTACTTTGTGTTTTTCCTTCCTGTGAAGTCATACCAGTTCGATCTGGTACGAGTTCACGGGTCGGAAGTTACGAGTGGCCGTTATAGGGAACTTTCACAGACAACAGGATGGTAAAAACACGAGCTACGGGTTACCTGGAACGCTACCAAGTCGTAGTTGTGACTTGAAGCTGTAACTTACGGTTTCAAAAGCCTGCCTTGAACGCAGCATTAGCCGAAACGGCCGTGAAGCTGATATCTGCTTTAATCATCACATTTGCTGATTAAGTTACTTCAGAAGAAGCTAGGTGTCATTTCCAAACATGGTGTTTCTACAAACCAGCAGAGAATCATGCAGTATAGAGGCAGTCCAGAGTCGCCAACACAACAGAGGCGTTACAGACACCCACCTAAATTATGTTGGGGGGGGGGGTTGAAGGTGCCCCTCAGCTGCTAGCACTGTCTGAGACGATTCCCAAGTGAGAGCTCAACAGTTTTACTGTCAAACCACTTTTTGAACTCTGGCAACAATAACCTTGATGGTGGTTTTTCAGCACACAGCAGTAGCCTACCCATAGTTTCTTTACACTTTCCTGTTGACTTGTTCGTGTCAGCAGTCCCTCTACAAACCTTTCTGCCAGTTGTTGTTGTTTGTCAGCAGTTTTGCTTTTTTTTTTCTCTCTCTGACTTTTGGGGACTGGTGTTTGCTCTGGGCTGTGTTTTCACTTCAGATCAATTCAGATCAACACTGCTCCAGTTCTGTCACCCGCAGTGACTGCAGATTCAGCCTGTCAGAGTCTCACCACCACAGGCCTGTTGGGGACAGCGCAGTGGGCTGACTGACACATGAATATTTGACAACAGATCAAGTGTCGGTTTGGTGAAATGTTAAAAGGGCATGTCTAAATATCAGGGCAACTTCATAATTCATTTCACACATATTTCTTCAAGTTTTTCTTGGCATTTTCCCTGCAGAGAGCCTGCTGGGTGCTGGATCTCTGTCTCTATTTTTTGGTCTCTGAGCTCTTTGTCCAGGTCTAGAGGTGGTAAATCGACAGTGACCTGCTCTTTAGTGTCATAATCCATCTGGTCTTAAAAAAATTCATGAAAGTTCCATGTCTGCTGTCTCCTGATGACAACCTGAGCCTCAGCCCTCTGAACGTGTTCAGTTGAATTGTTAGAGACTGACATTTCTTGTAATGTTCTTAGTGGAGCACAGTCATTTTCTGAATTGTGAAATAAACGCAATTATTAAGCAAACAAAGCATTTACAAGATGTGTATGTCACACCATGTTTTCACAGGGAGGACTTTGACCAGGAAGAGAAGGCTCGCTTTGGAGAGCTGTGCAGCGGAGAGACTGGCAAAGGCAGGGAGTGGTTCGCCAAATACGTCAGTGCACAGGTGAATATGGGGAAATAATGGGATGATAACTGTTCAGACATACAGTACAGGCCAAAAGTTTGGACACACCTTCTCATTCAATGCGTTTCCTTTATTCTCACTGAAGGCACCAAAACTATGAATGAACACATGTGGAATTAACAAAAAAGTGTGAAATAACTGAAAACATGTCTTTTCTTCTTTGTCTTCTCTTTCTTCTTTTCTTCTTCCTCTCCTTCTTCCTCCTCCTCCTCTATCTCTGCCCCCACCAATTCTAGTTTCTTCAAAGTAGCCACCCTTTGCTCTGATTACTGCTTTGCACACTCGTGGCATTCTCTTGATGAGCTTCAAGAGGTGAACCTGACCTGAAAATGGTTTTCACTTCACAGGTGTGCCTTGTCAGGGTTCATTAGTGGAATTTCAGTGAGAATCTACAATGTAAATAGTCATGAAAATAAAGGAAATGCATTGAGTGTGTCCAAACTTTTGGCCTGTACTGTATGTGTTTCGTTTCATTTATTTCGGTCAATACATGTCATTAAAAGAGAAGTAACAAGACCAGAGAGAAAAAAATAAAATAAATAAATAAATAACATCGATCAGAGTAAACAATAAGTAAACAGAAAAAGAAAATTTGGACCGAAAAGGCAAGAAGCATAGCTTATTACGCCTACCCTGTTACAACTCAAGTTAATTAAAACGTTTTAAGATGTACAATTTGTTATTTATTAATAAAAGAAATAAGCAATCACAAAAGAGTGAAAAGAGAGAAGCTGCTTAATTTGATTTCCCTTTCTTCTTCCTTTCCTTTCCTTTCCCTTCCTTCTTCTTCTCCTTTCCCTTCTTCCTCCTCAAAAAATTAGGAAAAAAAGAAAAGAAAAAGACAATCAAACATACAGAACAAAACAAAACAAAAATAGCAGCAGCATAGCACATGTCACTGCTCATTACTCTAACTTATATAAATTAATAATCCTGTTTTTACATACTTTTTAAAATAAGATTATGGTATTGCATGTTTTTAAGTCATTCTCCAATTTGTTCCATAAATTAACAGCTGTTACCGTAGTGCATTGTAATTTGGTGTTGGTTCTGGTTTTTAACTTTCTAAATATACATACCCCTCTGAAATTGTAATGGCTTTATCTTAGATTGAACATTGTGTGAACATTGTGTGAATGAATGTTGAGGAAAATGACATCAGGAGTAAGCAGCACAGTGTTCAGAAATAGTATTTTTGAGAGAGACATCTTATAACTAATGTAGGAAACCAGTTAAGATTATTGGTGGAGTCCTCAGTAAGGTTTATTTCATTTGTATAATTCTGATCAAGCTTGTAACTGTGTGTGTGTTGCACTGTGTTGTACTGTGTTCACAGCGCTGCCACTCCAAATGTGTGAGTGAACCCACCTTCTACAGACTGGTGCAGTCTTTTGCTGTTGTCCTGTTCGAGTGAGTCCACATGTGATTGACTTGGTTTGAGACCAACACGCTGTAATGATTTAAACCTATGTGACTGTTAAGGATACGTGTGTGGGTATAATCTGTTTGTATTTGTTAGCAGTTCCCATGAAAAGCAAAAATGTGTTTCAATATTTTCAGTTTTTTCCCATAGAGGAAACGAGTCTTGAGGGCAGTGTTCCAAAACATACTGTGAAAAGTAAAGTAAGCATCATTTTTAAAGTAAAGGCTCTCTAATGAGTTGGGCTTGCTAGATACTGGTAAATATTAATCAGACTGGAGGGAGAGGATTTTAGGGGGACTATCTTTAGTAGCAGATTCACACACATTTACCCTTTATTGTGTGTTTCCAGCAGCAGGGATCGGAATAAACTACAGCACTGCACCAGTGTGGCTTTTTTACACAGACAGCAACTGATTGGTAGTATCAACTAGGGGTGTCACGATTCTCCAAATCCTCGATTCGATTTGATTTTCGATTTTAGGGTCACGATTCGATTCTCGATTTTTTTTCTTTTTCTTACAGCACAGACGCCTATGCTATTTTCAGACTAGTCTAGTCTACGATCATTGGTTTTATTCATCAAATTTTGTACAGTAAATCTTATTTCAAAAGATGGGATACATATAAGTGATGCAATTTCCATAATGTATCACATTAGGCACTAATGGTCACATTTAAATTATTTATTTACAATATAAAGGTAACATGCCCCCAAAAATCATGATCCAGGGGCCAAAATTGCCCCCAAGGTTTTGAAACAAATATATTTATATCTGTACATTATCATAATTTTATTTTCATTAATTTACCGTCGTGTCTCATTATTCTCCTGATGTCGACTTAATGTAATGTAAACGAGATTGCGCTGATACGGAGAGTCATGTGACAGCGGGGCAGAGCTGCAGCTGCTGTGCTGTGATTGACCTGATCAGGTCCTGATCAGACTGGCGGTGGCCACAGTCAATCAGTCCCGGATCCTCCACCGTCACCAGATCCCCCGAAAGCCCCCGCAAATAATACATCGACAAAAAGTGGCAAGTTGCACCTTTTCTTCGGCTTATTATTTGCGGGGTTTTTCTTTTTTTTAATCTTATAACGTCTCTGCAACATGCGGCTCTCAGTGCTTGTCGGTGTTGTGTAGTTAGAGCTGTGTCTCCCTCCTGTTTCCCAGACGGAGGGGGACAATAGCCCACCAGGGCTGGGTGATAAAACGCTATAAATTGTGAAATAACTTTTCTTCGATAGAAATATGAGACGTGGTCGATAGTTTTCATTCATCCATGTTAATGGATGGCAAATAGCCAATGATATTGAGAGTTGCGCTGCGCCGAACCAATCATGTGGCTGGAATAGAGCCAGTCAACATGTGCATTTGTTTGGGTTGCTGCAGACGTGCACATCAGCTGACACCGCCGATAAAAAAAGAAAGAAAAGAGAGAGCGAGGGAGAGAGAGAGAGAGAGAATCGTCGATCCTCTCTTTGACTTCGATGCTCGAGATCGTGGCGTAATTTCGATCGATTTCGATAAAAATCGAAATCGTGACACCCCTAGTATCAACCCTTTTCATGGGTTTGTTAACAAAACAGACTGTGTAACAGCATCCACTTCTCCTTTTGAGTCAAATAGATCCAGTAAATGACATCAGCTGTTGCAGCAAGGTGATGAAAGGCTCATTATTTAACAACTTGCTGTGTTTACAGATGTTACCAGATGGATGACTACAGCCCAGCCAAAAACCTAATGACGATGTGCTTCACGTACTACTACATTGGTAAAGTCTAATTCAGCCTTTCTACACATTTTCACTTTTCTGTGTCTGTGGTGTTCCCCTGTCAAACCAGTTTACATACACACAGTGAGCTGCTGCTGTCAACTTCGCCCGGTATTACTGTACAAAATACAAGAATCATACAGATGAAGAAACAGCAACTGTGCCTGTTTAGGTGGAGATCACTCCTCGGTGCTGATTCACCAGCATAGGTTGGCACTGTGGTTTGTCTTGCAGCAACACCACAAAAACATAGGCAGTGGCTTTGTGTGGTTGCATGAAGGATGTGCTGGTACGGCAGGAAGCTTTTCTTGATTAGCCAGCCAGTTTGCATCAACATGTGTCTGCAGTAGGGATGCCACAATTACTTGTTTTCACAATTAATCGTGGTATTAAACGCCACAATTATTTAATCGTAAAGATTCCTAAATACCGTTACTTTCACAAACATTTTATGTTGGAACCGTATCGGCAGATGTGCGCAAAAATAAAGGTACGTGCACAGATACTGGTAACACTGAATTGGTAGGAATTTAAATGTTAGCGTGTCATTTTTAATTTAACAAAAAGCAAAACAAAACAAAAAAAAACTATTAAAATGAACGCAAACATTTGGTATAGATAACAATTCATGACCTGAATATTTCAAACGCTTCCCCTGGGGATTAATAACTGGTCATATATTAATAGACACTTGAAATATTTTGTGTAAACAACGAGTAATGTCATTATATTTTGACTATATTTGATTTTACACATTCATAGTGTTGTGAAATGAATTAATGAATAATAATCCTGATAATCGTAACACTGTGATTATTTCTCTGACAATAATCGTACCAAGAAAATTTATAATCGTGACATCCCTAGTCTGCAGCCAGCCCTGCTGTAATGTGTTTATCTAGAAATAAACCAGCAGCACACACACCTTTATTCACCAGTGACTGTAAAAAGCATCCTTGTACAGTATGATTCACACAGCAAAGCAACACTCCTGATCCAGAGGGAAAGCAGCCGTCTGTGAGCACGGATGGATCCGTCTGAAGCTGGCGGTGCTAATTATTGTTTTCATTTCCAGCCCAATGACTCACAGCTGGAGCAGGTGAAGCTAACTGGTCCATCAAATGTCAGACAGGCCTCATTTTTTGAAACACCTCATGGTGTCTCACCTGTGAGATTATCCTGGCTTCAGAGACCTGAACATTTGGCTTTGGATAAATCCTGTGAGGTGATGTGTTGTAAACTCTTACCTGGAGCAGTCTGTGATGCTGCCGACGACAGAAACTTCTTGAAGACATTTCACCTCTCATCCAAAACGCTTCTTCAGTTCTAAAAAACTATGTGGAAGTTCCAGGCAACTCCATCCCTAAGGCGTTCCATAACATGGACATTAGCATCCTCAAAAGAGTGTCCCTTCTTCTGAAGATGCAGATGTACAACTGAGTCTTGTCTGTAATGTCTAACACCTTTCAACACCAGTTATCAGCCACCTACAATGCAATCTTTAGAGCCCCTCGTAGGCGGTTGAACTCCCTCTCACACCTTGAGTCAACTCACATGATGAAGACGGAAGAAACCTTTTGGATGAAAGGTGAAACGTCTTCAAGAACTAAAAAAGATGTCCAATTGCCTTCAACTTTATCACCTAATGGGTGACTGAGAACCTACGCAGACTAATAAAACAACATCTCATCAAATCCCTTAAAGGGATAGTAGCATTTTTTTTTTAAAGTGGGGTTGTATGATCTACAAATAGCCCCTAAGTACTTTAATTGCAGTAGAAGACTCTCTGCACTCCTCCCGTTAGCAACGCCAGCCCATAGCCCTGCCCAGAGATTTACAACATACAGTGTTGTGAATGGACCCAAAGAAACAGCCTATTTTCACGGCCTAAAAGAGGTTTTACCTGAAAAAAAATACACAGTTCCATTGTTCGCTATAATATAATTTTTCCAGCCCTTCAAAGTGCAGGAAAAACGCAGTTTTTATTTGGAGCTAACCAACTGCTGATCGGCGGGTGCTAACCCTGACCGGAGGGATACGTGAGTTGGTTAGGTCCAAATAAAAACTGTGTTTTTCCTGCACTTTGAAGGGCTGGAAAAATTATATTATAGTGAACAATGGAACTGTGTATTTTTTTTCCACATAAAACCTCTTTTAGGCTGCGAAAATAGGCCGTTTCTTTGGGTCCATTCACAACAATGTATGTTGTAAATCTCTGGGCAGGGCTATGGGCTGGCGTTGCTAACAGGAGGAGTGCAGAGAGTCTTCTACTGCAACTAAAGTACTTAGTAGCATTTTTTTTTAAAGTGGGGTTGTATGATCTATAAATAGCCCCTATCCCTTTAACAAGTAGAAATCATCATTTTGAACGTTCTGCTCTTCTTCTGTCAGGGAAGTGTCAGCTGTCTCCGTCAGAGCTGCTGGATCGTGGCGGACCTCCAGCTGGTCTGGACTCGTACCTGGACAAGGCCAACTCCTGGCTGACTGGGAAAAAGGATGCTGCCGAGCGCCTCCTTAAAACGACACCTAAGCCTGATGTCAAAGGCTTCTTTGGAGGCCTAGAGAGCAAGCTCAGGAGTTCTATGGCTGCCAAGCCCGAGTGAGCAAACACTCAGTTCACTTCTTCTCATTCACATGGTCTGACATGATTTTGAATTCCTTACCCTTCCTCCCTTTCTCTTCTTCTTAGACAAGGGGAAAATCCAGGTGAGACAAAACCCAAATCACCAGGTAGCATCCTCTTATTAAGCGTGCGACAGAAAATCAGTCTCCTTCTTCACTTAACTGTTGTTTATCAGCTGTGATTTAGAAACCCACTGATCTGTGACCAGTGAGCCATGTTTTCTCTTCCTGCACAGTGACTGAGGCTCCAGAGGAAAAGAAAGGGGAGAAGGTTTACCTGTACACTCACCTGAAGCAGCAGCCCATCTGGTAAGTCATTGAGATATTGTTCCGGAGTGTGTTAAAGGGATAGTTCACCCAAAATTTAAATTCCACTCATTATCTACTCACCCTCATGTGGGCTAAGGGCTGGGAGAAGTTTCAGAGTCCTCCGTGGCTTCTCTGAGTTACAGGGGGTCTCGGCGTAGCAGTGCATGTCCATATAACGGTTGCAAATGGATACCAACTGTCTTCGTAACAAAAAGACACACCAAAAAACATCCAAATACCTCCATGCTGCTTGTATGTAATGTCCGTCTTGTATTGAAGCCCCAAAATGCGAAATTATCCCAAAAAAATTAAATAAGTCTATATTTCAAGCTTGTTTGTAGCGGAAGCTCCTCTTCCTGGTTCGTCCAAAGTCCTCTTCCTGGTTCGTCAAATTTGGACAAACCGGGAAGAGGACGGACCCTGGTTCGAGGTGGTAGAGGAGGTATTTGGATGTTTTTTGGTGTGTCTTTTTGTTACGAAGACAGTTGGTATCCATTTGCAACCGTTATATGGACATGCACTGCTACGCCGAGACCCCCTGTAACTCAGAGAAGCCACGGAGGACTCTGAAACTTCTCCCAGCCCTTAGAAATTTCAATTTTGGGTGAACTATCCCTTTAACAGTGCAAAAGACAATATTAAAATAAAGTCAACTTTATATCAGAACCTGCCTTTTGAGTATTCAATACGTTTGAAAAGTGGCATTGAAAGATTAGTGGCTTTATCTTTCATCCACGACTACTCAGCTCTTTTCAGTTTGAACAACCACAGGTCATGTTTATGAATCTAGTGCCACTATAGCTGCAGGTACCAAATCTTCATTTACTTCATCCTTCTTGGCTTGGTTAGATTTAGGCACAAAAACTAAAACTAAAAATAAGTGCTTCCTCAATATTAGACCATCTTTGTCGTCGTGGTTACCATAATAACATTGGGGTTAAATTTTGTCAAATGCACAACATAAATTGCTGTGTCACATTGCCGACCTCTCTTTCTACCAACACCTCCTGCTTTTCTCTCTTTGCCCTATGCCACCACACCTCTCACCTAGCAACAAAACCTAATTATGGGTCATAAGAACGACCTACGGGCTCAACAGTCACTGAATTCCCAACAGTTACAGTAGTAAAACCCCCCAAAACATTTCAGGTTGCTAGGTCTTTAGCCGCTGATGGCTCCACTGTGTTCACCAGCTGCCACGTCAAATCACACAAACAGTGTTAAGAGAAGCTGAATGCAGCAGTGACAAGGTGCTGCTGTGACTTTGACTGTTGTTTGGTACTGGACAGGAAGTGCAGAGCTGGCTCAAACAGCTTCCTGCCGCAGGAAGAGGCTCCCTAAGAGAGTGGAGAGAGTGAAAGCAAAGAGTTCCTAGTCAAAATAATCAGCCCAAAAGTTGAAAGGGAAAAACATTCTGTACAGATGAAAGTAAAGGTTTATCACAAGTAAGCCACTGTTAATAGATAAATATTCATGATTGTAGCTGTGTAGTTGGTATGTGTAGGTGCTACACACTTAACATACCAGACAAAACCAAGCAGACAAACAACCAAACAAATAATATAAAATACAGTAATTTGTCACTGTTAGTTTAAAGAAACAGTGCAAACTATTGTGCCAGTGCTTACGACATAGCAGGCGTGTACTGATAAATGACTAATTGTGAATTGATTCATTGTTAAAAAGAAGAGACGGATCAACAGTAAAGAAGCATATTATTCTGAAGGGGTAGATTGAAAACCTTTACAACAATAATAACATCTTTTTTAATCTTTTTTTTCTTTCTTACCTCTAGGGGCTGCTGACCCCATCAGGCCACCGTAGATTCTTGTATACAACTAAATGGCAAAAATGGCCCTATGTCATCTTGTTTCTGTCCTGCAAGAGAAACTGAGACATTTTCTTTGCAGCCTCATCTCCTGTGACAGAGTGAAGTAGTGGAGACTTAAACTTCTCTGTTCTCTCTGTCAGGCACACGCTGAGATTTTGGAACGCTGCTTTTTTTGATGCCGTCCATTGTGAGCGGAAGAAACGGTCACCAACTACGAGGTGAGTGCGGATGCAAAATCTGGACAGATACTTGGAACAGTTAACTATTTATTAATGTGATATATTATAAAGTTTAACACCTAAGTGCGCTGTTTCTCTTTGTGTGTCACTGTAACTGTTCATTGAAATCTAAACTAAGGTTGAAGGTCCTGTGCGGATGTTCTGCTTCAGCAAAGACAGATCTCAGTGCTGTTCAGTCTCCTGATGCCCCACACCTTCTCTTTTCCTCTTTTCTCTCCTTCTCTGAGCTGTTGTTGTTCTACCTTTTCTGCATGTTGACTTTGTCTCTTTGTGCCTTGCTGCCGGGCAGGGGAACGCAGGATGAAGAGAAAGACGAGAGGTCTGTCCTTCTATTTGTCCACTGCCCTAAAAACCCAAAAGAAAGAGCACAGTCAAACTGAGAGAGGCAGACAGGAGCAGGCAGGCAGAGTCTGTGCAGTTTTACACCACAGATCTTTTAGAAACGGTAGCTGCTGATGTCTGTGCTGAGGAGACAGTTGTGTGTGTGTGTGTGTAGTTATTTATGGTGTGTAAACAGCGTCGGATATTTGGATACACATGAAGACTGTTAAAGGGATAGTTCACCCAAAATTCAAATTTCACTCATTATCTACTCACCCTCATGTCAACTAAGAGCTGTGAGAATTTTCAGAGTCCTCTGTTCCTTCTCTGAGTTACGGGGGGGTCCGCGCAGCAGTATTTGTCCATAATGGTTGTGAATGGATACCAACTTTCTTCGTCCAAAAAGAAACACCAAAAAACATCCAAATACCTCCATACTGCTCGTCTGTAATGTCCCTCTTGTATTGAAGCCCCGACATGAGAAATTGTTCTGAAAAAAATTAAATAAGTCTATATTTTAAGCTTGTTTGTAGCGGAATCTCCCAGTGTCTCGGTTCACTGCTCTTCCTGTGTCAGTGCAAATCTCGCGTGATTTGCACTGACCGGCGAAACAATTTCTCATGTCGGGGCTTCAATACAAGAGGGACATTACAGACGAGCAGCATGGAGGTATTTGGATGTTTTTTGGTGTGTCTTTTTGGACAAAGAAAGTTGATATCCATTCACAACCATTATATGGACAAATACTGCTGCGCGGACCCCCCCGTAACTCAGAGAAGGAATGGAGGACTCTGAAAATTCTCACAGCTCTTAGTCGACATGAGGGTGAGTAGATAATGAGTGAAATTTGAATTTTGGGTGAACTATCCCTTTAAGTGTTTACACAACGAGCCAGAAAAAGTTGTAGTTTGACTGTGAGAGACAGCAGGCAAGTGTGACAGTGGTGGTTGGGGTTGTAAGACATGTATGCATAAGACATGTAATAACAATCATGTACTGTATACATGAAGGTGATACACATGAGTATAGACTTGATATTAAAGTATCAAGTTTTATTTCCAAGTCAATATAATTGACAATAGAATACTTGGAGGTAGAGGTAGCTTTTTTGCTTTCAGAATCATCCACCAGTAACCCCAGTTCAAAAACTGAAAATCATTCATACTCCTGGTAGCATGGAGTGTGCTGTAAGAATAATTACAAACATAAATAACTGGTAGTGTTGCTGATTTGTTACATGTCGGGAGGCTTCCTGAGCTTCCTTACATTACCCTGTGGAGTTTTTGCCAGAAGTGCTGTGGAGCAATGAGTATGTGTTTAACCATCGCTTTGCACATGTGTGGTGGCACATCCATTACACAGATACAGAGTCAGTTTCACACTATTCCTACAAACAAAGGCAGTAAAACACATGGATGTAAACAGCAAAACAACGTGTGTAAGGATAAAAAAAAAAAAGCGACTTTAAACTGTTAATTCAAAAGCAGAAAACAAAATAGATGAAGATTGAATAATGATTTTTTTTTAAATGTAAAGTTTTATAATCAATGTACTGATCATGTTTTCATCATATTTATTTAAAGACAGAACACTTTGAGGTAATTAAAGCAGAAGTAAGCGATCCGGTGGTTTTGGCTAACTTCCTGTCAGCAGATGGAGTTAGCAGTCCCCGCCCTCGTCCCTACGTCACCACATTCAGGCGCATCCCTTGGCTGCACACACAGAGAGGACCGCCCCTTTATGCCGTTCTCTCTCCTCATTGGATAAAGGTTGTAGGATACAAGGAAAGTTTTCTCCTGGGCTTACAGCAGAGCAGAGTGACTGACAGACCCGTGTTTCAGACCAAACACTCTATAGAAGTGATTGCTGTCGGAAGATAGAACTATTTAAGACTTATAATGTATTAACACAAACATTCCGCTTACTTCTGCTTTAACGCTCAATAAATCAGTTTCTTAATTGATTCTAGTTAAACATGGTACAAGTCTGGTACAAGTCTGTGACCGTTCCACCAGGACACTCCAGACTCCACAGCTGCCAAGATGGATGACCTGCAACACACATCCACATCCACTTCAGCAGCCCTGATGAGTGTCAGACAGTGAATCAAAGTCCAGCAGACGGTGCAGCTAGGCGGGGGGTTAATGTGAGAGCAGCTTGGTGCTCAGGGTGAGGCTCAAGGTCTGGGAGTGGCCCGGGGTCTAATTTGCAGTTTGTCAGATGCGTGCGAGTGAACAGCGATAGGATAGTCACTAATGGCAAATCCCCAGACTGGATGACTGGAGTCTGGAGTGAAACTGTGTTGTGTGTAAATTAAAAGATATGATCTGTTTAATATCACAGCCGCCGAAACTGTCCACATCCCTAGAATTATAAATTGGACGTGGTTTGACTTTTAATTGGATTTCTGTGCTTGTGTAACGTTGTTTCTTTAGTCCACCCTATAATTATATTTCTGCTTCTGCTGGCATGTTGTTGTGGTTGTCTAATACATGATGTGATTCACCTGGGTGCTCTGTCATGCTGCTGTTGAAATGATTTTTGTGGCAAGTCAAAGCTTCACACAGACAGTAAACATCCTGAATGTGCAAAGAGACCATGGCAAATACCAGAGGTGGTATTTCTCTGCAGAGCCACTGCAGCCTGTCTCTTCACAGCTCACTGCATGTTCACACCATTACGCTTCTTGCATGTGATGGGTTTTCTACCTCCATCCGCATGTTCCCTTCACAGTCTCTAGTGTATCTGTGCACACTTCTGTTTCCACTGTGGATTGATAGTAGAGATATGAAGAGATCCGTTGCACATGACATGCATACAATTAAATCACTTTGGGTGGATATTGATGTTTGGAGATGTGTATTTCTGACAACACCTCGACAGCTAATGTGGTTCCATGTGTGTTGTTGAGATATTTACAGATGATCCACAGTAAAGTATATTGTAGCTCTATTTATTATTTACTTCTTTTTTTAGCTTAGGTTTGGTCTCCACCTGCTGCTGGGAAATATCTGGTTTCATAGCTGCTTTTTTTTTTTTTTTTACTGTGATGTACGGTGGATTTGATATTTGATATTTTTTGTTGCTGCTTGGTGCTTAAATGCTCTGTAGAGTTAGAGAAACTCTGGTACGAGGTAGTAATTATGGCTCCATCACCTTTAGTGACCCTGTCCCATATTACATTTAGTTCCACATCTCAGTCAGTTCTGGGTCCCTCTAATGTTTTTATAGTGAGGAGAGATGTACCTACAGAAGCCTTGAGACAGAAGTTAAAAATAATAGTTCATTATTTTTAATACACATTCACAATCTTAACATGTCTCTGGTGGAAAAAACATTGCTACTAAGAAAGACATGACAGTAATGCAACACATGTGTTTGTGCGTTATGTGTACCTGTAGTATGTGCACATCAGCCTCTGGCCAGAGTAATATCCAAAACATTAAACAACAATCACAAGCCACTATTTTGTGTTTTGTAAAAGTTTTAGATTTTAGCATTAGTGATAACACAAGTCATTTGCCTTTGTTGTTCAGGAAATATACAGACTGCTTTTTTTTTTTTTGACATGAAGTGGTGAAATAGTAGAGAGTGCAGCAGCATCCTGTTTTTACAGTACAACCCTGGTGAATTGAACACATTCAAACATTAATACACAGTGTGAATTCACACATTTCATTTGCCTGTTGATAATAATTTGAGAATGAATCATTTGTTTTTTTTTTATTGTTTTTCGCTGATGGCTGATTAATGTGTTCTTTGTCCTGTAATATTGTTTTACTTGTTTTATGTGTAATGGAATCTCGCTTTTGCATTCTTATGAAAAATGAGCAGTTACAGGGATGGATGTCACGGCCCCATGAGGCAGATAATAGAGTGAAAAGTTCAAGAGCCCAGTAACCAGTATTTTAAAGGTCCCATATTCTAGACTTTTATAGTGTTTTATTTGAAGTGTTGAGCCAGAGGATTTATCTTAAGAACTAAAATCATCTCAGTGTAGTTTTACATCTTCCCTCTCAGTCTTTTGCTCTAGTAACAACAGGTCAATCAGCCAATCAGAAGAGAGGAGGGTCTGAGTCTCTCTGGATGGGACTTGGGGCATTGACTGCTTTGTTGTGACATCACAAAGTTACAGAGGTCCTGATTGCTCAGTTTCTGAATACAGGCTGTGTGCATTTCAATGTGAACTGAGGCTTTGATACTTTCACATCATTGAAATAGTACCTAGACCTGATGTATAATCACTGACCACATCTATCCTTGTACTACATATACTATATGGGACCTTTAAATTTATGGTGTTGCTGCAAAAAGTGAGCATCACATCAACAGGCGATCTTTTTTGACACCCAACCCTGGCCTGTTTCTGCAGAGACACTGAAGGTCAAGTGGAGATTAGAGAATGAAAGCCTGACTCTGACTCTCTCTGTGCTGCAGGGAGAAGTGGTGTCACATGACCCAGGAGGAGAGGGACGACAGCTCCAAAATCGATGAGAACATTGTCTTTGGACAACTGGGGTGAGGACGTCGCCACAGTGTTGTTTGTGTGGAATAAAGCACATGGAGGCTTTAAGTTTTGAATATGCTCATGGACACTTATTGACACCACGGACACATTGCTGTTATCTTACTTGATACTGCTATTTTTATTACCTCAACCTACTGTACTTTGTTAGTTAGTTAGTTAGTTAGTTAGTTTCAATGTGGAAATGTGTTTTTGGTCTCATAAAAACAACAGGCAGGACAACAACAATACTTACACACAGACATCTTCAAGGCAAAAAGCAGGACAGCAGTGGCAGTTACATTACAACACATCAGCGGGGCATGCTGTTCAGTGCCCCAGTTGCATTAGGAATAAAGGAATTTTTAAAAAATATTAGGATTTGCCCTTGGCACCTTGTATCGTCTACCAGAGGGAAGAAGTTCAAACTCCCTACTGAGTGGATGAGAGGGATCGTTTACTATTTTGACAGCTTTTTTCCTAAGCACTTCCTCGTACATACAACTTAATTGTTTCTGTCTTGTCCCTATGATTTTTGAGGCTATAGGTTTACTATTCTCTGCAGCTTGCTTCTTCCTTTTATGTTTAGATTACCATACCACATTGCCATGTTAAAAGTTAGAATGCCCTCTATCAGGTTCTTATAAACTGTTTCCATAATGTGCTTACTCACTCTAAAGGAGTTGAGCTTGCGCAGTAAATGGAGACGTTTTAAAAATATGGTCTGTGTTTTCACTGAAATTTAGGTTACAATCAGTATATGTACCTAGATATTTGAACTTGTCTACTACCTCTACAATTTGTCCCCTAATTATAAGGGGCTGCACAGGGTCCTTTTCATGAAAAACAAGTTCCTGTGTTTTTGTTACATTGATCTCTAAGGAACTTTTGTCGCACCACTTCTGGAGCGATGACACATGTGCTCTATATACTTCCTCTCCGACTATGTCCCCCTTCTTTAATAAGGCAACCAGGGCCATATCATCTGCATACTTGAACAAACAAAACTTTTCCAGATCTAATTGGAATTTGTTTGTGTATATGGAAAAAAGTAATGGGGATTCATCTAGTCTGATTGGAGGCACATGCAGTGTTCATGCTCTTGCAGCATAGTAACAGTGGTATTTTTGCTTTTGATTGACTTACCCAAACCAATCATCACTCTCCATGCCTAAAACTGACATCAACCTACAAAATAAGAAGCAGAATACTGCACTGCATATTCAACTTTACCAATCAGTGATTTATTATTGGTTCACATATTGTCCTCCTTTTGATAGGCTAATTATTGAGTCAAGTTTGTGTAAATAGTTGATATGGAACATACTGTATGAGTTTGCATTGATGTGTTTCTGGTCTTGTGCGTATTCTCAGGACATTCACCCACAACATGTTGGCGTTTGGGCTCAGTAAGAAGCTGTGCAATGACTTCCTGAAGAAGCAGGCAGTCATCGGGAACCTGAATGAAGGTAAAACACTGAGGGGATAATTTCATTCTTTTATTTGTGAAGTGAAGGTGACTCTCACTGATCAGATCTCAGCAAGATGCACAGTGCACAACACATTCTCAAAGCAGCTATTTGTGAAGCTGTCTGCCAGAAACCCACTTTTGCCTAACATCAGACACCAAACAGCAGACAGATAAAGAACCAGACGATCCCTCAGGAGCTGATAGAGACCAGAGGAACAATTTCAGAAACATAACACCAAATGAATGACTGTTCCTCCTGCTGCATGTGCCAATAAGACATGTTTGCCTACAAGTCCGGCTTAAAAGATGATGGTATGTTAATTTAACTGATCGTTCTGCAGCTAAAAACATGTGTTTTCTTCATTTGCAGAACAATACAAGTTGCTGAGTGACCACATAGAGAAAATGGCGGCAGAGTGAGTTTGAGGACAACAGGTTACATTTCAAAGTCTCTGCATCAAAGACTGAAAGCGCACAGATAGGCCCATCAGACATTTCTATTCAGCTCATCATAGTGATTAAGTTGTTTTGACTGTTGTTGCATATGTGTGGTGCAGTGCCAAGAAACAGCATAATCCTCTACCCTGAACTGTGCCATAGTTGTAGCAAACACTTGTTTGTCCAGCTTGGTTGTGATCTTCTGCATCCTGGTCCTTTAGCAGTAATAATAACCTCTGTCTGTGAGCTGCTTCACCAAACCTAGAAGCATAAAGTGAAATCACAAAGTATAATCTGAACATGCTCCGTATGGAGGCAGATACGTGTGATGCATAGACATCTTATATGCTGTTTTACTGTGTCCCCTTGGTAACCATATTTATTACATGTTAGTCTAATAGCATCTGTTGTAAAACTGTACTAAGTATCATCCTGCCTTGTTGCATTTTACATCCACGTCCACATATTGTACAGGTCAAACTGATGGGTACACAGCTCATAGTGTTTTAATCTGCTACTGGGATGTAGTCAAACTGGATAAATACAAAAAATAATACAGCTTTGAAAACATATGGTGACATAACTTAATTGCTGTCATTTAAAAAAAAGCCGAAACAATAACGTTCCATGTCCTCTGTTAAAGACATAGGCCTACCAGGTGTATTCTTCCTTTCCCAGAGTTAAACCAGAAGATAGATACTACTCTCACGTCTGTGTCGGAAGAATGAAGCTAAAGGATTGTCAGCCTAGCTGAGCCTAAAGCCTGAAAACAGCTACACTGCTAAAGCTCACAGGTTAGCATGCATTAGACTTTGTTTGTACCTTTAATCCACACTGAAGGTGAAGTGGGAAAAAAAAGGCAGCTTGCATATTTTGGAGTGAGGTTGTTTACACCTGTCACGTTCACACTTGAATAGTTTTATGGATTAAACAGACATGATATGACGTGTTAATTGGAGAGATTTAAAGGTGCTGGGGTGTGCAGGTTACGTAGAACAGAGTTGGGTAGGTCAGGTGGTCCCTCGAAATGGTCTAGACCACCTCTGGATGTGATCTGAGTATCAAATGATTCCTCATGCACCTTGGCTGCATTCACACTTGAATTTTGCGCTGACCTGTGAGGTCTGTTTTTCCCCCCTGCTTCAAGTCTTTAAGCTGTGCTAAGCTACGTGCTAGCTGTAGCTTCATATCACACAGACAGTAGTATGAGTCTCCTTTTCCTCCTTTGTTTGTCTTCCTTCTATATGCTTCCTTAGAGAAATACTGCAACCTACTTCAATCCCATTTTTGCCACTTTCACGCCGACACATTTATCATCTCGTGGTTCTTGTAATAAGAAACTTTACCCTTAGGAACATTTACCATCCAAAGTGCCTTCCATTAAAGTGAATACACTCGACTTGATCCTCTAATGCTTCCCTTGATTGAACACTAATTCAGAGCCTGCAAAGATCACTTTTTTCATGATTCCCTAAGTTTTAACTGTTGCAAGTACAGTTCACTATTTTCTGTAGTGGTTGATTTTCATAAGTTGACCTGTAATGCCAGCAGTTTAGCTGAGCTCTGATACACACCCTTCCCTGCTCTGCTGCATGTGCATCTATCTATATCTATTAAGCATGTGGAAGTCAAGCCACTGTAAACCAAGTGACTGAACTGTGGGCTGACATTCTTTAATTGTATTACTTCATCTTGCCACAGTGGGGTAGCATTGTGTCTTCATTCAAAGCACTTATTCCTAAATCCAAACACCCATCCCTGCTGTTTCAAGAATATATCAATCTGTGTGCATATAGATAATGAAACGTGGTTGTCTACATTTGAAGATCAGGATGATGCTCTTCCTGTGAGCCATTTCAAATCATGTAATCAGTTGTGTTGATGAAGTCATTGTGTAAATAATGTAGATATTTCTCTGTATGTTAGTGGAATTGAATCGTGTGCTGCTGTGAATTAGTAGGTCTTTAATTTCAGATGTATAAACAATAGATATAGCAGTGCTTTGTGACCCCTGTGTCCATGAGGAACATGCAGTAAATGTCTGTAGTCATGACCCCGAAGTGCCCCCATGAAGCCCACCTCTGATTAATGTGGTCATTCAAGTGTTTGCATAATAGTGTTGTGAAATAATCTTCAGTGTAAATGCAGCTTAATGACATATCTTCATGTTGCCTTCTTCTCCCAGTCTGATCATACACATTTTATGGAAAGCCTGAAACTCTGTGTGTGTCCCTTTGCATGTGTGTGTCTGAATCTCTGAAACATCTTCCAAAGCGAAGTGCAGAATAACTAAACGCCTCCAGTTCCCTACTGTTTGTTTTCCCTGATGTGACCTTTGACCTCTGGGTTGGTTGAAGTATTTGACCTGTATATTGTACTTAGTAGCTCAGCATGAGCCAGTTGCACTACATTTATCTCAGCATCTCTATACTGCCATCTCCCTCTCAATAACATTGATGCTTTTAATATTTGTGCTCCATGGCCAGTGCTTTCTCTCTTTTTAAATCAGACATATCCGAGTCTTGATGGTAGTTTTTCTTGTGGAACTTTTTTTTTACCAGACATTTTTTATGTAACGTGGAGTTATCAACCAAGTGAAGTTTATCATCAAAGGAGTTAATTAAGTTGTTGTGAAATTGCAGTGTTGATATTGTTCATGTGTCTCCATTGGTGTTTAGTTTTGGGGATCCATGCTAAAAGCTTAGGCTACACTGTTATGTGTTGGGTGATGGCAGCTAGCTAACATTATTCAAATCAAAATGAAAGACAATTAATCCATCTCTAGCAAACTCAGGTGAACATGTTAATTCATCATTAGATTCACATTGATAACAATATCACATTTAATTTGCAAAAATAAATAACCAGAGAAAGTTCATGTGAACTGCTGGAGACTGACATCATCATGTTGATTATTTTGTGAGAGATACAGTGGTACCTAGTTCATTAAAATTATCTTATCATAGGCTACTGCTGTTACCCAACTTCCACCATGACAAACTGTACTGACATTTACACTGGTGTGCTTTGTTGTAAAGCTGAAGACACAGTATGTTAACATTCATGAGCCTATGACTTGGCCTGGTTTAGCTGCTGTGACCGTAGCTCTGTCTGAAATCAGCTCACTATACAAGGTCTAAGTGTGAGGTATTACACTCTGTAGGCCTATAGTAGATTCAGTATCCCAGAATGCATCATGATAATATGTGTACTGATGTAATAGTGCATATTGTACACTGTACTCCAGCATAGTGAGTAGGGAGGTGTGAATGGTTATGGACAAAATGGAATGTTACTATATCTAATGATGTGGTGACGGTGCAGCAGATCAAGCATTTGGGAATCAAGTCTAAACTGCAAGTCACATAATATTTAGCACTTATATTAGCATGATGTTAGCTGGCATAGATGAGCTACTGTACTGGAAACACAAGGTTCAGATGTGAACATGGGGGGAACATAATGGCTTTTGTGTGTATGTGCTGTATACAGATGCCTCTGAACATGAGTCAAACAGAGATATTTTTATTTTATTGTGCTGTTCTTAAATTTGCATGAACATGTTATAATGTTGAATCAAGTTGCTAATACTGTAATAAATTTATTTTTTGATGTTACCTTTTGTGTATCTCTTTTTGGATATGTGTACTGTGTCTCTACATGTCTCTTTGTGACATAGATAGATGGATAGACTATTTATTCCTATATACACACTACCTCAACACCTTTATCTGACTCTTTTTTATTTTCATTTATTCATGTGGCTATATATCTTGTCTCAGTTATTTACTATACTTGTCTTATAGTATATTTTAGTTATTTTATAACACCATTGGCCTTTAAGGTGCTCCAAACATAATTTCATTATTGAGCTACAATACACTGTATTATGTGTTGCATTTTCAGCAAACCAACTACACATTTTCTGACTTGTTGCACATTTAGCCCTCTATATAAATGAGAAAAAAATGTTATTTTGCCCACTAGAATTTCAGCCGCCATAGAAAAGCCTGTGAAGCCTCATAAAATGTAATATAAAATGTGATGCTATTATAATAAAAACGATGAGAAATTTTATTGATGTTGGAGAAAATATTATCACAGCAGTAAAAGTAATGTCAGCTCAGAGGAAACAAAGAAAGCACCCTATTAAAATACTGCACACTCATGCTTTTTTTTTTTTTTTTTTGCATGTGTAGGTGTGTTGCATGTAGGAGAGAGCTTGTATATGTCTGTGTCAATAGCAGCAGGGTGTTGATTGGGACCCTCTGCAGCAGTACAATGTGCTGGACTGTTACAGTGTTTGAGTTTCTGTCCCAGCTGCCTGCACTCTGCCATTTCCAGCTCTGTGTATAAATAAACAGCAGTCATGCTAGTTGCGCTCTGATTGGACACCATGTAATGAGTTGTGAAAGGCCAGTCAGCAGTGTCACACCATGAACACCCACCTCCATCTAATTGATAGCAGACCTCAGCGTACGTGACACTGTTATGCAACATGCTGGTCCTGTATTGTCACTTTTCCTGTGTCTGTGTCTGTGGCTCTGCCCTGACAGACTGTGGATCTTAATGCACATATTGAAGACTGGACATCCCGTGTGCTGCGATGTAGATAATGTACAATCATGTATTTTAAGTTTACATCTTACACACGTTTTCTATATCCTGAATAATCTTCTGCAGTAAATGTTCAAAAGGTTCACATGATTTATATCTTGTGTCGGTTTTTATGTACGGAATTTATATTGATTTGATGAACAGTTCCCTGTTGACTTGTTTTCTGAATGTATACAATTGTTCTTGTTTGTTTTTATACTGCCATTACGTAAGCATCAAAGTTGATGGGCAGCAGAAGGAAACTTTTGAATGGCTCATGAACTTCACCTCTGTTTCAATCTGTTGCAGTTGTGCAATATATTGTAGTGGTGCTAGTGTAAAGCAAATGTTTGACAAAACAACAAGGTTCATGGCTGATGACTCCTCTCCAATGATTCCTCAGTCAGCATGGGGCTTCACAGAGGCCAGAAACTGTTACCAACACCAGTCACCGTGGTCAAAGAGGAAGAAACGATCTTCTTGGGTTCGTGTGAAGAAGTTCAGAAGTAATCGATCTTATGGTCGACATTTAGATCCTCTTCGATGACCTTAAGTGAGGCCAGTAAAGCAGGTGGAGCTGACATGCTAAGAGTTTCCTCTGAGGTTTTTCCTTGTATGACACTGTTGTGTGACCTCTGACAAACATTCAAGTATTTGACTTTAATCATTTCACAACAACATGGAGACCAGCTAAGGGTCAAACCCATTTCTCTTCCCACTCCCTCATCGCCGGTCTCGTGTTTCATATCTCCTCCAAGTATGAGACTTGGTGTATTTTATCTTTCTTTTTATTATAGAAAATCAATAGTTCAAATGTCAAAAAACAGAAATGTATATAGCCGGCCCTATCATCGCTTATCAGAGATGTCTAATATCAGGTGACTTCCTTCCTCAGCTTCTTCTTCAGAATCTTGGGAGAAATTTGTTCAAGCGCAGATGTATGTTACATCAGAGACACACAAACACAACTTCGATGCATCACAGTCACTCTGTCAACAACACATTTAGCGGACATGTGGGATTTGTACAAGAAAAGCTGTGCAGTTTAAATTGTAACTGGTTTGTTTTAGCTTGAGCGCTCTAATTAATTCTGTGTATGTTTGTGTGTATGAGGACACAAACTCCAAACTCAATTGCAACACGATTCCTAGTCTGTGTGTGTGTGTGTGTGTGTGTGTGTGTGTGTGTGTGTGTGTGTGTGTGTGTGTGTGTGTGTGTGTGTGTGTGTGTGTGTGTGTGTGTGTGTGTGTGTGTGTGTGTGTAGAAGGCAGTTGCCTTAAGTGAGCCTGTGATGAAGCCTCACTTCCTCCGGGATTACGTGTTGAAGTCAGGGTGGTCCCAGTCTGGGGGTGGTAATCCTGCTGCTGAGTACAAGTCCTCCTGCCAGTGTTCATATACACACTCACACACAAGCCTCATGAGACCATGTGTATTTATTTACAGTTGGTCAAAGCAAAGCTGCAGAGAGGCTGAAGTCTGGTTCAAATGACCCCATCATCTGCTGGATTGGAAATGGCTTGTCTTTACAATGTCAGTTTTTAAGGAACGCTACAAGACACTCATGTTAAACTCAAAATAAATATTTGTTTCTGTGTGTTAGTCCACTGCTGTGTGTTTGTGTATTAAACGTGCAGAAATAATTCCATTGTTTGGGTTTCACATCCAACAGGGAGAGATAAAGAACCGGTTTTACAGAGTTAATCAACTAGTGAGACATACTGTGAACAGAAATACTTGAACTAGACGTGTCAGCCTCGTGTGCTTATGTGAGCACTGTGCTGACGGATACAGGATGATTACGAAGATGCAACAGAAGTGAGATGGGTCTTAAAAAAACTCCACTGAACCGACCTGTTATTGCACCTCATCCTTATTAAATATTAACCATTTGCAAAATTTAAAAAAAAAAACAATCAAAAGGAGGACAATTGAACCAATAATAAATCACTGATAAGTTGATATGCAGTGCAGTACTCTGCTTCTTATTCTCTTTATTTAGATTTACCTATTTTGTGTTGCTCTATTTTTAGCTACCACTGCACTGTGTCACATGCAGTCCTTTCAGTGTTGGTATAAACCTTCTTAAAGTAAAGATTACAATTGGGACTTTAATCTAGTATCAATTAATACATGTTGAATTGAATGTGCTGAAGCCACAAGGTCAACATGTGTCGGAGGTCCAAACACATGCAGTCTGGACCAGGTAGAGGCAACAGACCAATAAGATACATATCCAGATTCATTTTAATTTGATATATACATTATTTTGTAGGTTGATGTCAGTTTTAGGCATGGAGAGTGATGATTGGTTTGGGTAAGTCAATCAAAAGCAAAAATATCACTGTCACTATGCTGCAAGAGCATGAACACTGCATGTGCCTCCAATCAGCTAATAAATATCGCAGAAGGATGTAAGAGAACAAGAATACAGATTATAGCCACAGATACAATTCAAGGTGAGGAAACGTAAAGATCAACTTGGCTGTGAGAATAATACACTAGTTGATATACGAGTATCTCAAGAGGACATTTTGTTGTACGATGTCCAGTGACATAAGGGACAATGGTTGCCTCAGCAAGGAGGTTCTGGGTTGGACTCCCAGGCCTGGGCTCCATGTGTGGAGTTTGTTAGTTCTCCCTGTGCCCACATTTGTGCCTTCTCTTAAGGTTATCTAGCTTCCTCCCATAGTCCAAATACATGCACACTATTGGTTGAGTGGTGACTCCAATTTGCCCATATAGGCGTGAATGAGTGTCAGGTTGTTTGTCTCTGTATGTTGACTGCTGACCTGTCCAGGATGTACACCATCCTTGCCCTATGTCAATTCATATAAAATCTATGCAAATATTGCTCTTTTTTTTTTTTAAATAGCCTAATTGAACACACATTTGCACCTACATTACATGTACTCATCACATATTATCTCACTGTTTTTAGTGTCTACATTTTGCACTGTTCCTCTCACCCTGTCCTATTTTTAGGTTAATTATTGAAGAATATTTAGAGTGTTTGGACATCTCTGAGCTACTTAAGCTGTTGAAGCTGATGACAGGACATTGAAAGGTTGTGTAAATCAACTGGAGAAAGAGCTCAGACCTTCCTGTTTATTTCACAGGTCTTTACTTAAGATCAAGATAATCAGACCCACTGAGGTTTAAGTCATTTATATGAATTATTCCACCCGAGCAGCTCTGACCTCCTGAAATCCACATAGAGCTATAAGGGTTACTCAGATGTGACTGAAAGTGCCAGTGCTCTGTCAAAAGTTGTCTCTCAGTTGAGTTGAGACTGACAAAAGTAATGCACATCCACTTTTCTGTGGTCACACTGTGATAGACTGGTGACACCAGTTTAGTTCAGATGACTGATGATTCACATCATTTTCAACAGGGCTGAGTAACTACCTGAGTATATTCAATACATTCAGTCGATCTATAAACATTTATAAATATTAAGTTTCCCTTCATTTTGACAAAAGTTTATTGCCAACAAAAAATTGCAACATTGATATTTAAATTTAGTCACTCAAAAGATGCTTTTATCAAAAGAAATTGGCTTTTGATTTGACAGCTTGTCATTTTTATGCTCTGATTGGTCAAGTGATTCTTTCAAGCTTTTTATTGTACAGATTGTGCAGTTCTTCATCCAACAGATTTAGAGTCATCTGGGTGACTGTGGAACAATACAACATTACATAACCACAAGTGCATCTGCATATGGAAAAGTGGATCTTTTAAAATGACCCAATAGGCAAATAAAACATTGTAATGAGTCATATTAGAGCAGGAGGTTCTTTGCTGAACATGATCTGATTTTCATATTCATCGGTTTATTCAGTGAGACTTTACTTGCATAGATCTATATCTGTTCTGTTTCTCACTCATTATCAAATTCTTCCGTTCTTTTCTTTTTTTTACCCAGATGTGTTTGTAATGATTAAGCCTATGGGGGAAAATATACAGTATAATGCAATGCAGTTACAATTCAGAGCACAGCAGCCATAGTGTCAATACAAACTGAAGTGAACATGACTGATGTATTGCAGGTCTGTTGTGTTTCGTGTGATGAGAACTCACAGGTGTTCACATTGCTGTACTGTCCATATGCATGTGTGTAGTGTAGTCTCTCTGTATGTGTGTGTTTGTGTCCAGGTTGTAAACAGCATCAGTCCCGGTCTGGAGAACATTTTAGGTCCATAATGATGTATAGCCCTCAGTGCCAGGAAACCTAACTTGATTAGCAGTTAATGTGGCCTGAACCGAGCCTATCAATCTTCATCACGGCCCCGCCCTCCCCTGGTGCTGAGTGTGTGTGTAGACAAGTGAAGCCGGTTTATGTAGAGAGTGAAAAAATATAATAAACACTTGCGTTGGGAAGTCTTTTGAAGCAGCGAGCTTTAAACCGTGTGAGTTAGGGCTGAACTGGGACTTGATTGCACATGAAACAGGAGCAATGACACTTTCCAGAGTTACAGCTTCATTTCTCTCCCTCCCTCTCTCGCTGTGACTAGAGAGACTTCAGCTCTGTCTAAACATGAGTCATGATGAAGATATTTAAAGTCAGCTTCAAATGCTCTGAACTAATCTACACGTATTCCCACAGCTCCACACACACACACACACACACACACACACACACACACACACACACACACACACACACACACACACACACACAGGAGTTCACCGCTGTCCCATGTCCTCAAACTACTTAAAAGTGATAGAAGCAGAGTTGTCGTTGTCACAAGTTAAAGAGCTAATTAAAAACTTCATATGCTCTTTAAAAAAAATCACATGAAGCAAAACTCAAAAGTTCAGAATACAGAGTATGTGTGCTAGAAATGTACATGGTTTCATCAGCCTCTGTAGCATCTTGAAGGATGATAACACAATGCTTGGTTCAAAATATTTGCTGAATAAAACTGCTTTTTTTGTTTGTTTGTTTTGTTGTTGTTTTGCTTGGATTTGTTGCCAACCACAATGTGTGTTATTCCACTGACAGGCAGGGCTGATGCTATTGTGAGTTTACAGATAGCAGCAGCTCTGGTGGTTTGATCTAAATGCTAATTTCAGCATCAGCAAGATAATAGGCACAATGATAATATGCTAACTCACACGTATAATGTTTCCCATGCCATTGTCTTATAGTGGGTCTTATCAAATTAGCGTGCAAACATTTAATAACTAAATAGAGGCACAGCTGAGACTAACATAGAATGATGGATTTGATACAGCTGTATAATTTTGACATCTTAGTCAGGTGTTTAAAGGGATAGTTCAACATTTTGGCAAATTCGCCTATTGCCAGGTTCATTACCTTTAATTATCAGTGCATGTTGTTTTGAGATCGGCGGGGCAGAGACGTGAGCTGCTCAGTGAACACAATGGAGGTGAACGGTACAGGTCCCCTGTCCCTCAAAACTCATTAAATACACAATCTAACAACTCCAAAACACTCTTGTGGACAAGTTGTGACCTGCAGGCAAATGCGTAGCTGGAACTACATTCCAGACATGGCTGCTGGGCGGAGTGATTTCAAAAGCGCAAGTTGCTTTATTTGTGGTAATGTTACATAAACATGATTACTTCATAGCATGGCGAGTGTACAGGTCACAACTTCTCCACGAGAGCCTTTTGGAGTTGTAAGATTGTGTATTTGATGAGTTTGAGGGACAGGGGACCTGTACCGTTCACCTCCATTGTGTTCACAGAGCAGCTCGCGTCAAAACAACATGCACCAATAATAAAGGTAATGAACGGCAATTATGGCCACAGGAGAATTTGCCAAAATGTTGAACTATCCCTTTAACGCCACTTAGCCAATAAGGGAAAATATACAACATAATAACGCAGCAACAGTTCAGTGCACAACCTGCAGAAGCAGCCATTAGGCTTTCTTTAAAAGTGTCAACACAAACTGAACATGACTGATGTAATGATAATGATAATATTAATAAAGCCAAAGTCATCTTCGTTTATGGAGTGTCTTGTCTCACTCTTTTTTTTAGCAAATGAATTGGACTCAAGGAGGTGAGACAGCCCTCCACAGTTCACATAGCTTTCTCTCCACAAACCAACTGCCCCACAATTCACTTGTGACCAGCTCAAGACCACTTCCTCTCAGCAGGTCTTGGTGTGGTTGGTCTACGACTGCTGTGCTCAGCACAAACAATTCAAACCAAAGGGGAAAATGAACCCGAGTCTAGACTAGATTAAATACTGTAACACGAGTTCATAAACACTGGTGGGGGGAGGCAGAGACAACACACAAACAGACAACAGACAAGCACCAAAGCAGTGAGAGTAGATTCACAGTTTGAACTCAGCGTCTTTTTGAGCTGTGTCTGAGCTCTCACTTCTCTTGTGGGAGATACCTATACGTCTGGCCTCTGAACCCATGGATACTGCAGCACTTTACTAATCCTAAACTGGGTTGAGTGGCAGTCTTCCTACATGAGCACATCGAAAATACAATACATTTGGTTTATGTTTAGATATTAAGACATTTATTGTGTCATGTTTCAATTATTGTCATTTTAATGTTATTCTAATTAGGTAAATAGTTTAGCTGTGTGATGAAATCAGCTCACGTGCCTTCATCAAGGTGCTGAATGTGTCTTTACTCTGCATCCATTTTCCTGGATCTTTTTGCCAGGAGGCTAAATTTAGTCCAGAAAACTAATCTGCATTCTCATGTAAATACTTGTCCGTGTTTCTCCGTCCCTGTGAATGATTACTATAACTGAACTGTGATTCAACCTGAAAGCTTTTTACATTTGATCTTCTAAACACTCACACAGTCTGGTGGGTCTTTTCTCAGGAAAAACTCCGTCAGGAAGTGATACGTTTTTTTTTGTTTCTGGTTTGTTTGGATTCAATAGAAGAGCAACTGTGAAGCTTTAGCAGAGAGAGGACGAGTGTGATGGTTGCTTCTTGTGTACTGATTTTTATAAAAGGTTGTGGTAAAATGATTTTTCTCTAATGTTTTGTTGAAATGCTAGAAACTAAATCACAGACTAGTGTCTGAAAAGAAAGTAGGCCTACTGGAATATACATACTATATTATATACATAAGTATATAATATATACATAAAGTAGTCTGTTAGGTAGACATATTATTACATTTGTTCACTGCTCCAGACGCCTCAGACTTTATCCATACACTGTAATCCAACCAGAAGACTCAGATACAGATACAGTACATGTGACGAATGCAGACTCAGTTAAACTGCAGAGGTGTCGTCACAGAGAGCGCCCTGAAACTCTAACACTCTGAGGTCTCCTTAGAGCCACACACCCATACTGTAGGCCACACACACACACACACACAGCTGCATCTGCTCCTCTCTCTCCAAACACTGGTCACTAAACCACTTAGTCTGTTCACATGGGACTTTACGCTGATTATAGAATTAAAGTTTTTGTGCCACTTAATGTTTTCACTGTGACTGAGCGGCTTTAGAGCTTCCTTCTTTTCAGTCACCTGTTGGCTCCGCGCACTCCTCACCTCCAGTCGATGCACTGATTCTGCTGTTAGACGCAGACAATGAAGAAAGAGCGACACTGAACACTGGATATTCTTCAACATAGACTCTGATTGACCAAAGACCAACAAGGCTCACACAAAGTTGGCAAGTACAATATTATTTGTCCCATCAACACAGTCAGACTAACTTTAAAGAACAAAGACAAAGGACAAAGAAATTAACACACATTTACAGCCAATAGCAAACAACCATGAGACATACATATACGTATCTCCTCCTTATACAAATGTCTTTGAACACAAAATGCCCAAAGTTACCTAAAAACTCAATGCAGCCCCTCAGATAACCTCTTTAACCACTAACATCATGATTCAATTAGTGCCACAGAGGAACCTTTATATTTGACTGTATCTTTTGCCTGCTGACTGTGACCTAAGGACTCATGCTCTTACCTTTAGATAAAGGAGAACTGTCCCATGTGTGCATCGATGTCTGCGCATCTGAGTCCTGAGAACAGAAGAGAAAATACTAAGAGCAGACAGCTGTTGGGACATCTGCATTCAGTATTACTCACTTAATGCTTCTGTGTGATGAAAACATGACATTTAAAAAAGAAGAGGCATTAGGAGCGGTGATCACTGCATCTCTATTAGCCTACTACAGCTGGAAAACTTTCATCAAATCAAAGAAAACAGACCCTGAAAAATGAATGAACTCTTCACTTACAGTTATTTAAACAACTGTTTTGATGTTTCAACATGGTGCAAGATGCATCTTTGAAAGAAAATTTCAAATTAAAAGCATGTCTTTATGAAGTGTGTATAAATGAGCATGATGATCTAAACAAACATAATTAAAGGAAAACAGTGGACAGTCGCAAAAAGAGTGTGATGAGCTATTAGGAGAAAAAAAAACATATAAATAAACTCAGCAGGATCCAGAATGAGAAGTTTGGAGTCCCGACCCACCTGACTGACCCACACCTCCTCCGTGTAGCTGCTGGATCTGGGTCCAGACTGGTTCTGATGCTCTGACCTGAGCCCATCAGCACAGTTTGTTTTCTCACATAACGGATAAAACACAGAGGATTTCCCTTTAGTCTGTGCTGCTTTCTCATGAGGATCTCTTACTGTTCAAACACCCACAGCGACCGTCAGATAACTAACATTTATTAGCTCACTTGGCTTTTAGGAGACTGTGGAGGATGAAGCGCCTGTGTTAGTTGCACCCAAATTGCAAATGAGACGAAAGTGCCAAGTGTTGAATTAAACTGATACTTCTCACTTCTTCCCTTTCCACTCGTCTCTCACCCTCTGCTCCATTCTTTTCTCCTCTGAGGTTTTCATCATGTTTTATTTACACGTCTGACCAAAAGAATCCTATACACAGGAAATGCTTGTGATTGTGAGTTCCTCTCCTCAAATGTGGGGAGGTTTATTTATTTCAACAAACATTCCTGATTTGCACAGCGCCGGCCTCACACAGCTTTTTCAGACGGGCATGTGTCTAAGCTATAGGCCTATATTTAGACATGGCTGCTTTCTGTTTGTAATGATGCTGTCAGCAGCGCTCTCTGATTTCATGCAGGTGTCTGTGGCGTGGCAGCTCAGGGAAGCTCATCTGACTTCTCAGTGCCATCAGATCCACACCAGCACTTGTAATGACTGCACGGCTCCCTCGTTACTTCAACTGCTCTGCTTGTTCTATCATATGATTCAGAGAGGTGGAAAGTAACTAGGTGCATCTACTCTAGTGCATACAGTCTGAGGTAGCTGACTCGTATCAGAGGTCTCCAACCCTCTTGGCCTCTAAGGTCCAACAAAGGATAGAGACTGATCAGATATCTGTGAGTTATTAACAGCTCCATCAATCAGTTCTTTTTCACATGTTTTAATGTGTACAAAAAAATAACTTTTAAAAAATGTATTGTGAATCAGAATGTAGTTGTTTCCTTTCCCCTCATTACTCCTCACATGTATCTCAGTTTATAAATCTCTATGAAGTGGCTCCACCTGCTGCAACATGCTGCTCTCACACTGATGCTTCAGTATTGATCACTGATGATGTCATATCTAACAGAGGTACCAAACCAGAACATTTACTTCAATACTTTAACTCAGAAGCAGGACTTTTACATGTCGTGCAGTATTTTTTACACATTATGCTTTCACTTACGTGAATCTGAATACTTCCTCCAGATGGAGGGACGTCTGCAGCTCAGTCAGAATACCTGTGGCCTGTGGAAACTCCATCCAGGAAGGAGGAAGACCATGAGATGTGGTTGGAAGTTGAAAAGTTCATAAATTGACCTTGAGTTCAGATTTTTCTTTCTCTACATGATCCAGGATCAGAATGATTTGATGTCAGATGTGACGATTTTTAATGCAGTTTGATTGATTACATGTTTATTGATCTGATTAATATTAACCTCATTGTTAAACGAAGGACTACACGTTTATAGTTGATATAGAAAGACCAAGCTGTGCGTTATATACCAGTATTATCACTTTGACTGAGAGCCATTAGTTACTAACAAAGTGCACTGTGATTGTCGGAGGTTTTTGTAACATAGAAAGACTGTATGTCATCACAAAATTGACTCACAGTCATTCGAAAAAAACGCTTTTAAAGGAGAGTCAAGAGTTCAAGAATTCACTTCTCATTTCAGACTAAGTCATTTGAGTTATATTTTCACTCGAAGAAGCCTCAGACACTTAAAACTGCATGTATACGTTCTTTGTCAAATGGAGAAATATTCATCCTACTAACATGAATACTGTATGTCTCTGTCACTGTTACAGTGGATCTATCATGTGACAGGATTTTGAGATAAAATGAGTCTGAATGTTTGCTGATATTGAAACTGTCTTTATCATCGTTCCCCTATTGGATTCATTATAATCAATCTGAGCCCCATACAACTGCTACCATGGAAACAACCTGAACTGGGTTATCTCTGAGATATGTAGCCTTTTTCATCACTTTGGATACGTTCTTTTTAACCAACCACAAAGCAAAACACTGAAGTGGCCTACTTATTGTTAATAGCCTAATCACATGTTTTATGTTGCAGAACTGACAACCAAACACACTCTCACTCTCTCTTTCTCTGATCATAAGTTCACGTGACATTTCATTCAAGCAGCAGCAGCAGCCTCTAGTCCTGCAACAGTGTTTCTGCTCCGACTTTAAACAAGTCATGCTGTCATTTTATTAGCAAACTAAACTTTATTTTGCACATGAGCAGAGTGGAATGTAAAACAGCTTTGATTACAAACGTCATATTGTACAATATCTCCACAGTTCAGTACAGGCCACACGGGCCCAGTCATCAGGCTACATTCAAGATTCCTCCATGAATGAATACTATAAAACATTATGTAAAAGCAGAGATCCTGGAAACAGAGGAACAATAAGCTGTCTTATAGCAACTCATCATGTAAAACTAATTACTCGTTTTGGCATCCGTGCGTAAAAGACATGGACTTCTCAACTCATTTGAAATGCAGTACTTTGTCAGGGCAGGTGAGGGACAGGTAGGAGCAGAGGGGGAATCCCATCTGGTACAGCGGATGCGGCCGCGCGCCGAGGACCACAGAGGAACTGAAGCCTGGACTCTGGCGCTCTGTGCAGGTCTCCGCTGACCTGCCGAGGATGCTGCCGCGCGTGTCATCCTCACTCCTCGATAAGATGCTCTCGATGCTAAACCCTTTGGACTTATCTCTACTCGGAACATTTCCTTTGGGCCTGTCCGGCGCGGTGTTTGCTGTGCAGCTGACGGCGCAGAGCGGACCTCTGTCTCGCTCTCTCCCGCTGAACGCTGACCTCCTGTCCTCCGGCTCCCAGCGGAGCAGATGCGCACCGTCCATCCACAGCGGAGCATGCCTCGGGGCGGGACACTGCTCCGCCTGCGGGGAGTCGAGTCTCCTCCCGGTGGATGCAGGGGCATCGTGGTTGGGGAGCACTTTGAGTCTTTGTATTTGGGGGGTTTGCAGCTGTTCCGCGTGGTTAAACTCAGCGAGAACGGGTTTCGCGTCTGGTTGCGTTTCCACGCTCTCAGCATCCTGTCGGACAGGTAACTCTGCTATTTCCGAGCCAGTCTGGTGTTTCCCAGAGGTCTGAGGGTCCCTGGATGGCCCCGCGACCTTGGTGCGCTTGTGTCCAGCGGCTTTAGAGTCCAGAGCCTCCTGCTGGCCCTTCGCCTTCCTCTTCCTCCGACGGTAGTTGCCGTTCTCAAACATATCCAGACACTTGGTGTCCAGTGTCCAGTAGCTGCCTTTGCCCGGCCGGCCTTTCTCTCTGGGCACCTTGATGAAGCAGTCATTGAGGGACAGGTTGTGGCGGATGGAGTTCTGCCAGCCCTGCTTGTTGTCGTGATAAAACGGGAAGCGGTCCATGATGAACTGGTAGATGCCGCTGAGCGTTGCGCGCTGCTCCGGTGCGCTCTTGATGGCCATGGCGATGAGCGCGATGTAGCTGTATGGAGGCTTCTGCGGGGGCTCCTGGCGGGCGGGCACGAAGCTCAGGGCGGCGGGCACGACCCCTCCGCTCTCTCGGCCGTACAAGTAGATGAGCGGGGGCGCGGAGAGGCTCAGAGCCGAGGACGCCACTCCGAGCGCCGGCAGACGGCCGTGGTACAGAGTCATGACGCCGAGGAAGCAGGGATGTGTCCCGGGGAAAGCTGAGCCTGCTCCCGGAGCTCCTCTCCTCCACTGACTGACTCTCCGGCCTCATGAGGGCCCCAGAAAAATGTTAATAATTGCTGTACGTTTGCTGTGTTATGTTGACTTTGCACCGGGGAATAAATTGTCCATCATAAACAGTCTGTGGTGTTCTCAGCCCACCCACATTAATTAAAATTTCATTGCGCTGAAACTACCTCGTGCCCCCCCAACGCTCCCTCCCCCGGCCCAACAACCAATGAGGTGCCGGGTTATTCCCTCATCTGTTTATAGAATTAGTCGCTTGATAAGTCTGCCCACCCAGGTTGAATCAAGCTGTGTTTATTTGGAAAAATTTCCGGGCACCCAATACATAAACGCACTGATGTGCTGTTTGAAATATCACGTCCACCCCTGACGCTGAGAGTTGCTCACACAGAAAGAACAAGCAAACATTGCCGAGTCCTTTCTGGGAGTTGCTGTGGCTTCACTCAAATGAAAACAAAGTGTATAAAAGGGAAAATAACTTAAACAGTTTTAACTCATGTCAGGGCCTCGTCTGTCCCCCAGCCCCGCGAGAGTGGGCGCAGAGGGACTGTTTTTGTTTGTTTGTGTCTCTCTCTCTCTCTCTCTCTCTCTCTCTCTCTCTCTCTCTCTCTCTCTCTCTCTCTCTCTCTCTCTCTCTTATAGCAAAAGCTACAAAACCTTTATTCACAAATAAGGATACAGTAAATGATGGGTGACTGAGAGGAAATGATACAACAGCTACAGCCATTGTATCACAGCTGCATATGCCCCACACATTTATGAATCAGAGCTGTAATACACTTGTTTTATCATTACTGTTACATCATTATCATTATCACTATTATAAGAAGGGGAAATGTAACCCTAACCATTTCTATTATTCTTTCACATGAACTGTTTTTGCCCTAATGCAGTCAAACTGTGAGAAATAAAGGTCTAAAAATAAGAGCTCCCATGTGTAATTGTTGGTGGTAAAAAGAAAAAAAAAACTTCACAGGAGCAGGGAACAGTCATGAGGACATGACCTGAGAGGATCAGTGTTCACCAGCTGTTGATGAATGTGGCTGAAAAAAAGAACAACGAATAAATTATCTGTGAAATAAGAAATGTGTTAAGTGGCAGAATGTAATCATCTCCTTTGCTCACATCTGCTGCAAGAATATGCAAAAGAAATGAGGTAATGCATTTCATCTATAATATGATTAAATGAAATGTCAGTTTACTTTCAGATAGACTGCAGCAGTCAGTCGCTGTGGCAGTGTACTGCCTGGACCAGAGCAACCACTAGAACATGCAGGTTCTGACCCTGAACCCTGAAACTATGTGCACATAGTTCATATTCATGTGCAATTCTTGGAGAGAACATAATATTCAATATACAGTGATAAAGAACAAACAGGTGAGACATTAAAGTCATGATTATTATTATACAAAGTGACAGCGGTAAGTCACATTCAGCCAGTGTGGTTATGACTGATTCATACTGATAGGTCTGTTATTGTGCTTGTGTTGTCATACTTCAGTCCAAATTCTGTTTTACCTTTATCATTCTGTCTGTCTCAGAAAATGGACAGATGTCTTCTGTTGCTGACTGTCTTCTTACACGGCCCCCCCAGTAGCCAATGGACCCCAGGGTCCTACTGGTTGTGGAAACAAAAGTGAAGCACAGATCAGCAGGGCTGGGTTGTGTTCTTCTAAATAAGTAGAACAAGGGAGAAATAAAATGAAGCACTGATCACAACACCTGTGTAGTCTCTTAATGTAGTTTTTGGAATATATGACTGAAGCAGCTTACACAATAAAACAGTAACAATTTACAATAAGACTACCTTTATTAATAATCTATAAATGCTTCATAATTAGGATATAAATAATTATAGGCAGGCAAACATAGTTTTCATACATCAACCCCGGCTCACTTTTTTGGCATTATCAAGTTATTGATTAATCTTCTGATAACTGGTAAAAGGAGCCTTCTGGTAACACATATTAAAGCAGAAGTAAGTGATATTTTTGTGTTAATATAAGTCTTAAATAGTTCTATCTTCCGACAGCAATCACTTAGTGTTTGGTCTGAAACACGGGTCTGTCAGTCACTCTGCTCTGCTCTGAGCCGAAAACTTTTCTTGTATCCTACAACCTTTATCCAATGAGGAGAAAGAAGGCATGAAGGGCTGTGTGTGCAGCCAAGGGATGCACGTGAATGTGGTGACGTAGGGACGAGGGCGGGGACTGCTAACTCCATCGGCTGACAAGAAGTTAGCCAAAACCACCGGATCGCTTACTTCTGCTTTAAATGATTGTAATAAAAAGATGGGAAAAAAAGAAGAAGATGATGACGGGGAGCATCAGCTCAGTGAACAACAAGCAGTGGATCAAAATGAACAATCGAACAGAAAATGGATGAGGACTGAGCTACAACCAGCAACAAGCAACATCTCCATGACAACGTCCACTGGACAACAATCTGATCGACACCATGTGACCATTATGGCCACTGCCTATAGGCCTCAATGTATAATCTGCTCATTTTGATCTGTCATTACTTGATCTTCTAAATGAAACTTTCAGACCATTAAATTGCCAATGGAGGTTCATTAACAACTAACTATCACACATTTGATGATGCAGCAGCTACAGTGGGGATGATGATGATCATGGAGTAAACAAAGCTTAGTAACCAATGAGATACGAGGCTGAACAGTATGTGGGTTCACTTTTTGGCAAGCAACAGGTTCCTTTTTATCTAATGTGTTATAACAGCATAAATGATTTATAAAGTGTTAACAATCTGATTAATAAGCTAACTATGGGAGTTTTATTGTCAAGTGGTGCCTCATAGGAGCTAATACAAGTCCACCTACAGAAAATCAATAACTAATTATTCATGCAACTGATTCATCCAAGCACAAGTACCAAATGTCACCTTGATCCTGCTGTAATGTAAGAATTGGCTCTTTCTCCATTTGGCCAAGTCATGGGTGGGTGAACTGTTTTGTTACTTGAGGGCTAGATGGTCAACACATGTTTTCCACATAATCTTTTTTAGGGTTCTGATTTTCTGCTTCCAATTACAATTATTAAAATACACAATATCATCACAAATAAACGTGGAATAATTATCATGACAATTAAAAAATGTGATCAGTGAATACAGTTGCATATTCTTGCATGTTCCTGTGCTTTAATTGTCCCGGAGAAGCAGCAGAGGCCCTCTGGACTGTACTGCCTTACAAGGACAACATGGACAGTGTATTATTTGTAGATGTGAGCATGATGCTTTATATTATGTATTTTCCTGTTTATAGGTCAAAGGAGGATTATAACAACTTTACAAGTGCACACAGCTGGCTCCTGCTTACATTAGGGGTTTGGAGCTTTCAGTGGATAAACTCAGAAGTCCTTCTTTTCTCTGTTTCTCTGTCAGCAGATGGTGATTCATTAGCAAATAAAACCAAACTAACATGCAACAGACGTGTACAAGCCACGGAGAGCAGGATCTGACTTTTTCAAAGGCTGCCCGCTGAAAGATACTTTCCATCCACAACTGCTGAGGACGCAATTTAGGATTTGTATTAATTTATATTAATGCAACAGTCTATCAGCTGGTACACTAGACTAATGGGACTGTGATGTGGACAGTGGGAGTATTTACGAGGAATATGAGGTCCTAATCCTACTATTAAAGCTACAGCCTTAGTTCATAAAACTGTTATTGTTTCCAACATCTAGCAGCATCAATGTACCATGTCTATTCTGTACAAACATACATGTACCAGCTGACACTATCAGCTAACAAATCTGACATACGTAGTCAGGATGAGAATACGCATCATTCACATTACTTTCAGTTTTTAAGAAACTTTAAAATAAATAGCTGGACACCACATCATGTCATAACCATAATTTTTCTGGTTTATCAAACAGCTCCGTTATCTCAAAAAAGGTCCAAATTCCAGCTCTTGCTTTAGTTCCCAACACATTTTATTAGAGGAAGAGAGCTAATCTGTTCCTTCCTCAGCTGATAGGCAAAGAGGAATGAGGCTCTTTAAGGTTTAACAGATCCAGGTTAACTGAAAATCACTTATAATGAATGAATAAATGCCCAAAACATTCAAATATATAAATGTGTGATCTTCTGTATGTCCTCACAGCATTGTACACTGAACATCACCTGCTGGCATGTTTCAAGACATACAAATATTCTGTTTTGTCCCAGTCTGATTTCTCACTTTAGAAATTTAACAGCTGGACACAAGTTGTCTCCTTCCTCACTCTTCACAATGCGTGTGTGTGTGTGTGTGGTAGAACACATCACTCTTGAGTGTGTTGCCTTCAGACTAAAGGATGTGTTGTTATAAGCACATCTTAGACCGAGAGCACAGAGAAGCTGCTGAACTGCTGCACCACATCAGCGTGTCTTTTATCAGACATCATCCTGCACCATGAGGCTCAGGCCTCAGACTGCTCACACCTCTCTGAGCTGAGAGGAGCTTTGAGAATTATGAAAACTCATCACAACACAGATGGTTAACGGCTAATTTGCACTTGTTTATAGTCCCTTTATAATTCCAGCAAACAAACTCAGACACACACACCCATCATATAGGTCGCTTTGTGTGAGAGAACAGCAATCAGGTTCTTCGTCATTGTTATTATTAAAAGGAGTTTCTCTTCTTTGTGACTGTGGTAAAAATGTCTAGAGTTCGATGTGGTGTCCGGTTTGGTCCCAATTCACTCTTTCTGATCCAAGCTCAGACATGTATTTGGTGACACCTTGTGGACGAATAGAAAACTACTTGACTGTCACAGGCCTCACTGGGAAAGTGGCTACGTTACATTGCTATGGTATATAGTTACTGTCCACGGAGTGTTTGGATAATGGCCATCATCCTATGACACAAATCTAACTAATCCTTTATCATTAACTTCATACAGTTAAGAAGTGTGTGACTTTCATGACACCTTTGTATTGCAGCTATCACACACAAAACAGCCTTTACCTTGAAATGAGATGAATGGGTGTCCTGCTGCCAGTTAACACATTAAAGGGATACTTCAACATTTTGGCAAATTCACCTATTGCCATAATCCCTGTAGTCATAGGGGTAGGTTCATTATCTTTAATTATCGTTGCATGTTGTTTTGAGATCCGCGGGGCAGAGACATGAGCTGCTCAGCGAACACAATGGAGGTGAATGGTACAGGTCCCCTCTGTCCCTCAAAACTCATCAAATAACCCACAATCCAACAACTCCAAAACACTGTAAAATAAAGGAGCCTTGGACCCATCAGTATTGGACAGCCTTTTACTTTTTTACCACTTATTTGCACCAGGACAGTCTCCTTGCTGTTTGTTTTTTATCTTCAACTCCAAAACACTCTTGTGGACAAGTTGTGACCTGCACATTCTCCACGCTATGAAATAATCGTGTATAATTATGTAACATTACGACACTTGAAGCAAATACTTATAACTACTTGCACCTTTGAAGTGACTCCGCCCAGCAGCCGTGTCTGGAATGTAGTTCTGGCTATGAATTTGTCTCAAAAACAACTCTCATAATGTTACATTATTATTTCACAGTGTGTCAGGTCACAACTTCTCCACAAGAGCTTTTTAGAGTTGTTGGATTGTGTATTGATGAGTTTTGAGGGTCAGGAGACCAGTACCGTTCGCCTCCATTGTGTTCACTGAGCAGCTTGTGTGTCTGCCCCATGGATCTCAAAACAAACATGCACTGATAATTAAAGCCCTACCCCTATGATTACAGGGATTATGGCAATAGGCGAATTTGCATAAATGGTAAACTATCCCTTTAAAATACTATGAACAAATATTCAAACTCTCAGAATAAGACAAGCCTCCCTCTTTCTATTTGGTTTCAACCGTTATATAAAAAAATGCTGCTACCAACACAATGACAGTGTCCAGTTCAGTGTTACTATACACATGGTGGTGGAAGCAGACAACCATGAAGAGGCCTCTCTCACCCCTCTCATTAACCTTATCTGCAGCAGCACCATGCATGTCTCAGAATGAACTATATAGACCTTTTATGTCTGTGAACATTTCCTCATTGTGTGAGGAATAAATACATTATTTTGAAGAATACATTATCTTTTTCTAATGGTTCACTGAGTTTTACATTACAACAGAAGCTAAAGAAAAAGCTGGCAGTGGATTTAAGACAAAGTGTTAAACTAGCGTTTGTTATGGTTGACATAACAGAATGGAAACATACTACTGTTTTATGTCATTTATTTTCTTAACAAACTATATTTTTCAGTGCTTAAACAAATCATACAAAATAGACTCACTCATCTATACAGCACTGGTAAGAACATGAGTCAGCATTCAACATGAATAGAACAACAAAGAGACAACTTCACTGGCTTTCAACATGGTGAACCTACAGTTTAGTGACCCTGTTCATGTCAGGAGCTGCCGACACAGCGTGTGGATCGTCTGTCTGCTTCGGAACGACAAGATACTTCAAAGCCCAGAGCAGCAAAGATTCAGTAACTTCGAAGCGACTGAAGTCCAGCAGATTGTGCCCAGACACCTGGTAGGTGTAGGAGAACGGCTGGCCGCTGCTGTGAACAGTGGGAGCTTTTCTCATGGTGGCTGACGCAGTGAGACTCCCTTCCTGACTGCTCCACTCCCCACCGGCAGCAGAGGCCGCCTGTGTTTCAAAAAGCCAAGAGGGAGGGATCACGCTGGTCTGAGCTGCCTCTGCTGGCTCCTCCGCTGTGGTGGGATGTTCTCCTGATGTGGGCCCACTTCTCTTTCTCTTTGCCTTTTTATATCTTCTCTCAATAGTCTCCTCCATGTCCAAAGCTGACAGATTCTGCTGTGCTCCGTTGGTGCAGTGTTTGTCCGTGGCAGGCGAAAGGTTTGAGGGTCTGGCAAAGGGGTCCGGAGGACTCACTGAAACTGAAGTCGAGGAACCTGCGGTGGTGGTGAGGCTGCTGGGATGTGGCGGCTTCTGGTACGGCGGGAAGTAGCTGTGTTCTCCTTTGCTGTGCCCCGATGTTTGCTGGGATTGGGTCAGGCTGTGGTTAGGAAGCTGCGTGCTGGTTAAGACTGCAGCACCATCGGCCTTGGCTTTAGCGGCGGTGCGGTTTGGCGGTGATGCTTCAGGGGATGAGGATGAGACACCTGGAGGTGGAAAAATGTCCCAAGGGTTGTCTAAAAGCAGCTCAGGCTCACTGTTTATTATCTCTGAAGTCATGTCCTCGTGCTCTTCAGGAAGAGGCAACGTCCTTTTCTCCGCAGCAGCTGCTGCGGCGGTTTGGACGGTCTCTGGAGGTTGGCAGACGTGTGTCTCTTTGTCCTCAGGAGGCCTGCTTGGTGTTCTGTCTCCGGCTTGAGGAGGTGTTGGTGTTCTGTCTCCAGCTTTAGGAGGTGTTTGTGTTCTTCCTCCAGCTTTAGGAGGTGTCTGTGTTCTGCCTCCAGCTTTAGGAGGTGTCTGTGTTCTGCCTCCAGCTTTAGGAGGTGTTTGTGTTCTGCTTCCAGCTTTAGGAGGTGTTTGTGTTCTGCTTCCAGCTTTAGGAGGTGTTTGTGTTCTGCTTCCAGCTTTAGGAGGTGTTTGTGTTCTGCTTCCAGCTTTAGGAGGTGTTGATGTTCTGCCTCCAGCTTTAGGAGGTGTTGGTGTTCTGCCTCCAGCTTTAGGAGGTGTTGGTGTTCTGCCTCCAGCTTTAGGAGGTGTTGGAAGCTGCTGAGCATCTTCCTCTGGGATGAGAAGGCACTTAATAGGGACACTGAAAGATTTCTCTCCCTTGTATCTAATCCTGTCTGCATCCCAGCTTGTGCCGGTGAATGTGTCTGAGTGGGCCGGCCGTGAGGTGGAGGGCTGGGGGCTTATGGGGCGGCTGCCGGCTGCTGTCAGTCTCTCTCGGACCCCCTCCAGCACATCCTGCACATAGTCATCCTGCCACTCCCACAGCAGCACTGACAGATCAACCCCGCACGTGTCCCTCTGGAAGCTCTGCCAGTCTTGTCCTGACAGGGTCCTCCATACCTCACAAATCTTCATCCTGATGGAGGGCACGGTCCTGCAGCAGGGGGTGCTGTCTTTAACCGGGCCGGTGGCCACGGTGCCCAGCTCTCCCACCGACAGGAAGAACCTGCATTTATGCTGCTCCAGGGCCATGTGGAACTGCAGCTGGTAGTCCCGGATGCACACGGTGGTGTTGACCAGGCTGGAGAAGCTCTCCCGGTCCTCCCGCTCCTGGAGCTGCTCCCAGGCCGACGCGGTGAGGACGGCGGGGAGCTGGAGCTGCCCGTCGGACAGTATGAGGAGACCGATGGGACCCACGGAGCCCTGGGCCTGGGACTGAGACATCTGACCCAGCCCGGTGACATGAGCATTCAGCCGGACAACGTTGCTGCTCTCCCTCTGCTGGACGTCGTAGCTGAGGATCAGTTTCTCGATCCAGGGAGACGGGTTGTTCCCACCGGTTCGCGGCATGTTGATGTTTTCAAACCGTGTGTGTGGGCAGTTTTGTTCCGTGGGGCAAACTTGTACGACGCTTTAAGGTTCCTCCATCACAACAACACCATGGGAGCTAGAAACAAAAAGACACGGGCCACCATAAAGTACGACTTGGTTGGTTTAAAATGACACGTTTTCTTTCAATAGCAAGAGAAAGTTTTCAAACCTTAAAAAAGGCGCGTTGACTGTCAAATGACTCCCGTCGCCACTGTAGACAGCTTTACACGTTGTAGCCTACATCTATGGTAACTTAGCCTATTTAATACTTTCGCTAGCTTAGCATGAAAGTTTACACAAGCTCTTACCTTTGTGTGACCCTGTGTACGTTTGTGAAATATATGCAGTCAACTACGTTTAACCAAAGTCATGGCGGCGATGGTCAATTTACCGGAAAGTAACAAAGTAGTAGTAGACGAGTTTTTTCAAATTAAAAGCACGAAAGTCCGTCTATGTACCTTTGTACGGACTGGAGTGGTCATTGATATAAGCGATTAAAAACAACAACATTTAGTTATTAATCATTAAATTCCTGTTGTATTGAGCTGGTGAATATAACACCAAGGTTAGTTAGTTGGTAAAGAAGGCGTTGCTCACAACGGAAGTATTGTTTGGTGGTATCCTCGATAGCTTTATTGTAGCGGTTTGTTTGAATGGCCGCGTTCCATCTCGTTTACACACTCTCTTGTTACGTCCATTTCAAACTGTAAGAAATGTGTATATGAACACATTTCATTACTGTAACATCTTAAAAGTAAACCAAACATCAGCTATTCATATGATGTAAAAACAAAAAATCTATTTAATATTAATGTATTCACAGGTTTGTTGGTACATACTTTGCTCTAAAAGTGTTGGAACGGTGTTTATTCACACAGGTTTCGAGGTTTCCGCCTAGTCGATGTTGCGTTCATGGCCAGTTTTTTTTTTTGACAATACAGTGCCATAATAATGTAGGCTACATCATGAAACTTGTTGACATTTATTTCACGAATTGGTAGTCTTGGAAATTGTGGAAGATCACCGAATGTTGTCTTGTGTACGCATATTTATTTATTGTTTGTTTTCATTTGTGTACAGCACACACAGTCATATGCTCGTGAATGGAATTCTATTCCAACTCAAATTAGAAATATTTCAAATTATGCCTCCTTTAAACACTTGTTAAAAAAGTGGCTAATTAGTGGTCAAGGCTGTGAACATTAAATTGCTTGTCATGTTGTCTGTCAGTGTATTAATTGTCTAGTATTGTTGCTTTTTGTGCATGGCTTCTAATGTGTCCAATGTGTATAATGTGATTGTGTCTTGTGTACTTTTTTTTTTTCTGTTGGTGTTGCTGTTTAATGTTGCTTCTGTTTTGTCTGTAGCGGCTGCTGTTTGAGTTCAGTTTTATGTTAGTTTGTGTGTGTCTGCATGGACCTTCACTGAGCTCTCTGTCTTTTGTCCTCTATTAAGCTTTTTAATCATTGAATGTATTATTTGTATGTTGACAACCCAAATTTTTTTATTATTTTTCTTTTAGGGTGACTTTAAACATCAGTCCAGGGACAACAGATGCAAAATAGCCTTTTGGCTAATTCTGGCATGTTTACATTTGTTTAAATGTTTTTATTAATGTGCAATGTCCCTGATCCTTAAACCTTTAAATAAAAAAAATAAAAAAATGATTTAACGTCCACTGCTGGTATTGGTCACTTTGATTATCTGTTCTTCTTTTTCTCGGATAAATTGTTATTATGACGACCACCTCAATGCATTTCCAAATGATAAAGGTTGAATGAATACAGGAACACCATTATTTACTACATTTTCTTTGACCGTGAATGCAGCACGTTACGCCTCTTCCCATGCATTTGCAACATTCGCCGCCCCGGTGCTTAAATGTTGTCTTAATTGTTGCTCACTAGGTGCAGCCTTCGCTTATAAAACAGAAAAACGCATTTCACAGTCTTAAGGTAAGACTCTTGAACGACTAAACTCGAATTGTTTAATGGTAAAAACGTGACATAACAACTTTGGACCATTGTAAACACGCAGGTAGGGCTCGCTCTCTCTCTCGTCTTAACATGATTTCAGCTCTCCCTGTTTGCCAGTCATTTTCCCAGGCAACATTAGCTTCCCCCTTCGACGATGACTTGTCAGTAACTTTTGCGGTGACATTTCACAGTGTTTGTCAGAGGAATGTCGTCAGGCCACATGTCGGTTGTTTTGCTACTTAGCCTAGCTCGTGTGCACACACCAGCCTCACCTGCAGCTCAAACGTAAACCACAGTTACAGTATCAGACAGCTGGATCGTCTGACGAGTCTAATGCACCGTGTTGTGTCAGAAACATGCGGTGGACACGGCTCTTCCTCCCACAGAGGTGTGGTGCGGATCTCGGTAAAGCCCAGGACTCTATGGGGACAGATCCTGGGGAAAGTGAAGTGCGTTTCCCCGTCCACTGCCCCTTAACCTGACACTCAGCCCAGCCCGTTGTGTTTACGGATGCTCAACCAAACCCCAATCTCGCTTTAACTCTAACCAGTCTGCTTCCAAGCCTTTGAATTAATATCTATTGTTAATGTAGGGTAGGAGCTAGCTAGATCAGTAGCCTGCCAACCAACCATGCATTCATCTTAAATAAATCATTAAATGCCTTCCGGTAATTTGTCCCAAATTGTGTTTTATTCTGACGTCATGACTGACCGGTGCTCTCTGTTACAGGAGTGAACTGTAGCTGTAGCTATACTGTTCAACACTGTTTCGGGCTGTCACAAGACGAGACATGCCCGACCCCAGATCGACTGAGCCTGGTTCACGGGTTTCAGACCCGCAGCACTCCCAGAAACTGCTCCGGGTCCTCCGCACCTTCTGGCAGGAGCAAAGTTTTCACGATGCGCTGCTGGTGGTGGATGGAGAGGAGCTTCCTGTCCAGAAAAACATCCTGGCTGCTGCTAGCCCTTATGTCAGGTCAGAAAACTTGTCAGTGCACTTGTGGTCTGGTCACAGCCCAGATACGAACATGCACTTGTGCAGTGTCACCAAAACAAGGATTTGTCCACTAGTGGCACTGTTACTAGAAAGCTGCAGGCTTCCAGTGTTTTTCTCCCAGCCCGTGTTTTGTCATATTTATGTTATTTCCTTCTAGGACCAAGCTGAACTACAATCCTCCAAAAGAAGATGGGTCTACATACAGAATTGAACTGCAAGGGGTCTCCATGGCGATTATGAAACAGATACTGGACTACATCTTCAGTGGTGAAGTGAGTTTGTGGGCTTATAAAAAGCATAATAGTTCAACAATTTGGCAAATTGGCCCATTGCCATAATCCCTATAGTCATAGCAGTAGGTTCTTTACCTTTAATTGTCGGTGCAAGCTGTTTTTAGAACGGCAGAGGAGAGCCGTGAGCTGCTCAGAGCTACGCTACAAAGGCTCAGGGGATTTCTTGGTTTCCCCTCATCAAACTACGGTAATCAAATACACAATCCAACAACTCCAAAACGCTCTGGTGGACAAGTTGTGACCTGCACATTCACCACGCTATGAGATAATAACAGAACGTTACGAGACAGAGTTGTTTTCAAGGTAAATTCATGCAAAACCACTGATGCGCATTCCTGTCAAGGGCAGTTTTTCTGCAAGCAGCCTGTACATTTGCCTAGAAAACAACAATCTCATAGTGAGGTAAATGTGCAGGTCGCAACTTGTCCATGAGAGCATTTTGGAGTTGTTGGATTGTGTATTTGATGAGGGAAACCAAGAAACCCCATTAGCCTCCGTAGCGTAGCTCTGAGCAGCTCGCGGCTCCGCTCTGCCGTTCTAAAAATAGCTTGCACCGAGAATTAAGGGTAACAAATTTACTGCTGTGACTATAGGGATTATGGCAATGGGCCAATTTGCCAGAGTATGATAAGCCAAGTATGATAAACGCACACTTTGTCTCACCTCCTACATGTCCTACTCACACAGATCACTTTGAGTGAAGACACCATCCAGGACATGGTGCAGGCGTCTGACTTGCTCCTCATGACAGACCTCAAGTCTCTGTGCTGTCAGTTCTTAGAGAGCTGCATCACTGCAGAAAACTGCATTGGCATTCGGCTCTTCTCTCTGCACTACTGCCTTTACCACGTCCACTATGTCGCTACCGAGTTCCTGCAGACGCATTTTCGTGATGTGGCCGTCACTGAGGAGTTCAGGGAGCTGCCCCTGGACCGGCTCTGTGAGCTGCTTGCCATGGAAAAGCTGAACGTGGGCAACGAAAAGCACGTGCTGGAGGCTGTGGTGCGATGGTTCGCACATGACCCAGAGGATCGCAGGGTGGGTAACGCTCACTGCATGTATGTAGAGGGATAACCTTTGCTGTCAAACATAATATAAAGACCGAATCATCAACAACTTTAAAGCAAACAGCAGAAAGGTATGCACATAGACTACTATATTCTACAAATAGAGGAAAACATGATCTAAAATAGAAGATATGGTAAGGATTTTGTGAACTAAAAGCTTCATATGATTAGCTGATTTGCATTTGTGAAAATTGTGAAATTAGTTTCAGCCTAAAAAAACCCACCAGATTACAGGAAGTATTTCTGGATCAACACCAGTGTTAAAATACAGTCACCACAGATAACGAGTTTGCAGACAAGCTGTGGAATTGTAGAGATGTGATTTTGTTCTTCTATCCAGTGGTTTCCATTGATCACTGCACAGTAGGAGATTGGGCTGATAGTTGGAAATATTGAATACTGCTGTTAAACGGCAATAGGGGTATACTTCAAAAACATGTTTTTTTGCTTTTATGAAATGAATTTATCAGGTTGTAATGTTTGTTTCACTCGTTTTATGGTGAAAGCTACACAAATCAACACTAACGTTAACACTGGATTGATTATTGTGATGTGAAAGTAGTTGCTCACAATGTAGAGCACACAGAACAATTACCAACTTTAGCTCTCTGCAACACTTTAGTGTCTTGAGTCCTGCTTTATGGTTTAATATTCACAGCTGTTATGTTTTGTTTCACTCACTGTTACTGCCCTGTTTCTGTCAGGCAGCTGTTTTTAGAGAAAATCTCAGCCTCCATCACCTGCTCAGCACTAAACAAACAAAGTTAGGCATAAGCTGGTGAACATGGTTGAGCTTTCAGCGGATACTTTTGTGCAGTAGGTGGAGACTAAAAGGTGGGTGAATATTAGATAGATAGTAGATTAGCTAAGTGGAGAAACATGACTCCAGTGTGTTCATGTCTGCTGGATGTGTAAATGGACAACCGGTTCACAAAATAGATTTTCTACGGTGGTGATTTATCAGTGTTGGGTTTATAGCTTGTTCCCTTGCTCCAAAAAAGTGAATAGATTATTCCCTAAGTGCTTCAGGCTTGTGTTTGTTCAATCAAACATTAATGTGCGCCTTGTTCTACCTGTGGTTGTGTGTAGGTACACATGAGGGAGGTGACGTCTGCTGTTTGGCTGCAGGGCCTGGACACCAGCTACCTGAGAGAGCAGGTAGCAGCCGGCCTCACATTTCCTTCTATTTCCTGTCATGTTTTCAGTGGTGTATCAACAGAACCCACGAAACGAAGAGAAGGTTGATGCATCTGACATTGCAGAAGAGGGTTTTTAAAGGGATAGTTCACCCAAAATTCAAATTTCACTCATTATCTACTCACCCTCATGTCGACTAAGAGCTGTGAGAATTTTCAGAGTCCTCCGTCCCTTCTCTGAGTTACGGGGGGGTCGGCGCAGCAGTATTTGTCCATATAATGGTTGTCAATGGATACCAACTTTCTTTGTCCAAAAAGACACACCAAAAAACATCCAAATACCTCCATGCTGCTCGTCTGTAATGTCCCTCTTGTATTGAAGCCCCGACAAGAGAAATTGTTTCGCCGGTCAAGAGCAGTGAACCGAGACACTGGGAGCTTCCGCTACAAACAAGCTTAAAATACAGACTTATTTAATTTTTTTCGGAACAATTTCTCATGTCGGGGCTTCAATACAAGAGGGACATTACAGATGAGCACTATGGAGGTATTTGGATGTTTTTTGGTGTGTCTTTTTGGATGAAGAAAGTTGGTATCCATTGACAACCATTATATGGACAAATACTGCTGCGCGGCCCCCCCCGTAACTCAGAGAAGGAACGGAGGACTCTGAAAATTCTCACAGCTCTTAGTCAACATGAGAGTGAGTAGATAATGAGTGAAATTTGAATTTTGGGTGAACTATCCTTTTAGGGTATAAAGACTTGTCTAACCTAGTTTGTCACAAATGAAGTTGTGTGCTATCCCATCAGGCCTTGGGTGAGCCGCTGATGAGAGAGGTGATCAGAGAGTACTGCCAGCCTGCGCTGGGGGATGGCCAGTTGCAGGGGGAGGCTTTGCTCGCCGCCTTCAAACCCAGAGGTTACTCTGAATGTATTGTCATCGCTGGGGGAGAGGATCGCAAGTAAGTCCTCCATCTTCATTATGATTGCTCATGTTTCTGTTTGTCCTGTTTTTTTTGTCCTCAGCCCTGCTATTGTCATAAAGATCATCGAAAGCTTTTATGAAGATCAAAACCATGACAAAAACTCCTCCCTTTGACTACAAAAGTTGTGGAAAAACATTTAAAGGGACAACGAGGAGTTTTGGAAAAGAGAAGCGTTTTCACACTACATTTATGAGCCTCCGTGCACCGTGAAATTCTTTGACTGTGTGACAAGTGTGGGTAACGTAGATTCATCCACATTAACGTGAGACTTTTTTATAACCAAATAGAAACTCCTCGTTGTCCCTTTAACAGTGTAAATATACAGATTTTTTTCCTAGGCGTGGAAAACATGTACATTGAAGATATCACAACACGCCTTTGAAACTGTAGTTTATTGTGCAATAATCTTTGTGAGAACGTGTGAGTAGGTCCTAGACAGTGTTGGAAATTCTGGTATTTTAGAGTGAAATGTGGTCACGCCCGAGGGAAGAGGTTAAAGATGTGCTGAGTTCACACAGTCGCCTCGCATCCTGTCTGATCTGCTGGTTTTTATCCCGTGCAGAAGCAGGAAACCATCTGCTGTGACGCGCTGCATGTGTCCGCTCTACGACGCCAACAGACAGGCCTGGATCGAGCTGCAGCCCATGAGCCTCGCCCGCCTCGGCCACGGGCTGGTCGCTGCCGGTCAGTGCTGAGCAGGAAGTTCATGTGACTCATGCCATGTATTAGATAAAACTTCTGTCCAGTTCCTCTTCAACGCAACAGCGCACATCTAGCGCCTATGCAGGTCAGCAGTAACACTGTGTTTCCTGTCTGTCAGAGGGCTTTCTGTTTGTGATGGGTGGAGCAGATGAACACAATGCAATCCTGGACAGTGGAGAGAAATACGACCCAGACTCCAACACCTGGAGCCCCATACCCTCCATGCTTCAGGTATACTCGCCTCTTTCCGTACCAAGAAGAATTACTCCTGTAATAAAAGTATGTAAACAGCTAAAACTGATATTTGCAATAATTCTCTTTGGAAATTTCGACTTTTTTCATTTTTTACCATATGGTTAAATATTTCCTTCAAATAGACAATGAAAAAGTTTAAAAAATGATTCATTATGAGGAGGCCTGAATTACCAGTTTATCACTAGAGGTGCTGGACTGCAGCCATGGTACAGTATACAGTAATACACTGCTCTCTGACTTTTTCACATTTTTACTTTATGACCACTAGATGTCAGCAGTGATGCAATGCAAGCTCAGATTAAACCCTCGATGTTAGTTTAAAACCAGTTCTCGGAGATCAAACCGGTGCAATTCTCATTGTATGTTTTTTTTTTTATATATTGTTGAGTAATGTAGTAAAAAAGATGTAGTAAAATCATACTTTGATATATTATTGACTCGGTCATCAGCTATTCCAGCTTGTGTGGAGGCTGATGCTGGGAGAGAAGCAGGTCGACAGTCACATAGAAACACACAACCAGTCACAACTATCACACCTGTGGGTTTTTTAAAGGCGCACTTTGACCTAACCTGCCGGCCACTCACCTGGTTTGAGCCTAGGATGAACAATTGATGGAAATATACAAGTTTTCTTGATGTTGCCATGTGTAATATATATCCTAAGTGCTGCTATTTTTTGATAAAGGTCAAATCTGTCACACAAACCATAAATGGAGCATTTTACTGCTAGTAAAACAAACATAGGGAAGCACAATCACAACATCTGTCACAAGCGGGACAGTGTCCTTCTAATCTTTACCAGCCCGACCTCGACACTGTCTCAGATGGCGCCTTGCAGAGATGGAGGAGGCCTGGACCCGACACAAGCGTTTGCCCCCAGACCTCATCTGTTATTTCTAGATGTAAATCAGCCTCACATAACATTTTATTACTTCGGAGCGAGATGGGATTGACCAAACTGGATGGGAAAGAAGTGTTGGAAAGATGGAAATGTAGTGATATACACAAGTCTTTAAATGGTTTTATACTGTAAATATGCAGAGAAGAAGATGTTCTAGCAAGGACAGAGGTGTGGGGTGATGGAGAAGGCTAAATATTTCACCTAAAGTGCTTCCAAATCACATTTATTGAATAGGGAGAGACTTGTTAGAGAGGCTGATGGGAGTGAGAGGACGATAGACAGAGGAAAACGTCTCAGGGTAGAAGTCTCCATCTTAATCCGTGGTGGTGGAGACTGAGCGTCCTGCAGATAAAATCAAAACTGGACCACTGTTAAGTTTGAGGCCGACTAGTAAAATCTCAAATCTGGCGGCACTACCCCACCTAGAGATTTTAGTCTGTGGAGAGACTAAAAGTCTTACAGAGTGTAAGAGTCTTTTTACTCCAGATTAAGTCAGACACTAATTTGTCACTGTTACAGAAAAAAGGATTGCGTCGAAACGAAGAAGAAAAGTAAGAAGAGGTTTGCATTTTTAATGAATAAATTCTGGCTGCTGGGGATAAAATGAATGAAGAGCAACTGTTTAAATCACCCTGTGTCTTAGCAGCTAAACAAGGGAAGAGTTTAATAATATGATAAGGCGATTAAGGATTTACCAGCCTGATTTCCTGTGTAGTTGAGTCCACAGATTTGGACTGAACTCCATCACGGTGTGTGTTGGTCAGGACATGTGTAACGACCCCTGATTATGTCGCTGAAAGGCCCCTGATGTATCTTGATGTCACACTTGTTGGGTGGTATTGTCTGGTAGATTTGAGCCTAGAGGTGGTGTGGTGGGACATGTGGATCATGATCATTGTGTGTCTGGTGAACACAGGCTCGTCAGAACTTTGGCGTGGTGGAGCTGGACGGTCTGATCTACGTCCTGGGAGGAGAGAACGACGTGACGGAGCTGATCACCGTGGAGGTGTTCGACCCTCACTTCAGCACCTGGAAGATGCAAACCAGTATGACCATGATCCGCAAGGTACAGCACACACACACGTACTGTACATCTTGTTGACAGGAGAGTAGAACACAGCAGGAGTCATACAGAGGCACTCCATATCTACTCCACTTCCACAAGTTCTTTGGTTAAATGTACAGTCTATAACTTCCTCTAGGGGTCTCCCAACCGAACAATATCAAAAAACACTGTTGAGGGATCGTGGGAGTCATCTTTACCACCATTACTGTAAGATTCCTTTTGTTTATTGTGTCATTGGCTCAGGAAGTCAAACAGACTCAGTGAATATAACCAGTAGAAGCAGTTTCACTCCACCCTTTCTCCTTCCTTGACCTTTCTGTCCTATCACTGTGGCTGACGCTCTTCATCATGGAATAAAACTTTAGACTCATTTTTTTCTCTCTTATAACTTGTGAGTAGGCAGCTGAATTATCAGCAGAGGTGTGGGGGGATTAAAACCAGTAGAAACACTAATAAAGCAGTTTCACTTGAATTCCTTCATCCACAAATGTTCTTTAGCAAACACAGCACATCTCAGAGCAGCTGGGAGCTGAGCTGTCCAACATTTCTCAACTTTTATTCTCCGATCAGCCATCCAGACATGTGATGATGAAGTTCTTAATCCGATCCAAATATAAAATGAAAATAATTGGTAGAAAAAGACCAGGGTGTATCCCAAGTAATGGGATAATAATAAGTACTAATCTAAAAAAAAAAAGTGTGTATCCCAAAGATGTCACTTAAAACTGGGGTAAAACTTCATTTTGCTGGACATAAGCCATCACCATGATTAAAACCACACTGATTAAAACATTTGGGAAAATGTAGGAACACAACTCAACACTTAACTACCAACTACGAAAATGATATTTACAGTAGTTGTAATAGTTGTAAAAAAAAAAAAAAAATGACACCAAGAAAAATCATTTCAGATTTTTAACCTTTAATATGCCCATTACCTGTACAATTCAACTTGAAAAACAAACCTTTCAAACAAAACAGATCTTTTAAGGGATGGGGGGGGGGGGGTTATTTGCCTACTCTTCATTGCAATAGCACCTCAAGTCTGTCAGATTGTGAAGGCATCTTCTGTGCACAGCCCTCTTCAGGCCACACCACAGATTTTAAATTGGATTCAGATCTGGACTCTGGCTGGGCCACTCCAAAATGTAAATCTTCTTCTGGTGAAGCCAGTCATCAGTTGATATGGATGTGTGCTTCGGGTCCTTCTCATGCTGAGAGCTGAAATTCCTCTTCATCTTCAGCTTTCTAACAGATGCCTGACATTTTTGTGCATGGTATTTGGAGATTCCAAAAGTCAGAAAATCAGACTCTGTATATGTTTTTGTAAAATGAAGCCCAGACATATAAAGAATATAGGAGATTGTCCACGACCAATTCTAACTTGACAGAAATTCCTGCTGCTCCTGTTATGTTGCTGGAGGCCTCTAGGCAGCCTCCCCAACAGGTTTTCATTTTTTTGGTGTTTAAATTTAGGCCGTATTTCCAGTTCTTGGAATGTCACTGTTGTGCTGCATTTTTTCAAATCATTCCCATGAGATGTTTAATGTCTTGGAAATTAATTTGTTCCCTTTTCCATTCAACAGTAAGCTCTCTTTGATGTTTTCATGTCCTTTGCAGTAAGATGTAACTAAGTAAATGATAGATAAGTCCCACTAGTTCAGCTGAACTTAATTTGGACTTAAATCAAGTCACTTTCATCGATGGCAGGTGTGAAACTATTTATCTAAGCACATTATTGAGAGGGTGTGCACGCTTGTGCAACTACATTTGAGTTTTCTTTTTTAGTTTTTCCCACCCCGTAAAAGATTTCACTTTGTTTGTCAATTGATTTGGACATGTTATAGGTCACATTAATGATTCAGAAATTATTTGTCTTGGTCTCGTTTTTTTCTTTACATCACAAAAACTTGGTATTTGAGACTTTTTATAGGTTTCATATACAGTGACAAACGTTTATCAAACACTGTGTCTTGAGTTTCGTCCTTCAGCTGCCAGACTGGTCAAGCGAGGCTGTAGCTATTCTCAACCTCTACATGACTGTTTTAAACAAATAACATGGACATCAACTATTGTGTGTCCCACAATTGGTAAAGATTTAGTCTAAGGAAACATCTCAAAATTGTTAGTTTGTTTGACTGACAGTACAAAAACAAAGACAGTGAATGTAGCATCAGTGATGAATGTGTTAATAAGCGGTTTCAGACTGTGGTGGTAGTGGTGGTTTGGAGCTCATGGTATAACACAGTGACCCTGCAGTGGCCTAAACTAAAGTTCAGCTGTGGACCCTCCCTGCATATATATACTTCCTCTTTCTCCCTGTGTCAAATAAAAGCCAAAATGTTTGAAAAAAAAAAATGTCTAAAAGAAGCTGTTGCTGAGCAATCCTGTCATTGAGTGGTTTTTTTTTTATGCTAAATAAAAATCATAAACGTCACATCTAATGGACTTCCTCTTCCTTGTTCTGTCACACCAGTGATGGCTCGGCAGGATGGTTTGAACACACGCACCCAACACTAAAAGCGATGAGAGCGTGCAGAATGGGGCCTGAGGCCATAACAACCGTTGCTCAGACCAAGTGATTCATGTGTCTTTTACAGTAGACCTTTTCCACATACTGTGGTTTTGTACAGCTGTGTTTGTCTTCTCCCTCAGGTCGGCTGCTACGCCTCCATGAACAAGAAAATCTATGCCATCGGCGGGGGCTCCTACGGGAAGCTGTTTGACTCAGTTGAAAGCTTTGACCCCAAAACCCAGCAGTGGACCGGCCTCTGTCCTCTGAAAGAGAGAAGGTGAACCCAGCAGCCAGTGATTGTGTGTGTGTGTGAGCAGGACAAAGGAAAGAGGATGTGTGATCTGATCAGCTGACACGCACGTCCCTGTTCCTTTTTCTCATCATGACATGGTTCTCATGGTCTCAGATGATCTGCACCTTGTTTTGCTGTCACATGACACAACTCACCTGCAGCATAGGTCAAATGCTCAACTTGGTTTTTGTTTGTGTTGCACAACAGGAAATGAAACATTGGTTATTGTCGCCCTCACAGAGCTGTCAGTTTTAGTTTCAGTTTGACTTATCTCGCCACACCTCAGTCAGCCTCACTGTCACATGGAAATGATCATTGTGAGTTATGATGAAAGGTATTCTGATTCATCACACTAGCTAGCCAGACACAGAATGTGTTCATTGTGTTTACGTGTTTAATCCAGTTATAGACGTTATGACTGTACAAAATGATACGACTGATTACAAAACGAACTGGCTACATGTAACTGGGGCGGTGATGCTATGTGTCGTACCAGAATGTCCACGTGTAAATGGAATATGTGAATGAAGTCTCCTTGTGAATTGAGTGTATTGTTATTCAACCATGCCGCACTATGCGCCTAAGACAAATTTCCCTTATGGGACGAATAAAGATTACCTTTCCTTAAAACAATGTATACAGGGCGGATGAGGGGGATTTAATCTCAATTACTCATTTTATCTCCCACATTTCGTCCTACGTTCCTGTCAGGTTTGGGTCTGTGGCATGTGGCGTGGGACAGGAGCTCTACGTATTTGGAGGAGTTAGAAGCCAAGAGCCAGACAACCCCGAGCAAAGGCAAATGACCACCTGCAAATCTGAGTTCTACCACGACGAGATGAGGAGGTCAGTGTGAATTGCTCAGTTACGCAGTGATAACATTTTTCTATTTGATTCTATAAATATTTTTCCTATTACTTATGTTTTTTTCATTTCTATATTTTATTGCCCCAGTGTGATTCAAAGGTTGAGTGTCAGCCCAGCTTTCATCTTGGGGACAGAACCTGAGTAAACAGACTCATCAGAGGGACATGTAGCAGCTGTTTTGGAGCTTTTGACCAAATGCCATGACCGTCATCAACAATTGATTGTTGTGTTTTGTTTTTGAATTCCAACTAGTAATAGTTGTAGTAGTAAATATGGACAGTATGACAGTGGAGCCAGATCATCTGAATCGTGGCTTGCTGCAGCATAGATCATCAATCATCTCTTCCCCAAAATGTTAGGATGAGGTTTATTGAGGTGGTTGGTTTTCTGAGAAGTGGCATTGTGATGTCATGATCACCGGCAGTGACTGACTCCTAATGGAGGCCCCACAGCCCCGCCCACGCCACAGTCACCACTGCACAGAGTCTGACTCCAGCTGACGTCAGCACAGTAAGATGGCAGCGCTCGTATCCATGATATGAGCTTATTGGGTATGTAGTTGGCTTCATTTTTGAGCTGTGGGAGGAAAACCATTGTACTTGTTTTTGTTGGTTCTGCATGACATGACGCGTTAGTGATGATCAGATCTTCAAGGAAGTTGTTGTATGGTGAGTTACCATATAGGGAACTTTTCCTCAACCTGTGACGTGTCAAAGTGAGACTCTCTCCTAACCCAAGCATTTGCAGCGATTCACAGCTGCCTGAAACTGCCCCCGGGAATTACTTCAGCACACGCCTACCTCATGATATGGCACTTCCACGTCTTCTAGAACAAGTATCTAACTAATTTTAAACATACGTACTATATCTATGAGTCTGAAAAGCTGGAAAAGCATAGTAGGTCCCCTTTAAAGAAAAAGATACCTGCTGAATCACTCACGGTTCGAATCCCGCATCAGGCAGCCCTTTACTGCATGTCATTCCCCCTCTCTCTGCCTCCCCATTTCCTGTCTCTCTCTACTATACTATCAAATAAAAAGGCAAAAAATATACTTAAAGGGACAACGAGGAGTTTCTATTTGGTTATAAAAAAGTCTCACGTTAATGTGGATGAATCTACGTTACCACTTGTTAATGGGCCCATTTTCGATAAATATATCGTTTTGTCTCTATGGTTATTTTGTTATTATTAGTGGTGGTGGAAATGCTGGTCAAGCCGACCAGCGTTTCTTTACTTTCGGTTTCGTGGCGAGTCATGAGAATAACGCCGCCGAATCGCTGTTTATGGTCGATGTGATCGTCTTTGAACCTCTGACTTTAATTCTTGATGAATGAAAACATGAGTCTGTCTTGCGCCGGTCAAAGAATTTCACGGTGCGCAGAGGCTCATAAATGTAGTGTGAAAACACTTCGCTTTTCCAAAACTCCTCTTTGTCCCTTTAAATAAAAAAAGAGACAAATTGTTGTGATATTATAGTGAAATGTTGCTCCTTTATCTTTGTTTTCCATCACCATGGCTAGGTGTATACAGGTGCTGTCACTTGTTGAAGTTCCTAGTATTATGACAATCAGCACTATCAGATCACTAGAACACTTGTTGATGAAGATGCAGACACTTTTTCTCGTCATAATCCTGACACCTGTGACATGTGCAGGTGGATGTTACTCGATGACCAAAATCTGTGCATCCAGACCAGCTCATCCTTCGTCTACGGAGCCGTTCCCATCGGAGCCAGCGTCTATGTGGTGGGAGACCTGGACACAGGTCAGTAAAACAGCAAACAGAGCTTTGATGGAGTTAAATGAAAGTCAGTGTTTTAAATGTGTGAGGTTGGGTGTTTCCTGCGCTCACAGGTACGAGCTTCGACTACATCCGGGAGTTTCGCCGCAGCAGTGGGACCTGGCAACGCACCAAGCCCATGTTATCCGGCGACCTCTCCAAGACAACCTGCGCCGCCCTGCGCTTCGCCAACTGTCGTCTGTTCCGCCTTCAGCTGAATCAGGGCATGTTCAGGATCCGAGTCTGACCGTCTGCTCCACGCTCCTCCACTTGTGCACACTGGTACTTTTATGAACACTAAAGAATTATAATCACTGGATGTTGAAGATGGTGAAATGTCCGTTCAGGGGTTTAGACTCGACTTTTTTGTGTGTCGCTTGACAGAACAAAAGTTACTGTAATTGAAACACATTTTTTAACATTATGGGTTTTATTTTTTATTTTTAACATGGATTAGATTGTTTTTTTAATTTCTATTTTATGGACATTTCTTATTTGTAATGTTTACTGGTGAAGTGTTGCTTGGTGACGGATTTAAACTGATGAACTTACTGCCACACATGAGGAATTATATTATATTTTAGAGAAAACACTTCAACTATGCTGCTGTGGTGCAATCTGCGTTTTAGGACTTATTATGTAGTTTGGTGTGTTGCTCGTTTATGGTCAAATTTAAATGCCATAAATGTTTGTCCAGATATTTTGCAGGAGCAGAACTCGCTAAAAAAGTGTTTTAGTCACATAAATGTAAAGAGGGAAATCAGACTCCCAAGGAGCACAGGGACATTTTTTGGCTAGTTTATACTGAATGCAACACAGCCTCAACACAAGACACCTTGATACACTGGCTCCAATACAATCTGAATGTTACACTGGACAGATGCAAGTGTTGGGGTTATCCAACTATGTGATGATGAGGGCTGAATCATGATGAAAATAAGGGGGAAAAAAGCTAATAGTGAAATATTGTCAGCTCCCATCATCAATCAGTTTTCTACTTTGGAAGGGCACTGAAACAAAACCCACTGTGAGCTGTGAGCATGGCATGGGCACGTTGGCCAGTGTGCTCTTCACTCCTTTGTGTCATGTTCGGTTCGTAGACTCTGGCCATACTAGAAGTCACATTGGGAGAGGTTTTTTTTTAAACTTTCAGACAGGCAGAATTTTCACCAAAGTAAAAGGACGGTATTGCGGAAAAAAGCTAATGCTTGAACGCACACTATATATTGAATATTTTCAACCATTAAAGGTCCCATATTATGCTGTTTTTGAACCATTTCTCATAGGTCTAACTAAATGGCCCAACCACATTGTATTCGTAGCGTATTGCCCCCAAATCAATCTGCGGTTCTAAATCTCAGCAATCTAAAAGTGGCTCACCAGAGCTCTCCTGAGAACGAACCGTTTCTGTGTCTTCGCCTTGACTCCAGCCATTACCTCGTGCGAGTCTTGGATGTAGGAAAATAAATGTTCATGCTGCTTGTTGCAGCCGATAACTTCGCACTTGGGCTCGCTTCTTACTGTCGCTGTTACAGAAATATCTCAGCGGGCGGAGCTCACCTTAAATAAAGTGTGCAGTTAACATAATGTAGAGTTTCACCACATTGTCTCCCAGACGTCACATTACTCATGGACAGCACAGTGACACAGAGTGTGAGGACCATGTCTTTAACTGGAAACTCTTTGTCCTGTAAAGAGTAAAAACCTGAGCTATGCAGTCAAAGATCGTGTTGAAACTCTACTTGATGAAAAATAGGTGCATCAAAAGTAAATCACACAATAATCCCAGAATCCACTGGACAGGCTAAAAATCTATGCATGGGATGGAACGTGGTCTGAGGATGGACTTCCCATTAAAATCCATTGATTCAGTGTCATTCACTGAGTAACTAGCGACAGTAATGGCAGCTTCACCCCTGTATGTGGCTTTGTGAATATCCCTGGTCACATGACTCCACATTTTCACTCATTAACCAAATGTTTGTGCATTCAGAGCACCAGCGCCTTACTTGACCCCCAGTTGTTATCATTGTCCAAACTGTCTGCGCTCAGCCTTTTCAGAAATAGACGTCACTGCAAGTGACATTCTCTGAGTAGCTGGATGTGTCACTGCCTCCGTGACCTCTGACCTGGCTTTCCAGTCAGTACAGTTTTGGCATCCCTTGACCCCATTTGTTCTGTGTGAGTTACAGCTGCTGCTGTCGGTCCTCAGCTCAGCGGTAGCACAGACAGCGTTGATACAAACACAGTACCAGGAAGGCCGTACACACACACATCAGAGACACTGTTCACACTGACCAGAAAAGACAGACAAAAAGTCTTTAAACTGTAAAAGTCCATGGTCATACTAGAATGGAAAAATATATCGACAATCATGTGGAGAAAAACCTGATCATATTCAAACAAATATTCTATCTTCATATGTTCTCACATAGATAATGTAATTATCATGTAACAAAATGCCTTTAAATGTATGCACAATTTTGGTTCCAAATTCAAAACACAAGATTCAGCAGCTCATTTAGTTGCATCAGCTGAACTGATGTTTGACCCTCAAAGTCAGTATGAACTGATACAGTGTGAGTTTAGAGAAGAAAGGAGACTGTTAGGACCCACAATGGACTGTTCACTTCAAATAGAGAAAGTACCAAATGCTGTCACACTTGTTTGCCCATGGAACGTCACTCGATGTTTAATTCAAAGATCATTTATTGATTACCTCTGTTTGCCAGGGTTTACCAAAGTGTAAAGGACTGAACCTGAACAGTTGAAGGGACCCGGTAGAGTTTTCTTATCCAAAGTAGTTCTTTGGAGAAAACATTTACAAGTAACTCCCAGGTTGGTTCACATTACAAAAAGAAGAGTAGTGATTATCCTGTGAAGGCGGGAAAGAAGTGAGGTCATTTATCCCAAAAAGAGAACTGAATAGCGCAGAACCAAGCCGAGTTAGTTATCATACATTTATACAAATGCAATCTGATCCTCAAAATGTATTTTCAATTCAAATGCAGAGACATTTTCCCTCTGGTTGTGTCTCTGTTGAACTTAGGAACTTCAACAGCTGGTGCAGCAGGCTGCAGGTCTTATAGTACACTAATAATACAGGATTTACATTTGGCAGCAACTGAAATTAAGTTCTGCATTTTTTTGCTGTTTCAGTTTTGTTAACGAGGAAAGATGGATGACATCATTCGGTCATAGGTCAGTGTTAAACCACAGCTCAAGTATATTATACGCAGCACAGCAGTTTGCATACAGTGTATTCACACAAGGACTTCCTGGAGCTCTCCATCACTCTGCACACCAGAAAGCAGCAGGACCAATATGCCGAGGCCTGACTGTGAATATTGCGCTTTCATATTTGTGCAGACACTTGACATTCCATAGTGTCTAATCATTTACAGTAAATACTACAGTAAGTTTCCGGGCTGCTCTGTATCCTAAACAGTTGTTCTCACATGTGACAACATCTTATGACCATGTTATGATACACTAGACAACACAATAAGGGAGACTAACAGCAGTCTAAACTGAAAGCGGGCGAGTTTGAACCAAAGTCATGTTGTGAAAGACAGGGAGTGAAACTCTGTCTCAGTTTGTACTTTTGTAACTGATGCATGAGGAAGTTTTGTAAGATGTTGTCTATGAGAGTCATTCATTTACGTCAAAGGAATTAAAACACCAAAATTGTCGCCTGAATGTCCCTTTTGTTTCTATTTTGTCTTTGCTTGCTGCTGATCACAAGGGCTAACTCAGCATTTTGTTATTCAGAGAACTAGTTAAAGAATTCACATGAACTCCTCCTGTAGACCTTGACCAATGATTTGGACAAAAATATAATTTGGATATCATCTGATATTCTTCCTCTCTGAAAAACATTTCAATTTGTAACGTTTTGTTTAATTTGACATTGTCAGTAGCTACATCAAAAGAAAGAATTCACGCAGTTGTGTTTGTGAACCTTGAGTGTCCTCGGTTGATAAAAAGCATACAAGCAATAACACACATGATCACACTATTGTTTAAGTGTCACAGGAGTGAGGCTAAAAAAGTTGTACCTGATGGTGGCACATGAGTTATAATCACAAGATCAGTTTTTTTGTATTTCCACACAGGTTACATTTATTCACATATTGTATCAAAACACTCTAACTTTTTACGATCAGATGAACAAGATCATTTGAAATGTTTCATTTAAATTAATTTTTTTCTTTTTCAATTTATTTAATACTTGCATGCATAAAACATTACAAATATATATTTCTTTTTTAATGAGGTTGATGTATAGGTGGGAAACCCATGTAGGTCCATGTTAAGTCTCTTAATTACTTAAAAGAATATATAATTTTAAAAAAAAAAGATGAATTAAGATTAATTTTGTGAAAACAGGCCCTGAAAATACAAAAACACATTCGTACAGGAACTTCAAATATAAGGTTCACTATACTACATTTTCCGAAATGTAAACAAACGTGGGCCAAAAAACCCTGACCTCAACAAGACGTAGCACAGTTAAAGTCACTGTATCCATGGCAACATGTTTCCTGTTTGTTGGAAATGTTAAGTAAAAGTCTGTTGTGATATCATAGGAAATGACATCTACAGTTGATCCGATGTAATCAATGAGTTTCTCATCTGACTGACACATGACCAATAATGATTTGGTGTTAAAGCAGAAGTAAGTGATCCGGTCGTTTTGGCCAACTTCCTGTCAGCCGATGGAGTTAGCAGTCCCCGCCCTCGCCCCACGCGCATCCCTTGGCTGCACACACAGAGAGGACCGCCCCTTTATGCCGTTCTCTCTCCTCATTGGATAAAGGTTGTAGGATACAAGGAAAGTTTTCTCCTCGGCTTACAGCAGAGCAGAGTGACTGACAGACCCGTGTTTCAGACCAAACACTCTATGTAAGTGATTGCTGTCGGAAGATAGAACTATTTAAGACTTATATTAACACAAACATTCTGCTTACTTCTGCTTTAAGAGAAAGGCGTTGATCCTGTGAATTTGATTTAGCGTTTGAAACCCCAGCTACATTATACAGTATTATAGCTATGTAACAGACTTCAGTCTGGTCCTGAATATACAGTTCACAATAGGCCACTAAATGTGTTTTACAACATCACGGTTTCAGTCTCTGTGTAGAAGACGACACGGGAAAAAAACAGCTGGAGGTCGACAGGTTAATTCAGAGCTGTGATGTCCATTCTTTGACTTTAGATTATTGCTTATGAGCCTTTTAAGCTTAAACAACAATAGAGGATGTAAAGACGAAATGTCATTTAAGTTATTTTCTAGGTCCCAAATCACAATAAAGTAGAAATTTAGGGCATTGGCAAACAGTGTGTATGTAAAGGTTGATTGTCTCCCCTCCGTTGGCGCTTGTTGTCAGGTGACATCCAGGTGGATTTAAAGTACTCATCAGAGTTTCATCACAAAGTAGCATTGTGATGGTGGGAAATGGCATCAGAACTGAGTGACAGTGTCAAACTGTTTTTCTAAGCAGGAAAGAGTTTCTTCACTTCAACTACAGCCAGATTAAAGGTCACTGAGGGGTTAGACTAGAGCATCAGTCTCTGAAACACTTTGTAGAAACTGCGTCAGGCCAACCACAGGTGAGCCCACCATCAGAAGATCAACACATCAGTTATTTGAGACATGTCAAACTAAGAGACTTCATCACACCTACTGACTAAACAAAGACACACCAGAAACACTCAATAAGCAGAACTCCAACCTACAGGGAAGCGACCGAGGATAAGGTTGTGGCTGTGTGTGTGTCCAGTGGGTTCCAAAAGTTTATCTATAAGAGCAAGTATTTAATTATTGTGTATGTGTGCTGGTCAGGGTCAGTCTAGACAAGGGATTAACAGAACAGGATTTACCTAGCGTGACCAGAGTGGAGTCACTTCAGTAACACTGAGCAGCTCTCATGACCCCCTCCCAGACTCCAGCAAACTGAAGTCCTGTGACTGGAGTGGGGGTGGGGAGGGGACTTTGGAAGTTTCTAGGTTAACTCTGAGTTAATGCATGTGGCTCTTATTTGCCAAAACTGACTGGTACTGTGTAGGGATCAGTCATCATTCAGTTCTTTCACTTTCCACATGTGTCATTGCCTCTAATGACGGTATTTGTTGGATGTGTTCTAAAAATTCTACCTAAAACATTTAAGCCAGAAGATAAAACATTTTAAAGAGCAAATAACACATTAAAAACTTGTCAATGTAAAATAATAAAACACTGGACTGAGCCTTACATAGTCCAGTATGACCGGTATCTAATATTGACTAATGTTAGTGTCTGTGAATGTTTTTAGCACTTTGGCCTCTGGAAACATTTTTAATTCTGATTCATTGAAAGCATTGTGTTTTAAACTGAACCAAGCTATAACAAGTTATCAACAAAGAAACAAAAATATCCTCCTTCATTACATTACATCAGCCTGAGCTTTCTTGAGAAACTGTATGATCAAGGATCTTTATATAATATTGTATTTCACTGTCAAATATTTTTTAAATAAAAATAAATTGGGGAAATATGTGGGACTATCAACATGTATAAAAAAAATTCAATAAAAACAAATCTTAAAGTAAAGGAAGTTCTGTCTATAAAAAAATACACACAAAAAATCAGAGTATTGTGTTTACAATATCTGAAAAATGTGCAACAGAGCACCATCAATGTAAACAAACAGAGAAACAGATGTTAGCTTGTATAGGTGTCTATCCACAACGCAGTGTGTCCATAAATCATAAAACTTGTATATAGTTGTAAACAGAGATTTCATCATCGTCATTAAATATGTTCTGATTTTCCAGCACTGATTTATAGTTGTCAGACATTTCATGAAATATTGTCCAGTATTGCCAAATCACTTCTTCGGTGTAACTCTGTAACACGCCACGTTCTTGCTGCTCTCTTTCCCCTCCGGCTCTCATTGACTGTTGACACAACAGCAGATGATCTGCTGGTGGGTTGGCCGGCGTGTTGGAACATGTGTCCAGACTCCAGACCAGTCCTGGCTGGAGCGCCGCTGGTGTTGAGGAAGGGAGGACTGACGGAGGGGGATTGGTAAAAAAAAAATCGAATAAAAATAAAAAAGGAGGCTTTGCGGGGCTTCCCACAGGAACGTGTGTTGGTGACACCAAGGTGGTTGTTGTTGTGAGCCGGGACCCTTGAGATGAGACTGTGAAGCCTCTGTTCCCTGGCAGTTCAACTCAGTACAGACTGTTGCACTGTGCTGCGGCTGCGCTGCCATAACACTCACCCATGTTCCTACAGCCTCGCTCCCTCCAGCTCATTCCTCTGGGAGCAACGTCATCACACCCCAGATCTTTTTCTGCCTCCATTGGACAGATGATGTTGCCCCCTATGTGTATAAAATATATATTCATAATGTTTGACTTAGGTGTTTGTACAGGCGGTGTATGAAAATGGGTATAGCCTCTTAAAGACCCCTGCCCTGCCCACCTGTCCACCCCCTCCTCCCTAGCCTGTTTTTCTATATATTTTCCCAATATATTTGAACCTGCAATAACTTGTTATACATGGGTTGTGTATATTTCATGTGTCCTAAATCAAAGTACATTCTGGTTTGCCTACATTGAACTTTAGACATTGTTTTTGCTATTTATTGTTTCCTGGTCTTAAAAATATGGCTGGGAAATCAAAATGAGACAGGGACCAAAATAATAGAAACTGTTATAACAGAGGGAAGCTGAAAAAGGAGAGGACTGAAGCATACAGTACAAAACATGAGCAGCCTGTTTTATGAAGATGTGCAGTAGCCTGGTATTACAGGCCATTGTCTTCTGTGTGTATTCCCTTTATTGCCAGATTTTACTGGCAAAAGGGATTATTGTTACACTTCAGAAAAACCACAGTTACCAATGTCAGTATAGCGGGCCACGTGTATATTTAAGCATTTCATTATTCGGTAACACTTTACTTGAATACGTGTTCATAAAACAGACATAACACTGTCATAAGAATGACATGACACCTGTCATAAACATCAATGAATACTTATGACAGCTGTCGTTAAGTGTCATTCGGTAAGTTATGTCACTTTTAATGCAAAGTTGACATTGTTTTAGATGTTTTTGTTCTGACAACTTGACATAAAGACAATTTAAACTGTCATAGCAGACCTAATTGCCAAACTTTAAAAATTATGTCAAGTTGTCATAACAAGGACATCTCAAATAATGTCAACTTTGCATTAAAAGTGACATAACTTACTGAATGACACTTACCGACAGCTGTCATAAGTATTCATTGATGTTTATGACAGGTGTTATGTCATTCTTATGACAGTGTTATGTCTGTTTTATGAACACGTATTCAAGTAAAGTGTTACCCATTATTCTTTTGTAAACGTTGACAGGAAACACAGTAAATAATTCCAATAGTGGCCAAAACGCTGGTCCAGTCAGTCAGACCGGTCAAAGCAACGACCACAGGAAGCCCTCCCATACTTGAGATGGAATAGATGGACTATCTGATTGGAAAGTGAAAGAGTATTAGCGGTGCGATGACTCTTGAAGTGGATGACTTCAGAGCCCTGTATTGTTCAACGTCATCCACCCTTCTGACAAAGGCAATACATCTCTACCAAGGTGTGTCAAGGTGTGCTTCTCAGTCATCATGCCTGAGTCCAGTCTTGATCCGCTGGATTTCATCATCCAAACAAGACTAGCAGCCTGAAGCCAGTTCAGCCTGCAATATACATTACACACTGAGTCAGATATGACTGAAAGATCAAATATGTAGATAATGCTGTTAGGTCTTGCTGCTGGGTGACAAATGCGTTTAGTGTTTAGTTTTGTTACAGATTTATTGATAAGGCACACAGAATCACTAAATTCAGGGATGCTTTCAACCTAATTATTAGTAATCAGTCTATATGTCCTACATATGTCTTGAAGTCCTGGGAGCACCACGATCACAAGGGCTCACGTTTAAATGTCATGGTGTCCCTCCTATTAAATCCAGCCTCTGCAGTGCACCTTTTCTCCTCTAAGAGGTCCTTCAACAAAATAAAAGGAAGAGAGAGCTCCTCGTGTGTTATACTATATTTACTTTTACCCATCCAAATAATAATAAAAAAACGCCAAACCAGCTGTATCAGCTGATTTTATGTGACCAGTTCTAAAATATCAATATATTACAATAAGTACTTTAAACTGCATTATAACACATTATATTATACAATATAATATATTTGAACCAAAACTGAATTTTACTTTTTGTAAGAAATGTAAGTTACATTAAAGAGTTGCCTGAAAATCATCATGTTTATTCAGTGTGTGAAAACTTCCTGAGAATAATAGAGAATGCATGATGGGAGATGGTGTGTGATGAAAAGTGAATGGGATTTTTCCCAAAGGCTTATGATACAGACTGGTTAAGGATCATCCTCACTAATGAACCACTGTATGACATTTGAATGCTTAATACAATCAACCTGCCAGAGCGCTACTACACAATATGGCTGTTGACTGGTGAGCAGATTCATTTTCATGTTCGGTGTGAACCAGCTTCTTTTTTTTTTCAGGAATGGGGTAATAACTGGTGTATTTTCTGTTGTACAATTAAACAAGAACATTTATTGAGCTTGTATTAACCACAGACCTCTTTCTGTCATTAAACCAAAAACACATCTCCAATGGGACAAAGGAACTGAGCTGCGCTGGGGCTAAGAACTCAGCAATCAGATGATAGGTAGCACAAAGATCCTGACTATCTTACAATAGCTTACCCTTTTTTTCAGTTTAAGTACCACTTGAGCCATTTATTTTATTTTTCATTAGATGGGTTGTTATTTGTCACTGTTTTGTCCTTGTTTTATGTATGTATCTTAAATTATTTTATAGATACAGCACTTTGTTTAAAAAAAGGTGCTATATAATGTTTATTATTATTATCATCACCATTATTGTATCCATGTAGTAACACCCTCAAGTCCAACCAATTCTTCACTAGAGCTGCAAGATTCTCCATCTTATTATCCACTGATCTCAGGTTATAGTTGGGACATATGCTCCTCTCCAGCAGTCAACTCTCTTCCTTCATCACTTCTGTCTTCCTTTCCACACCAGCCAGTTTCAACATAATCAGTTGGCCCCTGGTTAAACAGTGTGACCCTCCGTTGCAGTTAAGAAACAGAGCAGAAATCTCTCTCTGGCAGACAGAAATGGTACAACTTTGAGCAGTAAAAATTCAAAACAATATGAAAAAAGACAACAACAACAAAAACTCAATGATCATTTAAAATAATTGTGTGGTGGACACTAAAATCCCAGCTACGGCCCTGGTGGACAAACAGTTAAAAAAATTCCAGGTGGGTATTTATTTATTTATTTATTTATTTATTTATTTATTTATTTATTTATTAAGTAGGGTAAACTATAGGGAGCGGTAACATTTAACAATGCACCCCCGGAAATGCTTTAGTTTTATATCTTTTATATCTCTGTCTAATTTCATAACGATAATTTATGATACCACAAACCATAGGTCATGCAAGTTAATATCAGCCCTTGGGGTTGGTAAACTCTGACTGTAAATGACACGTTTCCTCTTCATTAACTCACCCTACACACACAGTTTCCCCCGCTCGCTCTCCGCGCGCACGGCATAACAACAGATTCCAGCAAACTTCATCATTTTCCAAAGAAAAGAAATCAGAGGAGGGTTCCTGCTCCCAATCGCTGCGCCGTCCTCCATGTTTCTGCGCACACGAGGGGGAGGAGGGCTGTGGGAGGTGGTGAGCGTGCGCCCTCGGCAGACAGTCAAGCGCAAAAGACACACGGCTCATCCGCTCGCCTCCCCATTGACGTCAGTCCGGTATCACATGAACGAGCAGGGACCAATCGGCGCGGCGCTGCCGAAGAGTGTTGGCTCTTGTACACCAAGATAGGGGAAAAGACTGAATAAAAGGAAACCGTGCCAGTCAGCTCGTAATGACCACAAAACCCCACGGAGGAGCCTAGAGCCGCCGCCATTGGATATCGGCACCGTGTTCTCCTCGTCCGCTGCCGTCCTCGCTGTGGATTATTTGTGTTTGGCATCGGGGCGGACGGAATGGATCAGGCCATGGCCCTAACATATTGAATAGCTCGCTGGTGGTGGAGGGGAGGCGAGACGCGCACAGTGGAGACAATTCATGGGGCATTGTGCGGGGTAGGAAAATGGTGGATTATTTGCACTGTATCGTGAAAACCTCCCCCCGCCTGGATATCCTGCCATAAGACAGTGTCTGGCCGCTGCTCTGCGCCTGTCCTGGCCTTGTCTACAGTAACTGAGGTCGTGTTATAGCGGTTGGTTGGTAGGTAGGTCCCCCCCCTCCCCATACCCCCCCACTACGGCTCGATCCCAACGACCTTATACATTTCTAATCTTTATATAGCCTACATGTAGGATCCTTGCATCGCTGCGACTCGTTCACCCCCCTCCTCCTCCTCCACCTCCACCTCCTCCTCCTCCTCCTCCCCTCTCTGATACTAACATTTGGAAACAATAAAAAAAAAAAAAAAACTGCTGGATTACTGAACCATGGATTTCAACAGCGGCAGCGGCGGCGGCGGAGGAAACGAGCTGCACAACAACCAGTTTTATCAGTGCGAGGAGAACAAGCCTCTGCTGGGGGAGATGTCGGAGGGGAATAACAACACCAAGCTGGGCGCAGGGCCGTGCAAGAGGTCCCTGCACCACTGCAGCAGCAGCGGGATGCGATACAAGCTGCTCCACGAGGGGGACATCCAGGTGTGCGTGGTCAAGCACCCCCGCACCTTCCTCAGCAAGATCCTCACCTCCAAGTTCCTGCGGAGGTGGGAGCCGCACCACCTGACGCTCACAGACAGCAGCCTGACCTCGGCCACCGTGAGTTGCTTTCTAGCCTCCCGTGTGTGTGTGTGTGTGTGTGTGTGTGTGTGTGTGTGTGTGTGTGTGTGTGAGGGAGATAGAGAGAGAGAGAGATAGGCCATATAATGAAACGTTTCACATTCCACAGGCAGCTTTGGTGTTTGTCTTTTCTTGTCTGGACGCAGCAGACGCGCACTGAGATTACGCACAGTCTGTTGTTGACGCAGTTTAGAAGGCAGCGTGTCGCCGCTTCCACGGGCCGCTGTATTGATATTATTACAGTCACATCTGTAGGCTACCCCCCCGCCATCCCATCACTTCCTGGTCCATCACATCCTCACCTGTGACCTGTGTGAAGAGGACGCACAAGATCCATGGATGGAGGAGGTGTGTGTGTGTATTTTGTGGGGCCATTGTTTGGCTCCAGGAGGATTTATTGTGATCTAAATAATGAACAACAAAGGTCCTCTCTCATTAGGACTAAAATCCATCAGAGGGGCATGGGGGGGGGGGGGGGGGGGGGGAGTTTGAGAGGCCAGTGACATGAAACCATGCAACCCTGCTGCAGCATCTCACATCAACCTGGTGATTATGTGCTTCCTGTCTATCAGGCTGAATTCAAAGGAAGGGTGCTGCTGTGATCATGCATCATCTTCAGTCATACCGGCATCATCATTATTCTAAATAATCTGACAACCCAGTGTAGCGTTGGTGGTGGATATTTCCTCTGTTGATGATGTGGCGGCCGAGGTCCTGTTGATGATGTTGTTGATCAGTCCGGAGCCAGCAGGCCTGTATGTCATCATAAACATTACGCATGGATATTTAAATACACTGTAGAGTGACAAATGAGTAGTGATATTGTATGTATGTGCATTAACCTAACCTTGCACAGACAATGTGATTGATAATACCATCAACCACAACAAGATACATGTTGTAGCGATTGATTGTAATTGTTGGTAATTCTGCAGAATAATGCAGAAATAATAAAAGCCTTTATTTCTCCTTCTGTTATCATCAACACGTGTGACATTTCCCAGAAAGCCAGGCCCATTGTTTTATCAACACACCATGTTAGAGGGTTTTTTGGATGTCTGCCTATCACACCCACACTACAGGAGTGTGCTGAATTGCTTACTGCAGTGTGCTGTGCAGCGTCTTGGAGACTGTTTTTATTGCAGATATGAGGATATAGTGAAGGGTGAACTCACCTCAACTCGGTTCGCTTGCTTGTTTACATCATGTCCACGTCTGTTAGTCCACTGCAAACTTGAGTAATATCACCTCAATTAATGGTACACGTGTCTACCTGCATGTGAACATTAGCTTGTTGTTGTGGATATAACATGATGATATAATCCAGCACTGAAATGATATTTCTTATCAATCAATGGCTGTATGAAAACATGCTTGGGTAGATAACATTCGATCATGAAGCATTCTATAATGGTTACTTCCTGATGGCGACCAGATAATAGTCAGAGATGTTCCGATACCGTTTTTTCCTTCCTGATTTAGATACCTGAACTTGTGTGTTAGCCAATAACTTGCACCAATCCCACATTGGTTCACTACAACCCATCAGTGGCTCACAATAAAAGTATTTGACTCTTTGCTTACAGTTCCTGTTTGTTGATACACATTACAGGCTCAGTTTTAGTGCTGGCTCTTTGGTGTCGCCACCCCTCAGATCAATCATATGCTGCTTGAGCAGGTCATTATAGCACACAGTCCACTGCTTATCTCATTATCAATGGGATAGCACCGACTGGCCATATGCTAACATTTTAGCAGTCCAACAAGAGCGCCGACTGAAAGCATAAGGTCATTCATTGCAACGTTGTGATATGAGGAGCTTTACATTTCCCTGTAAATTAATACATGAGATTCATTCAAATCTATTGCCTCATTATCAAGGACCATAACCTCAGCATCATTGACTTTCAGTGGAGAAATCTCCAGTGTAATGTTATGACTGGACCAATGAAAACAGTTTGATAGTGTCGCATTTCCAGGCAAAATGAGTCAACAGATCAGGACTGATAAAAAGAAATCACTGGAATTGGTTAAGTATGAGTAGATGCAAGCGTCAACTCCCATAAAGATTGCAGTTCCGACAGAACAGGTCTGCTTCTAAATGTGATATAAAAAAAAACACACAGAAAAGGTACAAAATTGACCTCATCACTGATTCCTTTAGATATACCCACAATGCATTGCTTTCTGGCCCTTTGTCTGTGAAGCTATTGGAGCTCTGTATACCGTCTCCTTTGTGGTAGCTGCACAAGTTCAGCTCATTCCAGTCGTCATGTTGGAGAGAAAATGGCAGTATGAAACCAATCAGCATCTGCATCAGTCCCACTCTACGTGTTGAGTCATGTGTGGTAAAGAGGAGGCTTTTTACATTTACTGTAAATTCGTTCCTCACCGCATTGCATTTAAAAAATAATAGCAGGGGTCATGCCTACACTTGAGCAACCATAATATGGACAGGTGATGCTCTAGGTGTGGGTCTGTCATAGGCATTTTGTAAAAAAAAAAAAAAAATCTTTAGAAAATCCCAGTTCCACTTAAGTCCAGTATAATTACTGTTTGCCGTTAAGGGACTTTTTGTGTTGCTCTGATCACGTTTCCTACATGTGGTTTTTATGGTGGGCTGTGAGCTCCATTTAGCATCTGTGAATCTTTATTGAGTGTGGTTTCAGTAAGAAACAGGTTCAGCTGTTGAACTTTCTCAACAGTCCTAACCGACTAGAACCTGTCTCTGTGGGGGCAACAATTTCACATCTCACAGAGGTTTCATGAAGTGGGTGTGAGTGGAATCACCTTTGTGTCCTATTAAAAGATCAAGTAACACCTGTACAGACAAACGCAGTTCAACACAGCTCTGCTTAGCTTCATAGTAGAATATGTTTATTCCCCCCCCCCCCCTCCCCCCCCCAATTTCAACACCGGTTGAAATCACACCTCTGACATTGTCAACAATAACTCAACATTATAGGATTAATAAAAGTAGAATACATGACAAAGCTGCTGGATTGCATTTGAATGCACGGATTTACCTATTAAAGGGACAACGAGGAGTTTTGGAAAAGCAAAGTGTTTTCACACTACATTTATGAGCCTCCGCGCGCACCGTAAAATTCTTTTGACCGGCGCAAGACGGACTCATGTTTTCATTCATCAAGAATTAAAGTCAGACGTTCAAAGAGGTTCACATACCGTCGTATAGTTCCGACCATAAACGGCGATTCAGCTGCGTTATTCTCATGATTCGTTGCGAAACCGAAAGTAAAAAATGCTGGTCGGCTCGACCAGCATTTCCGCCACCACTAATAATAACAAAATAACGATAGAGACAGAACGATATATTTATCGAAAATGGGCCCATTAACAAGTGTGGGTAGCGGAGATTCATCCACATTAACGTGAGACTTTTTTATAACCGAATAGAAACTCCTCGTTGTCCCTTTAAAGTGGCAATTGAGCGTAAACATTTACATTTGTTACTGTGTCAAAAAGCTGCCAGTCATTATCAGAATCAGAAAGCCTTTATTGTCATTGTATAGGGGCAAACAATGAAATTAGGGATGCAACCCCCTTGGTGCTTAGAAGACATCACCTGTGGTTAGTACTCAGTGACGCTCTGTGTGCTGTGTAGTGTAGTGTCCAGTGGAAGATGATCAGCAGCATCCAGAGGTGTTTTACTATCATCACCTGATGGTCAGACTGGTGATCTGCAGGAATGAGGTTCACACTGTATTAGAGGAGTAGTCACATCACAATTAGGTCCATTGTACAGACTGCAGCACGTCCTTAGATGACACGTCGTCATAGATCTGCAAGTGAGTTGCATTTGATTTTTGTTAAAATAATAACAAGTCTTTGCTCAACCATCATTTTCTGTTCAGTATGGATGGAGAGTTACGTCTGGCGGCTCAGGTGTGCGTGGGTCGGGAAGTTCTGCTATGTGGCATTTTGGCCTTTATTTGAACATCAGTGGTGAAAGATAGGAAAGACAAGGACACAGAGAGGACACATGAAAGGCTCGGGCTGGGTTTGAACCTAAAACCCGAACCTTAAAGTTTATTCTCGACTAAGGACAGTTTACAAGCTATTTCCAGTGGTTGTGCGTCAGAGTTCCAGTTTTCACCTTGAGGTAAGGCTCCATACTCGACACTTTCCTAGTGTTTTATTTGAAGCACTTTTCCATAAGAAGATACAGTACATTCATGTTTTGTTTTTTTAAATGTCAGTGTAGTTTTACATCTCCTCTCTTAGATTTCTCTCTGCAGTAACAACAGGTCAGCCAATCGGAGGAGAGGAGGCTCTGGGAGGTGTTGACCGATAAAGCGTATTTTTATTTTCATTTTTATTGTCGTTGCGATATGAACTTGCGCAATAAACACATTGTAAAAGTCTGACTGAAATGCAATGAAATGGGAAAAAAGTAATAGAGTTCACATGCACTTGCAGTTGCAGTCACACTTGGAATTTGTTTTTGTTTTTTTAAACCTATTGGGTTTTTAGTGAAACTACTGTATGTATGAGAAGCCCATAAGACATTTGGTAAATTCAACTTCTTTCAAGCAGCATGGCTGTAATGGTCTCTTGTGCTTCTTAAAGCTGCTTTATTGTTGTCCAGTGTATCAGTCACAGACTCCCCAGGACCAGCTGACCCTGTAAACCCTGTGACACCGTGTTTCATTCTTATTAAGGCTTCGATTCAATTCCTTCAGCACTGCTCATTTTGTTAACATACATCAAGGAAATACTAAAATGCTGTAATTTATCCTAAGCTGTCCTTTGGTGAACCTAGCCTGGTCTGAATTGATGGCAGGAAACTGAATCTGTGGTAGAAATCACGATGCTGGTGCTAATTCTTTTGTTTTCACGTGTGCGTGTGTGTGTGTGTGTGTGTGTGTGTGAATGGTGACACCCAGTATACAGCGATCATGTGTCTACAAGTCAGCTTTGTTGAGGCTATCACACATTCTTCTCTCTGTAAAGGCTGAAATATGAGGAAGAGGGTTTTATTCAGGGTGAAGCATGAATGTGCATTTCCTGAGTGGAGTTGTTGTGCTCGGTGTGGAGCGAGCGGTTATGTGGGCAGAGGAACAATGCTGACCCATTTGCTCTGCTCTCTCGCAGAGAGACTAACTTCCAACAAGGAGCCAAAGAGCGTTGACTCTGCGTCTCCACCATCCCCACGCACAGCGAATAACTCAGATGACTGTGAGAAAAGAGCTTTGTGAAAGTGAGCGAGGCTGCCAAGAGCGTTCATTTGTTTCAGTGACAAAAATCACATGAATCCCATTTAAGTCAAAGCACTGTTCGTTAAACAGCTTAAATCCTGCTCTGCCATTTGTCTTCTGTGGAAAGTTGTGCAGAAAATAACATTATTACTCATTTAGAGAGGAATTGGTATGATCTGTAATATATTAGTGTGTTCTGAGTGTGTTTTTATTTCTATACATGTAAGTATAGGTGTGTGTGTGAGAGAGACAGAGTGGGCAGGAGGAGAATTGTGACTCACTTGTCTTTCCTTTGACAGACCTGACTGCCACAACTGTAGTCAGAACCCTAACCTACATCACATTTGCGTAAGTACGGCGCCAGTGCAGCAAGCACTTCCTGTGTTGTGCCTTACTCACAAAAGGCCTGAGATGAAAGGAATCTGGTTGCGGCGTGAGCGTGAGGGGCTCATTACAGGTAGAAGGAGAGAGACCGGCTGTTTGGAAATCATCTGAAAGGGGGAGGGGGCTCACAGACATGAATCTGACTGACTGAATCGAAGTGACACCATTGGGCGAGTGTTGGGGTTTTCCCATTGGCTATTACTCTTTCATTATGAATAAGTAGGCTATGTTTCTCTTTGCAGTGGCAGTGTCGCTAAGCTCGCATTCTGGTTTTAGTGGCAAGGCAAGGCAAGGCAAGGCAATTTGATTTGTATAGCCCGTTTTTACAAACAGTTTGTCTCAAAGGGCTTTACATGGCATCGTAGCAACATCCTCTGTCCTTAGACCCTCACATCCACTGAGGAAAAACTCCATGGAAAACCCTTTTAACAGGGAAAACCAGGAGAAACCTCAGGGTGAGCAACAGAGGAGGGATCCCTCACCCAGGACGGACAGACGTGCAATAGATGTTGTTACAGACAAGAAAACAGTTTACAGTTTGTCACAGAATGTGCGAAATATGGAAATGTGTGACTTTTTTTAATTTTTTTTTTTTTTTTTTTAACAAATCTTAGCTTCTTCCAGTAGAAGAGAGTTGCCAGTAACTACTGCTCTGTTAGTGGCTCGGGAGCGGCTGCTGGTTAAATGAGAACAGAGTTGTTGGATTAAAATACAACACAGGAGGAGAGGAGGAAACAAAGATACAACATGATGACGTACTAAATATATATAGGACCTTCACTCATGCTGTAGTTGTTTACTGAGGTTACGCATCATTTCTCAACCTCAGTTTTGCACATTGACCACAGCCGCCAGGGTTAAGCTCAGGTTCATATGATCCTTGCTGTTTGTGTTGCTTTAACTAAGGGTCATTGGGTGTTTGACTTATTGAAAAATAGTCAAATTGCTCAGAAATGTTATTTGGTATTAAAATGATGTGTAGTATTTGGTTATCTGAAGTCTCATTTAGCTGTCCTCAAGTCCTATTAGTTAAACAAAACAGTGTGTCTGTTTGTGTGTGTACTTGAGTGTGTGTGTGTGTGTTTGAGCTCACTGTGGATTATAGGAAGGCACTGACTTTAATCTTTTCTCTCATGCCCACAGTGTTGCCCTTATGAACTCATGCCAAAACAATAAAATATGTTTCTGTTATTGCATACAGACACTGTGAGACTTTACACCACCTGTACACTGCGTCACTGCTGTATTTAAGTGTCACCAAGTCTCGTCTTCACTCCATAAAGGAGCCTTAAATAAAGTGGAGCCACTGATCATAGTTCAGCATCACACCCTTTAAAGCCACAGGTTGTTAAACACCGGCTGTGTGTGACATCAAGTGAGAAAGTGCTGAGTCTAAAGCAGTGATGTTTGTTGTAAAGTAAAGCAGGATGATTTGATGAATAGTTTCAGTTTGATAATATTAGCCACCAAAAGCTGCAGATCACACCCGACCAAGTAAAGCTGTAGCATTAAAGCAAAGGCGCAAGTTTCTGTTTATGAATTCAATGTTTCATTTTGTAAAGACAAGGAACGTGTTGGTCCTTTTCTCTGTGAAGTCTCAGTGTTACAGTAACTACATTCTGCTATATTTGAATGTGTGTTGGTTATAGCTCTGTTATCACAACTCCCCTGCTTCTTGAAAAAAAAAAGCATTGACAGTATATACAGCTTGGCTTCCTGATGCGGTTGGATAGTGCGTCATATGACCTTGTTCTCTTTTAAGAAGGCTTCAGCCCAAACTGTGGCCCTAGTTCTCATCTCAGCTATCTGAACTAGGCCTGAACACAGCCGTTTGATTGGTTAGGGGCTCTGCAAAGACAGGAAATGTTTCAAGGCACAAATGCATCTGATAAGCACAATATGTCAAAAACCAAAAACCAAAACATATATATATGTATTTATATAAACACAGCTCTGCACGGTCAGTGTGTGTCAGCTGCAGGATAGTCTGATCTTTTACAAGACGGCCTCCAAAAAACAATCCAATATTTGTCTAACTGTATGCTTCATGTGTGATATTTAAAGTGTTTTATCTTCCCATCAAAACAAAGTGATGTTTACTCTTATCTGATTGACTCAGTTGACCTGTGTCTGCAGCATGACACAGTGCCAGTTGTAGATTTGCTTGTGCGTAGGAATACAATACTTTAGAAAAATGTAAAGAAGAAGAGCACTGTTTGGATGGAAAGGTAACACATTGAAATATTCTACATGACACATTCATTAAAACAGATACTGAATTGTTTTGGTGGAGGCAACACATCACCGGTGTTCCCTGTTTCCCCGCTGTAGGTAACGCGCTGACTACCTCACACAGCCCACGTCAAATAACCACAACTAGCCCTTTATGGAACTGCGAGACAAAACCCTTCAAATATAGGTTTGGTTTGTGAGTTTATGATGTGGACGGAGGTGGTGGAAGAGGGGAAGTTTCCTCTGAACAATAAGGAGACTGTGCGTTGTCGTTGAAACAGAACCAGAAGATTATACATGTACTTCCAGGACGGGTCAGCTGATCACGCAGCACGTCACTGCTCGTCAAAGCAGAAGAACCACATGCAAAATAAAGGGAAGAGAAACAGCAGGCGAGGACTACGACCTGCAAGCTCTCTGTCACACACACACACACTCACACACACAGTTGGGCAGGCCTCCAGACTGACTGCAGTGCATGCATGCTCAGGCTCATATTCAAATATTGGATCCTCCCAGTTGTGTTTGAACATTGCAGCTATTACTAAGAGTTGAGTTCTAGTTGGGGATGATAATTCTCTCTGCCATATTGATATTGATTGTGAAAATCAGAATCGACTTAGTTCTGTATTTCTTCGGTGTCGTGCAGACTGCTGGCCTGACACGGTCATTCTGCATTGGTGATTGTTTTCACATCCATCAAGGGTTGTTTTTAACCCCACTCAAAAAAGCGGCATTCAGTGTGAGAGCAAATGAAGTGACATACACAATACTCCTATAGGTTTTTTCCCTTCAGTAACAATTTACATCCCCTATAATCTTCTTTGCATTTGAAATTTCATTGATGTCACACTGTGACACCTTGGCTACCAATTTGAATGACTTAGTGATTCATGCACAGCTGCTTTGTATTGCCTGATGGTGGAAAGATAACACACACACTGCCATGAATTAAATGTTTATATGACACCGGCACCTCCTTCTATGTGATAGCATGCTATGTTTATGTATCTTTGTTAATGTTACAATGTGTGTGATGGCTGCCTCCAGATTTCACTGATCAACATTTGATATTATGTTTTAACTCATGAAAAAAGGAAAAAAAAAAAGGAAGTTGTCATTAAAAAGGGAAGTTATGTGCTGGAAGTATTTCTTGTCATTGGAAAAAAAAGAAAGTTATTGCAACCAAGCCAAGAAATAGTCTGGCACATAACTTCCTATAAAACTCCATCACTGAAAACCACACAACTAAGCCACTGTTAGGGTTTCTCTAGCACATTTGGCCATTAAAGATTTTCTGAAACATATGCAAATAATGTGATATGTGTCATTATTCACAACCAACTGTTAGATTAAAAAACAATTCATGACTTTAGGATGTACAGTAGAGCAGTCAATTAATTTATTTAGCAGGCGATTGCAATAAAAATGAGTCCAATATAATAAATTTACCATGTCTTTTCAGTAGATGTCTACATAGTATACCCATCGGCACTGTGCACAGTATCATATTGATATTCACTTTCCTCTCTCCACCACTGAGTAAACCACTATGGAAGTAAATCGCAGTCTTGTTGGGGCTGTGTGTGTGTGTGTGTGTGTGTGTGGGAGTCGCCCCTGACATTTTTCATCCAGCAGCTGTGTTCACTTTGGAGCTCTGGAAGAGAGCGCAGCCAGGCCAGTAATATATGACATTAAAAAATATTTAAGGTTCTCTCATCTTTTCTGCTCCACGGTTCAGCATCAGGTTCAGGGTGTGAGCAGATGACGAGAGCCATGGGACACCTTCTCCTTGACTCCATTCAGCCATCACAGCTGCTCCACTGCAACACTTCTGACAGCACCGCAGCCCCAAATACAAGTTCTGATAGTATATTCATCTCCGATGGTGCCCCCCTGCCCTGGCTTTTACATTTATTATATACTGTAGGCAATGGCCATAACTATTGGCAACGGCCTTGTTGTTGACTGGATGGCAACAAAAATATTTGTCACATTCAGACAAAAATGAAAGAAGTGCTGGAGTGCATGGACTAGTTATTTGACTCCTTTCCCTCATCACGGCTCCTTAAGTGGAGGCCTTGTTTTTCCAGGAAAGACAACACATTTGATCTCCTCATTGTGCACGTCACTGCTCCTTCTTCTCTGCTGAAGGTCAGACTCTGCAGCCCACCCATACTCATCACTGAACCACCATGTCACCATGCATTTGTGTGGCGCTCCGTATCGTCTTTGCCTTCTCCTCAGACCGTCGATGGAAAAAATGTCATATAAATTCTAAACATCATCCATGGATTTCCCCACTTCAACCATATCCACTAGCAAAACAAGTGGAGAAGCTGTAATAAATTAGTTTGGATTAATCTGTATATTTCTTTGGCCATGATGATGTAATATTTAAAAATGAACACAGAAGAAGAAAGAAGAAAGAGTTAGTAAGAAACTCATATTGAGGCAAAACAACACGCAGAATAAACTTGTTATAACAGGATGCCGTGTTTTCATCCTCGGCTGCAACTGTAGCTGTCGTTTCTTTGCCTGAGAACCAACATGAGATAAAGTTGAGTCATTTAAGAAGTCATTTAAAGCCCAGAGAAGCTAAATTTTCCATGACACGCTATTTTATTTCTTTGTGTTGTTTTGGACTGCAACCACTGGAAACAAGCATTTGACATTCAGACAGGGGTCAGAGGTCAAGTTGTGTTTTTAGCTTGTTTGCGATTCCACAGATTGTCTCCTTAATCCAACAAGCTGTTCTTCAGAGGCACAACTGACGGGCGAAGAAGATTTTAAACAAGAAAATGAAACGGAGACATCAAGGCGGAGGCAGAGCTGAGTTAGAAACAAGAGGGTGAGGATATGAAAAACGGTTAGGGAGAGGTTACACCATGTTCAGCCCGTGGCGTCATGTGGGAACCGTAACTAGTTTATTTGAACCTTCAGTTTATGATACAGTATGTGACAGATAAAAACTTAACACATGTCAACGCAGGTCTCCTCTGATTGGCCGCCTCTTGGAACAAGTCTGTCATTACCTTTGGTAGAGGTTTCAAATTCCTCATTGGCACCCACTTCAGAAGGGCCTGTCTACATCCTGGACCAATCTGAGAGCCCTGAGTGTGTTTACATGATGATCTGTCACCACACTTACTGCCAGTTACCATTTTTGATCCAGTTTTTCTACATTTGAAAGTTTTGTATGTTTAACAAATCAGTTTTTGATGTCTGATGGAAACTGAAACCGTCAGTGATGATGAACAACAGCCCGCGTTATGTCACACTGACCGAATTTACACTCTCAGAGGTTCTCAGAGGTGTCCAAGTTAAAGCAGAAGTAAGCAGAATATTTGTGTTAATATAAGTGTTAAATAATTATATCTTCCGACAGCAATCACTTCTATAGAGTGCTTGGTCTGAAACACGTGTCTGTCAGTCACTCTGCTCTGCTGTAAGCCGAGGAGAAAACTTTCCTTGTATCCTACAACCTTTATCCAATGAGGAGAGAGAACGGCATAAAGGGGCGGTCCTCTGTGTGTGCAGCCATGGGATGCGCGTGAATGTGGTGACGTAGGGACGAGGGCGGGGACTGCTAACTTCATTGGCTGACAAAAAGTTAGCCAAAACCACCGGATCGCTTAAGTCCAAGTCTTTACTTTCTGTTATTTCATTCAGGTTAAACTGTTAAACTAACCCTAATGCAAACACACAAGTCTGCATGATTGAAAAGACATGCATATGAGACCAATGCAAAACAAAAAGTTCTGGACTCACTCCTTAGTTTCTCTGTTTTTCTTTTTCTTTTTTTTTGTCTGGTGGTTGTATTTGATTTGAAACCAGACAGCTGGGATAAGGTAACCTCTTTTCGTTTCCATAAGATAACTGATGTTCACCATGATCTTCCACATCCAACTTGTTGTTGTTTTGTTTTATCTTACGCCAACAAGAGGTGAGACAGCAACGCCCAGGTCTCCTCTGAGAAACACTTACCTTCTCAACTGCTGCCCATACAGAGCCTTATGTTTTTCACTGTGAGAACAAACCAACCTATCAATTCTATATATTTTTTTCAAATACGATTCAAAACAGAATCGAATAATCACATCTTGCTGTATTTGATATCACCTTGTTTTCATTTGATCCAGACAATGATTGATTATGATTGGATTTAAAGCACATAATCAGTTCCAGCGTTCTTCCCCCGGCTCACAGACGGATCTCATTGTCCAACCTTTAGTGGTGCCAGTGCTGTTGTCACGCATGTTCAGTAGTCAGCAGTGCGGGTGCATGTGGAACCACTGTGGGGTTGTAGGTGTGTAGTTTTGTACATTGAGAACTGAAGCTGAGAGGGTTTACTCACCGAGTCCTGCTCCTTCGAGACATTTTTGTTTAAATAAGTGAAGAACGACTGACGTGCTTCTCAGATGTGTTTGTGTGTTTGTCTGTGCACATCTGCCATGCTGTGTCATAGCACTGAGCGTTGACCGGCTATTGCAGAGAATAAACCCAGCAGTACAATTTACAGGCCTATTTTCCACTGTAACTTGATAATCAGAGGTGCACACGTGAGATTCATCTCGATCTGATTTATAGTTTTGTTTGGGTTAATGTTACATTTGGAATGACGTGCGCAGCTACTTTCAATTTTCCAGCTGTTACACTCCCCCTCGCTGTGCTGGTGGACAGAGTGAAGCCTATACTCCCTCTACACCCGTTAGCATTGTAGTGATGGTTTTGCTGTCACTGGTGTATACTCTATGTGTATATATATATATTTTTTGCTTGTTTTATTGTTGATGTGGTTTTAGTTTAATGTTGCACTTGTTGTAGCAGTTGCTGTTTAGTTTTTCTTTTGGTCTCTGACCTTTTAGGCTGTTTGTTTATTGTGATTTTTTAGTACCCGTTGAAGTGTGCAGTTGTCCTCTCTCCACTCAAGGCCTGTAATAGTTCACTTATCAACACATGTATTGATCATAGTCCAGCACCGGCATAGATTTGGGTACAGATGAGATCATCTTAACATTGTGACTCCTCTTGTAACTCCGCTTCGGTTGGATGGTCTAGCCAGGGTTAATGCAGCACCCAGTGTGTTACAATGGGAGTTTTACACAACATTTAAAAAGTAAAGCATAACCCATGAAAATCTGGAAACATTTAAAACAAGGGAGGGCTCCTCTCATAATACATATTTGATCATGCTCATATGCTGTGAGGCAGGAGAATAGTAGAGACAGGCTGTCTGGATCTTGCACGGCTCACTTGTCTCTCTCTGGAAGATCCTCTATGCCTCATACCAGGATCCAGTCCCGGCTGAGTGGAGTGTAGTAGCACGTGAGGCCTCTTCACTCCACCATAGTACATCAGCAAACACAAATTCAATTCAAGTAAACTTTCTGCAGAGTCAGGCTTGTGTTTGTGTGTGTGTGTGTGTGTGTGCGCGCGCATGTGAATGAGGAAAGAGTAAGAGGAAACTTGAGCATATTACTTTGGCTGCATGACAAAAAAGATAAAACCAAACCAACACCCTGGCATAAGGAAGAAGAAAACAATATATTTTAATCATTCCTTTTTAAAACCTGTTGCTGGACAGGAGCGGAGTAAATAATTGCTATCATCATCATCAGTGATCCATCATTTATATCAAACCAATGTGTGTTATTGATCAAATAGTCATTTAGTCTTCAAAAGTCAACAGACGCCCATCACCAGACCAGAGCCTTAAGTCACATCTGCATCTCTGCAGAAATGTGCCAAAGGCATTTCCCTCCTGAAAAACACTTGTCCTAACTATATTTTACCTGCATGTTTGCTAGCTTGTGGTATTTTGCTTCATTAGTTTTGTTAGTACATTGCTGCATTACTTTAAAATATACATGGTGAATTTGGTTTAACTAAAGAGGCTCTAAAAAATTGAAAATTAAGACCGAGCGTCAAAGAATTGCAAATTCTCACATTGGAGCAGAAACCACTGTATTTTACTTGAACAGTTGATGAACCATAACCATCTACTGTAAGTCTCATGTTGAACATTAGGGAGCTGCTGGATTACTACATAGTTTTTCTCCACTGCTCTAAAATGTACATTCCCACATGCATCATCATCTTGTTCCATCGTCATCTAGTGGTGACTGGAGACATCATCACTCTCTTCATTTGAGTGACTCAAAACAAACATTTTGGGCTTGAATTCTACTTGGAGCTTAATATTCTTAGAAAGTAACTGTGTCAAACCACGAAGCTCCATCGGCTCAGAGGTGCTAGAACCCCACAGAGGAGCTCCTCCAGTTCACATGCAACATTTGACTTGTTCCTAAGCTATTAGAGAAGTAGAGTAGCTTATCATTCAGGGAAGTGACTCTATGCAACGTCACAACTTCGCACACAAGTTCCACATTGTGACTAAGTCCCTCAACGGAGCGGCTGAGTTGTTTACATTACTGTGTGATCAATCTGTTGGTTCCAGTGAGGGTCAGCAAACAAACAGGGCGATCACATCACCCATCACCCTTCAAATCTGGGTCACTGCTCAGTGTGCCTTTGTTTGGGAGCTACTGTCGTGTGATTATTGGTAAATATGAGAGCGGGGGAACACAGGATGTGAGATGATAATGTTGGCCCGATGACGGGAACAGGAAGAATTGTGTGCTCTGATTCCCTCTTATCCTCTCACTATCTGTCCTCAGCAGGAGCGTTGTGGTTGTGACTGGTTGTGTGATGTGAGCAAACACAGTTTCTGCAGAAGACCAGGAGGATTCAGCATCCACATCTGATTTTTTTGCATATACAGATGCTTATGCATATGTTTGTGTTACGTGTTTTGCGACTTTTCACAGCTTTATCGTGTGAATCATCATTTTATGATAATAATTAAGAGAAAAAAATGGAACAACATGAACAAAGAAAGGAAAAAAAATGTAGCGGGGAAAAGCTGAGGAAGGAGAGGAAAAAGAAGATGAGATGAAGAGGAAGGAAGAGTCATGGGAGAAGGGAGATAGAGAATTATATAGAAGGAAGGGAGATAGCAGAGGTGCGTGGGAGGATGGAGGAAGGGGAAAGAAACAAGTGCGGAAGTTAATGCAGATGAGTATAAAGGGAGGCAAGAAAAAAGAGAGGGAAGGAGAGAGGAGAAGAGGAAAATGATCTGTAAAACAAGAGGATGGAAGGATGAATGAAGTGAAAAAGTAAAAAAGGATGATTATACAGGGCAGAGCTGAGGCATGGTTTGAAGGGAGGGGGCGGATGAAACGGAGGAAATGAGCTGATAAGAATGGTAAGAGGGAGTTAAAAGAGAAGGGGAGGATGGAGCAGATCAGCAGAAGAAGAAAGGAAAATGTAAGTTAAAGAAGTGGAGAAAAGAAGTAGTTGAAGAGGAAAGGGAAGAAGGGAAGAAGGGGGAGTAGGAAAAAAAGAAGGATCAAAGGAAAGAAGGACGGACCTTTCAGATGAAGTTCGGTGCCCTAGATCTCTCATTATTAAATAAAGCACAGTTCACTTCTTCCACACCACAATAGACACTGATGTGTGTGTTACTCTGAGTGTGTATGTGGCGGCCTGACCTTTAAAATGGCTGCTTGACCTTTTCAGAGCACTGACCCCGGCAGCAGGAGCTGAGCACCTGACAGGTGTCTCCTCAGACTCACACTCAGCTGTGTCCCCCCCCCCCCCTCATCGTCCTCTCTCTCTGTCTCTGTCTCTCTCTCTCCACCTGTTGGTGTTTCCTGCAGCACTCGGTCAACATCATCAGGCAGCTGATTGGCTTGTTGATGAGTGACTCAGCATTTACACGTGCCGGCGCTTGTGGCTTTTCAAAGTCACGTCTCTCCTCCCCCCTTATATTTGTCTTATTGAGAAGTTGGTCTTTGTTTCTCTTGTGACCTGGTGCTGGTGTGATTGTGGCCTTAAAAAAACCCACTGTTTTCCTTCTGAAGCTGCGCAGGAAATGGTCACAAACGTCATCGAAGAAAGGCAGAGTAAGCTGATGAAGCAGCTGGGAACTGTGTTTAGTGCAGCTGCTGCCGATTGTTTTCAGGCATGGATGTATTACAGAGCTCTAGTGGGTATTTCTGGCAGCAGGACTGTGTATGTTGGACTGAGTCAAAATAAACTACGGTGTGTGCTCATGCTAATGAAGGAACATGTCACCCAGTGGATCCGCGTGGCTCATCGATTTGTAGCACTGGTTCGTCTTCATTGCTCTTAGAAGTGTTATTTCAAACATGATATCACCAACCTTGGCCTTTAACTTGTCCAAAATTGTGTTGCTTGTTGTGTTTGTTATTCAGATAGCCTAATTGTTGATTGTCTGGTTATATCTACTGCAAATAATTAATTATATGAAAAGTTGCATTCATAGTACTCATCGTGTTGCTTGCTAGTGCTTAATAATAATAATAATAATAATAATAATAATAATAATAATAATAATAATAATAATAATCGGTCATTAATAGGCCATTAGTTAATGATAACTAATCCCCAGCACAACAGTGTAAAAAATGAGTGTGAATGATCAGCAATAACTAGACATGACTTACCAAGCAGAATTTCTAATAAATAACTGGAAGAGACTATATTAATATTGATATTAATTTCAGGGCATTTTCATAAAATGTATTTGTTTAAGCAAATAAAAATAAAGAAATGTAAACATCTTACACGCTGCCACTCAAAAGTCTTACAACAGTTTCACCAGTTTTTGTCAAAAATTCAACTCAAGTCCAATGAAAAACCATAATAGAGTTATTTGTAATCTGTTTTCTCATTTAGCCAATGTTAGCATCAACAGTTGTATATATTTACCAGATTAGAAGAATTAATGGGATTCAGCTCAATATTTCCTCCTTTTACATTCTGAGAACTGGAAACATTGCTCTGTTTTACTTCTATTTTTATCACTTCTACTTTTCTACTGCTGATGTTAACAATGCTAACACTTAGCTCCAGCCCAATCATCCTGTGTCCGAGTCACTGGAGCCTCCAGTCGGCTCTGAAACAGGGGCGCATGACGTCTGTCCGACTACCCATTTCTCCGACCACCCATTTCTCCGACTCCGACCATACATTTCTTTATTTTTGCGTCATCAGTCCGACCTCCCACTTCTCCGACTTAAGTAGCCCTAACCCTTAACCTTACCCTAAACCTAACCATAACACTGTAGAATGGGTAGTCGGAGAAATGAGCCGTCGGACTTGTGGGCAGTCGGACTGACGTATGCTCCCCCTGTTTTATAACAGAGATGTTATATTGTACCTGGAAGTGCACCAGTGGATGAAGCTTTTAACAAGTCAAGTCAGAGCTGCTCAAAATATGTAGCAATAGAAATGCTTAAAAATGCAGGTACATAATCTAATGGATTTCATGGAGATCAGGCTTTTCAGGTTTCAAGAAGAAATGTGTTCAATCAATTTGCATGCATCGATGGACGTCAGTAAAGGCTAAATGCAAACAATTCCTGCAGGTCGATGACTGTGACACCCTCTCTGTGTTGGGAAAGTCACACCCTCTCTTACACTATGAGGAGAATGTGCTGCAGGAAGGACGTTGCTGCAGAATGGTGAGAATAAGACAAGACTTCCAACACAGTCTCCAGACCCAAACCCCATGGAGCAGCCTGCAGTTATAAATTACATTTAGATCAACAATTCAATTCAAGAAGATTCTATGTTTTTAAAAACATAAAGAGTTTGTTCTGAGTGGTAGTGCGATTTATAGTAAATGGTTTAAAGCATTTTCACATCAGCTAAAGGATGAAACCCTGAAACAAATGTCAAGTCTTTAATGCTGAAATGTGAAATGTGAAAACAGCTGCATCTGTCCACATGCAGACAATATTATGCACAGCTCTACTACTTCCTGAATTAAGCCAGCTCCTTTATTTCCTGTTTTACATTATTGGACCAACTGATTAATCCAGGTGTGTCTGACCTGCCAACAATGGTCAGACACACCTGGATTAATCAGTTGGTCCAATAATGTAAAACAGGAAATAAAGGAGCTGGCTTAATTCAGGAAGTAGTAGAGCTGTGCATAAAGCCCATTCCACCTCATAGTTGCTTGCAGTGATGCGATATGATCAGTAGGCCTACTGGTGTACTGAAAATTACAGTGCTTACTCTCTATTTCTTCTTCTTCTTCTTCTTCTTCTTCTTCTTCTTCTTCTTCTTCTTCTTCTTCTTCTTCTTCTTCTTCTTCTTCTTCTTCTTCTTCTTCTTCTTCCTCCTCCTCCTCCTCCTCCTGTCATTTCACTCTGCTTCTCCCTGGAAACAAAAAACATAACATACATCTTCATCCTCTTGTTTCTATGGCAACACAGCAGTGAAGAGAAGAGACAAGAGGAGCTGTAGCCTCCTCCAACCTTCCTCCATGATGAGAAGCAGAACAGAAAGAGACAGAATGAGAGAAAAAGACAAGTACAGGCAGCAGGAAAATCGAGGAGAGGAGAAAGAAAGAAAGAATGAAGGAAAGGAAGATGGAGTCAGAGTGAATAAAGGCGAGATGGAGAGTAAGGTTGAGGGAGGCAAGCAATCGCTGTATGCTCTTGTGCAGGATGGAGTATCTATGGTAACCTCGGCTGGTTATCAGAAAATTGAAGTTCCTTCTGTTTGTCTCCATCCTGTGTTGTCTCTGTGCGTTCAAATACATAACACCATCCACACACACTTTCTTATATATTTGCTCTTTATTTTGCAGTTTTGTTTCATTTGTGTGGTATGTTCATTCAAGTCAAGCAACAACACTATTTGGCTGCAGACACACACACTGAGACAGACAGAGACAGAGGTTGACGTTTGCTCTTCCAAGGAAATGAGACATCTCGCCCAGAACCAATATTTGCCATGGATGTTGTCCGTAATGAAAATCCTGTATGCCTGCAGTTTCACAACAGGGATTGTGTGTCTGTGTGTGTGTGTGTGTGTGTGTGTGTAGGGGGGGTAAGACAGAAGAGCCAGCTTGCTGTATCAGCCGCGGAGGGAGGTGTAAATAAAGGAACAGCATGTTTGTTCTTCAGTGGAAGGAGGAGGGAGGGGAGGAGCAGAGCGCTGCCTGTTTGCTCTATAGCGACTGACATGGATGCAAATAAAGAGAACCACCTGTCTGCTCCACTCTGCTGCAGAGGGACGCCAGGCTACAGCAGGCCTTCGCTGCTGCCGCTGCTTCCATGTAACTACTTAGATGTGTTTGTGTTGAGAGGAGCCGTGCCTCAGTGTGTGTGTGTGTGTGTGTGTGTGTGTGAGGCCAGAGACAGGCTGTTTATCTGTCTGGAAGCAGCAGCAGCAGAGGCAGTGGAGTGATACCAGAGCAGCCTGTGGGAGCCTGTTTTCCTCAGACACTGACTGTAGCTTGACACTCCTAGTTTATATTATAATGAGAGTAATTATCTGGATGTGATGGATACTATATATTTACATTTATATAAACAAGCGACAGTGTGATGTTTAGGTCAGATTTTCCACAGGTAAAAAAAAAACAAAAAAACATAATTAATTACCATTATCAGTGATTATTCTTCTCATTAGACAATATTATAATTATCCAGGTGCAGTTTTCTCCAAGTCTGTTTGACTCTCAGTATTGAAAACATTGGCCTCAGTTAAACAGCATGTCTGTTTTAGTACACGCTGCTGGGATCAGCAGGTCGGCAGCAGCTTCACTGTCCATTTTGGACAAATCATCATCTCATTGTAAATCTGGACTTTTTTTTATCTAATCCCTTGATTGCTGTTTGGATTTGCATATCCATGGTTACAGCAAACAGAAGGAGTCTTCAAGCCTTCAGACGTGTTGTAATGGGCAACAGTGGGTGACACGGCAGGATTACCACCTTTTCAGCAGAGTCTTTGTGCGTCTTTGTCTTGACGCGGTGAGTTTGTGCGGATCTTTGGAGGTGTTTGTGGTGTTCAGTGGGATGTTGTGTGAAGAATTAAAGAAGGCTGTGGTCTAACCTGCGCACATCTGGCCAGTTGTTGTGTGAAATGGGTGTGAATGTCACAACCACAACTTGGTATTTAATGTTTTATTTGTCTATGCACAGATGAAGCTTATTTAATAAAGTGTTGGACGATATTTGATATTTAAGGATATTTGACTTGACCATTTTAGCAGGTGTGGCTCTGTACACACAATGTGACTGACTGACTGACTGACTGACTGACTGACTGACTGACTGAGTCATGAAGTTACACCACTGGTCAGACTCAGTGGAGTTTCCCTGACGGAAGTTCCTTTTTCAGAATGAAATGTTGCCAACTTAATGCATTTGTTGCTATATCAACCACATTTTCGGGCATGTACTGCAGTTTCACTTGAGCCAGTGTGCTGGCTTTGCGGACTTTGTCACATGACGCCACTGTTAATAAAATCAGGAGTTCAGCTGCACTTTGGAAGTTCACATGTTGGGTCAACATCACCTTCAGGCTCCGTTTCAAACGGCCCCCCTGCCTGTCTGATAACAAAAACAGAAAAACATGTCAGATGACAGATGAAACCAGATGACACTTGGCAGAAAGCAAACACAAGGCGGTGATGTCCTCAATCACTGACCCCACACTGTCTGTTTCCAGTCCCTATGTTAAATTAATCTCTCATCTAACAGTCAGTGGAGAAACAGACCTGTTCATTTACAATTTTCAGTTTTTTTCCCCCAATATTTCAAGACTATTTCTATAGTAAAACTGCTGCTTCATGTCATTAGCAGCACTTTGCTCAGTTCTCTGCTCTTTTTATTGTGGTGACAGAAACCTGGCACGTCCCAGTCATGTTCCCATACTAGATAACAGTTAGTACTGTTAATAACTGTTTGCAGGCCCAAAAAGACCAGTTTAAATATTTTAATGCTTAGTGTGTTCACTCAGAGTCAAAGCCATTGGTAGGATGTCGACCTGCTTCTATTGTCTCTGTGCCATACTTCATTGAGAAGAGTGAAGCACACAAACTCTGCAAATAACAAAAAAAAAAACATTGCGATAATCAACATTTCGTTAAACATGACATTTACACATAAAAGTAAAAACCAAACCTGGTGGCTCCAGGGTGTCAGGTACTCATTCAAGGCGTTGGCTGAATATTTGTCTCTTTTATATTATATCAACATTACATAGATGGTAACAAGGTGAAACTGTTGATATACAGAAGCTCTTTAAAATCTGTGATTGTCCGCTGATAACAAGAAACACAAGTATGCAATAAGCTTTCAAACGTCTCTTTTTTCTTTTCTACATTACTGTGGTTGGCCACATCCAGCTGAAACATTCTACATGCACTCAGCCACTGAGAAAGTTTATTTTACTCCTCTATAAAAAAAAAAGTCAGAGACACATAAGCCAGCGTAGCTTCCTCTGAGTGACGAAAGCAGAGTTTTCTAAATGAAAATGGCCTCCGAAAAATAGAAAGTAAAAGGGAAAAAAAAAAAAAATGCTGATGAATTCCAGAAAGCACTGCTTCCTAATTCGGGTGCAGCGACAGCCACTTCAGATGACGTCTGCAAGGCCCATTTGTGTGGATATACAGTTAGTCTCCCATCAACAATAATTGCTACTAAGTCATGCAGTGACGCTAATGTCTGGGAAATCAGCTGGTGATTCATTTACTGCCATTTCTGCCTTTTCTGACAGACACATGTCCCAGTGGACACACACCGTGGCATTAAACATCTCTCTGCTGCTAACTGCTCCCAGGGGTTAGAAGACACACAGGCTCGCTTTCCTTGTGGCTTCGTTATTTTTATCTGTTTAGGTTCTTTTTTTTTTTTCTTCCCCCTCTTTCTCTCTAAAGACTCTTCTGTTCCTGAGTCCGGAAACTTGTGGTAATTTGTCAGCCTTTCTGTAATCATTTTGAGACTAGCAAACAGGTTGTGGCCTGTAACTCAGTTGCATCTGCGTCCAGCTCTCACAATGGTGAGACTGGGATCACACAGCAGACTGCTCGCTCTCTCTCTCTCTCTCTCTCTGTGTGTATGTGTGTGTGTGTGTGTGTGTGTGTGTTGACCCAAAGCAACACGAGCAATGTCCTTCTAGGTGATGTTTGTGTAATTGTGTGATTAATGGCTTTTGCTAAATTGATTTTCCACTTTGTTTCAGCATTCAGTGACTATTCACTTGGAGCGACATCAAATGTATCCACAGCTGATAAAGACAGCTACTGTATGTGTAGTGTATAATCTGCTGTATGTGGAGGTGTTGTGTGGCCTTGTGTTTACCCAGGGCAGGTTAGCCCAGGATATGTTTCTTTTTGTCTTTCCAGCTGACTGCCAGTAAAAATAATGGCCTTTTTAATCCTGCAGCTCTGTTTAAATATACAGTATGTACTCTAAATGTTAGACAGCGGCAGACTAATATCCTCTTGCTTTCTTTCTCTCACAGCCCACCGGTTACATGGAGACGTCATTGTCATACAGCTCCATAGAAGACCTGCAGCTCCTGTCATGGGACAATGCTCCAAAGTACTGTGTGCAGCTGAGCTTTCCTGGTGGCACCGTTCTGCTGCAGGTAATACACAGGTCCCAGTTCATGTTGATGTTGATGTTGATGTTGATTTCATTAAAAAAAACAAAAACAGGACAGATACAGTCAGCTGTCTATACAGATAGGAATAACACAGGCTATAAAATAAGTACTGACAATAGAACAATACCATAAAATGTAGGCTAGCCAGGCGGCTACTACAGTTAACATACACTGCAAAAACTCAAATATCTTACCAAGAATATTTGTCTTATTTCTAGTCAAAATGTCATTTTTAGTCAAAACTAATCTCATTCTACTTAAAATAAGACTCATCACATTAAAAGTAGCTTGTTTTTAGACACTTTTTTAACTTCTTTCAAGGATATTTTCACTTGAAATAAGTAGAAAAATCTGACAGTGGATCAAGTTTTTCTTTCTTATTACAAGCTCAAAAAACTTGCTTTCACTGGCAAATTTTTCTACTTATTTCAAGTGAAAATTTGTTTGAAACAAGTGAAAATGATCTAAAAACAAGTTAATTTTTAGGTGATGAGTCTTATTTTAAGTGGAAAGAGATTAGTTTTGACTAGAAATGAGACATTTTGACAAGAAATAAGACAAATATTCTTGGAAAGATTTTGAGTTTTTGCAGTGTACAGTTATGTTTTGTTTATAAATGTAGTGAAATGTGAAAGTTTAATGACTAAAAACACTGAGACCTACTGTATATCATCTATGTTGTTGAGTTGTTTCAGTTGTTCAATCAGTTCTCAAACCAGAGAATTCTGTGACTGTCAATGACATCATATCCTCTATGATTATGTGTCAGTGTTTGTCTGTGTTTTTTTTAACCACAAACACTTTTTAGACCTTTAACTCCATGTTGTAACCAGGGCTGACTTCATCGCAATATTAACATGCACGATAAACACATCGCAGAAGGTTGCCTAGAATGCTCAAAAAGTATGCTCGAAATATATGTATTTTTATTTTATTCTATTCAGTGTTTGAGGTACCTATTAAAGCAGCAAGACACAGGGGCTGTATGGTTAATGCATACTTAAATATTTGCTTATTTATCTCAAGTCATATTGTCATCACAGTATTGACCAGTGTCATTGCAAATCGCACAATTTGCTCATATCGTGCAGGCCTAGCTATGACCAGAGGAAGGATTTTAGTGGCCAGACGTCTTGGTCTGAAGTTATCAGAGAAACGAGCTGAGTAACTGTTTGCCAGCTCAGCTCCCAGCTGATAAAGACATCCTGTGTCTGCTAGAAAAGCATCTTTGAAATACATTTTTTTCTGTCTGTTCCTGGATGTATCAGCAGCAGAGCAAAGGACACAAACACAATGATTACATCAATGCAGAGGCATCAGTTCAAACTGTAAGCTTTGATGCAGTCATCGTATCGATCTACCATATATCTTAAAAACTATAAGCGAATGTAAAGTCTGAGGCACGGCCTGTTAACAGAGCAGCTGAAGGATTAGAGCAGTGAAGCGGGAACCGTGGCCCTGATTGGTCCCTGGTGAGATGTATTTATTTGGTTGATGTTAATCGTCCATGATGGTCTTACACCGTCAAAAAAGAGCTTGAGCGGGCTGTCTGGTTTGGTGGCTCAGGACAATAGCAGATCCTGTAGCAGATCCTGTACCAGACACTTCCACCGTGTACCCAGTCAACTCTCAGAGACTGTCCTGAATTCCTGGGAAAAATTAATCTCCACATTCACCAGAGCGATTCAGTGAGAACATTCGGTTCTGTTACCCACTGGCCCAATTAACTCTGATACACAATTCAACCCATTATAGGCACTGGGGGTCAACACTGTATACCCACCTCCTCCGTGGTGTTTGCTTATGCCTGCTGCCAGCTGTTTGGACCACTGCCAGACAGAGTCAGTTTGAGCTCCGAAGGAAGGAAAAGCTTCTCTAGTTTCTAGTGACCGGCCTATAGGGATCATGTGTAAAACTAGAGAAACTGGTGTAGTTCTCCAGTGATTGGAAGAAGCTGGAAAACTAGAAACTTAGAAAAATGTAACTGAAACTTCAATCTGCAGACATTCTGGGCTTGGCTACGGCTATGCTCATCAGCGCCAACTATAATGTAAACTAGAACGATGAGAATCCACAATTAAAAAGACGATTTAACTGCAGCACATGACAATAACATCCTCCAAACACACACCACGGACTGAACGCCTTGTTTGGTAGTGATCATTTATTTTACTGTGAACAAACACTGGCACAGGTAGTAAAAAGTGCAAACACAGAGGAAGCAGATGGGAAGAATGGCAGCGTTATTACTGAGCCTGGTTCTTTGCTTTAAAATCCATCTGCAGATGTTGTCATGTCAGTTTGCAGTGGACTGTGGCATCACAGAGGTCACAAGATCATTTTTCAGTGATATCAGGGAATTTTTTCACCTTGGCTCTACTCTACTTTGTAACCCTTATCTTGTTTGAATCTGCTTGTCCCTTGCTCCAAATATGATAATGATATTAATGATTGGCTAACAATAAGGACACACCAGCGTAGGCTTGGGCTGATATGTAATAACATTTGAAGATCGCACTATATCCAACCTCATGTGATATCCTCTTATATTTCTTCCTGCCCTGCTGCTCCAGCCCTCATTTCTTTAATTACTGTACTACATTAAACCTTGAACTGCAGTTTAATGACTGCATCACTTGCATAATGAAACATAAAATGCAATAATGTGTGTGTGTATGTATGTATATATATATATATATATATATATATATATATATATATATATATATATATATATATATATATATATATATATATATAAAAATAAAAAAAGCACCTGAAACAAAAATCCCCCTGTTCTGTTTGCATATCGCCCAGTGTATCACACAGCCTGTAAGAAAAGTTACACAGTGATCCACCAGGGGACTTGATATAAATGTGTTCCTAATGTGTGAGTCGACAAAAATAAAACCTCAGTTAATGAAACGTGAGATGAGCTGCATTCAGGTATCTGAGGGATGTGTCAGGTTTGGCTGAGAATGAATGGATGATCATGTTATGAGATGAACACACCACTACAAGAGGAAGCTCGGGATGAAGCTCTTGTTTACTTTAAAGTGACAATTACTTCTACACTGTGTTCTTTTAAGGGGCTGCTGCAGACTGTTTGCTTTTTCACCTTCTTACGCTCAGCCATGATCACTGGGGTCGAGTTGTATTCAAGCACCGTCAGACTGCTTGTTAATCATGCCAATAATAGGTGTATTAGAGTTATTAATAATAACGGAAACAATTATAGTGGCACCAATTACAGTAATCAAAGAGGACATGAGGCTCTGCCTTCTTAGAAAGTCTAAGAACCACAAGTAGAGCTGCATTTAGAGAGCTGCTGAGAAGAGGAAGCAGAGGACAGACTCAGTCTTCTACTGAGGGCTGATACGTCACTGTGTGTGTTCCCTGACACTGTGTAGAGATGACTGTAAACCAACCAGTTAATAGACTACAAGCAAATGTGTGTCTGGTATGTGAAATCACCATTTAACAAAGTGTGTGTGTGTGTGTCTGTGTGTGTGCATTCATTTCTTTAGGCTGCAAACAGCTACTTAAGAGACCAGTGGTTTCACTCCCTGCAGTGGAAGGTAAGGTTACACTTTGTCTTTAACTATTAATTGATTTATTTCAGCAGCTCCATCAAAGCATTGTGGTGCAGAGACCTTTAACCCCCATCCCCCACATTCACACACACACACACACACACACACACACACACACACACACACACACACACACACACACACACACACACACACACACACACACACACACACACACACACACACACACACACACACACACACACACACACACACACACACACTCTCTCCCTCTTTTCCACTGTATATTGTCGCTTCTCTTTAAATGTTATAAAGCTCACCCCACACTTTGAAGTTTATTGCAACACGATGATGCTGAAACACTGACAATAGATTTTAGTTGTGTTACTAAACTCTGACACACAACTTTATGGCATTTTCACAGACATTTATGAGGTTCAGACCTCCAAAGGTGTCATTGTCATTTGCACTCACTGAGCTAAATAAAGCAATGCAAAGATGTATTCCTGTAGTGGCTCAGAGTTCACAGTCACTTCCTGTCAATGAAAGAAAAAAAAATCCTCCTGTGTTTATAATTTCCTCCACTCAGCATTGTTTCTCAAGCAGCAATGAAAACGCCGTCACACAGAGAGCACTGGTGTCATGATAGGTGCTTTACTTTACCCAGCTCTGATTCTTACACAAACATTTCCTGTTTGTGTGTTTTCACTGCACCATGGTGAATGAAAAGTTTCCAAGGCAACGCAACAAGCATACAAGAAATTGTGACAATTGTGAAGGAGCGCAGGTTTCACAGTCTAAAAACACTGATGTGTTGGTTAGTGACCGAGGAGGAAACTCAACCTGTGTTTCCTGCAGAAAAAGATCTACAAGTACCGGAAGGTCCTGAACAACCCGAGCCGCTGGGACGTGGTGCTGAAGGAGATCAGAGCGCTGGTGGACATGGCTCTGACCTCGCCGCTGCAGGACGAGTCCATCCATCAGGCCCCGCTGCACATCATCTCCACCCTGCTGGCCGAGGTACAGTACACTCACACTCACACACATCTCACCCAGAAATGGCTTTACTCAGCCCATACCATTCCCAGCTGAGGCCTGATATTAGTGTGTCGACTAATCTAAACCTAATCCTAAAAGGGTTTTTTTCTCCAGTGTCTTTCCAATGTTTCCATTTTTCTTTTTTTTTGTAATTTTAACAAAAACGAGATTAATTTCTTGTGGTTAAACATGAATTATATTTATTAACGCTTTTCAGTTCAGTTCTGCAATGAATTAAAGTTTAAAGGCCCACATGTTGATAATAATAATAATAATAATAATAATAATAATAATAATAATAATAATAATAATAATAATAATAATAATAATAATAATAATAATAATAAATGATAAATAATTAACAAAAACTTTATGAAAGTTCATTTCTTTTCATGGTTAAAATGTTTTAGTATTTGTTCTCTGTGCTCTCCGTTTGTTTTTAATTCATGAATTCTTCTTTTTATGTTTTCTAGTAACTGTAGTTGATATTTTGGTTGTATGCTACTTTATATCTCTGCTTCAGCACTGTAATGTACTGTATGTATGATGCAGCCTAGCAAATTGAATGGTTTATAAATAGGTACAGTTTGCTTCAACTTTTATAATGCAGGACTTGTTATGTTCTTTCTACAGTGTTGTGTTTATCTTATATACAGTATGTCATAAATACTGCATATATACTGTATATATAGAACGAACACTGACATATTCTGTAGGAGGAACACAGGACACGCAGTTAAACAATAAGGTCCCAGAGGCTGCATCCAAAGTTTTTACAGTCAGTCCACTGACTGCATTGTTATTTTTAGATCTTCAGTAAGTTTCTAGTGCAGTGCTGGAAGAAAGGTCAAGATGTCACCAAAATCATTAAAGGAACAGCGACTTTTTGGGCAATACTAAAATAAATCTAAACACTATTTTCTCTTTCTCCTTTTACAGAACTCTAATCTAAGCACTCAGGACCATGAGAACATCATTGTGGTCAGTATGAAGTTCACTGTTAATATGAACTCTGTGAAATCAGGCTGAAGTTAATAATTGACTCCAGAGTCCAGCCTCTTGTAGTTTTGATCTTGAAACTGAAGACAAATATAGATTCCCCTCATGTATGTTACTCTTGTGTATTGCTATGGATAGGAATGATACAATAGACACTCATATGGCCCTGTCTGTGCAGAGCAGAGGGCTGGATGCTGAGAGAGGCTGTGGTGCAGGTGTAATTCACCTGATAACCCAGATCTACACTTCTGGCTCCCAGCCGGGGTGAATGACAGATAGGATATTATGGAAATATTCATCTTTGTGTTTGTGTGTGTGTGTGTGTGTGTGTGTAGGCCATTGCTCCTCTGCTGGAAAACAACCACCCACCACCTGACCTGTGTGAGTTCTTCTGTAAGGTAAGATCATGTGCTCCAGTCGTGAGCTCAACCTGTGTGGAGAACTGAAATAGCTGTGTGTATTTAGAAGTGTCCTCTTGCTGATGCTCGTTGTTGTGTGTTGCAGCACTGTCGGGAGCGGCCGCGTTCAATGGTCGTGATCGAAGTTTTCACTCCAGTGGTCCAGAGAATCCTTAAACATAACATGGTGAGGAAGGCAGCACTCAGGAGACAACCAGAGCGCGCACTAGTACCGATGTCTGTTTGGTGCATCCTGTTTTTCATACAAATGAGTGTGGCTGAAAAATACGATCTAAAAAGCTACAAATCCTAAAGGCCATAAGAGAGGCCTTGGTCAACCCAGTGTAGTGCTAACATACTCAGCAATTAATCATATAATGATTGAAAAGGGAAACTGGCAACAGATCAAATATTGGATTTCAAATATTAAGTAGAAGAGACTTTAATAAATAAATATATCGCAGGATAAATTCCATAAGACATTTCATCCAGATGAAATATTTCACTTTTATTTTTCATGAACGGCTGTTTAAGAAGTGACATAAGCAGAATAAAACATTAATGATGCTCCAGAATCTTTTGATTGTTGACATTGCAGATACATTACCACAATCTAAACCAAATGGACATGGAAAAATAGTTTCAAACATGTATATATTTCTAGCTGACTGCTTGTTTTTGTGTGTCCATGTTTCAGGATTTTGGGAAATGCCCTCGACTGCGTCTCTTCACTCAGGAGTACATCCTGGCTCTCAATGAGCTGAATGCCGGGATGGAGGTGGTGAAAAAATTCGTCCACAGGTGAGAAAGTGCTGCCTGTCAGGAGGCCATTAGCGTTAGACAGAACTCCTCATACTTTGCTCTACATACTAACAAACAGTGTGTGCGGTGACGGACACTGGACCTTCAGTAAATAGCCGGGGCCGAGGTATCTGACCTGTGTCTGTGTGTTGCAGCATGCATGGGCCGACCGGGCAGTGCCCTCACCCACGTGTGCTGCCAAACCTGGTGGCGGTGTGCCTCGCCGCCATTTATTCCTGTTATGAGGAGTTCATCAACAGGTTAGTACCATGCACACACACACACACACACACACACACACACACTGAAGCTTCTCTTGTCTGAGCCTGAAGGTTTTACAACAGCTCCACTGCCTGTACAGTATCTTGGCTATCTGAGTGCACTCCCCATCAGCTCACCTACTTACAGTGCTGATGTGCTCATCTATCAGCTCACTGTCCCTTCTCTTTGACAAGTGTGTATCTTAATGAATAAATGCTTGCCTGACTGGAAACCTTAATGCTGAACACATCTTGTCACACAAAAAACCCCTATCACAAGCCTGAGAGAGAAGCTTCACCACAGCAGCCATTGTTTTTAAGGTCGACTCCTTCCTCACACCCCACCTGTTTATTCAGCTGTTGTCTCCGTTCTTTTGTTTGCTTCTGTCCATTTTTTTCATCGATTAGACAAACACACAGCCTGTAATTTCCCCACATCTTGAACGAAACAGCACAAACGGCAATTTACAGATGTTACCGGGAAAGCAGAACCATGACTGTACGGTCAGACCACATGATGCCAGTTAGAGCTCTAAACTGATTAGCAATGTCCCAACATTTACAATGCAAAACAAACACACAGGCTAATATATAAGGGTCAGCCAATAAAATACATTATAATATCTAACATGATTATATTGTATCTGGATTTCCCCATCAGGTTTATTACACCACAGTACGGGTTTGTTGCTATATGTCATATGTAATCATCTTTACATTTAGTCTTTCCATATTTATTGATTAATTAAGTCACGGGTTAAGTGGCCTCTATCAATCATACCTTTAAATGAATTAGGAAAAACCAAAAACATTTCAATGAACAGCAATGAAACCAGCTGCAACTGTGAATTCATTCATGGCAGCAGGTGCTCTTCCTGGGTGATACTGCAAGAAAGATGTGTAAATAAAGAAAAAAGAGATAGGAACAGAAGCCAAAGAGTAAAACCACTGATAATGACAAAACCCCCACATTGTATTGGTCAGTAAAGCATTTGACACAGCTCAGAAATAGTACTAACACCACTATAAACTCAGTATACAGTGATTAAAGACAAAAAGGAATAAAAAGCATTTAAAAAATGAAGAAATTCCCCTTTATTGAGTCAGTTATTATATAGAAACAAATGTTTCTTTTAAACCATTTTTTCTTGTTAAATGTAAAATCATTCCATGTTTTCATTCCTCGACATGTCGTTGTGCATTAGAGAAAACAAAACATTTCACAGATAAGGTGTTTTTTTTTCCACTGTTGCTTTCTGACTTACCTCACTCCAGTGATTTCTAGTTCAGTGGTCATGTTTCCCTCTGGTGCTCCACAGGGCCTTTTTGTTGACTCCATATGTGTAGCAGAGGCTATCTCCACTCATTAGCACCATCTCTTCAGCCTCACTCACCCCAGAGAGGTGACACTTCTTACCTCATTTTTCCAAAGCTCCAGCTCACAGAGGAGCCATCGCTCTGGTGGCCTTCTCTCCTGGCCCTCACCTCTCCTCTCTCCCCTCCGTCATCACACGCTTATTTTTAGGCCTCTTGTTATATTTTAATAACCGTTGTGCTTTGACAGGGCCGTTGTATAGGGGAGAAAGGTGATGATAATTCTAGGGGCCCAGCGCCCAGTGGGGCCCACAAAAAACCCCAGTAGACTAATCTTTGTATGACTGAATTATTCTGCATAAGACCCTGACTAATATTATAGTAATGCTGCATTAGTGTCAAAACAAAGTAGGCTAAATAAAAAATGATAATACATAGTCTAAGAAAAAAAACTGGAAAAGTCAAGGGGTTGGGGCCCACTTTAGTATTCTTTAAAGGTCCCATATTATGAAAAACAGTTTTTTTCTGGTCTCTACCTATATAAACTGATCCTCCCTGAGCCTACCAACTCCTAGAATGAGGAAAGCAAACGGGTCCTGCATCGACTCTGCAGCCCACCGACTGGTAAAACGGCGCTCATACAGGCTGTTCAGACTCAGCTCCTGTGGTGATGTCACGACGGGAGTGAGGCCGGCCCCTCAGCGCGATAAAACGCCTACCACGTCTATTTCTATGGCTGCAGTGCACAGCAAGAAACTCCTGAGCTAAATTGATGAAATACTGACCAATTTTAAGTCATAAAGTGGTAATAATCTTTGCTATGTACAGTAACCATGTTACTTAAAGGTGCAGGCACAGAAACAGCTTGTTCTCAGTAGAGCAACTTTTAGACAGCCGACATTCAGGACCACGGATCAGTTTGGGGCAATACATTTACAATACAGTTTAGTTGGACGTCTGACAGCTGAGTGAAATTGAGTAAAAAGAGTATAATATGGGACCTTTAAGGGGACACAGAATTCCTAGCAACGGCCCTGTGCTTTGGTAAGTAATGCCTGTGTTGTGTATAGGTTTTGTTTGTGGGTCCAGTCATCTCACTCTCCCCCTCCCCTCCCCCCTGCAGCCGGGACAACTCCCCCAGCCTGAAGGAGATCAGGAACGGCTGCCAGCAACAGAACGAGCGTAAACCCCCGATGCCACTGCGTCTGCTGCGCCCCGAGCCTCCCACGCCACCCCCCCTCTCCACCAGCCCCAACCCCCCTCAGCCGCTGCCCTCCTCCCCCTCAAACACCAACCCCTCCATCCCCATCACCTCCCCGACACCCTCCCTGCCCCTCTCCCCTCCTCCCTCAGTGGTCAACTCCAGCGAGATCCTGGTGGAGCTGGAGCGGAACAACTCGGCCAACACCAGGCGGAAGAGCGGGCCGTCGGGGGGGGACAGCGAGCCCAACCTCATCGACTGTCTGCTGGTCAGCCCGGCCGTCAACACCCTGTCCATCCAGCTGCCGGCACAGGCTGACCGGGTGCTGGGCTGCTTCGCTCTCATCCTCAAGATGCTGTGAGTTTGGTTTTCTCCTACTTTTTTTTTTTCTTCTTTTTTTTTCTTTTTTACTTTTTTTATTGGTGAAGTGATAGACAAGGTGACATGAGGGACAAATACCACATAGACAAACATACAAACAATCGACATAAGTACAGACAACAACAGGAAATGACATGCCACGATGATACATGAATGTAGTGTTAAGTGCGTGTGTGTGTGTGTGCGTGTGCGTGGATGAGAGGTAAGTGGAGTGCTATTACTTGTATACAATATGGTATAGAATACGGTAATAGTGACAGTAATAATAATAAATAAAATAAAATAAAATAAACAAATAATAATAATATTAGGGATAATGAATAGGTAATAAGAGAAAGGAGCAATACATGTATATAATAATGAAATAAAACTTTGAAAATAAAGGGATATTAAAGGAGCAGAGCGACATTTTGAATGAACTTTTTTTTCCCCATAGTCAGACAAAAAAACACCAATATCAGCGTCAGCTCTCAGAGATGAAGGGATGCTGCTGGTAGTTCAGCTAGTTTCAGTGTGCTGGACCCTCACACATGGTGTCATATCAGTCTTTTCATCTCACTCATCAGAATGGACCTGTTGTATCATGTTTCACTGTTTATCTCATGTACTATAACTACCTGAATATAGGCCACATGTGATACGACAGAGTAAAGCAGGAATCCAACAGTAACATCTAGTGAGGATGCAGTGGAAGCTGCATGAAAGCCGTAAGTGGCGGTGCTTCAACAGGCATCATGTATGAGCACTAAAGAACTAGAATTAGAGTGATCATCAGCAACATCAAAAAGTAAACGCAGGTTTTGCAGACTGCAGATGGCTCCTGCAGGTAAAAAGAAACTAACAGTTTTTTTTCATCAATCAGCAAGAACAGTCAAACAGAAACTGATGAAAGCCCGATGTCTTACATTAGTCCATAAATACATGTTAGATGTAGTGTGTAGAGAATTTCAGTATTCATAAAATAACCTTTATTAATAATTAATAATAATAAAATAACCTCTATCTATCTATCTATCTATCTATCTATCTATCTATCTATCTATCTATCTATCTATCTATCTATCTATCTATCTATCTATCTATCTATCTATCTATCTATCTATCTATCTATCTATCTATCTATCTATCTGTCTATCTGTCTATCTGTCTATAAATATATGGCGTAGTCACCTACATGTAAGGTACACACACACACACAATTAGACCGAGACTGAACTGAAATGTATTACTGATTATGTTTTTGCTTGATGTGTGTGTCTGCATGTGCATTTGTGTGCAAGACAGCATAAATGAATGAAGGTCTGCCCCAGTGTTGAGTGCATCGTGTGAAAGTAGAGCAGCAGTTATATAGAGGTGTGTGTGTGTGTGTGTGTGTGTGTAGGTCCATTAAACTGATCAGTGTGGCCTAAAAAGCGACAGTGTCTGTGTGTTTGTAACAAAGCCTGTGTTACTTAACTCACAGTAATGTGATGCCGCTCCGGCTCCTGTTAGATTGACGCTGCAGCTTTGCGTCATCTCTGTGCTGCTCATGTTTCAGCCGTCCCTCTGTCTCTTTGTCCTGCAGTCACATTTAGCCGGGCTACGTCCCCGTCTTTACGTCCTTCCATTGACTGATGTCTCTCTGTTTCTTTTCACGACCGTCTACCTCCGTCAGGTCGGACTACGATGACTGGAGACCTGCTCTGGCCAGTCTGCTGCAGCCCATCCCCTTCCCTAAAGAGTGAGTATTCACACACACACACACACACACACACACACACACACACACACACACACACACACACACACACACACACACACACACACACACACACTGAATTGTATGTAATTAATCAGAGTATTCTATCGTGGTAGAGCAGGTTGGCCACCGATTCCCAAGGTTGGCAGTTCAATTGATGGCTTCCCCATACCCAGGTTCTGTCAAATATCAAATGACATCAACAGATCCGCTGAGCCCTCACAGGAGCAGCAGAAAAACAACCACAACAACAAATCAACAAACCCTAAGATAAACAAAAACATCTTCAACTCTTCGTTGATTTACTCCTCATCCTCTTATTGTCTTGCAATTCAAGCCAAAGCAGAGAGGTTAGTGAGAATATAGATACCTGCAGTGGTTACATCAATTCAGAATCAGCTGTTTAATGTATACGTGTATTTAGACATATGGTCTCATTAAATGTACCGTGCTCCATTAAGCACAAGTACCACAAAACCTTTCTGGGCTAAATATACTCGTTTATTTTCCACCAAAGTGAAAAGTGAAATGCTTCCACTTCTTATATTTCCTTCCTTGATATAAGAAGCTAACTTGTGAAACTAAGCGTGGCCTGCCACAGTATGGAGGTCTCAGCTGCTCCTTATCTCTCCTGTGAAGATGTAGTTTGTCATTGAGCTGCACAGTGTCTTTGCAGCCTGTGCAGTGAAAGCATCACAACAACACAGCGGCTTCACTTCTCCGTCTGTGTCAAACACAGGATGCGGTGAGGCGCTGTATCTGGTGTAGGTCACTTGTGTTTTAGCAACCCAATACAAACTCAACACAGGCTCGCTGTAGCTCTGCAAGGAACATGGAAGAAAAGACAGTGGGAGAGAGTGAGGTGGTGTTTTTTTTTCTTTTGGTAGATGGAAATGTCCAATATGTCACTGGTTCTGCTGTTGGAGGAAGTTGCAAAAGTACCTTTTAAAGTTGGAAGCAGCAGTGGTTTTAGTAATGGAGGGTTTTTGTGACAGTGTAAAAGCAAAACCAGACCTTTTGGTCCCACAGCAGCCAAAACCAGAATGCTACCCACAACCCCCCTGCACACTCTTCCCACCTTTCTCTTTTTCCGTCACTCTTTCATGTCACTGTCTCTGGGGAGGTGTTCATGTTTCTACAGGGTCCTAATGGAGCCGGGCTGCTGACGTAGATGAGGCACCTCACCACAGCTCCTCGGGGGGTCTAGAGCTCTCTGCCCCCACAGGGCCTGTTGTAATTGGCTATAAGCAGCCGTGGGCCTTGGGTGTAATTGTCTGGCCATACTGTAGCAGAGCTTCATTAGCATGGACTGGTTGTTTGTCCCGACGCGGGGACGCACCTGTTGCTCACCTGAGCCGCTGTTGCCGTGGTTGATGTCTTCCGGCGTCATTAGGAAAAGCAACAATACTCCCAAGCAGTCTGTTTCTGAGGGTATAATGAGTCACATCACACGCTCAGATTACTTCATGTACATGCACACACAACACTAATTAACACATTACACCTTCTCTGCTTAATCCAAAAGATAAACTATGTTTAAAAAGACATTTCAGCCTTTTACAGGGGCTAGATGCCAGACTGTGCGCTCTCATCTAACACTCAGCATGACAGTGAATTTGTTTTTTGTATCAAATATTCCTTTAATGAATAGATTTATATAATGACAAATGGTTTATTTTTTTGTTGTTTTTTAATAAAAAAAACATTTGTCACAGAGCTTAATGGGTATTTCACCATCCTCATGTAGCAGCTCACACAACTTAAATCCTCAGAGTGGATTTCTTCTAACCTTCTTCATTCCTTTTCTTTATAATCACAAACACATTTTATGAAGCTGAACTTTGTGTAAACTCCAAAAATGTCTTTAAAAATCCAACTGGAGACACTGAAGTTCCCACAAACACCAAAAATGGCAGATTGAGCCACAAGTTAACTTGTAAAACCATGAGCTCTTCTCAAGCGCAGCTTCAATTTTGATTTGTTATTGTGAACAACCATATAAATGATGGCGTAGTAAATATTTCACACCACATGATCCACAGTGTTGGAAAAGACTGACGCAGAAAACAACATGAGAAGGAAATTGAGGAAACGATTTCATTGAAATTATTGATCATTTCATTTCTCACGTCACAGCGTCCACCTCTTACAACTCCCACTGAAACATAATTGTGATGATTCTCCACAGGGATCATTAACATGTCTTCCTATGAGACAAACAATCCCTGGAAGTCCACGTGCAGATGTCTTGTGTACATGTGCTGAAGAGGTCATAATGAGCTGTGCACTCCCTCAGAAACATGTTGACAGCGTCCGCCGCTGTAAAGTAACATTGTGATGCCGTGTCATCAGCCTAACATGGGTGTAAGAGGAGGCGTGAAGTGGAACTCCGACCAAAACATGATCATCTGAGGCTCCAGAAATACTTAGACTCACAATAAACATAACATGTGTGCTGTGCTGCTGCAGAAGCAAACATGGTGCTTCTGAGCTGTAATGTCTAACATCTCCCTTTGTCTTTCCTCTCAGGGCTCTTGCACACGCCAAATTCACAAAGTAAGTAAGTCACACATCACAATCTGTCCTTCACACACTTTGTTAGATTCCAGTTTGAAAACAATCTGACATTTGTGCCTCGATGTTTCTCTGTCTAAATAGGGAACTGAAATATGTTATTCAGAGGTTTGCGGAGGACCCGAGGCAGGAGGTGAGTGTGTGTTTGGGCATGTTAACCACTGTTTAAGCAGCTCCAAAGCTTAAATAAAGTCTAAATGTCCTAGGACTGATCAACAGGAACATCTTGTGAATGTGTGTGTGTGTTTTCCAGGTTCATTCCTGCCTCCTCAGTGTGCGCTCGGGTAAGGATGGCTGGTTCCAGCTCTACAGTCCTGGGGGTGTTGCCTGTGATGACGATGGAGAGCTGTTTGCCAGTATGGTGAGTGTAGACACACACACACACACACACGCACGCACACAAACACACACACACACACATACACATACTGTAGAAAAACACACACCCTGACCCCTTCTCCTCCTCTCATGCAGGTTCACATCCTGATGGGCTCCTGCTACAAGACCAAGAAGTTCCTCCTGTCTCTGGCTGAAAACAAGCTGGGGCCCTGCATGCTGCTGGCCCTGCGTGGAAACCAGACCATGGTGGAGGTTTGTTCATGTTCATAATACACATCTTTTTGATTTTTTTTTTTTTTTGATCCCTTGGCGCATTAAATGTGGCCGACGACTTGTTGAAACAAACGGTTTTATTCATGAACACTTTTCATATACAGTTCACAGCATCAGCAGCAGAAACAGACATATATTAACTGAAGTAAACTAAATCACATTTATCATTCATGTGTGTAGTATGTGAACATGTATGAGTAAAAATAAGTCAACCAAAAGTCCAACCAAACCAAATCCCCTAAGAGAAAGGCAGACTGCTCAGGCACCCACAGTATTAATAGGTGAGCCGTCACTAGGTGTCTGTTATCACTCCCAATGATATTTTTGAAACAGTGATAGAAGTAAGAATTGAAATACCGTTGGGGTTGTGCTTACATTTATTTCAAATCGATGTCGATTTGAAAGTTATTTCTTCAATTAAAGAGTAGTTTATGTCAGGATATAGAAACAAACTGTCACAAATGACCAGGACTGATGTTTTGTCCGATTAAAAATCCAAATACACTCAGAGCAGAGTCACATTATGTTACATGTTGAATGATTTAACAAATCAGACCTAACTGAGGGACTAGTCCCCAGAACAGTGGATCCAACATTAAGGGTTAAATTGACTGAATTAAAACTATTCTAATGAGCCAGTTTTACATGGGAAGACATATTTTGAAGAACTGGTCAGAATCAAAGCAGCAGAGGCCAAAGTATGTGCTTCTGGTAGGAGTCCAGCCACAAAAATGCTGGACCTTACATTTCCCACAATGCAACCAACAGCATTTTCACTGCTTCCCCCCCCCCCCTCCTCCTCCTCCACAACCACAGCAGTACGACTGGCTCTCTGCATAATATGTAAACTGATGCTCGTATGTAACATCCCTGCTGTGGCTCGTTACAGTTCTCTGTATGTGTGTGTTGGTGTGTGTCCAGATTCTGTGTCTAATGCTGGAGTACAACATCATCGACAACAAAGACACGCAGCTTCAAATCATCTCCACCCTGGAGAGCACCCAGGTGGGGCTGCGCATGTACGAGCAGCTCTGTGATCGACAGAGAGAACTCAAAGAGCTGGTGAGTAACAGCTCCAACACACACACACACACACACACACACACACACACACACACACACATACACATGCTCATGCTATTACAACCGCTGGTCACGGGTAGTGATGTCATGAATACTTGTTTTCACAATTAATCGCGGTAACGCCACAATTAATTGATCGTAAAGATTCCTAAATACCGTCACTTTCCGAAAAAGATTATGTCGGAACTATATCAGCAGATGTGGCGCCAAAGTAAAGGAAAATGCACAGATACTGGTCCATTTACCTAATGTAACATTGAATTTATAGGAATTTAAATGTTAGCATATTATTTGTAATTAAAAAAAAAAAAGATTAAAATGAACTGAAGTATTTGGTATAGATGACAATTAATGACTTAAATATTTCAAACACTTCCCCTGGGGGTTAATAACTTGTCCTATATTGAGAGATTAGTGATGTAATTATATTTTGACTATATTTGATTTTACACATTCATAGTGTTAAGAAATCAATTGATGCATAATAATCGTGATAATCGTAATACTGTACCGTGATTATTTTTCTGACAATAATCATACCAAGAAAATCTATAATGGTGACATCCCTAGTCACAGGTCCCAGTAGTTAAACCAATGGACATCATGGGATGAGAGAACAAAGGGTCATGTGTTATCGACCCCTGCTCCTCCTGCCACATGTTGTAGTGGCCTTTAAAAAAGGCATCAAACCTCAAACAAATCTAATATGTGTGAGCTAAAAATGTGTCTCTGTACAGACATATGAACCGAATGACTGTCATGCAACATACTCTTTGAGACACGTAACATGAACCACAAGTACAGAGGCTTTGTTGCTGATTCAGACTTTTGATTTTACTTTAAACTTGACTTGACTTTATAGTAAATACATTTCAACACGCAAAGCTCCTGACATGAAGAAAGCAACTGTATTTAGCTTTTTTTTTCAAGCACAGAGTCCCATGATTTACTCTGAATTGGGCCTGACCCCGTTCAGCAGGAAGTGTGTGAGATCTAACATCATCATACGATTTAAAATGTTCATACACAACACATCTGGATCCTGTCTCAAATCAAGCGTACAGGTTTCACATGTGATCGGTTTCACACTAATCCTTTACCGATTAACAGTTGAAGGATCTGAGCAACAAACAGGCAACATTTGTCTTTCAACTGTCTTCTATCATCACATCCAACACAGCGGGACAGTTGACACAACTCTATTCTGCCCTCTTAGTGTCACATTCACACCTGTCCCGCTGTAAACATCACTTCACGATGCAGAGGGTTGTAAATGATCAAATTAGATCTGTCACATACAATATGTTATGTATAAAATGATACAGTGCTGCATCTGATATTATATAATAGACTTTATGAAGAAATCATAATACTAAACTCAAATTGTATTGCACCACTTAATGACACAGATTAAAATGGTAAACTCACTGACAGTCCTGTATTTTTTCCACCAGTTTATTGGTGTTGGTACTTGTGAACTTTAAAACTAAATGTGGTAGTCATGTTACTGGATGTATTTTTTGGCATTTACTGTACATGTAATAATAGATAACAATTATTATATTATTACAATAATAAATCTGTCTGAGAAATGAGGATTTATAACCTAATCTCTCTAATGAGTCTGTGATTACTGGTAGTGGTTATTTGAATTATTAATTGATGTTAGTGCAGCACAAATATCCTCTGGCAAAAAAAATTTCCTTCAAAGACATTGGTGTCATGTAGGAAAATAAAGAATAAACCTTCCTGGATTTTCTCTCCCAATCCACAGTGAGGGATAAAACATGTGACATCATGTTTAAAACTGTTATTCTATCAGAAATAGGTAAATGAGACATGAGACTGCTCACACACTCCATCTACTGTCTGAAAAGCTTCCTGCAAGGCCTTCAGCTAAGACGCCATCTTTTTTTTTTTGTCTTCTCCTCAGCAAAGAAAAGGAGGCCCCACCCGGCTGACTCTGCCCTCAAAGTCCACGGTGAGGTCACGCTGACGCCTTCTCTGCCACACACAAACACACTGTTAACCTTTTCTGCCCTGACTGACCAACATCCGTTAGAAGACAGCGCACCAAAAACACTTTGAGTGTTTCAATAATGAATGTTCCTCCTCACCGTGCCACAGGATGCAGATCTGGCCCGCCTGTTGAGTTCAGGATCTTTTGGGAATTTGGAGAACCTGAGCTTGGCCTTCACCAACGTCACCAGTGCCTGTGCCGAGCAGCTCATCAAGCTGCCGTCGCTCAAACAGCTCAACCTCTGGTCCACACAGGTAGAAACACAACACACAACAAAAAGTCAAGTAGCCACAGGAAGATACACATAACAACCACTGGGTTAGAAGATGTAAATGTTCAGTGTTCACCCTTTATCCCTCTCCGTCTTTGTTCAGTTTGGGGATGCAGGGTTGAGGTTGCTGTCGGAGCATCTGGCCTGTCTTCAGGTTCTGAACCTGTGTGAGACTCCAGTCACTGATGCTGGTCTGCTGGCTCTCAGCTGTAAGAAAACACACACACATCAAATAACAAATCAATTGCATGAAATGCTGAAGTATAATCTGTGAGAAAACAATAGAAAATAAGCCTCAGACTTGAGTTGAAGTGAAGTTAACTGTAGCTGATTGTAAGTGTCTGCCTGTTTCAGCTATGAAGAGTCTTTGCAGTCTGAACATGAACAGCACCAAGCTCACAGCGGACACATACGAGGACCTCAAGGTAACAACAAGGCGACTCGCACCAACTTTAAATAGGTCGTTGAAATGAAAATAGACATTGAATCTCTATTGTGGCTCTCAAGCTGGACCCAAAGACTGCAGTCTGTAGGCTATTCACATAGTTGAAATCTGCATATTGTTTTAATGAAATTAATTAATTAACTTGATTTATAAAGTAGGATTTAGACACGGTGTGTTTTTATGGGTCTGTAATTTCTGAATGACTCTCCTCTCACCCCAAAAGAACAAAGTGCATTATTTTGGCTCTCATAACAGAAAACTAGAGACAATTAACTGAGTTCTCATTAATTTATTCCATGTATCTTTATGTAAACTGTACATGCAATTTATACACAGTTCAGTTTCTTCTTCTTCATTTTTTTTTTAAGGCAGTGGCTGTGGTATTGATCGATGGTTTTGTTCCCAGCACCTCTCGTCCACATTTCAAAGCATTCCTTGATAAGTGTGTGTTAGAAAAGCAGTACATTAATGGGCCATTGTTTGTTAATACAGTATGTTACGATGTGTGGTTTACATCTTGTAAAACGTCCCCATGAGACCTGTAATTCTGACCAGATGGCATAAATCTTTCTGAAGAAGTATGTTTAAAATGATCAGGAAGTTTTTTTGCTCTCAGATGAGAAGAGTGATGTAACTTTTTCTAGGCTAACCAGAGCTGTGTGCATGACTGTGCACAGCATCTTTAAAGTGCTGTCCAGTACATCTTGGGTACCATCAGCACACAAGGTTACATCATTTTAACTTTTCCACCTGCTGGCAGTCTGAGAAAGGTCTTAGAAATAAGTGACACTCTTGATGAGAGGAAAGAAGCTTATTTTTGTTAAATGTCCATGTTTCAAGGTGTTGATGCAGTTTCCCTTTGTGTTTTGTTTTTTCCTGCAGGCCAAACTGCCCAACTTGAAAGATGTTGATGTTCGGTACACAGAGGCCTGGTGATCAACCAAAACTCACACACCCATCATGCATAACCAGACACACACACAAACATTATGCACACATAACATGAAACATACATAACATGAAAATTGTGCGGTGATGTCATCTCCATCATCACTATCATTAAACGAGGAACTCTGACATCATCCCAGCGCGAGGATCACCTGATGTAACCGGAACAGCTCTGACAAATTTGAACGTTGTCGTGGTCGGAGGAGGAGACTTCGTCACCTTCAGGTGACATCACCACCTCCCGTAGTGATGTCATCACCAGGAAGGAACTGTCTATGTCAGCATCGCTTTTTTCTAAGTGGAAAATCTTTATGGACCTCATCGCTCCCCTTAACTTCTGTCCCCAATGTTCCAAGGACCTTGTTTTTATCAATGTGATCAGAGGACATGCAAGGACCCACTATGTTGTGGCTGTACTGGGACCCTTTACTCTCTCTGCCTTTATCCTTCGCCCTGTCCTTTGATATCTGGTCTCTCAGTTTCCATATTCGGTCTAAATCCAGCCCCCCAGCTGCCGACCCCCATCTCTGTGTGTCCGTGTCATGAGGAAACCCTGAATCCACCCCACTGCCCTCAGAGCCCCCACTCCCCCATGCGACGAAGGCTGGATACAGCAGGTCACGTTCCAGTTCTTCTCCGACCTTGTCCACAATGTAGCTCTCCAGAAAGACGTGTTGAACTGTTGAACACTTCAGTCCTCACTCTTGTGCTCTTTGGCTTCAGTTTTTAGGGTCAAAATTCTTGCTTTTTCAAAGTCTTTCATTGGGAAAATGAGGTGCTACCTCCAAGAAAAGAAGAGTTGCAAGACTGTGCCTATTCCTCATATATAACACACTCACACACAAAAAGAAAAAAAAAAAAGGTTTTTATCAACTTGAATGAACATATTTTTCCAAACATCTGTGCTTTCATATACTGTGTGTTTCTATATAAAACATGAAGAAAATCCCCAATACTGACATTTCAGAGATGTGTCTGTCGGAAAGTTCAACAGTGATGGCAACATTTTTCATTTGTTTTCAGTGTACATACATGAAGATCTCCCATGACTATTTAATTGGACAGTTGTGTAGCTGTAGCTGGGTGGTCTGGGACTGCCTCATATTTATAAGTTGTATCCTTAAAGCCTCCTTAACTGTGTCTCTCCTGGATTTTGTCCTGACTAATGAAGTACATTCACAGGCCCTGTTGTTTTGCAACATATAACACGAGAAGCCAACGAAGAGGGTGCCCAGACATGGATCTCTCTGCACCATGCCATGGTGGTAACGTAAACCTGTAGATTGGACTGCAGTAAATCTAAAGTGGACCTTTAAAATGAGACCCATCACCAGCTGAGAGTTGTATATTTTCATATCCTCTGCTATTTTTGGCTCTTTTGTACAGACGGTTGAATTGAAGACGGTTTTGAAAAGAAGAAAGGACACTTGCCAAACATCATCAGATTTTGTCTTTGTTTTGTGATCTAGTTTCATCAAGCCAACATGTGCATTGGTTTTAGGACTGACTGTTGTTGTAACCTGCCTGTGGAGAGACACTGACACCGTCTGTGTTCACGTCTCTGCCCCCCCCCCTCCCCCCTCCGTGCTGAGGTCTGAATGAAGGATCACAGTGCCTCTAGTGGAGCTGTGGGCTGCCTATTGTTGTCTTTTTTTTATCTTTTTGTCACACCTCATGTTTTAAATGGTTCTGCTGTAATGATATTACACCATACGTGGGTGACATTTTTAGGCTGTACGGATAAATACTTCTCATCAAAAGATGAGACAAAATTATTGTACATACTTTGACACAATGGGCTATAAGGGACAAACGTTTGGAAAAAAAAAAAAAAAAAAAAGGCACCTTTCAGCCATATCTGCCCATCTACATTCCCTCAAAGTGTTGCCTGTTTATTGTGGCAATATTTCACATGATGTGGTAACTGCCCTGACACTGCAAATGTCAGAATTTCTTTCCTCTCTTTATGTGGTTTGGGTTGGATTGTCCTGTGTCGTGGCCCCGTAAAACACAGGACAGGTCAGATTTCTCCCCCTCATTTCAGTCGGCCTCGCTCTGACTGCATCCATCCATTTTATTTATTTGTATTAACCTCCAGAATCCTCCAGATGTTTGTTGATCAAGGCAGAGGCTGCAGCAGAAGACAGATGCCGTCCACTATAAGATGCTTTGTTACCTATTTATTGAGTGCCATGACAGTTTTCTGTTTGGCCTGTAGACTTGGTTTGTGTACGGCCATCTTTGGGTCTGGCTTTAGGACCTTGTGCTCTCTTTCATATCCTGTATGATGTATATACAGTGTATATAGTCGTCTCCTCCTTTCCTCTTTGAACCATTTTTGAATCCCTCCCATTTTTCTTATTCTTCATCTCTTTTCTGGATATTTCTCGGCCTCCCATCATGGGCAGGCTGCTGTTGCCTTCATCTTAATGTGTGTGGTTGTTTTTTTCACACAAAGTGCACTGTAATCTAAAAAATGATGTTTTCAATGCATAATATCTTTTAAGTTTCTGACATCTATGATTTGATTACTTTAATCAAACATTTGTTTCCTGTGTTCTTGTTTCGTTGTTTTTGTTGTTGTTTTTTTGTTTTTGTTTTTTGCATGTATATGTTGCTGCATCATCTGGTATTTTTATTTTGTAATTTTGTTTTATAAAAGGTTTGAAATATAATAAAGGGTCTGATCACTATCTCACTGAGGTTAAGGACTGAAATGGAGAGAGGCCATCTAACTGTTTTCTGATTGGTTGTTGCCAGGTCTACCCATGCCTGACACAGCCTGTTGGTCGAGGCATCTGGGGTTTGATTGATATTGATTTTTTTTTTTTAAAGCCAATACCATACCAATACTGGTACTTTTAGACTGAAGCTGCCTCAAGCTGAGATTTCATTATTTAAGTTTTCATATCAAAAAAATGCAAATATTTCTTGATTATCCAGGAATTTTGTTCTAATCCTGCCACATCATCATAACGAAGGTGTACCGGCCATTATCACTGTATAAAGTTCAAGTGGTATCAGCACATCAGGATACTGATGTTTCAGTTTGACTTTAATCAGTTTTGTTTTGTATATGATGTTTGTTTTTTTCCAAGTCTGAAGGTCTTTAAGGAATAGTTCAACATTTTGGGAAACATGTAGCCTACATTACAGTTTTTGAGAAATCATATGACTGAAGATTGATAACAATGTCATGTCTGTCAATTTAACATTAAGCTGCAGCTTATTTGAACACAGATACTGGAAACAGTTAGTCTGGCATGTTATATCTGATTTGATGTGCAAAAACTGAAGGGAAGAAGTCCCAACAAGATTTCAGAAAGTCATGGCATCAGCGAAGGAGAAGTCCGGCACATAAACCTCCTTTTTTTTTTATCAAGTTTAAAATAGCTGCTGGTTGCCAGGTTTCATACTTGGACAGACACTTGGATGTGGACAGAGCCAGGCTAGCATTGTACTTTATGTTAAGCTAAGCTGACTGGCAGCTAACGCACAGACATGACAGAGATATCACTTTTGTCATTTAAAGCAAACAAAATGTCCAACTCTTCCTTAAAACCAGGTGGTAGTCTTGGGGAAGGCCTGTCACTGAGATGGTCCCATAGGTTTTAGTCCTTGATGAGCTGCCACTCGTCCAAACTGTGAGTGTGGGGACCAGCATGTTGACTTATAATGGAGGTTTTTTTTTTTTTTTTTGTATTACTGTAGAACATCCAATGGTTGAATAGAAACACCTCTTCTGTTCTGTCATGTCTCCGTATCCTGTGGAGCTCACTGTGCTTTGCTTTCTGTTCCCATCCTGATTCCTCCCTCATGTCTCTTTTCTCTCTGACAGTTTTTTTTTCTACACAAACTGTAAAGAGTTTCTACCATGTCCAACTTGTGTGCGACTGTGCTCATGTCTTATGGAAGGAACAGGTTCAGATGTGGCACAGCCTGACAAATCTGACAGACTGAAAAAACAACAACTCTATTTCCCATGATTCCTTGTAGTCACATCTTTTTTGGCAGCTGGAAAAGGAGCGCTCACCATGTTTCTCTCTTTTTCAGTCTTTCTCTGCATTGATCTGCTTCTCCTGCTGGGTTATTATTATTGCTGCTGCTGCTGCTCTGTGGCTGTTGTAATAAAACTACAAAAGATCTTCAACAGGAAAAATAACAACTATGATGTTAAATAATTTCAATCAAAAATAAATTGTCTGTGAATATGTTTCAGCTGTGTGTGACATGTGTTCTTCTTTACCGTTACAAGACCAATGGTGGAAATATACAAGAAAATGTGAGTAAAACTAAAACAGCTTTTGTGTATGAAGACACATGTTGCAGGGTTTATTACAGTTCTGTGCAGTAATACAGCAAACTTCTGATTTTTTGAAAAAATGTTTATGGTATCTTACAGTAAAAGGTCCAAGAAATGTAAAATGCATCACATTGCTTGCAGTGAGTGCACATGCACCAACAATATAGCAACATGCATTTAGACTTTAAGACAGGGATCAAAATCAACCCTAACAGGTAGTAGCAGAAAGCTAACACAAGAAGAAGGTGAAGTTATTGCTTGCATTTCTTCTTACAGTGCAAAGTAGATTAGAAGTGATAGCCTACTGTATGTATGTCAGTACTAATACAAAGGCGAAGCAGCACCCAGGCTTTTGGCTGGACTCCAACAATGGAGGTCACTGACTCACTGACTCACTGACTGACCAACCATATTGATCAGCTGAATGATAGGTTTCCCCAGTTGTTGTTGCTTTAACCTGCCACTTAAATATTACTGTAAGCAGCAGCAGCAGCAGCAGCAAACAGGCTATATTAAATGTTACCAATCAGTGTATTCATTGCTTGATTTAGAAACTTGGACCCTTTTTTTCTGCAAACCAGACATGGTAAAACCCAATTATGAAATCAAAATTTTGGAAATCAACAAGTCCTAATGTGAGAACAGCAATAGAAAAAGATAGAAAGGCAGATAAATAGACAGACATCTGTATTTTAATTTTTATGTATGTGAGTTTGTCTGTATAATGGAGGTTGTTTTTTTTGTATTACTGTAGAACATCCAATGGTTGAATAGAAACACCTCTTCTGAGAGGCAACGTCATCACTGAAGCTGGATCTTCTTACTAAACTTGTGTAGTTCAACGAGTCACAGTCATAGGTGGTGGCCCAGTGCCCTGCTTTAATAAGTGGTGGGGCAGTGGGAAGTGGGTAGCTTGCACCCATTGTGGTGCACTGGCTTCCGCTGGCACTCTGTTGCCATGCTGCGCCTGTTGCTCAAGTCGATGATGCAAGTGAAGACAGTGGTTGCCCTTGCATTATGGCTATAAATATCGGGATATGCCTGTATAGACTGCTCATATATCTGGACCTCTCACCCATGTGACAGGTGATTGGTTTTAATGTTCTGTACAATGTATGGGCTGTTCCCAGGACTCCACTCTCCTGGACAGAGACGTCCCATGTTGAGTCTGGAGTCTGCTGGAGCGGTTGACACAGCACCTAATGCTGTTCCTGTTGTTTCTTCAACACACTGCTGCTATGTCTTGTAGGTGTAGCTGTTCCTACTAAAGGCACGAGTGAAGTTACTTTTAAAACTTATGAAAGAAAGATGAAATGGAGCCGTAGGTGACACTTAGCAAACTTTATTGACTGGAATAATTAGAGGGTCACAGAAGAATCACAGGAAAGCTACAAGCATCAGCTCGCTTCCTTGAAATGCCTTCAAATTAAATATATGAAATGATCTCGTTAAAGAGTCTGCTTCTATTAATCTCAATCATAAGTCAACTTCCAAGGATATGTAATGTAAACCACACTGATAAAACAATGTCACTGGTAAAAACTACCAAGCAAAAACAAACCTTTCCACGTCATTAGACTCACAGGAGCCTGCGCAGTCCACTCCATCAGTTTTTTTCTCTGTTTTAACATAGTTAATATTCTAAATGAGACTTTAAAACTCAAGCTCTCTGACAGATGAACAAACTTCTGCCCTGTATGAAATGGTGAAACTGTTCAACTGTTACCGCAGTCAGCGAACACTCATCTCTACGTAACAATAAATACCAACCAAGCATCAGTGTTGCAGTTTGATTACAGACTGAATGCATATTTATTAGACACGACACTGGGTGTCTATGCGGATGCCTCTACCTGCCTGAACCAGTTCAAAGTATCAGTTTCCCAGAAGACCTTTGAAGAAATCGCCAATCTTCCAATATTTACATATTTCAGAGAATGTTGAACACCAAGTTTAATAAATAGGAAGCTATCTGGGGGAACAGTAGCTGCTTGACATTTTTGGTATAAAATCAAAATTTGAAATGTCACAAGGGGAAAACTGAAAAAAACTCTGTTCCGATAACAAATCCTTGGAGACAGTTGAGGTTCTGCTGCGTCCTCAGGAGTAGAACTTACTGTTGTTTATCTTCTTTTCCCTTGTCCTAGGACACAACAGAAACACAGAGGAAATGATCAGAATAACATCAACACCCGTCTCCTCGGCACAGTGCGAGTTTGAGGCGTACCTGCTTTTGTCGCTGGTGCTGTACTCTCTGGTGAGGCTGTTGTGTTGGCGAGGAACGGCCGTGCGCTGTATGTTGGCGTGGGTGTCGTACAGGAAGGGTTCGTTGCTGACCTCGGCTTGTTTTTTCTTCAGCTGGCTGGAGGACGAGTACAGCTCCTCCTCTGCTTTCTGAGGGACCAGAGTCATGTGATCACAACAAGTCAAGTACTGCGTGCTGCAGATACACAGTCTGTAAAGCAACACTGATGTTCTCTCCCCCCCGTGTGAGAGTGTGTGTGTCAGTGTGTCCTCACCGCAGCTTGTTGTACGTTGATGTAGACCAGTAGAGATGCTAGCTCTATGTTTTCATTGTAGCCGTTCTTCAGAGGAACAGAGCGAAAGCCTGTTCAATTTATAAAAAAAGACATTGAATCCACTGTGTTGAACCAGTCAAATCAAACAACAGAGTTAAACGTCCACACTGGTGTTTGATTGTTGCAACCCAGTTATTTTAAATTGCCATGAAATTACATAGTAACCCCTCCAGACCTAAACCCAGAGATGGACAGAGTACTCCACCCCAGTACTTGAGTAAGAGTACAAAGACTACTGGTCAAAATTTACTCTGTTACAAGTAAAAGTAGCTCAGTCGACATGTTACTCCAGTAAGAGTAAAAAAGTACTTGCTTTTAAAGGTACTTAAGTATCCAAAAGTACATGCATTTACATTTACTTTAAGTAAAAGTAAGAGTAAGAGTAAATTTCTTATTTTTCACATCAATGAATTACTATATTTTTTTCTAGATGAATTTAAGGAGCTTTTAACTCTTGTTTCTGAGAATTAACTCTTTGAAACCAGCTGCACTGATGCTTTTATGACCACAATGTTATATAAAGCTGCAGAAACACCTAGAAAAAGAGTGTGGCTACTTTGGCGGTATCCTTATGGGGAGGGATGACGTATTTCTGCTTTTACCTAGATCCCAGTGGAGAGCTGCACTGTGATAGGGTTTCCTTCTTTGACAAACACAGCTTGTGTCCAATAGTATTTTAGAAAAAAAAGAGCAGACCTGAAAGTAACCAGTACTTTTAAGCCTTCCTAGAAATTAACTTGAGTAAAAGTAAAAAATATTAGTCTTGGAAATGTATTCAAGTAAGAGTAATAAGTACCAAAGAAATCTAATACTCAAGTAAAGTACAAATCCTCTGGATATGTACTTAAGTACAGTACTCAAGTAAATTGACTCCGTTACTGTCCACCACTGCCTAAACCTGTCCCCACTGATCACCAATTCATCCCAGTATTTGTGCACTTTATTGTGAGCCGTGCTACACTGAAGTATCCATCAGGTAGTGTACTGTACATGACACGTCTCCACTGTCTCTTTGCTGGAATACCCTCCGTCTGCAGGGCTGTCAGCATCTTTATGCTCATTTGATTGGATACAAATGAAATGAGGAACATGTCATCTCAGAGCAGAGTGAAGCTTTGTGATGTCTTATCAGACTTCATGTCCCTGGGTCTTGTCTCACAGGCCACACACAGGCTGTCCTGACCCTGTGATAGGTGCTGGGGCAGCATGCAAACAGTACTATGCTGTATGAAGCTCTGCACATGCTTCAATGATTATAATACCAGATGCATTTATAAAACCATGGTATATACTTTTATTTTTTTCTAATAAAGTCAAAACTAAGGAGGTGTGTTGCAGTGGTGGTGACAAAGACCACAAGTAAGTACATTTACTCAATGTGTGCAATGAATATCCCAGTGCGCTACATTAATGAGAACAATACTACTAATTATAAGCAGGTTAAGGTTGAATTAATCCTCTGTCACATGTCACAAGTTAAACATGTCTAATTATTGTTAGAAGAGACATTTCCCCTCTAAAGTGCAGACTCCAAATTTGCGTATCAGAACTTAGATTTTTCCTCTCTACTCTCCACTCATCATCTCATCACCACTCAGACTTATCTCATGATACTGTAACAGTGTAATGTTTCTGACACAGCTGAAGGAACAATCTAATAATGTATTGTGGTCAGAGTTATGTTGTTGTTTTATAATACAGACTTTCTGAGGCACATTGGGCTTCATCAATTTGTAACAGAAGTTTTAAAAGCAGGCCCGATGTTCACTGAGATCTGAGATTACTTTTCACTCTGCAGTGAAGGCCACATGCTGTGTACATCATTAGAAATAGCTGATATTTCCTGTGTAAAAGTCTTTAGACTGTGTGAATTCATAACCTGCAATAATCTGAACTATCTCAGACTCGAGCTGAAAAACAATAAGCTACTGTAAGTAGAGTGAAAAGGAGATATATTAGTGTGTGTGAGTGAGTGTGTTCTCACCTGAGCGGATGCCTTTGACAGGAAATGTGGCCTGAGCCAGGAAGTTGGGGTCTGAGAACATGTCCTCCTCGTTGACCACGAAGCGCAGGAAGGTTAGCTCGGGCTCGTACACGGTGAAGATCATGGGCTCTGCTGGGGCTTTCCATGTCGGGTTCAGACCGTTGTCACCTGCAGGTGGCAGGACAGCAGCGAGGTTTCAACAGGAAGTCCTATGAAGCCTTTTCTTATTTCTGTCTGTCCATAGACCTCCCACTCCACTCCTCCCTTTTACTTACGGTAGACGATGGTCTTGAACTTCTCATCTGTGTGTCCACATAACTCCACCTCTACGAACGGACTGGCGATGCTGCGGCCGGGCTTAGGCAGGTGTCTGGCAGCAATCACCTGCAGAGGACAAACGCAGCTGCTGTAAGGAAGTTGTCTGCAGACCAGCCACCAAAATATTCTTCCCGTACTAATTTTTACTAAATAAATATCAGTCACTCAGCATCTGGCCCCTCTAACAGGATGACTGTCACAAAATACAGTTAGTACAGAGAGTATAGACGGTATTCACCTTTAATTTCTCAAAACTTCATTGTAGATTCAATTTTAATCTGTCTAGACCAAGGTTATTATAGTTTTAAAATGTTCATTAGTTTTTCAGTTTGCTTAATTTCAGTTTAGTTCTAGTCAGTGATCAAGCAGTTTTATTTTATTTATGAGGAATTTACTAGTTTTATTTAGTTTTTATTAGTCTTAGTTTTTGTTTTTCAGGTTTTAGAAGAATGCCTCTGTGAGGCTTTTTGAAGATGAACTTCCAAATTTGTGAGATTTTTCCCTTTTAGTTGCATCCCATAAATGTTCCCATCAGTCTTCATGTTACCTTCACTCTAATCTACCTGTGGGTTGTACTAGCAGTAGTCCCATGTTACTGTAAGCTGTGGCCTTTTCTTCCAGCAACTTTAGCCATCTCTAAGAAAACTAAAACTAAGCTAATGTTATCTGCAATTCAGTTTAGTTTTAGTTAGTTTTGCATTGTTCGTTTTTATTTCTCGTTTTTGGAAAAATTGTCTTCTTTTTTTTTCAGTTTACTAAATTGTTTTTTCAGGGCTAGTTTTAGTTTTAGTCTTAAACCTGGTCTAGACTCAACTACCAATAATGACAACATATTATTAAATATTTTCAGAAGAGTTATCAAAATCCAAACTTATCCTTGAAATGATCTGTGTGCGTGCGTGCGTGCGTGCGTGCGTGCGTGCGTGTGTGTGTAGACATACCCTTACTACAATGTTGTACTTGACGCTCTTCTCCTGGTGAGGGTCGAAAGTATCAGAGCGCATGAACTCAGGCTGCAGCACGTAGCCTGTCCGTCCGTTCACACTGAAGAGGGCGCTGTTCAGCTGGGTGTATTTATCTAGGTGGACACACATACACACACACTCATTTTAAGAACCTCTGCTTAGTTTCATACTGGCCACGCCCCTTATTCCCATCCCATTTGCCAGGTTCATACATTGCTATTGCAGATCCACATTTGGAGACAGTAAGAAAGACACAGTTTGTCTTTGTCAGTTTGCCTCCATGTTGGCTCACTGTCACATGGCCATGGCCTACTGAGACACTTGAACAGAACATCACAATTATGTTACGTGGAAGATCTTTAATAGGTGTTTATCAATCAGGCCACATTCCTGATTAGGTTTTACTTGTTTCCAGTGAACTATACAGTACACAGTTAGACCACGCTCATGCCATTGGCTGTCACTAATTAGGCTGATGACCAATGAGGAAGTAATGACATAAGACCCAACCAGACGGCAGCTTTGTATGAGAAGTGCAGGTGAAAGATGAAGCAGCTGACTGAACTCCAACATAGTGAAAGAGAAATCAGCCAAGGAAAACATTGAAATTATAACTCTTAACCAAATTAAAGCTATGGTCCACGTTGTGAAAGACGACGAGAAAGATCCCCCCCCCCCCCCCCCCCCGACATTGGTCAAGTTCTTTGCCGCTAGAGAGAATGGATTTTTTCGTTCCTTTTGCTCTTCACATTGTGTAGGTCCTACTATTGGGCCATAACCACCATCTAATCTAAATGATGTTACAGTAATAATAATGACCAATCTTTATCAACGTCGACCATAGCTTTAAACTAAACTAAGCTATGCTTAACTAAACTAAAATAAGCTAAACTAAGCTAAGCTAAACTAAACTATGCTGAACTAAACTAAGCTACATCTGGTCTGGGAGCTCAGTCCAGATTAACTACTGCACCTGCAGTCTGGTAGTTGAGAGCCACCATGTGGCAGCCAACACTCCACAATGGAAAAGGGTCGTAGTTGGAGGACTCTACACGCTGGCCTTTTGGATAGATCCGACTCAGGGCCTTGCGGTTGTACTGCAGGAAGTCCTTGGTGCGGCTCTTTCCTGGTGTCTTGTTCTCCACGAAGGAGCGGATCTCTTTGTAGCTGTAACCGTCTGCAGAGACAAGAGTCAGGCTCAGACACAACAAGCTGCTTTCAGACTGGATCAACACACAGGACACAACAGGCCAATCAACTAGACTAAGCTTCACATGCTTTAAGCTGCATGTTGGTGTCTGGTTGTTAGTTGTTAACATTTTTATGTTTATATGTTGATAATAATGTTATAGAATGCAAATACACAGTTGCCCATAAAATTTGTATTTCTTTTTTTTTTGCCTCCTCCCATGAAATAACTGTGACAATGTGATTTTTTCTTGATAGACAAAATGTACATCTTCTCAAAACTTTATTGATCAATCTCTTCCAAACATATCACTGTGAGAATTGAACCACAATTAACCTTTATATTAAGAATAAAAAGAGGAATGTTTCTGAAAACCAATTATTCAAACTTTATAGACAACCGTGGTGTGGAGTATAAAGGGTTGAAACACTGTTGAGCCATTTGTATCATCAACTCAACAGAACTCTAGTTGCTCAGATGGTAATGTGCGTATTTACTGCATGTGTTTTTACAACTTTCTGTGGGTTTGGACATTTCTGCGCTGTGCGTCAGCTACACAGTTTATATTCAGCTAATTAACCGACAAAGATAACAAGTTAAACATTTAAAGTCTCGTATTTTAGACATGTTGTGTTTTATTTTGAAGTTTGAATTGATGATGTTCTATTTGTGTTTGTACTGGAAAACTGTACAAGTCCCCATCTATATGTGATACATAGCTGAGCAGGCTCTGTGTGTGTGTGTGTGTGTGTGTGTGTGTGTGTGTGTGTGTGTGTGTGTGTGTGTGTGTGTGTGTGTGTGTGTGTGTGTGCTGAGAGACAGCGTGAGTGAGAAAGGCCTCTCGCTTCAGTGAAAATGTGTCAGTGAGATAAAACTTTTACAAATTTTCTTAATTTCTTTGCAGTTTATGGGATTTATTGTAGCAGAAATTCATTTCTAATCAAACAATGAACATTAGTGGTTGACTGACAGGCTGGAGCTGGCCCACATGCAGCTTGCAGCGGTCTGAGTCTTTTTCCACTGTGGAGGTGTGAAAAGGTCTTTGTGTTGAGTATGTGTATGTGCATGTGTTTACCAAAGCGGTCCTTCTCCTTGCTGCGAGGCTGACAGTAGACCACCAGGTCCGACATCTCCATAGCAACTTCTGCCTTCTTCTCCACTTCCACCTGCTGTCTCATCTGACATTGGACGAAAAAACCACTTCCTGTTTGCTCAGTGATGCCGACAGAACACCAGTGAAACAGTCTTTTGTGGTTGTATAGTGCGTAGTCTATTTCAGTCACACGCTGAGCTTTGAGTTGCTTTGAACTAATGTTACATGGACTAACAGTATGCAAAACCACAATGTGAGCTGACTGACAATGAGACAACCTCATTTTCCAGACCGTCAGAGTTCTTGTGTAACAACACGGTGCAGATGTCCCCCGTGAGTTCCCGCTATTCAGGTGTCTCCCTCCAATACACATTTTGTCATTCACAGTGACATACCAACCTCTTGTTCCCTATTGTACTGCTTGCTCATCTCTCTCTGAGTGATGTCCCAGGCCACCTGGTACCACTCAAACAGCTCCTCCACCGAACCAGCTGCCAGATCGAACTGCAGACTGTCCTGCTCCTTATCCTGCAGGGTCAACACATGGGGCCTGCAATTTTTACCGCTCTTCACTAAAAACAAAGAGGGAGGGGAGAGGCACAGTGAGGTGAAACCATATAAAAACCTCACTTGGGTATGGTGTGGCCTAAATGCCATGGTAAATGACAAGGTCATGAAGAAAATAAGCCACTGGAAAGCCCCATCTCTCTGATCGACTGTCCACCACTAGCTGACACACAGTATAACAGGTACCTATGTATGCACAGCGTATCAGAATGATGATTCCTGTTGTTTGGAAAACTTAAGCCTGCCCAGATATACATTGCTTTGTATTCAGCACTTATTTCCCCACATCTCACAGGTCATAATGGTCAGATGTGTGAGACAAACAGTACAGTTAAAAATGAAAGGTACACTGCAGTGGGGCTTAGCTGTTGATGCATAGATCATATACTGGGATATAAAAGAATTTAAAGGTTTGTGACCACAAGCGCAGCAAAGCTTTGACAGGGTTGTTGGTGCATGTGCATGAAATTCAGATACCGGTACAAGGGAAAATCACAAGTTAAGGCACAGTGATGATGCGACAAATGCTCCTTCCAGTGGGTTTGTGCTGTTTTACTGACTGACATACAGCATTGTGGTAGAGGTGTCAGGAAATGAAGCAATGTGGCGGAAAATGACAGGGAAGAAGAAGCAACAAGTCTTGTATTTTAGAGCTTAATCTAGAAAAGTGCAGGGCTTTAGATTTGACAGTATGTGTCTAGGTAACACCCAGCTGCATTATGATCATCTAAAACATATTCATATGATTAACTACTGTAGTAACAGACACAAAAATAATCTGCACTCACAGTTTTGTATGTTGCACTTGGAGATGTCCACGACACCCTTACATAGTTCACCTAGTGGATTATCTTCCATGTCCTGTTTCAATGCACATTACAAACACATACAAATTGTTTCAGTCAGTTTCCATGCTGGTTAAAGTCAAATAAAGTCCAAGTTCAACTCTGAGTTTCACCTGTCCTCTGTTGTCAGGTTGTTTGTTGTTGGAAACTTCCTCTACATAGTTCGACGGGAAGAACAGTTGTAACTTTCCACCATGGTCACCTTTCCACCTGCAGTAAGTAGGACGCACGTCAATGTGGATGTCTGTGTGATATTAGTGTGTATCTGTGTTAATGTAAATAAAGATAAATGTGATAAGGAGATACCAGTGTGTGTGTGTACTCACCATCCATTGTTTCCCTTTGTTACATTGTGTATCAAAGCTCCTTTATTGAAGCTGAGCTCATCTGGCCTTTTAGCCTGGTAGCTGTATATAGCCTTGACTGTACTTTGAGGCTAAAGGAGACAAACACACATGATCATGAATGTCTTTATCTGAGGAAACTGTATATAGACAGGTCAAGATATACAATGGAATACAGACCAGTGAAGGTTCAATCTCATTGGGTTCCACATATGTCTTCACCTCATAGAGAGAGGCACAGTCTTTCTCCTGGGAAGAACAGTTCACTGTTAGGTTAAGTTACAGCAAAAGTTACAACCAGATACATCCACCTGGTATTTACCTTAAATGCCAGAAGATGAGCCAAACTAGTGTACAAAATAAAAAGCCACTCATTTAAAGATCGATGACTATATTACTGGTTACAACATGTAAGTACAGCTATGAAGACATCACAGAGTTTCTGTTTTTATGATTTTAAATGTACATTTTCAGCCAGACTAGTGGTGTGGTTACTCCATCAGTTGGTTTGGATGACATTTAAGGCTGATATCCCAGAGGATCAATCCTCCGGACTTTGGCAAGCCCTTGAACATTCCTCTTTTCCTCTAGTGCTGCCACAGCAGGTCAAAGTTTTATCTAACATCGACTCAACATGTATGCACAGGGCTGCTTCCCCCACTGCTGCCTGTCAGTGCAGAGTTATGAAAATGACTAGTTATTACGGTTATAGTAATGTGATGTGTAATTTTTCTTTTGTAAATTTGTCTGGTTGTGTCCTGTGTTAGCTGTCTCTCGTCACTGAACATGTTAAATCATTCCAGATGCAAGCTCATGGTACAGTAGTTGGTATTATTGCAGAGCGTTTGTTTTCAGCGCTACAAGTTGAACTCTGAATGCCTCTGTAACACGTGCATGTGCACTCACTCCACCCATAAAAGACGTGCTAACCAACCCGCCAAGTGGTTGTCAACCTCTTGGCGAAGAGGTTAGCATCATCGCCTCCGGTGCGGGAGGTCGTGGGATCGAACCCCACCTAGGGCAGGCCGTGAGAAACACAACGCAGAGGGCCAGATATGACATCGGCTACACCTCCGTCTTCTCAATAGCTCTTTTCTGAGGAAGCTGCTAATAACTGGGCAACTACAAGATAAAAAAGATACACACTCCTTTTCAAACCAATCAGTGGAGTTATAGTGACATGTGCCTGAAAGAAAATGGTGGGCTAATGTTAAATGTTTGATTGCAGTCATTCAATTTTATGTTAGGCAAGTCGATTTTGTTCTTGCATTAATGCTGTGTAAGTATTCATTTATGTACCTTAAAGCAATTTGCTTGAGTATAAAACCTCTGTGTTCTGCTCATTCCCGTCAGACATCGGGGGAAAAAAGCAGGCAAATCAAATTAGCCAGAAGATTTGCCCTCATCTTATCAGACTTTGTAGATTCAAGAAGGAAAATTGTGTTTGTTAAGACAAATACACACAGAGAATAGTGACCTGGAGTGAAGGGTGTGCTGTATGCTGTTGTGCAGTCTACTTCTTCACTCAATTTGCATACAGTAGTGAGGAATAGGGTTGGGCACCGAAAAACGGTTCCAAATAGGAACCGGTTCCTAACGTCCGGTTCCGGAATCGTTAAGAAGCCGTTTGCATTTCGATTCTTTTTATCGGTTCCTAAATGTCCGCACTAGTTTGTTTGTTTTACTCCGCTCGCACTAGTTTGAAGTAATTTGACCCGCCCCGCACCACCGCATCTATTTTCACAACCATCCCCGCCGCTATTAAACGTCAGACAGCGGCGTTTTACTTTGAAAGGGCAGACAGAGGCGCTGTGTTGCCGGTAGCTTGTCAGTGTGGAGCTCGTGAGGAGTGAGAGAGTCACAGTGCAGCGAGTGCAGCCGCCGCGGCCGCCGCCTCTCTCTCTCCCCGGTCTGCGAGAGGGCGAGAGGGAGAGGGCAGAGAGCAGGCCCCCCGCTCTGCTCTCTCCTCTCACTGAAACCAACCCCGCTCTGCTGATGCTCCCAGCCGCCGTCTCACCGGTTCCCTCACACCTCCGCCGGCTTTCCCGTCAACATCAGCGCGCCCCTGATAACACACTCTGGACTTCATCATCAGTGTTTTTAATGACCCGCCCCACCGCGCCCCGCACCGCAAATAAAGTAAACATTTCTTGACCGGCACCGCGCGTCACTAGTGTACAGACCTCCTCAGCCTGAGAAGGCAGACATAATTATCTTCTTAAACAAAAACAGTTTTTGATTTGTCATCATGACTGCTCCAGTGTTTGTTTTATTTTGTTGCATATACAGTCACCTGTTCTGCAGCTCTTTGTATGTTAGACTGCTTGCCAAGTTTCAGTTACAGTTAGGGACCCTCCCTTTTAATTGAATACCATAGTTGGCAAAATCTATTTTTGGAGGCCTTTTGGAGGTCTTACAAGCTGTGTAAGATGTATGTTTGAAGTCCAAGCATGCATGCAAAAATGGCCTGTGTGAAGAGTTTGTCAAATAAAAAAATATCCTGTGAAATAAGTTGTGACCTGTTGACCTGCACCTCAAAGAATCGGAATCGAGAATCGTTTAGAACCGGAATCGATATAGAGAATCGGAATCGGAATCGGAATCGCTAAAATCTAAACGATGCCCAACCCTAGTGAGGAAAGTGTAGAAATGCATGACATGAAGTCAGGGAGATTGGGATGGGGGGCTCAGTGTCGTGCCAGCGTGGATCTCTGTTTTCCTGACTGCCCATATTGAGTATTATAGCCTGGATAATGGCTCCCTGCAAGTCCTCATCCCATCTGTATGTAACATTTGTATAAAACGCAGCCTCAAGCTCGCCTCTCTTTCTAGCTGATTGTAGCTGATATGATTTGTAGTCTGTTTTCCCCTTGAACTCCATCCTATGCACAGCACGGCCCATAAGCAAATGTCATATGACTTCAGACCACGGTGGCCGAGATAAACACAAGATAATATCACTGCTTTGCCAGGCTGTCATCAGAGGGAAGTGACATCAACGCAGTTCATCTTATCACGTCGACTTCTCATTTTTCTCATCTCCACAAAAATGAAAGCTCGGTTTTTGTTAGATAAACAGTCCTCAGTGGAATACATTCAGTGGATTGTATTCATTTGTTCTGACTTGTTGGTCACTATAATAAATATATTTCAGCCATTTGAAAAAAAGTTTCTATCATGTCTCAATTTTCTTCTTCTCTCTCTTAAAGGTACACTAGGAATTCCTCCATCTAGCGTTGTGGTTGTATATCACAAGCAACTCAATCGTATTTTTCATGCTGCATTCACGTGAAATTGGGCAGACGGCAGACGGACAACAGCCGCTGCACGTAACGGCATAAACAAGCCTCTATGTAAACAAGTGGTCCGTCAGCACGAGGCAAAACAATACACGTGACAATATGTTGTCATGGCGATGTGGTATTGTTGACCTGACCCACGTTTTACCGTCTTTCTCTGGACTTCTGTGACTAAAATGACATCTGGTTTGTTAGCGACGGCCGTCTGCCCGACTGCAGGTGAATGCAGCATCAGTGTAACGCTCCATTCCTCCTCACTGCGTTACCGCGGTGACTTTTCACAGATGCTACCTCGACCTGAGCCGACAGCTCCGGTGTCTCCGCTGAGTTTCCGTGGTTTCCTACCGTCACGCTGCCACTGAACGTAAAAACATGGCGACACCACATGGCAGCCAGCACCGAGCTTACCCGCTCCATGGAGATATGAATGATATGAACGGATAATTCAGAGCTGACTGGAACACTTCAGATTGTTGATGAGGGGATTACTGATTAATGGAAAAACAGACTTTTGAACCAAATAATCAATTTTCGTGAATAGATAACAGGAGAAGTTACACAATGTCCCTTTATGGTTTCTTTTGGTCTTTGTCTCTCTCCTACTGTGACTCACTGTGCTGAAGCGGTCAACCAGCTCAGGGGTGACAGGATAACGTAGCTTGATCTTGCGATACAGCGGCTTCTTCCTGAAGTAGTTGACGAGCTCCACCAGGCTCTCAAACTCTGTAGTGGTGCCCAGCAGGTACATGCTGCCCTCCTTCTCTATCCGACAGTGCTTCACCTTACCATCACCCCTGAAAGAGAGATGTCTCGATTATTACAGAAACAAACAGAGTCATGACAGAAAATAGTCAAAAAATCCTCTCTGCACCTGAATGTGATGGCGTATGAGTCAGGTTCTCCTTCTCTCAGTCGAATGAGGAAAGCTCCATCTCTGGGAATCCTCAGCAGGTAATCCTCTGCCTGACCCCGGCTCAGGTTGCTGTAAAACCACCTGCACCACACACACACACACAACAAGAGTTACATTATGCATGTTTGTGTCTGTAGGAGATGTTATCTCCTCCAAGATTATCAACGCTGGTATGTTACAAGTCAGTGGAGAGTCGGGTGACATAACAGAACTGAGCTTTAATACAGGAGCTGTTTTGCTCCATACACTGGTAAATGATTTCAAAAGCAACTGAAGACAGTTGAAAGGAAAAAGTTACTGTGTGTCTGTGGGTGTTTAGGTGAAAGTGAAAAGTGAAAAATAGAAGCCCTGCATGCGTGGTTGAAGAGTGTGGGGGGGGGGGGGGAAGTGTGAGACATGAATCCAAAGTAACAGTCAAAGACTAAACTTTCTCTACTGGACTAGATTCTACAGTATCACTATAAATATCACTTAACCTTTGAACTTTGTCAGGGCTTGGGTGTTGTTCAGAGTGATGAGGAAAACAAGTACAGTATATGTATATACTTAGTATATACAATTTTTCTTTCCCCCTCTCGACACCTGCCATTCTCTGATCCTCACCTGTTCCCGGTTTCCCCAGCAACCCCAGCCAGTATTTAAACCTGACATTACCAACAGCTTGTCGTTGGATTGTCAGTTTTTTGTTCTCACATTCAGTGACTTGTTTCCTGTTTGCCCTCTCGTCTGCCTGGAAGCCTCTTTTCAACCAACTTCTTTGCATCAGCCTGACTTTGTGTGTCTGTGTCTGGTTCTCTGGGCCTGAGCTGCTACTGGCAGTGAGGCAAGAGGTGAGATAAGAAGATTCATATCTACACTCTGTATGTCCTGTAGAGAATGATAACTGCCACATTCATAGCCTCGCTGGGTAGGATCCATTAGCAGCTGTAGCATAACATGCTGAATTGTAAAACAATGTGACATCTGTTGATTTGCATTGTGGGTAATTGTGTGCCAGTGACTGACAAGGAAGAGAAATGTGTAGAATGATTTGCTGCAGGAATAAATCCTATGACAGGACATAAGATTTTTTTTTTACTCTTCCACTTCCTGTGTCCCGAAGTCAAGAGGTTTTGGTTTGATTACACAAACTCAGGACATGTTCATGTTTGCTATATACTGACATAAAATGCCAGTAAATTGTTCTGATTTGCTTATGAGTTCTCACATCTCTTGAGAAGGCCCATTCAAATGAGACCACAGAAGTCGTCAGGGACGTTAAACAAAACAACATGAAAAGCGATGCACGCAGCAGTCGCCTTCACAGCCTTGCTATGTTCATACCAGCACTTTTACAAACTGTTGCAAACTTTGTGGAAGGAAAGGAGGAAACTGTGGTGCTGACAGTGAAGTCATGTGACCGTGGAGTCGTTGGTTTATGGGCTAAGCTGTTCATTCCCGCTGATTGTACTGAAGCTTCAAGAGCAGTTGTGTTCATTTGTGAAGATTATGTCACTGAACAATGTCAATATCATGACACTTTGTTAATCAAAGAGCTTTGTTTCTGCAATAACAGGCAGGCATCATGTAAAGCATGTATTTTCCCAGCTTTACTTCTGTATCCTGTAATTGTTCATATTTGTTGATATTCATTCATGTTATTATCTGAGCAATTTCACATCAAAATCAATGTATTTTCTTTTCACTTCGTTTCACTCAAACACTTTCAAACATTTGATAAGGCTGACACTGTGACTACACTCACTCTGGGGAGCTTCAGCTTAAGTCTGCATCTTTCAGTTCCCAAACATAGCAGATGCTCCAAAAACCTTTCACCATTTTTATCATCTTCCCCCATTTCATCCCCAGCCGACTTCTTGATGAGGTCAGCAGGAGGAGGTGACGGTGAGGGACAGAGCCACAGTAGTGGGTGAAGAGTTGTGCTAACTCTAGTCCCACAGATGGTGCTTAAAGGGATAGTAGCATTTTTTTAAAGTGGGGTTGTATGATCTACAAATAGCCCCTAAGTACTTTAATTGCAGTAGAAGACTGAGTTGGTTAGGTCCAAATAAAAACTGTGTTTTTCCTGCACTTTGAAGGGCTGGAAAAAATTATATTATAGCAAACAATGGAACTGTGTATTTTTTTTTAGGTAAAACCTCTTTTAGGCCGCGAAAATAGGCCGTTTCTTTGGGTCTGTTCACAACACTGTATGTAAATATACAACACAACCCCACTTTAAAAAAAATGCTACTATCCCTTTAAAGTACATTCACTGCTACCATAGACTGCAATATCCCTCCCAAGCATCTTCATCTTCAGACAATAGAAGTGTTTTTTTCCCCTTAATGGATCTTAATAAGATCCTTTATCTACCAGACTTACTAACTCACTAGGTTACATTACACGATGGCTTATATACGATGAGTATATCAGGTTGATATGAGACAAACCCTTCTTGTAGATGTGGGTTGGGCTGTGGCACAGTGTCAGTGAGGCGCAGGTCGAAGTCTTGGCAGCGCAGCGGGTTTTCTCTGTAGTGCTGGATCAGGGCGAACACGGTGGGAAAGTGCAGGTTTGGTGTCAGGTAGTAGTAAGTATGTCCTCCCTCTGAGCCAGAGCGAATACGACAGTGCTGGGCTCTCCCACTGCGCCTGAAATATGTGCACAAGGTGTGTTTACGCACACAGTACATAAATAATCAAAAATATGAAATTTTTAGAATCTAAAAACAGGACAGGAAAGTCTGTGTCTATGTTTAAGATCAGGTTAGAGATAAAAACATTTCAGAAATAACTGATCTTAGTAAATATTTTCAATGATAACACATAGTTATGTCTACAAAGGCTGTTACAGAGCTGTTACATAGTGCCTTAAAGTCCATATTTTCCTGTGTGTTGATCTAAAAGAAGACTGTCTGGAGCTTTAGTAAGAACAGGTCAGGGTCAGCCAATCAGAAGAGAGAGAAACCAAACCATCCTGCAAGTGGTGGATGGTGGGTCCAGATGGGAAGGGTTTGGGGTGTGGCTAAGTATAGTGAGTGTTTTGTCATGACATCACAAAGTTACAGAGGTCCTCATCGATGGTTTTGACACTCAGGGCCCTAGTTTTGTAGACGAGGCGCAGTCTAGGCGCAGCGCAGCTTCGCCACGCCAACGGGGTGTGTCCAGGCGCATTTTGCAAGATTGGTGCACGGCGCAGGCCCTCCCCTCGTCCCTCCTACCGGCGCAAATGGCAAAGAGGGAGGAGAGAAGGTGGGAGTGGGAAAGGAGGAGGAGAGAAAGGCGTGAAGTGGGATTAACACAGCCGATTCAGATCTTCACCAATCAAATGAGCTCCTCTCCTCACCTTTAACTGCGCGGCGGGCGATGCGCACTGCAAGTTTGTCATTTTATACTTCGACATGGACAGAGGAGACAGCGACGCCAGAGGCCGAACCTCTCCCAGGAGGAAACTGTTTTGGTCCGGGAGGTCCGAGCTCAGAGTGGCCGAATAATGAGTTTACTAATATCCTTAATCAGGTTTGACCTGATACACTGAGAACCGCTGCCCAGTGTAAAAAACATACTAATAAAGAATTTAGTATGACCTCACAACAATGGATTAATCAGTTTGTCCAATAATGTAAGACAGGAAATAAAGGAGCTGGCTAAAGTTCAGGAAGTAGTGGAGCTGTGCATAAAGCCTATTTTGGAGAGAAAATTATAAATATGTGACACTGTAGTGAATCTTATTTGAAGAGGAGCCTTGGTCCAGCCACACTTTGATCGGCCACATTGTTAGGAAGAGGCAACCCCAAATGGGACTGTACATACACAGAAGCTTCAGTCTTTCAGTTTTTGGCCATCAAGAAATGGGATGCTGTACCAGAAGGAGAGGGTGTAGTCTGTTACATAGGTGTCACTCTCTCGGATCAAGAAGGTGCCATCTCTTCCCCCAGTCTCTGCGCAGTAATCATAGATGAGTCGCTCAGCCATCAGCCTGCCCTCCCTCATCCGGCCATGAAACCACGGCTCCATGGTGTGCAGCTCCTGGTACTGAGAGAGCGATGGGACAATACATAGTATACATACAGCAATGTGAAAAACATTTCCCAGTAGCTCATTATCAGAATTGTTCTTTTCATTTATCAAAAATATTTGATTCTGATACCTTGACTTTGATTCCAATTTTTAAAACTTTTTTCCATATCAATTTTATCAAACCCACTTGACGAAAAAAAGAATTAAAGTGCATATTCCAGTACAAGTGTTGGTTTTACTTTTAAATTTAAGATCAAGTCTCAACACACTCTTTTATTGACTTTTTTATTGAACCACTTCAGGCTGATTGATTGTGAATCAAATTTCCCCATCCTTTACCTTCCTGGGATCTTCCTCCTGCTCCTCGTCCTCCTCTGCATAGTACAGATTGTCATCACGGAGTACGCAGTAATGCTTGTTCCACCGCTGAGACAGAGAAATGTTTTAGAGTGTAAAACCAAACAGCAGATTTCATTTAGACAAGTTATTTCTCCGCATCCATGAGTAAATGCCAACAAAATGTTAGATTTATTTATAGGAAATGTAAAACTCATGGTAACACTTTACTTGAATAGGTATTCATAAGATTGACATAAAACTGTCATAACATCAACATCAATGAATACTTATGACAGCTGTCGTTTCGTGTAAGTTATGTCACTTTTGATGCAAAGTTGACATTAGTTGAGATGTCCTTGTTATGAGAACTTGACATAATTTTTTAAAGTTTGGCAATTAGGTCTGCTATGACAGTTTAAATTGTCTTTATGTCAAGTTGTCAGAACAAAAACATCTCAAACAATGTCAACTTTGCATTAAAAGTGTCATAACTTACCGAATGACACTTAACGACAGCTGTCATAAGTATTCATTGATGTTTATGACAGCTGTTATGTCATGGTTATGACAGTGTTATGTCAATCTTATGAATACCTATTCAAGTAAAGTGTTACCAAACTCATAATGTCATGTAGCATGTAGCGATGATACCCTTTAACAACAGCATAGGCCTAAAGCTACTAATGCTGCTCCTATAGCTACAATGACTCCCATTTATAAATGAGTCATGAAACACAAATCAGGTGCAGACCAGTGAGACTTCATGTATTCATAACATAAATCAACTCATCACTTCCCAGCAAGGTCTAAGCCAGGCATTCGTTTGGGTTGTCTGTCTGCATAATGAACGCCTTTCATACTTTGGGTTTTGTGATTATATTGTACATTTTTACTTTGTTGTGAGTATTTTTATTTACATCAACCTTATGTGAGGAAATACAATTTAGCCCCTTTACTTAGTGCTGGTCCCTGACTATAACTGCCATGTTTGTCGCAATCGTTTGTCTGTCAAAATCCTTGTTATATTTATGTAAGTACCCCATGTTACCCCATTTCCCCAGAGGACTACAGATGGAAATTAGCGGCTCCGCTAAATCTGGTGCAGCCATCTTTTTATTTTTCTCAATAATTAATGTCACTGCACACTGTCCTTTTTAAATAAATAAATAAAACTCCTCTGACATTACCTTGTCCACAGGGTCCCAGATCTCCAGGTCTCCCTGTTTCTGCCCCTTCCTCAGGTCTTTGCTGCTCCCCCCTCCCTCCACACTCAGCTTCTTGTGCTGTACAAAGAGAGGAGAGCAATCACAACCAACACTACGACAGCAAATCAAGACACTTTGTTATTCATATACCATTTCCACCACAGAGAGAGAGAGAGAGAGAGAGAGAGAGAGAGAGAGAGAGAGAGAGAGAGAGAGAGAGAGAGAGAGAGAGTACCTTGAGTATGATCTTGCCCTTCAGCTGTGTAGGTGAGGGCAGTTGCTCAGCCATCTGCTCCACAGGTTCAGTCAGCAGCTTGTTTCCAAATACGTCTTTGAAGATGCGAGCCATCTGACGCTGCTGTTCCAGCGGACAGTGCTCCTCTATGGACAGAATCACCGGAAAGCTGAGAGAGAAGAGTGTGTGTCAAGATGAGTTTAAGAGACTCGTCACTGTGAGACTTCCATGTGAACAGGCAGATTTAAAATAGGACTAACTAGGACTTGATACAGCGATTAAAATTCTAACTTTTCAGTTTTTATGAGGAGTTTTCACTTGAATATAAAGCAAAAAAAAAATAAAATCATTCAAGTATGTGTAGGTGATTCACACACATGCATTCTGATATGCTGCTTAGTTACACACTGTTACCCACAGTTATCCAATATCAATAAGTCTTACTCTGAGGTTACGAATGCGTGCTCGTTTATGGCTTTGACCACATCCTCAAACTTGATCTTGGTGGTCCTGGTCCAGCCGTGGTAGATGATTGGCTCCCCAGGCCCTTCCCAGCAGTCCACTGGATAAGATTAAACACCACACACACAATGCACATGATGCATGACGCACAAAGCAACATAGGAATACAATTTCCACCGCATATGTAGGCCAATCATTGAACTACAAACAACGGTTGTTAATCAGAGAAATAAAACAACCCTCAACCACTCCCCAGAAAATAAATGACAATAAACATCCATCCAAGTGGAGTGTTTTATACTGACGTTCTACGCAACGGCATCCCAGACGGAGACAGCGCACATAAGCCTCTGTAGACGACTCACTGCGAAGCTGATCACCTGTCAGGTAACTGTGGAAACACAGAACAGGAGGCATGGTGGGATACAGGCGTTTCACAGAATTAAAACCCTGTTTCTGGTCTGGTTTGCCTGTTCAATTGGAATAATATTAAGAGAAAGTTCTTCTAATGGCTAAACTTAAACAAATGTTACACATATTTAACTACTAATTAAGAGACCGTTATATGTAAGGAATGAATACAACTTTTGAGTTTCCCTAAGTTAAAACTTATTGTCTAGATTTTATGTTGCGATCCATAAAGTTGTATTCGCAAGTGTTTTACTAAAATAGAAAATGTTCTTGATGAAGATATTCACACATCCAAATGTCTTAGAGGAGGGTGCTCTGGAAAATGTCAGAAATACTCTCAATGAGATACTTCAGGCCTAAATATTCAGATGATCAATGAATCATTGTGTTATCAACAGCAGGATAGTCTTCAAAAAAGAAAAGGTGAAATCAAAGCAGCAGAAAATATCTAAAAAATCTAAATGGTCTAATCATCTCATAATTAGACTATTCTTGTTTGTTAAATGCCACATCATCTGAGTTATTGACTCAGATGAGACAAACTGGTTCCACGGCTGCACAAAAAATGTTATAAGTGGTTTCAAAAGGATGAGTAATAATTCTCATAATGAATAAACCAACTTTATAAAATTGGCAGAGAGCCCCCTTAATAAACCTACAAGGATAATGGGTCATCAATCAGTGTGTTGTACAGTAAATGTATTACCTATGAATTTCACAATTGTTTCTCTAACCATCAATGTGTACATTTGAAACATAATCACCCAAAAGCTGTTGATATGCATGAATGAATGAATGAATGAATGAATGAATGAATGAATGAATGAATGAATGAATGAATGAATGAATGAATGAATGAATGACAGCTGAACTGCAGTTGTATTAAATCATGATTTGAACCATTATTGAGTGTGTGTGGATGAGTGAAGCCATACTGACGTGTTGTGTGAGGAGCTGATCCAGTAATGAGACAGGGGATTGTTCATGTCCAGGTTGCTGATCTCTGAGAACTTCTCATCCCACACAGAGTTCTCCTTGGAGAACAGGAAACTGAGGAACTAGAGGACATGAGAGGTTTCAGAGCTAACAGTGGCTTAACACAATCACTGCTGTGATACATTGAACTGAGCTGCATTCATCCAAATTAACTATTGAACCTGCAGTTTCCTGTCGGAGTCAGTGGAACTGACACTAAGACTGAAAGTTCTTCCTACACACATCTCAAAGGAATTTTAAATCGATTTAAAATTCCTTTGAGATACTATGACCTGGACAAATGAGAATATGCACAGGCCCCTTCCTACACACAGTTTGTTAAGTCTTTGAATACTCTGTCACACACAGGCTCAGAGCAGTGTACCTCGCTGACAGTGAACTCAGGGTCATTGGTTTTTCTCATGGTGTCGTCAATAAAGGTGGTCATCAGCTCTCTGACCTGGTTCAGATCACTGGCCCAGGGTTCCTGAGGGATGAAGGGAAGTTAAGATTATTACAGTAACTCTAAAGGAATTAGATGAGATGAATAATTTGTGGTGCTATTAAATAATCAATAACAGGAATTAATTGAATAAGATAGAACTGATTCGCCTCTGAATTATTGCTATTTGTCTTGAAAAAAACAACAAATCATTCAAACTGGCAAGAAGAAATTATTTCTGCCTTTTTAAAATCACAATAGACTAGTCTCCTTCACTGTGAATCATGTAATGACATTTACATACAAAATGTGGTGCAAATGTTTTACATAGGCCTGTATGTAATGAAAAGGGAATGAAATTCGATGTAAAGAAGCATCATTTGTGAGACAGATAAGCAGAGGCAAGAGAGAGAGAGCCACCATGGTTAGGACTGAACCTTAATGGTACTCACTCTACCACGTGAGCCAAGGCTTCTTAAGTATTCATTTGATTAAACATTCAGTCTGTTTTTAAAGCCCATTAAAATATGAAAAAGGAAATACTTTATTGCTTTTCCAGTTACATCCCTGATCGTGTCCTGCTCCTGAGTGTGGCAAACCACTTTTTCAATTTTGAACATACACTAAATCAAACATTTTTTTTTTTTACAGCTGTGCAAAATGGACAGTAAATACAGAGGTTTGGTGGAGATTGAGTTTGATGGACTAAACAGTTTTAACATGGTGAACTTAGTACGAAGAGACCTGGGACCCAAACTGCAGTCGAAGTTTGTTTGTTTTGGGTTTTTTTTTTAATTTTTATGATTTGTGAATAAACCAAAATCCTCCATGACAGATGTATTCAGTAATTGCAGCTCTTACTTGTTACCAAACAAATTACTGGGAAAGTAGTTATCTAACGTGCGCAAATAAAAAATGAGTCAGATATGCAAAAAGTTGGACATGCAAAGTTAAACAACAGCTCTGGTGTCAGGTTGACTAATCATTCACTGAAGCTCATTTCACCTTTTGCTCGTAGATGAGGAACCGCTGGAAGTCGTGGAGAAGAACTGCTGAGGCATCTGGTTTATCTGTGTTACTGTGTAATGGACAGGAGCAAACACACAGTCAAACACACAGTCTTTACAGCCTGCCTCTCATTCACATCATGTGATTCAAGTGTTTAGTTAAGATGAGGAAAAACTAGCGCTTACCCCAGAATAAAAGCACATGATTCCTTTTTGAACTCATCAAGGATCTGAGTTTAAAAAATAAAATGAATAAAAATGCTAGAAGAACATATGCACAGTAATTTATACGATTTATATTTGCAGTGATCGATTTTAGACTCACTTCATTCTGTTCAAACATTATGAGGTTGTACAATTTATGAAACTGCTCAAAGTCCAGACGATCTTTCTTCCCTCCAACTTCCTGTGAAAAATAAGTAAATAAACGCAGAGTGAGAGTGAGTTAGACTATAATTAATTTCCAAAAATGATTTTGTCAAATTAGTTCATTTCTGGATATGATATACAGATACAGTTTGTATTGTATATACAGTAGACCAATAGTTGGTCACTGGCGGTCCATGTCTAAGCTAGCCCTCTTTCTAAAGCATTTCATTCAATGTCAACAATGAGGAGAACATGGCACAAACAGAAGAAGAGAACCTGGAATTTGTCTTTGAGAGCACGAGTGCCGGGAGCTTTGTAGTTGAGCAAAGGAAGCAAAGCCTTCAGCTCCTTCATGGAGATGCTGTGGGAAGACACAGAGACACCATGTGAGTGCGGTCTGTTATTATTGATTGTCAAATACATGAACCTTTAGGCGTTATTGTATGTAAAACATATGGAAGAAAAACACCTTTTAATGCACAGATCATCTATATGTACGTTACCTGTTTGTTTTGGTCTGATTGACAGAATACATCTGCTTCCTCAGCCAGCTGTGGAACCAACAACAACAACAATGAGTCTTAATCCCCGATATACGATACCTGTGTGTGTGTGTGTGTGTGTGTGTGTGTGTGTGTGTGTGTGTGTGTGTGTGTGTGTGTGTGTGTGTGTGTGTGTGTGTGTGTGTGTGTGTGTGTGTGTGTGTGTGTGTGTGTGTGTGTGTGTACCTCTCTATAAGAACCGGGGTCGGAGCTACCACTGTCTCTTCCCTCAGCAGTTCCAGTCCTATCAACCATTTCTGAGCTTCATCCGCAGAATCAGCTGGAAATGAGTGGAACAGAAAGATCAACATAATATTAAACAGACTTTTATCACTGTGGGATAATAAGTGCAACAGGTGCCTAATCAAAACATGTGAACATGAGCTACTATATCTATATCTAATAATCTACTGTATGTTTAATATGTTGGTGAGCCTAGCTTAGCACAAAGACAAGGAGCTCAGCTAGCCTGGTCTGCCAATAGAGTAAAAAATATGCAAATCAACTCAACACAATGCATTTTGTTTGTTGAGCATGTAACCAAACATGAATTTGAAAACCACAATTAGTCATTGTAGTAGTAGGAGGTCGTGTGACAACAGGTGGAGGCACTTTCAGTGTGCAGTTTAGAGGAGTCATGTCACCACAAGTGAGGTTGCCAGATCTGGTACCATGTGAGAAACTACATCCAGAAGCTGTTGTGAGCAGGTGGTGGGTGTTTTTTCTGAACACTGGATGGAAACAAGACAAGTATTTTTCCTAGCTTCCAGTCTGTATGCTAAGCTAGACCACAACCTTGTACTGACTCACACAGTTCACACAGACAGACAGAGAGAGAGAGTATGGTGTCTTTGATCCATTTCCCATTGATCGACACAAATGTGCTACATTTCGTCTCTTCTTAATAAGTTGTTTTGCAAACTGTTGCTGGGCTCATGGTCACCAGTGTTACTCAGTTGAGCATACAGCCATACAGCCAACACTAACCAGAGTCTCCTGTGCTCCTGGGAACCCTCCGAGCTTTATACAGTTTTGCTTCCTTGTCCTGATTCATTTCTCACCACAGTTTACCACAGAGAGTTCAGTCAACTCCATGGTTTGGCTTTTGGTGGGACATTATCTACAACAAGCAGCTGTAACTTCACTAGAGCAGGAATGTTTTATTGTTGGGCCAGTTTGCTGAAATCTGTGGGTTGAGGGGATGATTTAGCAGAAGTAAGTGATCCGGTCATTTTGGCTAACTTCTTGTCATCAGATGGAGTTAGCAGTCCCCGTCCTCGTCCCTACGTCACCACATTCACGCGCATCCCTTGGCTGCACACACAGAGAGGACCGCCCCTTTATGCCGTTCTCTCTCCTCATTGGATAAAGGTTGTAGGATACAAGGAAAGTTTTCTCCTCGGCTTACAGCAGAGCAGAGTGACTGACAGACCCGTGTTTCAGACCAAACACTCTATATAAGTGATTGCTGTCGGAAGATATAACTATTTAAGACTTATATTAAAGGGGACATATTATGCAAAACTCACTTTTTCATTGCTTTAGTTTGTGTATTTGCGTATCCCTAGTGCCTCCTCACCCCTTAAACGTAAGTTTTGACAACTAGGTCAACATTTTGTAAACTGCCATAGTAAGAAAATGTGTCTCTTAACAAGCCGTTTTAATTTTCACCCGGCTTATTACATCACAAGCCGGGTGATGTGAATATTCAAGCCCTCGCTCCCATGGTTACCTCAGCTACCAGAGCGAAGGTTCTAAACCGACCGTTTAGAGCAGGGCTGTGAAACTTGTGTGTAGAGAACTCAGCTGTGCGCAATCTTTTGGCTTTTCTGACCAAAGCATGTTATTTACATTACTTTTAGACATCAAGGTACCATGTCAAGAAGCAGAAATGAGCAGAATATGTCCCCTTTAACACAAACATTCCGCTTACTTCTGCTTTAATATATAGATTGGAAGACTTTTCTAAATTAATTACTAAGTTTTGATTCATAATAAATAAGTATACATTTTCAAATGCATTTTCAATTGCACATTTTATAAATTAATTCTACAACACAATCAAGTTTGTAAAGCAAATAAATGAATAAAAACGGGTTAACACTGAAAATAAGCCTACCTAGACTTTTCATTCGCAACAGTTATTAATCCTCAAAACATCAACTATGTCCAAGGGCCTACAGAGACGCACAGAAATATCAAATAAAACTTCAGTAAAGCACTCACCTCCCAGACTGAGGGTGTTGAGGACAAACTGTGAGCCGTAGAAGATGGTGAAGCAGGTGCTCTCATCGTGTTTGTCTTTGCCGTCTTTGAAACGCTCAAAGTCCTTAGAGTTCCTTCCAGGACGTATCTCTCTGATCTCAAACAGGTCCACTAAAACACACAACACACACTCATTGTGGTTATTAGTTTCAAAACCGACGCATCATCTGTGCTCGAAATAACAAAACACAAGTGATGCTATGTAGATGTAACCTGTTTTCTCTTTCAGTTTCACACAACAGCTCTTCTGCTCTCTGATCACTTGCAGTGATCATAGCCAGTCAAGATATTTCAACACACACAGGAAATATATAAATATAGATTAATAGAGACAGACACATCAGACACATGTGAGATACAGCCACTTTAAACCACTGTGCCATTATCAACGCTGCATCTTTTTTATAGAGGTTGATTTCTGTTTCATTAGTCCACAACAAGCTCCAGGCCTCTACCACTTTCTACATTTTTATCAAATGTGTTTTTGCCAGCCACCCTATTTTGATATCTCTCCATCATCACTTGCATGGTCCCCTCTATGGCCTGAACTTGGTTTAAAGGAAACGCAGCTTTAGTGGCCACGTATGTGCTGAAGAACAAAAGAAATGTGTACGTGGACTGGACCAGGGCTAAACAATGCATTGAAATCTTAATGAAACTGGAATGGCTCAGGTTCAGGTTCAGGTTCAAAGGGCAATTTGTGTTGCAGCTCATAGGATCACATAAAAGTAAAAACATAAAACACAGGAAACATATAGTGACATAAACACGCATCAGAATAAAAAACAATATAAATAGTATGGCGACTGCATTATCCAAATTTGAGGGAGTTCTTTTGAGGCATTGCTGAGACATCTTGTTGATGAGAATGGGACTCTCTGATCGCCTTCAGCATGAAAAGCTGAGTTAAGAATCACATTTGTTTCTAGCTGAGAACATGTGGGGAAGGAAATGACAAGAGCAGCTTTCTCTCCTCGCTGTCACAGAAGAAGCTGGGCAGTGGCCAGCAGCATTAATGATAAGATGAAGAAGAAAATAGCAAGGATGAACATGCAGTGCAGAGCCCGTGTGGAGAAACCTGACAGTGGAGACCATCACCAACATACACTAGCTCTCTCTGAGCCTCAGTAGTTTTAAAAGACTGTAGCTGTTAAAACCATGGATTCTCTTGGCCAGTGTTCTTTTTTGTTTCTTATGACAGAGGACAGTGTTTCCATATTGAACGTATAATTAAGTTTTGCTATCAATACTGTGTTAGACATGGAGACTGGAGTTTGTGACTTGAACTCAAGTTGCACACACAGTGACCTGAGACTTTCTTTTTCTTTTTAGTGTCTTGTGGTCGTTTCTTGCAAACATACAGGACTGTCTACTTCCATTGTGCCTCATCGAAACATCCTGTGAACCATGAGAAACCACTTGAGAGCACCTTCTATCACATGTCTATCATAAATCCTCTATTGTTTATATCTAGAGTATGACTCGTTATGCTTGCTGTGTCTTCACCGAGCTACCCCCGATCCACCAAACTTGCTGTCATCACCAGCAGCCGTGGTTTAATCTGTGTGATTTCAGGACATCCCTGAACAACATCTCAGGATCTGTCTATAGCATGGGTAAAATGTGATGTCAAAGAGCAGTGAACCTGGAGAGCAATGTGCTCACAGTTATGACAAGCGGATTTAACATTTTAAAAGCTAAGTTTGACTATCCGGAATTAACATTGTAGCTATCAACAACGTCTTTCTGACTAGTCGTAATTACATTTTGAATAGTTGGATTTTTTATTCAAGATATCTGTAATTCAGTTTTGCCGAGTCAAAAAGAACATTTCAGATATCCGCAACTACATTCTTCCTATCCTAAATTGTGATTTCAGATATCCACAACAACGTTCTTCCTCGGACAAATGACGTCACTTTTGCCATTTATGTGTATGGGGTTTGTCATTACAGATATCTACAATTCAGTTGTGGATATCCACTATGTGAATTACAGATATCTGTAACTGAAATACGACTAGTACGAATTCCAGTTTGAGATATCTACAACGTCATTTCGCCTAGTCAAAACTTAATTACAGATATCCGAAAAGGGACATGTAGATATCTTTAATTGAGGTGTATTAAAGATATCTTCAACTGGAATTATGACTAGTCAGAATCAAATTGTAGATATCTCAAACTGGAATTAGTACTAGTCGTAATTCAGTTACAGATATCTCTAATTCACATTGCGGATATCTGCAACTGAATTGTAGATATCTGTAATGACAAACCTGACGTCATTTGTCCTAGGAAGAATGTAGTTGTGGATATCTGAAATCACAATTGTGGATAGGAAGAATGTAGTTGCAGTCTGGCTTTTAAATGTTAAAATGGCTTGCCATACAGTCAGCAACATTCACCAACAGAGCAATGGTGAAAGAAAAAGTGTGTTTATCATGTATATAAAGTTTAATGTAACTATACGATACATTACCAGCCCAGAATTTATGGGCAAAACAATATTCTCAACCCTACATAGAGGTGATGATGATGATGATGAGTTTCCATTATTAATATACTTTACTTACAGACACCATCAGTCTTGTCTGCAGTGCGTGTCCATGCCACCTGCCGGGTCTCCATGATGACTTGTACGGTGAGCCGCTCCAACTTCTGTCGGAACACCGTCATGACCACGCCCATCTCCAGGTCCCGTTTGATCAGGATCTTCCTGTACTCCGTCATCTCGCCCTGCTGCCCAGAACGAGCCATCTCTGGAGCCCAGACCGGATGGGAGACAGAGACACAAACATTCATCCACGGCTAACACACAGCTGCTGCCAGTGTCAAGAAAAACAACACTTCACAAGCACTGATGACGACTAACTACCAACTTTCACGAAGCCAACTCAATTCCTTGTAACTCATTGTGTTAGTTTGTGTTTTATTCCTCACATCTTTCCAAAGGTTTGAGATGTCAGAGGTTTTGCTCCACAGCAATGCGCTGATTTGAGACATGAATATCAGTTTAATCCTCCTCATCCTGAGGAAACAGCTGTTGAATGTCTTCTGTGGTCCTGGAGGAGCCTGAGAAAATGACCCTGATGATGTAACTACTGTGTGGCTGCTTATCACACGGGAAGCTCTTAACGGTTGTATAATGAGAAATTTATTATCTTGCGATTTTAGAGATTAACTCACTATTCACTAGAAAGTGAAAGTGTGGATATCTGCTGCATCAATATCGATCAATCGTGTTCTATATCTACGGTGGATTCAGAAAGTCTTCAGACCCGTTCACTTTTTCTGTATCCCTAAAGGACACACATAGCTGACAACGAGGAGCTGCTGAGGAGCTCAGAGACAGGTGTCAAGGCTCAGATATGTGGAAGGCCACAAAAAATGTAATTTATACTGTATAATCTTGTGGTAAAAAAAAAACCCTTAGAGGCTCTGCTTTCTCTTAGTTGTGGGGTATTGAGTTCAGAGCGAAGAAGAGGACAAGATATTTCAAATTCTAGAGTAATTTTAGAATTTAAGAATAATAACAACATAAAAAAAATAGGTGTGAGAATATAAATTTAGAAATGCACAATGCAGACTTTTGTTTTGACTGAGCCAAGTTATGGAGCCGTAGAAAATAATTTCAATTACACATTACATTACTGATGATTCAGAATGAACTCTGAAAACAGGCCATGATAAACACCCGTCTGTTATAACAACAAAAAACAGACAGCTGTTTTAATGTTATAGCTGATCGATGACCCAGATGAATAAGAAATATGAACATATTTTTCTTAAAGTAAATATCCATTGTCTACTTTCATAGACACTAACGTACCAAAAAACCTGACATACAGTATAAAAGCAATAAAATGTTGTTCAGTGCTCTCAACTGAAGTTGATGATTAAAAGAAGTCTTATATAACCATTCCCCTGCTTTCCCTGCTGCAACCTTTAACCCTTCGAGGGGAATGTCCCTGTTACTGCAGCTTTATTTAGACTAACTAATTTCCTCATACTGCTGCAGCGCCAATACATAATACAGATACTGTGTCAATACATCCATGTATGCTCATGCCATTGGTGCACAAACACCCCTGCTTCAGGAAAATCGGTGTTTTCTGTTGGACAAACCAGGATGTAATAATATGCCATGCAGAATGACAGTGTTTGCCCTGTTTCTGTGACAGTCCTTGGTTACACCCTGTAACACTGACCCAAATACAACAAGCATTTGTCTACACACAAATACATACACCTACAAACTCTCTGGTTCAACTAAATGAGATCGGGTTTCATGGATGTTTTTGTTATTGTTTTACTGGTGATAAACGGCACCAGGTCAAACAGCACTATTAGAAAAGTAAGGTGACAGAGGCTGAACTATTGCAATGGGTCAAGTGAAAAGGCCAGAAGGTTACAGACAGTGAGTTTTGAGGTTTGCGATTAAAGATGACAGTAAGTTTTGCATTTAACGCATGTTTCAGATATCCATGTGTGTTACCAATATTCACAAATCAAAACAGCTGTAACTACTGTAGGGCTATCACAATGATGACATTTTAGTTGATGATTAATTGCCATACAGAAAAACTTGATTAACATTTTAATTGTCTTTTTCTGATCATTTTCTGCCAAATAGGCTATATAAGCCTATAGTTTAATGATATATACCTTATGAATAAGAAGAGAAATTTATTGGCATTAAACATTGAAACATATATATATAAACTGCATTTCTGTTTGCCTTTAGGCTGTGCAACCTAATCTTTGATAGATGCTCATCGAAATGCAGTCATCGAATATTATAAATGATGCGTCTTGAGATAAACAGTTTGTGGCGCTCCATTCGTGTGCCATTAAACCACAGCAGAAGAAGTGGGCGCAAGGTGATAATGTCATTAAAAGAGCATTCAAATCTCAAACGGTGAAAATGACGAAGAAATAGTGATGGAAACATGACATTTCTGATAGTTTCGGGCAGTTGTTTTTATACAGATGTATGGAAATGATTTTAACATTAAGCAAAAATAATAACGTTCAGGCAATAATGTAATAATTGTGGCAGGCCTAGCTGTAACTAGTGCTTTACAAACATACTGTAATCAGAATGAATCACAAAGTTAGATTAATTATTACTTTAGGGAATTCAGTTAATGTAAACATTGAATATGACTGAAAAAATAGCACTGCCCTCAAACAAAGAGAAAATTAACTGCATAGATAAGCTGTTTTTCGGTAATTTGTTTGTTGTTACAAAACATTTATTTTGTGCTCTAATCAACAGTGTTTTGGCGGCAGGTGAAGAAAATGAAGATGAGCCATAGGCTATAGCCTACTATTTCTCAGATATTGGTTAAGATCAAATTGTAGCTAAAAGAAAACTGAATATTGGACTCAAACTCATAATATGGAAAGAAATGTCACATTATATATGTTCATTAAATTTAGTTTAATGTGTTTCTGCTGGATGTGAAAATGGTTAGCAGAAGCCAAAACGTTAAAGCGCGCAAACATGTCAGGACTGGTGTGTTTGAGGTTTCTTTTGTAACTGTGCCTCCTTCCAACCAAAAACTGATCAATGTCTTTAACAGACTCACGTGCACATCATATTCCTCCAGATTAACCAAACACCTCACTGCACACTAACCCACATCAAGCTCATTTCAATAAAAGTTATGATGACACAAGTAGAAATGATCTGCAATTGTGTATATCTACAATTAAAATAAGAACACACTGAGCCATGAGAGTTAATAATTTGGTTCCTACCCACTTTGAGACGTGTTAACAGTCAACAGATGTGTAGGCTCTTTAAACCATATTAGTCAGTAAACTGACTCTTGACTGGTCCCACTTGATGTTGAATTCAGTCAATGGGATGAGCAGCTCCACCTCAGTTTTTACTTAATGATCTGACCTTTAATGTAACACTGTTTGTTAATGACATGGAAACATATAGGAATACTGCTGACATTTAAGAGGAGGAGGAGTCCGTTAGTCAGCAACATATCACTGTAGATTGTATCAGTCAAAGCCTGACACTCAGAACAATGGTGACTGTAAAACACTTGGAACAAAAAACTTCACTTTAAAACCTTCACTAAGGTTTTCACAGGAGTCAGATACTATTTTCTTTTGGCCCAAAACTGGCTCACATACAGCATGACTGCGATCTGCTGCAGGACTCTGCTTCTACATGTGGCCCAATTCTGAAAAGCTTCCGGCTCTCACCAGCAAATACCTGCAGATAACAGCCGATGTGGAAGTAACATAGTCCAGATTCGAGCCCAGGACCCAGGGGGACATACAGTAATATGTTGGCTCAGATGTGTCAATACGCCGAGCGCGTGGTAGATGTCTGTGACGCTTTGTCATAAACTCAGCAAAAAGAATAGACCCTATATGGACCAGGACGGAACGGATGGTTTCCGCGCGCTCTACTGCGCCAAACTACACCCATGTGTCACCACACTTTACCGGACTGCACTGCTTATTCTGATTAACACTTGTTCCATTGTAAGTCTAAAGCCTTCAGATGTTTAGTCCGGAGGAAAGCCATCAGTGAGGCGGCTGAGCGGAGGCAGCAGGTGGAAGTAGACCGGCAGTTCTCCGCCTGCCGCCGGTGGAAGCATGGACCGGTGCATCAGCCCGGTCTCACAAGATCCGCTACTGCTGCTGCTGCTGCTGCTGCCCGTAAAAGGCTCAGGCGAACCCCCCCTCTCCACCCCCTGTCGCTTTTTACCTCACCCCGACAAGACAGACTGTTAAACACGTCCAAAAAACTGCTTTTTATCATGAAATAAGCGACCTTACCTTGCAAGTGAGTTCGATTCTCAATCAGCTCCAAAAAGTTGCGGCTTGTTTTCTATATAATCATGGTTTGAGAGTTTTGAAATGAAGCCGGAGAGGATGTAGAGTGTTGACAAAAAGGCCAGCCGCAAAACGGTCAGTTCCTCTATCTGTGTGTACAAGGAAGTAAAAGTTAACTTGCATTATAGGCATAGCCCTCAAGTTTAAAAAAAAAAAAAAAAAAAAAAAAAAGGCCGGAAGCAAGGACGGTATCTATGCAAACTACACTATGCAAGTGACATTGGACGGAAAGGGTATAAGAGCTGCCACTTTGACCTGTCAGGATGAAAACTAATATGGTATCTTTTTTTTTTTTTTTCTTCAAAATAAAGTGTATAGGGCCGGGCTTTACAGCCTTTAACTGTGTGAGGAAACATGTCCACAGTCCTGTCTGTGATGCTGAGGACACCAGACTAGATCCATGGGCCAGTGTTTGACTACTTTGTGTCCATTAAATTGGTCCAGAATCAATTAATTCACTGGAAATTGTCACAGAAGAAAGAAAAGAGCTAAGTTATCACTGTGGAAGGAATATTCATATTGAAATATTTTTACTAGTAACGCTCACTCTGCTGAGTAAAAAGACAGCTGTCATGTCGGAGTAAAAAATACAGAATCTCTGTGTGGTACAGTACACAGTGAACACTGAGTGCTCAAGGAACTAGTGGGAACTTTATCTACTTTAGTAGTTAAAATTTACTTAGTCACAGTATTTACAGAAAGTTAAGTTGTTCAGTATCAAATATCAAACCTCTTAAATGTTGTTTAAGGAAATACTTTTAAATATGTAACCGTAGAAGAGAAATCCACTTATTTCCTGATTCCTCTAATGCCTGCCTTTGTCTCGTAAATTATTGCATGAATTTACATCTTCAGGACCTTTAAAATTATTCAAATGACACAACAAATTTGGTATCCCTGAATTCTACTGAATCACACAGAGATTTTTAGGAAATAAGGACCTGATAACAAGGGGTCTCTATTGTAAAAAGGCAGCGACAGCACAAAATGAAGTAAACAAAGGGTTGAGGTCTGTTGCTAGATTTATTGAAATATATTTATATAATAAATACTTCTTTTGAATACACTGCACTATGTATGCATTACTGTATGTATGTTTATTGGTCTTCCGCTGTTTTCCTGTTGACAGCATTTCTCGGCTTCTCGTCTGCTTGTCAGTGGCCTGTAAACAAGCGGCCTCTAAAGACCTTGGCCCCTGACATGATAAAGTGGGTTAAACTCACTGACTTGACCATCTGTACAATATACACAAGTAAAAGTGTATACAACTAGGTGATCCTGAGGTTCAGAGTGCCGTCACAGCTCTGCCACTAAAAGAATAAAATCATTTCCATACACAAATAAAAAGATGAGTATAAACATTCTTTATGGAACCATGTCCATCATGGCACTGTGTGGATTGCTGTAAGATTATATAACAGATTTGCATGTGTAACTTGCCTCAGTAATTTGCATGATAGCAGAACAGAAGAGGAGGAGCAGGGTGAATACAGAGTTACCTTTCAGCCTCTGAGCAGGTGTTTGTATTAGTACAATTAGCGATGCTGAGGCCAGGATCTTATCATTTATGTTTATGGCAACAGTTTACAGGCTGTCTGGCAAAGTCAGCCTCGATCCAACCAAGACAAACCCCCTGAGCGAACTGCTACACTTCATTTAAGGGAAAAAACACAAGTGAAAGTAGGCACACCCTCCAGGCGCACTCTTACTTTAATAAAATCAACTTTACAGGGCAACACAAATGCACAACCGCAGACAAACACACACACACACACACACACACACACACACACACACAGACACACACATACAGTATATATATATATATTATATATATATATATATATATATATATATATATATATATATATATATATATATATATATATATATATATATATATATATATATATATATATATATATATATACAGTATTATATACATAGGTTTTCCTGTACTTACTTTTATCTGATATACATTTTGCTCATGAAAGGAGAGCTTTTATGTGTTGCTCAGTCTAACTTCTCATTTGATGTCTAGCTCATGATGTGGGTGGACATGTCATTGACTCTGAGCAAGAAGCAAAAATAAATAAAAATAATAACCAATGCGTCCAGTTTGTAAACAAAAATAGCTCATCGGAGGAAGTGGTTGTCTCTTGTGTCCATTTATGTACCGTAAGCAGTTTATTCACAATTGTCAAGTACTTATCATCCTTAGTATTGAAAGAACAGTCACTGAGTCATCTTATATCTTTTTATAAATTCTCTAAATATGTCATATGTCTAAATATAAAGATGCTCACCACCCAAGGGTCTTGTCATTAACTGCCATCAACCAATGGTTCAGAAGGTGAATCAATCAGAAACAGAGTGACTAACAGCTCAGCTATTATGTCTCGGAAACATGAAGGAATTTAAATTGTGTAGCAATTACATAATCTATCATACAATAATTCACACTTATACTATAAGTGAATTCAAGAGGACCCCCCCCCCCCTGTAAAATCTGATAGTACCCTGTACTATTGCATAAATATAATCATTAATGGTGGAATTAAACATTTTATTGTGCCTACTTTCTTCATCCTAATACGTGGTCTGAGGCTGCTTCTTGCTGGGTAGCAGTGGAGTGTGAACACACCCGTGACATGCTTGTTTTTTCACACTTGAAGGCTGCACAGTGGTGGATGTTGCTCTAACTGTGTGTGACAGGGTCAGATCAGACTTTACAGACCTATAAGCAGCCTTTTCAGACTTCCTCAACTTTTACAGCTGGATGATGTACACCTGAGGACGACGTCCATCTAGTGTCTTGTGGATCCACGGAGAATTCCAAGAAGGGAAAAAGAACTGTGATGTCACTTTGTGTGTGTACTGTATGTCACGTGATAAAATCCCACCATGTGTTAATACCAGGTGAAGTGGGAGTCTGTTGTCCCTCACTGATCCTCGTCTTCCTCTGGCTCCCTGAGGCCCTGACTGTGCAGAGTCTTCCCTGTCATCTCCATCATGGCCTGGACTTCTGGATCTACATCCAAGATACTCTTCTTGCCTTGTCCCTCCTCGCCCTGAACCACAAAGCAAAGACACATACAGAAATAGCCCGGGTTTTACTCACTGCACATTCTAAAGGAAACAGCTGTAAAATGTAAAAAAGCAAGGATGTAAATGAGGTTCTCCATTTATGGTGCATGGTTGGGGAGTTTGCCGTAATTCTGCTGATTATGCATCTCTGTGGGCGACTGGCTGTACTTCCAGCTCAGTGCTCAAGCAGTACTTTTAACTTGAATTTATAACTATACTGTACTAGACACTTGCAGGATGAATAATAAACTGAGAAATGTTGGCTGTTGAATGTTTACTGTAGAGATTTTGCTTGACATGATAACATTGCCCCTGCTTCCATGTAGTCAGGCGGTGTTGTTGCGTTTCTGCTCTGCAACTACAGCATCTAATATCAAATGAATAAATAAACAGAAAAAAAAATCCTCTGACCTCTTCTGGTTCTGGAGGTTTTCCGACCGCCCACACTTCCACTGAGTCCAGGGTGAAGTCCTCCTCTCCGGACAGCTGAGGACTGCCGTAGGTGGTGCACTTGGGCCGTGCACGACTATGACCGCGGCCAAAGTCACTGTCCAGCCACAGGCCAAAGTAGCCATGCTGACCGCCCATCCCCTGATGAAGACCAGAAAACATCAACAACAAAAGATTCAGAGAAAAGAAAAAAAAGACAAATGTGTAATTCCAGTAAAATGATCTATCATTACATTTTTTAATTTAACAGCTCATGTTTTTATGTTTTTTGTCTCCGCTCTGCAACAGCCTAAGCCAGAGGCACTTTTTAGGGGGGTTGTTTATCCATCTATCCTATTCTAGTGGACGCAATATCTCAGTGATGCCTTGAGGAAACCTCTACAAATTTGGTACAAATGTTCACCTGGACCCAAGGATTAAATATGCTGATTTTCTTGTGGCAAAAGGTCAAAAATCAAGGTCACAGCGACATCAAAAATCAATGATTGTGACCTTGTCAATGCAATATCCCTCTTCAAGGAAACCTCTTTACATACAGAACAAACATGAACTAAGCCCATAACACTTTTTAGCCATAAATCAAGATTTCAGTCAGGTATGAAGACAAAGATTACCACAAAGATTAATTTGTTTTATGACTTGACTGAAAATAGTTGAAGTGGCAGAGGCATGAAACCAACTCTACTTTTTCCTTATCTTTGAGCTGACACCAGCATTTTGTGAAATCATACCACAATAAAAATGGGACTATTTCAGATGCTAAATGTTTAGTGCTGAGCAGGTCGTATACAGGGGATTACAACAGATAAAGAAGAGTTGCAGGCTGCTCATAAGTGTCAAAACAACAGGCTGAAAGCTAAAAAGCTCCATAGAGCTGAGGGAACTGGTGATAATTCTGTGCAGGGAGGTCAATACAGTGGACCACTAATTTAGTTTAGTTTAGTTTAGTTTAGTTTAGCATTAGTTGATCCTAAAATCTTGATTTTTGAAGCTTTTCCATTGCATCTTCACGTGTCCAAACAGTGCCACATTGCCTCTAAGGCTACATCATAACAGGAAAGCTCAGAGACTCTAGGTGACAATTAGGCAGTTTTTAATAACACGGCTTTGTTCCCTAAATCAGAAACCTTCTATACTGCAGCCCCTTTAAGCACTCCTCTGGTAGACTACGGTCTCACCAGTCCGTTGGGCATGGTCTGCTGATTCTGGTTGAGATACATGAAGTGTTGGTTGTATCCTGTTGCTGTGTAAACTCTCAGTCTGGGGAACACAGTGAACAGGAAGCATCTGGAGTCACCTGCACACACATACACAAATATACAAATTAAGAAGATCTGAGAGAAAAGTCAAGTGACAGCCTACAGTATTCAAACAAGTGGTATTACTTCCTGAATGAGTCATTTTATCAGTGCTAGTCTTGATCTGGGTTCTGGTCCACACTAACATGATAGTACAGTTTCTACTGCTATACTCTGCACTTAAAACAATTCACCATCATCTATCAAACACATTTCACTCATCTGTTGAGCTTTGTTATCGTGTCGTGTTGAAATCCTCTCTGTTCTTTATTCAGTATTACAGAATCAGCAGCTTCTGTGTTTCTATAATGGTCTGTGTCTATAATGCTGCTGAAGATCGGTTTCAGTGATGGTCCACAATGAGGGAAATACAGAGATGTTAAAAAATCAAGAAGTTTTCTCAATTTAATAGAACTTCCTTCAAATATTTAATTATTATCTTTGTTTGACCTTAATTTCACCAAAAGACTGAAGAAGAATTACTCCTAGTCATAGTGCAGTGGTGGTTCAACATGTGCCCGTCACACAGATGAGGAGTTACAGTTAGGACCAGACTCTTGACAACTGATTAGACTTCACTTCAGACGATGACATTTCATGAACCACTGACACAGTGTGTTATAATCACTCTGTCAAAATGACTTAATTGTAGTAATATCAACGATTCACATGTTGCTACAGATAGAGCTGGTGCAATAGAAAGACTGAATGTCTTCGTTTTACACAGAACCTTGTCTGAATAAGTGTTATCTGAACTCCTTTTATCTTTTCTGACTATCAGATTTCAAAACATTCAGTTATAACAGGTGAAATCAAGGGCAGAACACTAGAAATAAATGTATGCACAAACTAAATGTCAGTAAGAGCTTATGTCACTCAAAAGTAAGGGCTTATTTTTGTGTGTTTTCGTTAACAAAGTCTCGTCAGCATCCTGTATCAATCCGTTTTTGTTATGCACTAATATGAAATAGTGAACCATGTGGATTAAAATGGCTGTGCTCTCTGTGGAACTGTTGAAGTTAGCTGAGACAATGACTAGTCAGTGTGAAACTGCTGTAGGATCAGTGGGACCAGATGGAGAGGTCACGTCTCTCACCCTGGAACTGAGGCCTGACCTCCCAGCCGTGAGAAGCAAAGCTCCCAAAAACATGTCCCTTTGTGTCTTTGATGAGCAGCACCGTGGGCCCACGCTTCATCAGGCCAGACACCATCCTGGAGAAGCTCTCCCCATGCAGCTGTGTGGAGAACACCAGCCTCCAGGGGGCGCTGCAGCTGTCTGGCAACTGGAGAGATTAGAGGAGAGTTAGGGAAGGATGGAAGTAAGCAGTACAATGATAGTGTGCAAAAAAGGAACAGTGTTACATGTGTTCTGGCTGATTAGGACTGTACTCAGGCTGATGTTAGGCAGAGGTTTGGAGCCACCAAACACCAACACTTGAATCCCATTGAAATAATAAAGGTGTACATTTTTCTGCCAAGCAGGAGGGAAACTAACAGTGGAATGAGGAAGATGGTCTGTACACAAACACAGTCCTGAGTGTGAATGAGTTGTGGTTGTTTTAAAATATCAATCATCCTGTAAAAAAGTCGTATTAATAATATTTATTCCTTAACATGAACTATTTTCTATAATTATAGATTAATATACAACAAGTGTGTGGATACTAGCCAACATTTTACAGCACAATATAATAGAGTTGTGCATTTATATAATTCATGAATAAAAAATATTGAGGAAAAACTAATAAGTAATAAGTAATTTAAATATATACAGACCTACAGTTGATTATTTGGAGCAGCTGGTTTTAAATAAATACATTCAAATAAAGCTGAAGATAACAAATGAAAGCAAAGCCGTAACAGCTGCACCCAAACCATATAAAGTGAAAACTGACATCACAGTTTAATCATTAAGTCCATTAAAGGATAATTTCCGTTTTTTACAACCTGGACCTTATTTCTAGCATAAAATAAGATCATTTTACTCACCCAGAAACTTTGGTGTCATTTGGAGTTGTTTTGACGAAATTAGCCCCAGTGGAGCGGCGCGTATATCCGTATAATGCGAGAACACGGGGCACCCAATGCAGCCTCTAAATAACACATTATCCGCTGCAAAACTCGTTCATTTCGCCAATATTTTGTTATGATACACTAGTGCTATTCCCCTCCGAGCCCGTGGTGGCATGTTATCAACATGCTGCGCCTGTAGGTTGACTACTAACCTCCGACCTGGATGATGTCATCTCCGACCGCTGCCCGGCGCGGCTAACTTGCTACCGCTAATGCTATGGTTCGTTTCTGCGTGTTTCTGACTTGTCAGAACAAAATGAGCAGCTGGATGAAGTTCAGCTTCCACAGGCTTCCTCTCCTCAACCTGGACTCACTAAAGCTCCGGCTAGTTGAGCTAAAAATGGACCCGAATGGCGAAGCAGGATGATTATTATCAGAATGAGCCGGGCAGCGGTCGGAGATGACATCATCCAGGTCAGAGGTTAGTAGTCAACCTACAGGCGCAGCATGTTGATAACATGCCACCACGGGCTCGGAGGGGAATATCACTAGTGTATCATAACAAAATATTGGCGAAATGAACGAGTTTTGCGGCGGATAATGTGTTATTTAGAGGCTGCATTGGGTGCCCCGTGCTCTCGCATTATACGGATATACGCGCCGCTCCACTGGGGCTAATTTCGTCAAAACAACTCCAAATGAAACCAAAGTTTCTGGGTGAGTAAAATGATCTTATTTTATGCTAGAAATAAGGTCCAGGTTGTAAAAAACGGAAATTATCCTTTAAGTGTATGTGATTATTACATTAGAGGACGACAACTCCAGATCACACATAGGACTTTGACCCATCTGACACTGCCTACAGAACAGCACTGGTCTCAGAAGAAATGGTTCCTTTAAAATTTGACTTTAAAATAATTTTATTTTACCTTTAAAACATTGAAACTGTGCCTTTAGAAAGACGTGTGTATTGAAACTGTGTGTGAAACTGACACTATAATAAAACTATATGATAACAAGCAGGGTGGAACTGATCATATTACTGCTGAACATCTAATATATGACAGAGAACATGTTCCTCTTCTTGCCACTTGATTTCCTGGGTCTCTAGCTCCTGACACAACGCTGTCAATGCAGTTAGTTCCTGTTCTAGAGATAACTAGTGACGAAACAAAGAGTGACCTGTCAAACTAACACCAGCACCTGAGCCATGTAAACCTTTGCCTTTCTTTTCTTTTTTGCTGCTTCTCTTCTTCATTTGTCTGTTTTTCCCGTCTTTTCCCCGTTATATTCCGCACACATAACAGTGAACACATAAGTATTCTGACCTGTGGTGCCAGAAACATCAGGGTGGGAAGGTCCAGAAGACACTTTAAGTCTTTCCAGGGTGTTTCTCTGCAGGGGGGCAGCAAGGTGGGGGCTGGCCGGCCCCCCAGGGACACACTGAGGCCTTCAGCTACCAGCATCTCCAGGTACAAAGACACCTGGGACACTCTGAAGATCCAGTCTTCCAGACAGGACACATCACAACCTCCCTGATCTGAAAAGTCAAACTTTGTCAACAATCACATTTCTTCACTGTCGACAACATGTCCTAAAACCTTCAAATCACCTCAGTACCTGAGGGTTTGAGTTCAGAACACATTTGCTCTGCAAGGAGCTGGACACCGAGGGAGCCATCACCCATTCTCTCCGGCTTCCAGCCCTGCAAGCGCCCTCTGTGGACCAGAATCTGAACTACAGCAGAGATTAGGTCCTGCAGGAACTGCGGAGAAAAGAAAAAAAGGAAAAAGTACAGTGGGATGTCAGTAAGATACTGTAGGATGGAGGCAGCAGAGTGTGAAGTAAACAAAGTAAAGAAGAGAAACACAACACATACAGTACTGTATTGTAGGGCTGGGACGATATGCTTTTCTTCCAATTCGATTCTTCTACAATTTTTTGGATGGCAATTCGATTCAAATTGCGATTCTACGATATTGCCGATTCTCTTGATTTTTAGTCTGCATTTTTAACATTTATCTGCACACAAATACTGTAGGAGCTTATAAATTAACATACTCCATTACAAAGTGAACTTAAACCCTTTTCAAAACCTGTACTCTCTGTATGTAAAAAAGGCTAACAAATGCACATTGCACAATATTTTAAAAAATTCATAAAAGAAAAAATGTGAATCCAATTTTTTCTCCCACCCCTACTTGTATTGACACATTGTTTCCTATATACATTTGTTTTGAAGTTTGAGTTTGCTCACCTCTGCTACCTGCTCACATGAAACAGCTGTAGCAGCCGCTGCTCCGTGCTGCTGGGACATGGCCAGGACCAGAGGAGCCCGTTCCTCTGCAGTGCCTCGCAGGGTGTCGGCCAGAAAGATGATCAGCTGCTCCCGACCCACAGAGGCAGCAGACGCACCGCTCTGCCCAGACGCTGTAGGTGCTGCCTGTCCAGCAGAGTCGATACTGCACATGCACTGGTAGATCCTCTTTATCATGGAAGCTGATGCCAGGCTGCCCATTGAGGACTGGCAGAGACAACAGGTGAGATTCACTATGACACTATAATAGCACTTCCTCAGTGGAACAAGAATATAAAACATCGTCGGTGTGAAAGTTTATTCCTCACAGTAAAAATCCAAATCAACAATAAATTATTTATATATCATGTCAAATCATGATAATCCATACTAGACTTAAAATGTACAAATGATACAGACTGATTCATAGTGGTACCACTACCTGCAGCATAGCAAGTGTTAGAGTCTTCCCTTGTAGTGTTTTCTCGGGGCCTCCTGAGGGCCCCCCAGCCCCCTGCAGCCTGGTGAAGACCCCCTCCACCACAGGCCGCTCATCGGGGCGGAAGCGGGCCAGCCGCTTCTGCACCACCACACTCTCAGTGTTACCCATGGTGCTCTACAGTCCAACACTAAAGTATGGAACACACTCAGTGTTATTATATTTCTATACTGCGACTTGAAATACTACACAATACATCTTGTGCCATATTTATTTTAGACAGCATATGTGTATATATATCAGTATGTAGAATGAATATTGCACAGCAATATAGTATATAGACAGTGGTGATGGTATAAAAACAAAAGATGACCATCAAATGTCAGTAACAATATCATAGCTGCTATATTTGCTATTGTTTATCTAGGGCACTGACTCATCTTTAACATGCGACTCTGTAGTTTCATTCTTAACGGCTGTTACTCCTTGTGTAATGTCTAAACAAAACTCTTTTGCTTTCTTAACCATCCTGTGACACCCTCAACTTTATCATATGCTTAAATGGTGCCTGAACTATTTAAAGGGATAGTTCCCTTTAATGCAGCAATTGTCTCATCTCTGTTGACACAATTACTGTGAAAATTATTCATTCCTGGATGATGATGTGACAAATAACGCTGTACCATGCTGTGTGTTGCTGCTTCCTGTGTTTTGTTAGAGGCCTTTAGTCACAGCTAATAAAACAAGCAGTTTTTTTTTTATGAATGATGCACAAACGCATCTTCTCACATTAGACCTTCATTGGCAGCTAACGCTAGCTAGCACCATCTAGCTAGCATATTGTTTCCCTACCGGAAATGTCTGTGAATTAAACACTTTGATTGTAATAAGTATATCATGCACGATGTTCTCAAAGTCAGGTAATTTCACAATAATGTGTCTGTGTGTTGCTGACCTGTTAAAACACAGCAGCTCAACTCTCCATCCTGCTTCTCCTGACAGCACAATGTAAACTTCCGGGTCTTTGTCACGTGACGCTGAAGGCAGCCAATGAAATGAGCTGGATATTCATGACGTCTGTACTTTGTCTTCCTCTGCACCTGCATCCATTAACTCTGATACTGCCTCTCTCTGGTCTGAGCGTCCACTACAGTCCTGTTCTTTGGTCTTCCACAAACCTGTCATCCATTTTCTCCCCTCCATCTTGTCCCCCCACCCAAGCACATCTTTTATCTTGTCTTGTAAACATTGTTTCCTCTTTATGTTTCCTGTTAGAATAAAGGACACACTTCTCTCTTTTTCCTGACACTGTCACTGATTACAATGACCTATGGGATGTTTTCCTCCTTCTACTCCTGTATTCATTTTGTCACTCTTTTCCAATACTCTGTCCATGGTTAATTATTTCCAACAATGGGTTGATGTTAAATATTCTCCTACACCTGCTCCTTCACTAACTTGTCTGCTTCCTCATTTCCCTAGATTCCTCTGTGCAATTTGGAGCTCACACCTCAAGGTGCACTGAAGATGTCTCTTTTAGAAAAGCCATACAAATTTAGGACATCTGCAAGTTAGATATATCAAACATATAGAAATGAAATGTTCATGTGGGTTCAGATTACAATGGACCAGTCTCATAATGATGAATGATTAAAGCAGTTGGGCTGTGCTGTTGAAATAAGATTTAGAATATGAAATTATGATGTTAAGCAATATATTATGCATACATGAGCATGAATAAAAAAAAATACTCATCTTTTAGTCACTGAAATGTTCTTTTTCTTTTCTCCAGAAAATGAGTAAATCAAAACAGCCTGAATAATGTGTAGGCTATGTTCAAATTCCTTCTTTAATTGTATCTTTTATTGACTTTAAATGCAAGGATACAAATTATATACACAAAACTATGTATAAAGTCACATGGAGGCCTGTCATAAAGTGATACAGTCACGGCCCACATTTCACCAGTAGAGTGTGCACAGGAGCAACCAGAGAGAGATCGAGGACCCTTTGCAGAAACAGCAGGCAGTTGAAAAAACTCCTTTTAAGGGCATGAGATTTGTGAGTGCACTGAGCTGGGTGTGTTGCATTGTAATGAAGCCTTACAAGACAGTGGATGCACCCACATCAGCACTGTGTGAGTGTGAAGGTGACGTGCAGCCATTTGCCCACTGGTGTAAACAGGATACCATGATGAATCAGTGTTTGCTACACAGAGCTAGAAAATCCACCAAGAGTTTCTCGAGTGCAGTGACTGTTAGCGTCTCAAAGTTAAAAACTAGGTCATAGCTCTGAATGAATGAACGAGGTGGACCGTGTCCCTTTTGAAGCTCGCAACTTTTTTTTTATTCCCTGAAAAGTAACTGCTAGTCAAGATCCAATATACTGAGCCCTGTGTTAGTTTTCATGGAGCTGAAAGCTTGGCCCTCTTACTGTTGTTTGTATGATAATGTGCTGATAGGCCTATGTATCTAGATAACATGCTGCAGCTTAGCCACATAGTTTACTTGTACTTTCAGTCTCCAGCTCTCCAGCTCTACACATCCTATGAGTGCTGCATCGCACTTCCAACTCTCTGAAAGAGTGTAACCTGATGCAGGATGTGCAAAAGTTCAGTGTGTGATGTGTTGGTGAATTCAAAATAAGGTTTTACACTGAAAACTATGCAAACTATACTATTACACTGAAAACTATGCAAAATAAATAAATAAATATATATGTATTTATTTTGCATAGTTATTTAGCATAATATTGCAACATATTTGTATTTTGGTTTGATTAAAAACACATCATTTGCATAAGAAATGTGTTGTTCCATTACAACAGTTTAAAACCTATGTGTGAGAATCTGCATGTTAAAGAGTGAAGTAAAAATAAAATAACTGTACATCATTTCACAGTTTAGCTGCTGTGGCTTCTAGTCAGTTGACACCCCCCAACCCCAAACTGAATCAAGTTTGCACATTTTTCTTTATACACAGTAGACACAGGAGTGTGGAGGACTATGAGATAAAATAATTAGATCTTTTATTAAGCTGTTACACTCAGGTAAATGGCTCACTATGAAGAGATTATTAGAGGTGCATTGTACAACAAGATGTAGCCTACTGACATTAGCAGGTGATGTGAGAAAATGAGAACTAGAGGAAATAGCAGAAATGTGCTCAATGAGAGAGAAAGAAGGAACTTCCTCATTGAACTTTCGATACTGGGTTCACATTACAAAGTACTTTACCAAGAATGTATCTGAATGACCAGTGCAACACCTCACCTGCTGCTGTTACAATGCTTCGCAAAACAAAAGATGAACTGGGTTAAGAACAGAGCCTATACGGCCATAGTCAGAGGAGAATGGTAAACGCTGATGTAACAGTAACATGAGTGGATGGGTTTCTCTGTCATCTAAATATATAATGACACCTATCAATATTTATATTGACATCAGCAGCCAGTCATTTTAGACTCAGTCAAATTGCAATTTGTCTGAGGTAGAGTGTTATTTTCTCTTAGACATTACATAGTCTCACTAATATGTTTGTTCAATGTGTGTTGTGTGTGTGTGTGTGTGTGTGTGTGTGTGTGTGTGTGTGTGTGTGTGTGTGTGTGTGTGTGTGTGTGTGTGTGTGTGTGTGTGTGTGTGTGTGTGTGTAGTGTTCAGTGTTCAGTGTATCTGTGTATCTGTGATCAGTGTTGTACAGTTTAGACAAGGCTCTATCTATCTCCTTCTCCTCAGTTTTCTTCCTCTGTTTGTATCGCTTCTCTGGTGTTTCCAGCAGGTACAGACAGAACCAGGCAACACACATGGTTCACTGATATACGACTGTGTATGCGCACACGCTCCAATAAAAACAGGGAGACTTGGCTTTATCAGTATCTCTGGCAGTCACTTGTGTTCACTTCACTATAATGAATCAGCTGTCAACAAGTCAAGACTTGAGAAGTGAGTCTCGTTAGTTCTTCTTTTCTCTTCCCTTTGCTCAATACCCCTCCTCTCAGCTGCATCCCTATATGGTAAAAGTCTATTGCAGAGTAACTGCACAGGAAATCCACCATTTGAATGCCCAAAAAAAAAAGAAAAAAAAAAAAAGCCACACACCACATGTATACTCTGACGGCATGAAACTGTCACACAGCTTCAAAGATTTCTTGCATATTCATTTCAAGAACAGAAATTCTGCTCTTGCTTGCCGCATGTAATTGTAGTTATTTCTACTTTTTCTATGTGGTCTTTATTCTCAGTCCATGGGCCAAGACCACAAACATTAGAACCCATTATCCTTTAATCTGTTGTATAAAGAAATACAATGACATACAACTGAATTTGTAAAATATATATATATATATATAATTTAGAAGACAATTAGGATTTCCCTCAAGGGTATAAATAATCCCTATATTAGTTATTATCCTCTTTGTGTTGAGTTTTTGTCATAAATGGCAGAAGATATGAGGTCATTCACATTCACCTCTCCTATGTCTGGCGCTGCTTTGCATGTGCTAACTAAAGGATTTGAATGATGTTCTTCTGGGACTAAGACGGTTTTTGGTGTCTTAAAACCTGATGATGTCCTCTATGTGTATTTGAATGCAATGTACCATGTCAGGCTTCAGCTAAACTGATCTTAGGTTGGCATAAAACTCCTTCCACAGCTATGTGGTTTCTTAGAGCGTGACAAATAAAATACAGCTTGGTTATAGGTAGAACTATGCTTTGGTTTCTGCTGAGTGCAGGGGGGCATAGTCATGACATGGCCATGACTGGTGTTTGAATGCAACGTGACCTGTTACTGAATCATTCTTGTGAAACTGAGACCAGAGACCATTTCAAATTGCACAAGGTGAACGGAAATACTTGCATGGACCTTCAAACAAGCAAGTAAATATAAACTCATACTGTAAGACACACTTATTAAGAAAGAGGTGAAAAACAGCTTCCTGATTCAGAACTGAAAGAATGTTATCACATCTTTTATGTGGGTGTTGGGACTTCTGCTCTCTGGTCTTGACTGTAAAGTGCAACCTTGTAAAAAGGAAAAAAAAAAAAAAGACATGTTACTGAAAGCAGCCCCTGTGCATCGATAAGACAGAGGAGCTTGAATGTTCCAGATTTTGTGTAACTCATTCTGTCAAATTAGTTTAGGAGGCATTAGTGATACAGTATATGCAACACCTGCATGTTCCTTTCATGATAACATTGCATGAGTATGCTATACAGTTGATGGATATTGATATCCAATCAAACTTGAACAGTTTAATTATATATATTATAGCCTATATATATATATGTTTTATATATTTGTTTGCCTTGAAATGTTTCTGTTCACCTCTCATGTATCATAAGTACATGCTGAGCTACTGTGTATGCGGATAAAGTAAGAAACTGCTGTAAAAAAAAAAATCAAAATCAAATTGAAGTGCTATTACATTTTTGCATAACTTACAGATCAGTGCCTGATCGCTCAGATAACTCTCAGTTGACCCTTGATTTACAGTGTTATTATAAAGACAGGAGGCATTCAGAATGCTATTAACATGCACAGCCACTCTCTTCTTATAATAAAAGTCTGTGTGTCGAGGCAGTTGACCTTTAACTGTAACCTCCCTGACCACAGAGACGGCACAGTGTGGCAAAAGGGCAGGTTCAGTAAATGAATAGCTATCTTATTGGGTGTCAGTAATTTGTGCAGAGCAGAGAGTTATAGTTCAATTATCATGGGAGTTGAATCTTCAGCAGGAAGAAGATGAGGAAATGGAGGGAGGCAAAGATGAGAGGGGAAAAAAGATGGTCAGACATGAAGAGGTGGAAGAAAGGAAATATGTGTAGCCTGAAGGTACAATGCTGAGATGATGGGGAGTGGAGTAGTGTGACGCAGACATGTGACACTCACAAGAACACAGTACAGAAACAGTTCTCCTGACTGAATAGGTGTGGACATTGTTCTATAGGGTTATTGTAACATGCTGTCATTTCACTGATTTGAGAAATAGTATACAGTGTAATTGATATACAATAATATATAGCAGACATGTACAGAATATTGCAATTATGTGACACCACAATGTGATGCAAAGTAAGATTATGATAATAAAATGGAATATGATGCCATGTCTATACATTTTATAGAAAGGAAAAGAAAAAGTTGTGTGTAAAATTATGATAAATTAAATGTGAAGAAAGACGAATATGCAATATAACATGATGTAACACAATATAATACATTAATGCAGCACAATATCTATGAATACGTAGTAGCCTACATATATGATGAAAGGGGGTGAATCGATACAAAAAGATGCAAACTGATTTATGAGTCAAACATTATGCAACTATAATATGAGTAGGATATGGTACTGCATAATATCTCAATGTGCTATATGAGACATTACAACACAATACACCCATTATAAAACAATATCAAATTATACAGATGCTTAGGCTCTGGAATCTATTGTCTTCTATGCCAGAGGATAAAATAGCTGAAGTTTTTAACTGGGATAAAGCACATAATCCTTGGTGCTGTGAAATGATTGCTATTTTTAACAAGGTGGATCAACAACATTTTCATTAATGGTTTGCGTTGTTAATTTTGTGAAGCATAAGTTATTTCTTGAGTATAAAGAAAAGCTCAGAACTTATTGCCAGTTGAAAAATGTGTATTGTCCAGAACCCTATGTGACTTTGGCACTGGATAGATCCAAGATCCTTTGTTGTCTAAATATGAAATGTGTCTTGTAAGCCCTTATAGGCTGGGCACCTTAATTGGTGCATGACATTTAATTAAAGTATAAATTCATTCATTCCAATGCAGTGACACAACTCATGACTGACACTGATTTACTCATGATACAGTACATTACCAATCAGAATCACATAAGAAAAAAAAGAAGAACATTCCTACAACCTCATGATCATTGCATTATTCCATCTATTGACTATGCCACTTATCCTTCTGCGGGTCATGGTGCCGATGATCCAATCCCTTCATCCTGGACAGGTTACAAAGAGCTCACACAGAAGCTTCTTTCCATACTTATTGTGGTACAGAAAGGGAATTTTTCTCTTTTATGTACCACAATATGTCATGTACAAAAAAGGATCCTTCATGTTTAGATCTTAGGTGTTCATGATTCAAAGGAGAAATGTTACTTACACTAATTCGGCCACAAGACAAAGTATGAAAATATGCAATTGTTTTTTATTTTCCAGTCAGGATTATATTTGAGAGTCCTAGACCATCTTGAAGCAGATCAGGTACAGCCAGAATCTGTAAAGTTTATTTGACCAGTTAACCTCAATGGTCAGCCTGGAGAAAGAAACCATAATGAATGCAATCCCTGAGGATCAAATTCACTTTTCTCCATTGAAACAGGAAGCAAGCTGCACATTTTTGGCTTCCTCACAAACAGGCGCAGATAAGGATTTCTGCTTGGTTTCAGTTTAGATACAGTAAAGGCCTCTTGGCGTCTGGGTCAGAGGTGTCATGTAAATGCTGAGAGAAACAAAACAAAACAAACACACAAACATGTATTGCAGTATTGGATAAATTTAAAGGTATAATACTGTGGAAACAAACAACCCTCCACTCCACTAACTTTGTGATGTCATAACAAATCAGTCACATCATTTTGTTTCTTTAAAATCTGCATTATTTCTAGTTGATCTGAGGGTCAGACCCTCCTCTCTTCTGATTGGCTGACACTGACCAGTTGCTACTAGAGTTCAAGAGAGAGGAGATGTAAACTGTGATGTTTTTTTGTTTTTTTTTAATCTGGCTAATAGGCTATATCTTCTTGTGGATCAATAAATCAAATAAAGCATCAGAAAGCATAAAATACGGAACCTTCCTTAATGATACAAATGAAAATGTTACAGTGTGGTTAAAGTGGAATCACCTGTGGTTAGCTTAGCTGCTAACAGTTGTCCCAGTTGCAATTTGAGAAGTGCACAGGCACTTCCCAATTCACATTCACATTCAACTCGCCAAGACTGAGCTCCCAAGAATACAAGTCTGGCCTCAGCGTACTCTGTAGAAAGGCCTTCGGCCCATTCATGAGATCTGGTGATTATGAGAAAAATGTCAGCTAACACCCATCTGGCAACAAAAATGACCAGATTCAAACTGTAGCCTTAGCTTTCATGAGAGAGAAGAAAGCTAAACTCGGAGGAACTGATCATCAGTAGTGATGGAAAACCAATAACAGAGTGACACCACAGCAAACAGAGGTCCCATTGTCACCTTGTATTTAGAATGTAAATGTACTCAGTAAACTCAGTAAACAGATGCTCATTTGGGGTGGGAGAATGAAGTGGCCCTCAGCTCATTAGTCTCCGTCAATGGCCGCTCTGTGCCAACACTGTGCTGCACTGGCACACAGGAGCACTGAGAACTGACCCATTCACACTCATATTCCCTCTGTGTCACTCTTTCTTCCCTATTCACATGGCCTGGAAGAATCTGAAAAGAGACCCACCCCACCTCTCACCCCCATTTGCTTTGCTCAGTTGCGCAAATTTCAGTTTCCAAGCCCCCCACCCCACCCCACCTCCAGCCCCTCTCGCTCCTCCTGTCAGCTATTATCTTTCTCTCTCTTTCATTTTCTTTCTCTCTCTCTCTTCACCCAGTTGGGGTCACCAAAAAAACACACTACCCACAAGTCTGAGTGAGGCGTCCAAGGAATTCCCAATTTACATTTTATTTTGACTGATTGCCATGTTAAAACTAATTAGTAATGTCATTCCCAAACAAAAATGAAAGAGTTTCTTGGTTAGAGTACAAATCCCTGCGACTATATCCGGGTCATGTGCAACTCAAGATTTAGCCAAATATTGTGTTTACAAATAAGTCGTAGATGTAAAAAATGCATGAACATATGATCACAAAACCAAAACAAAACTTCCAAATGCCCTGACATATAGAGGCCATCAATGCACTGCAATTAGGAAAATGCATAGATGAAGAAATATTTTCAAACACAGAAGGCATTGACCAATAAGAGCATCTCAGCCATGTTGCATGTTGATACAAGATACAAGATATGTTTGCCTTTCTTGAGTAAAATGAATTAATGTGCCCCCACCCCTATCACACACACACACATATACACACACACAGTGAGCCCCCGCCTGTTTCTTTCTAGGAGACGATGATTATGAGCTCATTCCCAGGGCGAGGGGTTGTTTCAACATCATTCACTCGTGTACAAACGACTTGGAGCACGTTGGTCCGTTTGGATTTCGGACCCTGCTGAGCTGTGACTAATAACACTGAGCCAGTCATACTGTGGTGACGTGGTTGCAGGTTGGAAGTGAAAGAACTGGCTCCTTCCTGCTAGGGCTTAAAAGGCCTGAAAGCTTCTCAGTGAAATTAAAATTTTCACGATTCTTATGCGGATAAAATACAATAAAATACAGTCAAAATGTCATCACACAAACATGTGGAGGCACTGGGTGGCTATAAAAAAACAAAACAATTCTTGCCATTCTCTCTCTCTCCCTCTCTGTCACACACACACACATACACACGCACGCACACATGCTCCAACAGAGCACATGACCTGCTGTGGGCTGTAAAATATGCTGCTGTGTTGAGGAGGTCTGAGGAATGCAGGAAGGATCTGAGTGGTATCGCTCTGCAGGAACTGATCTGACAATCCTTGTTTGGACACTCCTACAGGTCCTGTATGCTAACATCTCTCTCTCTCTCTCTCTCTCTCTCTCTCTCTCTCTCTCTCTCTCTCTCTCTCTCTCTCTCTCTCTCTCTCTCACACACACACACACACACACACACACTGACAGACTGGGTATTTGCCACACTTACAGTACACTAATGGCACTGCCTGTATTTACCTTTGGCCACACTGACTGGAGCTGTCGGGACATGTGTGTCACAGAGAACTGCAAAGTGAAAGTAACATGGGGTGGGGGGGTGGAGTGGTGGGGGGGGTGTAGTGGCTAGCAGCATACCTTTAAACACTAATGATGGAGAAGCAGAATTGGGAAATTGGGAAATTGTTAAGAACAAACTTGTGGTTGTCACACCTTTGTAAACCAGTGAAAACAAGATTTCAAGTCTGGAAGCCCTATCAGCTCTGTTGGTTGGAGATAAATGCTTACATCAGCCTTAGATGCCATTGACAATATTAATATGCAAATATTTAAAGCAGAAGTAAGCGGAATATTTGTGTTAATAAGTCTTAAATAGTTGTATCTTCCGACAGCAATCACTTATATAGAGTGTTTGGTCTGAAACACGGGTCTGTCAGTCACTCTGCTCTGCTGTAAGCCGAGGAGAAAACTTTTATTTTATTTCCTTGTATCCTACAAGCTTTATCCAATGAGGAGAGAGAACGGCATGAAGGGCTGTGTGTGCAGCCAAGGGATGCGTGTGAATGTGGTGACGTAGGGACGAGGACCAATAGATCCATGACGAGGGCGGGGACTGCTAACTCCATCGGCTGACAAGAAGTCAGAAAAAAACGACCGGATCGCTTACTTCTGCTTTAACAGATACATTGAGTGTCATAACATTAGCTACTTAGTAGTATTAGCCACTAAGTAGCACTGCACTCTGCCTAATTGTTGCTGAACTGCATCCAACTGCTGCATTTTGGATCAACAAACACTTCGTCAGGGAGGAAAAAACACGTTTACTCCCTGATGAAGGCTAGTATGCCTAAAGAGAGCGCCATGGAAATTCCTTTCCACTATCATGCTGCATTTTGGAGTTAGCCACTTCTCATGTAAAGAGGCATAAAGATTGTTCCTTTCAACAGTCCTCCAGTCTATGTGGATAATTATAGTGCTGTTGTGGAATTACAGTATCATTTCAATACAGTCCCCTATAGACTTCCAAAACACCAGATCACAACCATACATTCAGTCATTTTTCAGCACTATATGACCAATATGACCAATTCTGAAATGTCCTCACAGATGCAGAGACACAGACCTTGTGTGTCAGGTATACTAAAATAAACACACCATATAAGCACACTGATCATCACGTTTACTTTTATAACTGATTACGTTGAGGCACAAAAACTACTTGGTTAGATTTAGAAAAACATCAGGATAGATTCATATGGGAATTCAACTTCACTCTCTTGTCTTTAATTCCTACGTGTTTGTGACCCACCCATCCCCCTTACTATACAACTAGATGTGGCCTAGCGACAAAAAATAACTGTTGCTCATAATAACTTCCTGCACAAATGACTGACGTCTTATCAGCTTGTTTCTCGATGACAGTCTCTTGCCTTTCCGCCCATTTAACATTATTCAGTTTACACAATAGGTTGCATTTATATTCATCTTTATAACCTTTCAAAAACAATGCAAGTTTATACACCATATAACTTTAACAATATGTGGTGGCTAATGGGTCATTTTTATGTGTTTTCATTTTGGGGTTAAATCTAGATTGGATCCTCATCCTCCACTGACCTGGGACCAGCTGCAGTCCCCTCTCTGTCCTCCTCTTCACTGACAGGAAGTGGCTCTGTGTGGGCAGCCCATCACCACTCATGTTGTGGTGGTTAATGAAGAAACTGAGATACTGGGATGTGTGAGTGGGTTTCTTGTACACTGTGATCCTTATTTGACTATCAGCCTTCACAAGTCTTTTTTTTTGTGCCTTTTCATTAAATGATCAACCTGCAGTTAGGGAAGTTACAGATATGATGTTTCCATGGAAATGCAAAGCTCTGCAGATGGTGGTGTCTGTGTTTTGGCTGTTGGTTTGTTAGTTCACTGAGCTATTTTGGCAGCTTCTGCATAGACTTTAATGTCTTGTGATGACTTGCATGATATGGCCTGACATTCTTTTTCATTGAAAAACATTTGTTCCCTGGATCAACCGCTCACTTTTCATCTGGCACCATCAGGCTTTAATTTATCTTTATCCACTATTGTGGGTCATGACCTGCAAAACTAATAACATTCAATTAAATAATCTCTGACACATTTTGTATGAATGCTGTGCTTTTTCTAGCACCACAGACTCACAAACCGATGATACATCAGGGGTTCAGTAACTTGCCCACAGACACTTTGACATGTGGACTGGAGGAGCCAGGGATCAAACCACTGACCCTCTGATTAGTTGACGACCCACTTTATCCCCTGAGCCAGGAAACATTGTGCCTACTCAACATCAACATGCCAGAGGATCATTATGAGAGTATTAACATTTAGCTCAAAGAACTACAGTACTGTGCTTGAATTACAGCTCCAGATTTAGAACAAGCTAAAAAAAAAAGATTTTGCGTTCATGTTATGAAGTGGATGTTGATATCAGTGGTTCCTCATTCTTTTGAAGGCGAGCGGAACAAAAAGAATAACAGAATATAGATGCAATGAGCTCTCTCATTGCCAATGTAATCTATGTGAACACACATATACCCCCATATGGCACACCTGTTGCAGCTAGCCTTAACTCCCACAGTCACACTCACACACAAATGCACTGTAGCATGAGCTTAAACTACATCCTCAACTTCTTCGCAGCTTATTTAAAGCCACAGTGAGCTACAGCAGAGCTCTGTCATTATACACCCACCTTAGTATTAGTCCCTTTAGATCACTGCAGCCAGCCTGTCAGACACGCTCACACTCATACACACACACACACACACACACACACACACACACACACACACACACACACACACACACACACACACACACACACACACACACTCACACGAGCACTCTGCAGCAGTCATGTTTGATCAGTGGCTGAGTCATCCAGACGAAACCATTAATCCATCCGTCTGACTGCTGCAACAGAATAACACATGCACCACACACATGCTGATGTTGTGTGGGTTTGAGCAGCTGGGAGCCATCACACTGACCTGATACAAACCCTGCCAATGAAAGCCACAATAAAGCACAAACAGTAGATCTGTGCTGAAAGTCACCGACCATCCCCGGACACGCTGACTTATCACCTGACCATGATGTGAATGCAGAGTGCAAGAGGCTTACTTACAGTGGATTAAGTCATTAGGAATTGTAACACACTTATCAGTGATATATTTACCTAACCTGGTGAAAAGTAATATGGAGAGTAACCGTTAAAGTGCATGGCAGTGGCAGAAAACAACTAGTCTGATCATTTATTGGACAATGTGATTGTAGATCGGTAGAAAGGATCACAGAAACACAGCTGAAAACAGCAGTGCAGTTCCTGATTATTAATAAGTAACTTATAATAATATCGCCATGGAAATGGTTGACAACTACTAAGTGATGTATTCATTTATTGTGGGCTAACAAAATGACAGTTGGGATCTGGGAGGGCGGATACTCGGACAGTGAGGAGCTAATTGAGACGCTGCAGGATCAGGCCTCTTTGTTTTCCTCACCAACCGCTGACTGGCTTAGCATGGTGGCTACAGCGGTGACCATGGAAACCCTTGGGAGTCCTGAAGCTCCCAGAGATGGTTGCTGTGTGGACGTTGACTTTGAGTGCCAAAATGCTCCCATTACCTCATCCTACAGACATATATATAAAAAAACAAACATTTTGAATAACGGCAACTTAACGGCACGACACAGTGAAGAACTCTTTACTAGATCTTTTGATAGCACAACACTCAGCCTTCAAAGAGTCCTCCATCTTTGGGCAGTTCATAAAATCACACATTTGTCTCCCTTGTCAAAGCATGTTGCCTACATTACCCACAATGCAATCAGATCACAGACCGTTCAGTCAGTAAGTGTATTGCTAATGCAGCCACTAACCTCCTGAGGAACCGGCCACAGTCCTGTTTCTGACTTGACACTTTCAGCACCAACAAGTGTGACTCAAGTTACATCACCTGAGGCGAGTTATCAGACAGAAGAGTAGACTGACTATTGACTATTCAGTAAAGTTGCTGTAATTTGTTTTAAAGTCCAACTCAAATGACACAAGTTGAAGGATGGATCTGATCTAATTGTTTATCGACATCAGAGAAAAGCATGCAAGGTTTAAATTGTAGTAGCTTATTGAACAAGCCAAGGTGCACAAGACGGGTACATACAAATTGGCTAGAAATGTGGATTATTGTGAAATGTTTATAATGTGTTTATAATGTGTCACATAAAATATGGCTTTGAGTCAGTGTGGCCATCTGCCTGCAACAGAGTGCCGACCTTGTTCCTTGGAATTAAGGTCAAAATCACACAGCTTGCTCTCTGTGTTGATGAAGAATGAAAAGTTTTTCTATTTGATAAAATGACATGACATTTTATATTGTATAGGTCAAAGGTCAGACACCATAATGTGTGTAAAAGCACTTCCAGCCTGCATCCACCACTGTAACTTAGGAAGGAGAGACTGTGACTTTGGAACGCTGTAGCTGAGCACCAATGTGAACTGTCAATTTTGCTGGATGACTGGTGACTTGCTTAACTCATGTAATTTAATAGTAAACATCAAGTCTGTCCTAAATTTGCATTATTTTCTGTATTATTACTACTATGAAATAAAGAACTTTAAGGAGTTTATTAATAAGCAATGAAATTCAAAGCAAAGGCTACACACATTTAGAAGTCAAAACGTACTGTACAGCCTGAATGTCTAAGACAACTGAAAAACAATGAAACATAATCTCCAGAGACACACAAAAGACACTTCACAAAGCCAGTTTTGGAAAAAACATCAATTTTTATTTTTGAAATGACTGATATTGTGCCCATTCACTTTTCTTTCTTTTTTGCATTATTTTTTTTTGAAAATCTCTTCCACCAATGTCCAAGATAACAATGCTCTTAAAAATAAAATCAAAAGGTAAAACTTTTCAGAGAAAATAAAATTCATCTCAAAAAGAAAAAAAAAATACAAGAAAAAAATCCTGTTTTTTGCAGGGGGGAGGGAGGGTTTAAACTAAACAAAAAGAGATGCTACAACCGAGACATGGTTCCTCCTGGGCTGGGTAGGGATGACAAGCCCAGGCCCAGATCCACATACTGATCCAAGTCCCAGCCACATGTAAGGAGGATAGCCAATCACAGTGTAGTGTCCACAGACTCCCATGATGCCCCTCTCTCCATGGGAGACTAAGGCAGTCAAACACAGTAGGTTACAGTATGCATGGATACCTTTAAGTGGTAAATTGTGAGATGAGACATCAGAGGAAAAGATCTCCACCCTCAAAATCCTGAGATTTTTGGGGAACATTCAATAGTTGACCAAAGTGCGGCTAAGTGATCCATATATCAGTTCTCTGGATTTCTATGGACCTACAGTATGTATCTACAGGCCAGAAAACAACACTGTGTAAAGACTAGAGTCTCAGTTTTACTCTTCTACAAAGCCTGCCCCAGCTCTGGTGATTGATAACGTTGATTATGTCCAAGAAAAACTGGAAGGAGAAAGTGAACAGTACATGTAACAACAATGTTCACACTCGTGCTTCACAGCACAAAGAACAGGTTTGAAAGAAAAGAAGACGAAATGGAGTCAGTCTCAGGGGCTGACGTAATGGATGTAATGTTTGAGGCTGTAACGCAAACACAGCTGTCTGGCTGGAAATGCAGAGGTGGATAAATGAGAACTTAGCACTGTGACTCAAAGCAAGCTGCCAACCGTCAGCGAGGATCCTGGGAGGAAATGGAGATCTTTTCCTCCTGGCGGTACAGTGTGTCATGACTAAGAGCATGTTCTGGTGTCAGTCACATGCCTGCAAGTGGAGGGTTTCATTTCAAAACCATACATCTGTCTTCATCAGTGACGTCAATTTCCAACTAAGTTATGTTATTAACAGTCTACAACCCGATCCATGGTCACAGTACAGCGATTTGAAGTGAAACCCTTCAGTCTTTCACATCCCCATTATACAAAAAAATCCTATCAAACAGTGCTGCAGCCTTGATGTTACTTCATGATGCTCAACTGCAGCACGGTTGAGACGAGGATGAGCGTGAGATGATGATGCACAGCACAGTAGATAACCAACCATGAGCTGACTGGGGAGAGGGCAGAGAGCAGGAGAGGAGAGAAGGCGGAGAGTTGTGACCTGTACGAGCGCTTGTGTGTTTGCTTTCATGTGTGCTGGAGTGTTGACCGTGCACATCCTCGTAAAATAGAGTTGAGAAGTGCAAATGCCGAATGTGGAAGCAGCCGTGTTGTGTTCACTGTCCGGGTTGTTTGTTTTCCAGAGCCAGCCCCTTAAAGGGACAGGCTGAAATGTGCATATTTCTTTTCTAGCGTATGAAAAGGAGATGAGATCTCACTCTTCACCATGAGGTTACATGATGCCAGCAGCCGGTTATCTTACAGTAGGTCAGCATCAAGACAGAAAAATGGTGAAACAGCTGGTCTGGCTCTGATCACAAGTAAATAAATATAATAAAACAACATGATCATGAATTAATACATTTCACCTCATGTGTTACATCAGCACAAAAACCACAGTGTTAAACTGACAAGTCACAGTCTAATGACGGGTAACACATGGGACTATTTCTAGGCCATGAGCAACGACTTCCTAGAGTCTCTGCTTGTTGCCTAGCAACTGCTACTACGGTATGTCATTTTTACACTTTGGTTTATGTATGGATTAAACAAACATGATATAAAATGTTAATTAGTGAGCTGTAGAGCTGCTGGTAGGTGGATTTTCCTACTTGTAGGAAGAGCCAGGCTGTTTTCCTCCTCCCAGTGTTTGTGCTCAGCTGAACTAACCAGCTGTTGGATCCACCAACTGTCTCATGTTACATAGGACAAAAAGCAAAAGGGTGTGTTTCCAACAATATCTGACTATTCCTTTTACATCCCGGTAAAGGTATGTTAAAGAAAGATATTCCAGTGTCAGTCAGGGACAGTTCTTAATCTTCCAGTTACACTTGTGAAATCAGGGATGTGCACAGTGCAGCTCATGCATAACCTTTAAAATGATCTTTCTTTAGTGCTCAAATGCAAATGTTTCCACTTGAGAGGTGCACCATGAGCATTATTTTCTACTGTCAGGATCTGAGCCAGCACTCAACTGACTCTGACTCTGATCTGTTATCTGAGAAAGGCTTTTACTGAGAGAGCATAAACAAGCGGTGTAACTAGCCATCTATTGATGTATAAGAAGCTATTATTAGGTAACATGGTTAATATTTGAAACACTTACTGTACACTGGTTCAACAAACTGCCCCTGGTGCACCTCTGCTTTGTGCGTGTTGTTGCAAATGAAAGAGTCGGTCACCATGAGGTCTTTTGGCATGACCTCATTTTAAAAGTAAAAGCGTGTGGTTAGTGGGTGCATTTACCTTTCCTCAGTTGCCCTCTCCATCCTGCCTCACCCTCTCCCCAAGAGGTAGCAGCCCTGCCTCCAACACTCCCCTGTTCCCAGTTATTCCAAACCCCACCCCACCCCACCTAACCTGACCCCACCCCCCCCCACCCCACCCCACCACAACCCAACCCCCCTGACCCCGACCCTTCCAGTGGACCGTGGCACTTCTCTACTCGGCCTGAGCGTCGTAGTTGGCTCCGCCCGCCTTCTTCAGCTCCGTGCGGATATAGTCCTCCTCCAGTTCCCTCAGGTCACTGATCATGAACTCCTTCGCAAAGTTCTGCAAAAACAAAACACACTTACGTGAGGAAGAGTACGACCAGAACAATCAAAACTTTAGAAAATGCTTAAAGGGATAGTAGCATTTTTTTTTAAGTGGGGTTGTATGATCTACAAATAGCCCCAAAGTACTTTAATTGCAGTAGAAGACTCTCTGCACTCCTCCTGTTAACAACGCCAGCCCATAGCCCTGCCCAGAGATTTACAACATACAGTGTTGTGAACAGACCCAAAGAAACGGCGTATTTGCGCAGCCTAAAAGAGGTTTTACCTGAAAAAAAATACACAGTTCCATTGTTCACTATAATATAATTTTTTCCAGCCCTTCAAAGTGCAGGAAAAACACAGTTTTTATTTGGACCTAACCAACTCACGTATCCTTCTGCCCAGGGTTAGCGCCCGCCGATCAGCAGTTGGTTAGGTCCAAATAAAAACTGCGTTTTTCCTGCACTTTGAGGGCCTGGAAAAAATTATATTATAGCGAACAATGGAACTGTGTATTTTTTTTCAGGTAAAACCTCTTTTAGGCCACGAAAATAGGCCGTTTCTTTGGGTCTGTTCACAACAATGTATGTTGTAAATCTCTGGGCAGGGCTATGGGCTGGCGTTGCTAACGGGAGGAGTGCAGAGAGTCTGCTACTGCAATTAAAGTACTTAGGGGCTATTTGTAGATCATACAACCCCACTTTAAAAAAAAATGCTACTATCCCTTTAATGTGTGGCATGATGGGAACAAAAAGACAGCACAGGGTAATGTTTGACATCTCAAATCAATACTCAAGTTTTACTCAATTGCTCTGAGAATAATCAAAACGTTTTTCAGATTATATGATAAACTATAGTGTTTTAAGTCCGGACTCACAACATCTGGTTAAAGTGAAATCAGTATCTGGTCTTTTAGTACCTAACAGCTTTGGACACATGACACAGCAGGCTCATGTCAGCTGGGACCTCAAACCATGTTGATGTAGAACACCTAGCTCTGCTCAAGGCCCCGTCACTCCAGAAAGTGGCACGGAGGAACTACTGTGCATGTTTCCACGTGTTTCAATAGTTTGGTGACAGAATGACTACTCACATGGCTCGTTCAGGAACTATTGCAACTTGTCAGGACAGAATATTAAAGTTGCCATGTTGAGTGTTTGACTGATAGTAACTCACCAGTGCAGATCTTGAATGAACAGGTCCCTGTTTTAATTTATCTCATGTAAATACTTGAAACATGTTCATATGGTTTCCTGGGTACAAAAGTGTTGCACGTGTGTTTTGGTGAACATGTGAATATAACTGTGTATAACTGTGTCACAGGTGACCTTTAAAACCAAATGAAGTGATTTTAACCATTTGGTGGAAGTAGAACAAGCACACAAGAGACTTAGAGCGTCCTCTCCTCTGATTGGCTGACAGTGACCTGCTATTACTAGAGCTCCAGAGAGAGAACTGAGAGATGAGATGTAAAGCTACATTGAGATGGTTTTTGGTTCCTAAAAAAATCACAACTAGATCTTTTTACAGATCAAGTTCATCTTATGGATGGAAGTGTAACATATGGGACCTTTAAGTCTAATATTTACTTTGACTTTGGCTCCTGTCTGGGAAGCAGAAATTTCAATATCACTGTTTCACATTTAATACAGATTTGTTTCCATTCTTGATAATGATAGATAATAGATAATATTGATTAGTACAGCTTATGAGAATATGAGGAACATTTGGCACTGATTACATTTACAGTACTTTGCTCACTCTTGCTTTGATATGTTACATATCAAATGTTGTGTATCTCGATCCTTTGATGCATTAAATGATTGTTGCCACTGTATCAACCTCCCTGTTGCCACGTTGTGTTTGTCACCACCCAGTTTCCCCTGAGGGACCATTAAAGCTTCACTTTATCCTGTCCTCCTAATGACAACCAGTCCTTTAATTACATCTTCCTACGCACGCACACACACACACACACACACACACACACACACACACACACACACACACACACACACACACACACACACACACACACACACACACACACACACACACACACACACACACACACACACACACACACACACACACACACACACACACACACACACACACACAAAACCATGGTGTATCTGACCTGCACGATCTCTTTGACCAGCGTCTTGTCGGTGCTGATCTTGGCACGCTGCAGCCCGCTGATGTTCTCACCGATCCAGGTGATGAGGGTGAACTTGGCTCGTTTGCTCATGGCGTCTCCGGTCGTGATCCGGACGAAGCCGAACAGACGAGCATCATCTGAGGAGAGAGATGGAGAAGACTGTAAGACACACATACACACACACACACACACACACAGCAGTAAATGATTTTCTCAGGCCGTTGTTACAACAGGCAGGTACTGACTGGCCTCCTGTCATGTGATGTAATGATACACTCTGATACGCTGTTTTTCCCCTGATGGTGAAACACTGCAAAGAAATGTTATATAACTTAGATGAAACGTCTGTGATCAATGAGGTAGAATAGATCACCAGAGTAGCAGCTTCGTTCCGTTACATCAGTCAACCTACAGCTCAATAGAGAGTGCACAGCTTAAATGTATGTATTGGGGTTCAAGATAGGTCACATTGGTTCTGCTTTTGCACTGCATCAGCAGAGTGAAGCTTTGTGGAGTGTGTGGGCCTGTGCGTGTGAAAGACAAGGAAGTATTTGGGTCAATAGACTAAAGGTTGCTTTTGTGAGTTGCTAGTTGTGTCCCTAAGCTCTGAGTGGCCACACCTCTCACTGCCACGGTGGTCCACTACAGACCTGACTCTCTGTGAACACAGTCCGAATTCATACAACTAGACTGACAAGGAAAAATGTTTCTGCTGCTCTGTCTTCTCTGATTCAAACATCTCTCTTAAGATCTCTAAAATCGATCTAAACAAAACAGTGTCATCAAAGAACATTACTGTATCGTGTGATGAAAGGACACAGGCCAACAGCATCACTATATAGGAGGACACACATTGGTATGAGAGGAGAAAGTCTGAAAGTGTTATAAATACTAACTAACTAACATGATCATAAAGTAGCTATGATATGTGCGTCATACTGGACAGGGTGGCACATAAACTCCATTTACGCAACAGGCTGACATCTATGAGCTGTAGTATGTTCATCTCAAGCCAGGTTTCTGTCTGTATTCAAAAGAAAAAAAACAAAAAAAACATCAGTAAACTGAATAAACATCACGTTCAGAAAGAAATAACAGAGATGTTTTTCCATTCCTTTCATTTTCCATGAAAGAATTAACTGACAACACACTGACAAATCCTTCACTATCATTTATGAATAGCAAGCAGTGGTGCAGAGTTTCTCTCTACTAATGGCTAATGAGTGTAATCAGTGCTCTATTAAGAGCCTGTGCTTGACTTCACATCACTGTTAACAGCCATCATTTTGGCAGGCCGGAAACATGCTTCTCTCTGTCCTATCAGCAAGTAATTACATTTGAAAATGAAAAAATGATCCATTCCCACTAAGCAGAGACTGTGCGGAGGAGGTATCATTTCATTCGCTTTTAATAGGCGTCACTGGAATGCATATATATCAGCGCTTAGAAGCAATGTAACTTCAGAGGAAAAGCAAGGTTTGGTTATTGTCCTTTTCTTCTGGACACTGTTTGAGAAACTGCATTTGGTTTTATTTGTAGGGACAGTGTGAGGAAAAGTCAACTTGATTTAAAGTCTTGATTTGGATTGAAAGAAGGAGTAGGGAGGATGTAGCTGAGGAAGCTCACGGTATCATTGTGCAGCAACAACACTGACAGATGACTCATTGTCTTCCAGATGTTCAGGTCTGAGCTACAGGGCAAAAACATCCCCAGCTACGGTGGCCCTGAGAGCTCAAAACACTGCAGCTTAAGAAAACAAATGCAAATGGACAAACCCAAGCAAATTCAGAGAACAACTTCAAGGTTTTTTTCTGTTGTAAAACTCATGAAGATGTTTCTGAGTTTGGTCATGTTTTGTCTATTTGCATGTGTTTTCCTAAGCTGCAGTGCTTTGAGCTCCCAGGGCCACCGTACCCAACTGAATGACCTCTTTTCAATGTTTTGGCTAATGTGACTCTGTCAATACATGAACAAAGACAGTGTTCCTGCACTTACAGCTCAGAGGGCAGCACTACTGACACATCCAGCAAAAGTCACTGTCAAGTTTTAAAGCGAAGGGGGTTAGTCCACACACACACACACACACACACACACACACACACACTAGAGCTGTCTGCCGGCCCTCTGGCACCACTGCACCTCTGCATCCCCCTTATATGTGAGACCTAATGAGTGACTGGAATCCGGTGTAGCCTACTCCATCAGTACTGTGCAGTACCTGAGAAGACAGCACACACACACAGACACACACAGCACAGCAACCGGGCAACGCTTTTACATAACACCGCCCCTAAAACTGAAAGTGGAGCTGCAGTGAAGAGCAGCTCATCACCACTGACTGAGATTACCACTGCAGTGAGTCTGGAAAACATTATGACGCTGTGTGCACCAATATTATGCTCAGCTGTTTTTTAATGGTGGCAAACGCATGTAGAGTATAAAACTAAATCATGTCACTCACTATATTCAAAAAGGTTGCAGAAATTATAAGACATTTAGTTATGTAATTTAAAGGGATACGCCAACATATTTTTTTCGTGTCTTGCCTCACTCCTGAGTCCATGACCAGCAGATAGACACCATCCTTTCGACTGTGCGTGCAGTAACAAGGGAGATACGGGTAGAGATGGCTAGTTAGCTTAGCTCAAACGCTGGAAGTGTATAGGTAGTGTTAGCCTGCCTCCTACCCGAGCCAAAATCATCAGTCAGAAGCTGATTTCATTTTAGCTCTAAACTCTGTAAATATATCACTTTATCAACATTTCAAACATGGCGAGAAAGTAGCCGTTTAGATCAGCAGTGTGTCGTTAATTTGTCTAAATACCAGCTGTTTACAATTTTGTTCGGACGAATTCGGCGCTACTCAAGCTAGCCGTTGTGACCAACGCACTTCCGGTTACTTTCACAAAATAAAACACCCGTTGCTCTTTACATACAGAAAACCATGACGATAGAATTTGTGCTTTTACTTTGAAATAAGAAGCTAACCTACCCTCGATGTAGCTAGCTTGAACCAAAATAAACCGTCTTTGCTTGAACCCTCCGTTTTGACCGATCTCGTCCCGTTACCGGCATTTGACCGCTCAAGAGGCCTTACCGGAGAGTTTTGTCAGCTCTGAGACGAAGATCGGCCCGCCGGTTTCCGTTTAGAGTTGCTGAAGAGTTTCTCTGATGACTTTAGGTGGAGGCAGGCTAACACTACCTATACACTTCCAGTGTTTGACCTAAGCTAATTAGCGGTGTGCCAGCTCTGCCCGTATCTCCCTTGTTACTGCACACACAGTCGAAAGGATGGTGTCTATCTGCTTGTCATGGACTCCGTGAGGCAAGACACCAAAAAAAATGTTGGTGTATCCCTTTAAGACAGTAAATAAGTTTTGATCATTGGTTCCTGGTTGTCAACTGTGAGAATTAGTTTTAGATATTATAGGTGGTGTATCAAAAACAGTTTGAGTAAGTCTCTTTACCACCATCTAATGCTTTATTGACTGCACCAGCTGCTCTTCCTTAATGCTAAAGAAAGACAGAAAGAATGGTCAAAAGTGAAGCAGCCAGGGTCATGATATTTGTCATAACCAGTGGGTGCTAAACTTCCACATCATGCATCTCAGCACTGTCTTACTTATGACTTTTACTTCCTGGAAAACAACCACATATTCCCCATCCACACCCGCAATTCATAACCCAGACTGTTTCTGTCACAAAAGGCCACAGACATGACACGTCAGCGATTCAGTTTGCTGCTCTGCTCAATTGGTTGACCCTCAAGGGACAGAGAGTCAAGTTCTTGTCTCACTTCAAAACACTTACTACATTTCCTAGAAGGCAACGCGACTGCATGTTTCATGAGATACTGCCTGTTAAACATCTTCCATCTTTCAAACCACATGCTACAGTTTGTATAGTGACAACCATCAACATTATTCTCTCTGAAGAACAACAGGAACGTTCTAAAACAAGTTATTGATGATTCATTTGATTTACTAGCAGCCTTAATTCAAATGAACTCAAATAAACTTCCTGCTTTGGGTGTGATACTGTGATACTGATTTTTTCCACAGAAATGTTACACTTGTTGGTACATTTAATCACTTGACGATGTTAAAGATCCCATGTTCTACACTTTTGTTATGTTTTCTGTTAAGTGTTGGTCCATGAGAAGATTTGTGGTTTTTGTGGTTTTAAGAACCAAAAACATCTTAATGTAGTTTTACATCTGCTCTCTCTGTCTCTCTGGATGCAAACACTCAAAGGAACTAAATCCTGTCAGTCTTCTCATTGGGTCCAGGTCGGCCATTCTGGGGGCTTGGCTAACAGTGGTGGCTGCTTTGTTGTGACATCACAAAGTTACAGAGGTCCTGACGGCTTGTTTCAAGGCTTAGTTTGTGAATACAGGCTGTGTGCCTTTCTCTGTAGACTGAGGCCATGGTTTCACAGTAATAATATATAACCTATAATTAAATAACACATGGACTTCTACCTTTATACTGTATGGCGCTGTAAGCATCAACCTTTATACTTTAGGAGAACTTAAGGTACTTCATTTTAGGATGATACATCCTGGGGTTTTCCTGAAAGTGGTAACAAGTTTATATAAGTTACGTCAGTGTTGAAAGGTCTGCTGATTTTGTTACCTGTGTTACTTGTAGTATTTCTATGTACCTGCTGTAGCTGCTGATAAAGAATTTCCTGGCAGAGACTCAGGCACTGTTCTCAGATCAGACCAGCTACGCATTAACGTGAGCAGCCACTGTAAAGAGTCTTATCAGTGGCGACACAAAGGATATCATTTATTTCAACACCTTTCCTTGGGCAGCAACACACATGCACATGCACACACACATCCCAACGGTGTCCTCTGCAGGCAGCCTCTCCCCTGCAGCAGAGAAAACGGCACTGAAACTACCACAGTGATGAGACAGCAGAAAGGACTTTGTGGCAAAGACGTTGGTCTGCATAAATTGTCTTTGTTTTAGCTCACCAAAGGTTGGCAGGTGACACCGGAGCTTCCTGTCAGAGCTCCCTCAGCCCACACTGCGTCTCCCTGCGCTACAGTCTAGAGGCTAAAGCAGTCTCCTGTGGACGGTGTCAGGAGCTTTTGATGAGGAGTGCTGTTTTCAACATGTTAATTGAGTCCAAATTTGGTCTTGTTTATATCACTGCAAACATCAGGGCCTTGGGCATGGTTACACCAGCCAGTCGCTAGGCCATTTAACTTGGTGGGCAAAGAATGAATCGTACTAGTTTTGTTACCACTGAGATCTTTTAAACCGGGCGCTACTCTCGGCAGAACTTCAACCACAACCAACACTGATCCATCATAGCATATTGAAATGTAATGTTTCCTTGGAATATACTATAATATTCATATTTGTGGTTCCCCAGAGGAGGAACCCTACAGTTTGGATGATCCTCTGATCTTTCCTCTACTGTTACCACTACTTATAAACAATAAATATGCTGTAAAATGATTGCCTTCAAAATTTTGTGAGGCTGTTCGTGATGCCCAAAGGATGGACAGTTTCTACCCTCGGCTTTATTTTCATGCTCACAATGATAATGCTAATATGCTGATGTTTAACAGATATAGTGTTTACCATGGTAAGTGCAGCTGAGGACAATGTCGGTATTTGGTGATAAATCATAGTAGTAGAGCCGACAGGGATCATCAACCTGATTATAAATCATCCTACAGGAACAATGAATGTTTATACCAGATTTTATAGGAGGCCATCAAATAGTTAGAGATTTTTCATTTGAAACATCAACCTCATGATCAGGAAGGAAGTAAAGATGATAGGACACTGTGTGGGAACCATGAATATCTGAATTAGTGACAATCCATAAAGAAGGTTGTGACATTTAATGGTACAAGTACAAGTCTGACTTGTACTTGACTGTGTACTGACTATTCAAGTCTCCAGGGGGTCATTCTCTAGAGATCCAGAACCAAATTTTGTTCCAGTTCATCCAGTAGATGTTTCACATGACAAATGAAACTTTGACCTGCTGGTTACATGAGAGTAAGAGTAAGAGGGGAACATCAACACAACAGTCCATCCTGTATCTGTAGAGTTATTTAAGTCTGGACAGAAGAGGTGGACAGACTGACCGACACGGCCCCCTCTAGAGCTACTAACGACTAAAAACACCACAGTTCTGTTTGGTATGTTTCTATTTGAAGAGTGGAGACCTGAGAAACACATTCACATTTCTTTTAGCTGATAGTTTGGAGGCCTAAAATGAGTCATTTATGATTCATGGTAATTTATTGATTGTGCCAGTTAAAAATGGCTTTAAAATCATTGATGGCAAATCATTGACCCAGGCTGTGTACAGCAGAACTGGTCTATTTTAACTTCCTGCAGCTGTATACTGTAAGTTAAATATCACCATTCAAAGCCGGCCCTCCCTCTCTAAGCTCAGTAGACGATGAGTCTGCACCAGCTCCTCCTACACTCAGATGATTTTTTTTTTCTCTGTAGTTACAACTTCACCACTAAATAAGGGAAACGAGTCCACAGACAGAGAGATGTCTGATAATGTGTGTGTCATCCCTGAACTACAACCAATGACAAATTCACCAGCCAGGCTGTAGTAAAGCACAGAGATACATGAGTTGTTTCAACATAGGAATGCAAGCTATATTGGTGAAACAGAGAGGAGTGCAGCCCTGAGGCCGCAGGCTTTAAAGACAGCAAGAGCAAGCATCAGAGACAGCCACACCCAACATCTGAGCAGATGCTTTTCCCTAGAGGACACAGAAAAAAGGACCTTACATCAGAGTGTGAGGCTGTTTTTTCTCCATAAGTCTAGCCAGTGCCCATTAGATGAAGAAGTTTGCTGTTCTGCTGTTTTTTGTGAGGGACAAAAATGAGCCTCATGCAACTTGTCACTGTGCTGAATACACACGATCAAATTAGAGAGAAACATGTATCAGGCATCACAGGTAGTGACAGGTATAAGATAAACTTGGATGAATGTCAACCAGCTCAACCAGTTTAAAGTGCACTTGAGCATCTTGCAGTTTTAATTTAGGAGCAAAAACTGCACAGATATACAGAAGGTTGACCTTTAATGTTTCACCTTGTAGAAACCACCCCCTCGTCACACACACAAGATATGTTAGAAAAAAATATGCAATGCAATGCATAGAGTGTTAAGTGCTTTGACAGTAGTCACACAACTCAAGGCCAATGGGTGAAAGAGCACAGAGTCTTAAAAGATTAGTGTCCTGCCAAGTCAAGCTGTGTGGCATATAGGCAGTTTAACCTGTCCAGAGACTGAGCAAACACACACAAACACACACACACACACACACACACACACACACACACACACACACACACACACACACACACACACACACACACACACACACACACACACACACAGGCATACACACTCTCTCTCTGGCAGCTTGTGCCAATAAAATGCGCTCTTTACCTGTGCACATCCTCTTGAAGTCCTCATAGTCAGTCCCTTGTCCTGCAGCCACGATCCTGGAGCCCTCATATTTAAACACAGCCCTGAGGGATGCAGATACACGACCATTAGCTATTACCCCATATATTATGCAGTCTCATGATCTGTTGATTCACAAGGGCGGCATTATGCACATTAAACCCATTTTGCAAGCCGAAGCAATGCGAAAAATGCCTAAGACGCCCATGCAATGTGGCAGCTGTGCGTCAGCCATGTGCAAGTGTCACTACTATAACGTTATCCTCTCTGAATACGGGACAAAGGAAATTACTTCTGCCCCGCTGGGCCTGATAACTGTGCAGTGTGTGGCCGCTGAAGAGCCAGAATACAGATCAGCCAGAGCACAGCGACAGATCATTGAAAGCTTCATACATGTTTTAGCCATTGGTATTATAAGCACATGCACTGGGGATAAAGCTTGGTGTACAATATGTTATCATTGTGAACAATCTACTGAGGTCTCAATTGCGGGCGAACCCCTGGTGTGCCATTGTAGCGCGCATTCAGGATTTCGTTGAACTGCATTCAAATATCCAGCAATTTAAGGTTACCGCGTCTATGTGCACAAATACATCGGGTATAAAATACACTTCATACATTTTCTGCGTCTAGAGGAGTGAAAGTATAAATCGGCATATATACACTTCGGGGGGAAATAGCGTATCTACAAAAAATCTTAACTTTCATTAAAAAAGTCCCCTTCTAATTTCCGCACCCTTCTCCACCGACACGACAGCGCAGCAGGGCGGGTATGTAGAGGCAAGTCTAACTGATAAGACCATAAAACCAGATGCTTCATGTGTTGTATGGAGGCCGAAAGCAACAATGACCACTGAGTATTCAGATGAGGTCTTCTGGCATGTGAATGACAGGTGCAACTCAGCAAATTTTACATGACCATATAAAACAGCCTTATTCTTTAACGCGGTATGGACACGTAACCATGTCCGCACACTCACCAGTTGGTATCCGTGTTGTCGTCTCTGACTTGGTTGTAAGCCTCTCTGCAAGCCTCTTTATCGATCTGGGTTGCCATTTTCGGGGTGGATTGCAGTTAAAACAGGAGAAGTGTACGCGGTCTCAGTCCAAAAGCAGAGGGAACTAACTACACAGTAATAAAGCAGCTAAGTTGTGCAGTTGATGCTACACATGAGACAACTATCACTGACAGTGTGGCACAGCGATCCTCATTCCAAAATCACGACCACCGCACTGGAAACAACTGAGCCGGTCGGACTTAACAGAGAGAGATGACTCTTCTTCTAGCAGCTCCGTTCATTTCCTGTATATTGCCACTTTATGGGCGTTGGTGATGTTAGTCAATCAGGTTGCCAGCTGACAGACCGAGAAGTCCCCCAGACGCTGGATTCACCTCCTCCTCTGAGAGCGATCAGCAGCAGCAGCAGCAGCAGTCCGAGGGCGGCGGTCAAGGCAGCCGCAACCTACAGGTAAGCTTTCCGGTAGCAACTTTCAAAATAAAGTAAAGAGAGACTGGTTGCATAGCCTACTACTGTGACATCGCACACACTTTTTGATGAGACAGACATGTAAGTAGTCGTTTTAGTTAAAACAGTTATTTCCTTATTTCTTTATCTTATTTCCACACTTTATCTTTCATTTTATTCTCTCTTTTTTTGTCTGTGAGATTGTAGCCTATTGCTGTGCAAAATATAGGCCTAACCCACAATATTTTTGATCAAACAGACATGAAGGTATTATCCTATTTGTTTTGTTTTTTGTTTTTGTTTGTTTTTTAATTAAAAGAGCACTTTCAATTTCCTTCAAAACTGTTTGCTACTTAATTTCATAATTTCACAGTCTATTAGGTTATCTTTAATGTTGTAACAATATATTTAAATTTCTATGTATTTGTTTGAGTTTGTTGGGGAAAGGAAAGCATAGTTTAAAACTATGCCATGCACAACTTTTAAATGAATATATGCCTGCATGCATTTACATCATTTCACTCAAATAGCAACAAATAAACCCTTTGCATTTTGTTTGAATTAATATTATTATGGTTTCACGGACCGATCATTTATTTTACAGGAATATTATAGCTGCTTTAGGAACAAACACAATAAACAGGAAAACGGGGAAAGGACAGGAATAGCAACTCTTAAACAAGAGAAATAACTGTTACCAAAGACAGCAGCGAAATTGTAGATTTTGGAGTAAATATCACAACACACCACAGATCTGATCCATGATAACCGGTGTTCTGAATGTATGTACTGTAGCCTACTTTTCTTTTACATTCAACAAAATATTGATTACTTTTTCAGTGACACAACTTTGATAGTAGGGGAAAACAACTACTTCCGGCTTTTCTTTAAGTAAATTGTGGAACTTGACAGGCTCATGCTCAGTGCAGAGGTATTATCACCTTATTATCACTTTATTATGTTTAACAGTTTCAACGATTCCTTTCACTTGAGGGCCAATTGTGTATTTTTAATACAAGCACCCAGATACACAGCACACAATTATACAATGTTATGCTATTTAGAATAAAAATGTGCTTCTGCAAGATTATTAACAATAGGCACAACAAAACTAGATGTGCAACTATACACTTCAGTACAATATAAATTATGTAGGCCTACACAAAGTCACCACAGGCGGGTTGCATGTGTGGGCCTGTGGGCTACATGAAGGTTGTGAGTAGATTAGGCCGAGGGGTCAGAGGTCAACAGGTTTTCATAGACCTGAGTGCACCGGCTCCATCTGCATGGACACGGATCAGGATTAGGGAGAAGACCACCACCACTTCCCCGGCCTGTTGTCTCATACTGCATCATCCCGCCACCTGCTGGTCCACAAACCGCCTAGCACACAACAAGCCCATCCGTTACTCCCCTGTGGGTGCCCACTATGTATGGTAGTTATGAGAAAATTATAAACCGTCTTTGTTATGGTAGTTATATGAGATTTCAACAGTGAACGTTTTGTCTGTGTATGTTCCCAAAAACATTCAAATGACCAAAGAAATTGAAAGAATAATAGATTAATAATAATTAATTTAGATTCATGCATTCATGCATCCGTAGTGGTCTCTTATTAATTACTTCCTTTATAACTCACCTATTGGCATGGGGAAGTTTTATCAAAGATAGGCTACTCTATTTGTCCTGAACGTGCTCTCACTCAGCTGGCTCTGATTGGTCCAGCTCCGCAAACATCCGGTTGAAAGGTTTTAGCTTCAAATTAAGACGTTTAAAAAAAACAAAGGGTGCCAAATTTGCAAGTAAAAACGATGTGAACCGTTACAGTTTCTGTCTTTTTTTTTCTATATCTGCCTGAAACACGCTGTAATTTTACCACAGACATTTTTCAAATAATCTTTGTACCTGATCAAATTGCAACATATTTCCCCCAGAATCGTTAGAGATTAAATAAACTGCACGAAGGTATTCCTATTACGTTTGGTGATTTTTTATATTTTACTGCATACAGCTTCTTTCATATAATACTGTAAATGTTTTGTCTTTAGAACATGGATGAGCCATATCCTCGAGTCTTATGACAAAGGAATTTATTTTGAAAATCAAAACCGGAAGCTCATTTGTTTATTCCGTCTACTGATGCTAACCGACACTTTGCAGCTCTGTCTGTGCCAGGAAACTGTCCTCACCTGGTCCTCACACAGCAACATGAGTCCGTGAGGACAGAAAGCTGCTCGGGAGGCTGAGGACAGGGTCGGCGTGGAAAGTCCTCGGAGACAGGACGGCAGCTTGTCTTGTCCTTCCCGTGATACACCGCGGTAACAAGACATGTCACCGATGACTCCATCACCGAGATACCAGAAGTGACCTGACCCACCAGTGGACAGCCAGTGAGGAGTGTTGTGTTGTGTTGTGTATTCTGTAACTAACCTGTAACTGAGAACCTACATCCTATATAACAAAAGTACGGAAGCCCAGAGAGCTCAGCTCACTGTAATTTAAGAAAAACGTGCAAAGACATAAGTGCTAAAACTCAACACAATGGAGGTGTTTCAGACAGACTGTAGGGCACGCTGAAGTTGAATGCTTGTTGTTTAAAACAAGGTCAGTTTGTTTGGATTATTAACATGAATTACATGATTCAGATAGTGTTGCTGTTATTTACTGTTCATTTAGTCTTTAGCCAGGTCTATTTCCCCAGAAATTGTGTTGTGTTGTGTTGTGAGTGTGATGAAGTTGTTTTCTGACATGTTTGTCCTTGCATTTGTTTTCTTAAGTTGCAGTTGAGCTCTGTGGGCCACCGTACATCAGGCCTGGTCCTGTCCTCGATGAGGGAGTGTGCGTCCGTGTACTAAAGATGATGCCTGCCTGACGGGACATGATGGACAATGGCAAACCGAGCCGGGTGTGTCGGCCTCAGCGGATCAGTGAATCGTCCAAGGTCAGTGTGGCAGCGTGTGTGACAAACTCTCTCTGTCTCTCTCTCTCTGCTTCATACACACACACACACACACACACACACTTATGTAAAAGCTAACAAGAAGGACATGGTTCATGTACAACAGAGAGGTGAAGATGGCGATCGACATCAGTCTCATGGGCACTTATAAGAAGAACTTCAGGGATATATTATCACATCAGTAATCCTCATATACACCTAGTCTAACTGTTTTTCCTGCTGTCACCGCAAATCCACAGAATAGTTTGTTTCTGTCCAGATGAACTCTGTCCTCCATGATCACTGCAGCTGATCTCAACACACGCCTCAGTAGAGAACGCGAAGGCTGATATCTTAATAAATTAGACATCACTATCTACAGTAAAACACACACTCTGGTCCACACCAATATCCAGACAGGTTTCGCGTAAACAAACACTGTGATTGTCAGTTTATTATGAGGTCTAACATGTTTGTTTAACTTTTTTTTTGCCATTTAATCTTGAGTCGTGAATAAGCTCTTACCTGCTGGGACAAATATGCATATATGTATCTCTCACTACTGCTTGTAAAGCTTGTACACTGTGAGTCTGCAGTAAGGTTCAGTAAAGTTTTATTGAATCTGTTAGAAGGGGGGCAAAAGTAGGATTTTGAACTGTGTGGGTCTGTCATCAGTGTGTGTGTGTTGTGCTGGTGTTGGCAGGTGTTTCGATGGACGGACCAAGCTGTGGTGGTGTTGCAGGGCCTCAATGAGCAGCGGCAGCACAGCCAGTTCTGTGATGTGGTGCTGGTAGCCGACGAGCAGCGGCTCCCGGCTCACCGAGCCCTGCTGGCCGTCTGCAGCTCGTACTTCCACGCTATGTTCACCTTGGGCATGAGGGAGGAGCGGCAGCAGGAGGTACACACGACACAACAGGGATCTGACTCCTTTGATCAGTTGGAGCTCTTAGTCTTATCCATTCAGTGTCACTATTTATTTCTTTAGTAATTGTGGTTCTTATTGAAATAATTCATTCAATCCAGATTAAAGGGATAGTAGCATTTTTTTAAAAGTGGGGTTGTATGATCTACAAATAGCCCCTAAGTACTTTAATTGCAGTAGAAGACTCTCTGCACTCCTCCCGTTAGCAACGCCAGCCCATAGTCCTGCCCAGAGATTTACAACATACAGTGTTGTGAACAGACCCAAAGAAACAGCCTATTTTCATGGCCTAAAAGAGGTTTTTTTTGAAAAAAAATACATACACAGTTCCATTGTTCGCTATAATATAATTTCTTCCAGCCCCTCAAAGTGCAGGAAAAACACAGTTTTTATTTGGACCTAACCAACTCACGTATCCCTCCGCCCAGGGTTAGCGCCTGCCGATCAGCAGTTGGTTAGGTCCAAATAAAAACTGTGTTTTTCCTGCACTTTGAGGGGCTGGAAAAAATTATATTATAGTGAACAATTGAACTGTGTATTTTTTTTTAGGCCGCGAAAACAGGCTTCTTTGGGTCTGTTCACAACACTGTATGTTGTAAATCTCTGGGCAGGGCTATGGGCTGGCGTTGCTAACGGGAGGAGTGCAGAGAGTCTTCTACTGCAACTAAAGTACTTAGGGGCTATTTGTAGATCATACAACCCCACTTTAAAAAAAAGATACTATCCCTTTAAGAGCACAGCTCACATGTGATTGTCTTCTTTATGTGGACAGGTGGAGCTGGTCGGGGTGTCCTACATCGGTCTGAAGGCTGTGGTTGACTTCCTGTACAGTGGAGAGCTGCCATTGGATGGAGGAAACATTGACTATGTGTTGGAAGCTGCCCACCTCCTACAGGTGAGACACAGGGACCTGCTGTTCTACACACAATGTTAAATGTAGACAACACATACCTGTTGTTGTTTAAGGTGCAGACAGATGGACAAGTAACTCACCAGTACAACCAACATGTGCTTTATCCAAGAACAGGCACAGCTGGTTGGTATTAGTCCCAGACTCAGTGTTTGAATTTTTTTTATTCAGCGTTTGTTTCTGCACATACAGTAGATGCATCCTTTATAATTCAGCCTGTAGTGAATAACAAGCATTCAATGAAACTATTGTGTGAAACTACTGAGGGATGTCATCATTTACCACCGGATTTGTGCACTGTCTATGTCGACTGAAAAATGTGACACAACATTTGTTCATCTGTCATCTGTCTCGTTGTATTGTGCCACATCGACGTGTTGTTTGAATCTGTTATTGTAAATATTGTCTAGATGTGTGACACAGACACTCAACTACACATTGTGTAGTTGTTACAGTGTAGCATACATCAAGTATCAGTGTTGTTTCTTTTTTATAGATTAAAAAGCATCACTCATTATGATGGTAATAAAATGTTTTATTATTACATTAGGAAAAATGCAGACTGCTCGCCAAAAACACTGCCCCGATGGGAACGCACATCAGCGGTTTTGCATGAATTTGCCTCTAAAACAACTCTGTCTGGTAACGTTCTGTTATTATTTCATAGCGTGGTGAATGTGCAGGTCACAACTTGTCCACCAGAGCGTTTCCCAGAAATCCCATGAGCCTCCATAGCGTAGCTCTGAGCAGCTCACGGCTCTGCTCCGCCGTTCTAAAAATAGCTTGCACCAACAATTAAAGGTAATGAACCTACTCCTAAAACTATAGGGATTATGGCAATGGGCCAATTTGCCAAAATATTGAACTATCCCTTCAAAGCAGACACCTCTAATTTTGTCCTCTGATATGAAGATGTGTCTCATGCTGGAATATCTCAACAAATGACAAATGCTGAAAGGTGTTGTGTGTGTGTGTGTGTGTGTGTGTGCAGGTGTGGCAGGTGGTAGATTTCTGCTGCCAGTACCTGGAGCAGGAGGTGAGCGAGGACAACTACCTGTACCTGCAGGAACTAGCTCTGCTCTACAGCCTGGAGCGACTCGACGCCTTCATCGACCACTTCATCCTCACACGCTTCGCTGCTCTCTCCTTCACCTCAGATTTCCTTCAGGACATTCCTTCACGCAAACTCACCTCCTACCTCTCCAGTGGCCACGTAAGTACAAACACAATCTGATCATGACACAACATGAAATCCACGGGTTGGGGAGAGACGTGCGGTGAGCGGTGACATCATAAGAAGCTCCTCTCCTCTCCTCCCCTTCCTCAGGTTCAGCACGACAATGAACATGCGCTTTTCCAGGCCACCATGCAGTGGCTCAGCCAGACTCCTGAGCGAACGGCCCACGCCACACAGCTCCTCTCCCACATCCGCTTCCCTCTGATGCCGCTGGTGGAGCTGGTGGGCCAGGCGGTGCCGGCGGTGCAGGCGCTGCTGCCGCTGGACGCCGGCTGTCAGGCCCTGGTGGAGGAAGCTCTCCAGTATCATGCCGGCGCCAGTGCACAGCCGCTGCTGCAGACGGGACGCACCGTGCTGAGGGGAGGAGAGGAGCAGCTGCTGCTGATTGGAGGAGAGGTACAGATGGGTGATGGATCACTTTCACTGTCTACATTTTTGATTTATACGCGTGAATCATAACTTGGCTTTTAACTAATATTTCTTATATTACGGATGTTTTATTGTTAGTAAGGGCGCACTCACACTAGGCAATCGTACCGTGCCCAAGCATGTTTGCCCTCTTTGACTTAGGTTCTAATTTTTATTTTTCTATTTTATTTAAGGAGGACAATGCACATTAATGGACATAATAAAATGTAAAAGTGCCAGTGTTAGCCAACGGCTAGTTTCCGACTGTAGTAATGCCATTCTAAGCTTTTTTGCTGATGCTTTAATGCTATACTTGGTCTTTTACTGATGTTTGTATGTCATTCTTAGTCTTTAACCAAGTTTTCATCTATCATTTAGCATTTCATTTTAATATTTTACTTGCTATTTTTAGTTTATATCTCCAGTGTTTCCTTATTTCTTTTTAACTATGTAAAAAACTTTGTGCTGCACATTTTTATGAGAAGTGCTTTGTAAATAAATATCGATTTGATTTGATTTGATGAATTTCTAGTAAAAAATTTTTTTTAAAAAGGTTTGTTTTTTGGGGGGTTTTTTTCCGGTGGTGGCTGAACTTTGACACCTTTCACGTTGACTGCTACAGGAGACACTCATCAGATTCCTCTCCCCTCCTGTCTTTACTTCTTGAGGTGTCCGAATTTGGAGAGGAGCTGAGCGCCAACGTCTGCCGGCTGGATGGCGAGACGGGGAGCTGGGAGGTGGAGACGGAGCTGCCGGCTCAGCGGAGCCACCACTGCCTGGCGGTGCTGGGGGGCTTCATCTTTGCAGCAGGTGGCAGCTCGTCCAGAGACAACGGTGGAGACGCTGCCTGCAACCTGCTCTACAGATACGACCCCCGCCACAACCAGTGGACCAGGGTACCCCCACTCTCCTCATCACATAGTTTGATTTAGTAAAAAAGGTGTTTATAGCATACACAGAACATGCAGATGCCACAGTAACAGTATGATGATTTTCCAGGGAGCTCCGATGAACCAGCGGCGAGTGGATTTCTACCTGGGAACAGTGGGAGAGTGTCTGATCGCTGTGGGGGGCAGGAACGACACCGGAGCTTTGTCCTCAGTGGAGGTTTATTACCCCGCTGAGGACTGCTGGTCCTTCGTGGCAGAACTTCCCAGGTAGTTTCTTCGTGCTCTGCTGCTGTTTTGGCAGTTTTTGTTAAATATTATTTAAGCTTGAATAATGTGAGAAAGAAACCTGCAACCTTTCAGAAAATCTGAAGCATATTGATACGAGCCTTCCTAGACCAACATAGATTCCTGTATAACAATGTCCTGTACTGTATGTTGTGAGTAGTGTGTAGATTTATACGTATAGATAAATCTCTATCTCTAGCTCTCGTGGACGGGGGGCAACGGCCATTCCGACATCCCACCAGTCCAACACTGGGCTCTAATTGTCTAAATAACAACACTTAATTTTCTATCAAACGTCCCATCATTCCGACAATTTTTGCCTCCTATGGTTGGAATGACGGTATTTTTTTCTTTTTTTAAACATCCTGTCTTTCCGACAATTCCTTTAATAGCGTATTTGTTTCCCCAAAAGATGTTGCACTGGTTGGGCTTAGGCAATGAAGAAAGGAGTTGGTTAAGTTTAGTAAAAAGAGCAGGTAGAGGCTAGACAGGCAGACTAGTCCCTGTCTGCGCTCTGCTGAGTAATTACGCACAACCATGTGTGTATTCCTCTATCAGCATGTCTTAAAGGAGGGAGTCACCTGTTGAGTAACGCACATTTCCTTATAGAAAGCCTTGTCAGAATGGTGGGACGTTTGCATGTCGGAATGGTGGTATGTCTAAATGGTGAGATGTCGGAGTGGTGGGATGTCGGAATGACAGCATCTAACCCTCGTGGACAAATTGACCTGCACATTCATTCACCACACTATGAGATAATAACAGAACGTTACCAGACAGAGTTGTTTTAGAGGTAAATACAGAGACTGCTTGATGAAAAACTGCCCCCGATGGGAACGCACATCAGCGGTTTTGCATGAATTTCCTTCTAAAACAACTCTGTCTGGTAACGTTGTGTTATTATCTCATAGCGTGGTGAATGTGCAGGTCACAACTTGTCCACCAGAGCCTTTTGGAGTTGTTGGATTGTGTATTTGATGAGTTTGATGAGGGAAACCAAGAAATCCCATTAGCCTCCGTAGCGTAGCTCTGAGCAGCTCACGGCTCTGCTCCGCTGTTCTAAAAATAGCTTGCACCGACAATTAAAGGTAACGAACCTACTGCTAAAACTATAGGGATTATGGCAATGGGCCAATTTGCCAAAATGTTGAACTATCCCTTTAAAGCAGACACCTCTAATTTTGTCCTCTGATATGAAGACGTGTCTTCACTATCCCTTTAAGCTCTTTTAAGTTTTTCTGATATTTTGAACTCTGTCCCTTCCAGGTTTACATACGGCCATGCCGGGACAGTCCACCATGGTGTGGTCTACATCTCAGGCGGCCATGACTATCAGATCGGCCCGTATCGCCGAGACGTCCTCAGTTACGATCCATCTGGAGACGGCGAGGTGTGGGAGGAGCGTCAGCCCATGTCTCTGGCCCGAGGCTGGCACTGCATGGCCTCCCTCAACCACCTCATCTACGCCGTGGGAGGCAGCGACGACCACGAGGACACCACCGAGCGCTTCGACATCATGCAGGTGGAGTCCTACGACCCGCGCAACAACCAGTGGACCCAGGTGTCGGCGCTGCTGCTGCCCAACAGCGAGGCGGGGCTCTCAGTCTGGGCGGGGAAGATCTACGTACTGGGAGGCTACAGCTGGGAGAACATGGCCTTCTCCAGAGCCACGCAGGTGTACGACCCCGACAAAGGCTCCTGGTCCAGAGGGCCTGACTTGCCAAAACGCATCGCAGGAGCCTCAGCGTGCGTGTGCACTGTAAAACACTCACGGTCGTCCACCTCGCCGGAGAAGAAGAAGGTGGGACAAAGAGAGAAAGGAAACTCAAACCCCATCTAACAACAGTCATGAGGGAGTTTCCCTGACTTTGGGCTGCGCTACAGCCAACAGGAGGTAAATATTTTGTAACATCCCTTAAACAAAGGTCAGAGTCATTTTTGCATTCCCACAATAATGGAAAGGAGGAGCAATAATCCTAACCACTGACTTTCCTTCTTAAATAACTGTGTTAACAAATACTACATCACATGTTGGACAGTCTCTGTCCTGCAGAGACAGACAGGTTGCCTGTTACGTCTCCCACAGACACAGCGTCAGGAGAAAAGAGCTTGTAGAAACTCACAGACTGGATTGTGAATTAAAAACAAGTGAGAACCTGCAGAATGCAGAGTTGTGGTTACGTCTGTATAGCAGACCACCTGTTAACACTGAATTAACACTGGTGACTCCCTTTGTATGATGCTGATTGATTGTTCAGAGTTGTTTATTTTTGAGAAAGAAAAACCTGAGTTCACTTGAGTGTGATCATTTCTGAAATGTAAGGCTCTACTCTCTCTGACACGTCTCGATACTTGAGTAAAATGTTTTCCAATAAATCATTGTTACCTTGTTATTAAAAATGTTTTTTGTTCAAACCAGGAGTCAGTTATCAGGTAGTGTACCAACTGTAGTGTGATATAACAGCATACTCCCTAACAATGTTTTTCCCTTGTGTTTTGGATTGGAGATGATGAGGTCATGAGGACACTGACTTTTTGCCGCTTTTGACCTTAAAGCATCATTAACATGTTTGTTACCATCAAGATTTAAATCTCCTCTTTTAACTCCTTTAAAAACAAATGTGTCAGATGTCATCTAGAAATGGCAGCTAATGGGTTTGGCCTTAACAAACAGTCATTTACTGAGCTTTGTATGTGACAAAACATAGCAGAGCTCCTGATTAGTTACAGTTACACTCCATGTGGTGTATCTGCAAGTGGTGACCATCATGGTGAAACACACACACACACTCTCTCACACACACTCACACACAGCCTGCTTCCACTATGGTTCAGTGCCATTGTGCCAGTGATGGGCGTTGCCCTGTTTCCTCCAGGACTGAGGATATTCTGCCCACAGAGAGTTCACAGAGTATTTTAACATTTCAACAGCTTTTTGTTAAGATTCAACAACTCAAGCTAGTGTCACTCCTTCAACATTGGTTGAACATCAGAGAGTTCAACAAGGATTAGTTGAAAATCTCTAAACTACCTGTAAGTAGACCAAATAAAGTGTGTGAAGACTTTTTAATGAAATCATAACACACTCAGTATTGTACATTGTAAAAATATATTTATATTACTTGTCTTTAAATGAAAATATTGTACAGATAGTATAGATAAGAACACATATTACTTTATTCACAACAGACAAACACAGCAACATCTGTTCCCATCTATATAGAAAAGAGCTTTCAGTGCCTTGATTTGTCCTCACATTCACATTTCATCATTTTTAGGTAAACAAGTCCATTGTTCTCAGTCACTTACATGCATCTCTCACATCAGAAACATCATTCTCACATCTCTTAATACAGTTCTCAGAACTTTCATAACAGTAAACCCCCTGTGCAAAAGCCTCTGAAACAACCAAAACTTTGTTCACATATTGAAACATCAAAGTCAGTCAACACTGTCATCACCAGTGAACTCAACTTTTTCACCAGAGCTTCAGTCAGACCCTCAATAGTTTGATTAAAAAAAAAGTCAAAACTTAACTACAGTTTAAGTTAGAACAGTAACTTGTTGTAAAATAACTGTATCCTGTTTCAGCATTACATTGGTGTCCTGTCCACTGTAGTGTGAACATATACAACATATCAACCTCTAGCCACCAAAAGATGAACTCATACTTATAGTAGAGTGAATTCACACTGCAGGGTCAAAGTGAGTGAGAGGTCTGATATTCTGTGTGACAAACTGTTTTCATTAAACGCACCAACACAATGAGAAACAAAGAAAACTGTGTGTCGACACTATAGAAGCTTGAAGAAACATACTGTCATGAGGCTAGAATGGTGCGAGGGGAAAGAGGAACTGTTGTGAGGGAGTTGAGATGATGTTTCTGATATGACAGTTGCATCAATGTTATTATGAAAAACTATAATTACAGGGTGATACTGTCAGTAGACTGCATGTAGATGGCTTGAGTCCACTCCCCTCAGACAAAAGGGTAGTAAGGATGGGACTTGATTCTGAATGAGAAACAAAACAACACAGACATGTGAAGATAGTTGCACCCTGCAGGAGACTGTTGCTGCTCTGTCTGTGACTGTGTCTGTGTGTTCACTTACTCATCTAGTCTGCAGGCCTTCCACCCCCGGTCCAGTCCTCTCAGCGCTAGCATGTCCTCTTCACACAGACTGAAGTCAAAGATCTGCACAATATGCCAACAGCATTAAAACGTTGAGTTTGACAAGAGCATCATGCACAATAGTGTTTTATTATATCTGCAGTACCAGGTGAAAGGTGCTAAGACAACATTATCTGACATGTGATGTGGTGGTTTGGAAAGTATTCATATATTTCGGTCAGATAACCTCTGGTCAGATTATTAGGTGACTGCAGAGTATGTGTACCTTACCTTTGTGTTTTCAAGAATGTGATGAGACCTCTCACTCTTAGGGATGACAGAAATACCCTGCTGCACATGGTACCTCAGCAACACCTGCAAGAATACCACTTTTACTGACAATGGACATACAACACATAGGCGTGGATTCTACAGCACAGACATTATACCGACCTGTGCAGAGCTGCGTCTGTGCTTTTTAGCTATATCTGCAACGACCGGGTCCTCCAGGAGCTTCTGTGGATCAGTCTCTCCTCTGAGTCTGAGACAGAAATGATTTTAAAAAATAAATAAATAAAAGACAGACAGTGCCAGTACTCACAGACACATGCAGATATCAAATTTCTGTGAGATAACAGAGCCTTTTGCTTAAAAGTGATACAGGGTGCCCTGAGATCCGAGCAACAACTGTTGGTGTATTACCAACATACATGATCTAACTCTCTGTAGATATTACATTGATTTTACAATACAGAAAATGATATAAGATGTTTTGCATTTTAATGTTGTCCAGTTAACACTGCAATATCTGTCACTGTTTTGTGCATGGGTGGGTGATAAACCATTGATGGCCCATTCATGATGGATACGTTTGTTATTTACTGTCAGCTTTTATAAAGGGAGGATTTAGCAACAACAAGCTGTGCAGTCTTCATCATACAATGAAAATGACCAAATTTATTTTGTTGTTAAATGCTTTTTAACACAAACAATCTGTCTAAACTCTTGATGACATGTGTCCTGGTGCTGGATTCATGAGTCAGTAGAGTGTGGCTGAGGCTGTGTGTCTTACAGGTGTGGGGGTCGTGCAGGTGAGCCAAAGGGGCTGTAGGCAGTCAGGGCGATGTTCTTGGACTTACAGAACTCTATCATGTCTGTCTGGATCAGGTATGGATGTAGCTCCACCTGTGGATGATGCGAGACACTGATTACTATTAGTGTAACGATATGATATGATCTAATGCAATTGCATCATATATTTGTGTCATGTTGATGAGACCAGCTGGAGGGATGGTGAACTGTGGCCATAAATATGAAACATGGTCATAACTACACAGATAGACTGTGACATTCAGGTCATGTCTGACTGAGAAAACATGTTGGATATGAACATTACGTAACTGAAGCTCATCTAGAATCTGTATGATTTTCTGCACTGTCTGGATAATTTCATGAATGAGTGGGTACACAGCTTGATAAATGTATGACTCTTTTTGTATTGTCACAGTAAACAAACGTGTGAGACATATATTTCATACATGGAGCAAGAATGTGTTGAATAATGCAGCTGTACATGTTGAGCACCTGGTTGACAGCAGGAGGAACCTTGCAGAGAGCCAGCAGCCTCTCCAGCTGCAGGATGCTGAAGTTGGACACTCCTATGTTCTTCACCTTTCCTGAAGCTTGCAGGGCTTCCATCCCCTGCAAACACAACAACAGACAGTGACAGTGAACACAACTCTACCAGCCACTTGAGAAGCGCTTTTTCGTCTGTGTGTGAAGTCGATTGACTCTGTTTTAACAGCCCAAAGCTCCCTGGTCTAAAGAGCATGGCACAATTGCATTTAGGTGCATGTGTGTGGATGTCTGCAGGAAAACACAACCTGTGCCACATTCAAATTGTCTCATCTCAGTCTCTTTAAACATGGGGGCAAGAAATCCAGTAAACCAATCACAGTGTCATCGTCCTCTCTCACTTTAATAGCCCCACCCTTTAAAAGGTATCTAGATTGTGTTTCACAGAACTTTTAACCAGAAATTCCTGATGTGGCCAAATGTCATTTTGTGCTGCCTATACAGTAGCAATGCAGGGAAAATACACCCGAGTGTATATGTAAAAGTGCTATTACATGATCATGTTATGTAGACATTTGTGGAATTAGGGGGTGTAGCTCATCACAGAACCAAGCTTATCAAAAGTGGCGTCTTATTTAGTTTCAAGATCCTGACATAGAACTATCAACAACAGTGGACACACACATACTACACACAGTGTACATGCAAACAGAGAAGAGTACAGGTGTTCTTACCCTCCACACATCCACATAGTCTACGTCAGAAGTCAGCATCTGTCCATCTTTTTTTGGGAAAAGCTCATCACCCATTTTCTGTGGAGAAATGAAACAGCATGTGTCCTCCTCAAAGTTTAGAACTTCTTCCTGGGATGGCCATGATCTTCTCTGTCAGCTGTTGTATGGTTAACATAACAATGTGATGGGCCGTTGTGTCTCAGAGCTAATCTGTGAGTTTGGTTTGGAGTTAATCAAGGTTCATTTACTATAGCTTTACCAAATTAAAAAGAAAGAAATCCACTTGCTCCAGTCCAAGAGCAGGTGGACTTCTCAGCCTGAGCCACAACCAACCTACACAGGCAGGATGAGGGTTATAAAGTTTTGATTCTGTCAGTGTTTGGGATGTTATTCTCAACCTTTAGGCCGACAGGGAAATGCACGAGGTAAAGATCCAGGTAGTCCAACTGGAGATCATTCAGGGACTTGTTCAGGCATGCAGGGATGTCCTCGGGGTCATGGTGGGTACACCACAGCTGTAGACCATGTGCAGACCAAGAGGGTGAACAGAAAAATAAAACAAAATCATGTAATGGCTGCATATCATGTATTATCAATCAACGCCTGTTGTCTTCAGCACCCACCTTACTAACAATGAACATGTCCTGTCGCCTGATGATGCCCTGCTGCATCTTAGAGCACAGAGCCTTACCAATATCCACTTCATTCTTGTAGCTGTAGGCGGTGTCTATGTGGCGGTAGCCAGCTGCAATGGCAGCCTCCACTGCACACTGCACTGCATTGCACATTTTGGGCTGAGAAGACGACTGCAACAAGAACAACACTTCAAAAAGGGCTTTTCACTCTGCAGCCATAAAAACCATCAAAGGCTTCACTCCTGTTTGTGCCGTTCTATAATGGTCACCAAGGGATGTTCACTCCAAATGCATTACAGAGAAATTATCTTCTTATACTTGCGTCTCAAACTTCCTGTTAAAGAAATTGTTGTTCACTTTTGAGTGATGAACTCTCAGGGATATTGTAAAGGCTGCAGCTACTAAGCTTGGTTTACCATAGGACAGCAGGAAATAGAGGAACAGGCATCTCAATACCAGAGGGTGATGCTGAAGTTTGATGCAAGGACACCCTTAATCATAAATTGTACATTGTATCATTTTTGGATGAAGCAAATAAACGAATTCAATTGGCTGATGGCCGTGGCTCCATATTTTACAGACCGACATGAGAGTGTTTTTTTCTCATTTACAGTAACTATGTACAAGAGAGTAAATATGTGTTTGTTTCCTCCATCATGTTGAATTACTCTACAAGATTTACCAAGCTAGCACCCTATTACAGCCAGAAACTACTGCCACAACACAAGAGCGACAAAACACAGCATGTGATAAATGCATCATAAACAGCAGAACTGGGTCAGATATGATCACAGATAGTTAGATAAAATAACCTCATCATACAGTAGATCTACTGTGTCCCTGAGCTGCTGCTGTGGTGAGCAACAGGTTGTTAAATCTGCCCTAACAGGTGCTTCAGAACAGGTGTGATGTGAACACTGCACTGCTCCACTTTATGGTGGAGAGTTAGATAACAAGATCAATACCACTTTCATTTATTAACAGTGAACCTATGAGCCAGAAGCTAACCTGGCTCTGTTCAGGTTATATAGGACAGGATTTGCATAGTCACATATTATCTAGTATTAAACATGTAATACATTAAGCTTTTAAAGTTCCTGGCTACTCTACTCCATTTCAAAAGTGTTGAACAGCCCCTTTAATAAAGGAGGTGGGATACAGAGTCCCTTGCCCTTTGACCCACAATAGGATACAAATAATAATAAAAAAATCAACAGCCTAAGAAATATCAATAGTCAATGATAATCAAGACATTAAACTGTCAGTGAAACCCGATGTTTTCAATGTGTCTGGGCAGATTTCTTTAAACAAACACAGTGTAGACAAAAACACTTAATATGTACAACATTATTCTCAAACTGTAGCTGTGCAAGAAAACAAGCTGATGACAAATAAACTGATTCTTCACAGTGTGAACAAACAACAAGAGTGAGTGTTGAGGCTACCTTCCATGTCCCCAGACCCAAAAGTGGCATTTGGCTGCCGTCATGCAGCTCTATGGTCCGGGCCACCTGAGTGTCTTCCATGAAGAACATTTAATCACCTTCAGTGAAAAACAACAAAACCAGAGGCTCAGCACAAACTGCTCAGAGCTTCCTCTTCTGTCGTCTGCTGAATCAACGTCCTTCCCTTTTCTTTGCTGATTTTGCTTCTCTATCTCATGTGTTTCTTTCCTTCTCTCTCTGCCTTTTCCTCTTCCCCCCACATTGTCTTTCTTTCGCTCTCTCCTGCTGCCTTATCAGTCGTGGGGTTAATTATTGGACAACATACAAAGTATACTTCACCAGCATGAAGTATTTGTGTGTATACTCTGTAAGTGAGGAGGAGCATGTTGCAAAGGTCACTTTTCTCAAAGCATAGGGGTAATATAACGCAGTGCCAGTGACACACACACACACACACACACACACACACACACACACACACACACACACAGAGGGAGAGAGAGAGAGAGAGAGAGAGAGAGAGAGAGAGAGAGAGAGAGAGAGAGAGAGAGAGAGAGAGAGAGGCAGTAAGGGTCACATTGTACTTAAATGTTGGTTGTAATATCTCCATTTCAACAACAGAGGGCGGTATTAGATCAATTTAATCAAATTTTCAGGAGTAACCAAGTCATGTAATAATAACAATCACATGGTAATAACATTTAATGGATACTAATTAAAACTTCAGTCACAGATAAAATATATCTAACAGTAAATTTATTTCATGATTTAGCTAAATATTAATCTTTTTGTTGTGTTTTACCTTTGTCAGTTAAAGCATTAAATACTTATGAAGTAACTGTCATATTAATTTTACAGATCATGACAGGTATAAAATAAAATTTTAAATCTTCATTCTTCTATTTTGAAGGAATAAACACTTTCCTGACTGAACAGTTATTCTGTCCTCCTGTTCACACTGGAAATGAAAACATACTTAGGTGATGGAGGATAAAATGCACAAAATCCAAAGTATCTTTGTGCTAAAATGAAGTCTAGTGTTACACTGATATATTACACTGGATAATGATGTGTGTTAGTTTCAGAATAACAAATCGAATCAAATGGAAAACTTACAAAACTAGAGTGTTTTTGTTATTTCCCCACCACTACAGATCATCAGGGAAAAAAATAAAGAGGGAATCAAACAAACTAAAGCACATGCAACTTTGAAACTTGGCTGACTGAAACTTAACTTTAGCCTTAGACAAAGTTTGTTAAACTTGTTTTGCACAGAATGAGGACTGTTGATTTTTATCCCTTATCACTTCCTGGAACAGCATCAAAGGATGTGAAGTTTTTAATGAACATGTTGACTGATTACAGATCAAGGTAAGTGAAACCTGTGTACATATGGCCTCCTTGTTTTCAGACACACTTGACAAACAAGTTGTTGATGGATTTGAGCCTGTTTCTGCACAGAGCCTGCATGTTGTTGAGGTGAATGGGATTAGGGACAAAAGGACCAAAGAACCAAAAGTGAGACAAATCTGTCCAGCAATTAGGCGCTGGAGAAGTTTGGGGATCTCCGGAATCATTTGGATTCATCCTAGAGATCATGTGAACAAAATTCCATGGATTGGCCGATTTGCTTGCTTCTTGCTAGAGAAATCCTACCAAATGGAACGAAACCAGGGGGCAACAGACTGCAGCGTAAGGATCCATATGTGTACTGTGCATTTATAGTCACGTGTGCAGTTACATAACAGTCACTGTGAAAAAGTGGAGGAAGGGAAACACATGGAGAGTCTGCATGTATCGCTGATTCTAAAGACTTCTGAACTAAAATCACCAATGACTTGTTTTGTGTTGTAGGTTTGTTCACTGCTGTGCATTCCACAGTCATTGCATGTATAATTGATGTGAAAAACGCTCCACGAGTTGAGTCTCCATCCGTCCATCCATCCATCAATTGGCTATACCTGCAGCCAATCCCAGCTGACATAGGCCGAGGGCGGTCTATCACACGGTCAACATACAGTATAGAGACAAACCACCTCACATACTCACATTCACAAAGTAAGGAGAATTTAAAGTCACCAATCAAACATTAAACTCCACATAGCCCAGAGTATCTAATCCTCAAATGACCTTCAATCAACTTTATTTACAGTATATAACACCTACAGCAACACAGGCAATACAAGAACCCAACAACAAATTGAGACCAGACCTTCTCTCATATCAATCAATATCATATCAACACGTTCTTTATTAGGTTATTATCAACAAAACAACTAAATACAATTTTGTGTCTGTAAAAATATATTTATATGCCTTTCAATATGACACAATTAACATACAAATGTAAAGAGAGGGTCCTGACAAAGAGCTTGCCCATGCAGTCTAATACATTGCACCGAGTCATTTTCTACCACAAGCAAAGAATACAGAGGATAATCAATACATAATAGTTATAAAAAAAATTGATACTGTAACTATATATATGCATACATACATATATACTGCCTCTAATTGTGGATGAGAAAATAAAGAACAGGCGTGAAGTATCAAATATCAAAGAAGCCAACTGGTGTGTTCATTTGATCCTGCAGTTGATATCGAAGAGGCTGTATCACACAGACATACAATAGCCGTACACAAATTATATAAATACACAAGGTTAACACAAGTTGCCTGTATAAAATATAAATATTGGGTCTACTCATTTCATATGGCTCGCATGAAAAATTACACCATGAATGGACCATCAGACACACTGCCTAGAGGCTTTCTGGTGCCACAGTGATGACAATATTTACACAGATTTGTGTGACTATAACCTCATAACATGGTGGATTATGGTGGAATAAAACCCCCAAGCTGATTCCAGTTCAGTATACACTAATGAGCCAAGACATTATGACCACACAATGATAATCTCACATCAGCGGTGCATGTCAAGGTCAGGGGTCAGGGTGCTGTGTGTGATTCACATATGAACACATGCACCTTTCCATGCTCGAGACTTACCGCTAGAAACAACACCCCCCCATCAAAGCAGCCCCTGAACGCAGCATAGGTCTGATCCGCTGCTAACAACACATTACTATTTTTGGTGGCATGTGAGGGACAGCGTGTTGGACATAATTTGTTTTGGCTTATGAATGTATGTGAGCAGGGGACAGTTGATCCAGTCTTTAGGCCTAGGTCGCCACACTGTTAGACTCCAGGTCTAACTCAGCTCCTTCACTGGTCCAGATCGTTGCTGTCGCGGCTGCGGGGCCGATAGTGGCACTGGCAAAACTCCCTGATACGAGCACAAGCCTCCACCATCATCTCCTCCGGCACCGTCACCACAATGCGGAAGTAGTCGGGATACTCAAATGCCTGGGAGAGGACAGAATATGGATACTCTTAGCTACTAAAGCAATGATGCAATAGACACACGGACAAATGGATGAACGATACAGTGATAGAAAAAGTGATGGTGTCTCACCGAGGCAGGCAGACAGAAGACCGACTGTTCAGTCACCAGCCGCTCAGTGAAGTCCACATCATTCTTAAAATCTGGAAAGTGGTCCATGTCGATTCCCACCTGGACAAAGACAAAGTTTACTCAATTAAATAATGTACAATGACAGAAAGAAAAGAGCAGAGTAGAAAATAACCTGAATGACACATCAGACACCTAAAATACACACACAAGGTTCATTCACCACAGTGATTAACTTGTAAACTGATGTTTTACTGCTTCATCATAATAAAATAACATAATAAAATAAATGCATGTGTGTCTATGTCCAAAATGACCCTCACAGACTTCTGGTACTGACCATGAGGTACATGGCTCCTGAGGGCATGACGGGGTTCAGGCCAGCGACAGTGGACAGCTCATTGTAACAAATCTCTGAGTTGGACTGAGGGAGGAAAAAAACATATTACACATGAGTGTGGTGCGTCATTGCATTTCAGAATAAAAAGTATAATGTTTCTGGCAGAGATGATGAGAAATAAATGATTGTTTTTCCTTTGACCAGGCAGAAATCAGGTCATCTGTAGCTTTAAAGCTGCACAGGACAATAGTTTCACAGTAATAATATGTTGAGCTGTTAATCTTATGATCTTATGATACTGATCCTGATTTAATTATACAAACAAGGATCATAATCAAAAAGAAGATACAATGTATATATTTTAATTCACTGTCTTCATCTTTACCTTTAGGAAGCTGATGGTGTTGTTGTAAAAGCTTTGACTTGTGTTGTTGAGGATTCCCTCCAGCGCTCCCTGGACAATGGTGCATGCTCCCAGGATCCGTTGGCTCAGTTTCACCAGCCCCTGTCGAATCTGCAGACACGTACGCGTCAGTTAGTTCACGGTAACAGTATCCTACAATCAAAGTATACACACATATACAGTGTATACATGTACCTCGGATCCAAATATCTCATTCCTGTCATGGATCTGGATCCATCCCAGCCTCCAACCAGGGACCAGCCAGCGTTTAGCCAAGCCACCGCAGGAAAGGATGGGAACATCACTGCTGAGAGACGCCATGGAAGGACAACTGCAGCCTGGGAAAACCTGAAGACAAGAGCAGGAATAAAATCAAATACCTTCAGATGGCTAAATCATGTATACAGTAGGTATGGGTTGCCATGAAGTTAGTGGGCTTGAACAAGACTCATAGTCTCATGAAAATGTGAAAGTCATGGATATGATATGCTTGGCATTCAGAGACATAAGAGCAAAAAAAAAACCTGATCTAACTAAAAGCCTGTTTGAACAAAAGTCTTCTAGGGTTTTTTAAAAGAATGGACAGAACCACAGTAACCACAGTGATCTAGGCTCCACCCACAGAGAGCTGCTTCTCATTACAGTATCTTTGACATTGAGCGGGGAGCCGCCCCGCATCCCATTGGTCCGACCGCTGGGAATGACATAACAGTGCATTTGAAATAGTTCTCTAATTTAGGGCAATTTTTGGCTTGTGGTTGTGAGCTCACCTAACACGCAAAGCGGGCGAGATCACATCAACATCACGATCAGCACAGACAGGTCAGGGGAGTGTGAAAAGTTAAAGTATAGCTGAACCAATAGATTGTCTTTACAGCTCACACACTTTTCCTCCAGACAGTGTGATAGAAACCTACTGCTGGGGTCTAATGGAGGAGACGGCCCCACTGTCTCGGCCTTGATTGGCTAGTGCCGTGCACAGACATCCTGGCCCCTCGAATCGCCAAAGTCATAAACGCAAGACCTCACCACCACACCCCCCGACGCAGCCCCCCCCCCCCCCCCCCCCCCCCCCCCCCCCTCTTCCCCTCTTTCCTGCTGCTCCAGAACCTGACATTGGCCTTAATTGCAAACACATGCAACCAAAAAAGTGCAAAGTCATTCTGCTCTGCTTGTGTTCAATGCAAAATGGTCAGATGGTGGTGGTAGTGGTGGGGGTGGGGTTTTCTGGATGCACCCAACGACCCCGACTCCAAATTTTTCCATTGACAATAGCTGCAACAAACAAATTACAAAAGCGCAGATGCAAGCGTTCAAAATGCATCTGCCTTTGTGCAGCAGATGGAAAGCTGCATTTTATTAATGGTGGCTGAGACAAAGTTTCCTCACACGCTTCTGCTGCTTCTATTACATTTTACTCCGCTTGGCAGACACTGAGAAGTAAGGGACAAGATCAGAGTTTAGGACACTTGTATCAAATGCCTCTGTCTGTGGCACAGCAGCCTGAAAACTCCCCATGACACATGATCACACACACCTCACAGCAGGACTTGTGTGTCTCCAGCAACAACATCTCAACTCAGGTTTCCAGAAACTCTTAAAGTGAATAAACAGTGAGAAGAAACAACAAGAAGTAAATGTGAGGAAGAGGTTTGAGATGTAACTGCAGGGGAAATGTGCAGACTATAATCAAGGTAACCCCCTAAATGAATGATATTCTCACAAACGCTGCAAGTAGGAATATTTTCATGCCTGGATTAAAGCTTTCAAGACAGCAAACTGGCCAATGATAATTGTGGGGTGTTTTTCCTGTTTTCCTTGATCTGTCTGCTTTATTCTTCAATAGGAGAGTCTATGAAGATACATCTTTGCTTTTCTGCTTCTTATTATCAACCACACTGTATGTACTTCAGTAGAAGCAGAAGCAAAAGAAAGAAGTAAGCGATCCGGTCGTTTTGGCTAATGCTGCGTTCCAGGCAGGCTTTTTAAACCGTAAATTACAGCTTCAAGTCACAACTTACGACTTTGTAGCGTTCCAGGCAACCCACTCGTATTTTTCCGACCTGTTTTACCTGTGAAAGTCACTATAACGGCCACTCGTAACTTCCGACCCGTGAACTCGTACCAGTTCCTTCACAGGTCGGAAAAACACGAGTTACGGGTTGCCTTGAACCCACAATAATGTCTTGTCAGCCGATGGAGTTAGCAGCCCCCGCCCTCGTCATGGATCTATTGGTCCTCGTCCCTACGTCACCACATTCACGCGCGTCCCTTGGCTGCACACACAGCCCTGCATGCCGTTCTCTCTCCTCATTGGATAAAAACTGTAGGATACGAGAAAAGTTTTCTCCTCGGCTCAGAGCAGAGCAGAGTGACTGACAGACCCGTGTTTCGGTCCAAACACTCTATGTAAGTGATTGCTGTCGGAAGATATAACTATTTAAGACTTATATTAACACGGAAATATCACTTACTTCTGCTTTAATTATCATTATTATTGTCGTTGTTGTTTTCATTTACTGTCAGTATTACCATCAGAAACCGTCCACTTCTATAATTTTCTATGTAAACACGACAGCTGCTGCAGTCACCAAATGGGTCAATGAGGAAATGAAGTGTTGTATTTAAGCACTAACAGCTTCAAAGTCTGACTGTGAATAAGGCTCTCAGGGCTCTCAGTCTGCCTCATTACTAATCTTTGATGGGACTGAATTGTTGACATGAGTCTATATGTGCTGATTAGTTGGTGCTGGAAGTCACATAAGGTCTTCCACCCAAAGACCTGATGTGACTTCCTGCAGCAGCTGTCTGAACCTACAGTTTGACGTCCAGCAGGTCATCTTACCTCCTGACCTTGTTCTTATGTCACTATCAGTGAGTGTGGTCAGAACGAGGTCAGACCAGTGGAGTTACTGACTTAGGTTGTGTGAGTGAGGGTTTCCTCTGTGAGCACTCTGGAGCTCCAGCCTCCCTGTACCAAGCAGATATGGTTGAAGCCTTGTACTTATTCTATTCTATTATTGCTATATTGTATTTGTGTGTTTGTTTGTTTGTTTGTTTTGTTTTGTTTTGTTTGTTTTTTACGTTAGTCCTCTTTTGAGCCACATTATCAGTATGGAACTGAAGTGGAAAACTACTGAACAAGACAATTCAACTCTGACCTGATCTCCATTCATTGTGAGCTCATACACACGCGTGCATGTCTATGTGTGTGTGTGTGTGTGTGTGTGGGTGTGTATATCTGTGTACATGTTTGCATGACCTTCAACTAAACTTTGATCAGTACAAACTTTTCAAGGCTGAAAACACAGATGGCACAGATTTGGACTGAATGTGCTGACGATGTTATTTTCTGCTCTTCAGTTTGGTCATTTTCAGACTAATCATCAGTGATATCTACAGTCAGAAACCATGTCTGTGTTATCCTTTGATTCATTTCTCTATGGTAAGACTGCTGGGGAAACTGCTCACAGCATGTTCTCTGTGTACAGAGGAAGGATATATAATAGAAGTGCAAACATAGTGTATGTTAATTTGCTTTAAGATGTTGTAAATATGCTTCCATTGACTCAAAATCAGTGTAGTGAAAAAAAGAGCTTTCACACAACCACACATTTGTTGTTGCTCCTGTGGCAATAACAGTCCTATACCACATTTCAGAGTATAAACATGATAAAAGTCACTATTTCATGTTATTCCCCACATGGAGCATTGGTGTAAGGTTTACCAGCACTGATCTGTTCTGTGCATCCCTAAAAGAGACATCTGGGACAGACATGTCAACATCTGGGGACTTAAAACCCGTTGGTATCTAAAATAAGAATAAAGTTGCACTGTGGGCAGAGCTACACCTCTGAATCTGCATTTCAAATGAACCATCATTTGACAAAATCATCATTATATTAGAACTGGGCGACCTTACTGGTTGCTGCTCCCAGGCCTCATTCACGGCACATGGGCTCTAATCCCTCCTGTGCTGATGTGGGGTTGTGCCCTCGCCATCCAGAGCCAGGGCAAATACCACCAAATGCAACGCAACCTCTGCTGGCAGTGTGCTGAAGAATGTGCCTCGCTGGTGTTATACAGGGCCAAACACACCTGGCAACTTGTAATGAAACGTGACTTGTGTTGGTGTGAATTTTTACTCACCATATCAGTGTAGATCTCATCAGCCAGGATGGGAACACAGTGTCTGGAGGCCACTGAGAAAACAAGAATCAACTTAAGTCAGTGATGTCCAGGCTGTGTTTGCTTTCACGGACAATGAAAGACTTTTGAGAAGTTTCAGCTCTATCGACTAGCGCGGCTCACCTTTGAGGATCTTCTGTAGGTGCTCCTTGGTGAAGACGGAGCCACATGGGTTGGATGGATTGGTAATAATCAAACAGGATGTCCTCTCGTCAATCAGGCTCTCCATGTGCTGCAGGTCGATCTCCCATGACTTCTCTGGCTGTAAGTCACACATGCATGTCAGGATGACGTCAGACACTTCGTTGTGCATGGTAATACACCCTGATGATGTTCAGAGGTGACAAATGCTGCAAACACGGCCAGCACCCACCACCGACCGAACCACTTGGTCACACTTACACTTCATAAAAAGGATTTTTAACAAACGTCCAAAGACTTAGAAAATGGAGCCACTGCTGCTCTATAGTCCCTGTGTACAATGTCCTAAATTCTTTATACTGATGCCAACAACTGTTTATTTCGCTGTCCTTAAGTGTCCTTCCTGTGTCTTTTCTGCCACGCATCAGGCCCACATGCTCCTCCCAGTGGCCTGATTCCCACGTCTCCTCTATCATGTCTGTTTTTTGTTTCTACTGACCTCCCGTCACCTAAGATGTTAAACACAGATGTGTTGACTGATGTACAACCAATGTACTGATTCAGTATATTTCATTAAGGCATTGGTTGCCACCTAGTTTGGTTTCCTTCTGCAGTGTATTTTTTTTGAAAGGTTGTGATTATCAGTCTGAGATCTGTTTCCACTCTGTAGAGTTGTCACGCTGGACCACTAACTGCTCACAGCTCTTTTCAACAAAGGAGAGAGAAAATGTTAAATCTAATGTGATGCCTTATATAAGAAGTTGTTATTTTATATGAAAGAGCTCTTCAATTACAGTACATTCATGACATTGACAATTTGAGATTATTTTACACAATAAACAGAATGTACACAATATACATTTCTCAATGGTTGCATTGTGTACAACAAAAAGTAAACAAATAAATCCCCTAATCCCCAAGTCTGTGCATTTTCCCCTTAGCTGGTCACATCCATCTGACCCATATACAAATTGTTACTGTTACTATCGTGAATTTTTACATTTGCAAAAGCTGACCAGAGCCAAGAGAATATGTTTAAAATGTGGCTGTAACAGTGTCTCCTTGTAAAATCCATGGCCAAGGGCAAAACAAAACACCAAAGTGGCAGGAAGACTAATAACATTTTTGGTGTATGCACTGCAACTGGATACTGTTTCAAGATGGTGACTGAAAGCTGCGTACAGTGAAAATGTCCTTTGGGCCTCATGAGGCTCCTGTTTTATGGGCTTCATAAATTACACAAATTAGAAAATCTTGTGTAGCTCTTGAAATGGCGCAAAGAGAATCTACTGGTTTGGCTACTCTCAGCTTTTTTAAATTCACTTCAAGAAATGAGTCAAATGTTGAAAATAGTCACATCAGAGTGTGATGCTCAGAATCAAAAAAGGAACTTTATTTGTGGCTGCAGTTCCTCTTTACGACCACGAGGGTGTGTCTCTGTTAGAGCATCAGACTGACCACAGACTTCCATGTGAATTGGAAACAGTTTGTTGTTTTGTCTATTATCTTCTCATCAAGTGAAAGTAATGAGCAAGCTTTAGGAGCAGGGATTGTCCCCTCCTCTCACTCACCAGCAGGTTGTAGAGTTTGACGTTGATGCCCATGGAGACAGCCAGAGTCTTATATAAGGAGAAGCCTGGGCATGGGACCAGGATGTTGTCCCCTGGGTTACACAGGACACTGATAGCCAGGTCAATGGCCTGGCTGCAGCCACTGGTCAAAATCACATCCTGAAAGAGCACAGACACAGACTTTATGTCCTTCTATACAGCTGATAACATCATGCAGCGTCTAGTCTCTGCCCTGAATAACATCACATGTATTACAATCCAATTAAAAGCATTATGTAGCTATTGTGTTTAAAGTTCTGCAGAGTAGTGAGGGTCAGAGAACATGAATGAAAAAGTGTGTGAGTGAAGCTGTGAGGTACCTCTGCCTCTAGTGGAGCCTCTGGGCAGCTGTAGAAGTTGGACACTGCCTGTCGGCTCTTCAGATAACCTGGTTACAACACAGAGAGAAACATCAGACATACAGGCAGTGAAGAATCAAACTGTAACATCACCAGTTGTTTAAAACTGGCAAACATGAGCCAGAAGTAGCCTGTGTTACTGTCAGACATCAAACTATTTCTGAGCACTAAATATTTCATTATGATGAAGTGGCTAATGTAGCATTTAATCTGCTGTATCTATAAACTAGATCTGCACTCAGGGTCCAGGAAACAAAGATGATGTTCAACCAGATGTTCATCTTGTTTGTTCTAAACCTCACCTGGTGTACTGCACTGTACCACTCATCATTTCATAATAAACACTGGTTTCTTCACACTATTTTGGTGCATTGTGTTGCATCTAGTCATTCAGTGCAACTCACCAACAGAAGGAGCGTAGCCGTTGTACTTTTGTGAATCTATAGCATCTTTCATTGCCTGAAGCACGGCATCATCCGTAGGCAGGTTTCCAAACACAGTAGGGTCGCCTGGGGAACAGACGTGGTGGTAAGAAATCAGTCAGCAGTGTCAAAAAGCTAAAAGTCAACATCCCCTCTGGAGACTAGTTAATTTAAAAAATCTTGGCGTAAAAAACTCTGTGTCTTTACCAGACAGTATTAGTAATATTGTGTAATAGGAACTATCTCACTGTCGTCTTACTGAACATGTTAAGTGAAGCTACAACAAAGAGGTTTCTCCAGATGTTTCCACAAACCCTCTCACCTATGGAAAGTGCGATCATTGGTTTTTCTGGGTTGGGGGTGATCTTCATGCCATCCACAATGGCCCTGATGGGGTTGAGTGTATTGATGGCCATCTCTGAGGGCTTCACTTCCCATCGCTGCCTGCGGCTCTTGGCTTTGGCTGGATACAAGCTGCCATTCACGTTGACATGGTGGATGCCATTCCCGTTCATTCCTTTCCCATTGACTCCAGACCCATTCAGGGTTTTGCCATTGAGTGTGGTTTTGCCGTGGACTCCATTCCCATTCATCTGCACCAGGTAAGACTTGTTTTCCATCTTGGAACTGATGAGGATGATTGACAGAGTGTGTTAGAGCAGGAAGCACATTTACTCAAAACTCAACATTTACACATGTAATATTCCATGTTATGCACCTTTAATATTTTTTCTCCATTGCATTACTTTGATAGACAATAGTTACTACAGATATTATGAATTCTTACACAGCCACATGATCAATAATATTCTATCAATTATTCTAATAATTCTACACTCTTACTTCAGATACATTTTAATCTTGTAACAGTGATTTTTCTACAGTGAATCCTGCTTCATTACCTTCCTTTAAAATAATGGGAAAATGTCTCTTTGTTTACAAAAAAAACCTTTTTCCTTTTTTTTCCACAGCAAAGTTTTTTGTTTTTTTTTAAAGGAAAAAAATGATTCAGATACATTCTGGAAATCTTAAAAAAAAAAAATCCTTGATCATTAATGATATAATCACCCTGCATTGATTTTTATAAATCAAATTTGTTTATGTGTGTACATTTTCTGTCCTTCTCTGTGACACAAAGAGCACACAGTGATCAGCATCATAAACTCTGCAAATATTAGCGGAGTGAGTCCTTATATTCTCAGGTCATGTGATCATTTTCATTATGCTGCAAAATTAACGGTGGAAATGAACCGACAAAGATTTAATCTCCAAACATGGATAAACAAAGATGAAACGCAGATGCTCATACTTTAATATAATGTATGAAGGCCATCACAAACCTGCACAGTGAAACTCATATGGGCCTAATGCATTTCTGTTTTTCTAAATAAATGTAAGATTAAGTTTTATAATCATGCAAAATCTGACATTATTGTACAACTTAATTATTCTATAAATCAGTCATTCAAATAAAAAAATAAATAGTGATCTCACATCAGAACATGAGATGAAAGTTATTTACTTACCTCATTGTAAATTCAGCTTTCTCCAAAAGTAGCAGCACAGGTTAATTACATCAAATGAACTGTGCGGGATGAATTAACCCGGTTTTATAGCAAGATCCCCGAAAATGGGTGTTGAACCCGGCCCATGTTTCCATTGGTGGAGACTGAGGGCTGTGCCATTACACCCCTCTTACATCACTAACCAGAACCATACCACCTCAAACCATCAACTGTATCAGTCAGTCGCTGCAGGAGGGTCACAGACTGGACGCCTCAGTGCGTCATGCGCACTGGCGTCACAACAGAAAAGGCGCAAAGTGCGAGTCCGTCATGATAACACCAGGGATGAAACACTTCACATTAATTATACGTTATTGACAGAGAGAAACTAGATCCAACAATTCCCCAACAACGGGTCTCGTTTAAAAAAAAAAAAAGGGTTAGAAGAATTCATTCACACAACTTCTTCACTACATTTCTGGTGGTTTATGATACTTTTCAGTCCATGACAACTTTAATTTACACAATTAGATTTCACATTCAATACATGATGTAGGCTAACTTTTTACATATATATATATATATATATATATATATATATATATATATATATATATATATATATATATATATATAAATTGTAGAAATGCATAACAAAAAGTTCCATCTGGAGTAAGTAAAGGAGTTTATACAGGTTTATGCATTGATGACAGTAACCACGACATAAACAGATGGGGCACTTCTCTTTTTTCTTTGAGGTAAAAGTGGTGAAACAAAAATGTAAAAAAATAAAATAAAGTAAATACTCCATTAGGCCTACAAGTCTCCAGCATGGCTCCTCGGTGAAGGAAAGTATTCCTCCTCCACCCCCATGTGTATGACATTGTTATGTAACAACCCTCCGTGCCTCATTCACTCGTTCCTGAAAAGCAGGCTGCAGGACTTTCTAGAATTTGATCTGCAAACACTCATACAGTCGCCTAATGTTTCAGACAGAGAAAACCATATCACCTCAAATCAGTAATATGACTAAATATTGTTAACCCCTCATCTCTGGACAGTGAGGCTGGTCCACAGTTTACAGTCAGTGTTAATACTTTTCAGGACAACAAAGAACTGTTTAAATAGCTCCTGACATATACTGAGTTACATCTTTACCACATTTCGTCACATTTGATCTTCATGAAAATGAAACCTATATCTTCTCAGAACTTTATTGATCAGTCTCTTCCAAACATATTACTGTGGAAATTAAACCACACTTAACCTTTGCAAACTGTGTGTTCAGGCCTAAACAAAATTGGAGGTATTGAACAATAGGATTGAGGGCTTTGTTTCAATTTTTCAACCTTGGTATTTGGTTGAAAATTATACAGACAATTCTGTAAATGTTGACTGCACAGACTTGAAGTAGGAACAGGTGATTAACTGCAGTATGCAATCACTGCACCATGTGTAGGAATAAAAAGAGGAATGTGTCTGAAAAATTATTCCAACTTCATGGGCAACAGATGTACATAGTCATAGTCACACCTTTTCATTCAATGGTTTTTCTTTACTATTATTACTTTCTACATTGTAGATTCATACTGAAAACATTAAAGGAACACATATGGAGTTGTGAAGTAAACAAGTGTTAATTAAAACAAAAGTCTCATCTGTCACCTGACCTAAAGCAAGTCAAGGCATCTTTATTTATACAGCCCATTTCATACCAAGGGGCAACTCAATGTGCTTTACATAAGACAAATCATTTAAAGCAGTAGTAAGCGATCCAGTCATTTTGGCTAACTTCTTGTCAGCCGATGGAGTTAGCAATCCCCGCCCTCGTCCCTACGTCACCACATTCACGCGCATCCCTTGGATGCACACACAGAGAGGACCGCCCCTTTATGCCGTTCTCTCTCCTCATTGGATAAAGGTTGTAGGATACAAGGAAAGTTTTCCCCTCGGCTTACAGCAGAGCAGAGTGACCGACAGCGGAATGTTTGTGTTAATATAAGTCTTAAATAGTTATATCGTGACCGTACAACTCTGAACTAGTTAATTAGTAAGTTCCTTCACCACTTCTAAACATAGTGATGTCTTCCCATGACCTTACAACCCTGAATTTAGTTTACCTGTTTTGAGAATGTACATACCAGTCAAACGTTTGGACACATTCTCTCATCAGCTTGAAGGTCGTCACCTGGACTGGTTTTCCACCAGTCTTGAAGGAGTTCCCTGTTGGCTGTTTTACCTTCTCTCTCTCTCTCTCTCTCTCTCTCTCTCTCTCTATATATATATATATATATATATATATATATATATATATACACACAGTATACACACACACACACACACACACACACACACACACACACACACACACACACTCACACCACACACTACCAGTCAGAAGACACTTCCAGAATAGGATTGGGAAAAGAGGACTGGACCGAAGAAGCCCCAGTGGTGATGTAAAAAAGGAAAAGACTATTCCTGTTGGACATCTTTTACTTTTTAAATAACTGATTTATTCTGTGAAGTCTGGAATCATTTGTATTGAATGTGTTTAAAGCAGAAGTGAGTGATATATTTGTGTTAATATAAGTCTTAAATAGTTATATCTTCCGACAGCAATCACTTACATAGAGTGTTTGGACTGAAACACGGGTCTCTCAGTCACTCTGCTCTGCTCTGAGCCGAAGAGAAAACATTTATCGTATCCTACAGTTTTTATCCAATGAGGAGAGAGAACGGCATGCAGGGCTGTGTGTGCAGCCAAGGAACGCCGTGAATGTGGTGACGTAGCGACGAGGACTGTTATGGTGCGTTCAAGGAAACTCGTATTTTTCCGACCGTGAAGTGGTACCAGTTCGATCTGGTACGAGTTCACCGGTCGGAAGTTACGAGTGGCCGTTATAGACCGTTTCAGAGAGTATAAACAAATACAGGTGTTACCAAGGATACTAATTAAGGCTCCATTCAATTTAGTGTACCAGAGCGTTTTCTAATGAGCCACACCTGTCTTTGTTTATACTCTCTGAAAGGGTCTATAGTGACTTTCACCGTTAAAACAGGTCGGAAAAACACGAGTGGGTTGCCTGAAACGCTACAAAGTCGTAAATTGTGACTTGAAGCTGTAATTTACGATTTCAAAAGCCTGCCTAGAACGCAACATTAGCGAAAACGACCGGACCACTCACTTCTGCTTTAACTCTGGTTGACTCTGCTCCCCCTTGATTTTAAGAACTTGTGTTAGGCTGCCTTAAAGGAGTATTATCGCAAAATTCGGCCACTAGATGGAGCCAGGCGGAGCTTATCAGATATAAACAAGTGGGCAGCTGTCAGAGAGAGAGAGCAGCCTCGTTTAGTCCCCCCACCGCCCCCCCTCCTTCTCCCTCACCCCTCCTCCTCCCTCGCCAGGCTGAATGAACGTGCAATCGCGGGAAAAAGAAAACTCGCTAGTGGAAGCGGCAGCTCTACGTCGCGCACAACCACAACAACGACAACAACAACTGAAACGTCCTCCTCCTTAATAACGCTGAGAGGACAGCTGAAGAAAGACACAGGGACGTGGAGACAAAGTGTTCTACCAGCGATTCAGTGACTGTGAGCACCCTAACACTGCTACATTACTTACTGTTGCATATTTGTCCGGTTCGGAGGTCTGATTTGCGAGTTCCGAGTGCATTTTAACGCAGCAAGCGCCGGGCCGGCTTGGATCATAACAAAGACAAATGCTGCATTTGCCCCACGGACACTATACTGTTGGCGATTTTTTTTGTAAATTTAGTTATGGCTCCCCCCGACCCATCTTTTACATATGTCAGCTTATTTTGTGCTATTACTGCTGTATTTGCGATAATGCTCCTTTAAGAGAGTCCTAGGTGGCATTGTTGGCGTATCTTTTTTTAAAACAACTTTTAATTAAATTGATCAACAATCTATTAGATTAATCATCACCACAACATATAGTGACAAAAGAGGATTTAATTTCAACACATTCCAGGAGGAGAGCAGTGTTACTTCACTGACGACAGGCTAGCACCCGCACTTTCAGTCACAAAACAGTTTTGTTAATCACCGTTGATTATAAAATGCTCCCTAGACACTTTGAAATGCTGTTAATAGTTGCAAAGAAATGTTGAATGAATTTTTCCTACTCTGACAGACCTGCTGTCAAAAAGCCATATGAACTTCAGTACCATATTTGACAGAATTAGACTTTGTCCCATGTGCAGGATGTAAAACTGTTTAATGAAAATACTTTGCCATGTCAAACAAACATTCAGTCATTAGCCTCTTGTCTCTATGGTGTTCCCTGCCCAAACAACAAGTTACTTATTCATGATGGGAATGACATGGGCTACTAAGGCTAATATGAGTCAACAAAACATGTTATGACTGAAGTGCTCCTGTTTTTCCAGATGTAAGAATCTCCAGTCACGTTGTGTCAAATCAATATGCGAGACAGACAAATAGTGGACAAAGCACAGTGGTGATGGTGTTGTTACACCACATAAAAATTGTTCAGTCATATATCCAATGTATCCCATGTCCTTCAGTTATGATCAGTGAATACTGAGCACCAGTGAGGGTGAAATATGTTGGTCACACCTCTGTGGAAAACTCGCTTGCTGGTGGGTCAAGCTCTTTTCGCTGCTTTGAACCATGGGGTCCCTGTGCTCAGCATCACTCCATTTAATTGTCCCACTGACTGAATGACGTCAGTAAAGGGAAACAGATGTTTGTTACAGGAGAAGCAATAAAAACTACAGGGCAACGTGGTACTCTTGCAAAAGAAAAAAAAAGGAAAGAAAATAGACTAGAATAGAATTTGTTACTATAGAAGAAAATCATAACTTTTAAACTGAGCAAAATGCAAGTATTTTCTGAACACTGGACACATGAGCAAGTGACTGGTCCTAGTAGTTATGTGAAGATGATCTGGTTGGTTGTGCGGCCCCACAGTTTGACCCCAGAGTTCATCCAAAACTGCAAAGTCACTGTCTGGTACTTCATCATGGGGAGATCTCTCACTTTCAGTATGTGCTCTGCATAAATAATCAAAGTTGTCAGAAAGTTAAAGTAAAGCAAATATTAATTTAAATGGTGCATTTTTAATATTACTAGCATAATTCTCCTTTATTAGCTTGACGACAATGGCAATTTAAGAGGTGAGGTGAAGTCTTCAGTATCTCCAGAAGAGGAGGGTAGCCTAAATGTAGGGAGGTAAACTGGGTGAATGACCCTGCACCTCCAGCAGGTCAGCACTGTAAAGAGAAGTAAACATAAAATAGTGTAAGTAAATACATGGGAGGTCCCAAGTCACTGTAAGTGACAGAAACAATGCTCATCTTCTCCATATCTTTAAGTTAGCATGCAAACATTAGCTATAGCACAAAACATAATTTTGTGTATGAGTGAGTGTACAACTTGGAAGAGGGAGCTAAGACCTACAATAGCATTTGAATATAAAATCTTTATCCTAATTACTTCCGTAATTAGGCTGGTTGCTAACAAAAGGTAGACTACAGATGTTGTTGAGAACATTAAACATCATCATAGCAAACACCAAAACTGAAAAAAAAATATAATTACAAGTAACAAGTGGTTGTGATGTTGAGGTCATGTGACTTGGTGTAGACCTAGTTGCTTTATTTATTTAAAGGGATACTTCGGAAAAAATTAATTTGATCTCTGTTTTCAGCCTTGTTGTAGCAATAGCTCCCAGTGGCTGCGTGAGATTTGCTGTGAGATTTTCTTCCGTGTTTACATCATACATCCAATGGTTTAAAATGATGAACGAACATCTCGCAGCAAATCTCACGCATGCACACAAACATTAACAGAGCCACTATGAACTACTATTACAATGAGGCTAAAAACAGAGATCACATTATTTTTTTCCGAACAACTTTTTCATGTGGCGGCTTCACATGCAGAAACAACAGAATAACAATTAATTGCATTCGCGAATTGCAATGTCCATGTCTGTTAATTAAAGCCATAGCCTCTGTACCTCAAGCAGCTGGATTTAAGCTTCAAACATCATAGACATCATGTAAGATGTTGGTAGCACAAACTTTTTTTAATATAGTCAATAACCCAGAAGCCAGCCAGTGTTAAAAAGCCATTGGTCAAGGGAACCAGGTTGATGCCAACTTGTAGGTGTGGCCTTCAAAAATGTATGATCCTTGACCTTACCACACACACTGAACAAAGCAAGATGATGGTGCTGAGAACAAATTTAGAGGAACCAAAGTTCTCGCAGTTCATTGTCTCATTCATCATAGGATTATTTCTTCAGTAACTGTCTGCACATTTCACTCAGCTGCTGGTGGTCATAAAGATAAAGATTAAGTAAAGATATTTAATTAGAAACAAAAATCGGAGGAAATCACACTTGCTTTGAATACAAAAAAAAGAACATGTGGTGTTTTCTCAGTCATCCACTGAGCCTCATGGGACCATGCAACATCACATGTATCTGATGCAATCCTAATACAAGGAAAAACTCAAACTAAACAGTCACAGCCAGTACATCTGACATTAAACAAATAAATAAATGTGTCCCTGACTAATTCTATCACTAAAAACTCTTATATGTCTGCTGGACTTTTGCTCTGCTGTCTCTAAAAAACCAAAGTCACTAATAACACAATATGTATGATCTTACATAAACACTGTGACTGTCATTGGATTAATTATTATTTAGGTGTTTTGTTTTGTTTTTTTGCTTTGTGCTTTTAGTAGGGATTTATATAACACCTCGGTACACACAGTTTACCTCATGCTGTGCACTTTGCTCCCTGCCATTTATCCAGCACTGTATCACTTAGCAAAGAGCCAGGGCCATTTTGTCCTCTACTGCTGGTGCAGGCACCTGTGCACAAACAGAGTACGTGCAGCATGTAGCATCAACAAGGAGGATGAATGAATAAAAGCAAACAACACTTGTAGTAACCACTTCATTTTGTAGGGGCCTGGTAATGTGAGTTACAAAAACATGGTGGATATTAGGTATGTTTGATGATCTTGTGTTATTGTGTGACACACACACGTGCACTCAGATCCTGCTACTCCACCCAAACCTCATGGGTCCCAACAAAGTAGGTTTTGGGTCACGTTAGGGCTGATGTGGTATATGAAAATTTGGGCTAGAGTTGGCTTTCAGTTTCTCTTTCTTCCTCTGGCTGTGTCAGTGTCCACGTGTGTTATGGCCCTAATGTTTTCCATTAGTGAAAAAGTGAAAAAATAATGCAAAAACATAGTTTTTTGAAAAGTATTCTAAAGACAGACAAGAGCAGCATTTACGTTGCCAGACAGTTCCAGAAAGTTATGGTTTCTATTTTTTTTTTAAATGTAATTAAAAATATGACCAGTCTGATTGGATTCCAATTAGTAGGCTATATTCAACAACAAACTCGATATACAATCACAATCAGTATAGGCTGTATTCAGCTGATGTCGGATGGTTTCGGGTCATTTTTTTTCACTCTTTCTGACCACACTGTTAAACCATGTTGTGCATGTAAGTGTTTATAGTCGTTGTGATGGCCACACTTGAAGGCAGAATGAATGTGCAATGTCGTGCATTTTCAGAAAATCTCATTTGTGCACATGGAAAACATCAAATACTTGTGTAATGAGTGGGAAAAGACAGCCAGAGGAAACATCAGGTCAGTGTTGATATACTCTGATTTTCAAACCACCAGCAACAATTTAGTTAAAAACAAAAGAGAGAGAGAGAAAGAAACAATATAAACCCTCACACAGACTTGGCATCCTGAACAGCACTCCAGGTTAATATTATGTAAGGTTACCTTGAATAACTTTATGATGAAATCAGATCAGAAAATTAAGTTTATTAACCCAAATTTTTACAGAACATTTATTATGAAGTCTAAACTGCCGATATATCTGAGCTCTGAACAGAACACCACTTGTGAAGAGTAAAAAACAATATTCTAGTCTTTGGTGACTGAAGAGCCATATGCAAAGTTACATGTCAAGGTGACGTCTGCTATAAATCCTGTATTTGTTCTGTGTTGAACTTTATGTTCAGGATATATCATTCAAGGGCACATTTCCTAATCAACCCCTGAGGTCAAAGGTCAATAGCCAGTGTCCTCATTTTACTGGATTATCTACTATTCCTACCAATAACAAATAACACTGTGTAAACACACTTGAGTAAACAGAGCTGACCCTTTGTGATTTGCTGCTCACATCTTGGCTGTTGCTGGGGTCGTGCCACTCGACAGCTCCACACACACACACACACACAGCTGATTGACTCACTCAGGTGAAAATAACATAACTGGCCAAATAAAGCAGACGTGACTCCCAGAGTCTGGTCCATGGAGAACCGGTCTGTGTCTGACTGGCTGCATCTACATGCACGCTTGTATGCTGGTTAGGTTTTGTGCAGGTTACCAGCTTATCAGAAACCTAAATATACAACTTGGAGAAGATAGAAGTCAGCATGTTGTGATGCATAAACTTGTTATCCAGTTTTTTAAACCATGTGGTGCAAAATCAGGACATACCTGCAGGCTCAAGGTGGGAAACCGGGACACTGTTTATGATCATGTACACAAGGACATGATTCGAAGGTTTCTCATGTTGCAGGTGAACGCCAAATCTAGACGATAATCGGATCAAAAGACACCTGTTGTAAACACACTCACTAACATCAACAGGTACAGGTAGTGAAGTAGCAGAAGTGATTTTGGTGTTTGAAGAATATTTATCTCTATAGCACTGTTCTGTTTGCATTCCCTCTCTGCTGCTGTGCAGGCCACATTCAAATGAATAAGTGCGGTTGTAACGGTATGGATGAGCAGCCTGTCTAATAGTTGTCAAGATAGTTAAAGCAGAAGTAAGTGATATATTTGTGTTAATATAAGTCTTAAATAGTTATATCTTCTGACAGCAATCACTTACATAGAGTGGACCGAAACACGGGTCTGTCAGTCCCTCTGCTCTGCTCTGAGCCAAGGAGAAAACATTTATCGTATCCTACAGTTTTTATCCAATGAGGAGAGAGAACGGCATGCAGGGCTGTGTGTGCAGCCAAGGAACGCCGTGCATGTGGAGACGTAGGGACGAGGACTGTTATGGTGCGTTCAAGGCAACTCGTAACTCCTGTTTTTCCGAACTGTGAAGTTGTACCAGTTCGATCTGGTACGAGTTCACCGGTCGGATGTTACGAGTGGCCGTTATAGTGACTTTCACAGGTAAAACAGGTAGGAAAAACACGAGTGGGTTGCCTGGAACGCTACAAAGTCGTAAGTTGTGACTTGAAGCTGTAATTTACGATTTCAAAAGCCTGCCTGTAACGCAGCATTAGCGAAAACGACCGGATCGCTTACTTCTGCTTTAACTTAAAAGCATAAATGTCAACAGCATGGTGGTGAACAAAAAAAGGCTTGCGCACATCCAGAGGTGCAGCCAGGTGCCGAGTCCAGAGAGACGAATATCAAAAAGAAGAAAGGACTCGCCACACTGTAGGAGCTCAGTCCCAAATATACAAACATTTATTAGAGGACTATAAAAAGGACAACGTTTGGAGCAGTGCGCTCTTAGTCAGGTCAGTTAAGACAAATGCTTTCAGGTGTTCATTAAGTAGATACACAGGATCCACCCATGGGCGTGTATGAGTGAAACACCACCGGTCTGACAGTACGTGACAACATGGTCATTAAATCAACAATAAAAATACAGTGTAAAGTTATACATAGACGCATGTCGGCCATTTTTAAATGAAAATAAGCAAACATATGCAAAATAATATGAATCAAGAAGAAAATTAACTTAAATAAACAAAACACACCTCATATCTATTCCCAGGAAGGGGAAATGTATATACAGAAAGATTCCCTGCATGGTGGTGCAAGAGGAGAAATCTGACACCAGAGACATCTGGATCATCATGACCAACTCTACAAAATGTTGTTCCAGTAAAATATGTCGATGCCGAGATATTTCAAGTGTCAGCTCAGCTGTTGATGGAGACCATGAGCATCCATCCGACAGAAATATTTCAATTAAGAGATGAACTGACTCTGAGTGAATAAAAAAACTGATGAAAAAGGTCTGTTCCAAACCCCACTGGGTTATTTAATCTGAGCAACACAATGACACACATAATATTCAGCATTGTTCACACATTCACAACAACAACAACCAGTTTTGTTCACAGTGCAGTCACCACCCGTCAAAGGCGCAAGTGGAAGACAAGGATTTACAGTTACCCATGTCCTTATTAAATAGCTGTCTTTTAAAAAATTGTAAACAGGTTATTTTCAAATTGCATTTAGCATTACATGGAACACAAGTTCAAAATCCCTTGTTTGACATACAGTAATATGATTATTGCTGAGCAGGTAGCTTACTGAACTGTTGCAGTCCCTGCTGGAGCTGAGATAGATAGATAGGTTGTTGATAGCACCTTCGTCTGTATCATAACCCTAGAGGAGTTGGAGTGTAACATCTCATCAGTAACACCAAATGCTAGACTGAAAAATATGTCAGTATCAGCCTAGTGTGGCTTTATTAGTGTCTGTCCGAACAAGAAACTGCAAAATAAAAACACACAACTATTCTTGAGATCATTTGGAAAAAGCCTCACCATGATGGGGCTTGACCACCAGGGACCAGTAACGACTTCATTTTTACCATGATGTGGTGGTTCCCTATGAGATGGTTTATGCTACAATAGTGCAATTTTGTTATTGTGTGACCTTTAAATTCCCCAAATATCAATATCTCATTGGTCTTCCACTATCACAATGTTCTCATTTTAGGCTCCTTGCATTCTCATACTCTAACAACAGTCTTTTCTTATTAATGTTTGGTTTATAATCAGGGTCGCCATTAATCGAGTCCTCGCTAGTGTTGCTACTTGAATAATAACTAGAGTCAAAAGCGTACACATCAACAGAGGAATCTGAATCTTCATCTTTCTTCTTCCTCTTCCTTCTCTCCCCGTCGCTGCTTTGTGACTCTACGTGATTGGCTGACGATCTGCCTCCGGCCACTCGGTAACACTGCTGAGCGCTCAGCCTGGTGAGTCTCACGCAGGGCTGCAGCAGAGCGGACTGCAGCAGCACGGCCTGACACGGCAGCGACAACCTGAGCCGGGCTGGGCTGGGCTCAGACCGGACAGCCACACCGTCGGAGTTGGAGGTAGTGGAGGCCACGTCGGAGCACTGGAGCGCCTTTGATTGACGAAGCCTGCTCGAGTTCCGAGTGACAACTTGTGGAGCTGGTTTGGTAGATTCAGGGGTTTTATTAGCAGCACAGACCGAGGCCGTCTGAGCCTTTTCACACCGTTCAGCCTCAAGGTTTTCACTGCTGGTGATGCTTGCCTGCCTGTGCTTTCTTGAAAATCTGGAGAAAGACTGTAGAGTTTGTGTCTGACGGCTGGTTGATAGAGGTAATGTAGATGCATCATGAGGCACAGGGGGAGTCTGCAGTTTGGCTGTTGTGTTCGGGGGGTGGTCCGGGGGCAGAGGAGAGTCTCTGGAAGAGGTCTGAGGTAGAGCTGTCATTCGAGAGGCATCACATGCTGATCCAGAGATCTGCTCATCTTCGGGGTTTGCTTGATCAGATAGGTGAGCTGCTGTCGGAGCAGGGGGGCCGGTCTCTGAGGGTGGGGGATGCTGCTGGTCAGGGGGGCTGGGGACGAGGTCTGAGGGGGTACGATCTTGTGAGGAAGAGGTGGATGAGGACGACAGGAACAGTAGGGGCGAAGATGACACAAGCTGCAGCTCCTGTGAACACTGGACAGGACACTCCTGCAGGATGCTCTTCACCCAGCGCTGGTGTTTGGAGCAGAAATGAGGAGAGGGAGCGGCTTCACTGCTTTCCTGTCTGTCTTTGTCACTGCTCTCTTCCTCCATCCTCCTGATGACCTCACCATCTTCCTCTGTTTGTTGATGTGTCCTAACATCTAAATGGTTTTCACTCTCCGACAATGACTGAAACCCTTGGGCCGTTTCATCTCCCTCCAGCTTAAGAGGAGTCTTTGCAGAGCTGCCAGGTAAAGGTGACTTTGAGAGCTGAGAGCTTTTCATTTCATCTTCTCCACGCTCTGCTCGACAGGAAGTAACATCTAAAGGAACAGAGACGCAGCACGTTCTGATTAACGTGTGTTCTGCAATTGAATTTACAGCTGACATCAAACATGTAATATAATAATCTGTATCATGTTAAAGAATTCACACAATTAATACATGATAGGCACTAAAAATGACTTAGGTGTCTAATAAAAAGTAGTTTGAGATGCTCTATTAGCATAATGCATCCAGATCCCAAACAATTCTGGTTACACACAACTGCACTGTGTGTAATAATGTAAGCACAAAGTTTTTACAGGAAAAAAAAAACACATCAGCTGCATCACTGATGAACTTTTGTCAATTGGTGTATTTCCTAATACTATAGTATTGTAAACAGAGGGAACATCCCAACACACACCCTGCACCAAAATACATTTTCACCATTTCCATATATTAATCATATAAGTGAGGACAGAAAGTTAGAAACGAAATGTCCTGTCCATTATTTGCATTATGTGTGACACATCATGTTGTTAAACAAGTCTAGTCCCTTTGTGTGTAACTCCAGCACCCAGTCAACAAAAGTATTAGTAGTGCATAGTAGCATGTGTATGTGAACATGGAGGTCTTTCTTACCGCAGTGCAGAAGTTTCTTTAGAGTTGTTGCTATAGTTGCAGAGTCAGATGTAATCACCTCCAACAGCAGCTTCTCCTCTTCAGTAACAGGGCTTTCCTTCTTCAAGATCTAGTGAACATATTCAGATGTGTAAAGTTCCCATCATAATTACAGGTAATTGTATAATTAAGTCGGTCTTGGCAACAAACAAACTTACTACAAAATGCTCACTACTGGAAACCCACAAACCTTATCGATGAAGGTATCTCCTGGTAACACAGTCTCCAGCTTCTGAAGATAGTGCAGCAGCCTGTCCTCTACTTTCTGGGCATAATGTTCACCGTACTGCGTCTCCATCCCATTCTGCAACACAGACAGTATTTGTCATGTCACACTGAGATGTACATCACAGTTTAGACACTTTATTGGACGTAACCACACATGCCCAAAGCCAGAGAGTAAAGGTATTGAGGTGAAATGGTACAAAAAAAAACCTGGGTTATAACCTGGGTTATTTTTTGGCGAATGTGTTTTTTTTACAGTCAGATTGTAAATGAAACCACTGTGTTATGGGGTTCCTTAGAAACCAGCTGTTGTGGTCTGTTGTTCCCCTTCTGTCTGTTTGCTGTTTTTACCTACTGAACTTTAATACTCACGTTCCAGAGATTTCTAGGAAACCGTTTTTGTCTAATTTCACTCTTGGCGCCTCTAAACAAGACTTTTCTAGCATTTTACCCACAGCTCAGTCAGTTTATTAGATATCTGGTTGGCCACAAGGAGAAACAACAATGAAATCATTAATTACTTCTCATGACATCAGTTTTTGAATGCTGCTGCTCAAACTTCTCTACATTTGTTGGTATACATAATGCAGATCTGTGGCGCATCCTGCTGGATAGACAAGGAGTCACAGTTTAGGGCTAAAGACTGAACCCTGTGCTGTGGACTAATTCAACACACTGAGAGCTACATGTTTGAAATGACCGGAGACACTGGGAACCAGTTGTTTTCTTATAATCCCAGTTTGCAACAACCATAGCAGGATGAAGACTCTTAACATGTGTGCAAAATGATCTAGTGAATGATTACAAAACTCTCAGTAGCAGGTGAGCTGTAGGAGAGATGGAAAGTGAGACACGCTCTTCATAAAAATATTTAGATTTTTTATAATATTAGCCTATATATTAAAATAATAACATTATCTTTATGTATTGGCCTATTTGTTGTTGTTGTTTTTTTAGGCCTCTTGTAGTAACTTTGAGAATAATTCTGAGCTGACTTGAGTTTGTGTTTGATGTGATGTTGAAGCCTAATACGGACTGGGCCTAGTTGTATGGATGCAGCATGATACAATAATAACTTAATAACAACTTCATTTGCTTATTTACACAACTGGGAGAAAAATTCAGTTGTGCAAATAAAATTTACTCAATTTTCTATCAATTACCATGTTTACAATCCACTTTTTAAGGGTAAATGTGGATACATACAGATATTCATGTCCCTAATAAGTTATTGTTTTTCTACCTTAATATAATCTTCCAGTTTGTCCTTGTCCATAGCAAGAGATTGTGCCAGAGCCTTAAAGTCCTGGGTGTTCTTCCTCATGAGGAACATCTCATGTTGGTTCTGTGCAAGAAAAACAATAAAGGATTATTGATGCTGCTTAGTCAGTTTTCTGTCTGCTAATGGGTGCTGAGCAGGGAATGTACAGTGACGAGTGTGATAAGAGTAAACCAAATCAGTCATGTGACAGACTATTATATACTATATTAAACTGAACCAATGAAGGAAAAGAGACTAAAATGCTCTGTAGAGTTAAGTAAAACTGCAGAGTTAGGTTGGTGATACTTCATCACTACAGCAGACCCCTTTCATATTAATAGTTGTCACTTTTTCCATGCTTAATGTCAAAACAGTGATTACTACAACTTTAAGTGACTGTGACTTGTACACAGATCTAAGATCAACTGAGTGTGTTTGGCTGAAATATGCAGGAAACTTACACTTTGATCCTGGTATTGAGGCAGTTTACTTGGGAAGAACTGGGAGATTTTAAACAGAGTATGGACCATCCCTCGATCCTCCCTGAGCATCCACATAATCACCTGAAGAGAGCAACAATAACCAAGAGAGAGGGGTGGATCAATAAGAAGCACATCAATACAGCCATGTATCATCTGCTACTAGAACGTGTGCTTAGCAACCGTTTAATGTGATCTTCTTGCTTTTTGAATGAATGAATGACTGTAACAACCACTCATTGCCTTACCATGGTTTTAAGGCCAAACACGACCTTCATGTGTTTGATGGGAGTCACCAGCGTGGGGAGAAGTCTGTAAGTGGTTTCCAGGAAGCTCACCACTCTTTCAAAGTGCTCCATGTCCCTGTTCTTCACTATGGAGTAAACCTGGGCCGAGGCGACACGCAGCCTCCAGGAGTCCTGGATGCTCAGAGGCTGAGAGTCCACATCAGGCCAGTCGCACGGCTCCACAACTGAGAGGAAGAAATATGTGAAGCGTGTCACGACCTAATCTGATTTCAATTTCAAGGCAATTGTCAATTTCAGGAGAGTCATTGATTGTGTTAGTGATGTTATGAAACATTCTCTCTCTAATCAGAAACACATCACATCATCTAACAGGTTCATCTTGATTATAACCAAATTACACCATTAATACTTCATTAATCCCCTTGAGGGAAACTGTTTAAAGCTGAGACTTTTCATTTTAATGTGGCATCAGAACTCATTTTAAAAAAACAATGAGCAGTATTGGACATCTCCGCACACCCTCTCTATGATGTGCTGGGTTTTCTTCCACTCTTTTCATGTGCAATCACAATCATGTGCAACAAATTGGTATGAAATTTAGTGCATAAATCATGAGGCTAAATGGTATGTAAATATTAACTATGTATATTATTATTGACAGTTGTGTTTGTTTTTTGAGTACCTACGGGGTTATATTGTTATTTTTTGAAATTGAGCTCTGCTGCATAACAAATTCCCAATGAGTTAAAACAAAATTTCTGATGAACAACTTCTGGCTGCAGTCAGTTAATGCTTAATGCTCTTCCATACTAACACGATGTACTCGTACTTAATGCTTATACACACACACACACAATAGATAATCTGACTGAAAACTTTTGCAGCTTGTTTAACAAAAGTTACTTGTAACAAAGTAGCCTAACTAACAAAAACATCAATCGAGTTACGTTGTTGCTGCAGTGTAACAACTAGACAACACCTCAGTAAGAATAACTTTCAACCAACCTTCTTGTATATCCATCATCTTGTGAGCCCAGACATACTCTATGATCCACACTGGTAACTTGGGGAAGTTGTGTAGCTGCAGCTCTTCTCCCTCCATCTCAACCACAACACCGTCGGCTCCGCGGCTCTGACGCTCTGGTCATCGGCCGACTGACCTTTTAAAACCGGGTTCATGAATACACTATGCCGGGCATGTACCGGCAAGTCAAAGGTGTCAAATGTTCTCCATCCAGTTTCTATTTACAGACCATTTCAAGTTAGAGACACAGAGAAACATAGGAATCACTTCCGGGTCAAACTCACGGATGATGGCTCTCTTCTGAATAAAGTTTGAGAATGACTAACGCATGTGGAAATATATATTATATATTTTTTATTTTATTCTATTTTATGTTATGTTATCATAAAACTTTATTTGAATTTTCACTCAATATTTTTTGTCAATGTTTTACAGTCTATGCAATGTACATAATCATGTTTGGTGTTTGTCTGTGTGTGTTACAATTTGGATGTGGACTTTTATTGTGAAGTTCACTCTCCGGTGTGACGTCGTTGACCCGGAACTAGTTCCAGTCTCTCCGGCGCTATTCTCTCCTGTCAACTGTCTCCTGTCCACAGTGTGAGGTGTTGGTCCTCTACAACTAGTTCAAGGTAATAGAAACGTGCACCGTCTTTAAACAAGCAAATGCTCCGCTCAGTTAGTGGAGCTGTCTCTGTGTTTATACATGTAACTCATATTGTCTCGTGCTAAGGACTTAGCTCTGGACCTTGTCGCGGCTGTCGAGTGGGCGCGCTTGTTTAGCAGCACCAGGTTACCCCGCTGGGGGTGTGGGGCTTACTGCTTAGCTGTTCACAGCAGAGCGGATGATGGAAACTGACCATGTAATAAACCGACCATTAAGTGTATGAGGGACAAAAACATGTAGGCTACTGTGAAATAACCACAATGTTGTTCTGGTATCTGCAATTTTAATATTAGTTAGGCTACTGCGCGGAGATAGGATTTGTGACCTTGATTAACTCCAGAACAATATTAAATGTTGAAATTCCATACAGTGGCTGTAAATGAAGCATGTGACCTGGACATTCAAGTCCGCACAACTACACTGTGATGTTATGGTTTGACAATGGAGCTCCGATGATCTGAATGCTACATCCCAAACTACAGCCCCTGAATATGGACCGTGCCCTTGCTCTCAAAGGTCGGCCCACAGAAGAACATGACCCAGCCTCAATAATGGGAGGAAATCTGCTTAAGTCTGAAACCAGGCAAATCAGTGCCCATGTTCAACAATAACACATCTAATAACATGATAGGATTAGAGTGTGAACACATCATTGTCATCATGGGTGCAGATGTCCCCCCCAATTTCTGAAAAACATGAATTGTCCCCCCCAATAAAAATACCCCAAATTATTCAAAATTGAACAAATGTATTTTCAGACTTCACATTCTTCACATTTTAGATTCACATCTAAAAAGAAATGATTGAAATGGTGGAACAAATCATGTTTGACAATGTTCTGACTCCACATTCCATCTCTGGTCTCCTCCACTACCGTGCAAATGAATGGGTAGTTTCTTACACAGATGATATCAGCAGGATTTAAAGAAACGACCCCCTCAATCTTAGGGCTTCATATTTTGATATTCATCCATATCAATTAATCATGCATAAAGTAGTCCCATACACTGGGAGAAAAGGAAGATGGTGAGAAGTATTGGGGATCTGGGAGGGTCGGTGAGAGGCGAAATATAAGAACGTCGGATCTGCACCCCTGATTGTCATCAAGTCTCTTAATGTGGTTTGTTCTTCTTGATACAGGGCGAGAAACACGAAGTAACTGAGTGTCCTTCTCCTGTTGACATCCTTACAGCTCTGTGGATCAGCCCTCGATGTGGTACTTCCTGCCAGCTGCCGCTCCACCATGAACACAACGTCATGTGTGTCTCTGCTCCAGCTCTCCAGAGCGGGGCTCAGACTCTGTTCATCTAAAGCTCCTCACTGCCGAGCCTCCTCTTCCTCCAGTTCACCGGCAGTGACTTCCTCCTGTCTTCCACACGTCTCACCTCGCTCACCTGTTCCCTGCAGACGCTCTTACTGCAGCAACGTCAGGGTGCGCTCCTACCTTCAGTACGTAAAACGCAAGATCATAGCCGCTCCCACTCCTCCATACAGCCACGTGTGCCAGGTAGGAGACCCAGTGCTGCGTGCGCATGCGGCTGCTGTCGACCCTGCAGCCGTGACAGGCCCCGAGGTCCAAAAGGTCATCGACACCATGGTGAAAGTAATGCGGAAACTGGAGTGCGTGGGACTGAGTGCGCCTCAGATTGGGGTACCGCTCCGCATCCTGGCCCTGGAGTATCCAGAGAGGATGCTGGCTGAGAGCTCAGCAGCATCCAGGGAGGTCCGCGGTCTCTCCGTCCAGCCCCTCAGGGTCTTCGTCAACCCGCAGCTGAGGGTGCTGGACGGACGGACCGCCCGCTTTCAGGAAGCGTGTGAGAGCATCTCAGGCTTCTCTGCCTCAGTTCCTCGCTACCTGTCTGTGGAAGTGTCTGGTACGTATGTTTATAACTTAATCTCAGCTGACTTAACATTTGGTGTTCTTTCAGTCATCATATCACATATCTGCTGTGTGTAAAACACCAAAGCACATGAGAGAAGTTTCAAAATAGAGTCTTTTTTTCTGTGTCTGCATTTGTCTTCCTAGTTTAACACCAACTTTTTCAAAGATAAATGCACTGTTAAAGGATAATTTAATTATTTCTAGCATAAAATACGATCATTTACTCACCCAGATAACTTTGGTGTCATTTGGAGTCGTTTTGACGAAATTAGCCCCAGTGGAGCGGCGCGTATATCCGTATAATGCGAGAACACGGGGCAGCGCAATGCAGCCTCTGAATAACACATTATCCGCCACAAAACTAGTTCATTTCACCAATATTTTGTTATGATACACTAGTTTTATTCCCCTCCGAGCCCGTGGTGGCATGTTATCAACACCCGGGGTCTGTAGGTTGACCTACTGACCTCTGACCTGGATGATGTCATCTCCGACCGCTGCCCGGCTCATTCTGATAATAATCATTCTGCTTCGGCATTCGGGTCCATTTTTATCTCAACTAGCCGGAGCTTTAGTGAGTCCAGGTTGCGGAGAGGAAGCCTGTGGAAGCTGAACTTCATCCAGCTGCTCATTTTGTTCTGACAAGTCGGAAACACGCAGAAACGAACCATAGCATTAGCGGTAGCAACAAGCCGCGCCGCACCGCGGTCAAAGATGACATCATCCAGGTCAGAGGTCAGTAGGGCAACCTACAGACCCTGGATGTTGATAACAGCTAACCCCGGACTCAGAGAGGAATAGCACTAGTGTATCCTAACTAAATATTGGTGAATGAACGAGTTTTGCGGCGGATAATGTGTTATTTAGAGGCTGCATTGCGCTGCCCCATGTTCTCGCATTATACAGATATACGTGCTGCTCCACTGGGGCTAATTTCGTCAAAACGACTCCAAATGACACCAAAGTTGTCTGGGTGAGTAAATGATCGTATTTTATGCTAGAAATAAGGTCCAGGTTGTAAAAAACGGAAATTCTCCTTTAAGTCTTGCAGCTGAACATTTCATACTGTTACTGTATGAGTTTGTGAGCGTCACCATCCCTCCCTGAGAACTAGGCTATCACACATTATTGAGGAGTTTCCTGTGAGAGCCAGAGACGGCAGTGGGTCAAGGGGGCAGTGAGGGACAGAAAGTAAGAGACAAACAGAGATGCTATATAGGAATGGAAAAGTGTAACTAGTGTGTAGTGGCCTGGTAGTTGTTGGGCTTCCCTCAGATTACAGGTGGAAAACAATATACTGAACACCAGAAATGTGAAGGTCCTAGATGTGGAGTAGAGCATCGTAACAGGTTCGTCATGTTGGACCACTTTTTGGGCGGTTCAATTGGTTCTTTACGACAGTGGACCCAACATGCATGGACCAAGGGAGCCGCAGGGCTAACAGCTTGCAGATGTTAATGAGCATGCTGACACTACACTGTGTTCCTGATGTGATCGTAACTTTTCTATGTCTTATTATGACATACCTTCAAGGGTAGGGTTTTTTTTGCTGATGTGTTTTCTTGTCCTGCTCACTGATCCTGCAGGTCTGGATGAGAAGGGTGAAGCTGTGTCGTGGCAGGCCAGCGGCTGGCCAGCGCGCATCGTCCAACACGAGATGGACCACCTGGATGGGGTCCTCTACATCGACCGCATGGACAGCAAGACCTTCATCAACATCAACTGGCACGCGCACAATGAATAGAAAAAGGACAAATCCCAGACATTTACATTAAGACTGACCGTAAAACGGATGCAGACTGCAGTAACAGAAGTCTTTCTCCATCTTAATGGCTGAAAGCTTTTCATCTGCTCTCTGAGCGCACTGTTTCTACGTAAGCTTTCATGTGAAAAATGACTGATTTTGGTTTCTGGTTCTGGTTTGAATAAGAGCCGAGTATCAGGATCAAGTGCTTCACATGAAGAACCATCCAGCACTGGAAGTGTTGTTTGAGGGTTTGCCGGAAGGTGCAGGGAAGAAACTCAGAAGCAAATGACCACCACTTTAAAGTGCAACGAAAAGAGAAAAGTTTTGTGGACCACCAGATAGTTGATCAACAAAAAGGTTGATATTTTCATGATAAAATGAGTGAATCATGACTGACACCATCATAACTCATATGTTTTCATTTAGAAAAAATAAGGGAAAATACTATTGTCTCATGTCAATAAAATGACTTCTGTCTGTTCAGCTCCTCTAAATACAAAATGCTTATAAGTTGTAATTAAAGTTATTTGTACAAAGATTTTCAGTCATTATTTGGAAAATAATTTTTACCAGCCGGTTTCACAGCACTGAGAATGGAGTCACTATGAACCTGGTCACATCTGGACAAGGGACTCGGGACATGTCCCAGACATGAGCAGACATCTCCCCTGGTCCTCCATTGCACTTTTTTGTGCTGTGTTGACAGAAATCTCATCTATTGGTTTTAGGGCTAAAATTATTATTTATTAATGGAAAAATAACTACTTCTCATTACCGATTAGTCATTTAAGTCTTTTTTTTTTTCGCCCCAAAATGCCCAAATACCTGAAGTTTGCCTTTAGGAAACCGATGGCCATTTTATCACCTACACAAAGATTTGATTTCATTTTCTGTTGTACTTTGTAGTTTGGCCTTGGTGTCTCGCACTCTCTCTGCGTTTCCACAGATCCACCGGAGCTCCATCTCTCTGCACCAGCCGCCGCCTGCAACCCCCCCCCCCCCCACACACACACACACACACACACACACACTTCCCCTGCTGTTAGACCGGCCTGCCCTCCCTTTCCATGGACCAGTCTGCCATCCAGTCCCCCCATTAAGCTGGCCAGCTCTCCCTGCCCCCCCCTACCAGAAGCTTCCTTCTTCAGCTGTTGTTAACATTTCCATGTTTCTCACATTCTCTGTTATAAACTGTTTTCTTGTCTGTAACAACATCTATTGCACATCTGTCCGTCCTGGGTGAGGGATCCCTCCTCTGTTGCTCACCCTGAGGTTTCTCCGATTTTTCCCTGTTAAAAGGGTTTTCCGTGGAGTTTTTCCTCAGTGGATGTGAGGGTCTAAGGACAGAGGATGTTGTTGTGATGACATGTGAAGCCCTTTGAGACAAACTGTTTGTAAAAACGGGCTATACAAATAAAATTGCCTTGCCTTGATTGCTCAAATATAAATAATAAGTAAATAATCTACTATCTCTAGATTAATCAAGAACACGGATCGTTTGTTGCAGCCTTTGTTTCCACAGCAATTATACACTAGGTGATAGAAACACATTTAAGAGACAAGTGGCATAGTGACTATTTTTACTCCAGTCTGAGTGCAGGCAACAAATACAGATGAAAACAGACGACCATGTGCTTTGCACCAAGTTACATTTAAGTGACTCAAGAGTACAAATTGTAACCACGACTTCAAGTCTTAATAATACACGACAGGTTAAATTGCTGATGGTGGTAAACATGTCCATTTACAGAGTAACTGGATGATAAAGAGAAATGAGACAAGTCCAAAATAGAAAAACTGGAGCACACTTAATACTGCATTTCAGCGCTGTGTCAAGGCAACATTTGGATTTGATTGTTCTTGATTTCAAAGTGTGCAGATTTAAGGCATTGTGATTTTGCTAGTTGTGCCTTGTTAGTGTATTACGTTTCAAATACACATCACACAGGGGATGACTGGTCAAAGGTTTGGCCACAGATGCATGCAACAGGATTCCTGTACCAACAATCCCGGCAGTACTCCTTTCCACAATATCTGCACAGAACCAGGGGGTTTCTGGGACACGTCTTCCCGCAGAGACACACTCCAAGCTTCTGGACTTCGTGGTGTTGACTTTGGCAGCGGTCTGCATCTCTGCAGACCCGGGAGTGGAAGACATTGCAGTTGCGACACAGTAGTTGAGGGTCCAGCTGGGCGAGGTTGCAACAGTTGTGGTAGGTGATCGGAGGAAGAGACGGATGTAGGGATTCTGGGTCGTCACACGGAACTATGGAGGACATCGCTGCGCCGCCGCCGCCGCTGCTGGGGAGAGATATGGCGCCGATGTCGCCCACATCCAGACGTTCACTCTGTGCCGACGCCACTTCTGACTCTTCAGGCGTGATGTAAGACCTCCCTATACTGTGGTTGTTCTTCTTGCAGTGCTGAAGCAAGTCACAGGTGATGTGGTGCAAAGTGTTGCATTCAGTACAGTGATTAGGACAAAGAGGAGAGGACTGGAGGCAGCTGCAGAAGTGGTTGGTTTCAGGCACACTCCTGGAAAGCCCCATGGCTCCGAGCTGCAGGCTGACCGACTGCGCCTCGGCTTTGACCGACCCCGATTCTTCATAGGGCCGTCTGGCTTGGCCCCTGCCGGCCGAGGAGGAGCTTCTCTCCGACTCCACAGGCGTCATCTTGGGCAGCTGGCAGTTGAGTGTAGAGATGCAGAGCTGCTGCGTCGCTCCGTTGCTGTGTGGTTTGACAGCAGCAGGTGCGTTCCTCTGAGTCAGCCAAAGAGGCGAGTCCAGAGAGCGGCGACTTTCATCGTCGTTCACGACCGCCTCTCTCTGCCGCCCGTTGATATGCTCGTCTGTGTACAGATCCATGTCTGATTCACCATCAAACGGCTCCATCAGCGGCTGACTGACTCTGAGTGTCTTCTTGGTGTTGTCCAGCGAAACCTGTTGACAAGCACGGACGAGAAAACATCCCCAACAGTTAACAAGTCTAGATGAGACCGGATCTTATTGATTCTGTGTAATACAGCGTAGAAATCTGCTTTCAGTGTTGTTGAGTTTGTAGACTGTAGGCTCTTTTTTTTTTTTTTTTTTTAAGTATATTTTTGGGGCATTTATGCCTTTATAGATAGCACAGTTGAGACAGACAGGAAACGGGGAGGCAGAGAGGGGCCGACCGCAGCGAGGACTGTGCCTCTATACATGGGGCGCCCGCTCTAACCACTACGCCACGCGACGCCCCGACTGTAGGCTCTTAACAATTTTGACAGGCCTCAGCCCCAACACAATACAATCAGCGATTTTACAAAATGTAATGTTCGGCATTTATTAACCATTTATCTACTATTAACTCACATATTGCACTTAGACTTTGGTGAAGCAATTTCAAGCATAAAAACAATTCAATTCAAGGGTGTGTTTTCAAAAGATATTTGAATTCAATCATTTCAGAAACCTGTCTTAAATTCTACAGAATTTGGGCCAAATAAACAATACAAAATACAAAAGTCTGATATATAATATTTGGGGATTATGTTATTATGTCTTTTAATATTGACTAGAGTGTATCTATATCAGTTAGTATCTAAAACTACATTTCAAACAATACCCAGTAAGAATGTGTCACTTCAGAGGCAGAGGAACAGAAGAGAACATCATTTAAAAGGTGTGCTTTTACTTGCAAGATTTCCGTGGCCTCCTATGGTGGGACAGATCCTTCCATGAGATAAAACTATTTTACGTAATTATTTTATGTACATTTCCCCATGATTCTGCCTCACTTATAGTGTTTGGCATCTTTAGAAAGTTTGGGATAACTCCAAAAGTAAAAAATATACCTGCAGGTGTGTCAAAGCATTTTTCAAAATACAGAAAATTTCCCAACAAGCAGGCGAACATACCTGCAGGCTGTTTCCTTTCTGCCTCTCTCTCACCAAACTCAGCTCCCACTGGGCGTCACCGCCGTGCTTCCCCAGAGCCGCCTGAAGGAGGCAGCACTCGCAGCGAGCCAGGTAGAAAGCACAACACAAGCGGAGGAGTTCATCCAGAGAAGCAGCGAGTTCCTGGAGAAAAAGTTGCTCGTGGCGAGATGAGCTGGGCTGATATCCTAACAGGCCAAAGAGTTTCTCAATCTGTGGCATCGACAGCACCGGTTTGATATAGTGGGTGAACATGCCAGAGTACATCTAAGACACAAAGGTAGAGAAGATCAAAACAGAGCAAAACAATAGATCAGATTTTCACCAGTTACTTTGACTTAACCAGGAAGTCTCTTCACACACATAATTTCTTTAACAAAGAGAGTCATTACCAAAATATCTACTCTACTGTAATAGTCATTTAAAGGGATAGTTCACCAAACATTCAAATTTCACTCATTGTCTACTCACCCTCATGTCGACTAAAAGCTGTGAGAATTTTCAGAGTCCTCCGTTCCTTCTCTGAGTTACGGGGGGGTCCGTGCAGCAGTATTTGTCCATATAATGGTTGTCAATGGATACCAACTTTCTTTGTCCAAAAAGACACACCAAAAAACATCCAAATACCTCCATACTGCTCGTCTGTAATGTCCCTCTTGTATTGAAGCCCCGACATGAGAAATTGTTCCGCCGGTCAGTGCAAATCACGAGAGATTTGCATTGACACAGGAAGAGCAGTGAACTGAGACACTGGGAGCTTCCGCTACAAACAAGCTTAAAATATAGACTTATTTTTTTTTTTTCGGAACAATTTCTCATGTCGGGGCTTCAATACAGGAGGGACATTACAGTCGAGCTGTGTGGAGGTATTTGGATGTTTTTTGGTGTGTCTTTTTGGACGAAGAAAGTTGGTATCCAGTCACAACCATTATATGGACAAATACTGCTGCACGGACCCCCCCGTAACTCAGAGAAGGCACGGAGGACTCTGAAAATTCTCACAGCTCTTAGTTGACATGAAGGTGAGTAGATAATGAGTAATTTGAATTTTGGGTGAACTATCCCTTTAAAAACATGCACCATATTTGAAGCTTGAAGTGATTTTGTCCTGGCAAGTTTTATTAATCCTAACTATTTACATCATAATCATAACAGGACGGACTAGTCTGAACCCAGTTATTTGCAGCCAACCTTGACGACTTTGTACTCTTCCCTCCAGGGACCGAGGTACAGGTTCAGGGCAGCTTGCTCCAGGACCTCGAAAGCTTTAGCCAGGCCTCGCAGCCCTCCTCTGGCTCTGACCGGCCCACCGCTGGCAGCTGCTGTTGCCGCCGTGGCCGCCTTGAGCGACTCCTCCATCACGCTCAGTGGATCCAGCCCCAGGCAGTGCGTCTCCTGAGCATCCCCATCCCTCAGCCGCCCCTCCACCTGCTTCCACAGCTCCTCGTCTCTGCACACCAGAGTGGAGCCTCGGCCCAGTATCTGCTGCTCCAGGCTGTGATCGTAGGCGTTCGTCAGATCACTGGCCCTCTGCTTGGAGTTGCTCATCTCTATCATTCAGCTGAGCAGGACACAAACAGGACATTGAAATGAAGGTTTAATCTACTAATCACGGTGCTATCTGTCCATAATCATTTCTTGTGCAATTTAATCTGATCCATAATTTCGCAGTTTTTGTTTTCCATGTTTGGAATTAAAAGCAAAAGTAAGCGATCCGGTGGTTTTGGCTAACTTCCTGTCAGCAGATGGAGTTAGCAGTCCCCGCCCTCGTCCCTACGTCACCACATTCACGTGCATCCCTTGGCTGCACACACAGAGAGGACCGCCCCTTTATGCCGTTCTCTCTCCTCATTGGATAAAGGTTGTAGGATACAAGGAAAGTTTTCTCCTCGGCTTACAGCAGAGCAGAGTGACTGACAGACCCGTGTTTCAGACCAAACACTCTATATAAGTGATTGCTATTTAAGACTTACGTATATTAACACAAATATTCCGCTTACTTCTGCTTTAACTCGGAGGATGCACTTCAGAAGGAGACTTGTGTGTTACTATTTCAACTAGTCTTGAGTCTAATTCAAATAGATATAATAAATGCACATTTTATGCAACATAGTGCTTATTCCAAATTATATTAGCCTAAATTATTACGGCTGTGATACTGCAACAGTAACCACCACAGCCTCCTTCCTCATGCCTCAGGGCAATGTGGAAAACATAATTATGATGACCCTTAACATATTTTAACTTCCTGTTTTAGATGGCAAACCACTGGGAAGAGATTTTCAGACAGAGCTACAGTACTACCAGACTAAATGACTATCCTTCTGGCCCAGCAGAGACACTACTGACATTGATGGTGTGACAATGATATAGAATATGGCCATTGTAATAGCATGATATGATAAGTACATGAAAAAGACCAGTGGTTTTATAGTAGCACAGAAAGACTTGATACATTACACCAGACAACAACAGATGGTATATGTCTGGAAATAAACACTGAATGCCACTGGAAAAACAAAGTATTGCAACACACTGTTACTGTAGCTGCAGCTCAAGCCACTTGTGCTCAAAGCGAAAGTGAAACCTGAGAGACTTTTGGCCCAAAGAAATATATATACATACATGTCCGTGAGCTGTCTTAGGTAAAGAAGAGCCATGTTGACCGACACCGAGGTCAGGTTAGATCAGGTGGCCTTGTTGTTAGCATTAGCATGCTCCTCACTGACTAGCTGCGTTTGCTAGGTTGAAATGTTTCTGTCGCTTTATTTATTCATTTATTTATTTATTTATATAATTTAAGGGCGAGAACTTCACACCTAAAATATTTATTTACACATTTCTTCCATGGTTTCTCATAATATACCGTTTAAATGGTTTTCTGATAAGTTGAGGTTATTATCCAACTCGACTGACACATTAGTAAACTTTTAGCAGCGGCTCAGACCTCGGTGTTTCATTTTTGGGCGAGGACTCAGGAAGTCACGTCAAAGTCAAACACTTAAAAAGAAGAAAAGATCCATATTGTCTTAGTCACTCTCTGAGTTAAAGGTCCACTCTACTGAGTCACAAAACGATATGGCTCACTGTGATCTTTAACGCAAAGCAACATATTTTATCAAACGTGACCGACGCCCCTGACCGACCAGACGAGCCGAGCTAAGCTAGTGTTAGCTGTGTGACAGAAGCCGTGCTTTGACAACAGTGTCGGTTTTTACTGACACACAGGAGGCACGTGAACTCACCTGAACTCACCTGTGTGTGGAGCGTCGTCAGATGTCTCTCAGATGGCTGTGGAAGACATTTCCGGCCACGCCGGTCATCGCCGTGTCGCTGCTCGCTGCTCGATCTTCACAATAAAGTAAACATTGTCACGTGGCACGGAGTTTCCCAGCTTCAGGGGTGCGCTTCCTAGGAGTGTCAGGGCGGGCCGGCGGGGCGGCGTGGAGGGCTTCTTCTGTAAAGAGTATTAATGTGACTTTCAAAAATTAAAGTAGCCTACATAGATAAAATAGATGAATGTAAATTGAGATAGATTACAAAAAAAAAAAAAAAATGTTTTATGGATATATTATGGAAATCCCTCTTAACTAAATTCAGAGGTGGACATGGAACATTATGAAGGACTACAAAATGACTATAAATAACTAATAGTCCTACACAAGTAGAGTTTACATCTGGTTATCTATCCAGTCCACTGGGTGGCAGTATTTCATAGTTTTAAACCCTCTGCCTTACCAACCTCAACTCTACATGAACCACACACACACACACACACACACACACACTTGTAAATCTATTTTTGTGAGGACATGTCATTGACATAATGTAGCCTATTCCCTAAATGCCTAAACTTAACCATTACTCTAAACCTAATTATAACCTAACGTCTTAACCCAAGTCTTAACCCTCAAACAGCCCTTGGAAAAAGTGAGGACCGGCCAATATTTTATTTTATTTTTATTTAACCTTTATTTATTCAGGAAGGATCCATTGAGATTTAACAATCTCTTTTTCAAGGATGTCCTGGTCAGGAAGTACAAATACAAGCAAACATACACAACAAGATCAAGGTAACGAGAGACATCAAACATCAAAAACGAGCAGCACAATTACAGAATTAAGTTAATTGTCACAGGTGCAGCTGGTGACTAAAAGTTCCCAAAAATGTCCTCACTCCGTTGGTTAAAAACTCGTTCCGGTCCTCACAACATAGCATGTAGGCCTACAAGAACAGACACACACACACACACACACACACACACACACACACACACACACACACACACACAGTAGTGGGGTGAATCAGTGGTGAGCCTCTTTTTGTTGACCTGGGGGCGGGACTTCAGTGAGTGACAGCGGTAGAAGGGCGGAACTGTTGTTGCCCCCTGAGTTTTACTTAAAAGCCTCCTGGGTTGGTGAAGATGCCAAGCACAAGTCAGCAGCTTCCCTCCAGCTCTCCTCTCCTCTCCTCTCCTCTCCTCCATCCTCCAGCAGACCTGTGCAGCTGCAGACAGACAGCATGTCAAACTCAGACAGGGTGGTGTTGGCTCTGGGAGGAGCAGGGACAGTGGGCTCTGGGATAGTTAAAGGACTGCTGGATAAAGGTAAGCTGACAGGAAACACCTGAACTAAATATACTAAGAATTTAAAAGCTGACTTCCACACTAATTCTAATTCTGTATGATTATTATTTTGTTTTGCAGGACTTTATATTGAATCAGAAGTGGTTTTGGCAACAGTAAAATCAGCTATTTGTGATATGTTGTTGTGCTGAGATTATTAGTTGAAAGAAATTGAAGAAGAAAGTAGCTATGTTATTTTGCAAAACACTAACCAACAACCAATGTTGTGAATTTATGATGACATGCGGTGGACATGAAACATGTGAAGGACAAAAAATGACATGGCAGGTGTAGCCTAAATCATTTTGCTTTTATTTGTTTCTTTATTACTACATTTCTGCTTCCATCTTTTTATGTAAAGCAATTTGATTCAACAAAATAAAGTAGGCAGTCCTATCATCAGTCGTTAATGGGATTAGCTTTAGTTATACTTTTGTCATTTTGTATTCACAGAAACAACTCCATTACCTCAGACACAGTACAGATCCTCCTGGTCAAATCTGACAGTCAGATTTTTACTTGTTTTAAAAGAACTGGAGAATTTTGAATAATATTCAAAAGTAGTTTTGAATTTTCTTATGTAAACACATTGTTTTGTATTGCTCCAAATGTATAGACTCTACTATAAATGAGCCATTATTGTTTCCTTATTGGTTTATGGTGAGATTGTAAACTCTCTGGACATATTGGTCAAGATTTGTCTCCTGTTGATTTGATTTTTACTTGTCTTTTTATACTCTGACCTGAACTGATCTGAAGTCTGGTATACTTTTCAACATTACACAGTGAAGATAGCTGAGTGTGGCACATGGTTCTTCATCCCAGATCAGGGCGCGTCTCAGTCCCAAAGCTGAAATTGAATTCCTCTTTCTTTATGTTGCTCTGCAGCCTCCACACTGTGTGAAGCAGTGATAGGGACAGCGCTAAATGCTGTGGTGACAGTTTACTGCTTTGTCCATCGTTTGAAGTTGCCATCTGCTGCTCTGTGACAGTCACTCCTCTGATCTGACCTTGATAAACAGATTAGAACAATTTAGGCCTATTACTGAATATTGATTTTCATGTGAGAGGGATTAGTCTTGTATCTGTGTTAAAGGTGCTGGTTTTATCTGTCTGCACCACAGATTAATGTAGCATCTGATCTTTGTCTGTGTGGGTGTGGATGTGGGTGTGTGTGTGTGGGTGTGGATGTGGGTGTGGGTGTGTGTTTGAAGGTTTTAAAGTGGCTGTGATCTCCAGAGACAACAGCCGGCTGGAGAGACTGAAATCGTTCGTTTCTCCCAACACAAAGGATAACCTCACCACCATAGTGGGGAATGTGGGTAAGTTGTGGGTTCACCACACCATCCATCCATCCATCAGTGAGGAGTGTTCGTTAACGTTCAAGTCATCATACACAACCTCAGTACTACTTAGCTTGATAATGATGTTGTGTAAATCTTATTGGTGAGTCAGTTAAGGGATAGTAGCATTTTTTTTAAAGTGGGGTTGTATGATCTCTCTGCACTCCTCCCGTTAGCAACGCCAGCCCATAGCCCTGCCCAGAGATTTACAACATACAGTGTTGTGAACAGACCCAAAGAAACGGCCTATTTTTGTGGCCTAAAAGAGGTTTTACCTGAAAAAAAATACACAGTTCCATTGTTCACTATAATATAATTTTTTCCAGCCCCTCAAAGTGCAGGAAAAACACAGTTTTTATTTGGACCTAACCAACTGCTGATCGGCGGGCGCTAACCCTGGGCGGAGGGATACGTGAGTTGGTTAGGTCCAAATAAAAACTGTGTTTTTCCTGCATTTTGAAGGGCTGGAAAAAATTATATTATAGCGAACAATGGAACTGTGTTTTTTTTTTTTTCAGGTCAAACCTCTTTTAGGCCACGAAAATAGGCCGTTTCTTTGGGTCTGTTCACAACACTGTAGCCTATGTTGTAAATCTCTGGGCAGGGCTATACAACCCCACTTTTAAAAAAATGATACTATCCCTTTAAGTATCATGTATCACCAAAAGATAGAAGCGTCAGTCAAAAACAGCCAGTGTCAGCCTTTCAGACCCATGTGAGGGGCACGCATTGCTCTAACTTGCTGTGTTGAAGGTCTCTGTGGTCTCCAGTGGACTCTAACTTGGAGGCCTTTCCTCTTCTGACCCCTCTGTGTTCCAGGGACAGAGGAGGGAGCGGAGCAGGCCAAGCAGGCCCTGCTGAAGGCTGTGGGGAAGGTGACTGACATTGTTTCCTCTTTGGGCTTCAGCTGGTGGCAGGGAGGACCTCCACACACCCAGACCCTCAAAGACCTGCACTGGGTGCGTTCATGAAACATGTAGCCTATAATTTGTTACTGCTAATAGTTCCATTGGTGGTACTACTACTACTGGTTGTTGTAATAGTAGTTCTACTGTTATAATATGTCTAATTGTTTATTCATCAGATTATTGTGTCATATTTCTTTTTCTTCAACCCTCCAGGTGATTGAGACATTACTTTATAGCACATTTGTGTCTTGGAAGGCCTTCTTCCCCCTGGTGAGAGATGACTCCAACTGTACCTACACCTTCATAACAGGTGAGTCCTGACCTTCAGCCAGTATTTCTACTAAGAGCACAGTAGACAGTTCCCTATGCTCGCCTGTGCTCGTCTCATACCGTACTGTTGGTGTTACATATTGAAATAATGAATGAATACATAAGTGAGAACAGGAAACATGGTTTGTAAAAGCAGTTTATGTGATTAGCTTGTTGTAACATAATATATCAAACTGTTGTGTTTACACATCCAGCGACACTTAAACAACAGACAACATGGGTAACGGCCCAGTTGGGTGATATTTCTAACACAATTAGTCACTTCATGTTACCAGAGATGGACAGAGTACTCAACCTCAGTACTAGGTCGAGTAAGAGTACAAATACTACTGGTCAAAATGTACTCTGTTACAAGTAAAAGTAGCTCAGTCGACATGTTACTTGAGTAAGAGTATAAAAGTACTTGCTTTTAAAGGTACTTAAGTATCCAAAAGTACATGCTTTTAAATTTACTTTAAGTAAAAGTAAGAGTAAGAGTAAATTTCTTATTTTTCACATCAATGAATGACTATATTTTTTTCTAAATGAATTTAAGGAGCTTTTAACTCTTGTTTGTGAGAATGAACTCTTTGAAAGCAGCTGCACTGATGTGCTGCTTTTAGGGGTTAGGGTTTCCTTCTTTGACAAACACAGCTTGTGTCCAATAGGATTTTAGAAAAAAAAAAAAAGAGCAGACCTGAAAGTAACCAGTACTTTTCAGCCTTCCTAGAAATGAACTCGAGTAAAAGTAAAAATATTAGTCTTGGAAATGTATTCAAGTAAGAGTAATAAGTACCAAAGAAATCTAATACTCAGGTGGATATGTACTTACAGTACTCAAGTAAATTTACTCCGTTACTGTCCACCACTGCATGTTACACAAACTCACTTTATCTTTTGTTATTATAAAAATATGTCAAACTTAGGGACTATAAAAGTGGCCTGTGCTAATACAACTTGATGCTGTGCTGCTCTGTGCCACAGGAGGAGCAGGAGAGAAGCTGCTGATGCCGGGTACAGGCTTCCTGACGGTGGGAGCTGCCAGCACTCTGGCCTTCTGCCAGGTGCTACGAGAGGAGTACCCCGAGGTGCCCTGTAAACTCAACCAGGTGAGACTTTAAATGGATTACGCTGCACGGCGTCAGTGAACAAAGCACCGGAGCTGATATAGAGTTTCTGTATGACCTGGGTCTCACAGCTTCAGACCTGATAACAAAAGGAGACTTCAGATTTCATTTCAAGAGGAGAGATCCTGTTGCTTCTCCCATAGAGCAGCCAGGAACCTTTTTAAAACACACACTATTTGTTCATTATACCAGTTATCACTTTGATGTGCTGCAAGCTGCATTAGCAAAGACACACAGCTTCAGCATTTGTGTTTTTCACACATTGTTCATTCAACAACACCCAGTTCACCACTGTTATAAAGTTGGATTAGCAGGTCTGGGCTAAATATATTCATTTGGGGTTTTTTTTCTCCCACCATTAAAAGGTTTTTTAACAATCCTGAAGTTCTGCAGCCACAAAGCTGATCCCACATCACAACATAACAACTAATGCTGCAGAAACCCAAAATGTGAAGAACATCACCGCCTGTTTTTCCCAGGTTTCAAATCTGCCATAAAGTGGCTTCAGGTTGAATTACCAATAAGCTTTGTTGGACTTTATAAAGCTGTATAGAAATTTACAGATACAGTATGAGCATGTCATAAGTAAATTAAATTCAGATTCTTTCAAAGATTTCAGCAGCAATTCTCAATTAAAAGCAAATCTCTAATTCAGTAACTAAGTAATAACACATTTTCTAGTTGTGCTCACCATATGAATAACATACACACAACATACATGGGATTGTGCAGTGTTGAAGAAACTTACTGTGGAAGAGAAAACAAAAATGGACAATAAAGTTTTTAGACTCGTAGTAAACAGACCAACTTCCTGCTTTAAGGTTGACATTTCACAGTTGACCTCCACTTGAAGAGGTTTAGATCAATTGCATGAAGTACTGGCTTGTTTTCAATGTAAATGATCACTTTAGTGTTATGGAACGTGTGAGAAAAGTAAACCTGAATTACTCTATGATACAATCACGGCTAAAACAGTCTCTCCTCACTGTTTGGTGGCGGTAGGTGAAGATCGACACAGGTGTAGCCACTCCGGAGCGCATGGCACCTGGTTACCTGAACCACCTGGACCTGGGCCAAGGGGTTGCGGCCCTGGTGGAAAGAAGAAGCTCCTCCCACAAAGTCTTCACCGTCAGCTGCCCCTCAGACTTAAAGACTGTGCTCCTAGAAAGGAACCTTTAAAGTGGGAGAGTTGTCCTCCAGCCTCGATGCCACAGAGACACATTTCCATGTACTGCTCCTGCTCTTGCTGAACTCTCCACACACACATTTACAGTGTCCGTTTGTTTTCCTCTCCCACGACTCTGAGCTATGTCCTCGCACAGCTGTATGTCAATTGTTTGTTTCAATATATATTGTATATTCTACTTCCTATTCCTAGATCATTCACAAATGTTTTCCCTGCATGTGCTGTTGTTGTGAAATGTTTGTAAAAAAAAAAAAAAAAAGAAAAGAAAAGAAAAAAGAATTTGTATACTGACCTTGTCATTGTTTCCTGTTCTATACAAATACTACACAGTTCTGCTCTGTCTTCTGTGATGTTGGGAGGTACTCACTGTTTTCTCCATCTCTTAAATATATTAGGTATAAAACTAGACACCATTGGTGCGAGCAGATAAAGATTGAGCTGTGTTTCCCACTGAAAAGGGTCTTTGTACAGACATAATCTGAATCATAAACCAGAATTTAAAGGTAAACTGCACACATAGAGGATGCACATGTAATACTAATATAATAAACTTTATGAATATATAGTAGGCTACTTTTCTAAACTGAGTTTCAAAGTGCGCCAGTCGGTAAAATGAAACTGGGTAAGAGAAATACAAATTCAAGTGGGCATCATTATAATGTACAGTATAAACACATCTCAAATCAGCATTTAGTAAAGGTTTCTAATAGCATTTTAACTATGTTGGCAGAAATGATTTGTTGTAAAATCAGAAGAGTGAATGAATTCCCTGTAGACATTCACTGTGCTTGAAATGAACTTTCATGTTTATAGCAGGTCCAAGCATCCATCAGAGCCTCCAGTGACTGACATCAGTAAACTGGGACGATTGTGTACAGCTTCTTGTTGAAGATGTTCGTGGGTTAGAAGAGCGCTTCAGAGCAATGTTCAAACCCTGCATGCCTTTATCACTGCAGCGCCGTGTCACATGCACACCGACTCCTTAAAGCCTGGAATGAAAAAGCTCATACAACAGGTCACAATAGTTGTGTGAAAAGGTGCAGAAAATGATGAGACCAACCTTCACTTGAAGCACACTGTCCCCTCATGGATGGACACTGTGGCTCTGAACAGTAGCCTATGTCTCTAACATGTCAGAAGCTGCCTGACCACACACAGCTGACACAGCATGGTTTGGCCTATTTAGTCTCTTTGTTAAGCTAAAACACATGAGGCGTAAAATCGTTGAACAACATGTTCTTCAACATTATTGTCTCTATGTCACTGGTTTATTTTCCTGGAAGTTATAGATTTTAGTAGTTAAGGTCAAGGTTAACTGTTAGGTCTCCATGGAAACAAGGTAATGCAGATAAAGGTTGATCTTTGGGGGGGGGGGTTGACACATTTACATCCCCGTATAGCGTGACTCTCAGGCACCAGCAGCGACCTCCTATAGGCCCCTTTGTCTGTTGCCCATTATTTGGGGCAGCAGGGCCCTTAGATAAACCAAACAGAAGTTTGGGGGCCGTGGTAGATTGCAGTATCAGAGGGGGCATTGTTGTGTTGTCTACTGTCTTGTGTTGTGTATTGTACAGTTAATGCGTGCATGCTTTCACAACAAGAATGTGGGTTTGTCGTGCCAACGGAGGAGCCTGTACGGACTAATTTTGGCTTCCCCTGGTTGACATGGATAACTGGTTGGACAAGGAAGCGGAGTGGGGGGAGTCAAAGTCGTAGTAGTTTTGTTGTGGGGGTTGGGGGGTGGTTGAGTGGTGGGGTGGTCAGTCACAGTTTTTGTTTTGAACTTGTGTGGCTGACAGCTCAATTAGGCCAAATTATGATTAAACCACAAGGGAGAACCCACTGGGCCCCACTTTCTCTTTCTCTACCTCATCACCCCCACAGAAAAGGCGGAAACGGTCAAACACACTCACACAAACGGCCATGCTCGCCCTCCGATGATGACTCATCTCATTCTAATAAGAAAAGAAAACTGGCTTTTGTTTAAAAGGGAGCGAGGGGCCACTGTCTTCTGAACAAGGCCCAACAGATTGAGGATCAGTCAGAAAGACACAGCAGTGAACTGGCTTGATGAATGAGAGAAAAGTGGGGGAATAGGAAAACACTGGCACCGGAAAAATGTTGGATTGTGATTTCTTTAATGTATATTGGCAGCAATAAAGTAACAGAGCCACAAGTTTGAGAATTAAGTCTTATTATGTCTTTATAATAATAATCTGTGAAGTCAAAGTATTATAATTCAAAATGTAAAAAAACAACCTTAATATTTAGGGATATTACAAGCAACCAGTAAAACGTGTGCAAGGAGAGTCCTGTGGATGATGATCAGATGTTTCACATAAATTGATTTTAAAGTCAGTGATTCCTCTGGTGCCACCATGACACTGACTGATTAGAGGTTTAGAATTAAAAGCTATGATGAAGTGTCATGTTCCCTGCGCTTTTATTTATTTATTTTGTAGCAAGTGAAATGACGATGTATTCAGTGACATAACCCGATCAAAACAAGATAGACAGACACACGGTTCCTAGACAACAGTCAGACCGAGTGTGATGATGCCCTGACTGCTTGAGCACCACCCTGGGGTGGATATGTATGATTTTAAATAAAATGTCTTGACAGCTATTGATGACACCCTCAGGATGAAGTGTCATCACTTTAATGATCTTCTAAGTCGCCCAGTACTTTGGTTTACAGTGAAATAGCTGCAAACCTAAAGGCATTCTCATCACCCTCGGCTGCTCTCCGCTCAAACACAAAACTGATACTGGGAACGTGGTAACTATTAACAGCAGCTGTGACTACAGTGTCACAGAGCGTGCAGACTCTCAGATGAGAAGTTGCATCACAAGGTTAAGTGAACAGAAAAAAAAACCTTACTGTGACCTTACTCTGAAACAACCAGGGAACTAGAATTCTTCTTGGATGATGATCAATAAGCCGAGGGTAATGAGACTATAGGTAATTATGGTAATTGCACAAACTTAGGTCAGTGTGATTGATAGTGATTGAATATTAGGCTAATGAATGGGGACAGACGTTGATGGCTCTGCACCTGATGATACAACAGATTACAGTCAGAACACGGAGACAATGTCAACGAGGGAAGGAAGACAGCGGCTCAACAGTCGAGAGACAAGTGCCAAACTACTCCTCTGCTTTTGATTAAACACTGGTGGGACTGAGATAAGAGGGATTAACATTTTGAACCAGATGGAAAAACAAGCCGTGAGCTCAGCGCTCTGCCTCTTCGTGACAGAGCGGTTAGTCCTCATCACAGCAGCTTCTGAAAAACTAACACATCCCACAGCACCAACGCACAACACCACAAGATGCAGTGTGACAAGCTGACAGACGACAGGTTCATCGGAGAGGCCAAGAAGCTATGAAGCCAGGAGACTGCGACTGTCTGTGTGTCTCTCTGTGTGTGTTTGTGTGTGTCTGTGTGTGCATATGTAAGTTCATGATCCCCAGTGAGATATCTCCTTTCCCCGGCCTGGTGTGTGTCACCCGGAGTCGTGGCATTGTGAAAAGGTGACAGAAGGGTGATCGGCCATAAATACTGCATCCACTTAATAACAGCTGCCTGCATGCTCGTTGCTATGGAAACCATTAATAAAGGCTAAAACACTCCAGAGGCTTGTGTCATATCAGCGGCCAGCTTTGAGGTCAGGGGAGCTCAGAGTCAGGAGTCTCAAGTCACGCTATCTCCAACAGGGTGTGTCCCGTCCCGTCACACCAAAGGACACACAGTCACTGACAGTGCAGTAAAACACACACAGTTGTAAACACAGACAGATGCCAGCATGTCACACAGAGTAACTCAATTATAAACTAATTGGTTCAAAATGTGGTTTAATTGGGCGGTTTAAGACCAGTGAGACAACAGGGTGGGAGAACACCGCACCGCAGCCATGTTTAGGGGAACACGTGTGGAGCAGTCGATTCACATTTCTACCAAATAAGTACAATTGATCCGTGTGTCCAATTTTTGAGCGATGCAGAAACTGCAGGGAAACAGTGTGTACATGTGTAATCCACTGTGCTGTGACATGGATCCATTTGTCTGTTATCTACATGGCTTATCTGCAACAGGGCCGGAGCCAGTCCTAGCCCACATTGGGCGAGGGTGGGGGAGGAACTCCAGAAAGGCCTCAGAGGCTGCTGACTGCCAGTCGCCAGTGCTAACCACTGTACCACCCTTCTCTCAGCAGAGGTTAAAAAGCATGTGAGGACAAAAGCAAACAGTGCAAGAATGTGACCTAAACAACCCAAGAGAGAAAATAGTGGCAGAGAAAAAACAGAAAAACAGATCATTCATGACATTAAAGCAGAAGTAAGCAGAATGTTTGTGTTAATATAAGGGGCCGTTTACACGAAGACGCTTGCGAGTAAAGACGATAAAATATTTTATCGGAAGTGCCTTTCGTTTATATGGTGACGGCGTTTTTGGGGCTTGAAGACGCAAAAATCTCAAACCACCCCTGAAAGTGGAAAAGTTGAATACGCTCCAGCGCAGCGTCTCCGCCTAAACAGGCCAAGACGCAAAACTGGCTCAGATCTGCTGTTCTGCTCACGTCAAGTCGGCGTGTTGACGTCAAGTCGGCGTGTTGACGTCACGATACAAACAAACATGTCGGATTACATCCAGACAAAGTTCTTCTTGTTGTTAGCTGTAGCCATGTTTTCCTTTTCTGATTTCCCGGCACAGTGACGAGAAGAAGGAAGGTTCTACGCATGCGCGTAGGCATCGCGGCGTTTGTGACAGCACCACCTAGTGGTCTGGCGTGCATTAGCAATGGATTTGTACACACTTTTGCGTCTCCGTATGCACACAGATTTCCAACGCTCGTGTAGACGCGAAATAAAAAGTGAAGACGCGACGCCACTTTTGCGTCTTCTGTTCACACCGTCTTCGTGTAAACCTAGCCTAAGTCTTAAATAGTTGTATCTTCCGACAGCAATCACTTACATAGAGTGTTTGGTCTGAAACACGGGTCTGTCAGTCACTCTGCTCTGCTGTAAGCCGAGGAGAAAACTTTCCTTGTATCCTACAACCTTTATCCAATGAGGAGAGAGAACGGCATAAAGGGGCGGTCCTCTCTGTGTGTGCAGCCAAGGGATGCGCGTGAATGTGGTGACGTAGGGACGAGGACCAATAGATCCATGACGAGGGCGGGGACTGCTAACTCCATCGGCTGACAAGAAGTTAGCCAAAACCACCGGATCACTTACTTCTGCTTTAATACATGGAACCCCAATATACAGTAATGTCATGATAAGGTTCAAGAGTAAAGGATAACTATTAATCTATGATATTACTAATAGAGAAACTGAAACTCACTGCGCTGTTAAAGGCACAGTCTGTAATGTCTGTAATGTAACGTGTGAAACCTCTGACTATAGGCAGCTCTCCATCAAAACAAAAACAAAAGATGCCATTGAATGGCATCAATGAAATAGCATGGATTTCTGGGAGTTGTTGTCTTTACCACCATGACCATAAGCTCCTCCCAGTTTGGATTGCTTAAGTGTTAGTGGGTAAGTAAATCAAACCACCCTGTGATTATGATGTGAATAGTGAATACACTGAAAGCAGCTTCACATTTAAAGTTCCACTGGTGCTGCACAGAGGAGACTCTGTTCTGGTTGTTGTTTCTCTGAGAATGTATGAAGCAGATGTTCAGCAGGTTGTAACTGAAGACATAGAACAACGCTCCTCAGTGGACATGGGATAGGACGTCTCTAGCAGCTGTCCAACATTCACTCAGCTTGTTCCTCTAATGAACTTGAGTTACAAGAGTTGAAAACCACAAAGGAGCAAAAAAGTGTATGTGGCTTAAAACCTGGTAAAAGTGCTGATTCAGAGCATATGATGTCACTGATGGGCAACCAATGACACAAAGTGTTTCCACACTTAAACAACATATTTCTCTGGTTTGAAGATTGACTGAAAGATTTAGGAAAATATAAGAACACAACTCCAACAACATCTAGAACATTTATCTAGCTGCTTTTCGACATTTTACAAATTATAACTTTAAAGCTAGGATGCAATGGTTGGAACATTTGTTGGTATGTTGTAACAGGGTAAGTGAACTAGAAAGGGACAAAAGACATTCATGGAAAGAAAGAGCAGGATAAAGCGAGCGAGAGGAGGGTGACGTGCTGAGTGGCGCTGTGGCTTCTAGTGGCGCCGTGACTGATTCAAAATGGCATGTTGTTTTTTTCTTCAACTTCTCAGGCCTCTGCCGCTGTTCAGCCATGTGCCCATCATCACAGCCTCCTGCATCATCCAGGAATCATCCTCACACAGACGCCCCAACAACTGACAGCCGCAGAGAAAAAAAAAAAACGAAGGAAAGAAAAACATGTCACATCAGTTTGAGCTGGCGTCGTTGGACAAGGACTGTGATCTTGAAAAAAATGTTTTTCATTTTGCCTTTGTTCCCAATTACAGTCATCAAACCTCAGTAAATAAGGACAGTATATCCAGGATATACGGAGTTATTGAGGAGTCACAGGAGTCTCACTTCACTCTTTATAGTAGGAAAAAGGAATGTCCTTAATGACACTCATTCTAGTTTGGAGATATTAATCACTGTCAACGAGCTGCCAATGCACCTGACATGAGATGATGCAGCCATCACAGATGTTACCACTCACACCGCTTTGTGCAGTGACAGTGTATATAACAGTAGAGAGTTTGCAGCCAATAATGGAATGAGTGTGTTAGCCAACCAGCTAATTCTTTGGTCGACACTGTGGCTTTAGTCTCGTAAAGTCCAGTTTCCATGTTGACTGACACTGTATTACAGATCATAACATAAATACAGCTTCAGCTCCAAGAAAACATGACCAAGCATTTACAGCCATGTAGCGTAGTGGCTCTTTGAGATATTGGTGCCAAATGCTGTTGTCAGCATCAATAGCCTACTCCAATGTCAATGCTATAAGGCTCGTTTAGTTTAGGAGGCATTGTCCCTGTCTGTTCTATAGTGGAAACTCTGTTCAATCTAGCTAATCCAAACTGCTTGCAGAGGTGTGTCAAAGCAATTTCAGGCAATATATAGAAAACTAGTGAAAATGTACTGTCCTAAATACTGACTTTATAACTGTTGTAATGAAACCAGGGATCCCACCCAGTGGCTCAGAGACTCAAGTCCATTGACCTTCATGAAACAGAGGATCACAGTGAATGATCTGAGCAGAGTTCTCTGTTCTCTTTAGACATATCTTTCAAAACACACACATCAGTCTCAATCTTACATTCCCAAGCTTTCACAGTAAATAAGTTTAATAATGAAATGACATTCACATTACAGAATGTACAATAAATCATTTACATGAATATAGTGGTTTCATCCACTTTGCAAATCATCACAGTATTTTGCCGTTTTTATTATAATTACACAAACATTGAATACACGGACAAAGATAAATCTGTATTTGGTGTTAGTATCGCAAAATATAAGCAATAGTACTAAATCCAAAACAGTTCAGACACAGATCTTTTCTCATCTTTTGGACCCATACAAAATAAAAATTATTAAATAGTTAATTCAAGCAGGCAAACAAATAAAATAGCACTTTATAAAACTATAGTTTTTCAGTCTCTAAGTTAACCAAGAGGCAAGTCTGCTAAATATGTGTCTACAAAACACAAACCAAACATTGGTTTTGCATATTTTAGCCCCTTTAGTCCATGATGCCATAATCACTGCCCTCCACATGCAGACACACACCACAGGGTGGTTCCTTCCTCCAGCAATTGGTTTCCATTTATTTCGGTACATTATAAAAATTTACTTAAAAAAACTACAAACCATTGACATTAACTTGGTAATAAGGATCATAACACATTCGGCCTACAGACACATTATTGTTGTTGTTAACTTGCAGCAGATATCAGAGTTTAATATATTCACATGAATGTGCCATAGCAGCACATCAATGCAACGCATGTTTCAAGGATTGATTTGTATGTTGAGGTAAAATTAATGGAAACAAACGGCTGCCTGGAAGGACTGAACACACACTTATGACTTAAAAGAAAAACAAACAACAAAACACAGAGACTCTTCAGAGAATGTTCACTGAGGTTAAGATGATTTGCAGATTTCTTTTTTTTTTTTTTAAATGCAAAAACACAAAGCCTTTCCAGGTTAACACTCACTCTAGTGTCTGCATGTATTTAAAAAAAACAACCATTTTGAAGGATTCAAAACAATTTAAAACATCAATGTAACACAATCCCTTTAACAACCATCTGTCTAATATTTCAAGATCTACTACTGGATGATTTCCAAAAAAGCTGGTGGTTTTTTTGCACTCAACCTGTTACTCAGGCAATGCTGATATTAAAGAATGCGTTGAGCTGTGAAAACAATATTCACTTTCAGCTTTTACCTTTTAATAGGCAAAATGGAAAATCTAATTATGTCACAGCTGGATACTGAAATAAAAATCATAAACCTAAATGACCAGATGATGGTCACACATGCCTGCAGGTAAAGCTGGCTCGGCACGGAACCTGTCACGCACACACGCACACACACACACACATACACACAGTGGAGCAAACTAACAAAGTGCAACAGTATTACCACCAACCCATATTCCTGTATACCCATCCTAAATGGTACAAACATGGTGTTATATGCAAACGCAGTCACTGTCACGAGTGGCTAACAGGAGCAGTGACGTCCTTCCACTGTCTCAATGTCCCTGTTAGAAGGTATCTCTGACTGTCTGAACTCAAAGCCAGCATCCAGTGTAGCCTGACCCCTGAACACCTCAACACCCAAAGTGCATAGATTTATACTTGATAAGTTTAGCCACTAGTTTGAAAACCCATGAACAACCACATGCACACATGCTTTAGTATGTAAACAAAAAAGTAAAAAAAAAAAAGAAAGAGAAAGAAAGAAAGAAAAAGCCACAAGGTAAACAGATTAAAGCATTTTTTGCGCAGCATCAGTCTGAGACATTCATGTCTTACAAAAGATTTCCTAAAGCAAAGGTCCGTTTGGACAGGATTTAATTCTCTAGGGGAGGTGGGATGATTTTAACACCACCTTCCCCTGGTCATTGACTTTAATGGCATCCAGTGGATCTAATTTTCCATGGGATATTTTTATTCAATTCACCTTTGTGTGAAAAAACATGATGCCAACACACAAGCCCATTGGGAAACTCAATTCAAGTCAAAGCCATCAGGAAGGTTGCACCTCCTAAAGTGATCAAACCTCTCCTACAGGTAAGTATCAGTGCTCTCATTTGGCTCCAACTGCTTTTATGTGCCACTGGTATTTAACCGCATGATGACCTCACATACACAGCACACAGGTCCTCAGTTATGAACGATGAGATAAGTAAAAGTACAAACAACACATTAGAGCCAAACTCCTGTTCCTAAGTGTGAGTGGTGACACCACTGTCTGGCCACATCCTGTAATTTTGTTAAAGTTTGAACTCCGGTCCAGATCTATCCCATCCTAATGGGGCTTTGGCAAACATGGTTCACACAATTTCAGTGTTGTGTTTAGTTTTTTTTAGTTTTTTTTTTTTACCTCAGTTGCCACAGATGTGACCCAATTCTTGAATGAAATACATTAGTAAACCATGACATAATGTTTCCTTTGTAAGCGTTCATGTCATCAGGGGCATCCCTTCCAAAGTCCAATCTTAACCAAATACAGTTCATCCCTTTAACCATCCAGTGCCACAATCTGACTTGGTTAGAAATGGCCGAGGCTCTGGTTTAGTCCTCTCGTCAATCAAGCGTTGCTTTTGTACAAGATTATAATGCATCTCCACAACTTGCAGGGCGGAGCAGGTTCAGCCTCTGTGTAGTGCAGCAGGGAATGTGGGATGTGGGAACTGTTGGGAAGGTTTGCAGCGGCCTGCAACACAAAATGAGAGACTTATTGTACGGGCAACATCTTAAAAAGTAAAGCATCCAGGGTTCAGTTAAACAAAAGCTCAGGTATGTAAACTGCCAGACAACGTCACTCTAACAGGAGGAAATGTGATCGTTGCTTTGTTTGGCAGTAACATGGGTATTTTCAGTAGCTGAACATTGACCAGCTACAACATTAAAACCACCGGCCTCATACCACCCAAAAAGCAGCTGACAGGGACTTCACTGGACCTCTGAAAGTGGATGACACACACACACTGGTCTCTGTGTGTTAGAGTTTGTGTGTTTTTAAAACTTATTTCAGGGCTACAGCTCACTCAGGATGTTGCAGCCCCAACTATCATTTACATAATTTAAAGCACAAACCTTTTTTGTATTACGTTATTGCAGGTAAGTAGTTCTTTGTCACCAACTGACAAAATACAGAACTTTCAGCCGTATAAGTGCTGCTTATAATTAACAACGGATTCAGTTGATAACCAGCTTCGGGTTATCAAGATCTTGCTTCTTCAGATAGGTCCTTGGTTACTGTGAGGCCAGTAGCTGAATATTTTCAGTTTGTCTTTCACTGATGGTAGTTTGAATCTGCAAAAGTTGTTTCCTGGATCATTTATTCTGGTTAAATCAATCTGTTCAAACAGGAACTAAGAGTCTTAAAGACTCCGTTTCTAAAGCTTTGGCTAGAAGCAACTACAAATGACAAAAAAGAGCATTATTAGAAATGAATGTGGTCAAATCTGTTGCATAAGAGAATGTGTGTGGAGTCATAAATTAAAAACCTGCCTGTATATTGTATGAAGCACACATTTTAAAACTTCCTCTGTTCCTCCAGCATTAAATACTCTATCTGCTCCCACAGCTCAGGGCGGCGGCGCAGCAGATAGGCGACGGCTCTGTGGAGCACAGCGGTCTACAAAGTTCAATATTTGGCAGTTGTGAATTCATTGTGTCACTGGGAGTTTTGGGGAGTGCTGTTTGACGATGTCACATTTTATATCCTGCAGTGTCATCGCGCCCCGTCCTGCCGAGAAGCAGTGTGGAAACATCACCTTGGGCACCCGACAAGATAATCAGCAACACTCTCACCCTTCAGTGTAATGCATCAGTCTGAGTCTGCTTCAGCTAACCCCTAACCACCCCCACCCCCAAGCTCTGCTCATAACTGTTGGGTAAACCGCTCTAAGAGTGGCCTCTGTTTCATAGTTCAGTCTGTCCAAAAGATCAGATCCAAACACTGAAGTGACTGAAACATGAGTCATCAGTTCAAAGGAGCCCCAAAATCCAAACATGTCTTATTTTACTTGCCTAAACACTTTGGTTTTATATTTAGTAGAATTGTTCTTATTGAACGCCAAATTAAATAGCTGTGTATGTTTTTCCTCATTATGCGTTCTTACACTAGGGACATCGCAAGAAATGACATGTCAATGCCACGTTGATGCCAAAACTCTGACGGTCCTTGTAGTAAAGTAACACTGAAAGTGAGTGTTCTAATCTGGGATCCAACTCATTGTTGAGTGTAACCACCTCCTTCCTCTCACTAACAGGTGAGATGATAAAGCACATGAAGGTGCAGCAACAGGTCAGCAGGGAGTCATGGCAAAAAAAATTGAAGGTCTTTTTTTGACTAATTTTGATGAATTGAGTGACTTTCAGTTGTTGACTTATTCCTAACATGTGGTCAACATGTTCAGGTCCTGAAACGGCGCTGCTACCGTTACAGCTGTGACATCTGTTGTAACAACACTCCACATACACTCGAAACACTAACATTAGCTCAGTGTAAGCTAATGTAGTGTAATGTAGCCTGGTGTCCCAAAATTAGCCTCTACAGTTAATATAAGACTGCCTTTTAAATGAATATTTGCACACCACGGGTCCGTCTCCATGTTCGTTTACCTACCGCTTGTAGATGCACATGTCATCACATTATGCTGTGGTATTAAAATGTTTACTTACTGTAATACAGTATTTATATGTAATATCACTTACCTGAAACTAGACTCATACTGTATAATGATCTCTTCCCTGATTTACACAGGTAAATGATAAAGATACCTGATCAATGACCCACTATGCTAGTTTTATTCCAGTCATTAGGTGTTTATTGATGCAATTATCGAACCAGCTAATCATGTGGCAGCAGTGCAGCGCATATAATCCTGAAGCTTCAGTGAACATGAACATCAAACATCAGACAGAAATGTGATCTCAGTGGATCTGAATGTGTTGAGTTGGTGTCAGACAGGCCAGTTTGAGTGTTTCTGAAACTGCTGATCTACTGGGATTTTAACTCACAACAGTCTCTGGAGTTTTTAGCTCAGAATGGTTTGAATCAGTCGATCACTTAATGGCTCCATGGAAAGTACAGAAAGTCTTAAAGCTGCAATTATTGATTTTTTTTGGCAGCTTGAAGGCAAGTGAGCAGGGCTGAAACAACATCTGAGTGAGTTGCCAAGACAAGAGGAACATTTGGAGTCTTGTTTATCATGACCTGACATGTTCAAAGCTGACTCTCATCTGGTTTGCTCTAAGGTGTTTTTTGAGCTACAGTCTGTTATTAGTGCTACAATACTGAAGACAAAACTGATTGTACTTTGCCATCTACAAACATTCACAATGAATTAATTTACAATAGTGGAATCAGATGGAGATACTTTTCTGTGAAGAGGTTTCGTGGATACCATTATTTGTGATAATCATCAATTCTCTATATTTTCATCACTGGCATCAAACATTTCAATATTCCTTTCATGAAACATTCATACCATATGTTCTCAGATGTCTTTAAACATAGGCCAATAAAATGCTTATCAGTATGTCCAGTATAGACTTTACCTTTTTCATAGAGGCTTGTCTGCAGGAAGCAGGGCTCCTCCTGTGTGCAGGGACTCAACGTAGGCCAAGGCACTCTGCATGGAGGTCAGACAGTAGCCCTCCTCTCCTATCAAATAGCTGAAACAGAAGTGAAGACAATGGAGAGTCAGCAGTGAAGTCACTCATCTCACAGAACAGATTCACATCCATTGTATGTAGTAATGTACTGTAAACTAATCAACAGTGACACATGGGATTTCTTGGTTTCCCTCATCAAACTCATCAAATACACAACCCAACAACTCAAAAACGCTCCAGTGGACAAGTTGTGAGCTGCACAATCACCACGATATGAGATAATAACGGAACGTTACGAGACAGAGCTGTTTTAGAGGGAAATTCATGCAAAACCGGTGATGTGCGTTGCGTTCAGGGACTGTTTTTCAGCAATGTCACATTCACACCTCGAAAACGGCTCCGTTTCGTAACGTTCCATTATTATCTCATAGCGTGGTGAATGTGCAGGTCACAACTTGTCCTCGAAAGCGTTTTGGAGTTTTGGGATTTTGTATTTGATGAGTTTGATGAGGGAAACCAAGAAATTCCTTTAGCCTCCATACTGTAGCTCTGAGCAGCTCGTGGCTCTGCTCCACTGTTCTAAAAATAGCTTGCACCGACAATTAAAGTTAACGAACCTACTGCTATGACTATAGGGATTATGGCAATGGGCCAATTTGCCAAAATGTTGAACTATCCCTTTAAAGATTTTTTTTTTTAGAAGTGGTATGATGGTATGTGTTGCAGTCCTCATTGTGCCCTTTCTTGTGTCTTTTTAAACATCATTTCTTAATGCTATTAATATGCACACCGTCCTGTCCAAGGCTGGAGCCCACAGTGCTCTAAAATTCCTCCAGACCTTTCCCCCCCCATTCTGGTCTCAGTTGATCTCTATCCCGAGGCATTCAATACAACAACACCATAATAAATAACTTGAAACGGAGCAGGAACATCAAAACTAATCAGTCCCTTCTACCTTCATGTTTTTACCCTTCATACCTTTTACTGGCTTCTTGTGAACTACACTTCTTCATACAATCTGTCAGCTGACTACTCACCCTCCACCTCTCCTCTCATTGAAGCCTTCCAACCCACTGAACTACTTAAATGTCAACTGGGATTTTATTTGTGTTTTTATAGAGAAGAAAAAACCCAAAACCCAAATATCCTGGTATTCCTCATCCTCTGCCACACTGACCATTTTTACAACCCACTGTTTTACAGCCGTTAGTTGATCTTTTGGGTGTGGTCTGAATTCACACGCAACAGCGCTCAGTGTGATGGCGTATCTCGGCTCAAGACCACCGGCCCTCCCCAGCTGTCCTACTTGACCTTGGTACATGGCACAACACTAAAACTGTGTGAACCCTTCATGGGCATTAATACTAGAGAGATACAAGAGATCATCAGGGTTTCCATTCATTTCCTACTAATCATTTTTCTAGGTCTTTTTCAGTAATGATCTTGCCCATATGACAAGAATAACACCATACACCAATATATTCCTGTCTGTGGATATTAGTACTTACCTATGAAATCATCTGACTCACTTTCTTATGAATTACATTATCCATTACTGCTTGAACACCAGCTCACAATTTTCCGTACCGACAAATCTAGACTGGACCTGATGACTAAATTAGCTCAGATGACTTCCTGCCGCTCAGTCCTATCAGTATATCACACTTGAGCCCCTTGACTAGTAACAGGAGTCCTGAGGTTCAACTCACCCATTGAGAGTCAGTTCATGTCAGCAGCAGAGGTAAGTGACTGAGCTGAATGAGAGCTTAGATCGACCTGAACCTCTGCACGTTCTGTCAAAACCTGGTCTGACTCATTAACTGAATATATAGGCCCGAGGCTGATTTAAAGAGTTGTTTGGGTAACACTTTACTTGAATAGGTATTCATAAGATTGACATAGAACTTGACATACTTTTTAAAGTTTGGCAATTAGGTCTGCTATGACAGTTTAAATTGTCTTTATGTCAAGTTGTCAGATCAAAAACATCTCAAACAATGTCAACTTTGCATCAAAAGTGTCATAACTTACTGAATGACACTTAACGACAGCTGTCATAAGTATTCATTGATGTTTATGACAGCTGTTATGTCATGGTTATGACAGTGTTATGTCAATCTTATGAATACCTATTCAAGTAAAGTGTTACCGTTGTTTGAAAGACATAAGTCTAACCTCTTTTATAGAGAGGTCTCCGTCTTTGCGAATACCTCATTATGCTATTTTTGTGTCTGATGACTGACAATATACTCCCATACTCCCAGGTTCGATCTTGCAAATACAGATCTATCATTAAAAACCCTGTACTCAAAGAAGTCCTTGTCATAATAATTGATGTTGACTGACTCTGGCAATTTTTTTTGTGTATTTGGTGCAAACAATAGAAGACCTTCATCCAACATCTTCTTTCCACCACGGTGACTCACCCCTCATGAATGAATTCCTCCAGAGCAGCACATTCAGACAGCAGCTGAGGACACTGGCACCGCAGAGCCACGAAGGACAGGATGGGCAACAGGTCATCTGCACCGCTGTCAGATCAAAAAGACAGAAGAGGGCGGTGAGACTGAGTAACAGAGGAAAACACGAGTAAATAAATAGAGCAAAAGGGGAAAATATAGAGTGACATTTACAGAGTCTGATGGCATGTGCTCCCCGGGGGACTCAATGGAAACTAAATCAAACGCAGCTCTAAATGGGATGCGTGTTCGGGGATGGGAGTGATAAAGCTTTTTTTCTCTCCCTGAGATCTGTAGGGAGGACAAATTGCAGCCTGGGAGTTGATGACGGTCTGATAGCATTCTCCCTGTGTGCAGACAGTGACCATTTGTTTATCAGGACTCACACGCAGGGCTAACTGCTTGCTTGCTAGTTTGCGTGAGAAGGTAGGTTTGCTGGCCCTGCACTGACCCGGCCGCATGCAACTGGATACTCTCCTTCTGCAGGTTCTGGAAGGTGTGGACAGGCTCATGTAACCGCTGAGAGTTGGACCTCACACACACACACACACACACACGGACAAACCCCCGAATTATAATCTTCTGAGTTCACTACTGTAAACACACACATCGGTCCTCTCACACGAAAACTGGCGTCTCTGCATTCCAAGGATACAATGCACTCTCCCCACATGCATAAATACTGATTCCACGAGGAGATTAGATCCCATTAAGGATTTGCAATGTGCTCTCATTTGGTGGAGGATCAAAAAGGTGAAAAAAACCCCATCAGATATTGGCAAAAAGGATAAAAAATTCTTGTGGCCAATTTAGACAAAAAAAAAGAGATATGGACGAAAGCACACAATAAGTGAGCTCCCGGTTGGCTGAAGACAAGGCACTGATGCTCCATGTATGAAAGAAGGCAGAGAGAACAATAAAGTGTGTGTGTGTGCAATTGCAAATTAGAACCTGGAATCCAAGGGCGTGGCAACAAACAGACACACACTGATATCCAAATATGCAGCGTTTAAAACCACGCCATACAAACATACAACACAGTCACTCCTGCTGAAATATATGAGCTCGTCTCTCAGCAGAACATCTTGTTTAGCTATAAATCCACCTCCAGAGTCTGAGCCCAGCCTTGATCAGAAACACTTCGTATGAGTCAGAGTGACACGCAGAAAGCCAACCTGTATTTAGATGGACTAAGAAAAGCAGTCCCACATGGCCCGGTGCTGAGCCGCACTGAGGGCCGAGGCCGACAAAATATGAACATTGGATTCGACACAGGAAACTTCACAGTCCAGATCTAACCTCTTTGAGAAGCTTAGAATTAAAGTTAGACGCTAAGTGTTCAGTTCAATTCTGCGTGAGAGTTTTATTGAATTAAAGCTGCCAGCGGTTACTGGCTCAAATGTGACATTGTTAAGAAAAAAAAAAATTAAATGGATCTGTGATGAGTTCTTAGTGCCAGAATTTGCCTTGGAGGAATAGTTGTGACTTTGAAATGCTGGTTTTAATTCATACGTTTTTTTTTATTTTTTTATTTTTATTTTGGCAAAGCTGCAAAGAATTTCACCACAGATTATATCCTGTGATGGCAGACCTGATTGCATTCTTGCTCTATAAACTATAAACAAGAGAAAATAAATGACTGATTCAGATGCCTTGTGTGGTTTGGCCATGTTTGACTGATGTATCAAAACAAACTCGACAAACTTAGATGGTGTTTCATTTCTCTAAACTATACTTTGTTTCTGCTGAACATACTGAGAGGACAAGGAAATCCTTCATCGTCACAAAAAGCTTTGAGAAGTGCCATCGTCTCTTCTACCCCGCTGTCCCTGATCACTTCACACAAACTCTCAATACAAGGAGACAGATATGGAGCAAGAGACATAGTCCCTGCCATTCTCAAAAACCATTAGGGGGTTGAACACCAGGGAAAGAGGGACGAGGACAGGAGTGGATAAAACACAAGATAAAAGATCAATGTTTCGAAAAGAAACATTATTGGATAATAAACACTTTAATTGTTGGAGAAAACGCTGATGAGTTTCATATCAACCCTTATTAAAAACAAAAACCTTAAGCCTGGCTCTCTGAACAACCCACTAAGTGCTCCTATTCTGAGACTTCAGATCCCCACCCACCTTAAAAAAAAAAAACCCTTTGGCTCTCAGTTTGTTTACTTGTGTGTCTATAAAGAGTCAGAGTTCTGCGTATACAATAATGATGCCAACTGTCAGTCTACTAACTTACAAATGAGAGTTCAGTCAGGCAGTGATGAGGTTGATCATAACGACTTAACTGCCGTCTCTCTGATGCGGTTCAGGGGATAATGTGGAGCCGCGATCAGGAGATGCACAGACAGTTTCATCTGCGTTCATTTATTTTTCAGTGTTTCACTCAAACTTTGTCAACACAGAGCAATTTAAGCTCGCAGTGGTCTGTATGAGCTCCATTATCAGCGCTTTGACCCACTGAGCCTTTGTCCGAGTCTCTGTGCATCATCATGGATTCCACAAAGCTCCGTCTCTTTTCTTCTTCTCGCCGAGCTCGTTGTCGGGACCTGGGTCTTTTCCAAACCCAGACAGGACGACCTACTTTTAGACCTGGCCAGGAAGGGGCTCTCTGTAGGGGGCAATGGGCCTAGGACAGCCCATGCTGTGTCGGGCAGAGCTGAGCACTGATGAGACCTGACAGAGCAGCTACCCAGGCAGGGAGCCCTTAAATGATGTTTGGCTACTTTCACTGGACTTTGGGATAGTCTCTTGCTCCCTGTCAGAAGCATGTAGTCAGTGGGGAGAGGGCTCCTATTTCTAAGTTTAATAAGGTCACCATTTGAGATATTTACCTTTAAAAAAAAAAAAAAAAAAGACATATACACCCACGTCTAATAGTTTTACACTGTTCTGCACATTAAGATGATCAATACTCACATGGCAGCTGTTTTGGGTGCAGTATCCACCTCATGAAGACTCCTGTAATCCTCAGCACAGGCACAGATCATACGTAATGTCCTAACTGTGACAAACCATAGCAGAAGAAACATTATTACTTACAGTACAGGTGCAGAAAGATAATACTGAGAGTATGCCTTGTAGCAGAATGCATTGCCATAATGAAAAACAACACTGGTTCCGTATGACAAGGATTAATCACTACTGTTAGAGCTAATTCAACTAATTATAAGTCAAATTTGGATTGTTACAGATGAGTTACATTTTCTTTACACAAACCAATACTACACGCCAATAGACAAAGGTCGGAGGTGCATGGAGGCTGAAAGACGAGCTGGGTATGATGGGTAACATTTTTTTCAATGTTTTACACAAGCCATCTTTGGTTCTAATAGTTATGTTTTTCTTTCAAAAGACACATCTGTGTTTCTGTTATTGAATTTTCAGCTCTGAAATACTTCTACTGCAGAAGAGATTTTGGCAAATATGACTGTGGAAGTGATCCCACTTTGAGCTCACAGTTGTGTAACATTGCCTGACAGCTTTCAACAAAACAGTTTATTAGCAGTTTGCTAACTGCGTACCTTTCAATACATTTTCTGTTTTGTTGTTTTTCTGAGGAATTGTTTTCAAGAAGAGTCAGTATCAGGTCTGTGGTAATGATGCTCTGTCCACATTTAAATTAATACTCCATCCTAAAAGTCAGCATTTGTTTCAGGGAGAATAAAACAACACTGTGTGACTTACCAATACATTCCAGCTTCTTCTGTGGACAGCTGTCTTTCACGAGAAGCTCCAGCTCCTGAACAGCAGACTCGTAGGGGTAGGAACCTTGTAGTGCGCTGGGTTCTGGGGGGAACAGTTTTGCGGGAACACCGACGTCTGCAGGTGAGACGTCCTGATACAGTTTCATACTTGTTTCAAAGGCCTGTTCTCGTTCCCTGTTGACTTTCCTGAGAAAGAAAGACAAAGAGGGAAGTTATTCCTGCTTCCAACTGGATGGAGGCATAAATAATATCTGGGAACAACTGTGTTGGAGGTAAAACTGAACTGAGAACAGTGCTCACCCTCCTCAGGCCAATAGTGGACTTAGAGATGTAAACAACAAGATGTAACCACATTTTTGAAACATTCACAATTTTCTTGAAATCTGATCAAAATCTCCCAGAAGAAAAATACTTAACACACACATGCCGTCGCCTTATCATCTTATATTTATTCAAATGTATCTGTGGCCTTCAGAAAGAAGGAAATGATGAATATGTTCTAATTTCATTTATACACGATAAGCCGATAAGATGCCAGATTTTCACAGACAATCATAAAAACAATGGATAAAAAAAAAAAGTTTTTCAATAGCACTGTCTCTGTCATTCATCATTGAGGCGGCATCATTTTCAGTACCATACATTATTTTTTTCACGCAAATCAGGATAAACTACAAGCTAAAGCACAAACATGAGCAGTGGGTGAAAATGTAACAAATAATAATAATCCATTAAAATGAAATGTCCCATCATGTCCCATCAAACCGGCCAGATTATAAATGCTATGAGAATAAGAGCTCAGTAGAGGCTTCCAGGGTGCTACACAAGTTGAATCAAATTTTAATAACAATGGGCTTTATGCACAGCTCTACTACTTCCTAAATAAACCAGCTCCTTTATTGGACCGACTGATTAATCCAGATGTGTCTGACCACTGCTGGCAGGTCAGACACACCTGGATTAATCAGTCGGTCCAATAATGTCAGACAGGAAATAAAGGAGCTGTCAACCATGGGGAAGGGAACGGAATCACCCCAAGCACCTTGTAGCTTCTAACATCAGTGTTTTATTATTAATACTAAACACTTCCCAAAACAAGATGTTTTAAACTAAACGTTTCCTTGTTGTTGTTTTTTTATTTAACTACACTCAGCGTTCTTATGATATTATGAGAAAAGGTCCATTAAGTAGAAATCAGTAAAGACTCTTCTATTAACACTGCGTTCAATGTACAATTATCAGTGCTACTGCAATGAAGCACAGAGGAGGAAGAGAAGCAGAAACTGACATACTTGGAGTAGCACTGCCACATGCTGGTCAATGCGAGACCTCCACTCACTTTGGGTTTCCAGGATATGATCCCATGATATTTGCTCTCACTGCAGTTTAACAATAAACCCTGACGATACCAAACTTGTGCACCCTGTGACCTCGGATCTACTGACTGAATACCATGAACATGATGGTGCTGGAGTGAAATGTTGAGTAAATCAATCAATAAATGATCAATTATTTGATTTGGTCTGTGCTTTATTGCCAATTGGATACTTTATTTCCACAAACTTTTCCCAAAGAGTACCGCTAAGTTTTAATTGGTTTCAAATTCTGGAGCAGTGAACTAACATCACACCCTCTGAGCTCAGAGTTTCACTTTTTGAACGAGTACTTAACAAGCAAATGGCTTTGGTTGTGAAGTGTGAAAACCAAATGTCCTAGACAGTGAAGGCTTCTTTAATAGACCACCAATAAAGAGTCTGCAGTGATTTGACTGGTAGTTGGTGTGTAGGCTGAGACTAGGCAAAAACAACAGTGCCAAAGAGTGTCATTATAAGTACTGAGTGCAACTCAAGGTCAAATTAAATTATTTTAGCAGATTGCAACATAACAAAATGTGCAAAAGGTGATTCCCTGTACAGGTATATGTGTAAAAAGCTCTCACAGTTACTATGACCAGAGGTTATATAACTGCCCCCTGTGAAACTCTCAGTTTCACTGATTTACTAAAGCAGTAAGAAACGTAACCAATGTAAGACAGCAGTAGGCATAAAGACAGGTTGAAGCCACAGGGGCTTAGGCTGCACTACCTGTAAAGAGCCACCAGGGCGCTCCATAGCGGCGTGAAGAAGGACTCCTCTATGCTGGCCAGGCACAGGTCTCTGGAGCTGGCTGTGTTGAGACACTCGAAGGACAGCAAACACAGAGACAGGAGCTGATCTGAAATAATAAAAACAGCAACATTGACTACTGATGTAAATTTATCTTTAACTTTCAACAGGAAACTGCTGATGACAATCAATATGTGACAGTTTCTCTGCATCCTGACACACACATCCTTCCTCTAGGGTCACGCTCACCAATTGCAATGTGAATGTCTTTGACTGTGGCCTTCAGATGTTCTTTCATCGCCCTCATCTCCAGCTCTTGTATCTGGTCCTCACTCAGCGTAGATGTATCACAGGTCAGCTCTGAGTCTGAGCTGGCGTCGCCTGTGCTGCCCTGGGGTGGGGCCAGGTCCAGCTGGGACAGAAACTGCTCCAGATCTTCAAACGAGTTCTCTCGGTCCACCGTCAGCTGTGTGTCAGGCTCCTCCCCTTCCTCCTCGGCGTCGTCGGCGTGGAGGTCATGAGAGCGCGAAGGGGAGAGCGACAAGCTGGTGCTGAAGCTCTGGCCACCGATGCCACTACTCATAGTGCTGGTCGACTTCCTCTCTGTGTGACACACAATTATCCACAATTTAACCATGAATGAGTGATTTACTGATGGACCATTTAGCCAATACTTAGTGTCCTGATTTCTTATTCATCTATACAAGAAAAATCTAATCTAATAAAATAGATATCTGTAAAATGTTTTGCACACCGATTCCTGAAAGCCAACACTGAAACACAGTAGCCTGGTTTATTGGACTTACTTGAGGACCATTTCCAGCTATATTTTTCAGACAGAACCTTTACATACAAGTAAGTCAGTAAGTGAATGAAACTGACAGCCACCAACGGCCAAAGACCGGAGCTTTTTCTTATAATAAAACATGCTATAAATAAAAAAAAGGTAATGAATCTTTTCAGCATCGGCCTCTGCAGCACTAGGGACGTCTCCATTAACCTGTTAAATGCACAATTTGAAACAACAAACAAAGAAATGGAAAAAAAAACCTGAATTTCTAAAAAATGTGCACACACTCAGAAGAGGTGGTTTTTCAGAGTTGACAACAAAGCAATTTTTTGGCAAAATTGATATTGAAAGACTGAAAAATCTGTTTAATTGAACAACACTGGGCAAGTAAAAGATGCTCTGGTTGCCTCTGTAAGCAGCAGCAGGCTCTGGGCCCGGCCTACCTGGATGGAGCAGGTTGTGAGAGCTGCGAGAAGGTCTCAGCAGCAGGGGAGGAGTCTGGGGGAGGCCTTTGCTGACGAGGGGGTAGAGGCGGTTGTAGACCCGGTACTGGTGTTTCCTCAGCAGCTTCACCACAGGGTGGTCAGACCGGCTGAGGACAAATGGTAGTCAAACGTTACATATAGCACCAGCACTATACAAGTTTAAATCAGATGCACAGCAAGAGATAATTAGCCACCTCAGCAACTACAGTCTGATATTCCTTTATTTATTTATTTATTTATTTATTTATTTATTTATTTATTTATTTATTTATTTATTTATTTATTTATTTATATCTTCAATTTATAAAAGTACAATCAAAGATAACAGTTCAAAAACCAGAAGGACCATCCAAACACTGAACGGAACAGAATGCCTTCACTGTCAGTGTATGTCAACACCAACTCCTGCAGAGAACATAAACAAGTACATATCTTCTAAAAAAACAACAACATCCTCACACACACATCAACACACACGCCATAAATGAAGTGTAAAAAGAGATAAAATATTCATCAATACTAAGAGAAACAATGAAGAATATTGGAGGTGCGAATTGGCTTTAAAAAATGACTATTTATGACAGAAGTCACTGTTACATAACGATTTAAATGTGTTGAAACTGTCTCAGGTCATACTAACTGGAGCTGACTCTGATAACAAAAAGGAAACACAAACACAAAAACCAACAAAAAAAAAGTCATATATTGACAGCAAGTCTGATGCTCCACCACCAAGCTAGAACCAACCTTTTGAGCACAAAAAAATCTATTTGTGTGTGGTTGATGTCAAAAAACAGTGTCACTAATTTTAACTTGCAAATAGGAACACTGCAGAATGTGTATATTATATAGACATACCGTATAGACACACACATAAGTGTGTGTGGTAATCGTGAGTGCCGGTAACTGACTAAAATGCAGGTGGAGGCGAGGTGAACACAAGAGAAATGTTTGGGAAGTTCTCCACTGATCTGATTACACAGGAAGGCTACCAGGGGCCTGTTGTTCGAAACCTAGATAAGGGATTAAGCCGGGATATGTTGGTTATCCTGGCTGAATTTAGCCTCAACTCGGTTGTTCGAAAGCTGGATACCTTTATCCTGGTCAAGTTACTATGGTGATTTATTCTCTGCAGCTAGCCTGCTCCAGACCAGGCTAACAGCCAGGCTAAGTTGATTCTGTTGTCTTTATCTGTGAAGTCAGCAGCCACTCTGATCAGAAATCAATGTTTTATACAGTTATTCCATGTTCTTATGTACCCTACATATTGGCCTGATTTCTAAACAAACTAAATACATTTACAATAATCAAATAACATGAAACATTTACAATATTTATTAGGTTTTTTTTCTTTTCTTTTTTTCATAATTAGGGCTATTCATTTGCTTCTCACACTGAATCATTGCATCTGCCAGCGCTGCCTGCTTCTTCAAATGCAGGGCATAAAGATGTCTGACGGTTTGTGAAATCTGTAGCACAGAATTGTGCACACTGTTCTTGAGACAATACAAACTATTTTCGATATCTGTGACCCATCTATGATATTTTCTATGACCACTAGTAAAAAAAAAAAAAAAAAGCAAAATTAGCAATAGATTTATTTTTATTATTATAAAATATGTTACAAAATACAGTATATTGGCCAAATATTGGTTGAGGGAAGAAAACAAGAATACAATTGTTTGAGCAGGCACCTTCCAAATAATTTATACACCTCATTTGAACATTGTTATCGGCAATTTATTGAAGCATCAGACTGCATAATGTTCTTATATTTAATAAATTTTCATCTGTTGCACTTTTGGCCACTTCTATTTGTGCTGTAAGAACTTGCAATGTATCAACTTCCACTGCTCATCATTAAGGCAAAGTGCACAGCTGTTAATTTGTGAAAGGAACTTAAATTGTGATTATAATTTTGGATTAGGCTACTTCCACATTCAATCAGTCCGCAGTTGTCCGCTGCACTCTCTCTGAGCTTTACAACAGCAGCAGTGCTTTTTTTTTTTCTCTCTAAGAGGTGTGTCACCTTACGTCAAGATCCGCTGTTGATTGGAGGAAAGTGGCCACACCTGTCCTCACATCAGTGAATCTGTGATCAATCTCTGTGGTCTACTGACGAGAGAATTAGTTACACCTGGCTTGACAAAGCCACCCCTCCTCAGCCTGGCTCGGCGTTCCAACAACCAATTAAGCCAGGATGGACTTATGAGACTTTGTCCAACCTGGCTTTTCCACTTATCCTGGATATCTTTATTCTACTTTCGAACAACGGGCCCCAGGTCAAAAGCTCTGGTCAAATCCTGATTTAACTGTGATGTCATCTTGTCATCTGACAAACACATGAAACACACCAAACACAGAAAAACCTCCTACCTGAGCAGGTAAGAGACCAGACGTGACACTAATGTGACATCTTCAGGATTCTCCTTCATGCTGGCTTTCCACAGTTTGGGCCAATCCTGAAGAGGCATCAACATGTGTAAATGACCTGCAGGTAACCATATCTAGAATTTCATAACCATGTCATCTTTAGGAGCTCTGGTGGGTGAGTGGTTAGAGAGCACCTCCCATATGGGCTCTGGCCCTTGTGCAGGGGATTGTCAGTTTGATTCCCAACCTGGAATATTGTGTACTGTTGCCCCATTCTTTGTGTCCTTACATTGACTTATTTATTTTAATGTGTATTTTAATGTTATTTATTGTAATTGTATGTATGTATGTAAAAAAAAAAATCTATTTCTAGGATTGAGAGTTTTTAGAATTTCATGAAATTAAATCGTGAATTATCCAGGTTTTCTAAACAGACCAAATAAACTACAGTTCAAGGCATCAGCTCAGAGTCTGCTGACTCCCTCCACCTTTTTATATCAATCTATACTGATACCCATAATGATCATTTTTCCATTATAATACAACAACAAATTCTAAAATTGTTGTCATTATAGGGCATTGAGTATAGACTGATGAGTGAAAACCCTGCAACATGACAAAATGTGTGTTAAAAAAGAGTCTGAAGACTTCCTGATTCCACCATGTCATTCCCATTGTTTTGATAACATGAACTAAAAACTTACATGGTCTTGCTCATATTCCAGTACATTGGTATAAAGCATACGCTGTTCCTGCTCCTCTGTAGTCATTGCCCCAGATGCTGCAAATCTCCTGTAGTGAAAAACACAGGAAACATACTGACACATTTCCATACTTGGATCACCCCCAAGAGTCCATGACAACAGTCCTTACAGTCTTTTTTTTAACTTAATATCCTTACACAGACTTGTCTGGGCTATTATTATTATTACAAACTATACAAACTTGCAGAAGTGAATACTAATGTACAGAACATGCACTCAGCCTTTAATATTTCATGTCCCAACACCATTTCTAGACATTTCATTTCTATATTTATTGAATTGGGACAGTGCACATTCATCAACACTGATCAGTTTAAATGTGCCGGACTTAGCACAACTGCTAAATGAGTTTAAAGGTGAAACAGCAAGCAGTAAATTGTTCTCAAAACTCTGTGACCCTAAATTATTTCCAAAATGGACTAACCCCTTTCCAAGAATTTAATGACTGCTTTACCTTCAGATAACTTAACAAATAGATAACACCACTGACTCCATATGCATCCTGTCAAATGCACTTTGGAACACGAGTGGGTGAAAATATCACTTCAAAGATTAGGACACGCTGAGAACTAACCCGAGATAACAACCAGAAACTCTACATCATTACAGGAAAAAGAAGCTGGTGCTACGATACTTTTCGTTTTTAGTGTGTTTGTACCTGTTAGCTTCCTCCTGGAGCCTTAGCCTTCTCTCCTCCATCTTCCGTTGCAGCTAATATTACAACAAACATTAAGGAAACCTCCAAACATCATAGTCATCACATGAAACAGGAAGTGGCAGTGCCTTTGACTTCAAATTAAAAAAAAAAAACAGAAAACAAATATGATTGAGTGAGCTTGAGCCTTCAACTGAGTTCACAGAAGTGCACACAGATATCAACAGAAGGAAAATGTGTTGCTTCAAGGAACCGCTCAGCATCAATGTGAAATAGGGCATGGGTGGAAATGTAATGCCAAGTCACCTCAAAGACAATATTTTATTTAATCAACACAAATATCTTATGTGTAATGGTCTGGCAAATATACAGCAAAGATGCACAACAGTGAAAACAGGACACAAGGATACAGCGTCCTGTCTGGCCTTGGCGATGATGAGGTTCTCCATCATCTGCCGCTGGAGAGAGAGCTTCTGTATTGAAAAAGAATCACAAGCCTCCATGGGATGTCAGGCAATCACATAACACCAGGGCAAAAGAAAAACTACATAAAGTTATATAGAGATATTAAAAGTTTGTCTAATCTATAGGTTGCACTGAATGATCATAACTTGTTGGATCCAGTTTTCTTATTTTGGACCTGCAACATGAAACAACTGAAGCAGAATAAAACTTTCTTCACTTTTATTCTAAGGACACTTTAAATCTTTAATGATATCACTATTTACTTCCAGACATTCTTGTTTTAGCCTGTTATATTTTAATTATTGTTACTATTTTTATTTTTTCTTAATGATTAGTGTTGTTTTATTTCTTGGGACTTTTTCAACTTTATTGTGTTTCTTGTTTCCTGACAACTTTTATGCACAAGCTCAACATCGTTGCCTCTTGTGTCCAGGACCTATTATTAACCTATCCTTTGCACAGAGCTATACTGTAAACCAGTCCCAACCTCAGTGTTTTCCCAAGTTAAAATAAACAAATGAATTAATGGATCAATAAGCGAACAGACAAAAATGCATTCCTAACTTATGGCTGATTTTTAGATAGTTCAGGAGGAAACAAAAAGTCAGATGTCAACAATTACAACCAACTATGTCCCATCCAGACTCTATAATGTCTAAACAAAGTGAAAAAAATATTCTCCATCTTAAACCCCTGAAGTGGACCCTCAACTATGTTACAGCCTGCACAGGTCAAAAGTCAGCACTGACAACACACTACAGACTGTGTGGTGTGTGTGATCTGCCACAATAAATGTCCAGAGAGCATAAACATCACTTTGTCTACAGTGAACAGCAACACCTCACTAATGATGCTGTTTCTGTTTGTGTCGCTCCTTCAGTGTTACAGTGTGTTACTTAGCTCTGGCCGCACCGTGACTTTACCTTCAGAAACGCCTTTAGCTTTCTCCAGTAAGCTCGGAGCTCCACTTGACGCCGAAACATTTTCCGTATCTGGACGATAAGTTAACATGATTTTTGAGAAAATCTCCATCGCGACACAGGTAGGTGGCATGTCGCGAAAAATAAATTAGCTTAATAACGACGGGAATTAAGAAAATGTGTCAATAAACTGCAGGTTAAATGCTGTGTAAAAGCGCTTACCATGGTGTTACTGTGTGGAGAAAGTGTCCTTTATTCTCTGAGACACCGACACGACGAGCGGAGAAAGTTGTGCGTTTTCAGAGGTGAAGTTATCTACGTTTAAATATCCATGCGGCTCAGACACACGGCTCACTACGGCTCACTCCCCCTTCACCCAGGTATTCACTCATCAGCTGCTCACACACGTCAAGCTGACGTAGGCTACGTGGCCGGAAGTACTACAGGTCATTCAAAGTAAAACCATGGATACAGTACATCCATGAGTAAAACCCGCACAACAATTCCGTTTTTATTATGAATGGTATTTTTAGGCGATTGATTTATTCTCAAATAAACCGATGTGTCTTCCTAACTGCAAGAATCCTTTTGCATAATATTGGCCTCAGCTGTTTTTGTTTTTGAAAAATTGCACACTGTTCAGTCCGTACATCAAATTTAAGGTAGTTGTGTTGACTGCTTTCTTGTTATCTAATGTGTCTGGACAATCAAGTTGTTTTGAAGTAGCAGAGGTTGCTGTGAACATTATCTTGTGTCTGATCACTAAACTGTATGAAATACAGAGTAACCATGTACGCTGAACCCATTAAAAACTTTTGGTCCCCCATTAACTCACTCATTTAAAATTAAAAGTCTCATTAAAATCATTAGATTAGATCATTAGATAGATGTCCACACAGAGGAGAGGTCCACCAATAGAAAAACCAAAATAATAAAGATTGTTTGAAAAAGCAGGATAGTGGATTAATCAGCTGATACCAGAATAGTTCTGTTGTGCATCTTGTTACACTGTTAAATGTCACTCTCACTAACAGAGTCCTGAGTTAGGAGGATCCTAAAGTGTGGCTGGATGATAATGGGTGAGGGTAAAGTACACCCCGGGCCCGGACAAACCCACACAGACACTAGCTGAACCCAGAAGCTTTGTGCTGTGAGGAAAACACAAACACTGTACCACCGTGCTTTTATGTTTGTTTGTTTTCTTGCTTGTTTGTTTGTTTGTTTTTCATATTGTAACAATGTTGGGTAGCTTTATTTTTTTGTTTTGTTTTGTTTGTTTGTTTGTTTGTTTGTTTTTTGTTTTTTTTCTCTGCTATTTAAAAATGTATCTACTACAATATATTTAAATACTGGTAACCTTATTGGTTCGTTTTTTTTTTTTGTTTTGTTTGTTTTTTTCCTCTGGTTTAGTTTAGTTTGTTCATTAGCTTGTTTGTTTGTTAGTTGTTGTTTTATGTTTGTGTTTTATGTTTTATATGGTAAAAATGCTGGGTAGCTTAATTTGGTATGTAGGACAGGCATTAATATAAGCATCATGCTTCTGCCTGTGCCTTTTCAGTCACTATTTTGTCGAAAATGTTTTGTGTCGATAAGGTTATTGTGTGATGCGACTGAATAAATAATTTCAATCAATCAATCAACCGTGTAAACAGTGCTTTCAAAAGTACTGTCTTCACGACACGGTACAATGTAACACATTTCAATCAACACAAGCCAGATCCTCCAGAATGAGCTTCAACACAAAGGGAACATGAGCACTGTCATGGCGGAGGATTTATTGAAGCACTGTTTAATTAGCTAGGTTTTCCTAATACACTACCACACACACACACACACTTACCAAAGATGTCTTCTGATAGGCCTGACCAGGTGTGAGTCTTGCCAGACGAGCTTCATAATTGGCTTTCAACTTCTGGTTCAAACGCGACGCTTGTTCAATGGGTGTTAGCTCCCTAGAGCCCAAGCACACACAAACATGACAAAATTAAAAATACAAACAAATAACATGTGGCTTAGAGGTGTGCTCTCCATACATCTGTCATCATAACAGGCTCAACTGCTTTTACTTGTTTTTAGAGACCACTGAATATATTAATAAGCATGGATACTAGTATTACTTTTTTATTTTCAAAAGTAACATAAAACACCAATGAGAAGGAGCAAGACTACCTTTAAATGAACTCATCTTCAGTGTAGATACAGAAACAGTGAAGGGTGTAAGAGTGTGTTTGTTGTTTTGATGTGGTAGAATCCAGAAGTGTCTGGTTCTTGGAAACTTGTTATCATTGCTGTGTGTGTTGTTCACTTCAGGGTGATATCAGGAATTGACCAGACCAACATTTAGTCGTACTTTTTGCTGGCGTCCTGTGACTCCACTGTTTGCAGTCTCTTGAAGACTTCAGGGGGCAGAAAGGGGGAGAGCTCCCCGTCGCCCTCTGACAACACCCTGCGGTGACCTGTCTTTGTGGGGCTGGTGGCTTTACGTCCTGTATCAGCAGGAGCCGCAGATAGGACAGTGACTGACAGCAGAGGTGAAACAGGAGAAGAAAAAAAAATCATGTGGCTGCACATTGGCTAGATTGGTTTTGTGAGCCCGGGGGCAGACTCCAGGTCAGCACAGTTTGAACATTCATGTTGATCAGATATAGTCACCGGTGTTTGCAGCAGTGGTCACTGGTAGGGCGTTAGTCTGAGGCTCTTCTGATTGGGCTGGTGAACAGGAAGAGGAAGGAGAGGCAGCCACAGAGAGGTCAGGACGCTCAGTTCTCTTCTCTATAAATGACTTGGCTCGCTCCAGACACTGCTCAGCCAGCCTCAACATCCGCTCCACCTCCACCGCCACCATCTCCCTGTCCTCTGAGGGTGGGACACAAAGATAGACAGGACAGAAAAGGTTATGAGAAATGATTTTTTCCTGAATGATTCATCTAATGCCGGTATATTATATAAGGGTCATGGGATTTAAGATTTGAGGCAGCTTCATGCGAACAGTCAGGTACTCTATTCAGGCTGATTAGTTTAAATCTGGTTAGAATGATTAACTCCACTGGCAAGACATTCCACTGTCTTGACGCATGCTCAAATCTCTTATTCTTTTATTTATTTCTCTTACTCTTTAAAACAGTAAAAACACAACGATTTGAGAGTTTGCAGAGTATAACATTTGTTCAAAATTAAATAAAAGTCTCAAACATAGACGCAAGTCGGGTCAGTTTGGCAGCAGTTCGGCTATTTGAGAATTTACAGTACATAAATGTCTTTCTATTTCTATTTCTTCTCCTTGTTTTTCTAATAATACACTGTTTTCCTGCTGTCTTAGGTCAGTAACATTGAGTAAAGGTGTGTTGCATTAAATATTTCTCATTTAACCAGCATTCTGATCATAAAGTGGGCAAAAAACATGGCTGCCAAAGTGCCAAGGGTAGGTCCAGTCATTAGATACATGATTGGGAAAAAGGTTTACAAGAGTATTTCAAGCCCAGCCCATAGAGGGCACCAAGAAAAACCTGGTAACTGAAAACCAGGTGGACTGTATGTGCACTGGAGACAGGTGTTAACCAAAATGTCAGGTCCACAGCTCAACACTGACCATTAGACATGAACACATGATGTTCGAGAATCTCTGAATTTCGCTATGTTACTGGTGTTTAAATTTAGTTGATAGGACTTTGTTTTGGTGAGCAAAGCCAGAAACCTCGGGACTCCACATGATCGCAATAAAGGCATAAGTAAGTTTAACTGTGAGCCAGGAATAAAGGCTCATTTCTCCACTGATGCTCTTCTAGTGTATAACCCAATAACGGTTCAACTTAAGGCTCTCAATAGTGGTATGTTCACTTTTTTGATCAAATCCTAAGTATTGCACAGTCAACAATCTGGCCTCTGTGAGGTGTTTAAGGGCCTTCTTTGTCCTAAACTATGTGTTTTCTCCCCATTTGCCAGTTATACAGTAACATGTTGCAAGCAGTTGTTTAACTTACTGCCACTTTTTTTTCACCTGAGGTAAGGAGGGAGGAGAAGTGAAACACTGTATGGGTGATCTAGTGGTAAATGTCAAACATACCTCAAAAAACAATTCCTTTGACCAACAAATTAAAGTTGAATGTCATATGAATGAATTTGTTAAACTTTGTTTCCTCCAGAAATATTAAAGAGAAATCTTCAGTTTAAATCGTTCTAGTTGTTTCAAAATGCAGCTGCCAGACTCTGACAAATATCCTGTCCATTACACCACAGAGTGCTGAATTGATTTTAAATATGTTTAATCACCTGTAAAGTGTATGGCTGGTTCACTCTTATATTTATATCTATATTTATATTGGTGGGATCACTGAGGTAAATGGAGCAGCACCTTCTTGCACTTTATTCAGTTGTTGTCACTCCCTCCCTCTCCAATCAACTTCCTCTAATCATTAAAGATGCTGACGGCTGAGTTTTAAGAAGCTGCTAAAAGCTGACTTGTTTCTCTATGTGATGTGTTATTGCCCCCTGTGGAGCATGTTTTTTTTTTTTAATCATTTTCCTTTTATAATTTTTGAATATTATCCCCTGTTTTTTATAGGTTTTTACTGTACAGCACCTTATAAAATGTTTTACTTAAATAAATGTCCAGATGGGGAGTTTTATTTTTTCAACTCTCTACAGTTCAACACACGTTCAACTCTGTACATTATGCCGAACTGACTGAACAAGAAAGAGAGAAAGCAATCATCAGGTCAGACATCTCATTGTAAAGCAACTGTGTCTTTTACATAACTCACACTTGACATGACTCAGACCTACTTTGAGACCCAGCTTCCTCCAAAAGTGCGTGTGATATGTAGTTGATCGTCCGGAGGTATTCACAATATGCTTCCTGCACAGAGACCACAAACACACAAACAGTAAACAATGCAAGATGCTGCTCACACATAGATACAGTAGTTACTGCATCAGTCAAACTGGAACAGGAAAAGTGGGTATGATATTCATTAGTCATAGTCAGGATAGTTATTCCTTCACTGTATGTGGTGGTTAAGAATTCACAATATTTCCACCACAACTACTCTCAATACTATTTCACTAATCAATAAATACAGTTTATTTTATTTTAACAAACTCTTTATTTTGTATACAGGAATCTCTTTTTTGCATTTTCACAATAATAATATAGTTTTTATATATCTGATAAACACCATTTTACAACAAAGGATAAGAAGACACAGGCACCTGCAAACTGGAAGATAACAACAGCATCAACTTTATAGCATGTTGTCTTCGTTGGCCTACTGAATTCATCGTTGCCTGCATATCATCACAGTACATAGTAACTTCTGTTTTTTTTTCATCTACAGTGCACTGAGCTATAAAAAGGATAAAGTCTTTAAGCATATCACCTTCCACTAGGGGCCAATGAGAGGACAGCAGTTATCTGCCAGAGTCAGAGTAGTTTCAGCTGTGTAAAACAAATGTGATATACAGTGCTAATGATACGTTTGGTAAGTTACAGCTTTTATGTTGATGTCTACCGGAATTTAACCTACTTTTTCTTTAATATTACCAGTTGTCTTGTATTCACATTGTGAATTAACGTCATTACAAAAGTCTACAGTAAAAGTATAAAGTTTATTCTCAACTTTGACGTAATGGGAGAGTTAAATATGAATACGAATTCAACAACAAGCTAATAACTTCCGTTTAAAATTATCATATTAATGTCATAAACTAAACTAGACTAGAAGTGGGTAGGCCTACCCTGTGGAAATGATGAAGTTAATGGTGCATATATTGATAACGAGATAAATGTACAGAATAAACATCACAGTTTCCTCCACTGCGGTCAAGTGAGCCGTCGTTCTTCCTCGCGGAGTCAAGCCAGC